>NC_080070.1:66874586-68141635 GCF_949987535.1 Balaenoptera acutorostrata
AAAACAAACAAACAAACAATTTATCAGATACAGAATTCAAAGCATTGGCAATAAAAACATTAACTGAATTAGAGAAAAGAATAAATGAGCACAGTGAAAATTTTAACAAGGAACTAGGAAACATAACAAAGACCCAATCAGAAATGAAGTATTCAATACCTGAAATAAAAAACACGTTAGAAGGAATGAAGAGCAGACTAAGTGATACAGAAGAACACATAGGTGATTTGGAATATAGAATAATGGAAACCACCCAACCATAAAAGCAAAAAGAAAAACAAATTTTAAAAAATTAACACAGTTTAAGACATCTCTGAGGTAATATTAGGCACACCAACATTCACCTTATATGTGTCCCAGAAGGAGAAGAGAGAAATAAGGCGATTGAAAATGTATTTGAGGAAATTTTGGCTGAAAACTTTCCAAACCCAAAAAAGGAAACAGATATTCAGGTATGGAAAATGCAGAAGGACTCAAACAAGATGAACCCAAACAGACCCACACTAAAACATATCGTAATCAAAATGGCAAAAGTCTAAGATACAGAGAGAATTCTTAAGGCAGCAAGAGAAAAAGAGTCATATACAAGGGAATCCCCATAAGAAGGACTGACTTCTCTGCATAAACTTTGAAGGTCAGAGGGGGTGGCATGATATATTCAAAGTGCTGAAAGGGAAAAATTTGCAACCTAGGATACTCTACCCAGAAAGATTATCATTTAGAATAAAAGGAGAGATAAAGAACTTCTCAGACAAGCAAAAACTAAAAGAATTCATCAGCACTAAACCTACCCTAAAAGAAATGTTGAAGGGTCTTCTTTAAATGGAAAAGAAGAATCTTTAGGAGAGAGAAAAATCCCACTTGGAAAGACAGACAAATAGCAAGGACTGAAGATTACTTAAATAAGCCAGTATATAGATTAAAAGACAAAAAATTATAAAAATCCACTGTAATTACTATAATAAACTGTTAAGGGATAAGCACAAAGACATAAAACATGACATCAAAAACACCAAATGCAGGGGAGAGGATTAAAAAATGAGGATCTTTTAGAATGTGTTTCAACTTAAATGTCTACCAGTTTAAAGCAAGTAGATATGATTATGGGTAAACATATATGAACCTCATGGTAACCACAAACAGAAAATCTGCAGTAGATAAGCAAAAATCAAAAAGAAAAGAACTCAAGCATACTACTAAAGAAAATCATCAAAGCATAAGGGAAGAAACAAAAAGAATAAGAAATGAACATAGAACTACAAAATAACTGGAAAACAAGTAATAAAGTGGCAGATAGGTAGATAGCTATAAATAATTACTGAAATGTCAATGGACTAAATGCCCTGATCAAAAGACATAGGGTGGCTAATTGAATAAATAAAACCAAGACGCTTCAATATGCTGCCTACAAGAGACTCAATTCAGGGCTAAAGACACACACAGACAAAGTCAGGGGATGGAAAAAGATATTTCATACAAACAGTAACAACAAAAAAGCAGAGGTAGCAATACTCATATCAGACAAAATGGACTTTAAAACAAAGGCTGTAACAAAAGACAAAGAAGGGTATTACATAATGATAAAGGGATCAATACAAGAAGAGGACATTATACTTGTTAATATATACACACCCAATATAGAAGCACCTAAATATATACAGCAAATACTAAGAGACATAAAGGAGAAATTGGCAACAATACAATAATAGTAGGAGACATTAACACACCACTTACATCAATGGACAGATCATCCAGACAGAAAATCAATAAGACAACAGTGGTCTTAAGTTACACAATAGACCAGTGGACTTAGTAGATATCTATAGGACATTACATTCAAAAACAGCAGAGTGTACATTCTTTTCAAGTGCACATGGAATATTCACCAGGATAGATCACATAATAGGCCACAAAATAAACCTCAAAAATTTAAGAGGATAGAAATTCTATAAAGCATTTTTTCCAACCACAATGGTATGACACTTGAAATCAATTACAGAAAGAAAAATGGGAAAAGAACAAACACATGGAAAAATCAATGGGTCAATGATGAAATCAAAGAGAAAATTAGAAAATACCTTGAGACAAATGAAAATGGAAACACAACTTTCCAAAATCAGTGGGATGCAGTAAGAGGAGTTCTAAGAGGGAAGTTTACAGTGATAGAGGCCTTCCTCAAGGAACAAGAAAAGTCTCAAACAACCTAACATACCACCTAAAGGAATTAGGAAAAGAAAAACAAAGGCCAAAGTCAGCAGAAGGAAGGAAATAATAAAGATCAGAGAGGACATAAATAAGATAGAGATCAAGAAAACAACAGAAATGATCAATGAAACCAAGAGCTGGTTTTTTGAAAAGATAAACAAAATTGATAAAAAAAAAGAGGACCCAAATAAACAAAATAAGATATGAAAGAGGAGAAAGGAGAAATAACAACTGATACCACAGAGATAAAAAAAAAAAACTATAAGGGAATACTATGAACAGTTACATGCCAACAAATTGTACAACCTAGAAAAAAATGGAGAAATTTCTAAAAACATAAAAGCTGCCAAGACTGAATCAAGAAGAAACAGACAATTTGAACAGACTGATCACTAATAGTGAAACTGAATTTGTAATTTAAAAAAATCTCAGCAAACTAAAGTCCAGTACCAGATGGTTTCACAGGGGAATTCTATCAAACATATAAAGAAGAGCTATCCTTCTCAAGCTATTCAAAAGAATCAAAGAACATGGAACATCCCCCAATTCATTCTACAAGGCCACCATTACCTTGATACCAAAACCAGACAAAGACACAACGAAAAAAGTAAATAACAAGGCAATATCTTAGATGAATACAGACGCAAAAGTCCTCAACAAAACATTAGCAAATCAAGTCCAGCGATATATTAAAAGGACTAAATACATGATCAAGTGGAATTTATTCCAGGGACACAATGATGGTTCAATATTCACAAATCAATCAACGTGATATACCACATTAACAAAAGGAAAGATAAAAAACACATCATCAGCTCAAGAGACACAGAAAAAGCATTTGATAAAATTCAACATTCATTGATGATAAAAACTCTTATATAGTGGATATACAGGGTACATATCTCAACATAATAAAGGCCATTTATGACAAACCCATAGCTAACATCACACTCAACAGTGAAAAACTGAAAAGCTTTCCTCTAAGTTCAGGAACAAGACAAGACTGCCCACTCTTGCCACTTCTATTTAACATAGTATTGGAAGGCTTAGCCACAGCAATCAGAGAAAAAAAAAAGAAAGAAAGAAAGAAAAGAAAAGGCACCCAAATTGGAAGGGAAGAAGTAAAACTCTATTTGCAGGTGACATAATACTTTATATAGGAAACCCTAAAGGCTCCACTCCAAGACTACTAGAACTAATAAATGAATTCAATAAAGTTGCATGATACAAGATTAATATACAGATATCTGCTTTTTTATTCACTAATAAAAAACTATTAGAAAAAGTAAAAAAAAAAAATCCCATTTAAATCATACCTCCCCCCCAAAAAAATACCTAAAATAAACTTAAGCAGGTGAAAGACCTATATCCAGAAAAGTATAAAATACTGATGAAGGAAATTAAAGATGATACACAGAAATAGAAAGATATCCTGTGCTTCTGGAATGGAAGAATTAATATTTTTAAGGTGACCATACTACCCAAAGCAATCTACAGATTTAATGCAATCCTATCAAAATACCCATGATATTTTTCACAGAACTAGAATAAACAATCCTAAAATTTATATGGAACCACAAAAGACCCCAAATTGCCAAAGCAATCTTGAGAAAAAAGAACAAAGCTGGAGGTATCACCCTCTCAGACTTCAGACTATACTACAAAGTTACAGTAATCAAAACAGCATGGTACTGGCACAAAAACAGATACATAGATCAATGGAACAGAATAGAGAGCTTAGAAATAAACCCATGTACCTATGATCAATTTATTATGACAAAGGAGGCAATAGTAAACAATGGAGAAAAGACATTCTCTTCAGTAAGTGGTGCTGGGAAAACTGGACAAGCTACACGTAAAACACCATATACAAAAATAAACTCAAAATGGATTAAAGAAACAAGTGTTAAGACCTGAAACCGTAAAACTAGAAAAGAACATAGGCAGAACACCATTTGACATAAATCATATCAATATTTTTTTGATATGTTTCCTAAGGCAAAAGAAATAAAAGCAAAAATAAACAAATGGAACCTAATTAAACTTAAACGCTCTTGCATAGCAAAAGAAACCATCTTCAAACAAAAAGAAAGCCTACAGAATGGGAGAAAATATTTCCAAACGACATGACTGACAAGGGATTAATATCGAAAATATATAAACAGCTCATACAACTCAATATCAAAAAAAAATTAAACAAACCAATCAAAAATGGGCAGAAGACCTGAAGAGACATTTCTCCAAAGAGGACATGCAGAGGGCCAACAGGCACATGTAATGATGCTCAATGTCACTAATCATAAGGGAAATGCAAATCAAAACCACAATGAGATACCACTTCACATCTGTCAAAATGACTATCATCAAAAAAATAAATAAATAACAAATGCTGGCAAGGATGTGGAGAAAAGAGAACCCTTGTACACTGCTGGTAGGAATGTAAATTGGTGCAGCTCCTATGGATAATAGTATGGAGGTTCCTCAAAACACTAAAAATAGAACTACCATATGACCCAGCAATCCCACCCCTGGGTGTATTGGGGAAAAAATGAAAATACTAATTTGAAAAGATACATGCACCCCAATATTCACAGCAGCACTATTTACAAAAGCCAAGATAGGGAAGCAACCAAAGTGTCCATCAACAGATGAACAGATAAAGAAGACATGGTGTACATACACACACATACACACACAGAGCTGTTAAAGAGAATGAAATTCTGCCATTTGCAGCCATGTGGATGGACCAAGAGAATATTATACTTAGTGAAATGACTCAGAAAGGGAAAGACAAATACTGCATGATGTTGTTTATATGTGGAATCTAAAAAATAAAACAAACAAATGTGCCTAGCAAAACAGAAACAGACTCACAGATATAGAAAACAAAATAGTGGTTACCGGTGGGGAGAGGGAAGATGAGAGTGGCACGATAAGAGTATAGAATTAAGAGAGACAAACTACTATGTATAAAACAGATTAGCAACAAGGATATACTGTATAACACAAGAATAGTATGATTTTTTATGTTTTATCTCCTTTGTTAGATTCCCAGTTCCTTGCCTGCTGGATCGAAGTTCAATTAACATCACATCCATAACAGCACTCAGCATATTATTTTCAGATATATGTAACAAAATAGCATCTCACCAAACACTTGCTAACCCAATATGATCTAAATATAATATAGTACTAGCAATGCCTTTCTCTTCTTTAGCGATGGCAGTATGACTTAGTGGTTAAGCATGTAGATTTTGGAGCTCATGGCTACTTACTAGCTTCGTGGACTTTGACAAGTTCCTGAACTTCTTTGTGCCTCAGAATCCTCACTGTAAATTGGTGACGATGTTTGTGGTAGGCAGAACATTGGCCCCCTGAAGATGTCCCTGCTCCAATTCCCAGAACCTGTGACTATCTTATGTGGCATGGCAAGGGGGAATTAAGGTTCTAATCAGTTCATCTTAAAATAGGGAAATTGCCCTGGAATATCTATGTGGGCCTGATGTAATGACAAGCATATTTAAAGTGGAGATGGGAAACAGAAGAGATAAGTCAGAGTGAGAAAGATTTGAAGATATTACTTTGAAAAAGGAAGGGGCCATGAGCTAAGGAATGCATGTGGCCTCTAGAAGCTGGAAAAAGCAAAGAAATGTATTTTTCCCTAGAGCCTCAAGAATGAACAAAGTCTTGCTGTCATCTTGATTGTAAGATCATAAATTTGTGTTGTTTTAAGCCACTGATTTTCTGGTAATTTGCTACAGCAGCAACAGGTAAGTAATATACCACTAATGGGTACATCACAGGAATTCTGAGAGGAATAATATGTAAAAGCACACAGATCAGTGTTGGATCCACTATTATTATTATTGGGTGGCCCAGGATAAAAATGATATATGCTTCATGAAGGAAGTGAATCTTGTTGGACTGACATAATTTGGCTACAGAGAAGGTAATAAGGAAAATCCTAGGAATATGAACATACTTTGAGCAGTAAGGAGATTATAATGTTTCAAGAAATATGATAAATTTGGATAACTTTAATGAGGCCAATGAATGGAAGAGCTTGAAACACAAACAAAAAAATTAAAATTTAATATGGTGATAAACTGAAGGACAAAGGCTTTTGAGTACTGGAATGACATAGAAAAATGAAAAAGTTGTTGGAGGAGAGAAAAGAGATCAAAATAAAACCATTTACGAGAGCGTTTCACTCTTGCAGGTAAAAAAACCCCCCAAAAACAGGTAGGTAATATGCTGATGAAGAAAGAGGAAATAGAAAAGTATATATTTAATTAAATCACATTCTTGGTTACCAGACATTAGCAAACACTACATTCCAAGCCACCAGCATCTCTTGACTGGACTACTTTAATATCTTCCCAACTAGTCTTTCTACTTCTCCTCGTCTTCCTATCTTAGCTTGGTTTCCCTAGAAAGTAGAGGAAGGGCAAAAGTTTATATGTTTCTCTTGTGTTAGGAAGTGCAATCCTAAAAGAAACAAAAGGGGGGAATGGTAGGTCAGGCGGAGAAGAAAAAGCCAATAACAGAGTACATTACAATGCTGGCCATGGATTGATACCAAGCACAATGGATTGCTCACTCTTTCAAGACAGACATTTAAGAGACCACATGAGCTACTCTATCTCAAGACAATCTGTTTTGAGGAAGAGAGAGAGAAAAATCTGTCCATATGCTCTCTTCTCCTAATGGTCAAAGACTCAGCCTGGAGTATTACTTCCCCTACAACTCCAGATTGTGCTTGCATGGACACTAATAAGATCTCATGCATCTCACACCTCAATGGCTTCAGTAAGGCCCTAGAATGGAAGGTAAGAGGCAGGAGACACAAGCATGAGGAGAAGCAATCTCAGGTCTTGCCCACATTAATTTGGAAGCCATGGTGACTGGGTGAAACTAGTCAAGGCCTCAGAGATAGGTGCATCTGCCAGTACCTGATGAGGTGCATTTGAGGAGTGTGATACACCTCTCTGCAGTCTTTTCTTCACGTAGCACGTGGTATGATCATTTTAGAAGCTAAATTCAGATTGTGTCCACCTCCAATAGCTCCCCAGCGCATTTAGAAGACAACTCAGACTCTACCATGACACTCAACCTCCCTCCAACCCCATCCCTTCTTTGCACACTTTGCACCAGTTGTGCTGGTCTACTTGCTGCTAATCAAATATGCTAAGTTTCTTTTCCATCTCAGTGGCTGAACACTTAGGAAAGGTGTTCCCTGTCCTGGAAATATCCTTCTTTAAGATATTTAAATGGCACTCTCCCTCAGGTCATTTGATGTTTTCCCAAGTGTCATTTTTTGAAAGATGCCTTCTCTATCTCAATGTACCTTCCTCATCCCACAACATTTTATTTTCAATTACCTATCTTCAGCTTATGTTATAGTACTTGTCAGTCCCTAAAAGTTTATTATGTATGCATTTATTTACCACTCTATAGAGTCTGCTTTTCTGCTAAAATATACACTCCCTAAGGTCAGGAAGTTTACTTGTCTTGTTCCCTATGATTTTACCAGCACCTGGAACATAGTAAGCACTCAAATATTTGCTGAATGAATGAATAAATGACTTTAGTTTTACCATAATACTGTTTCTGTAAATAATTCTGGTAGAAGAAAAGAAATTGTCATTTATTAAATGGTGACCATATAAATTATTATTTAAACTGGGACACTGAAGAGAATGTCAACATTTGCTGAGTACCTATTATGTAAATGATTATGTAATTCATTGTCCAAACTGGGAGAGTGCAAGGGGTGCTATTAATAATTACACCAGAATAGCAGGCATGGTTGCCCTTGTGTCCTAGGTACTCTGGTAGGTATTTAAATGTATCGTGGCTTTTCCTCCTGATGTACAAGATGTTTGGCTCTCTGTAAGATTACCCTGCTTTGTGCTCTTGACTTAGGAAAGACTTTTTTAAATTGAATATAGTTGATTTATATTAGTTTCAGGTGTACAACATAGTGATTCAATATTTTTATAGGAAAGATTTTTTGTTTGGCCGTGTTGGGTCTTTGTTGCTGCACGCGGGCTTTCTCTAGTTGTGGTGAGCCGGGGCTGCTCTTCATTGGGGTGCGTGGGCTTCTCATTGCAGTGGCTTCTCTTGTTGTAGAGCACAGGTTCTAGGCATGCAGGCTTCAGTAGTTGTGGCTCGCGGGCTCTAGAGCGCAGGCTCAGTAGTTGCGACGCATGGCCTTAGTTGCTCCGTGGCATGTGGGATCTTCCCGGACCAGGGATCAAACCCATGTCCCTGCACCGGCAGGTGGATTCCTAACCACTGAGCCACCAGGGAAGCCCAGGAAAGACTATTTTAATTAACCTATGGCAGGAAACTTAGTCCCTGCTTAAGAGATACAAAGGGAGCACAGACTTCTCTTCATCTAAAACATTCATGCCATGCCAAGTTCTGAGTGAATGTTTATTCATTATCCTGTGGCCATCCTCTCCCGCATCAGTAAGATACTGAATACACTTAATAATTAATTTTGCAGGAATATAGATGCTACATATATATACTGAAAAGATGAACACTGAAATAAGCTCATGAGCAATTTTTCAGTCAAGTTGTCTAGTGTTATATTATCTTTATAATAGATAAAATACTGGATAGATAAGTGGAAATAAAATATTGGTTTCATTAAATTTATAACCTCTGTGTATTCATTGGTTAAAGTAAATCTGAGATAATATTTTTAAATTATAAAGCTAACATCTCTAGGAAGGCAAAAGGAAAGTGAAATGTAAAGTAAGATATATAGTATCTATATAAATCAATTTTTTAATAACTATGTTGATGACAGAAACAAAGAATATAGTTGAAGTTCTCATATTACCTCCAAACTTTATATAAATTTACTATTTCCAAAACTAAGGTGCATACATTGTTTAATATGGTACTCACCCCAAAAATACTAATGTTAGATAATGCTGGCATGGTAATTTTTATTTTATAGATGTGAGTGCTAAATCTCAAGGATAAGTAACGTGTCCAAAGTCACACAAGGCTTAATCTGGAACTTAAACCCAGGCTTCCTAAACTCATACTCCTTCTATTCCTTCAAGCAAGTGTTTTACTTTTAACTTTGGGAGTACTGAAAATTTGTAAAATCAAAATTGAGCCTCACTGCTTCTTGCTTATCATCTGGTTATGGTTTTCAGAAGAAGCTGTCAAACTCAGAGGCAGTACAAGAACAACTGAACTTAAGATAACTGGAAAAATATAATTTAAAAAAGAAATGATCAGATTCAATTGTCTTTGTAACAGTTAGAGTGGGGGAGGGGAAATAACTAAATCCAGTTCCTGTTTCAAGTTGTCATTTAAAAATTTGATTCCTCTTTCAAGTGATTAAATTAGTAAAAACCAGATCCTTTGCTCATTGCCTCAATTTTATTTTCATTAAAGAGAAATAAATTGAATAGTGATTTTTTTTGTTTCAAGAATATACCTACTCTAATAATACAAAATTCTCAATTCAAATCGTTGTGATAGTGGCTTGATGTGTTGATAGAACACATTCTAAGAACTCCTACACTGTCTAGTAGATGAAGTGCTCAGATGCACAACCCAGAAATTCCGTATCCACTTCTAACAAATTCTCATAGAAAATTCACATCTTTTCAGCTGAAAGGAAAACCTTTGTGCATGTCACTTGCACTCACAGTGATTGCCAGAAGTCTTGGATGTTTCTATTAATAAGGATCCCTGCTGTGGCTACACTTCGTGATTTATCACCTTCACATCTAAGTGGGAGGAGGTCAGATCAGACAGAGCAAGCTATTCATTCAAAGTTGACATTTCTCCTTCCACAGCCAGCGCTTTAAGACATAGTAATTCATACCCAATTAATGGCTGTCTTTTGTGTCATTATGATTTTCTTCATTGCGATTCATAATACAAACTGCTACTTTCTAATATAATTCTTCAAAAATATTACCATTAAGGTTAAGAGTGTGCCTCTGCAATCAGGAGCCCTGACTCCTTTCCCTTACTGAAGGAATCAGCTACATCACGGTAGGCTTATCCTTTATTCAAAGGGTAAAGATCAAAAAATTCTATGATTTAAAATACTGTGCTACACATTACTGCCTTTCCAAACTCTAATTTATAGTCAATGACATTTGTTTACCTATTCTCTTTCATTAACATTTATGAAAGCACACAAATATTTCATAGCCCTAAAATATGAAATACGTAGCAATGCTTTATTGACTTTTGTTATCTTTACAAGGCAGCTCAATAATAAAGAGTTAAGGGGTTTAGAATGTAACACTGAACCTAGTTTTACTGGTACTGTATTTCCTTATCTCTTAGACCTGAAATTTACAGCAATTGGAAATAAATTTATCCTCCACTGGGAATATTCATCTAGATCTCAGAGTTCAAATTTATAGTCTGCATGTTTTTTAAGTATCTCATCAATTTTTGGATGAGTTCAATGGAGAGCAGTATTTCTGTGAGAATATTAAATAATTAAGAACAAACATTGCACTCCCTTCTATACTCTAATTCTATCCATTCTGGTTTCACATTTTATTTTATCTTCAGTTACTACATTTTAATATATTCCTCTTAGTGTGTAATGTGTTTTCTCAGGGATACAGTTCCTCTTGGAAACTGTCATTTCACTCTAGAGACAAACTACAACATGAAGTCACATGAAGACTAAGTACAAGCTAATGTGAAAACTCACTTATTTGTATAGAAAGCTCTAATATCACTGGACTTACATTAACACATGTCAACAGTAAATAAAAAGTAAAAATAAAAAATATTTTTATTACTGTCAAAAAACTCACTTATTTTTATTATTGTCTATAAACACTCAGAGCTGTATTAATAGATAGAGATCTGTCTGCCCAATCCTATGCTATGGTCACCAACCAATACCTCTACATTACACTTAGGGATCTCTTCAAAAAGCACTTCTTGCCTATATTATGTGATATTCAAGTTGTCTATAAAGAATTACAAGCTGTCTATAAAGATATTCAAACTGTCTATAAGGAATTACAAGGGTCTTGATTTTTTTTAAAATTCAAGTTTTAGGTAAAATTAATGAATGGTAGAATATTCCATCATTAAATAAACTTTGCCCATGTTGTTAACTTTTGATGGCACCTATGAATTCTTCCCAACACAACCACCTGGAATGTAAACCAGTTGTCAGACATTTTATACAGACTAGATTGACATGGCCTGACATGATATAGCACTTTGGAGGATCTTACACTTTCCTTCTGGAGATGCCCTGATTTTTAAGGAACCCAAAACTAATCCACAGCTTTCACAGAAATTTAACATCTCATGACTTCTCACATACCAGGTTGAGTATTGCAGATAAATGTCTTTAATACAATTACTGTCCTGTTAATAATGGTCTAGAAGGAGATCTTTTTTGACCTTAATATAACTGCCTTACTGGATTAAAATTAAGCCCTACATTCATACTGACTAATGTACCAAAACATGTGGCAATAAACTTGTAGAGCAAGCCTCTTCCTGGCATCAAAAGATTGATTAATGAATGTACATTTGTTTTCAATTCAAATGAGTAGATTAATGTGTTTACATAAATATTTATGATACCATGTTTAATTGACCTTTAACTGGAAACTGTATTCACTTCTTGGTATTTTCAATTATTGCATTCATCCTTATAGTTTCTATATGAACATTTACCTTGGAATAATTACAGAATTACAGAAAAGCTGTAGAGTGTATAAAGAGTTCCAGTATAATCTTTACAATTTCCCCTAATGTTAACATCTTAAACACCATAGCACATTTGTCAAAACTAAGAAACGAACATTGGTAAACTGCTATTAACTGAATTCCAGACTTTATGTAAATTTCATGGTTTTTTCCTCTATTTTTACTGCTTCAAGATCCAATTTAAGATTCCCTCACTGAATTCAGTTGTCATGTCTCCTTAGGATACTCTATACTATGACAGTTCTTCAGATTTTCTTTTTTTATGACCTTGACAGTTTTGAGTAGTACTAGTCACATATTTTGTAGAATGTTCCATAATTTAGGTTTGTCTGATGCTTTTCTTAAGATAAGCTTGTGGTTATTGGTTTTATGAACAAATACCTCAGAGACAGAGTGCCTTTCTCATCCTAATATGTAAGGGGTGCATCATTTCAACTTGACATCGTTAGGGATGTTAACCTTGATCATTTGGCTAAGGTAGTGTTTGCCAGGATTCTCCACCGTAAATTGACTATCTTTCCTTATCCATAGTTAATCAAATTGTTAAATGGGTACAATTACACTTATATTGTAATCTAAATTAGTTTTATCAATTTAGCTTCTTGGGTTTATTTATTGATTCTTTCATTCCATAAGTTTTAAGTCTAGCACATGTCAAGCCTTGTGCTAGGTGCTGGAGATGCAGAAAGAGAAGACA
Source organism: Balaenoptera acutorostrata (assembly GCF_949987535.1). Classification (NCBI taxonomy): domain Eukaryota; kingdom Metazoa; phylum Chordata; class Mammalia; order Artiodactyla; family Balaenopteridae; genus Balaenoptera; species Balaenoptera acutorostrata. The sequence goes on from NC_080070.1 coordinate 66,887,221, forward strand.
GTCTCTACCTGTAAGAAAATGATTACCTAGTATGGATAGATAGATATAAGTAAATGAACAATAATTCTACAGTGAATATGTTGCTGCTGTAAAGATGGAAAAGGGGATCTTGTGAGGCACAAAGCCAGGAGAGTTTAATTTCTCTGGCAGGCCATGGAAAACATCTTGGACAAAGTGACATATAGTCTTGAGTCTTAAGGAGGGCAATAACCAACAGAACAATGGAAAAGTAGAGATTTTTGGCAGTGACAAAAGTATGTAGGAAGGCACAATGGTATTCACAGAACAGGCCACTTCCAGGGAAATACAAACAGTTTTTGCATGTCAGAATATATACGGAGATTGCAAACAAGAGGGCTGAAGCTATTTGCCAAATCATGAATGGACCTATGCCATGTGAAGGAATTTGTGCTTTAATTCAAAAGCTAGGGAACTCTAAATAGGGGATCTGTATACTATATGATTTTTACTTTTTTTTTTTTTTACATTTTTAATTGAAGTACAGTTGATTTACAATGTTTTGTTAATTTCTGCTGTACAGCAAGGTGATTCAGTTATACGTATATATACATTCTTTTTCTTACTTTTAAGAGCAGTCTGGCACAGTGTCAAGACAGAGAGGCCAGGTAGAATGCGACTGAAGTACAGAGGGCCTGTGGAAATGGAGGGAAGTGAGTCATTTGCTAAATTGTTTAGAAGACAGAACTGATAAGACTTAGTGAACTGATTAAATTTCAGGAGTGAAGAACAGGTTTCTTTCTGGGAAAAGCTTGGATAGGAGGAGAATGAAATGAAGGTTGTTTCCGATAATGAAGCTGACTGTCAAACTTGTTCATGAATATGGCTCGTAGGTGATTGGAGATGAAGCTGTTTCCCAACTTATGAAAGGTACTTTGTTCTTGAAAACACTTTTAAGGCAAAGTATAGGAAGAAATTTTAAAAGTATTTGCCATTTAAATTGTTAGCTCACAAACAGTTGAACAGTTAAGAAAAGCAAACATGTATTCTTGATATTTCTGTAATTTAATCTTTAATCCTCTCCCAAAGAAAACTCAGAACAAAGCCAAGAGAAATCATCTAAAGGCATGCAAATGACATAAAAGATTATTAAAATTATAAATTTCCAAACTACGTACACCCTTAGAGTTAAGGAGTAACACATAATTTGCTAGGTCCAGGGAAAACTGAAAATGCAGGACCTTTTTCAAAAGGCAAGAAGTAAGTGCTAACAAATATCAGAAATGAAAGAGGGGACATCACCTTACAGCCCATAAAAATTAAGAGGATAATAAAGGAATACTATGAACAGCTCTGTGCCCACATATTTTATAACTTAGATTAAATGGACCAATTCTTTGAAAAACATTATCTTCCAAAACACACACAAGAAGAAATAAGACAATCTGAATAGGCCTATATCTACAAAAGAAATTGAATCAATAATTAATAACCTTTCACACAGAAATTACCAGGCCCAGATGAGTTCACTGGTGAATTCTACCAAACATTTAAGGAAGGAGTTATGCCAATTTTCTACAATCTCTTTCAGAAGACAGAAGCAGAGGTAATACTTCATTATATGAGGCTAACATTAATACCAATACCAGATAAAGACATTACAAGAAAACTACAAGCCAGTATTGCTCAAGAACACAGATGCAAAAATGTTCAACAAATGTTAGCAAATCAGATCCAAAAAAAGTATAAAAAGATATACCACAATCAAGCAGGATTTATCCCAAGTATGCAAGGCCAGTTCAACACTGGAAAATCAATTAATGTAATCCATCAAATCAACCACTATAAAAAAATCACATGACCAAATCAATAGATTGATAGAAATATCTGACAAAATCCAAATACCCATTCATGATAAAAACTCTGTAAACTAGGTATAATGGTAATGCTCTTAATAAACACTACAAAAATCCTACAGCTAATTTCATACATAATGATGAGAAACTGGTGTTCCCTCTGAGATCAGACAGAAGGCAAGGATGTTCCCTATCATCACTCCTTTTCAACATTGTACTGGAAGTCCTTGCTAATGTAATAAGGAAAGAAAAGGTATATAGATCAGGATGCAATGTAAAACTATCTTTGTTTGCAAATGACATGATCATCTACGTAGGCAATTTGAAAGAATCTCCTGGAACAAAACTCTCCTGGAACTAATGAGCAATTACAGCAAGGCTGCAGGATACAAGGTTGCAATATAAAAAAATCAACTGCTTTCCAATATAACAATAATGAAAAAGTAGAATTTGAAATTAAAAACACAACACCATTTACATTAGCACCCCAAAATGAAATACTTAGCTATAAATCTAACAAAATATGTAAAAGATCTATATGAGGAAAACTACCAAACTGCAGTGAATGATAAAGAAGAACTATATAAATGGAGAGATATTCCATGTTCATGGATAGGAAGACTCAATATGATCAAGATATCAGTTCTTGCCCACTTGATCTATGGATTTAATTTACCAATGGAGCAAAAACAGTCTCTTCAACAAACAATGCTGTCTTTGTCTGGCTTACTTCACTCAGTATGATAATCTCTAGGTCCATCCATGTTGCTAAAAATGGCATTAGTTCATTCCTTTTTTATGACTAACATTCCATTGTATATATATATATATATATACACCATATGAACTTATTTATAAAACAGAAATAGACTCACAGACGTAGTAAACAAACTTATGGTTACCAAAGGGGAGGGGAAGAAAGATAAATTAGGAGTTTGGGATTAAAATATATACACTATTGTATAAAAAACAGATAACTAACAAGGACCTACTGTATATCACAGGTAACTATACTCAATCTTGTCATGACCTATAATGGAAGAGAATGTGAAAAAAGAATATATATATAAAAGAATCACTTGGCTGTATGCCTGAAACTAACAGAACATTGTAAATCAACTATATTTCAAAGAAGATTTTAAAAATTAAAATTAAAATAAAAACAACAAATGATGCTGGAACAACTGGACATCCACGTGCAAAAAAATGAATCTATACACAGATCTTAAACCTTACCCAAATATTAACTCAAAATGGATCAAAGACCTACATGTAAAATGCAAAACTATAATACTCCTAGAAGAAAACCTGAGGAAACCTACATGACCTTGCGTATGGTGATGCCATTTTAAATACAACAACAAATGTACAATCTATGAATGAAATAATTGATAAGCTATACTTAATCAAAAACTTTTGCTCTGGGGAGGAGAGAAGATGGCGAAAGAGTAAGATGCGGAGATCACCTTCCTTCCCACAGATACAGTAGAAATACATCTACACGTGGAACTGCTCCTACAGAACACCCACTGAACGCTGGCAGAAAATGTCCGACCTCCAAAAAGGCAAGAAACTCCCCCCGTACTTGGGTAGGGCAAAAGAAAAAAGAAATAACAGAGACAAAAGAATAGGGACGGCACCTGCACCAGTGGGAGGGAGCTGTGAAGGAGGAAAGGTTTCCACGCACTAGGAAGCCCCTTCGCGGGCAGAGACTGCGGGTGGCAGAGGGGGGAAGCTTCGGAGCCACAGAGGAGAGCGCAGCCACAGGGGTGTGGAGGGCAAAGCGGAGAGGTTCCCGCACAGAGGCTCGGCGCCGAGCAGCACTCACCAGCCCGAGAGGCTTGTCTGCTCCCCCGCCGGGGCGGGCGGGGCTGGGAGCTGAGGCTCGGGCTTCGGAGGTCGGATCGCAGGGAGAGGACTGGGGTTGGCGGCGTGAACACAGCCTGAAGGGGTTAGTGCACCACAGCTAGCCGGGAGGGAGCCCGGGAAAAAGTCTGTGGCTGCCGAAGATGCAAGAGACTTTTTCTTCCCTCTTTGTTTCCTGATGCGCGAGGAGAGGGGATTCAGAGCACCGCCTAAATGAACTTCAGAGACGGGCGCGAGCCGCGGCTATCAGCGGGGACCCCACAGCAACAGGGGCGCAGAGGGAAAAACGGAGAGATTCCCGCACAGAGGCTCGGCGCCGAGCAGCACTCTCCAGCCCGAGAGGCTTGTCTGCTCACCCGCAGGGGCGGGCGGGGCTGGGAGCTGAGGCTCGGCTTCAGTCGGATCGCAGGGAGAGGACTGGGGCTGGCAGCGTGAACACAGCCTGAAGGGTTTAGTGCACCACAGGTAGCCGGAAGTGAGTCCGGGAAAAAGTCTGCAGCTGCCGAAGAGGCAAGAGACTTTTTCTTGCCTCTTTGTTTCGCGGCGGGCAAGGAGAGGGGATTCAGAGCGCCGCCTAAACGAACTCCAGAGAAGGGCGCGAGCCGCGGCGATCAGCGCGGACCCCAGAGACGGGCGTGAGACGCTGGGGCTGCTGCTGCCGCCTCCAAAAAGCCTGTGTGTGAGCACAGGTCACTCTCCACACCGCCCCTCCCGGTAGCCTGTGCAGCCCGCCACTACCAGGGTCCCGTGTTCCGGGGACAACTTCCCCGGGAGAACGCACGGCGCGCCTCGGGCTGGTGCAACGGCACGACGCCTCTGACGCCGCAGGCTCGCCCCGCCTCCTCCGTACCCCTCCCTCCCCGCGGCCTGAGTGAGCCAGCGCCCCCGAAGCAGCTGCTCCTTTAACCCCGTCCTGTCTGGGAGAGGAACAGACGCCCTCAGGCGACCTACACGCAGAGGCGGGTCCAAATCCAAAGCTGAACCCCAGGAGCTGTGCGAACAGGGAAGAGAAGGGGAAATCTCTCCCAGCAGCCTCAGAAGCAGCGGATTAAAGCTCCACAAACAACTTGATGTACCTGCATCTGCTGAATACCTGAATAGACAACGAATCAGCCCAAATTCAGGAGGTGGACTCTGGGAGCAGGAGATATTAATTTTTCCCCTTTTCCTTTTTTTTTGTGAGTGTATATGTATATGCTTCTGGGTGAGATTCTGTCTGTATAGCTTTGCTTTACAATAGCTTTATTTTACTTCACTACATTATAGCCTCTTTCTTTCTTTCTTTCTATTTTTTCTCCCTTTTACTCTGAGCCGTGTGGACGAAAGGCTCTTGGTGCTCCAGCCAGGCATCAGGGCCGTGCCTCTGAGGTGGGAGAGCCAACTTCAGAACACTGGTCCACAAGAGACCTCCCAGCTCCACGTAATACCAAACGGCAAAAATCTCCCAGAGATCTCCATCTCAACATCAAGACCCAGCTGCACTCAATGACCAGCAAGCTACAGTGCTGAACACCCTGTGCCAAACAACTAGCAAGACAGGAACACAGCCCCATCCATTAGCAGAGAGGCTGCCTAAAATCATAATAAGGCCACAGACACCCAAAAATACACCATCAGACGTGGACGTGCCCACCAGAAAGACAAGATCCAGCCTCATCCACCAGAGCTCAGGCACTAGTTCCCTACACCAGGAAGCCTACACGACCCACTGAACCAACCTTAGCCACTGGGGACAGATACCAAAAACAACGGCAACTACAAACCTACAGTCTGTGAAAAGGAGACCCCAAACACAGTAAGATAAGCAAAATGAGATGACAGAAAAACACACAGCAGATGAAGGAGCAGGGTCAAAACACACCAGACTTAACAAATGAAGAGGAAATAGGTAGTCTACCTGAAAAAGAATTCAGAATAATGATAGTAAGGATGATCCAAAATCTGGGAAATAGAATAGACAAAATAAATGCAAGAAACATTTAACAAGGATGTAGAAGAACTAAAGAGGAACCAAGCAATGATGAAAAACACAATAAATGAAATTAAAAATACTCTAGAGGGGATCAATAGTAGAATAACCAAGGCAGAAGAAAGGATAAGTGACCTGGAAGATAAAATGGTGGAAATAACTACTGCAGAGCAGGATAAAGAAAAAAGAATGAAAAGAACTGAGGACAGTCTCAGAGACCTCTGGGACAACATTAAACGCACCAACATTCGAATTATAGGGGTCCCAGAAGAAGAAGAGAAAAAGAAAGGGACTGAGAAAATATTTGAAGAGATTATAGTTGAAAACTTCCCTAATATGGGAAAGTAAATAGTTAATCAAGTCCTGGAAGCACAGAGAGTCCCATACAGGATAAACCCAAGGAGAAACACGCCAAGACACATATTAATCAAACTGTCAAAAATTAAATATAAGGAAAACATATTAAAGGCAGCAAGGGAAAAACAACAAATAACACACAAGGGAATCCCCATAAGGTTAACAGCTGATCTTTCAGCAGAAACTCTGCAAGCCAGAAGGGAGTGGCAGGATATACTTAAAGTGATGAAGGAGAAAAACCTACAACCAATTTTACTCTACACAGCAAGGATCTCATTCAGATTCGATGGAGAAATTAAAACCTTTACAGACAAGCAAAAGCTGAGAGAGTTCAGCACCACCAAACCAGCTTTACAACAAAGGCTAAAGGAACTTCTCTAGGCAAGAAACACAAGAGAAGGAAAACACCTACAATAACAAACCCAAAACATTTAAGAAAATGGGAATAGGAACATACATATCGATAATTACCTTGAATGGAAATGGATTAAATGCTCCCACCAAAAGACACAGGCTGGCTGAATGGATACAAAAACAAGACCCATATATATGCTGTCTACAAGAGACCCACTTCAGACCTAGAGACACATACAGACTGAAAGTGAGGGGATGGAAAAAGATATTCCATGCAAATGGAAATCAAAAGAAAGCTGGAGTAGCAATTCTCATATCAGACAAAATAGACTTTAAAACAAAGACTATTACAAGAGACAAAGAAGGACACTATATAATGATCAAGAGATCGATCCAAGAGGAAGCTATAACAATTGTAAATATTTATGCACCCAACATAGGAGCACCTCAATACATAAGGCAAATACTAACAGCCATAAAAGGGGAAATCGACAGCAACACAATCATAGTAGGGGACTTTAACACCCCACTTTCACCAATGGACAGATCATCCAAAAGGAAAATAAATAAGGAAACACAAGCTTTAAATGATACATTAAACAATATGGACTTAATTGATATTTATAGGACATTCCACCCAAAAACAACAGAATACACATTTTTCTCAAGTGCTCATGGAACATTCTCCAGGATAGATCATATCTTGGGTCACAAATCAAGCCTTGGTAAATTTAAGAAAATTGAAATCGTATCAAGTATCTTTTCCGACCACAACGCTATGAGACTAGATATCAATTACAGGAAAAGATCTGTAAAAAATACAAACACATGGAGGCTACATAATACATTACTTAATAACGAAGTGATTACTGAAGAAATCAAAGGGGAAATCAAAAAATACCTAGAAACAAATGACAATGGAGATACGACGACCCAAAACCTATGGGACGCAGCAAAAGCAGTGCTAAGAGGGAAGTTTATAGCAATACAAGCCTACCTCAAGAAACAGGAAACATCTCGAATAAACAACCTAACCTTGCACCTAAAGCAATTAGAGAAAGAAGAACAAAAAAACCCCAAAGCCAGCAGAAGGAAAGAAATTATAAAGATCAGGTCAGAAATAAATGAAAAAGAAATGAAGGAAACAATAGCAAAAATCAATGAAACTAAAAGCTGGTTCTTTGAGAAGATAAACAAAATTAATAAACCATTAGCCAGACTCATCAAGAGAAAAAGGGAGAAGACTCAGATCAATAGAATTAGAAATGAAAAAGGAGAAGTAACCACTGACACTGCAGAAATACAAAAGATCATGAGAGATTACTACAAGCAACTCTATGCCAATAAAATGGACAACCTGGAAGAAATGGACAGATTCTTAGAAATGCACAAACTGCCAAGACTGAACCAGGAAGAAATAGAAAATATAAACAGACCAATCACAAGCACTGAAATTGAAACTGTGATTAAAAACCTTCGAACAAACAAAAGCCCAGGACCAGATGGCTTCACAGGTGAATTCTATCAAACATTTAGAGAAGAGCTAACACCTATCCTTCTCAAACTCTTCCAAAATATTGCAGAGGGAGGAACACTCCCAAACTCATTCTACGAGGCCACCATCACCCTGATACCAAAACCAGACAAAGATGTCACAAAGAAAGAAAACTACAGGCCAATATCACTGATGAACATAGATGCAAAAATCCTCAACAAAATACTAGCAAACAGAATTCAACGGCACATTAAAAGGATCATACACCATGATCAAGTGGGGTTTATCCCAGGAATGCAAGGATTCTTCAATATACGCAAATCAATCAATGTGATACACCATATTAACAAATTGAAGGAGAAAAACCATATGATCATCTCCATAGATGCAGAGAAAGCTTTCGACAAAATTCAACACCCATTTATGATAAAAGCCCTGCAGAAAGTAGGCATAGAGGGAACTTTCCTCAACATAATAAAGGCCATATATGACAAACCCACAGCCAACATTGTCCTCAATGGTGAAAAACTGAAACCATTTCCACTAAGATCAGGAACAAGACAAGGTTGCCCACTCTCACCACTATTATTCAACATAGTTTTGGAAGTGTTAGCCACAGCAATCAGAGAAGACAAAGAAATAAAAGGAATCCAAATCGGAAAAGAAGAAGTAAAGCTGTCACTATTTGCAGATGACATGATACTATACATAGAGAATCCTAAAGATGCTACCAGAAAACTCCTAGAGCTAATCAATGAATTTGGTAAAGTAGCAGGATACAAAATAAATGCACAGAAATCTCTTGCATTTCTATACACTAATGACGAAAACTCTGAAAGTGAAATTAAGAAAACACTCCCATTTACCATTGCAACAAAAAGAATAAAATATCTAGGAATAAACCTACCTAAGGAGACAAAAGACCTGTATGCAGAAAATTATAAGACACTGATGAAAGAAATTAAAGATGATACAAATAGATGGAGAGATATACCATGTTCCTGGATTGGAAGAATCAACATTGTGAAAATGACTCTACTACCCAAAGCAATCTACAGATTCAATGCAATCCCTATCAAACTACCACTGGCATTTTTCACAGAACTAGAACAAAAAATTTCACAATTTGTATGGAAACACAAAAGACCCCGAATAGCCAAAGAAATCTTGAGAACGAAAAATGGAGCTGGGGGAATCAGGCTCCCTGACTTCAGACTATATTACAAAGCTTCAGTAATCCACACAGTTTGGTACTGGCACAAAAACAGAAATATAGATCAATGGAACAGGATAGAAAGCCCAGAGATAAACCCACACACATATGGTCACCTTATCTTTGATAAAGGAGGCAAGCATATACAGTGGAGAAAAGACAGCCTCTTCAATAAGTGGTGCTGGGAAAATTGGACAGGTACATGTAAAAGTATGAAATTAGAACACTCCCTGACACCATGCACAAAAATAAACTCAAAATGGATTAAAGACCTAAGTGTAAGGGCAGACACTATCAAACTCTTAGAGGAAAACATAGGCAGAACACTCTATGACATACATCACAGCAAGATTCTTTTTGACCCAGCTCCCAGAGAAATGGAAATAAGAACACAAATAAACAAATGGAACCTAATGAAACTTAAAAGCTTTTGCACAGCAAAGGAAACCATAACCAAGACCAAAAGACAACCATCATAATGGGAGAAAATATTTGCAAATGAAGCAACTGGCAAAGGATTAATCTCCAAGATTTACAAGCAGCTTATGCAGCTCAATAACAAAAAAACGAACAACCCAATCCAAACATGGGCAGAAGACCTAAATAGACATTTCTCCAAAGAAGATATACAGATGGCCTACAGACACATGAAAGAATGCTCAACATCATTAATAATTAGAGAAATGCAAATCAAAACTACAATGAGATATCATCTCACACCAGTCAGAATGGCCATCATCAAAAAATCTAGAAACAATAAATGCTGGAGAGGGTGTGGAGGAAAGGGAACTCTCTTGCACTGTTGGTGGGAATGTAAATTGATACAGCCACTATGGAGAACAGTATGGAGGTTCCTTAAAAATCTACAAATAGAACTACCATACGACCCAGCAATCCCAATACTGGGCATATACCCTGAGAAAACCATAATTCAAAAAGAGTCATGTACCAAAATGTTCATTGCAGCTCTATTTACAATAGCCAGGACATGGAAGCAACCTAAATGTCCATCGACAGATGAATGGATAAAGAAGATGTGGCACATATATACAATGGAATATTACTCAGCCATAAAAAGAAATGAAATGAAGGTATTTGTAATGAGGTGGATGGAGTTAGAGTCTGTCATACAGAGTGAAGTAAGTCAGAAAGAGAAAAACAAATACAGTATGCTAACACATATATACGGAATCTAAGGGAAAAAAAAAAAAGGCCATGAAGAAGCTAGTGGCAAGACAGGAATAAAGACACAGACCTACTAGAGAATGGACTTGAGGATATGGGGAGGGGGTGGGTTGAGATGTGACAGGGTAAGAGGGTGTCATGGACATATATACACTACCAAATGTAAAATAGATAACTAGTGGGAAGCAGCCGCATAGCACAGGGAGATCAGCTCGGTGCTTTGTGACCACCTAGAGGAGTGGGATGGGGAGGGTGGGAGGGAGGGAGATGCAAGAGGGAAGAGAAATGGGAACATATTGTATATGTATAACTGATTCACTTTGTTATAAAGCAGAAGCTAACACACCATTGTAAGGCAATTATACTTCAATAAAGATGTTTAAAAAAAAATACTTTTGCTCTGAGAAAGACAATGTCAATAGAATGAGAAGACAAACCACAGACTGGGAAAAATATTTGTAAAAGACACATCTGATGAAAGACTGTTATCTAAAATATAAAAAGAACACTTAAAATTCAACAATAAGAAAACAAACAACCAAAACCTTGGACACCTCACCAAGGAAGACATACAGATGGCAAATAAGCATACGAAAAGATGTCCCACAACATATGACATCAGGAAAATGCAAATTAAAAGAACAATGAGATACCACTATACACCTATTAGAACGGCCAAAATCTGAATCACTGACAACACCAAATGCAGGTGTGGATGTGGAGCAATAGTAACTCTTATGCACTGCTGATAGGAATGCAAAATGGTACAGCCACTGTGGAAGACAGTTTGGTGGTTTCTTATAAAATTAAACATATTCTTACTATATGATCTAGTAGTCATTCTCCTTGGTATTTATCCAAAGGAGTTGAAAACTTATGTCCACACAAAAACCTGTACATGGATGTTTATAGCAGTTTTATTCGTAATTGCCAAAACCTGGAGGCAACCAAAATATCCTTCAGTATGTGAATGGGTAAAAAAACCCCAAAACACTGCAGTACCTGAAGACAGTGAAATATTATTGAGCACTAAAAGGAGATGTAAAGACAAGCCATGTAAAGACATGGAGGGACTTTAAATGCATACTGGAAGTAAAAGAAGCCAATCTGAAAAGGCTACATACTGTGTGACTCCAACTATTTGACCTTTTGGAAAAGGCAAAACTATGGAGACAATAAAAAGATCAGTGATTGCTAGAAGTTGGCTCAGGGGAGAGATGCATAACAGGCAGAGCACAGAGTATTTTAGGGCAGTGAAAACACTCTGTACAATACCATAATGATGTATATATATTATTATACATTTGTCCAAATCCATAGAATGTATGGCATCAAGAGTGAACCCTAAACTATGGACTTTGGTTGATTATGATATGTCAAAGTAGGTTCATCCTTGGTAACAAATGGTAACATCACTCTTGTGAGTTATGTTCATAATAGAGGTGCGGGGACCTCTCCCCCCAATTCGTGTATTGGGGGAGGGGATATATGGATATATGAGAAACCTCTGTACCTCCATCTCAATTTTGTTATGAACCTAAAACTACTCTAAAAAATAGTCTTCTGGTAGAAGTGCTGTTAAAGATACTAAACATAAAGCTTTCTCTTTTAGAAATAGTTTACTTATAAAAAGTAACTGGGGCAACAGTGATACATGAATAATAATGTAACTACAAATTACAAAAAATATTTTCATGCCACTATTTTATATAATTTGATAAATAATAATACATTGTTAATACATATGATATCTTTATTGATCATAAGATTTTTGTGCTTATATTTTTGCAAATTCATTTATTAGGTCATCACAATGTATACTTTCATACTTCATTATTCTTTGATAAAACTGAAAACAATGTCAGTCCCTCTTGGACAATACAGGATCACAATTAACTTTTGATAATTTTGAATTTTGAGAAATGTCTTCCTGCTGATAAAACTGTTAGTGGAGGTGTTAAGAGTACTCTATAAAGTTCAAAATAAGGATAAATTCTGAGTTATGATTTTGAAATATAAATTTTAAAACATCTAGAGGTGATGATTCAACATGCAAAAACTTTCTAAAAAGATTTAACTCTATATAAATCAGTACTGTGTAAGTTTTAATTTAACTTTAAGGGTAAATTTATACAACAGAATTTTAATGTTTCCTTGGGCATTTCCTATAAATTATGGAGGTTATACAAGAAACTAGATTGGATTTAAGATTTATACATAATTCAAAAACCCATTTATGTCATCTATCACTGTATCTTCAATTACAAGAAAAACTGGTTTAAAAATTGTCTTTCTCTTTAATTGGTTCATCTGAAGTTCATATGAAACTGTTCTTTTCCATTGGATATGATGATCTTTAATTTTAATTTGTATTTCTAAACCTGTGTATATTGGCTTTGCAATATTACATTACAGATTCTAAACTTTCGTAAGAGTTTTGATACCTCCCCAATAAGCTTAATTGCAATGTCCACTTATACAGTATTACAAAGTAAACTTTGTAATAATTTATTCACAAAGTTTACTGTCCAACCACCTGTTCCAGCTCTCAGGCCAGATGGTTAATATCTGTATAGATGTTGGTAGATATGAAACTGAGGAACGAAAAGGCGAGCTGGCCTCCCATTGTGGGTCTCAGCACCGCCTGCACATGGAGTCCTTTCCCTTTCTCACGGCTGCAGTCGGTGCCACCATCACTGTGTCTGCTGCAGCTGCCACTGTCACCACTGTTAATCTGGGCCCAGTTTCCAGATTAAGGAGGGACCCACCTTGGGGTCCCACTGCATTCTGGACTGTTCTGAGATCTGAGATCACACGCATGGGAAAAACACTCAAGAAAGTTCTCTTTCAAAAGATTAATATGCTTATAAACTCCTAGCAAGACTGATAATAGGGAAGGATGAGAGGGAAAGAGAGATTCAGAACATAAATTACCAGTATCAAGAATAAAAAGGGGCATTATTATAGATTTTTAAATAATTAGATCCAAACTTTATAGAATTAGTTCATGAATTTCCTTCAACAAATATAGAGCAATATGAACAACAATAACAACAACAAACGGAGAGGGAGGAGTACAACTTTCAGAGTTGCCACATTAAATTTCCACTTTTTAACAAAAATAATTGTAAGACACAAAAAGAAACTGGAAAGTTTGATCCATTTATAGATAAAAGCGATCAGTAGAATCTATCCTCAAGGAAGCCCTAATGTTTGACTTAGTACACAACGATTTAAATCAAATATTATAAATATGTTCAAAGAAATAAAGGAAATCGTGACTTAAAAAACTAAAGGAAAACATGAGAATAATGTTTCACAAACTAGAGAATATCAATAAAAAGACTGAAATTATAAAATATAGGGAGTAACTGGGAGTAGGGAGTTTAGGTAAGGAGATGTGGCACAAAGATCATGGGTTTAGCAGTCTGCACTACAATGGAGAGAAGACACACTGAAGTCACATGACGAGGCCACACACAGGATTCAGATACCAACTGACAGAATAAAGGGAATAAAACGAGGAAATACATAGTTTTCGCCTTAGGGAATATTACTATCGTAGAAGTTACAAATATCTACTGCACCACTACCAGTATGGACTTTTCTTCTGATTCTGCCAAGACAGTCTCCTTGGAAACGGCTTTCTTTTATGTGCTTTTATTTCTGCTTTTGTGATTTAGGTCATGAAATTAATCCTGCCTAGAAGGTAAGCAAATCATTGTCATTCCTCAAAATCTGTCTCAGTGCCATCTCCTAAAAACCTTTCCTAATATTTCAGCTGTAATGACCATATCTTATTTCCTAGGGCATAATTGATTCTACCAGATATTGTATTTCTACAACTGGGAATGATTTTGCCTATGAAAGGCTGTTGGCAATGTGTGGAGACGTCTGACAATGTCTTCAGAATGGAAAACAGTGCTACTGGCAGCTAGTGGGTAGAGGGGCCACAGATGCTGTTGAACTTCATACAGTGCATAAGACAACCTGTCAAAACAAAGAATTATCCAATAATTTTATTAGTGGTGATGTTGACAAAATCTGGTTTAGGTACATACTATAAAATAGGTGAACACTTCATACAAATCTTGAATAAAGTATTTCTCACAATATCAAGCATCCACATTGAGTTATTATAATTCCAACTAAAAGTATAAATATGAAAACTATGAGGTCATGGGCAAAATCCTAAATTCAAGAACACTATAACATAGGTGTGACAGTTTATGTCCTCTGTGAAGCAGATGCCAAGATACGATTGGACATACAAGATATTTACAGAGAAAAATGCTAATTAAGACTAAAAGGGAAGGGGCAGAAGTAATGGGGAGGCTTTCAGTCCTTGATGCAGTCCTCTTACCTATGACAGAGATACGGAAGAAAGGACGGGGTAGACAAAGCCTCAGACTGAGGCATAATTCTGGGAAGTCTCAGTCAGGCCGATGGGAAGTGTTTGGAGCAAAAATACAAATTAGAAGAATCTCTTGTTGAGCAGGATGCCTTAGCTCTAGTACTCCTGCTGTGGGCAGTCAATGGCTGGGAAAGCCCAGGGGAAGCATGGTCCTGGCATCGACACTACCCACTACTAATGGATCCAAAGGTGTGGCAGCTGCAGGCTGTCAGTGAAGCATGCTTCCAGAACCAAATTTTATCACATAGATATCTGAGCAATATACCTCCATGACCACCGCCATAGTTATCTGAAATCATTTTTTTTCCTTGTTTGTCTACTACCTTCAATAACACAGTTAAAGGAATATCATCTAATAGCAAAATAAAAAGAGGTTGCTATATTTATGAAACCAGCTGTGTCATTCACTTTGGGGCTTGAAGGTTCAATGTAATCATATTTCTAAGTTAACAAATGTACGTATTCAAGGCATATGAGTTCTGCAGTTCACCTGTTATAAAAATAAGTTAGACTTTTTCATATGTTTATGTTTCAAAGAAATACTCCTTGGAAACACAGCTAGGTGTTTTCAGTTAAATAACTTGAAATAAAGTAAAAAAGAATTTGTGTATTTACAACAATTTTTAGATAAATAAAAGTAAAAATATGCCAAATACATTTTAAAAGCAGTCTAGAAAAGACTGTTATGCTCAAAATAAAATTTTGCGTATACACTTACATTTTTATGTTTCAGCTAAAATCTAAACAATGTTTAAAGATACTTTACTCAACCTATCTCAAAGCAACTTCATCACTGTATATGATTTTAAACAGCTCTATATTCTAGTTTCTTTATTTACATAGCCAATGCACCAGGTTATTCATTCAGGCTCCTTTGATTCCTCCCATTTTCTCTCCTCCATATTCAGTATGTTACCGAAACCTAAAGATCCCACCTCTTAAATGCTCATAAAGCCATTTCTTCCTTTCTTTTCCTCTTGTCCCTATTCTGGTCTAGGACTTCTTTACCATTTCTACTTATTTAGCATAAAATATTAATTTCCCACTTCAAGTAGTTTCTTCTACATTTCTTTCATTCTTTGCACTGTTGCCAAAATAATCTTCTGAAAGCATATCTCATCCAAGTACCCTTCAGAGAATCCTTTGCTGTCCTACAGCCATTAGCCAGCCCTACGTGGATGAATTCCAAGTTGATATCTCCAGCTCCATCCTTTTCCTTTAATTTCTGCATCATATATCCACTACCTACTCAGAACTCTATCTTGATATCTCACACACATCCTTAACTTCACATGTCCTAAGTAAATCCTTTATTTCCCCCATAAACCTGTTCCTCTCCCAGTCTTCTCTTTCATAAATGAAAACTTCATCCTTTAAATTACTGACTTCTTCTCATTTTATCATATCCAGTCCATAAGCAAATGCTGTTGAATTTACCTTCAAAATATATCAATTTTACGCATACAAAAAATATGTATTAAGCCACTAATATGTAGTAGGTACTGTTTTAAGTGTATGGGAAACTGTCAAAAGTCCCTGTCCTCCTGCAGCTTACATTAGACTCTGAGGAAAAGTCCACAGAGAGAGCAATGTAAACACAACTTTGAAAGTACTTGTTATCCCTCAAACTAATGGCACAGCTTCTTCCCTACTTGCCAACCCCCATCCCTGTCTAGGACACCCAGCCCCAGATTCCATCACTTTGATATTAGAGGCTAAAGGTTATTGATTGCTCATGGAAGTTTCAGAAGTTTAGACTTATTCTGATACACACTGAGTATCTAGATCTCCCTCATGAGCCCAGAAAAAACCATGAGGGGCAGAGAAAGGCTGCTGTTAGGCTAAGTTGTTGGGTAATAGTCAATGGTGAAATTCAAAATCATGTTTGTAGAGAAAAGAACATAGTTGAAATAATATGAATATTAAGCATCAGATTGAAAGGTGAGAAAACGCTTTAAACCAAAGTTACGAATAAGAAGAGTGTGGTGCAATGGAAAGGGCAAAATTTTATGTTGCAGTCTGTGTGAGTCTGGGTTCGAATCCATCTTTTATTCAAATAATAATAATTGAACCCCTTTTATATGCCAAGAACTTGCCCAGGCACTTGGTATATCATAATGAACAAGTACACTCTCCCTAATCTCATGAAACTTATATTTTAGTAGGGAGAGAAAGACATTAAAAACCATTATCAAATAAACAGTAATATAATAATAGATGTGGGGAAGAGGAAGAAATATAAAGCACAGTCATAGGGTAGAAAGTGATAGGGGAAGGTGCTATTTTAAGTAGGATGGGCAGTGACCTCTCTGATAGGATAACATTACGTTGACCAAAACAGAGGGTACAGGAGGTGCAAACACACTGAGATGGACACATCCTTGCTTTAGCAAGGTATAGCAAGAAAGCAGTTGTGACTGGAGATTATAAAACACATAGGAAAATGGCAGATGAGAACAGAGAGTTAAATCATTCAGGTCAAATGATTCAGGGCTTACATAATCATGGTAAAGAATACGGATTTTACTCTTAGAGAGATGGGAAGCCACTGGAAGTTCTTGAGGCTAATTTAATTATACTTTAAAAGAACCACACTTGTTTCTTTGTTGATAACAGACTTTGGGGCAGAAGCAAGAGTGATGTTACAGAAATCTAAACTCTTACTTCCTTCACTTTTCTTTTGCTCTAAATAATTACAACATAAAACTTCCCAGAATGAGTAGACTGAGATTAGAGGTACTTTTTTGTTATTGACAGATTAGAAGCTGACTCCTTTGATTCTCCAGAATGTTAATATTCTTATTCCCTTTGTCCACTGCAACATTTCTTATGACTTAGAGTAAATATCTTTTATGGGCTTCCATAAAGTACGTGTAATATAGTGAATATCTGATACTTATTCTCTTACCCCCAGAGGCTAATAAAGTGCTAACTACTAATTTTTACTTTCTAGAATAAATGATTTAAGGATAAGCTTAATTATTTGTAGAATAGGCCAATACAGTAGTAGTAGTAATTATATTAATAATAACTATATATCATTTTTGCTAACCACTTACAATTGCTGGGCAAGATGCTAACACTATATATACTTATGCATTAATATTTATACAAGGTTTCATTTTTATTGCCACAAAGTCTCTAAGAAATAGGTGCATTTATTATTATCATTTTACTGAGATGAAATAGGGGTTTAATGGTGCTTACATAACTAGCCCAAGGCCACAGGTAGAGAAAGTGGTGGACAATTAACTGTGTCCAGCAGTCTGAATCTAAAGCCAGTAGGCTTTAGCTATCCCTGGCTTGAAAGAAGCAGCATGGCTTGAGATCATTCCTAAAATAGGTTATGCTCCATATCTGGTAATATGGTGGAACTGGTGTCTAGAGAAACCCTCTTAGTGTAGAGCACCTAAAAATTCTAGATAAAACATAACATGCATATTTTAAAATGCATGGTTGATCAAATAGAAAAGGGAAATTCTCAGATGCAGAAATGATGAGAAAACATTAATTCAGTGAGACAAGAAGATGCTAAAATCTATATTTGCCAGAGGTACATTTTCATTCACCTTTGATGGTATAGGATATGGCTTTAAAGGTTAAAGATATACTGGACATATGACAAAGTCTTAAAGCAGCTCAAATTGGGAAGTCAAATTAAAGACCAATACAGGACTTCAGGACTCCAACCAGGTGAATCTACTGATACACTAAAGACAGAGGGTTAAGGTCGTTTCCTGTCACATCACTGTCTCTGTTTGGAAGGGAATAAGAAGAAAAGTTTCCTATGAGAATTCATAACCAC
Source organism: Balaenoptera acutorostrata (assembly GCF_949987535.1). Classification (NCBI taxonomy): domain Eukaryota; kingdom Metazoa; phylum Chordata; class Mammalia; order Artiodactyla; family Balaenopteridae; genus Balaenoptera; species Balaenoptera acutorostrata. The sequence continues at coordinate 66,905,693 of NC_080070.1, forward strand.
AAATCTGCCTTTAAAGAGTTGGGATAGGAATTCATACTACCTCTATGGTCTAAAACCAGAGTTGACAAAGTTTTTCTGCAAATGGCCAGATAGTAAATACTTGAGAGTTTGTGAACCATATGGTCTTTGTTGGAGCCACTCAATTCTGCCATTGTAGTAGAAAAAGCAGCCAAGAACAAAACATAATTGTGGCTGTATTCCAATAAAACTTTATTCATAAAAGCAGGCAGCAGGCTCAATCTGTTCTGAAGGCTGTAGTTTGCTGATCCCTGGTCAAAAGTACCTTAAGTAAAAAATCAGTTTTAAGTGGCCCCATGCTGGTAATGATACAGGGACCTGGCAGAAGAAAACACAAAACACTTTTGGAGAAAATACTTCAAACCCAGGCTTCAAAGAATTCCCATAAATAATGTTCCAAGGAACAGGAGTTCAACAGGACAAGAACAACCAGGAGCAAAAGTCAACAAAAACCAACACATTACAGTTAATATGTGCAAAAAGGGCAAGTAATGGAATTATAATCTAAGAATGTTTACTTACTTAAAAGAGTAACAGCATGTAATAAAAGTATGCTGAAATAAAGAGGCTATGAAAATGACCAAGTAGTTTGAAAAACAAGTAATAAAATAATCACAAATAAAAGATATGCTTCAGGGACCTCACTGGCAGTCCAGTGGTTAAGACTCTGTGCTCCCAATGCAGGGGTGTGGGTTCAATCCCTGGTCAGGGAACTAAGATCCCACATGCCGTGTGGGGCAGCCTAAAGAAAAAATAAATAAAGATATGCTGCAAATTAGAAATTCAGTGAGAATGTTAAATAGCTGATTAGATACAGCAGAAGAGAGAACTAATGAATTGAAGTACTGATCTGTAGAAATCATTCACAGTGTGACACAGACATGAATGCATGACAAGGAGAAAAAGAACGAGAAGTTCTAATATCTCTAATCAGTATTCTGAGAATGAGGGAAAGCAGTTTCAGAAGAGGAATGACTAAAAATTTTTCACTATTCATAAAAGATACCAGGTCTCAGATTCAGAAAGTCATGTGAATTTTTAGAAGTAGAATTTTTTCAAAAATCACATCTAGAAGCAGAACACCAAAAACAAAGGAATATATTAAATTTTCTCAAAGTGCTAAGATAAAATATCTGTCATCCTAGAACTGTACACAGTGAAAAGCATTATTTCATAATAATGGTGAACTAAGGACATTTGCAGATACCCACAATTTGAGACAGCTGACCAACTACATATTCTCATTAACAGAACTTCTAAAGAACATACTTCATAAAGAAGTTATTGAGCCCAAAAATCTGCGAAGCAGTACATACATGTGTATGGATTTAAGCCATTATTGACTGTACAGGCATACCTCTCAGTTTATTGTGCTTTGCTGCACTTCACAGATACTGAATTTTGTTTTTTTTTTTTTTTTACAAACTGAAGATCTGTGGCAGCCCTGCATTGAGCAAGTCCATTGGCACCATTTTTCCAACCCCGTTACTTTTTGTTTTTTGGAGGTTTTTTTGGGCTGCATTGGGTCTTCATTGCTGTGTGCAGGCTTTCTCTAGTTGCAGCGAGCAGGGGCTACTCTTCGTTGCAGTGCACGGACTTCTCATTGCGCCGGTTTCTCTTGTTGCGGAGCATGGGCTCTAGGCGTGTGGGCTTCAGTAGTTGCAATGTGCGGGCTCATTAGTTGCGGCACGCAGGCCCTAGAGGGCTCAGGCTTCAGTAGTCGCAGCGTGTGGGCTCAGTAGTTGCAGCATGCGGGCTCTAGGGAATGCAGGCTTCAGTAGTTGTGGTGCACGGGCTTATTAGTTGTGGCTCGTGGGTTCTAGAGCACAGGCTCAGTAGTTGTGGTGCACGGGCTTAGTTGCTCCACAGCATGTGGGATCTTGCCAGACCAGGGATCGAACCCACGTCCCCTGCATTGGTAGGCATAATCTTAACCACTGTGCCACCAGGGAAGTCCCCCAACAGCACTACTTTTTAATTAAGGCATGTACATTGTTTTTTTAGACATAACACTGTTGCACACTTCAAACTACAGTGTAGTATAAACATAACTTTTATATGCACTGGGAAACCGAAAAATTCTTGTCACTTGTTTTATTTCAATATTTGCTTTATTTTGGTAATCTGGAACTGAACTTGCAATATCACCACGGGTATGCCTCTCTAAAGAATTAATAAGAATATCTAACATTTAGGGAATAAAAATGTAAAAATTAAATATGATAAATAATATCAAATAAGTTGGGAAGGTGTAATTTGATTTAAAGCAGTCTAAGGCACTTGTATTTTACGGAAGGAAGCAACAGTAATTAACTTCAGAATTTGTAAATTTAAATATTTCTGATAAAATATCTATCATAACCACTAAATAGCTAAGAAGTATAAAACTACCAAACCAGAAGATCAAAAAAATTAACTGAATGAAATTTGGGGAGATTTAGAGGATTACAAGTAAAGTACATTTACACAAAGGCAGGAATAAACATGTGTCAAAAATAAGAACACCCAGTAATATTCACTGGATAGTCATTTCAGAAATATCAATGTAGCTGAATTTCTACTAGATAAAAAAGAAACTAGATGTAATTTTGCATTTCATATCCAAAGAACAGTGATACAAGCTTGAATTGCTGTTCATCATTATGTGGACTTTGCTAACTCAAAAGTATCAGTCAACAAACGTAAATGTTGTGAAATCCAATCTTCTAATTCACTGAGCTTCCAGGAAGGATTGCAGAACTCCAGCCTCACAGGAGGCCAATTATAGCAATGTAGCCTCCAGGCTCACATAATCACAACATCCGCAAAAGTCCCCTTCATGGATGGTTTACAGTAGATTTTATTACAGCTTTCATGTTGTACCAGAGGTTTTAGCACATACTGTGCTCATAGTATCAGCAAACAACCAATTAAAAACCAGATAATCAAAATTACTACTTTTACCTGGAAATAATTTATGAAGTTTAACTTGTTCTAACCTGATACTAATCATTTATTATTTAAAGTACTTAAAAGCTAATTATCCACTAACTTTACATATTTTGGAACACAAAAAATACTCAATTATAGTATTCTAATTTATTATTCTAATACAAACTTGTCATACTGTTAAGATAGTGATAAGATAGAAACATGTCTAACACAAAATTACAAACATGTCAAACAAACAAAACATCTGGTGGCAGACCTTAAAGGTTTAATTGCTGTTTGTGAAACCTGAGGAAAAATCCAATCACATCAAACACTGTTTAAGACTTTTATACTCAATTTTTTAAAAGTAAACCCATTTCTAAATACAAAAGTTGCCCTGGGGGCTTCCCTGGTGGCACAGTGGTTGAGAATCTGCCTGCCAATGCAGGGGACACGGGTTCGAGTCCTGGTCTGGGAAGATCCCACATGCCGCGGAGCAACTAGGCCCGTGAGCCACAATTACTGAGCCTGCGCGTCTGGAGCCTGTGCTCCGCAACAAGAGAGGCCGCGACAGTGAGAGGCCCGCGCACCGCAATGAAGAGTGGCCCCCGCTTGCCGCAACTAGAGAAAGCCCTCGCACAGAAACGAAGACCCAACACAGCCATAAATAAAAATAAAAAAAATTTTTAAAAAAAAGTTGCCCTGGGTGTTCATTAATGAAATGTATTTCATTATTGGTTAAATAAGATATTAAAAAAACAGTATTTTTTCATTGAAAAGGGAAGTCCCAAATCTGCTAATCTAAAGTTGAAAAAGATATAATGCCTTTGAACATTACAATTTTGGTCAATATATCACATACTTGCAGATGGAATAACTTATATAGAAACACTTTCTTAGAGCTTATTTCACAAAGAGGCTTTTAGCATGGAATTTTTTTTATAAGGGGCATTTATCTCATTGTATATAAAAAGTGTGTCCTTGAGAAGGCTATATTAACATGTGCATGAAAGAGTTGCAAATGACAAATTTTAAAAGCCTCTTATTCTTTTTACAACAGCCTTCAAACCTTTCTCTCTTTTGACATTACAATTGTATTTCTAACTAAATTGGGTTGTAGTTCATCCCAACCCCTTGTTCAAAATTCTTTATTGTGTCCCTATCATCGACCAAAAAAAAAAAAAAAATCAAAAAGAAAGTTTTGTATGACAGATAAGGCCATTCTGAATTGTTTTAATACTTTCCTATACAACTATTTTTTTCAAAACAAACTATGCTCCTACCCTACTGGCAACCAAATCATCTCACAGCCAGACATACACTCATGCTGTTCTCTCTGCCTCAGATGCCTTCTCCCATCTCTGTCCTCATCTACGTTACAGACTTTATTCAACTTTCAGGTCTCAGCTAAAATGGCACTTCTTGGGGTAATTTTTGGCTGCCTATATCTCCATTAGATTGAGTTAGATGCTTCCTCCTTTGTGCTCATAGAAATTAAAAATATTTTTACAATGCATTGTTAGGTGTGTATGTGTATGTACATATGTATGTATAGTATATACATAATACATGCACAGGTGTACCTGTATATGTATATACACATATATACACAGATATCTATATAGTGTATGTGTACATATACTTTTTATATAAATAAAACCTAACATATAGCATAGTGTCTGAAAACAGTTACTCAAAAAGTCAAGTAGATAGATTAATAAAGCTTGTTAGCTCTTCCAATTTAGTTTATCAATAAACAATCAGTTTTTACCACCTTGACTTACCTGTAGAACATAATTTTCCTTAATGATTACAGCAATATTTGTGGCTGGTCATTAAATATTGTTCCTGCCTTTCCAGAAGAAAAGATATTTCAGTAATTTCTTTAGTTTTTCTCACAGCTCTTCTCTACTGCTCATTTTATCAGGATTTAAAGATGATATATTTTATAAAAACATGTCGGTTGGAAAGATAACATAAAATTTGCTTTGTGGAGTAGTTACAATAAGACTATGATTAGTAAAAGAGGAGATCAGTCAGATTTTGCAAAACTCTTAAAAGAATTTAAACTGTATGATCAATCAGTTATTCATTATATTGCTAAATATTTTCCTCCCTTTACTATTTTAATTCCTTCCAATCAAAAATCAGAAAAATATAGATTAAATCCTGCAATTCTTCCTTTTAAATACATAAGTACTAATTTATTGTTCTAAGAGATTTATCAATAATTCACTACAACAGGATTATTCAATCCTAACTTAAATCTCAGAAGTTGAATGATTCACACTAAGGCAGAAAGATTATGTCAGTATTTGACAACATGGTTGTCTCTTATTAAATATCAATGGGGGACTTCCCTGGTGGTGCAGTGGTTAAGAATCCGCCTGCCAGTGCAGGGGACACCAGTTCAAGCCCTGGTCCGGGAAGACTGCACATGCTGCAGAGCATCTAAGCCCGTGCACCACAACTACTGAAGCCTGCGGGCCTAGAGCCCATGCTCTGCAACAAAAGAAGCCACCACAATGAGAAGCCTGCACACCACAACGAAGACTAGCCCCTGCTCGCCGCAACTAGAGAAAACCCGCATGCAGCAATGAAGACCCAATGCAGACAAAAATAAATAAATAAATAAATTTACTTTAAAAATAGCAATGGAAGTTAAATAAATAATATTTACAAATAAACCCTGCTATACAAATGGATAAATAAGAAAAGGGAATGAAATTATAATGATCTTAGGCAGACTGTCATGTAAAGATCATAAAGAGAATCAGATCAATATTCTGAATTATTAAAATCTAAATCTTGATTTCATTATAATTTTGAGTAACTATGGGTGAACAAATATAGTAAACTAATAGATCATAATACTTAGAAGAAACTTTAAGATGTCAATTTACTCTACTTCAGCCTTCTGGCAAATATGTTATTTCTAATGAAGCAACTAAATTTCAGAAAATTTAAGTGAATTTCCCCAGTTATATAGTTCACTAACTCTTAAGGTAGGAAAAACTATAAAAATAGGCCAAGGATTTCAAGAGGTTAATATGTCACACCCTAACATAGGGAGAAATGGTTTGAAAGTATATAACAGTATGAAAACTCTAAGACTTGCCCAGCCTTGGCATGTGTTAGTGAGACATACCAGTCAACAGCAATGTGAATAGCACTTTTCATCAGTCCCAAAGGTAACCAGCTACCTATGAAGAACTGCAAATTATAGTAGCTCAGTTAACAAATGCTGTCACTACTTAAAAGCTGCTTAGGCTAATGGAAAATTTAAATATATATGGTTTGTATAATTTCTAGAGAAAGAACTTCAGCTATTGCCAACTTAAACTTTGTTTTTCAACTACGTTTTTTTGGTTTATTTTAGTAACACGTCCTGTCATTAAGTGAGAATACTACATATTTCACCTGCTTCAAGTCTCCTGAAGAAAGACTGGTTCCCTTGAGTAGTTTCATACAAGTGCATAGCAGCAGTCTTCCATTTTATCCCCAGACTGGTTATGACTCCATAGTCTGTCCCTTCTAACCTATATACCCCAAACATGTATGACACTATAAGGAAATAAATCCCATTGTCCTTACAAAGAGGCCAGAACCTGAGCAACTTAACTGAATAATGATAATCATCTGAGCTTGAGTTCCCATCTCGAAGAATAAACAGAGATTACTTTTTATCCTAGACAGAAATCTAAACAGTTTGACTTTGCAATGATCTAGCAAAACATATTCTAACCACTGGGTATGCACACTGTCTATTCAGTGATACTAGACCCTGAATAAATAGTTAAAAGTTAAAAAAAATACAACTACTTATATGTGGAAGGACAATGAATTTTAAAAGAAGGTTTATGCAGTCCCATGCCCCTTGACCTTCTCTTATTACTACTGCCCGGCGAACCTTTTCAAGATGAATGGTGTATATCTTTATCTATGACAGTCCATTTAGCAATCACAATATTTCCTTTAAGTTAGATAAATTGTCCAGTCACTTAACAAGAAGAAAGGCCAACATCAACTGCAGCAAAGGTCACTCAATCTAGTTTTGTTCTATATTAAATTGTCATCAGATCTGAACAGCAATTTCGTCAATAGCACATCTAACTAGAATGTTCCAAAACTTAGAAATCAACTGCCTGCCACTATGGGAAAAACAAAGTAGGTAAATAAGACACAACTTTCCAAGGCAAACTCAAGGGTATTGAACCCAAGATCATTCTCTCGCCAAGAGTCTCATTTATCATTTAAAATGAATATGACTTTTAGAAATAACTCTATTGGTTCAATGTTTGTCCTTCTAGAGATTACACAAGTGAATGTCATGTGAACTTTTTATAAGATTGGCTTACTCTGCCAAACTAGCCAAGCAACGAATATATGAAAGAAGCAAAGTATATTATGATATTATGACCTGAATCTAATCATGAGGAACCTGTTACACAGATCTAGAATGAGGGTGATCTACGGGACAAGTGACCTGAACTCTTCCAGAGATTAACTGCCATGAAGAACAGAGGGAGGGAGAAGGACTCAGAATGGAGAAGAATAAAGAGCTCAGCCAATGCAATGAGTGGGGCTTGGCTTATCCAGGATTAAAAAACAACCAGGTAGTTAAAAGGATGTTCAAGAGAAACTGGGTAAATTTTAAAATGTGGGAAATTTGAAAACTATTATTTACTGTATTAAGTATGATAATGTTGATGTAGCTCTGTAGGAGCAAGTCTTTGTTCCTGGGAAACGCATACTGAAACATTTAGGGGAAGTGTCATGTTTGTAGACAGCTTTTGATGACTTGGTAAAATGGAAGAGTGTGTGTGTGTCTCTGTGTGTAGACTGAACAACTATGGGAAGAGATAAAGAGTTCCATGAATATAGGAAAAGAGTGTACAGAGGTACATTGCATATTATTTCAACTTTTCCATGGGTTTAAGACATTTTAACTGTTTTAAATCAGATGTTATTCATCTGCTCAGAAATCTGTACTGGTATGCCATTTTATTTGGAATTAGGCCATTCTTCAGAGGGGCCTACAAAGCCCAACATGATCTAATTCCTCATAATCTCTCTGATCTCTTTGTTCATAATTCTCCCCGTTTTGTTCATTCATTTCAGCCACTCTGGCATTTTTGTTGCTTCTCAAACATATCAGGCGTGCCTTTGTACTGGCCTGTTCCCTCAGCCTGAAACACTGTTCCTCCAGACATATTAATTCCTTATTTAAAGGCACTTCAATGAGACCTAGTCTAACCAACTTATTTAAAATTGTAACTCAGCTGCAACACACTGTTAACCTGTACATTTTCTTTTTTATATCACTTCTCAAATTATTACATATTTGATTACATAGTAGTTTCACTTTTACTGTATGCATTATCCCAAAGTAAGCTCCAAGATGGATGGACTTTAGGGTTTTATGCTCATTGAAAAAGCTAGGAGAGTTCCTGGCACATAAAAGATTCCTCATTAATTCTTGTTCAAAGTTTGATGAAAGAAGAAAAGCTTTATTGCTTTCTGTTTAGTTAGAAAATTAAAGATACTAGTGCAATTTTGTGGTGCAACACAATGGGTTGGGGAAGATAAAAGCACAAGGAGGAAACAGCTCAGCACAGAGACATAGAAGTTTGGGAGGAGATCTAAGGAATAAAGAGTTGGAATGAGAGATGACCTCAAGATATCCTAGATATCTGCTCACTTTTACAATATGAATGAGGAGCTGAAAAGGGAGTGAAATGAATATATTGTCTATCCTCTAAATATTTTGTAATGTGAGAAAGATCATTAACATTCAAAGGATTTAGAATAAATATAATCCAGTGAGACCCCCATGAAGTATCTGATAAGTAACGTGCAAGAAGTATTTAATCAGAATTTGAGTAAGAAGACTACACTTGTCAAGCTATTTACTATCCTAATGACCGTACTTTTGTTGAGATTGTGTATGACCTGCCTTCAAAGCTCATTTGCAAAAGAGCCTGGGCTACTACCAATGCTTGTTGTCCTATAATATATTAAGGACATTGGCAAATGGAACATATGCTTGTCATGAGGCAAAACCACCTACTAAGTTTTCCATATTTCAAATACTAACATCACCAGCGCAATCATAAACCAGCTTAACACCATAGGAAACAAACAAACGATGGCATGTAATTCATATTTGTGGCAACATGGAATCATTTAAACTGTCAGAGAGTGGAGAGGTGAATAGGAATCTTCAGGTTGGAAAGCATGACATTCAAAGCTTCTTTTCAGTATATGCATTACATTGTCACTCTTCTCTTTCTGGATACTTAGGTGGGACTTATTTAGGAAATTAGTGATGGGTATGATCAAACGTGATCTCCAACTCTTAGAGATTCTGAGCATAGAAATAGACTTCTTGAACAAGGACACTGAGACCATGGTTTTATTTCAAAAGTGTTGGGAGATTTTCCATGTGTTTAATGTACATCTTAGGTTTTTAAAAGAAAAGATAAAATTAAGGACAACTTATTATGCATCGTTAACTTATAATATAGAATAATTTGCCTTTGAAGCCTTATTTTAAAAAGTAATATTTAAATGAAAAATACATTTTGAATTACAATCACTTGGCTTACAAATTTTCTGGAACACAATCAACCTCAACATCCCAAGCATCACAATCCTTTATGCTTTCAAACACGTGGCCTATCGTAATACATTTAATAGATTTTAAGATAATCATTTGCAAAGCAAGCTAGTCCATAAAATTCATTCCAAATATATTTGTAACCAAACAAGAGTTAATTATTAAACAATCAATTGTGGTGGTCCTTTGGTTGAGACTTAAGAAAGTGAGTCCATAAGGTTATCACTGCATTGCCATTTAACATTAGCGTGTGATGATAAATGAGTTTAACTAGACATATATTTTTCTTGTTCAGGATCTATTCCCCAAGAAATGGTCAGCAGGGAAACACTTTTATAAGTAAAATTCTTTTGAGTATGTTTAGCTAGAAACACTTCTGGTATTTATATCTAAGGCATTTACCACTCCACATGTAATCCTGTCTCACCTGTTTTATTAATTTTGGCAAATAGTTCTTGAATCCCTACTATTTATAAAGTACTACATGTAGTTTTTCTATTTATTTATGTAAAATAAATATTTCTATTTATTTATATCCAGTTGATTTACTTATACCCAATAAATAGTTGCAAATTTAGTTTTATTCACCAGTAGTTTAATTCTTAATGAGAAATATTTCAATGAATCCTAACTTTAATCTAAAAGCATTTTTATGATTACTTGCAATATATAGCAATTATTAATTTCAAGCATCTTAAAAGTTAAATAATGTAAACAAGCAACAGTTTTGAAAACTGGAGTTCATTTATATTATTCTAATCTTAATTTGTAATTCCTTGTCACTATTGCATTTCATGCTAATACGAAATACTGAGATATGTCTAAAGGTGTATGTTAGAAGTTGACTGTAAACTGTTGTGATTGAAACATTCATACCACTACTCCACATGTGTTTGTTCTTCTTTCACATATTGAACTGACAATTCTGTGATCTTTATGTATATTTAAAAGACTTAAAAAATACTTGAAGAAAAAAATAACATCAAATTGTTATTATGAATACTTCTATAAAATTATTTTATTATCAGTCACTTATTTGAATTATATTTTATTATTCCCAAGGGATCAAAGTTAGATCACAGTTAATTTTAAGTGATTGGTGTTTTAATAATTAATGTTACACTCAGAGCCAAATCAAATATTTACTTTGCTAACATGAATAATAACATTTCAAGAATTGTATTTTAACTGCAATTTCAATAATCTGGTTTAATCTTAGGTTTGCTCAATATTTAATATTAATGAAATTATTACTTACAAGAAACTACAGAGTATATTTTCTGTTTTTCTAGAATCAAAAGCATACTTTAAAGAGCAAGGTCAGTCCTGGTAGTGAGCCACATTTTACCAATGTTCTGCAGGAAAGGACTAATATTACCAGTTGGAAATTGACAAATGTAGTTTCAATCTGACTTGTGAATTTTATCATTACTCAAATCTTCCTAAAACCCCCTCTATTCCACACCAAGGGCTAAATGCATTGTGAGAAATGCATCTTAAACAGGATTACCACAGATAATTCTCGATTGTGTGGTTTAAATGATTTGTTATATGCTTTCAGTATTTTGAGAAAAATACGCATGACATCACTTCCATTTTAAAAAATAGTCACTATTTATTTACACTTCGTGAAGTAATAATACTAAAGCAAGGACAATATTTATGGGTTAGTAGTCTTAATCTCCAAATCCACTGAATATACTAAGCTTTTGGCTAAATAAAATTATTTATGGTACAGTAAAAAACAGCATTTTCTGTAATATATTCTATTTTTTAAATCAAACATAATAGTTATATGTGAAATGAAGAAATGTATTAATATCTGTAAGTTTACCTAATAAATATAAGAACATTTGAAGATGTTTGCATTTTTTTTTGAAATTTAAAAGGCTAAAAAAAAAAAAGACAAAAAGGACAACTTCTTCATACAAGTGTCCCATAACACCTTTCCTTTTTAATTTTTCCCTCACAGGCTAATTTGTCAAAGCTGAAAAAGATACATTTAATAACACTATTAAAAGATTTGTTATCACAATTAATATTATGAAACAGACTTACAATTTAAAAGCCCATAAATATATTTATAACTATTTCTCCACAATTATAAAAATCAACAGTAGCATCTTTTCAACCTGGTAAAATTTGCATACTAACTGCATTCTAGTCACTTCTAATAATAGATGAATAAATGGCCACAACAATCAAATAGTTTTAATTTAATGTTCGTTAGAAAAGTAAAAATAAAACCAAGACAGAATATGAAGCTATTGAAAATGTTATAAATATAGAGAGAAAAAAGTCTGGCATGTGAAAAAATAAGTGTACATTTATAATTCAATACAAAAATAAAAAATAAAAATACAGCCAATGCAAAAAAGCTCATTTAAAACATGGATAAATGAAGTGACAGTCATCAAATATCAATCTATATTGACTTGATATAACAAAAGCAGTTATTATCAGATTACTATATGCAATTCCAACCAAAATTGTAGTGATATTTTTTCCTAGAGTGTGGAAATGTGACCCTAAAATTCACTTTGAAGAACAAAAGTCCAACAGCAGCCAAACAGTTTGAAGAAATGTAGCAATGAGGCCAAATTGCATTTTAAAAGAAGTATTTTTTTAAAACTACAATATTTAACACTGATACTTATGCAGGAATCAACAATAAAATTAAAGTTAAGTTAAATTAAGTTAAATAGATGGAAGAGTCTACGTAAGACCCAGCATACCCAAGAATTTGATATATAATAAAGGCACCATCACGTTTGTTGAGAATGAAGGGATGACTATTTTGGGGACATTAAAAAACACTCTCTTAGAGTCCATGGTAACACACAATAAATTCCACATAAATTTAACGATTAAATGTAAGATCAATACTAAACAATAACAGCATTATAAGAAATATTTAACAACCATCATAGACAGTGAGTAATGACCTTCTAAATGTGAAAGCGATGAATTTTACACAAAGGGGGTAAATCAAACACATTTGAATGCATAACACTTTGAATTTCTTTCTTTTTTAAGAAAAGGAATGACATGAATTTATTCTGTCTCAACAAGGGTAAATGATGGCTATTTCTTCACAATTTCCAATGTGTGCTAAAATTAAGTATAATCCTAACTATAAACCTAAAATTATGATGGACAACCCCTTTCTAATAATAACACTAAAGTCTCCCCAAAATCCTGGTAGTTATATTGCCAAAGAATAACTAGAGACCAAGCATCAGCAGAATTTTGTTATTCTGTATAAACAAAAACAAATAAACAAACAAAAGGCCATCAAAACCCCCCAACATTGCCATGGTAAAATAAATATGAAGAACGTTTAGTTAAGCCAAGTAAAACAGATTTCCTTACTGTAAGAAAATAAAAATTCTTAGAACATCTCATGGAACTGAACTTTAGCAAAGCATTGTGCTTTATTCCTGAATCCAAATAAATTTTTTATTTCACCTAAAAGGATTAAAGTGTTCATATACAGAACACCTCTATATTAAAAATAACTTGATGTTGTCCTGTTCTGAATTTTCTTCTAAACTTCAGGATAATTCCTATAGTTCCACCTGATTACCTGGTTAGGACAACATAAGGCAACTAGAAAATGGGCCACAGCTACCGTGACAAACTCAATACCCAAATTCTATTGCTAAGACTTTGAATTTCTACATGGCATAATTACAAAAAGGTATTAAGAAGAAAAATTGCATATAAGATATATAATAAAAAGTTTATTACTAATGAGAAGAAAAAAACTAACCACAGAGAAAAATGAACAAATGCCATGAAGAGACCCTTCACAAAAATGTGCAGACAAAAACAAGTAGACAGAAATGATAAGTAATCCAAGTTTACCTAATAATAATCTGTGAATCACAATAATAATGGGTTTCATATAAGATGCTGATGAAAGAAACTGAAGATGACACAAACAGATGGAAAGATATACCATCTGGATTGGAAGAATCAATACTGTTAAAATGCCCATATTACCCAAGACATTCTACAGATTCAATGCAATTCCTATCAAATTAGCAATGGCATTTTTCACAGAACAGGAACAACAAATTTTAAAATTTTTATGGAAACAATAAAGACTCTGAAGAGCCAAAACAATCTTGAGAAAGAAGAATGGAGCTGGAGAAATCAGGCTCCCTGACTTCAGACTATACTACAAAGCTACAGTGATCAAAAAGAGCATGGTATTGGCACAAAAGCAGACACATAGATCAATGGAACAGGACAGAAAGCCCAGAAAAAACCCCACACATTTATGGTCAATTAATCGATGACAAAGGAAACAAGAATATACAATGGAGAAAAGACAGTCTCTACAGTAAGTGGTGCTGGGAAAACTGAACAGCTACACCTCAAAGAATGGAATAGAACATTCTCTAATGCCATATACAAAAATAAACTCAAAATGGATTAAAGACCTAAATGTAAGACTGGATTCTATAAAACTCCTAGAGGAAAACATAGGCAGGACACTCTTGGACATAAATTGCAGCAATATCTTTTTGGATTTGTCTTCTAAAATAATGGAAATAAAAACAAGAATAAACAAATGGGACCTAATTAAATTTAAAAGCTTTTGCATAACAAAGGAATCCATAAACAAAATGAAAAGACAACCTAAGGCCTGGGAGAAAATATTTGCAAACTATGTGAGAAACAAGGTTTTAATTTCCAAAATACACAAACAGCGCAATATCAAAAAAAAATAAAAACCCACTCAAAAAATGGGAAGAAGACCTAAATCGACATTTCTCCAAAGAAGACACACAGATGATCAATAACCACATGCAAAGATGCTCCACATCACTAATTATCAGAGAAATGCAAATCACAACTACGAGGTATCACCTCACACAGGTAACAACGGCCATCATTAAAAAGTCTACAAATAGGAGGAGCTTCAAGATGGCGGAAGAGTAAGACATGGAGATCACCTTCCTCTCCACAAATACATCAGAAATACATCTACATGTGGAACAACTCCTACAAACACCTACTGAACACTGGCAGAAGACCTCAGACCTCCCAAAAGGCAAGAAACTCCCCATGTACCTGGGTAGGGCAAAAGAAAAAAGAGACAAAAGAATAGGGACGGGACCTGCACCAGTGGGAGGGAGCTGTGAAGGAGGAAAGGTTTCCACACACTAGGAAGCCCCTTCACGGGTGGAGACTGCGGGGGGCAGAGGGGGGAAGCTTCTGAGCCACAGAGGAGAGCACAGCCACAGGGGTGCGGAGGGCAAAGCAGAGAGATTGCCCCACAGAGGATCGGTGCCTACCAGCACTCACCAGCCCAAGAGGCTTGTCTGCTTACCTGCCTGGGCGGGCGGGGGCTGGGAGCTGAGGCTCGGGCTTCGGAGGTTGGATCCCAGGGAGAGGACTGGGGTTGGCAGCGTGAACACAGCCTGAAGGGGGCTAGTGCACCACAGCTAGCCGGGAGGAAGTCCGGGAAAAAGTCTGGAGTTGCCGAAGAGGTAAGAGACATTTCTTTGCCTCTTTGTTTCCTGGTGCGCGAGGAGAAGGGATTAAGAGCGCCGCTTAAAGGAGCTCCAGAGATGGGCGCGAGCTGTGGCTATCAGCGTGGACCCCAGATACGGGCATGGGACGCTAAGGCTGCTGCTGCAGCCACCAAGAAGCCTGTGTGCAAGCACAGGTCACTATCCACACCTCCCCTCCCGGGGGCCTGTGCAGCCCGCCACTGCCAGGGTCCTGTGATCCAGGGACAACTTCCCCAGGAGAACACATGGTGCGCCTCAGGCTGCTGCAACGTCACGCTGGCCTCTGCCGCCGCAGGCTCGCCCCGCACTCCGTACCCCTCCCTCCCCACTGTCCTGAGTGAGCCAGAGCCCCCGAATCAGGTGCTCCTTTAACCCCGTCCTGTCTGAGCGAAGAACAGACGCCCTCAGGCGACCTACACGCAGAAGTGGCCCCAAATCCAAAGCTAAACCCTGGGAGCTGTACGAACAAAGAAGAGAAAGGGAAGTCTCTCCCAGCAGCCTCAGGAGCAGCAATTAAATCTCCACAATCAACTTGATGTACCATGCATCTGCGGAATACCTGAATAGACAATGAATCATCCCAAATTGAGGAGGTGGACTTTGGGAGCAAAGATATACATATTTTTTTCCCTTTTTCTCTTTTTGTGAGTGTGCTTCTGTGTGTGATTTCGTCTGTATAGCTTTGCTTTTACCATTTGTCCTAGGGTTCTGTCTGACCGTGTTTTTGTTTGTTTTTTTTACTTTTTAAAAATTTTTTCTTAATAATTATATTTTATTTTAATAACTTTATTTTATTTTCTTTTACTTTATTTTATGTTCTTTCTCTCTTTCTTTTTTTCCTCCCTTTTATTCTGAGCCATGTGGATGAAAGGCTCTTGGTGCTCCAGCCACGCATCAGGGCTGTGCCTCTGAGGTGGGAGAGCCAACTTCAGGACACTGGTCCACAAGAGACCTCCCAGCGCCACGTAATACCAAATGGCGAAAATTTCCCAGAGATCTCCATCTCAATGCCAAGACCCAGCTTAACTCAACGACCAGCATGTGACAGTGCTGGACACCCTATGGCAAACAACTAGCAAGACAGGAACACAACCCCATCCATTAGCAGAGAGACTGCCTAAAATCATAATAAGGTCACAGACACCCCAAAACACACCACCAGACATGGACCTACCCACCAGAAAGACAAGATCCAGCCTCATCCACCAGAACACAGGCACCAGTCCCTTCCACCAGGAAACCTACACAACCCACTGAACCAACCTTAGCCACTGGGGGCAGACACCAAAAACAAAGTAAACTACGAACCAGCAGCCTGTGAAAGGAGACCCCAAACACAGTAAGGTAAGCAAAATGAGAAGACAGAAAAAGACACAGCAGATGAAGGACCAAGGCAAAAACCCACCAGACCTAACAAATGAAGAGGAAATAGGCAGTCTACCTGAAAAAGAATTCAGAATAAGGATAGTAAAGATGATCCAAAATCATGGAAATAGAATAGAGAAAATACAAGAAATGTTTAACAAGGACCTAGAAGAACTAAAGAGCAAACAAACAGTGATGAACAACACAATAAATGAAATTTAAAATTCTGTAGAAGGGATCAATAGCAGAATAAGTGAGACAAAAGAACGGATAAGTGAACTGGAAGATAAAATAGTGGAAATAACTACCACAGAGCAGAATAAAAAAAAAAAAAGAATGAAAAGAATTGAGGACAATCTCAGAGACCTCTGGGACAATATTAAACGCACCAACATTCAAATTATAGGGGTCCCAGAAGAAGAAGAGAAAAAGAAAGGGACTGAGAAAATATCTGAAGAGATTATAGCTGAAAACGTCCCTAATATGGGAAAGGAAATACTTAATCAAGTCCTGGAAGGACAGAGAGTCCCATACAGGATAAATCCAAGGAGAAAAATGCCAAAACACATATTAATCAAACTATCAAAAATTAAATACAAAGACAAAATATTAAAAGCAGCAAGGGAAAAACAACAAATAACACACAATGGAATCCCCATAAGGTTAACAGCTGATCTTTCAGCAGAAACTCTGCAAGCCAGAAGGGAGTGGCAGGACATATTTAAAGTGATGAAAGGGAAAAACCTACAACCAAGATTACTCTACACAGCAAGGATCTTATTCAGATTTGAGGGAGAAATTAAAACCTTAACAGACAAGCAAAAACTAAGAGAATTCAGCACCACCAAACCAGCTTTACAACAAATGCTAAAGGAACTTCTCCAGACAGGAAACACAAGAGAAGGAAAAGCCCTACAATGACAAACCCAAAACAATTAAGAAAATGGTAATAGGAACGGAACATACATATCGATAATTACCTTAAATGTAAATGGATTAAATGGTCCAACCAAAAGACGTAGACTGGCTGAATGGATACACAAACAAGACCCATATATATATGCTGTCTACAAGAGACCCACTTCAGACCTAGAGACACATACAGACTGAAAGTGAGGGGATGGAAAGAGATATTCCATGCAAATGGAAATCAAAAGAAAGCTGGAGTAGCAATTCTCATATCAGACAAAATAGACTTTAAAATACAGACTATTTCAAGAGACAAAGAAGGACACTACATAATGATCAAGGGATCGATCCAAGAGGAAGCTATAACAATTGTAAATATTTATGCACCCAACATAGGAGCACCTCAATACATAAGGCAAATACTAACAGCCATAAAAGGGGAAATCGACAGCAACACAATCATAGTAGGGGACTTTAACACCCCACTTTCACCAATGGACAGATCATCCAAAAGGAAAATAAATAAGGAAACACAAGCTTTAAATGATACATTAAACAATATGGACTTAATTGATATTTATAGGACATTCCACCCAAAAACAACAGAATACACATTTTTCTCAAGTGCTCATGGAACATTCTCCAGGATAGATCATATCTTGGGTCACAAATCAAGCCTTGGTAAATTTAAGAAAATTGAAATCGTATCAAGTATCTTTTCCGACCACAACGCTATGAGACTAGATATCAATTACAGGAAAAGATCTGTAAAAAACACAAACACATGGAGGCTACACAATACATTACTTAATAACGAAGTGATTACTGAAGAAATCAAAGGGGAAATCAAAAAATACCTAGAAACAAATGACAATGGAGATACGAAGACCCAAAACCTATGGGACGCAGCAAAAGCAGTGCTAAGAGGGAAGTTTATAGCAATACAAGCCTACCTCAAGAAACAGGAAACATCTCGAATAAACAACCTAACCTTGCACCTGAAGCAATTAGAGAAAGAAGAACAAAAAAACCCCAAAGCCAGCAGAAGGAAAGAAATTATAAAGATCAGGTCAGAAATAAATGAAAAACAAATGAAGGAAACAATAGCAAAAATCAATGAAACTAAAAGCTGGTTCTTTGAGAAGATAAACAAAATTGATAAACCATTAGCCAGACTCATCAAGAGAAAAAGGGAGAAGACTCAGATCAATAGAATTAGAAATGAAAAAGGAGAAGTAACCACTGACACTGCAGAAATACAAAAGATCATGAGATTACTACAAGCAACTCTATGCCAATAAAATGGACAAACTGGAAGAAATGGACAGATTCTTAGAAATGCACAACCTGCCGAGACTGAACGAGGAAGAAATAGAAAATATGAACAGACCAATCATAAGCACTGAAATTGAAACTGTGATTAAAAATCTTCCAACAAACAAAAGCCCAGGACCAGATGGCTTCACAGGTGAATTCTATCAAACATTTAGAGAAGAGCTAACACCTATCCTTCTCAAACCCTTCCAAAATATAGCAGAGGGAGGAACACTCTCAAACTCATTCTACAACACCACCATCACCCTGATACCAAAACCAGACAAAGATGTCACAAAGAAAGGAAACTACAGGCCAATATCACTGATGAACATAGATGCAAAAATCCTCAACAAAATACTAGCAAACAGAATCCAACAGCACATTAAAAGGATCATACAACATGATCAAGTGGGGTTTATCCCAGGAATGCAAGGATTCTTGAATATACGCCAATCAATAAATGTGATACACCATATTAACAAATTGAAGGAGGAAAAACCATATGATCATCTCAATAGATGCAGAGAAAGTTTTCGACAAAATTCAACACCCATTTATGATAAAACCCTCCAGAAAGTAGGCACAGAGGGAAGTTTCCTCAACATAATAAAGGCCATATATGACAAACTCACAGCCAACCTCGTCCTCAATGGTGAAAAACTGAAACCATTTCCACTAAGATCAGGAACAAGACAAGGTTGCCCACTCTCACCACTATTATTCAACATAGTTTTGGAAGTTTTAGCCACAGCAATCAGAGAAGAAAAAGAAATAAAAGGAATCCAAATCGGAAAAGAAGTAAAGCTGTCACTGTTTGCAGATGACATGATCCTATACATAGAGAATCCTAAAGATGCTACCAGAAAACTACTAGAGCTAATCAATGAATTTGGTAAAGTTGCAGGATACAAAGTTAAAGCACAGAAATCTCTAGCATTCCTATACACTAATGATGAAAAATCTGAAAGTGAAATTAAGAAAAAACTCCCATTTACCATTGCAACAAAAAGAATAAAATATCTAGGAATAAACCTACCTAAGGAGACGAAAGACCTGTATGCAGAAAATTATAAGACACTGATGAAAGAAATGAAAGATGATACAAATAGATGGAGAGATATACCATGTTCTTGGATTGGAAGAATCAACATTGTGAAAATCACAATACTACCCAAAGCAATCTACAGATTCAATGCAATCCCTATCAAACTACCAATGGCATTTTTCACAGAACTAGAACAAAATGTTTTACAATTTGTATGGAAACACAAGAGATCCCGAACAGCCAAAGCAATCTTGAGAAAGAAAAATGGAGCTGGAGGAATCAGGCTGCCTGACTTCAGACTATACTACAAAGCTACAGTAATCAAGACAATATGGTACTGGCACAAAAACAGAAATACAGATCAATGGAACAGGATAGAAAGCCCAGAGATAAACCCAAGCACATATGGTCACCTTATCTGTGATAAAGGAGGCAAGAATATACAGCGGAGAAAAGACAGCCTCTTCAATAAGTGGTGCTGGGAAAACTGGACAGCTACATGTAAAAGAAGGAATTTAGAACACTCCCTAACACCATACACAAAAATAAACTCAAAATGGATTAAAGACCTAAATGTAAGGCTGGACACTATAAAACTCTTAGAGGAAAACATAGGCAGAACACTCTATGACATATATCACAGCAAGATCCTTTTTGACCCACCTCTTAGAGAAATGGAAATAAAAACAAAAATAAACAAACGGGACCTCATGAAACTTAAAAGCTTTTGCACAGCAAAGGAAACCATAAACAAGACAAAAGGACAACCCTCAGAATGGAAGAAAATATTTGCAAATGAAGCAACTGGCAAAGGATTAATCTCCAAAATTTACAAGCAGCTCATGCAGCTCAATATCAAAAAAAAAACAAACAACCCAATCCAAAAATGGGCAGAAGACCTAAATAGACATTTCTCCAAAGAAGATACTCAGATTGCCAACAAACACATGAAAGAATGCTCAACATCATTAATCATTAGAGAAATGCAAATCAAAACTACAATGAGATATCATCTCACACCAGTCAGAATGGCCATCAGCAAAAAATCTACAAACAATAAATGCTGGAGAGGGTGTGGAGAAAAGGGAACCCTCTTGCACTGTTGGTGGGAATGTAAATTGATACAGCCACTATGGAGAACAGGATGGAGGTTCCTTAAAAAACTAAAAATAGAACTACCATATGACCCAGCAATCCCACTACTGGGCATATACCCTGAGAGAACCATAATTCCAAAGGAGTCATGTACCACAATGTTCACTGCAGCTCTATTTACAATAGCCAGGACATGGAAGCAACCTAAGTGTCCATCAACAGATGAATGGATAAAGAAGATGTGGCACAAATATACAATGGACTATTACTCAGCCATAAAAAGAAATGAAATAGAGTTATTTGTAGTGAGGTGGATGGACCTAGAGTCTGTCATACAGAGTGAAGTAAGTTAGAAAGAAAAAAACAAATACCATATGCTAACACATATATATGGAAACTAAGAAAAAAAAAAAAGGTCATGAAGAACCTAGGGGCAAGATGGGAATAAAGACACAGACTTACTAGAGAATGGACCTGACAATATTGGGAGGGGGAAGAGTAAGCTGTGACAAAGTGAGAGAGTGGCTTGGACATATATACACTACCAAATGTAAAATAGATAGCTAGTGGGAAGCAGCCGCATAGCACAGGGAGATCAGCTCGGTGCTTTGTGACCACCTAGAGGGGTGGGATAGGGAGGGTGGGAGGGAGGGAGACGCAAGAGGGAAGACATATGGGAACATATGTATATGTATAACTGATTCATTTTGTTATAAAGCAGAAAGTAACACACCATTGTAAAGCAATTATACTCCAACAAAGATGTTATAAAAAAAAAAAGTCTACAAATAAAAAATGATAGGAAGGGTGTGGAGAAAAAGGAACCCTCCTAAACTGTTAATGGCAATGTAAAGTGGTGCAGCGACTATGGAGAACAGCATAGAGTTTCCTTTAAAATCTAAAAGTAGAACTACCATATGATCCAGCTATCCCACTCCTGAGCATATATCCAGAAAAGATGAAAACCATAATTCAAAAAGATACATGCACCCCAATGTTCACAGTGGCACTATTTACAACAGCCAAGACATAGAAGTAATCTAAATGCCTATCGATAAAGAGGATGTGGTATATATACTTAGCCATAAGAAAGAATTAAATAATGCCATTTGCAGCAACAGAGATGGACCTGGAGATTATCATACCAAGTAAAGTAAGTCAGACAGAGAAAGACAAATATCATATGATATCACTTATATGTGGAATCTAAAAAAAAAAATGATACAAATGAACTTATTTACAAAACAGAAACAGACTCACAGACATAGAAAACAAACTTACGGTTACTAAAGGGGAAGGAGCAAGGGAGGAATAAATTGGGAATTCAGGATTAACAGATATCCACTACTATGTATAAAATAGATAAAAAACAAGGACCACAGGAAACTATATTCAATATATTATAATAACCTATAATGGAAAAGAATCTGAAAAATAATGTATATATGTATGTATAAATGAATCACTTTGCTGTACACCTGAAACATTGTAAATCAACTATACTTAAATAAGTAGAGTGTTATGAAGCTTCACTGATTAAAAAAATTGAGTTTTGACAACAAAATTACTCAAACTTAAATAATAATAACCAGCATTGGTAAGTATTTGTTGAAAGTGGCACTCGTATACTGCTAGCTGGAGTACAAATTAGAATAATAATTTGTAAGACAATTTGCTTAGAATCATACAATTAGCCTTGCCTCTATGCCAATAAATCTCTATCTAGAAATGTCATCTAAGAAAATAAAGATATAAGATTTAAGTAAAAGACTTTAAGGCACTATTACCTTTAACAAAAAATGGGAATCAACACACCCATTAGAATAGCTTTTAATTAAAAAACAAACAGAAAACAACAAGTATAATACAAATATGTGGAAAAATTGGAACCCATGTGTACTGTTTTTTTTTAACTTGAAACATATGCTTTATTAGTACTCTAGATTTAGCATCATCTTTTTAGAAATGATTACTTGCGGTACTACAATTTTTTTTTTTATATTTCCATTTAATATTTGGAAACACAGAAGTATTACATGAAACAGCATTGCCAAATATTGCACAAAACATTTGGATCACTCATTATATGTGTGTGTATTTATCTGTGTGTATGTGTTTCCCAACCTTTCACTTTTCAAAGGCTTTGGCTTTTTTTTTAAATTTTTAATTTTATATTGGAGTACAGTTGATTAATAATGTTGTGTTAGTTTCAGGTGTACAGCAAAAGTGATTCAGTTATACATATACATGTATTTATTCTTTTTCAAATTCCTTTCTCACTTAGGTTATTACAGAATATTGAGCATAGTTCCCTGTGCTATACAGTAGGTCTTGTTGGTTGTCTATTTTAAATATAACAGTGCAAACATGTCAATCCCAAACTCCCATTCTATCCCCCCCCACCGGACTTTCCCCTGTAACCATAAGTTCGTTCTCCAAGTCTGTGAGTCTGTTTCTGCTTTGTAAATAAGTTCATTTGTACCTTTTTTTTTGTTTTTTAGATTCTGCATATAAGCAATATCATATGATATTTGTCTTTCTCTGTCTGACTTACTTCACTTAGTATGGTAACCTCCAGGTCCAGCCATGAAACCCTTGTGTACTTTTGACAGAATGTAAAATGGTACAGTTGCTGTGAGATACAGTATGGTGGTTCCTTAAAAAACTAAAAATAGAATTACCATATGATCAGCGATTCTAGTTGGGTATATACCTCAAAGAAATGAAAGTAAATAAGTTCATTTGTTTACACATTACTATATATAAAATAGGTAACTAATAAGGACCTACTGTACACCACAGGGAACTCTGCTCAATAGTCCGTAATGGTCTATGTGGGAACAGAACCTAAAAAGAGTGGATATATGTATATGTATAACTGATTCACTTTTCTGTACACCTGAAACTAACACAACATTGTAAATCAACTATACTCCAGTAAAAATTTTTTAAAAAAAGAAATGAAAGTAGATTCTTGAAGAGACAGCTGTATGCTCATGTTCTCAGCAGGATTATTCACAATAGCCAAAAAAGTAGAAGCAACCTAAGTGTCCACTGATTGATGAGTGAATAAATAAAATGTGGTATATACCTAGAACAGAATGTTATTCAACTTTTAAAAAGAAGGCCATTTTGACACATGATACAACATGGACAAACCTTGAAGACATTATGCTAAGTGAAGTAAGCTAGCCACAAAAGGACAAATACTGTGTGATTCGACTTATATGAAGTACCCACAGTAGTCAAGTTCATAGAGACAGAAAGTAGAATGGTAGTTTCCAGGGCCTGGCAGGGAGGAGGTAATGAGGAGTTATTCTTTAACGGGTACAGTGTTTCAGCGTTACGAGATGAAAAACGTTCTGGAGATGGAGGATGGTACTGGTTACACAACAATGTGAAAATAATGCCACAGAAAGGTACACTTAAAAATGGTGAAAATGGTAAATTTTGTTATGTATATTTTACAACAATTTTTAAAAAGCAAAAAAGAATCAAATTAAGTGTTCCATAAATTAATAAAAATAACTATGAACATTCAAATAATGAAATATTTACATATTTTCTATATATTCCCCCAAAATATCCTCACTACTGTAATTATAAACGTACATTTGGTAAGTAAAATAAATGAGACCTGATATTCTTTTAAAAGGTAAGGTAAGTGGAGTAGGCTTCCTTCGTAGACCTCTTCTGATGGTGAAGCAGATGTTTCCTAAGGCATGACTGGCTCAAGGGAATTGCAATTTCAATTAAGCAAACTGAAAATGATTCTCTAGATAGGTTCTATGGGGGGGGAAAACTGCCTCTTCGTAGAGGAGCAAAGATCTGAAACATGACCATTAGGGCGTATGTTTCATTTTCTCCCCCAGGGCAGCTAACAAATTTGTAGAAGAAGCTGTTCTAACCTCAGTATGAAATTCTGCCCCTGAGACTGAATCTGCATATGAAAAATCAGTCCCAATAATGAAACACATCAAGCTGCTGAGACTACAATGCCTGTAAGGAAAATGTTGAAGGCTTTATAACTTTTCAGAATTCCCTAGAGAGAAAAAGAAATTTCAAAAAAAACCTTCCCTTTATTATCTGGTCACTATTCACAACCTTATTTGCTAATAGAGTGGGTGGTCCATTATAATCAGATCTCATTTTCTGTTTTATGACTTTATATAGAACCTACTTTGAATTCATATTATGCTGGGTGAAGAACTATATCATGTTTGTCTCTTTTGGATTCTTCTGTTTTAATGTTTGCTTATGTTTCATAAAACATGGGGTTTTATTTTTCCATTCTTCATACCCCATTTGTAAAATTTTTAAAAATCAGCTTCTGAAAGCGTAGTCATTATATCTATTGAATGAACTGATGAAACATTATAGAAGTGTTCTAAAAGAGCCAAAGACACATCCTAACAATTAATACAATTGTTTTCATTTAAAAGTCCTAACACTGGAGAGTTTGAAAGTATTCCATAGCTAAAAAAAAAAACTTGTGAAACTCCAATTATTAGTGGTTCTCTCCCATCAGGCCCAGTTTAAATTTAAGGCATTTCAGCCATCAGTGGCAAAGACTATTACCTTTGAAACATTGCTATAGATGCTGCAGTTGATTTAACATCAACAAGTCTAACCGTTCTACATTTGTCCATTTAGGCGTTCATTCTGTATATATTCTTAGTTGTTATAAAAGCATTAAAAGATATAATTTATCATTTTCAAGAACAGAATGGAAAGCAATGCTTATTTTGCATGAGAGCAAATCACAAGAGATAACGTGCGAAGAGAGAAATATAAAAAGTAACATACATTGCTCAGCTCAATTTCTGAAAAGCCCATTTCCTTGAGAGGATGCAAAGTTATAGCTGTCTCTACCAGCAGAAGGGGACATTTTGTGCCATTTAATAACATTTTCAAGAATTCATTATACTTTTTTCCCACAAGGAGAACAAAATTCAGTAAAGATAAACCTCACAGTTCCAAAAACACAGAGAATATTAAAGCCAATAGACCCAATAAACTCACAGGAAAGACTATCATTGTGCCATAATGGTACAACAAAAGCTGTTACAAATGTAAATTAATTACACACACACACACTTTAACTTGTAGCCTTAAGCCAACTGTGGCCAGCATCTATGATGTAGTGTATTCTAATATGATTCAAAGTCTACCTACATGGGTAGATCATCCCCCTTACTGAGGACTCAGAGTAGGGAATGGAGAAGATGATTCCTAGATCTTACCTATTTGTGTGTCTTCTAAATTTCCAATGTTCATCTTGGGTAAACAGTCCTATAGAATCCCCTACCACTTAAAGTCCATGGATGCAAGGAAGGCATTACTGAAGTCGAATTCAGCAAATCTATATTAAATTAATAATATTTAACAGGAATGAAATAACTGGTATGGGAATTATGGCTTGGTTTCCTTTTGAACCTGGTATATTTTTTCTATTATCATTCTGAATATATTACACAATGGAAGCTGTTAAAATTGCATCTGCTCCTACAACAAAAAAACCCTTCTCTGTGCAGGAGATACATTAACAGAGTTCAGGTGTCAGTTTCTAGATGGGGCTTTGGAAAAGATAAACCACTAAATAGATTCCTAGGAGTCCCTAAAAGACAAAAGCATCTTCATCACACATTTTAACACTTGATTCAAACAGAAAGCCGTTCATTATTACTCACTAGATGATGCTTCAGTTATGACTAACCAAGTTGTAACACTTATTTGATGGGTAGTTATAGTTTCACATCTATTTTTAATGATTTGTATGTGGTTAATAGTGTCAACAAAAATAAAGCTCAATATAACCGAGTCCCTGTTTTTGACGAGATCAAACTAAATGGACAGTACCTTTAAAAACTAATGAAATACTTTTAAAATGATAAAGAATGATATTCATATTCAGAGATCACAATTCGAGCCTTATGCCTAGAGGGACGATTAAAAGAGAAAAACCGCATACCGATTTTTTAGAAACTACTCTCATGTGAACAGAAACTGTCACGTTGAAATCATATACTGAGAAATATACCCAATGATTCTACCAACTATATACACAAACAAAATATATAATATCCTTATTAATTTTTAAACATCATGCAGATTCTGCATTAATAATAATTTATATGCACTTTTACATACATTATCTTATTTTGTTCTTATACCAATCCTATGAACAAGAATATTAATATTCACATAAAACAAATGTAAACATCATAAGTGTCATTAACTTTTTGACCTAGATGTACTATAGAGATTTCCTAAGTCTCTAATAGATGTGAAATGTAAGGATAAGAGAAATTGAATGATTTGCCAAAGATCAATCTGCTAGTTAGTACCAGAGATAGGTTTGACACGATGTGATGTCCTTTTCACTATACCAAGTTACTTTAATTGGAAAATAGTGTTTACTTCATCAATTCTATAATGTACTACCAAGAAGTATTTCATCCAACTTTAAGAAATATCCACTTCTGCTCCATGTTAATGTTCCACCCCACACACACCCCTCTCAACTTTATCCATGTTAACTATACCTATTTAGCAGTTAATTCCAAGACAAGATCTCTTATTAGGTGCCCTCTCCCATGTAACAGATCCAAGTTTCCCACTCCTTCCTGGATATTTTTATGTGAATTTCTTTTTGACATATCAAGGCCAAGAAGATCAAAACTAGGTTCATTATCTAAAAGTACTCTTTACCTGTGTGTTTTGCTGTCTTACTTAAGGTCATGTTCTATCTACAAGAAGAGGTAAAAATTCTCAGAATCATCTCAGTATATGCCTCTAACTGACATCCAAAGTTTATGTACTCATCCTCGCATTTCCCCATTCTTTTCCCACCACTCTGTTTATTTCTGCTTCCATAAGCCTAGCCCTCATCCTCCTTTGAATGAATCATTATATTAACTTGCTTATTGATGTCTCTACTTCTAGATGACTTTTCAAGTCATCAATCAATGGGCTGCAGAATTAATATAAAACACAACTAAATAATTTATGAACATACTCTGTGACATACAGAAGTAAAAACTTTGGCTAACTATAGTAAAATATTTTATTGAGTATATCAAAAGTGTGGAAACCAGAATCACAGGTGCCCCCAGTGGTTTGTACCCCCTGGGTTCTGTGTCTTATACAGTTTCCTCCCATAGTGAACAAGGCTGATTTTGTAACCAATCAGATATTGTGGAAATGACAGCGTATGACTTTTGTGACTAGGTCATAAAAAATATTCTGGTTTCTGCCTTGCTTTCTCTTGGATCACTAGTTCTGCTGGAAGCCAGCTGCCATGTTTTGAGGATATTCAAGCAGCCCTATACAGAGGTCTATGTGGTAAGAAACTGAGGTCTGCAGCCAACAGCCAGCTCTAACACGCTGGGCATGCAAATGAGCCACCTTAGAAGTGGATTCTCTTGCACTAGTCAAGCCTTCAGATGGCTGTAGCTCTACAAACATCTTGACTTCAATCTTAAGGAGATCCTGTTCCAGAAGCATCCAGTTAACCCATTCCCCGAATTTCTGACCTGACAGAAACTGTGAAATAATAAATATTTATTGTTTTAAGCCACTAGGTGAGGTGTTTTAGTATTTTTTTTTATACAGCAATGGATAATTAATACAATGAGAGCTTTAATTTCCTGGGGAACATTATGTAGCAATAAGATATCCTGGATAGAGAACATGGGTGCTAGGTAAGAGACAGTAGAAGCAGATGCTGTATAAAGCACTCTACAAGGAGATAAAGAAAAAGAAGGTAATTCTGCAACCTGCATTCCCATGTAAAAATCCACTTTAACAGCCTTTTCCCGGAGTCCATTTTATTCCATACATGGTTAATGTGTTTGCTACAAATGAAATAGATATTGTCAAAACCTGGGTTGATCCTAAATAACAAAGACCTGCCAAGTCACATGTTACTCTTACTTGTATATTTATTGAACATCTGTTTGAGATACTAACAAATAAACAACAAAATGATTTGGCTCTACAATGAAAACAAGACAATTCCTCTTCTCTGTTTTGAAATCCAGTTGCTAAAGGGTTCTATCTCTAAAAATTTAAGGCAAAAATAATATTTGAATATCTTAAGTAGCTGTAAATTAAAATAAACATGTGCAAATTATCCTAACATATGGACCAGGGTTTCCCAAGTTCTACTCTACACGTTCTTTGTTGCAGGGGGCTTTCCCCCGTACTGCAGGATGCTTAGCACACCTCTTGGCCTCAATTCGCCAGATACCAGTAGGACCATTCTCTCTACTGCTCCAAGTCATGATAATAAAAAATGTTTGCAGACATCATCGACAAGCGTCCCTGGGAGGGCAAAATCACCCTTGGCTAAGGACCACAGTTACAGACTCCAGGATGTAATGTAATTTATAAGCCTTTAATGGAGAAAAATTTTTTTTTCCAGCAAGTAGGAATGTTCCCATCTGTTCTGTACCACTTCATACTTTAGGATAAGATTTAAGGAAAATCCAGAACCTTCAGTTTGGATTTTCTGATTAAAAAGTCTGAGGCCATCTGCCATAGTTATAATAATCTGCCAGACTGTCACAACAAATGATCAGCCCAATGTTAGGAATCAACATGAAAAAATATGTTTAGAGATGGGTGTATGATGTCTTTATTGCAGAAGATAAAGAAAGCTTTTAATTAAACACACACACATACACACACAGGTACTCTGGAAAAAGCAGTCATTCCTTTTCTGTACTTCTAGTAGTTTCCCAAACGAACTGTAAATATTATTTAGGAAAGAAGAAAAGTAATGACCTTTAAGCAATGGGGATGAGAGAAATCACTATCCAGGTCTGTTTTGTTGAAACTTTCAAATTTGACCGAGCAATATTCATCACCTAAATTAGCCAAAGGTCTTAAATAAATTTGGGGTCAGAAACTGTTTTAATAATGGCCTTAAAATCTTATTTTATTTTATACATGTAAAATAAAATACACATGTAAAATGTAAAATTATGTGATTCTCTCCTACTTAATTAGATTTATAGATATTTCTGCCATGAAATGTTTTGCTGTGGCACATGTGACTACAGAAAAGGAGAGGGAATGATTTCTGCAGTAAGAGGGACTTCTTTGAAATATTACAAGGTATTTGAGATACTTTTCCATAACGAATGATTAAATTATATAAGTTTTTCCACTTTAATGACTGGGGAACATCTATTTCATTGAAATCTTGATTGTGAAAATTTAAAAAAAATAAGCTACTTTTGTTTTAGTTATGGTTCCTGCATAATCAAACTGTAACATAATGATCTGAGTGTTCATAATTTATTTCCTCGTAAAGGAAACATTAGTAGAGGGATGGGAAAGTGAGACACAGAATGGGTGGGGGAGCCAATAAAGGACACATAGTTAAACTAGCTGTCACACAAAGCAAATGAAGCTTAAACTCACTAGGGAAACTCGGAGAGCCAATACAGAATTACCAGTTCACTGTCATCTGCTGAGGGGCAACTGGGGTATTTGTACACCAGCCCTCACTGACTGTTGTTTGAGGGCTACTGCAAGAACATTAAGCATATTTGACCTCCTCCACAGGCAGAGAAAGCAGACTTCAGTGGCCAGAGGAGGCCCTCAGACAAATAAATACAGAATTGGGCAGTTAGAAGTCAAACAGCTAGTGAGCTAGAGAAGACAGACAGCTGGGGAACTGGCTGCATCTGCTGATTTGTCATGTCTATTATACAATAAATACCATAGTCAAGAAATGTCAAGGCAATATTGCCTTCTTAATTAGATGTACCTGTATATTTGCAAAGAGGAAATGTTTGTCTTTCCATATTGAAGATGCAATAAAAATGTCCTTTTAGGAGAATCCAAATGAACTAAAAAATGCAAAAAACAATTCCCCCTTTGGTTTATCAGTTAATTAATATAGGCCATAACTACCCACTTGTTATCTGTTCGTTTTTTATAAAGTATATACTTTTTTTAAAGATAAAGAAGTTTTAAAAATCCCTGGTGACTGAAAATTACAGCATTAACAAATTTAAATTGCACAGAAAGTTACAAAATAAAAGTCAATACCTCCTCCTCTGAAACCAGGCTCTCTCCCTAATCTTGCTAAAGAAAGCTATTGTTAATATTTGCTTGTTATTCCTTCCAGAAATCCATATATATGTATTTATTCTATTCTGACTGGGGTTCTTTAGTGCTTCCTGAATCTTAGGAGGTACGTTTTTCATCAATTCTGGAAAATTCCCAACCAATATTTCTTCAAATACTGCCATATGAAATTCCAATTAGATATAGGTTAGATCAACTCTTTTTTCCTTCCAATGTGCCTTAACCTCTTCCATAATTTCCAACTCTTTTTGCTCCATTAAATTTAATTTCTTCGCCTTCTTCCAGTTAACTAATTCTTTATTCATCCATACCTAATCTGCTCTTAATTAATCCACTGAATTCTTAATTTCAATTATTACTATTTTTGTTTGTTTGTTTCTAGGTTTACTTCCTTCCCTTTCAAATATCCCTCTTGTTCTTGGATAATAACTGTTTCTGTTTTCAGAAGTTTTCACTCCATATTGCATTTTTCAATCATTCTAAACATACTTTTATAGATCGGGGCCAATAATTTCATGCAGTGAATAATAATGTCTGTAGTTTCTCTTGAGCCTTAGTCAATTTTTATGTGTATATTGCAAACAGAATGTTGTGAGCAAATATTCAGACTATAGGAAATTCTGTAAATTTGTAAAACTGTAAATTCTGGGTTTGTGGTGACTTTTGCCAAGTACTTCAAGGAACTCAAAAGAGACCGCTATAAATTAACTTCTCACATTATTTAGGTAGTACAATTTTGAACTTAAAATATATGAAATAGAGACCTATGATTATACCCCTTTTTTTGCAAGGGTTTATAGCTCTTTGCATGTCTGAACTTTATGTGGGAAGTCTCAATTCCAACTGCCTACCTCTTCTATTTCCATAGCCTTTTCTCCTGTCCTCAGCTTCTTACAAAAATCCAAGTTCCCTGATTATTAAGTTTGTACACTACCCTTCACTGTAGGGTTCACAACTCTGGATTGCAATATCATTTTATTTCTGGCCCTTCAAATTTCCTTTTCATTCTTGTGAGCTCACCCCTGCTTTCAATGTTAGACTACATTTTATTGAGCATTTACATTTTGTATAAGGAGGTCTTTCATGATATGCAGTATTTCACAGTGTGTGAAATATTATCTCTGATTTCATCTACTCATTCCCACTTTTACCTGCTCTTTTTCTTCACTGTTTTAATCCTGTCCCTCAATATCTCCTATTCCTTTGGCCCATTATGTGCCCCAATTGCTTTTATTTCTTCCATATTCATGATTATTAAAATAATGTTCTAACAAGTACTTTAAATTCACTCACCTAGTTTCTATATTTTACATCATATCCCGAACATTTAATATATCCTACCCTCAACTGAACTTCACATACAGTTGCTATCAGTTTGCCAAGCCTTAATGAAGAAAGTAATTCGCTAATCTTTTGCTCTACAAAACAGAACAAAACAAAGAAGAAACAACAAGCACAAAAAACCTCTCTCAAAATTCAAATGGGTTTATTTGTAATCTTTAATTAATTCATCTTTCACTAAACTTTGGAGACGTTTTTATGCTTTCCCCTCAACGTCATTCCAATTTCAGCTGAAGTAATTTCCTTTAAAGAGGTTTATCCATTACGGAGTATCTCTGCATATTAATTCATTTATTTCTCTCTTCTCAAAAAATAACTTGTTTTACTTATTATTTCCTTTTATTTTGAATGTTCAATTGTTCCTTCCCCAACAGATCCTTCATCACATTGTAGAATGTTTTGTTTATTATTTATATTCACTCTTCTCCCACCTCTACACTGTGACAGACACTGGACCAACCATACAAAAGCCATCATTAACCCTACTCTCTCTTACCCTCCACTATAATAGAGACAAGCAAACCAAATTACTCCATTGTGCATTCTCCCTTGCAGTCATGAATAGCCATGCTACAGGGCTGTGGCCAAACAAATATAGCCAGAAAACCCTGAGGGAAAGATTCCCTCATTAAAAAGAAAGGCAGGGGACTTCCCTGGTGGTGCAGTGGTTAGGAATCTGCCTGCGAATGCAGGGGACACGGATTCGATCCCTAGTCTGGGAGGATCCCACATGCCGCGGAGCAACTGGGCCCGTGTGCCACAACTACTGAGCTTGCGCTCTAAAGCCCACAAGCCACAACTACTGAGCCCGCGTGCCACAACTACTGAAGCCTGCACACCCTAGAGCCCGTGTGCTGCAACTCCTGAGCCCACGCGCCACCACTACTGAAGCCTGCACACTCTAGGGCCTGCGTGCTGCAATTACTGAGCCCATGTGCTGCAACTACTGAAGCCCATGCACCTAGAGCCTGTGCTCTGCAACAAGAGAAGCCACCGCAATGAGAAGCCCACAGACCGCAAAGAACAGTAGCCCCCACTCGCAGCAACTAGAGAAAGCCCGCGCACAGCAACAAAGACCCAACGCAGCCAAAAAAAAAAGAAAGGCAAAACCTTGCAAGGAGAAGTAAGTTTTCTTTCTTTGTCTCTCCCACTTTCTGCCTGGAACGTGGTTGTTAAGTCTAGAGGTGCAGCAGCTAGCTGTCTTGCAGTTGCTGTGACCTTACAAAAAAATGCTAAGAACGGTGAAGTAAAAAAGCAAAAGGCACCTGAGACCTTAGTATATTTTTCAGCCACAGAACTCTCTGGATGTTAGAGAATACTCATTAAAAAACAAACAAAAACTACTGTAGTTTGACTTTTGTTACTTGCAAACCAATATGATATTAAATATCTTTCTTTGGTATCTCCCTCCCTCCACACCCAGCTGACAAAAATTAAAACATTAAACAAACTGTATATGCTTGCTAATCTTTATTTTGTCACCAACCATTCACACAATGCAGTGGCTACAGACTGGTGGCCCTCAGGGCACGTTAGTGCCAAGAGTTACCTGCTTGGCTCTAAATAGTTTATATAAATTTTAAATTAATCACCAACACTTAAGCATTAGAAAATGTTAAATTTTAGAACTCTGGGTTCATCAAAACATAAAAAGATTAGGGAACACTGGAGTGACCCATACTTCCTGAGAGCAACACAGTTGAAGTTGTATAACGGCTGCTTTTGAAACTGAAGCAAACAATACAATGGAGAAAAGACAGTCTTTTCAACAAATGTTGCCTGGATATTCACATAAAAAAAAAAGAATCTAGACACAGACCTTACACCCTTCCCCAAAATGAACTCAAAATGGATCACAGATATAAATGCAAAACACAAAACTATAAAACTCCTAGAAGATAACATAGGAGAAAATGTAGATGACCTTGGGTATAGTGATAATTTTTTAGATACAACATCAAA
Source organism: Balaenoptera acutorostrata (assembly GCF_949987535.1). Classification (NCBI taxonomy): domain Eukaryota; kingdom Metazoa; phylum Chordata; class Mammalia; order Artiodactyla; family Balaenopteridae; genus Balaenoptera; species Balaenoptera acutorostrata. The sequence goes on from NC_080070.1 coordinate 66,939,900, forward strand.
GGCACAATCCATGAATGAAATAATTGATAAGCTGAACTTCATTCAAATAAAAAATGTCTGCTCTGTGAAAGACAATGTGAAGAAAATAATACAAGCCACAGACAGGGAGAAAATATTTTCAAAAGACATTGTTGATAAAGAACTATTATCCAAAATATACAAATACCTCTTAAAGCTCAACATTAAGAATTAAAAACCAGATTAAAAAATGAGCCAAAGACCTCACCAAAGACACAGATGGCAAATAAGCATATGAAAAGATGCTCCACATCACAAGTCCTTAGGAAATTACAAATTTAAATAACAACCGAATACCACTACATACCTATTTGAATGGCTAAAATCCAAAACACCGACAATGACAATGCTAATTTCTAGTGAGAATGTGGAACAAGAGTAACTCTCACTCATTGTTGATGGGAATGAAAAGCGATTCATTTACTTTGAAGGACAGTTTGCCTGTTTCTTATAAAACTAAACAATCTCTTACCATATGATCCAGTAATCAACTCCTTAGTATTTTTACCCAAAGGGGTTGAAAACAGGTTCACACAAAAACCCACAGACAGATGTTTATGGCATCTTTATTCATAATTGCCAAAAGCTGGAAGCGACCAAAATGTCCTTCAGTAGGTGAATACATAAATAAAATGTGGTACATCCAGACAATGGAATATTACTCACTGCTAAAAAGAAATGAGCTATTAAGCCATGAAAAGACGCGGAGAAGATTTAAATTCACATTACTTAATGAAAGAAGCCAATGTGAAAAGGGTACATACTGTATGATTGCAACCATATGACATTCTAGAAAAGGCAAAATTATGGAGACAGTAAAAAGATCGGTGGTTGCCACAGGTTAGGACAGGCGGAACACAAGATATTTAGGGCAGTGAAAATACTCTGTGTGATACTATAAAGATAGATGCATGTCATTACACATTTATCAAAACACATAGAATTTACAAAAAGAGTGAATCCTAACGTAGTCCTAAATGAACTATATGGACTTTGGGTGATTATGACGTGTCAATGTAGGTTCATCAATGGTAACGAATGTACCACTCCTGGTGGGCGATGTTGATAGTGGGGGCGACTGTGCATTTGTGAGGGTGACGGGCTATACGGGAACTCCTCACACTTTCCACTCAATTTTGCTATGAACCTCAACATGCTCAAAAAGACAGTCTATGAAAAAAATTGAAGTGAGAACTATCCTCCAGGTCATTACCATCCTTACCTAGTCAGCTTTGTCCACTTGCAGCACATGCCTGCCCTCCATGGGCACTTAACACTTGCAGTCTGGATTTTGTCTTCACTGATCAACTAATCTCAATAGCCTTTTCTTAGTTCTTCATCTCTTCAGTTTCTTTGGGAACACTGTCACTTCTGAGCACCCCCTTCTTCTGTTGTGTACGCTCTCCTCCCTCAGTCTCCCCTAATGCTGTATTCTCCATGTTCTCCTTCTTTGGTTTCTGTTCCTGCCCTTGCTCCAAAGGGCAAGTGTTGCCCTAGGATCTTTCATCTTCTTTTCTGTCTCTATTCATTCTCGGTCTGCTGTACTAGAGAATCACTCAGAGTGGAACAGTGTTTCCACACTCGTACCTTCCATTCTCACAACTCATGAGCACTCTGAAGCACCAGTTCCAGACTGCCAGTGCCTTTTGGAATATCCAATTGAACATCCTGCAGTCACCGCAAAGTCCACACATCCAGAACCAAACTCATCATCTTCCCTACAGAGTAGGTTTATTTCTCTGTTTCCCCTCTTTTTTAAGGACACCACCATCCTACAAGTTTTTATTTGACCTATGAACAATATTTTGCATCTAATCCTTCCCAATGATTTCTACAAGCCCACTGTGTTTGTCATCAATATCTCTTGCCTGTATTACTGCAGTCATGACGCAGCCACCTTTAGTATTCTACTGTTCTTTCTTGTTGATTCTGCCACATTAATCTTAAAACAGAAATTTGATAGTTACTCTCCTACTGAAATACCTCAACTGTTTTTCAACTGCTTAATTTTATCTGGCATGTGTCATTCTGTAGTCTGGCCCAAATCTACTGACCAGATTTATATTTCTAAGGTATTCAATATTCCCTGTACTTTCCCCCGATTTTTTTTACTGAGAGCCTCTTGGTATTATTCACTGCTGGGAAAATGTCTTCCCTTCAGCTTCTACACAAGCCATGTATGCCCAACACATACTATTCAAGGCCTAGCCTGTCTTTTTAAACTTTTAACAATTATTCGAGTGCAGACAATGGGACATGCTCTTTCTTAGACACTGATAAGGAAGACAGTGTGGAGACTACAGTGTGTCACAGAGCTGTGGGTAAATTCACAGGCTCTGGAGTCAAGCTGCCCTTATTCACATCTTAATTCTATCACTCACTTGGAGTTTTTAAGTCTTTTGTGACTGGATTTCATTACCTGTAAAATTCAGATAATAATATAATGAACCACTGTTGCTCTGAAGACTAAATGAGTTAATACTTAGCACTGAGTAGTAACAGACTAAGTACCGAAAATAGTAAGTTGTCAATAAATGTTAGCTGTTGTTATTGCTATAGTCTAGTGAGGTAAATCATACAAGAAGCAAGAAGTTATATAGCAATAAGTGCAATGAAAAATATTAAACTGAGTGATTTATGAAATATCAATAGTAATTCAGGGTGAGGAGACAGATTGGATGGTCAGGGAAAGGCTCTTTTAACAGGTGACAGTGGAGCACTGACCTGAATTACCAAAGCACCCAGTTCCCCATAGATCCAAAGGCAGGCTTTCTAGGCAGAGGGAATAACAAAGTGCAAAGGCCTGAAGTGATGTGTTTAAACAACATAAAGGCCTGTGTGCCCGGAACTTTGTTGAGCAAAGTAGAAAGAGACAAGAGATTAGATCAGAAAGACGGATGATTAACCAATCGTGTAGGGCACTGCAGTCCACTGTAAATGGTTATGCTTTTAGTCTACAGGAAAAGGGGAGCCCTTGGAGTATTTTAAGCAAGAGCAGGCATGATCACTGGAACTGCTATATGGAGGGCAAAAATGGAAGAGGGAAGACCAGTTAGGAGGCCACTGTAGTCCACCAGACAAGAGAGGATGATACCCCCAAATCCTCTTTTCCGAGTAGATAAATCTTTGTCTTTTAAGAACCAACTCAAAAAATACCTTTGTTTTAAAAACTCTCCTGATCTTGCTTTAAACTGCCATTTATCTGTACTTCCCTTATGGCACTTGGTGTATAATTACTCATTTGAGTGCACTTCTTCCTAAGTATCCTCTAAGCTCCTTATGAGCAGGATTTATGTGATATGAACTGCTGGGTGTCCAATTTTGTATCATAAATACTTGCTGGAGAAAGTAAATTTGTATATGTAATTTTGCATATCTAGAATCAATACTAAAATACTATAAAATATTAATAACAAAATCTTTGCTCTGCATTGATATTTTTCTTCCAATAATTATTTGAAAATTAAATCTTTGGAGATACAATGAGAGGAGGCAAGGAGATGCAAAAAGTGTACTGAAATAGAGATTATAAGTGAAGTAAAGATACATTTGGAAGTCTAAAAGGGGCAAATTAAATATTTATTGACTTCCTAATCAGAGTCAAAATAAAAGCAGATATGACTCAGCTAAAACTGCTGAGTGTTTTATAATGAGGGCAACCAAATTGTTGGGGGTTGAAAATCAAATTAAACAGCTCAAATACTGCTATACTGTACAAAAAATAAAAATAAATAAAACAGAAAGGACTGGTGCTGACCGTGGTATATGATAACCAATATTGTTGAGACAATACAATAATTACACACTCTAAGGGAAGTAAGTTGTAACATATCTTTAGAGTGGAAACATTTACACAGAAGGAACAGTAAGAGCAATTGTATAGAGATTTGAAGGAGCTTCAGAAAAGAACAATCAGTTCCTTAGTTTGCAATAGAATGGCTTCATATTCAGCCCTTCAAATTCTTATACGTTGGTTCATTTCCTGTTTTAGTACAACAACAAAAAATTAAAGTTTATAAAGTAAGACCTTCCTAATGAGGGATAAAAGGAGCATTTCTGCATGAGGAAATTAAAAATTACATTGTTTCCACTTAAAATTTTCCTAATATTGTAAAAACTTTGAAGAATATTAGTCTGACAAATACTGATAAAAATCTGATAATTTAATGTCTAGAAAAGCTTTTACCAAATGATTTTTAAGATTTTTAGATTCAGTTACACACATACATGTATATACATATAAATGCCAAAAATATATATTATTACAAATTTATAAAAATAAAATACATATAAAGACTGGTAGACAATAGTCATTCTGACAAGTCAGTGAGACAATAGTAATTTTTTTTTTAATTTCTGTAATTTTTATTCAAGAAATAAAATTTTAAATAAACATTTTTCCACTGGGTTGACTACTCACAAATCTTACTGCTGTCACCATTTCTTTAAAGCACAAAACCTATTCTACATATCCCCTTGTATTCTACTGTAACATGCAATCATGCTTCTAATATTATGAAGAATGAAAAATAGTGAGGAAGGTTGAAAATCAAGCCATGTATAATTTTCTTATCTACTATAAATTTACAAGATCAAAATAAAACTCTATTTGAACCTTTTATTTCTGCAGACAACATTAATAATATGTATTTAATTAACCTGGTAGGACACAGACAAGTCAATACTAATAAATATAGTATAAATAAATATATAGTAATGTAAAAGAAAAAGAAATTATAAATATAATAAATAATATATAAACAAATATAGTTTCAGATTACAGCCTAAAACCTTGAAGTCTGCATGACTCAGCAGCTTGTTCTGATTATCACTCAAAGTCCTCCATCCAATTTACTTGGCAACTGGTATTTGTTATCTCTTATTATAGAGAGCCATGGCAATTTTGTTGGACTGCTCTCCTACCAATAAATACATTATTCTCCCCTCCCCATTATCTCCTTTTCTTAGAAAATTGTGGAGGATAGGCAGTTAGATCAGATATGTTTACCTTCTATTAAGGATTGGGGAAAAATTCTAGTTTCCCAAAGCTGAGTTGATTGTGACAGTTGAGGAGTTTTTGTAAAGTATGTTTCATGGTGAATCTTTATCAGCTCATAGAACAAAAGTTTCATAAAGAAAATTCCTTAGTAAAGTATGGCAGCCTAGGTATTTACTGTTGTCTCCCTTTTAAGACATAAAGAGCACATAACCTATAAAGTCTAGTTCTTTAAATTTCAAATATTGGTACTAACGGCTATTCTTTCATATAAGCAATGAAAAATAATTTATACATTGTAAACTCACAGATGGACTGCATGCAATGAGTGATGTATGTAAAGTAATGATGCACTGCACCATTTCCTTTCTGTGGATGCTTCATCTTGTTCCTGTTTGCTTCCTCCTCTTCCTTGCCTACCTCTTTCTTTGGGGCATTCCCTGGTGCTATCCCCAGAAGGTTTTTCTTAATTTTACTCTTGTTTACTGGTGGTCTATTCATTTTATAACTTCACCTAAATTTTCCAGAGACACCTTCAACTTCATATGCCTAAAAAGTAAACCATTAGTTCCTACCACTCTTCCCTGTGCATTTCCTACCATAAACACAGTCACCCAGACTAGAACCTTTAGAACTGTCTTTCCCAACCCCTCCATTTCACTTTTTCCATCTTATCTGTCATTGCTTTTACTCTCTAAACATCATTCTATTACCTCTTCATCATTACTGCTTGACTGAAGTTTCTTACCCTTTCTGGCTTAGATTATTCTGCATCATAACGGATCATTCTGCTGGGAATGGAGAAGCTTTTCAACTTTACAACAGAGCTTTTCCACAGCAGCAGAGTGATCTGCTTGCCCTAAAGCATAAATCGGAAGGTCATTCTCCTGTTAAAAAGTTCTTGATAGCTGCCCATTGCAAACTACTATTCATGGTATATGTGTCCTTAATAATCTGACTCCTAACTCCAAGCTCTGTCTTCCTGAGTTTATTACCAGTTCTGCTCTCCCTCAATATAACTAGCAAGCCTTATAGTGGAGAAAGTTTAATCAGAGCTTCACTACAAAATGCAATCTACTCAAATACAAATTCCAGGAGACGTACATCTGAATAAACTAACCAAGGTTATTTGTTCAGCATGCAGTAAATGCAATAGCTCCCAACTGTATCCAATGAAGAAGCTGTACTTCCAATAAAAGACAGAGAGGGGAAATGCATGGGTAGCCAAAAGCAAACATAACAAAACACAATTTTTAAAAAATCTCTGCTATTTCACAGGTCAGCAAACATTTTCTGTAAAGGGCCAGAGAGTAAATATACAAATATAATACCCATACAGTCTTCGTCACGACTATTCACCTCTCCATTGTAGCACGGAGGCAGCAATGGACAATGTGTAAAGGGATGGACATGGCTGTGTGCCATTAAATTTTATTTTCAAAAGAAGATTTGGGGCAAGATTTGGCCTGGGGGTTGTAGTTCTTCAATCTCTGCAATGTATCATAGCACCATGATTTCAAAGTAAGACACCCGTGGATCAATTAAAATTTTGTTGTCTGTGTTCAATGAGTTATTACTGGAAATGAAAAAGTTACATTAAACTGTTTGGTATCTCCAAATGAATAAAAGAATTATACAGTCTCTGTGCAAGAGAAAGGGACAACCACAGAAGAAATTAAGCTAACACGATGAAATGGTAAGACAATAAGAAGGGTAAAAGGAGAGACTAAGGAGGTAAGAAGTATTTCAAGTCATCAAACTGGAATGGCACATTTTAATATCTACTTTTTAAGCAACAAAACATAATTACCAACACCAAAAAATTCTTCCAGTATGTAATGGAAAAACATAAAGCAATGACAAAGAGAGCTAAGACAGACAGAAACTGAAGAGTGAACTTCAAAAAAGTTTCGGCCTCTGAGGAAGAAATCAGAAGTTTTTCACAGAAATAAAATTTAGACTTAAAAAAAGAAGCAAAAACTGAAGAATCTGGAAATCATGGTAATACAATGTACTGTATTTTTTCCTTCTAGAAATCTAAACTAAGGATATGGTCTGAAATGAAAAAATTTAAAAAGATATATTGTTTCAATGTCAAAAGTGGAGAAACCTAAATGTAAAAAATTACAAAAATAATCAAAAAGGAATATTATGCAGTCATTATATAAGATACTGATGCTTTCTGAAAGTCCCGTGGAAATGCTATACTTTACTTTTCAAGTAAAAAAAAAATCAGATATAAAAATTTATAAACAGCTAATTTCAAACTGTTCTTTTTTAAAATAACTGAATAAAACAAAATGAAAAGACTCATGTGTAATGTTAACAATGCTGCCTTGGACTTCTAATATGATGTTTTTCTGCCTCCTGTGTATTCCTTTTCTTTTTCAAACATTTTTAGGAAGAACAAGTAAAAAACATAAATAAATAAAAACTAAATGTGCAAAGGCTTTTTCAATCTGGTGATCAGATTATCCATGTAAAATGATATAAAATTTTGGAAAGTTTAGGAAGAAAAACAGAATGAACCTTAGATTCCGTTTTCAAAAATGAATGTAATATAATGAGGAAAAGAGAAGAATTGGAAGAACAGGAGTTTTCAAGTGCATAAAGATTTTCTAAGTTACATTTTCATTTACTGAATTATATTCTAATATATTTCACTTCCATTAAACTCAGTAAAACACAGAGGGTAAAAGATAAAGAAGTTTGTGAGGTCAAGATACATGTGTTATACCTCCTACCACTTTTTTCTTCAATATAAAAATAAAGGATATACTACACAGAAACAGAAAAAACAATTTTACTCAGAACCTGAAAAATTATAGTCAGTACTTCAGAGCTTATCCAGTCACTTGTCATTATTTCTCTGCATAATTAAACTGAGAATTTCTTACTAAGTCAAACTGAATAGCATCTCCCTGGCCTAGAATCATATCCATATCAAACTTATGCTCAGGAATTAATGATCATTAGTAATGTCCTTCAGACCAGATATAAAGGAAAATGGAAATCTCTTCTCTTCTACACATCTAGTTCCTTCTCTCCCCCCTGCTTCTTTTCTAACAGGCAATGCGATATAAGGATTTAATTCAGGTCAATCTCTTACTAATCCACAGCATGAACGAAAAAGCAGCATAGCTGAGGGGTCTGTACCAGCATTAAGCTTGCTTAATTTTCCAGTAAGCTTTAATATCATCACCTAAGACCAAAGAATCAATAATGAGGAGCTCATCTTCATAAAAGTCACCTAAAATATAAGTCTCTTGCCAGTGAGACGTTTATCAACATCCCTCCCACCCACTCTACTATCATACAAAAGCACACATACCATCTTTGGTTTCTTCAAAATAGAACTAAATTCTTTATGTCAGAGCACTGTGCACCAGAAGGTTTACTTTTTTAAACTGTGCTATATTTAGGGACAATAACATACCAATGGAATAGAAACAGGATTTCATTTTTCCAAGTATCAAGAACAATGAAATAAATTATATACCTAATAAATACTACCATTGGCCTTGGAACACTGTGTCCTCGAGAACAGTTTCAAACATGTATAATGTAAGTTGAATGTTGTTATATCTAGAAGTTAGAGAATTTAGCAGTGTGATGTTTTTTAAATAGATTATACTTTGACTCTTGAGGGGGGGGGGTTCTTTTTATTTTTACTGCACCAGTACCCAACCTTGGATTTTGCAGAAAATTAGAGAGATATTCATTTTAAGGAATTACAGCATTCTCAAGAAAATGAGCTACACTTTAAACTTTTAAAATATATGTGAATTATGAAACCCTGATGAAAGAAATCAAAGATGACATAAACAGATGGAGAAATATACCATGTTCTTGGATTAGAAGAATCAATATTGTGAAAATGACTATACTACCCAAAGCAATCTACAGATTCAATGCAATCCCTATCAAACTACCAATGGCATTCTTCACAGAACTAGAACAAAAAATTTTACATTTTGTATGGAAACACAAAAGACCCAGAATAGCCAAAGCAATCTTGAGAAAGAAAAATGGAGTTGGAGGAATCAGGCTCCCCGACTTCAAACTATACTACAAAGCTACAGTAATCAAGACAGTATGGTACTGGAACAAAAACAGAAATATAGATAAATGAAACAGGATACAAAGCCCAGAGATAAACCCACGCACATATGGGTACCTAATTTACGACAAAGGAGGCAAGAACATATAATGGAGAAAAGACAGCCTCTTCAATAAGTGGTGCTGGGAAAACTGGACAGCTACACATAAAAGAATGAAATTAGAACATTACCTAACACCATACACAAAAATAAACTCCAAATGGATTAAAGACTTAAATGTAAGCCGAGATACTATAAAACTCTTAGAGGAAAACATAGGAAAAACACTCTTTGACATAAACCACAGCAAGATCTTTTTTGACCCACCTCCTAGAGTAACAGAAATAAAAACAAAAATAAACATATGGGACTTAATTAAACTGAAAACCTTTTGCACAGCAAAGGAAACCATAAACAGATGAAAAGACAACCCTCAGAATGGGACAAAATATTTGCAAATGAAACAAGAGAAAAAGGATTAATCTCCAAAATATACAAACAGCTCATGGAGCTCAATTTCAAAAAAAACAAGCAATCCAGTTAAAAAATGGGCAGAAGACCTAAACAGACATTTCACCAAGGAAGATGGCGAAGAGGCACATGAAAAGATGCTCAACATCATTAATTATTAGAGAAATGCAAATCAAAACTACAATGAGGTATCACCTCATGCCGGTCAGAGTGGCCATCATCAAAAAATCTAGAAACAATAAATGCTGGAAAGGGTGTGGTGAAAAGGGAACCCTCCTGCACTGTTGGTGGGAATGTAAATTGATACAACCACTATGGAAAACAGTATGGAGGTTCCTTTAAAAACTAAAAATAGAACTACCATATGACCCAGCAATCCCACTACTGGGCATATACCCTGAGAAAACCATAATTCAAAAAGAGTCATGTACCACAATGTTCATTGCAGCACTAATTACAATAGCCAGGATATGGAACCAACCTAAATGTCCATCAACAGATGAATAAATAAAGAAGATGCGGCACATATATACAATGGAATATTACTCAGGCATAAAAAGAAACAAAACTAAGTTATTTGTAGTGAGGTGGATGGACCTAGAGTCTGTCATAAAGAGTGAAGTAAGTCAGAAAGAGAAAAACAAATACCGTATGCTAATGCATACACATGGAATCTAAAAAAAAAAAAAGGTACTGATGAACCTAGTTGTAGGGCAGGAATAAAGATGTAGACATAGAGGACACGGTGTGGGAGAGGGAAGCTGGGGCAAAGTGAGAGTAGCATCGACATATATACACTACCGAATGTAAAATAGTTAGCTAGTGGGAAGCAGCAGCATAGCACAGGGAGATCTGCTCAGTGCTTTGCGATGACCTAGAGGGGTGGGATAGGGAGGATGGAAGGGAAGCTCAAGAGGGAGGGGATATGGGGACATATGTATGCATATGGCTGATTCACTTTCGTGTACAACAGAAACTAACACAGTATTGTGAAGCAATTACACTCCAATAAAGATCTATTAAAAATATATATATATGTGAACACACACACACACACACACACACACACACACACAGGCACATGCAAACACACACACAAGCATTCACAGAACTCCTGTCTTCTTAGGGAGGAAAGAAAAAATGATATTAAAAACTCAAGTCACATAATATTCTAATAATCCTAAACTCAGCCCCCAGTAGCATTTACAAGCCATTTATGATTTGTCAGAAAATGATGCTATCTATATATAGAAAATCACAGTTAAATTCAAGCTTTATAAATAGCAGATGGCATTCAATTACTTTTCTGATAATGGCCTGATTTAAAAAAAAAGTTTTAATTCTAACACAATTGTAGGCTCCAGTCATTATAATCCATTTTATTAGTCCACAGGTTTAAGTTTTAGAATATTTGATTGAAATAAGGATACTTACTTATAATTCAAATATATATCATATTATTCAGAAGAACTTGTACATAATTTATAAATAAACACACACATTTGTTGGATTGTTCTCTGAACCCCTTTCCTTCTGTTTCCTGAACAGGATGGAGACCAAAAAATTTGGAACTAATGAATCTGAGTATGCAATGAATTGCTGGAGTGAGAAGGCCTAAGAAATATGGAAGATATTTGAGAAAAAGAGAAAGGAGTAAAAAATATGGGCTCAAGGAAGACCCAAAAGAAGAGTCAGCAAACAGCTAAGCAATACTTCATCTAGTTCAAAATTTTATCTAAGGTCAACCCATCAACTACTTTCAAATAAAATTTTGATCATTATAAATTGTAACACTTCTAATTATGCTTCGACTGTTTCCTAGAACTGTGCTAAGACATGTATATTTGGTACTTCTTTGAATTTAAATCCAGCATAACGTTTTTTAAAACCATAATGACACCTAAATGTAAACAGTTAGCAAGCATGGATTAGCTTTTATAATCATCTTCAAGATAACTCTGCACAGGTCTCTACAAGAATCCATTGGTATTGTGATCACAACTACATCATACTTATATATTGATTTGGAAGTTATCTTCATTTTTATGATATTGTTTTCCATCTGGAATATGGCATACTTTGCTATTTACTGAAGCCTTGCTTTATGGTTTTCAATGGAATGTAATCATTTTCTTCACTTAGGTCTTGCTTTTCTCTTGTTAAATTTCTTTCTTTATATTTTATGTATTTGCCACTGTTATTTTTTATAATGAAAAAGGTGCCTTTCCCTTTTTTGTTTGCTTAGTTACTTTTAAAATAAATATAATCTTTATATATTCATCTTGCGTCCAGCCACTTAGCAAACTTTCCCATTAGTGGTAATATTTTGCTATACTATATTAGATTTTGTAGCTTTACAGTCACAGCATGTGTAATATGGTTTATAATGTATGCATACTAAAATAACATTGCTGAGTTATCATTCAAGATGCTATTCAAATGTGAGTAACAAATTGAATGTGTGACAGAGACTTTTTTTATTTTTGTTTTCACTTCTAAGTCTGGAAAAAACTCTCTAAAAGAAGCCACTAATAGATAAAATTATTTGAGGCAAATTCTAGCTAGACTTCCCAGACAATCTGGAAAAATTCTCAGTTAGAAACTCTGCGCCAATCAAAATGACTCTGATTAAATATATATACATTATATACATTTTTATGCATATTTTCTTACCTTTTTTCCTCCAGTAGAAATAAAAAAATTTTGCTTTTGGATTTAACTGATTCATATTTCAGAATACTGATGTTATTTAAGGATAATACATTCAAGTCGATGTTATTAGTGGCAATTTAACTTCTACATCACTCATTTGCTTTCTCAATTTTACTCTTCTAAGAGTAGATGCTTGTGGAATTTCACTTTCACATGCTAAATTACTTTGTAAATAAAAGTAGGACACCATCTCAATAGATAATCAAGCATGTATTACTCCTTTGAATGACCTCAAAAATAGTTATTCAATTTACTTGTATTTAATTTAGAATACTGCCTCAGAAACTAGTAACATTTTAAATAATTTACCAGAGAAAATTTAACTCAGCCACCTAGACCTTCATCTTAAAATAAAATATACGAAATTCAGACATTGTGAGCAACATGCAGGCAGAGGCAAAGGCAGAAGCATCAATCAGAACTAATGCACAATTATGATAAGAAGTTTGCATAGGATTCATCTAACCATCTGTGTCCTATTAACATGAACAGAGGGGGTATAATTATTCACACTATCTTCTTACTGCTATAATAGAATTATGTTCCTTTTTTCTTACTTTTGTAGAAATAAAACATGCATACGAAAATGTATATAAATCATGTATTCTTGATGAATATTAATGAATTGACCACACTTGTGTAACCATTATTTAAGTGATTTGAGTAACATTTTCATGTTTTCTTTTAATACACACAACGACAGAACTAACATATTTTATGTTATTAATGCGTGAAGTCAATATATAACTGATAAATCAGATAATCCTCTTTAAGTCTTTTATTCATTTTGAAAAATCAAGAATAACACCATGTACATATATTAGCAATGACATTCATACTTTAGGGAAAATAGTGCTATATGAAAGAAATAACATTAAACATATTAGCAAATAATATAAAAAGCACTTTACCCCTTTTATTTATTACATATCTATATTTTGTTTTAAAGCTAGGAGTCTAATTGAACAACTTCTATGATCACAGTCACAAAAAAGAATCACTGTTTTAGTTATAAGACTGGTTAGAATAGGCATATGGATTTGGGCAAATAAATTCTTTACTTTCCAGTGAAGAAAACTCTACAGCACTGATGTCCTTTTCATTTGTAATGACCTCATATGATACATTGTTTTAATTTACATTGAGTTTTAGACTACATAATGCTCCAATCCAAATTGTATTACTTCATAACTGCATCAGGAAAACATTAATGCTCAGTTAATAAAGCTATTCCATTTTGTATAACCAGAGGAACTAATAATACATTTAATTGGAAACTAAAGATTTTTTATTCTAAGAAGCTTCATCAATCTTTTGTGATGTTCAGATGAATGAACTGAGGCTAACAAGCTTAAGAAACCTGTCCAAGATAACAATACTAGAAAGTGCCAGAAACAGGATTTTAAACCAGGTGCCTTTGGAAAGAAAAACACTAATTTGAAAAGGTATATGCACTCCAATGTTCACTGCTGCATTATTGAAAGTAGTCAAGATATGGAAGAGGGCTTCCCTGGTGGCGCAGTGGTTGAGAATCTGCCTGCCAATGCAGGGGACACGGGTTCGAGCCCTGGTCTGGGAAGATCCCACATGCCACGGAGCAACTAGGCCCGTGAGCCACAACTACTGAGCCTGCGCATCTGGAGCTTGTGCTCCGCAACAAGAGAGGCCGCGACAGTGAGAGGCCCGCGCACTGTGATGAAGAGTGGCCCCCACTTGCCACAGCTAGAGAAAGCCCTCGCACAGAAACGAAGACCCAACACAGCCAAAAATAAAAATAAATAAATAAATAAATAAATAATTAAAAAAAAAGATTCCCATTGAATCCAGAAGACCCTGATCACCTTCTAGTGAATTCCCTTTAAAAAAAAAAAAAAAAAAAAGATATGGAAGAAATCTAAGTGTCCACTGACACATGAATGAATAAAAAAGATGTGGTATATACAAACAATGGAATATTACTCAGCCATAGAAAAGAAATTTTGCCACTTGTGACAAAACAGACAGATCTAGAGAGTATTGTGCTAAGTGAAATAAGCCAGAGAGAAAGACAAATATCACATGACCTCACTTATATGTGGAATCTAAAAACCAAACCAAAACAAAACAAAACAAAACGTCATTCTGGGGGGTTGCCAGAAAGGGGTGGGGGTCAAAATAGGTCAAAGAGATTAAGAGGTACAAACTTCCAGTTATGTAAGAAATAAGTCACAGGATGCAGTATACAGTATAAGGAATATGGTCAATAATATTGTAATAACTTTGTATGGGAACAGAGTGTTACTAGACTTATGGTGATCATTTCATAGTGTATGCAAATGTCAAGTCACTGTGTAGTACACCTGAAACTAACATAACATTGTACATCAACTGTATTTCAACAAAGACAAAAACAAAACCAGGTACATTTGAGTTCACCCCTCAAAATATCATGGATTCCAAATTAATGTAGTCAACATTACTCAGTTATAATTTTAAGTAGTCACATCTACCCATATAAAAGTTTAACACATATAACTTCAAATATGTAAAATATTTTTCTAAAGAATTAGAAAAAATAAGTAAAATCTGTTCAGATTTGGAAAAGTGAGTAGCTACATGGTTTTTCTTTTGTACCAGAGGAAAAAAATGAAGTCCAACAACAACAAAAACAATTACAAAAATACAGAACAATGAAAATAACCACACTAAATCTGTAAGTTATAATCATGTTTTTGTAACTTGTTCAAGAGCAAAAATTTTAAGCCTGTGATATTATGCACATAGTATATTATTCTAATTAGGCAAACTTACTACAAAACTACAGTGACATATATTTAAGAATATACATGCACACTCTCACACGGCATGGTTATTAGGAACAATTTTAAATTAGTTCACATGAATGCTTCTAGTGTTACTTTTGTCAAATGAGGATTTCTCATCTCACAGGCAGTGTTTTGGTATGATTTTTAAAGCCGTTTAATGTTGACAGCTTTTCTGCCTACTGTGTGTGGTATAACTATCTCTAACCATAAAGACGCGGCTATGCTCTTAACAAAATTTTTAGTCTCCAACAACGAGAATTTGTTTTCTAAAGGCTGAAATTTCTTGTTTTTAGAGTAGAGGAATCTTCTCGACTGTATCACGTTCTTACTCTATACCTAAGTGGCCCTACACAATCTGTTTCTTTCCCCAAATCAGAGTTCCTCCGGCTTAAGTTCCTCCAACATTGACATAGACATGGCACCTGCATTATCATCACCTGGAGATTGTATGTTGAATTAAAAATGTTGTAGTGGGAAAAGGGTGTGGGCACTGTGACCATTTTCTCCCGTGCTACTGATGCAAACAAAAGTTTATGAAATGCCAACTTTGTGTTAGAGGCCTTGAGGCTATTGAATCTGAGACTGTGAATGTGTGATCACTACCTTGTGGGAGAAGCCGAGGAGGAACACTGAAAAAGGTCCCTGGATCCTGTGCTTGTGCCAACACTGGGACAGCTTATTTGCATTTAGGAGTAAATAGAATAAATAAAAGGGAAGGATGGCGAAAGGATGAGTTACAAGTGGGGTGGGAAATAGTTACTTTTTGCAGTTCTGTTCTTTCTCATCTTTGTATCATTGGGTAAGTTAGTCAACCTTTCTATGATTAAATTGAGGATATAAAAGTACCTAATAGATTTTTGTGTATATATGTGTTAAATTATTTGATGTACAATGTCAGACACTTATTAAATGTTCATTAAATATTTCCGCTACTATATATTCATCCATCCATCCATCCATCAAACTACCATCTGCCTCCTAAAATGTGTCAAGCTCTGTGCTATGTTATCAAAAAACAAAGATGAGAAAATCTAGATATGGCAAAATCTTTCCCTTTAGGAAGCTTAAAGTATTATGAGAATACACATATTAATCAAATAATCACTCAGATATTAAATAACATCTGTGATAAATATAGAAAAGGAGAAAGAGATGGAGCTAAGGGAATATACAATAAGATAACGTAAATGTTTTCTTGAGAAACCTGAAGGAAGAGCAGGAGTGAATACAGTAGGGACAGGTGGTACCTTTTAGGCAGAGAACAGCACGTGCTGGCCCTTGGGGCTGCTATAAATGCCTCAGTTTGGGTGACTATACTTGGCTGGGGATTTTATCTGAAATCATTACAATTCTTTACATTAGGAATTTCAATCAATATTTTTTAGTTGAGAAAAGTGAAGCTTAGAAAGAGTAATTACTTAAGCCAAGTCACATGAAATGTAACAAGTAATAGACCTAAGAGTGGAAATTCCGATCAGTTCAAAGTCTATTATTTCTTACTCTATTTGGGTACAAATGTATTTCAAAGCGTAAATGATGTTAAAGCCCTCTCCAGAATTAATAGAAGAGTCAGATATCAGGAAGGAGCTAGGTCTATAATAGTGGGAGTGAGGAGACAAGGAGAAGGAATGGTAAAGAGGAATTTGTCTCTTAAGTATCAGTGCTGGAAGGACAGGTTCAGTCTAGAGACACTGCATGTAGAGTAATTGTGGGATAATTGAATGCTCTTGTCCAGAAGGCAACTGAATGCTATTAAAATTATTTTGGTTTACATTTTCTATTTTAGAAATCTAAATGAATATTTAACAATTTTTTACAACCTATCATTTACTCTGCCACTAAAGACAATCTTATTATTAAACAGAATTTATTTGTAATTAATTATCATTCATTTTTATTCCAAATTAGTAAAATTAGGTTTTAGAAACATATGATTAGGTATTCTTTCCTTCTAAGCAAGATATTTATGCACAATATTGATTAAACGATTAAAGTGCTCCTTTTGTGGATTCTTGGATTTAAATACTGTGTATTAAGAGAAAGATAGATTTCTTAACTATTTTCCAGAAAACATATGTTCAGCTAGATTTGTCAAGATGTTTCAAAATTATTAGCTTCCTATAAAAAAATGACATGAAGAACAGATTTCTTGACATACATAGATGTAAAAATAAGCAAAAAAACCCCAGACCTACATATCAACTTCAAACTCAACACAACTGAAATAAAGTTACTTAAAATACTTTTGGAGAGTTGTTAAATGTGCTACACAAAATGCTATACATAGTGTTCCAGTCTGCATGGATTAAATTGGCCAAGACAATGGTTATGGCTGATAAATTATATTTTTATTATATCATGTGACCTTCAATTCCTAGCTAATGGTTAAGGCTAATATCTCTTTCTCAAAGGAAATGGAACCCAGGCTTGTAACACCTTTAATGCTTTAAATATTGTGACTGAATTTTAAACACTTCCATTGTTTGTTTAATGAGCTGCCTGGTAGTGCTCAGTCCCCACACCTGGGGCCAGAGAGGCCCCATCTGCAGGCTGAGCCCACCCACCATTTGACTGAGACTGTGGAAAAGTAATAGGGGATTTACACACATTTGGTGACTCCGTAAAGAAACAACATTAATTCTGGTAATTTGGGGAATTAAGTCTGATAATAAATTTTTTCTTCTTGTTCACTATCCTCAAGCCCTCAGATTTCCTCCCAGTTCTGGGAATTGAGTAAAAACTTGAATCCCTGCACTGGTTCCCTGCCAAAGGCTGTAATTATGCCAGAGCCCACCTCTTGGTCATTACATCTTAGCCTACTACCTGCCTACACTTCTATTCATGTCAAGTCTCTTAACCTTTAACCCATATACCCAGACTTGCTCGTCTTGTTTACTACTCAAGACTTCCCATTCATGTTCTCACTGCAATAAATACTTGTATTTCTTCTCATTCCAAAAGGAATTTGAAGGAAATGGAGACTGTCTCTTTTCTATATCGCAATGATTGATCCCACACCATCAAAATATTAATTGAAACATTATGTTGTATTTATTATTGTTAGCACTTATAGAAGCACCATAATGTGATAATATAATATTACCTTTGTTTACTAAATAAAAGTATACGCACTTGCTATTTCACTTGTGGCCACGGTTCTTTCTCTTATTAATGCAATGTTTTCGGACAAATATGTGTATATTTGTTTATATACATATATATGTATATAAACAAAAATCTCCACAGACTTCTAATGGTCCCTGATAATATTCTAATCATGGAAATCTTTTAACACCTCTCTAAAGCTTCTTTAGAGAACATAATTCCCTTATATCATGCACAGATGAAAAGATTTGATGATAACTTTTATTGACTCACATCTGATTATATGGCTTGGAAATGTCAGCTAATAATATAATGTAAAATAAATCATAGTGATTTCAACTTTAAGACAAATTTATAATCATATGCAATTTTAAACATTTGAAATATCAAAACCCACAATAATTTTATTCAGAAATGGTGATAATATGCTTACATTCAATACCATTTATGTATCACTCTCTTAAAAATACCAAATAGATAATCAACAAGGACCTACTGTATAACACGGGGAACTCTACTCAATATTCTGTAATAACCTATGGGAAAAGAATCTGAAAAAGAATGGATTTATGTATAACTGAATCACTTTGCAGTACACCTGAAACTAACACAACATTGTAAATCAATTATACTCCAATATAAAATAAAATTTTTACAAAATGTTTGAATAAAAAATAAAAATACGGTGAAGTTACAACATACATAGGTCTCAGAATTTCACTTGTTTTGACTGTAACTCTTTTGCAAAAGAATACGAATTATGTTTGTCTTATTGGTCGATTTCAGGTGTTTTCAAGGGCAAAATGGAAAACTATTCAGTGATTGATTCTTCATTTTTATTCTGATCTTCATTCAAAAATCACAAACAGGGATTTCCCTGGTGGTCCAGTGGTTAGGACTCTGCGTTTTCACTGCCGTGGGCCCACATTCAGTCCCTGGTCCGGGAATAAGATCCCACAAGCCGGGAGGCACAGCCAAAAAAAAAAAAAAAATCAAAAGCAGTTCTAATTGTCATACTTTTCTGACCTACAACACATTATTTCGAGTTATCCCTGTGATAGCTGGAGCACATTTAATTTTTTGTAAGCAAAACAGAATCTATTTAACGCCCTATGATCAGCTGAATATTCACACAGTTCTTCCTCACAAGGCTAACCAGTGCTCTTCAGGTCAGGAAATGTAGCTCCACTTCACGTTCTTAAAACACTTATTTTTAGTTATGTTCAAACTTCAACCTCTGCAATAAATTCCAGAAATACATTTTTTGTATTTCAGGAAAAAATTTTTTAAAAATAGAAATAGAAATAGCTCCCTAAATAAATTTCAAAAGGTAAACCTAAATATACCATTTTATTAAAAGTTAAGTCACTAGGAATTCAAACACTCAATGTGTAAAACACAGAGCTTTTGGAACATGGACTTAAACAGTACATCTTCCCAAATAAATGGTAAAAAGGAAATATATTAGAATTTATAAATAGGAGACTGCCAACGTTAGTCCACAGAGTTTAGAAACAGTTGTTGGTATACAACCATTTTTTAATAAATAAAAAGGCCGATGGGTAGGGCTTCTTGTGTGAAAAATAGTCCTGTGTTAAATCAGATTGATGTCCTGCCCCCGTAGTTCTTAGATGATCAATTTACTATTGGTGATTTAAGATAAGCAGAGCACTGTTCAGAACCTGGAGTAAGCAAGCAGGAAAGGCCCATGGGGAGCAGGTAGTGAGCGGAGAGCTGGTGGAGAAGAGGTGTCCGGCATGCAGCTAGGAGAATGCAGGTGCCAGCGCCCAGGCAGTCTCCTCTCTGCTGCAGAGCTGTGTCTTAAGCTTCCTACTTTTCCCATCCAATATCATGTCTCCCCTCCACTGCTAATCTAAGACCTCCAGCATAATTCCTGCACCTGCATTGAAATATTCAATGCAGCATTATTATTTTTATGGATTGAAATCACTTAATCCTCCTCCTTTTCTTCCCCCACCACTTGCCTCTCTCTCTTGCTCTCATTCTCTCATTGTTTCTCTCTTGAACACACACACAAACCTATCTCCTTCTAGGGGCTTCTGATTTGCCTTAAAGTTTTAGGTTGACATGACACAGACCCAAGTCACCAATACTAAATGCCTTCTCATTTTTTTCTAAGAAAGATGTTTAGAATCTGTCTGCTATACCCTCAGGCCTTCTAAATTACATGTGGCTATGGCCAGCAGATGCCAAAGGCCAGTACTAAGATCTGTGAGGACGTGGGCTTAGGGAAAATGGAAGCAGGAACTTATTTGCACAAATATTTCAAAATATTTCTGATCAAGGTAACAACCTGAAATAAGTGTCTGAGAGAAAGGTATTCCCACATACTACTTACTTTGGGTGTCAAGAAGGATCAAAATTATTTACTCTAAAGTCTGCTTTCTTAAATATACAGATGATATGGGAATAAAATATAAAAGGTGGCAAAAATATGAAGCACATTATTGGTTTTATCATCATTTTCATTTGAAGGCTTATATAACTGTAAACAAAATTGGAATAACATTAAATACTGCAATTTTAGCCACACCTAAACTCAAACTTATTTTGAATAAACCATTTTAAATGTGACAAATTATTCACAGTAGTAATTTATGATTGAAATTAATACAGTATGCTTTTTATTTTTCAAGAAAAGATTGATCACACCCAAAGCTTGGTCTGAGCAGTTCACTCTCTGTAAAAGATCACCTGACATGAGTTTTAAATCAATGAATATTTCACTACAACTATAATACACAAGCCTGAATTCTATTTTTTTTTTTTGCCAAAAAAAAAGATTTGTCTCTTGCAAAGCTAACATTTTAAGCCTATTTTCCAGATCTCAACTAGAATTAATAATTCTAAATTAATACCAAAATGAATGATAACAATAAACAATACACTGTCAGAACAATATTGATACCCACCCCCATACCCATCTTCTAAATGCCTCATTGTTCTCCTATCCTAAGTACCTCGGGGGGCCTCTCACTGCCCCTCACCTATCTACCTGCCTATACATACACAGCTCCCCAGAACCCTCCTTCCGTCTTGTGAGAGGTTCTGATTATGCCAGGCTGGAACACCTCCGGGCCCAGCTCCAACCTCTTCAGGATAGTTCAGAAAGAAACCAAAATAAACAAAACCAACCAAAATAATTATACATCAAAATGGAAAAATATATTTTAACATATTTAAAAGTTATCAATTAAAAAATAATGATAATACTGAGACAGATGACTTGAGATTTGTCATATTGGCAAAAGTTCGTAAACATTTACGCCCAGTTTTAGTCATGTGACATAGGCACCATCCATTCCCTACTAGTAGTTATAATAATTTGACAACCTGTACCAAGAATCTTAGAAGAGTTCATCCTTTTAACTGAATAACTTTCTTTCTAGGACTGCATTATAAAGAAATACTCAGAGATGTGCAAAAGAGATGTATTTACAAAAATATAATTCACAGCATCTTTTCCATAATAAAAGGAAACAACCTAAATGGCCAGTATTATATAATAGAAAATATACTCCATTAAAAGGTATCAATTTTTCTAAGGTTATTTAATAAAATAAGACAACTGTCCATGAATGTTATGAAGTAAAACAAAAGTAATATAAAAATTATGTCATCTAAAATAAGGTGCAGTAACTTATTGATTCATTAACCATATATTGACATCTAGCATGTGATAGATACTAAGTAACAAAGATGATTAAGATAACCCCTGACTAAAAATGTTCACATTTCAACAGTAAGAGACTTATAAAGTATCAAAAAGAAAGTTACAGGTACTTCAGTGGAGGCACATACTGTAAGACATACACAGGGTTCAAAGAAAAGGAAATCAAGTATCGTCTGTTAAAGTGCTACCACAAATCAGGAAGAAAGATCACAAAAGACTTCACGAGGAAATGGTGCCTGAGCTGAGTCTTCACAGGAGAGCAATTTTTGGAAGCCATAATCTTCTACTCGTAGAGTTATGGCTATCTGTTGCTTAT
This sequence comes from Balaenoptera acutorostrata, assembly GCF_949987535.1. Lineage (NCBI taxonomy): Eukaryota > Metazoa > Chordata > Mammalia > Artiodactyla > Balaenopteridae > Balaenoptera > Balaenoptera acutorostrata. The sequence goes on from NC_080070.1 coordinate 66,962,116, forward strand.
GTACCAAGAACTTCAAATAAGATATTACATTTTACTACACACAACTATCCTTCCCTTTCTGTGTGGTTGCCCATGAGGGTAAAGAAAAATCACAGCTCACTTACTGTAGGAGGATTTTCACAGCCTTATCATCACAGCCTTACAAATGTATCAAATTACATTTTACATGAAGGGGAGCTCTAAGAGTTAACCACACTGAATATTAGAGTAAGCACCAATATATCATCAAGTAAGACAGAGCTAAGACATTCTTTAAACACAAATGACTTACTTTATGTAAATCTGGAACTTGCTCACTTGCTTAATTCCTGGGTCTAATGGAGATACAACTTACTTCCTGACACAAATTTTCATTGGTTTTCCCACTAAAGCCCAAAAGAACGTTCATACGTACCAAAGCATAATGGTGTAACACATGGTTCAAGGTAAATATGGCTGGGAGTTGGATCTAATAACCAATTACAGTTATTTGATATTTCTGGGTTCATGTCGAAGTTGGGGTTTGTGGAACAGTGGGCTGGACAAGGAAGGTGAACTCAACTGACCATTTGTTTAAACTATGAAACCAAAGAACATGGAAAAGTAACTGGTTAGGATTAAGGTCAGAATTTGGAATTCAAGTAGACATTATAAGAGACCAAACAAGGAATTAGAAACCAGGTAGAAACTGTAGCTGTTGCATAAAGCTGGCAGGTTGATGAAGGAAGAAACAGAACTGACAGGAATCACGGAGGTTATTGAGGATACCAACAGGGAGTTATTGTAGTTTTCACAGGCAGGGAAAGAGCTATTCACAATATAAAATCCATTTAGGTGGTTAATTTACACTTCTGTGACTTTACCATGCATGCTATCCCATCATTTCATCTCTCAACTCTCAGATATTTACTCATCCTTTCAAGCCCAGCTTAACTGTAAATCCTCCATCAGGCCTTTCCCTCCTGGTCCTTGCCTTTCTCCAGCCCAGAAGAATTGATCACTCCCTCTTCAGTGTCCTTAGAGCACTTCAAACATGCCTCCTCGATAGCCCCAGTTACACTGATTTATGGTTGTTGTGTTTCTGCATCTCTTTAAAAGATATGAGCTCATCACTGACCAAGGGACCAGTCCTATGTGTCTATATTTCCCCATTGCTAGAAGAGGATCTAGACCAGAGTTGAAAATGTTTGTGCGGTAAATAATGGGGCTCAAAGGGTACCACACCTAATGCTGATATCACTAACATGTTTGTAATAGATTAAAGCAGGGAAAGGGGGAGAACAGCTTTGCTTGGAAGATGAAATAACAACACTTCGTCTACCGCTTAAATTTATCTGTCCATTCTAGATGCATTAATATGATGCAACACATAATAAAAGAAATATTATACACATGTACATGTAGGCACAATCACTGAAGATATTAGCACAGCCCTAGAATGGTTTAATTTCAACTCTCAAAGGTGTGGATGTGAGTAGGATGACGTAGGTTTCTGTAAATTTTTGAATGTAGACAATCATCTAGAAAAATACTGCCACTTTTAAATGTCTTAAAAGTACACAATTAAATGAGAAAGACTAAAAGACTCCTTAAATATGGCTTAATTCAGCATCCTACCAATGAAAAATTTCTTGCAGAACTTCTTCATAATTCTATTCAGCAATAAATTTTTGTTCACAATGAAGACTCTGGCACACTTCAGCCTTCTGAAGACATTTATGCATCACTATAAACTACAGATTAAATTATGTGCAGTATGATGTTATTGTTAAGTACATCTTATTGGATTACAATATTTTAAAACTTGGTGATTTGTGTGTAATGTCTCTTCTGTCCATTAAGCAGACTTTAAGACACCAAATTTCCTGTGCACATTAACCAAGAGAATTATCAAATACACACACACACACACACACACACACACACACATAAAACAACTTAAAATAAGGACATGTACTGTACAAAAGTTAGTAAAGACCTTCAAAATAGAAAGAATAGTCCACATTTTCCTCCAAGTAAAATTGCTATCTGGTTGTATACTTTATACTTAAGGAGTTAAATGCTTCTACAATGTGCTCATGACACATTCAGGAACTAATCATCCACTTTGTCAAAAGGGATTTTTGATATTGGTCCAATATTTAGGAAGAGATAAGCTTAGATCTGAATTCAAATTAAAAATCCTATCACACTGGTGATAGGAGAAACCTACCACATAAATCCCTGAACCTACCACATAAATCCCTGAACACTTTAGGGATAAAAATCCCTAATTTTTATCTCTTTCATCACATGTCCTAAGATATATAGTGTCTTCAGAAAAGTCATTTTTAAAGTACAAGAGACAGAATGAGAGTGTTCCAAAGCCTATTTACTGTAATGTTTGCAAAGAATTTCATTTGAATAAATTTACACTAGTTCTTTTACTTTCAATAATAAATTATAGCTCATTTCACAGCTGTATCCCATACAGTAGTCCACACTGAATATATCATAGTTTAGCTGCCTAGAGACAAATATAATGATGCTGGCAGGTTTTCACTTCGTCTCTTTCTGGGAAGAAAAGAAAAGGAAAACTACAGCTGGAATAAAGTCTCCCTGTACAGCACACTGCAAGTCAGCATTTCTATTGTCAGTAATATCCCTATTCAAGAAATTACATCAGTTAATATACTTGGAAAATGAGTCCCTGAAATTAAAGGTGGAGTGCAATATTGTACCAAAGCACAACACAGATGGTCAGACCAATTTTTTTCAGTGTAATACTTTATTTTCTATTGTATCAAACTAAGGCCAACAAAAGTAAAGTTAAATTTAAAGGCAAATCTTTACTCCTTAAGGAAAAAACACAAACTGTGATACTTTTATAATAGGTCATTATATTGATAGTTTACATAATATAAACCAAATCACTAATGTATCTATATGCTTGGTTTCCGTAAGCTACAAGGAACCACAGAATGGGTGGAAAGTAATGGGAGAGAAGGGACAGGGAGAGCCTAGGAGTAAAGAAAACTTTAAAGAGAGAGTGAAAGAAACCTGAGACTACTTAGGAGAGGGAAAGGAGATTATGTGTAAGTGTGCGTGCGTGTGTGTGTGACAGAGAGAGAAGTTCTGTGGGGTATTTGGGGAGATGTAAAGAAGATTTGAGATGTTTCTTTGTATGGTGTTCAGTATAAACTCCTGTGTGACGCTGTCAACAAAATCTACAGTCTCAATCCATATAACACTCTAAAAAAAAGAGGAATAAAAAAGGGTAACATCAATATACTGAAATTAAATATTGAGTTATGACTTGAAGCAGTAGTTCATACTTTTCAATGTTAAGATTCACTGCATCACGGAACAATATGAGAATATGCTTACACTTGATTACAGGGCAATGAATTGTTTAGAAAAAACATGTCATTATTTTATATCACAAAAACTGAAGAAAACTATGAGAGTAAATGTTGAAATCTCAAGGACATTGTCAAATGCTCAATCAAGATACCAAATAGTCAAAATAGTTACTAAAATACAAATCTGTAATCATTTACTGTATCTCCCTATGCTTGTTTTAAAGTGTTAAAACTAAATTTCTGTTATTGCCTAGTAATTATACCATATGATGCTAATTTAAATATTTGAAGCTTACTCTTCACAAAACCCAAGAATATTTTCCCTATCACCTCTTCAATTAAAATATTAGGCATATATTTTAAAGTGTTTTGTATAAAATTTTTATTTTTGTGTATGTCATAGCATAAAAGACAATAAGATATTTGTCCTGGCTGCTAGTGTTATACTAAGAGTGTGGCTTGGGTCAAATTACTTGACCTCAGGTACCTTGGTTTACCCTTTCAATAAAAGAGAAGGGCATTACTTCTTGCCCTACATTAATGAAGAAACTGTGAGAATTCAGTAAAAGAACACGTGAGTATGAGTGCTTAGAGAATTGTAGAGTACCATGATAATATAAGCAGGTATTGTTATTACATACACTAAGCTGTAGAAACCAAATGGGCAACTTCTAAAATGCATTAACATATAAATTTTTCATTAGTATCACGTAGGTTCTTCTGTGCATTTTAAATACATGTGATTAAGTAATCCACTCATTCTTTAAGTCATCACACCTCTCCCATCCCAACTACTTTTTTTCTTTACTGAAGCTTCACTATATGATCAGATTAAAAACCCAAAAGAAGCTTCCCTTCTAGGCATCCTATCAAGTGTACTCAAGATTTTCCTCCTAAATGTGCTTTTATTCTTATGAAATATGTTCCCTACAGCACTTTCCTATATTTCACAACTACTTACCTTCTAATTACACAAGATATTTTTATTGGAATTTTAATGTATTTTCTCAAATGATAATTATATCATAATTGAAGTTCCCGGAAAACACAATATCTATTGTCCTGTGCTGAGTTCAAAAAATATGGCTCAAACAGTCTGGCAGTTCCTCATATGATTAAACATAGTTATCATAAGACCCAGCTATTCAACTCCTAAGTATATATTCAAGAGAAATGGAAATACATGTCTACACCAAAACCTGTACATGAAGGTTCATAGCATTATAGCCCAAAAGTGGACACAACCCAAATATCTATCAATTGATGAATGGATTTTAAAAATGTGATATATCCATACAAATGGAATATTATTCAGCATAAAAAGAAATGAAGTACTGCTACATACTATAACATGAATGAACCATGAAAATATGCTAAGTAAAAGAATCCAGTCTCAGAAGACCACATAAGGCATGATTCTATTTATATGAAGTGTCCAGAATAGGCAAATCTATAGAGATGGAAAGTAGACTAGTACTTGCCTAGGGCTGGGCCTGACAGAAAAGCATGGAGTTTGAGAGCAATGGCTAAGGAGTACAGGGTTTCTTTTTGGAGTAATGAAAATGTTCTAAACTGATTGTAGTGATGGATACACAACTCTGTGAATACACTGAATTGTACACATTAAAAGGGTGAATTGCATGGTATCTGAATTATGTCCAATAAAGCTGTTAAAAATGGCTGTGACAGCAATTCTAATACTCAGCATATGGCCAGTAAAGGTGATTCATCTTGCCTATAATGACACAGTATGAGAATCACTCTTTCCTCTATTTTTCATATCTTTCATTAAATAATCAAATTGATTTAGCTTGTGGATGATTCTATCAAGAGAGAAAATTACTTTGAGAAGAATGATCTTGAAAGCTCTGAAAACTTTCATCACGATTTGGGACATCATGATGCCCATGTTGCTGCAGCGTTTGATCAACCACGGTTCAAAGACCACCTTGTCTGCTCTATAATATTTAATCTCTTCCTGGGGAATTTTCACAGCTGAAGCAGTTCAAAGCCAGTTCTCATATAAAACAAGCCAAGGGAACTGAAGAAGTTACATTAAACCTTGCAGTAAGAGACAGGGTGAGAAATGTATCTTAGCGGCACTCAAAGCTTTCCTTATGAATTATGTGATTCCATAAATCCAAATCCAGTCTGATGACTCTCCCATTAGTGGTGTGTAGTCACCACTGCAAACTGTCAGAAGAAGCTGTTTTATAGAGTGATTGAACCCTATGATCTTCACTGCATTTCTGTGATTATACACACCAGCTCAAGGCAGCAGATGCCTTGCTCCAACTAGCTCTTCTTCCATAGGGCCTGTTAACTAATGAGAACAAATGAAGCACAGCATGTAATGTGGAGGGAAATACTGACGCTGGCTGGAAGTGGGACTGTTCAGATACTTTGATTTTGGAGTTGCATATATTCTCATGTAAGTCATTCTCTCAAACTCAAAAAAGTATTTTTTAATTATCTTTTCCATCCTATATTTAAGCTTCAGATTTTTAAAGACCTGATATGATGGTCAAGCAAAGGTTGTGAACTACTACCCCATAATCCAACTCTGGCTCACTAGACACTGTATTTGGCAGACAATGTTGTCCCTTATGAGAGTTTTTTTTTAATGGAACCCCCTCTCTAAATTATGGCAAATAACAGACCCTCAGCAGGGTGAGGAGTGGCGTAGCTTCTTTAATTAACCAAGCCCCCATAGAGAAGAGTGAGTTCAACCAGCCTTTACCCTATGGCTGGTCCACTTTACTCATTTATATTCTCTGTCACTGACCCCACCAGAGAAATAGTACATAGATTTCAGGTTTACTCATTTCAACATTGGTCTAATCAAAAGTGTAGAGGAAAAAATATTAAATCACCCTTATATATAAACCTGAAAGGATCTCCACTCTTGAAGTAACTGTGTTTTAATCAGCATTACTTAAAGACAGCATTGCTCATAGAAAGTTTGCAAGGAGAACAGCTTACTTAACGGTTTACTTATACAATCAACAATCTTCTAAAATTCATAAATTCACATATGGCTTAATATTTGCAAATATATTCTTCTATTCTTAGTAATATTTTATCCATCCAAACAGAGTTAGGCTCCTAGATTCCACAAGTCAAACAATAGCTAACAAAGGCTAAGCTCCGTGTGATGGCCTACTCACCCTAGTCCACACACGCCCTCCTCCAGACACACCCAACTCGCTCCCTGCTTGCTCCTCACGCCTCAGAACTTCGTGCTGCCCCTGGACACGCATGCCATTTAATTTCTTCACAGCTGCTCCTCTCTGCCTGGAATTCTGTCTCTCTAGAGCCTTTGTCCCTTTTGTAAATGGTTTATTTTTCAAACTTGTGTATTATGAAATCTTCCCTTCCCTGTCTCCTTCTTCAAGATAATCAGCCCCTTCTCATTCTACATCTATCTATATAGGCTTCTGTTTTTGTAATAAGTTCACTCACCAATAGTTACTTATTTACCCATGATAGGGGACTTCAGAAGGGATGGGTCCATGTGCTGGTTATGTTTGCCCCCCAGCACCTAGCTTGGCATAAAACAGGCATTAAGCACTTGCCAGTTTTACTTAATTGAACCTGATCGATACAAACTGATGAAGAAAAAGGTTACCCAATTTTTTATTTATTTATTTATTTATTTATTTTTTACTGTGACTGGAGTCCCTGAAGTTGTGTGATGTAGTGGCTCTGAGTAAACTATATTTCCCATAGAAAAAAATACATTAGATATAACATATATATTATATACACACACATACAGAATAAAACAATAGGTAATCCAGATAATTCCACCTGGGTCTGTTATCTGTACTGCCTTAATATATCACAATCAATGTAAACTATTTACAAGTAATATTTTATATAAATGATGTTCTTGGACATGCTGGCAGGCAGTGCTATTAGAAGAGAAGTGCTTCTTGGAAATTTGTGTAGGGACTGCAGTTTGAAGACTGTTCAGGCACCAGAGGAGCAAACACAGGAAGATGGTTAGACATAAAAAGGATCTTAAAATAAAAGCTATAAGTTAGTGGGAGTTAATGCAAGGACTTATTAAGATCTTTTATATGACTTGGCTCTTGATGAATGTTGTATTGGCATAAAATTTTGTAAAATAAAATTTTAACATAAGTTTTGTATAATTAATATTTTAGTGAAAAGTATTAGTAATTGCACACATTTTTAAAACTCACCTCTATAAATACCAGATATAAAACACATGTGAGGAGGTATAAAAATTTCCACAATACCAGATAAATTGTGAAGTTCTGCATAGTCATTTAACCATAAATAACTGTGCTATTTGCATGTGCATGTATGTTGTATGCATTTATATATCTAGGTATGTATGCATGTATATGTATGCTTGTAATGGTGTCTTAAATTGTTATTGTAATTCTACCATAATTTTATAAATGCTAGAAAATTTTAGAGAATATACAGATAAACGAGTTGTAATGGGCATAAAAAAGTTGAATAATCATCTCTCCTCCAAGTTGAGAAACATTTTAATTTCCTTCAAAAGATTCTGAACCACATATATTGAGGTGTGTAAGGATATTTATATATTCGAGATGTGCACGTACATATACAGAGCATATACATGACATGTGCATGTTCATTTACATACAGAGGGAGGGAGGGAAAGAGAGAAATAGAAAACATACTATAGGAGAGGAAAGAGGACTTTGAGAGAGGAAGCCTCAGCATTCACTGTACATTCCCTACACCCTTTCACTCAGCATCACAGACCAGGAAAATCTTGCCAAGAACATTCTTAGGTGTTTCCACACAAAGGAATTTTGGAACACATTGTCCCACTTAAAGAGTCACACCTCCAGCATTCCTTGCATGGCAAAGATACGCAGCATCACAAGTAAAAATGAAACACTAAGGCAGAATGTCTCTGTTTTAAAACTACTTTGAACAACTCTGCAAACAGCAAAGCTGAGGGCTTTGCAACTACGCTGGTGGCTCTGACAGCAGGTAGAAAGCAGAGCAATGTCAGTTGCAGAGAAGCTTGAGATGCAAATGCAGATCCAAGAAGAAAGAAGAATCAAAATGAAGGAAAGGATCCAGACAGATCCAGGAAACAAACTCCATCCCAGAAAGGAGGCATTCACAGCTTACACCAGGATCACACCAAGTAAGAGAGAACACTTATGAGCACTGATGTGTGCCAGGCATCGTCTAAGTACTTTACAGGTTTCTCTCAAGTTATCTTTAAAATAACCTGAAGAGGTAGATACTAACATCATACCTATGGTATGTCTAAGGTACATGAGACACAGAGAGATTAGAGATCACATTCTTAAAAAATTATAAAATTAGGTCAAGATTCATGTTTGTCCGGCTCAAAAGTCTCTTCTTGAACATCGCCTTTTATTTATTACATACACATGCAAATGCACACAAATATATATTTATTTAACTCCTGAGCAATCAGTGTCTCTTTCATTTCAAGCTATAGGTTCAATTCTCTGCCAACACTCTCACTGTGAAGGGAAAGTACCTGAATACAGTGGGTCCCACTGACATTTACAGTTGCACTCTCTGATTTTGGTAGAGAAAACCAAAAATAATCTTTAAATATGGAACCCAAAGAGGCACTATTTGTGCTCTGATGCCATTCTCTAGGAGGCACATTATGGAACATACTTGCAAACATATCTATCTACAATACCCAGAATATTCTATTACTGCTATAATAATCCAAGGGATAACTTTTTATCCAGACTGTGTGGCACAATTAGAAAGCCTTGCATTGGCCATATACCATAGGTTAAATTATTGCAACCACATAATCCATGCCTGTGCCTGATACATTTGCTTGGGAAAACTAATTTTCTATCAAGCTCTCTCAGTAGAGCAACATCGTGTGCTATATTTCTACCCCCATGCCCACAAACTATCCACTTCTAAGTCATTGTCCTACTACCCCCATTTTGGGGGTACTCAGCACTTTGTGTTCATAGGAAGGTCTGTGGGAGCAATCTGAATAGCAGGCTGCCTTGACAACTTGGTTCCCAGGTCAATTTACCAGAGGTTCAGGACAGTGGACCTCCACTGTTTCCCAGAAGTTTAGAAGGATATTGCACCTTGACTTTCTGCCAGCCCATGGCTTCCTCCATGCAAGAACAAGGAAGAGTGAATATGTAGCTATGTCCGTGATTTATTAACCAGACCAGAGTCAGCTAGAGATACAGCACATTCATAGTGTACTTGAAAATCTCACAAGCTTGCAGGTCCAATTTAACCTTTAATAATATCAGGCCATTTTCTTCTCTTTCAAGGTATTGTTCAGCACTTCCAAACTCTCTCCCAAGGTTTCTCCCTCAAGGTGGAACAAACTTGACCAAGTGTACGCCCATCTCCATTTATTCTTTACCTAATTCCCATGTGTGTTTTTTCTTTATGTAAACAATTGTGCTTAGTGTGGGTCACATCATCAGAGCAACAAGAGGTGGAGTACGTGCAGCACAGGCTGAACTGAGACTTTGAACTCTGTCACAAAAGAGTTCTACTGGCTCTTACTACTCTTATTTACATGATGAAAAGGATGCAGATCCCTTAGCAGAGAAGGCATACAGATGACAAGTAAGCAGATGAAAAGATGATGCTCAATATCGTATGTCACTAGGGAATAGCAAATTAAAACAACAAAATACAACTGCATGCCTATTAAAACAGCTAAAATTCAAAACACGACAACACTGGCAAGGATGTAGAGCTATGGGAATTTTCACTCATTGCTGGCAGGAATGCAAAATGGTACAGTTTGGAAAACGTTTTGGCAGTTCCTTACAAACTAAATATACTCTTACTATACGATACAGCAATCACACTCTTTGGCATTTACCCAAAAGAACTGAAAACATAGGTCCACACAAAAACCTGCACATGAATGTTTATAGCAGCTTTATTCACAACTGCCAAAACTTGGAAGCAACCAAGACATCCTTCAATAGGTAAATGGATAAACTGTGCTACATTCATACAATGGAATATTATTCAGTGATAAAAATAAATGAGCTATCAAGCCATGAAAATACATGGAGGAACTTAAATGCACATTACTGAGTGAGAACGAAGCCAATGTGAAAAGGCTACATACTGTATGATTCCAACTGTATGACAGTCTCGAAAAAGCACAAGTATGGAGACAATAAAAAGATTAGTGGTTACCAGAGATTTGGGGGGAGAAAGGGAGAGATGTAGGGATGAACAGATGAAGCACAGAGGATTTTTAGGGCAGTGAAACTACTATGTATGGTACTGTAATGGTCGACACATGTATTGGTGGATATATGTCACTATGTATTTGTCCAAAACCACCCAATGCACATTAGAGTGAACCCTAATATAAACTGAACCTTAATATAAACTACGGACTTTAATTAATAATAATGTATCAATATTGGCTCATCAGTTGTAATAAATGTACCACACTAATGTAAGACGTTAATAATAGGGAGAATTGGGGAGAGAATGAGGCGGTACATGGGAACTCTGTACTTTTTGCTTAATTTTTTATAAACCTAAAATTGCTCAAAAATAAAGCCTATTAAAAATAATTTTTAAAGGAATGTAGATGATTTGCCTGTTTTTTTCTCTCCTTGTTTTGTTGCTCTCTCTTATAATGTCTTACTTTCTTGTCTTACTTTCTTTTCAAGTTTTAGCAGTCATGCATAGCTTCTCCTGAATTTACTGATGTCACTCTATGTGGACCATCTCTCTCTGATGGCTCCTGGAACAAGAGCCCCTCTGAACTTTATTACATGTGCCATTTGAAAATTATTGTCCTTATAAAGGAGTGTATTTGTGATTTTTCCCCATCTGCCCCTATTTCATTTCTTTTCTCATAGTATAACTTTGATACAATAATACAGAATCAGTAAAAATGATATCCCAAATATTATGATTTCACATGGTAAATTATGCAAAACACCAATTAGGTCACTAGTTCTTCTGGAAGAATGAGAGGACATCCTTTTGGTTAGGTCCAATGACATACTGGAAGCAACAGATTACTTTTGGCATCAACTGTTTTAAGTACTACCAGGTTTCCCCCACTCTTTCCTTATTGGGTTGTTTTTAATTGTTGTATCTCTTCCTCCAAATAGAAGTACTTTTCTTGCTGCTTGGGTACCTGGGGATTAAATGCAAATGCCTGTATTTTTTCATCATTTTATTGCATTCTAAAGTGTCAAGTGTAAAGTTCTGATGAAGAAAATCAGAAAAAATCTCTACCTTATGACTCACTGGCACCTCTAACTCACAGTCTATGATGTTCTTGTGATAGGAAAGGTATATTTTCCTGGATGCCACTTCCCCAGTGCTTCTGTCATTAAGGGCCACTCTAATGTGCCTTCATATTAGGAAGCCTGGAGGCTTCCACTCTCCCCTTCCCAGAGAGATCCACTGTCCAGTGTCACCATTCGAACTTAAATCAGAGGCTAAGAGGCTTCATTTCCTCCTAAAAGGATCCAAAGCGTATCACACTTCTCCAATAACCTAATCAGCACGTCAGCATCTCATCCCACCACCAGTTCTTTATATAACAATAAAGGGTAGGAAAAGACCTGGGTAGTGTTGCTCTACAGCCCTCTTAATGCCAGTCCTGACTGGGACCTTCATTATTTTGCAGACCAGGCCGCTAACTATAATTTGCATAAGGAGTGATCTGTGTTACCACAGTCCATTGAGCTATTAAAGCTTCATAAAACCACCTGAGCATTTGACTTTTTTGGACCAAATAACCAATAAGCTCTTGATGAATTCTGAGCACTAACCGGGCTATGTATGCTAAGAAAGAAGGGTAGGAAAACAAGACAAACTGTAGTTTGTTTGTTTATTTATTTAAATAATCACCGAAGATGTTAAACAAATCATAAACCACAAACAATTCTACTGTGAAAATATTTAATTTGGAAGGCACTGGTGACAATGTTAACTGCAAGAATGTGAAATTTCAGATTCCCTAGAAATCCCGAGACACTAAACAAAATGAAGTACACAAAAAATCTGTTTATAATAATTCACCCTGAATTTGTGCTCAAAGTATTTTGATAGTCTTTGATCCATGCTGTCTACATATAAGTGCCAAACTAATAAGAAAAGACAAGCCTACAGTAAAATAACATCTCTTTCTAGACTTGTTTTATTTGTTTGTCCTGGCGTCCCTTAGTTGGAGAAAACAGATAAATGTGTTGGATCATTAAAATTCCTTCCAGATATGTCATTTTTAGGAGAGGAAAAGGTAAAGAATGGGAAGAGAACTAATTTTTTTTAATGTTTACTATATTTAGGGTACTGTGCTAGACCCTTTCTATTTACTACCTGTTAAAACTTCACAAATACCCTCTCACTTCAGAACTTCTGTCACCATTCTAAGGTGAGAAAACAAAGTCAGAGAGTTTAAGTAACTTGACCAGTCAGGTAGAGGCAAGATTTAAATAGTGGTTTGTCTGATCCCCAAGTCCATGTTCTTTCCATTCCACAATGCTGCCTTCCTTATAACTTGTGGGAATATCTAGCCCTGTAACTAGATCAATTTGTAATTTGTAGTGCATTTACAAGAAGAGATGCTTTAGAGAAAGCTAAAGTTACTAGCCTTGTTCCAGGTCATAAAATTAAGTAACCATTCTATTATATAAGAGAATAATAGCAATAATATAGCCTACCATTTATTGAAGTCTTAATACGTATCAAGCACTCTACTAATATATACATATGTTACCATATTTAATCCTCAGAAAACCCCTATAGAATACATAATATTTATCCATACTGCAGATGAAAGAAAAAGATTCAGGGAGATGAAATAATTTCATAGGTCCCATGGATAAAATATTTCAATCCATGTTGTTCCAGATTAATTGACATTGACGCCCACGCTCTGTCCATCCCTATCTCTGTTCCATCTCTATTCTTCATTTAATAAGCAAACTGTGTCACATTCCAAATTAAGACAAATTGTAAGCACAACTGAAATGCAAAACACTTTTTTAAGGATAATGCCACCCTTATGTTACTACTACCTGGTACAACACCCCTCTCTCCTTTGTTATTTAATGAATGGCAGGATTAGGATGGATATTTTTCCATGTACATTGCAGAATATTTTATATTAGTATAAGTACATGAAAGAAAAAGAAAACACTTGTTTTTATTTTAAACTGAGGAAACAAAGTATTATTTTATGTGCAATTAACTATGTAAAGGACACGGTGACTGTCATTAATAGCACTGTCTTGCAATGCATGAACCCTGGTCAAAAGTGTTTAATGTGAGAAGTAATTTCCTTAAGACAAAACTCAACTGTAAATACCCTCATCACCTGATGCTGAAAAAATGGCTACTGTGTATCTTTCTTGGATTTTATTGTAATTTCATTACTATAAAAATAAATTCAACTACTTCATTAAGACCTTTTGAAAATATATCTCTATGCCATAAGTTGATAAAAGTTGGTTGTATTCACTATTTTCTGTCTGACTCATGTTTCAATCACATTTTGTTCAATGCACTTCATTTGGAATTGCTAGGTGAATATAATTAGCCATAATTATTATTGAAACAATTCTATATTCAAGAATATTAAAAAGTGAAAAACTGTCTAACACTCACCAGTAACAGTAATTATTCATCTTCCAATAATATAAGTGCTTTAACTCTGCATGTATGAAATGTTTTTCAAGTATTCAAAGTTACCTTTCAAATGACTGTGGCACAAAACTGTTGAAACATTAACTTTTATATTTTAATATCTTATATTTTGGGTTTTTCTCTGTTGAAAAACAACAGTGTAGTAGAGAGACTTAAATACCACTTGCTTATTCACTTTATCAATATTATAACTTCTCCACTATCTGCTTTATTATTCAACCAAGTTTCTAGCTCTATCAATCTACTGAAAATGTCTTTTCCCAAAACAGTGTTAATTATCTTACCAGTTCCTCCTCTTACTTGATGTTTTCTGAAATATTTCATAACCCCTTTCCAGACTCTTGGAAATGTTTTATACTTTTTGCCCCCATCCCCTTCATAAGATATCTTCTTCATTTAGCACTACTGGCATTTTCTCTGGACCTGTTCTGACCATACTTTCTCAGGCTCTTTCACTAGTTTTTCTCCCATAGTGACTCTTAAATCTCAATATTCTCTGTGAAGTACTCTGGCCCCTCTTTTCAATATTTTTGTTGTTTTAATGATCCCTCCCACTACTATGCCTTGAAATATTATATATGTATTGAGTTCCAAGCCTATACCTTCAGCCTAACACTTTCTCCTAAACTGCCCACCCATTCACTAATTCCTCTATTAGCTGACTGAATTACTGCTACTGCTACAGTATCAGTATATCTGATACTGAGAATTAAACTGATATTCTTTCTTCCCCAACCACAAGAAACCTGTTCTTCCTTCTTTCATATCCTCTGTCTCAAACAAGTAACTGTGTGCAGACATGATGCAGATAGCATTAGTTCCACCTCTCCTTGGCAGACACTGTGTCCCCTGCACTCCAAACCTGAGCTAACACTTCTGCCATGTGCCCCCAGCCCTCCTCTACTCATCCTTCACTATAAGTGGTTTGTTCCCCTTTGTCTCTCAGTCCCTCTCCTCACTGACCTCCCAACCTCTTAATTTACCTTTCTCCCTTCTGGGTGAAGAATATGTCAATCCTCTGCTCTAAGGCTATAATGGCTTCCACCTGCTTATAGGTTACACTCTAACATCTTTACCATAGTTTGAAGGTTTTCTTACAATCTGGCCCAACTCATCTCATTAGCACTAAATCCATTCATTCCCACCAAATATTCTGGACTTGAGCTGCAGTACTTCTAAGACCTAGGAATATTGCCATGCCTTGCATTTCTATTTTTTGTCTCTATCAGCTACACAACTTCTCTGCTCTCACAGTGTTTTGTTCATGAGTATGGTATGCCATGTTGTAATTGTTGTGTATTGTTCAACTGTAACTTTCTTGGGGGCAGGGACAACAATACCTTAGCCAGCCTCTACCACATTGACTTCAAATAAGTCACACAGTGAGTCCTCAACAACTCTTTGTTGTGAACTGACTTAATAAAACATTCATACAATATACCTTATGCATTAAACGTTCATATATATTATGTACATATATATGTATATATACGTTAATATACTATGTATGTGTATAGATGCATACATGTATGTTTATGGTGTATGTATGTGCATATGTGCACACACTTTAGGGCTGAAAAGGCCTTTAAATGCCATCTTTTCTAATCAATGAATAACACAAAATAGGAAAATAAGAACTAAAGTTGTTAAATGACCTAGCTAACATTCTAAAGCTCGTTAGTGACACAGTGTTACAGTTCCTCTCTTAGCTCCTCATCCAGTGTACCTTTCACTACATCACTTTAATTCAATGATCTCACCAATAATGTGATTCCAAATAATCTGCTCTACCAAGACCAAGCTTATCCCACTAGAATCTTGGACTGTTTCACCTCATTTTCTCTCTCAAATCCCTGCCTGCCTCTTTATTTTCATCAAGTGAGGAACACTTATGATTCTGTCATCTCTATATCTTCATTTACAGTGTATTCCTCTCCTTTAAACATTCCCTATTTCCTCCAGTAACTATTCTCAGTTCCTTTATAGATATGGTAAAGTCTCCTTTCCCTCTGGAAAAAAATAAAGAGGTCAGTATTTTTCTCTCCTGTTTAATTCACCACTTTTTTCACCAAACCAAGGCTCACCATAAAAGAGATTACATTATTCTCATCATACTACCTTATATTTGTACAGCCACATAACTTTGAAGTTTACAGATTACTTTCTCATCACTCACTCATTTTATCTTCATAATACTACGAATAGTCAGGAGAAGGTCCCATTTACAGGCAGCTGAATAAACTGGGGTTCAAAAGTTAAGTGGCATGCCAACGTTCCTATAGCTAGCAAGAGCTGGAACTGGCACTGGAACCAAGGTCTCCATATCCTGCTCCTGAGAGCTTTCCACTATCTTAAACTGTTTATTGGCTTAAGTTCCCACCATGACCTTTATATTGACATGTATTGGCACCTCAGATGCTGCACAGGGAATGTTGCCTAGCCTCTTCTTTGATCTGAATTACTGCTTGGCTCTTGTTACTTTAATAGCACAAATTTCAACAGGGCAAGTACTGTTTTGTCCAACACTTACTTACTTGAGAAGCTCTTACCGAGCATCCAAATAACACCATTTAATGGTAAATTACAGTTTGACTAGTGTTTGTTATGACTGAGCTTCCGAAAATTAAAACCATGGCTTCAGCTAAATTAGAGATCTTTATTTTAAATTGAAAAAATCAATTTGATTTCATCTGCATCCACTAATCAACTGATCTTTAAACTGCAAGTGGTAACAAGAATGGCTAACACTAACATCCGAATGGCTTTTCTAAACGTGTGTTTATGTGTGTTATTTCATGCAAGATTCTGAGGCAAATTCTGTACTCTGGCTTTAAATAAGTTTCTATTCAATCTCCTCACTAAGTTGTTAGATAGATGCAACTTCTTTAAAAATTCAGGCTATCAGTGTAATTGTAGAGTAGACTGATCTGTCTCTGCATGGGGGGCTACAGACAGCTGAAGCCAGGAAAGAGACACACTCACTGTAACTTGTTTGTGATCCCATGACCAATATATACTTTCCCTCCTGTCTACTGCATCCTTCTCGTAATGTCTAGTCATTGCCAAGCAACTCTTAATTCATTCCTAGCAATAAGCAGTAAGAATAATGTTTCCCACTTTGTTCTTATAAACCTGAAGTTTCAGGTCTGCTGAAGAATTCTCAGTGTCCTTCAGAGCAGAAAGGAGCCTCAGGAGAGGGAGTGGTAATTCCTCATTTGGTATTGTTTTCCTGCCTGTCACTGCCTCACACCAGGACCTCTAGTCAGCACTTTGCTGGGAGATTCTGAGGGGCAATTAGTTGCTGCTTTTGTTGGCTGGTTGAAAACAAAGCAAAAACTTTTTCAAGGCAGGAGAAGTTAAAACCTAAACATCCTAACAATCGCACACTTTAAAAATCCCTCAATTCGCTCATTAAGAATCGAGCTTCACAAGGTCTCAGTCAGCTCACTGCAGCCCCGTTTGCCTTCAACTGTCAGAACTGTCCTCCCTTGGCTTGTTTCCACGTGTCCCACATAAGCTGTACCTTAAATGTAACTCTATATCCATATATATCATGGCACAGAGTGAACTGTTTGCCTAAACACAGAATAAAGACCGGAGTTAAAATGTTTGCTTGCTCTTTGCTAGAAATATATTTAAGAAAGTCCTAGTAGAATGAGAACGTAGAGGTTAAAAATATTGCACGTAATTACGAAAGTGCAACGTTGGTTGCCCTCATTAACTACGGAGCTGTGAGAAGAAACAGTCCAGTGACTCACTAATGCTTTTTAGTTGTTAGGTTTTTCTTTCCTAACAGCATCGGCCATGACCTAATTTGCTTCCTAAGAATCGTACTTTTTTACCTTAGGGTCCCAGTACCCCCGGGTCATCAGAAGCACAGGGGTCCCTCCCGAAGCCCAGCAGTTTCGTAATGTGGACCCAGATGGGAAGATGGGAAGCAGGGGGGCACTCCGTCCCACTTACCGGTCTTCCACAGATAGAGGGTGGGTGCCTCCGCCGCGCCCGGCGCCGCAGCCCCGCAGGCGCCCGGGCACAGCAGCAGCGGCAGCAGCAGCGGCAGGACGGCCGGGCGCCGGCCCGCAGCGTCGGGGCTCCGGGACGCCGTGCGCCTCTCTTGCAGCCCCATGCCGCCCGCAGCCGCTCCAGGGTCCAGGTCCGGGACGCGGTTGGCAGGGAATGTTCCTTCGCCCTCGGACTGTCTTCCCAAGTACAGAACGCAAAGCTCTCCCCGCTATTGTTCTTGTCAGATGAAAAGGAGGGAAAGCGCGTTTAACACCAGGGAACAATAGCTTCTGCGGCGGCCGTGGCTGCCGCCGCCACCGCCGCTGGCGGGGATGCTGCTGCCGCTGCCATTCCGCGCAGAGTGGCAGGTCCTAGAGGCGAGGGAGGCAGCCGTCCGCAGGGGGCCCCAGCTGACGGAGCAGGTCCCGAGGTCCGGGAGGCAGCGCAGCCCCCACCGCTGCCAGCTGGAGAGAGAGGAGGGGGGCGTGAGCCGACAGGAGCACCAGGCAGGGGGAGGCGAGAGAGCCAGGGCAAGAAAGGAGGCGAGCGAACGGGAGCGGGGGCACCCACAGCCAGCACACCCGCCCGAGAACTCCAGTGCACATGGCGCGGTGAAATATGTTTGGACGGATACACCACTAAAAAGGATCATCACCCGACAGGCTTCCGCATGACAAATAACAGGCACTGAAATTCATCGTCACCCAACGAGTCAAATGCTAGATCTAGTGGCATGTTCTTCTTAGTATATATTTATTTACGCAAAGCATCAGTGTTCATCATTTATTTTTAAGCCGTGGCTTCTGAATTACTTTATGTGGGGAGCAGTATTTATGATCAGATGTGAAAAACAGAGGAAAACATTAGAGATGTTTACTTGCTGTTGAAAGGCACTTGAACTCTTTTTTAAATCTTTTCTTTTTAACTTAAAGGAATCTATTCCCAATAAAAATATGAGCAGTATTGATCTACGGTTACAAAACAAAGTACACTGTCTTTTAACAGCCTTTAAAACTGAATTAGTATTAATAAGTATCCACAATGATATCTAATTAGATGGATAACATTTTACAAAAACTAATCATGAAATTATACTTCACCTATGAAGTTAATAAAAGTGCTATCCCTTTATCTACGCTCTGTCAAAAACATGCTACCTTTAAGGGTCCACACAGTTCTGAGTAAAATTAGAGAACAAAGTGAGTTTCCTTTATTTGTGTATCTCCAAATTAGTAAATTCTTTACTTAAAAATCCTTGACACTAATGTCTCTTAACCGTTACTGTAGAAAAATGCCTTTATAATCTATATAATCTAATGTGCTTGGGCCTTTTGTTCTTTGTGTTTTCACTTTCTTAAACCAGTAGTAATAAAGGCATGAGTGTGAAGTCAGACAATGCTTTGCCCTTTCTCTTTCTCTCTTCTCTCCAATACTAACCCTTTACTAATTCATTTCCTAGTAAAACTAAAATAATTTCCAGGCATTTAGCCAATTAAAAACTGGGCAAAAAGAAAGCCAAAGAAAACTATTCACATCCGGTCAGCAATATCTGGCCAAATAAAATAAAATTTAAAAAGCAGGAAAACTACTCTTTATGAATTTGCTCCATCAGCACAGCCAACCCAAGAGTTTAAAATGAGGAAGCTACGGTTTCTGAAAGAGGAAACCTTCCATAAAGCTCTCTTGGGACGCCTGTCGTTTTGCAGATCATTCCAGACACAGCCCTGCTGCATGCATTAGATTAAAAGCAGGTTTTGATCAAATAATTCCCAGGTCCTGCCTATTTAAGTTATTCTGACATCAGAGGAAATTAGCAATGTTGAAGGTTGCAAATTTGGTCCTTATTTACTTTCCACTCTGTTAGGCCTCTAAGAGGGAATTAAAAGCTCAGAGAGCCCTAGCTCTGTGGGTCTGTGATTAGGAGAGATAAACTAGCATGGATTACTATTTCTTCACTGGTGAAAAATAGGCAACAATCGAAAGATTATAGGTTGATAAGGGATACAAAAAAGCCTGATTCCAACTTAGGTGTGGCTCCCTGAAGGAGCACTTGTTTCAACAGTTACACCAAAGAAGAAAACAGAAAATAGGAATTGTATGGCTTCCTTGGGTCTGTCTTCGTAGGGAGCACGCTGTAATACCACTCTACAATGGCAGTGTTTTCCTATCCTGTTTGTTTTTATTTCTCAGCTACTGTTAGGGTGCTAAAGCCTAAAATCATCTAATTCTGTCACAGAGAGCATTTAAAATGAAGTACTCTGTTAATCAGCCCATTCTAAGCATTCCTGGGAAGTCCCAAATCAATCCACCAAGTAGAAACTCATTAAATAACAGAAGACAGAGAATCTAAGGAGTCAAGCTAGTACAATTTGATGTGCAGGATAATTACTTAGCCCTTTGAAAAGCCATCAGATGCTATACCTAAGAGCTTAATGTCAAAAGAAAATTTAAGATTCTGATTTTTATATTTATCCATAGTTGTGTAATAATTACTCAACTGGTCAAGAGTTTAAACATCATAGCTAGAACTTCAAGCATTATATAAAAGAACCAGGGACCATTTCACAACTAGGGTTAATGTTCTGCTGCAGTGTTTGAAACTAGCCAACAATTGGTTTCCTTCTTTTACTTTCAATTTAGACAAAGCTTAAAGATCACTCCAAATAATATTACTCAGCCATAAAATCAATTGAAATAATGCCATTTGCAGCAACATGGATGGACCTAGAGATTATCATACTAAGTGAAGTCAGACAAAGACAAATATGATACCACTTATATGTGGAATCTAAAAAAATGATACAAATGAACTTACTTATAAAACAGAAATAGACTCACAGACACAGAAAACAAACTTATGGTTACCAAAGGGGAAAGGTAGAGAGGGATAAATTAGGAATTTGGGATTAACAGATACATAATACTTTATATAAAATAGATAAACAAGGGCTGACTATACAGTAACGGGAACTATATTCAATATCTTGTAATAACCTATACTGGAAAAGAATTTGAAAAAGAATAGATATATACGTATGTGTATGACTGATTCACTTTGCTGTACACCCAAAACAGTGTGAATCAACTATATGTCAATTAGTTTTAAAAAAATTTTTAAAGAGTTAATAAAAAAATCACTCTAGATACATACACATGTACAATTAGTAATAAAGATACCCCTGGACAAGGTTACAGAAACTAAGTCATATAAACATTTGTCTCCACCAATGCCACACATCTGTTCTATAACAATGTCATTATTGCACTTGAGGACAAAAATGTATGGGTCTCTGAGGACACAAAAATGATATATATTTTCAGATACATGTTCCTTTGTGAAAGCTATAGTGTCCAGTCAGATAAATCCTATCCATAAAGCTGATAGATTACAAGAGATAGCAAGACATAGCAATCTTTGTTTTCTAGCATATGACATAAATAATACACAAATGTTTAACGACATGATGTCAAAATTTAGTCATGAGAAGTCTCAAAGATGCAGATTAAATTGACCATCTGTACAGCCTGCCATGAAGTAAATCGTTCATCATTTTTCATAAATAACTGTTCAAGTATTAATGAGCCAGGGCTATATAAAAGTTTCCAAACCAATGGATGAAAAATGCAAAGCATATATGTTTTTTAATATTTAGAAATAAGACAATTCTGAACCTATCACTTCTCATGTGTTGTCCTTTTATCTGTCTTTATTATTTTTGCTATCGTTTCCAAACTCCAGAGAGGGTGGGTGTGTACAGATCTACACACGTGTTTTCTCTTTTATTAGAACATAAGCATATAACCATACTTGAAGACCCAAAAGACATACGGACAATGACTTGTAGGGATTAGTACCAGCATTTAAAGTCAATCATCAAAAATTCATTTATTTGACAGAGAGGGAAACAACTTTCAATATCATCAGTTTTTATGAAGAAAAACAATGAGTAAATGAAGGAATATATACAAAGTTATTCACAGCTACATAGGGAAGTATCTAAGAATATCCACTTTGAAATAACAACTTTAAATAAATTTCTCTACCTAAATGCATCTTGCCTTACAAAAAAACAAAATCACCCAAAGGAATTCTGTTTGTATGGCCTCTAGGTGTCATAGTTGACCAACATTTGGGGTAGAAAAAATTAATTTGGGGCTTCTTTCTATTCCCCCCTTCTTGCCACACCCATGAGATTATTAAAAGATGAAATATTTCCCTTTTTATCTTTGTAATAAGTAGCCACAAATTTTACTTTCCCAATTCTGACTCTAATATTCACCATTTATTTTCTTTCCAATTCCTTTTTCTTTATAACTACTTTGTTTGTTGGTTGGTTAGTTGATTAGTTTGCTGGTTTGTAGGTATATCTGGTGAGGGGAGGGGAGATTATAAATTTCAAATAGTTTTACAGAAAGAAAATAAACCCCACGGTTTCTCCATTTTACTCAAAACTAAACCTGTTTGGAAACAATAACGATCTGCTATGAATAATCAGATTCCTTGTTTTGAGTGTCAGGTAAAAAGGTACAGTATTTTGGTTCAGATCCTTCTAGGTTTGGGGAATGGATCACTTACTGTAAACCGTTCAATAAAGATCCCATCCTCGGTGGTATGTGAGGCATCAATAGTCCCTGACACAATGCAGTACCCCAGTCGTTAAAACATTTCACCAGGGGTTCACTTGGGAGCATGCTTGCATACAGAACACCCAGGCCAATGCAATGATTCAGGTATTTGAAAGTGCAGAGGAATAATGTATACAAAGGCAAAAGAATTGACTAGCTATCACTAGTTGTGTTGGTCCTACAGATGGATAATGAAAAGGTATCGACCTTTAACAAACAATTGAAAACTAAATATGAAGGAAAGGAACCCTTAAAAAGAGACCCTTGTCTCCTGCAGTGGCAGAGTAAAAAAAAAAAAAAAAAAGCTGAAGATCAAATTAACACTTAATAGTTAAGAGTTGACAACTGCAAAGATAAATGAATGATCAACTGAGGCAAGTTTGTTATGAAAAGATCAAGGTCTGCTTAGGAAAACCTGGAACCTGATACATGGACAAGTTTATCTGGGTCAATGCGCACATGTCTTTGGTTCCCCGGACTCCTCTGAACTCTCAAAGCCTTCAAAGGCAGCCCACCTCTCCCTGTTAAGTACTGGCATACCGCCTTTCCTAGTTTTCAGGCTGCTAGCTAGGATTAAGTTGCAGCGTTAAGTCAGCCTAGTCACGTTGGATCTGTTAAGAGTAAAAGGACTACACAGCAAAGGAGCTACCAGGATTAGCTAGCAGCTAACTACTGGTAGGAGCCAGAAGGCTATTCAGGAGGCTTGATTTTGAGAGTGTTTGATTAGGGGCCAGAACATACAGGGATAGAGAGTTTATTAACTTGGAGAAATACTCCATGGGTATGGAATTTAACACTCTGCCAAGGACTGAAAGGGATGGTGCAAACTGGTGGTTCCTAGAAGCCTGGAGAAACACTGATGGAAAGTGAAATGTCAGGGAAGGAAGGGACATGCTGGCGTAGATACATTATGTAAGGAAAAGGAAGACCCAAGACAGGATTATGCTCCTCCAAGGGGACACACAGAGATCACACCAATCACCAAGGCCTTCAGAAATGTACTGGTGAGAAGGACACCAGCATCACTGAGTTCCATGGTGGCTCTTTGCACGCCACCAGTAGGAGAGGTGGTCACATAGCTTTAAGTCTCTGATCCATCTGAGTTCATTTTTACGCATAGTATGAAGTTCTAAACTCATTATTTGGCACAAGGATACTCAACTGTCCCAGCACCATTTAAAGAGTGTTATTTTTTTCATTGAATAGTCTCAGCACTTTGTAATAAAAAATCAACTGACCACAAAGGGAATGGTTTACTTTTGTTCCACTCCAAGGCATATCTCAGAGATACTGCGGGTTCAGTTTCAGACCATCATAATAAAGCAAATATCATAATAAAGGGAGTCAGAGGAATTTTTTTGCTTTCCCAGTGCATAAGAGTCATCTTACCCTATACTGTAATATATTAAGTGTGAAATAGTGTGAAATTGTCTTTAAAAAAGTGTACATACCTTAATTAAAAATACTTTATTGCTAAAAAATGCCAACCATCATCTAAGTCTTCAGCAAGTTGTGATCTTTTTATCATAGTAACATCTAAGATCACTGATCACAGGTCACCATAACAAATGTAATAGTGAAAAAGTCTGAAGTATTACAAAAGCTATCAAAATGTGACACAGACATGCAAAGTGAGCAAATGCTATTGGAGAAATGTCACTGATTAAGACTTGCTCCACGGAGAACGGTAATTTGTAAAAAATGCAGTATCTGCAAAGCACAATGAACCACAGAGCACAAAAACGAGGTATGCCTGTATTCCTATCTTTATGCTCATACCACACAATCTTGATTTCTTTAGCTTATACTAAGTTTTGAAATTCAATAATGTAAGACCTTCAACTTTTTTCTTTCTCAAAAATGTTTTTGCTATTCAAGGTCCTTTGCATTTCCATATCTATTTTAGGATCAGCTTCTCAATTTCTACAAATTGCCTACTACAATTTAGATAGAGGTTGCAATGAATCCACAGATCAATTTGAGGTGATCGGCCATCTTAACAATACCGAGTCTTCCCATTCATAAACAGGAATGTCTCTCCATTTATTTAGATCTTCATAAATTATTTTCATGACTATTTTATACTTTTCAGTGCAGAATGCACTTATTTTGTTAAATTATACCTGTTTCATTGTTTCTGACGTTCTTGTGAATAGAATTTACTGAATTTCACTTTGAATTCTTTATTGCTAAAATACAGAAATCAAATTGATTTTTACACATTGATTCTGTATCCTGCAATCTTGCTTAACTCATCTATTAGTTCTAATAGATATTTTCCAAATTTGAGATTTTTCAACATATAAATCTGCCATCAGCAGATAGACATCTCTAGTCCTCATTTTTCAATCTGAAAGCCTTCATTTTTATTATTATTACAATTACTGTTATTGTAATTGTTATTTTGCCTGTTACACCAGCTAAAGCTTCCAGCACAAGGTTAAACAGAAGTGGAGAGAGCTCATATCCTGGCTTGGTACCTGATCTGAGCGAGAAAATGTTCAGTCTTTCTCCATTAACTATGATGTCAGCTATAGATTTTCATAGATGCCATTTCCATTCCTAGACTGAGAAAGTTTCGTTAAATTTTTAGATTGTTGAAAGTTTTTATCATAAATGGGTGTTGGATTTTGTCAAATGATTTTTGTGCATCATTTAACTGTCTTATATCCTTTAATTGATCAATACAGTCTATTAATTGATTTGATTTTCAGATGTTAAATCAACCTTGCATTCCTGGGACAAACTGCACTTAGTCATGGTGTATAATCCTTTTTGTATGTTACTAACTTTGATTTTCATATTTGGTTTAGGTTTTTCCTTCTATATTCATTAGGAATATTGGTCTTGAGTTTGTTTAGTTTTTCTTGTTGCTGTTACTTGTGATGTCTTTATATATATATATATATATATATATATATATACACACAGCAGGTTCTTATTATCTATTTTATACATATTAGTGTATATATGTCAATCCCAGTCTCTCAATCCATCCCACCATCGTCACCCTGGCCCCACTTTTCCCCTTTGGTGTCCATACGTTCGTTCTCTACATCTGTGTCTCTATTTCTGCCCTGCAAACCGGTTCATCTGTACCATTTTTCTAGATTCCACATATATGTGCTAATATACGATATCTGTTTTTCTCTTTCTGACTTAAATTCACTCTGTATGACAGTCTCTAGGTCCATCCACATCTCTACAAATGACCCAATTTCATTCCTTTTTATGGCTGAGTAGTATTCCATTGTATATATGTGCCACATCTTCTTTATCCATTCATCTGTCAATGGGCATTTAGGTTGTTTTCATGAGCTGGTTATTGTAAATAGTGCTGCAATGAACATTGTGGTGCATGTGTCCTTTTTTTTTTTTTTTTGATTTGTATGTGTGTGTTTTATTATATATTAGTCTCTTAAATCAAATAGAAAACAAAAAGTGGAGTTACAAACCAAAGTTACAATAGTACTAGCTTTTCTTGTTGCCCGTCTGTCTACTTTTGCCAGAGGTCTTTATTTCTCCATAAGGCTTTGAGCTACTGTCCAGGGTCCTTGACTCCAACCTGAAGAACTCCCTGTGGCAGGCAGGTCTGGTGGTTAAGAACTCTCTCAACTCTTGATTAACTGGGAATGTCTTGATTTCTCCCTCATTTTTGAAGGAAAGTTTTGCTAGATATAGGATTCTTGGTTGATGGTTTCTTTCCTTCAACACTTCAACTACATTGAGCCATGCCATCTGGCCTCCGAGGCTCCTGATGAGAAATCTGCTCATGACCTACCTTCCTGGCAAATCTTCTCTCAGCTTCATAGACTTTCATAATGTACCTTATCATGTCTTATGCAACAGAACATTTTGTATAGCATCGTGAAGTCAGTTAAGTTGTAACATTATTTTGAGACCGGAATTTAAGGAAAAGGAATTGAATATTTCAAGTGTAGACATTATGAGGTCTTTAAAATTATTACACATTTTCAAACTAGAAATAAAAAGGCCACTGAAGTATCCTACAGATTTTAATTTATAACAAAGTGAATACCAATATCTAATAACACACGTAAAGAAAAATTTCTTTGGGATCCTTTTTCCTAAGTGTAAAGGGGCCTTGAACTCAAAAAGTAAGAAAACCACTGTGGTTTATCCCCAGCGGTGATGGGTCCATTTCTTGCTCTGACCTCAGAGTGCACCACTGTGATGTACTTCACAAAGCCCTATAAAAGAGAAAGCTAGGCCCAGGTTTTTGGTCCTTAGAGCCCAGGAAGCTGCTTTCGGTGACCTGACGGCCTTGGACCTACAGTTAGCTTGTTTTTTCCTTGTTTCTGCCATTTGGTTGATTTTTTCTTCTCTTTTCTCTACTCTTTTTTATTTTTCTCATTTTTCTCTCTACAGTTACCATAGTCAGTATTGTTGGTATAGTTAGCACAGTTGGTATAGTTAATAGTTTATTAGCATGGTTAGTGTAGTTAGTACTAGTTGGCGCTGTTGGTACAGTTAGCGTAGTTAGCGTTGTTAGTAGAGATAGCATACTTAGCACTGTTAGTACAGTTAGCATTGTTAGTTAGCATAGTTAGTATTGCTAGGTAGTGCTGTCAGTCAGTGTAGTTAGCAGATCACCATGATGCAGGGCCTCACAGCCAGCTCTGCTGACAAGGAGGTTCATATTGATGACTTCGAGATCCTCCGCACCATTGGTGAAGGCACCTTCGGTAAAGTGAAGTTGGCCCGGCACATTCTGACCGGGACACAGGTGGCTGTCAAGGTCATTAAGAAAAGGCGTCAGAGCTTCTCAAGTGTCCAGGCACTTTTCCGGGAAGTGTGCAGTATGAAGGCTCTGAATCACCACAATATTGTAAAACTGCTGGGGGTGATTGACACGGAGGAGACATTTTTCCTGGTGATGGAGTACCTCAGTGGGGGGGACATGTACCGCTATTTGAAGATCCATGGCCGTATGACAGAGGCAGAGGCCCGAGGCCCATTCCCAGCAGCTGGTCTCCGCCCTGTAGCACTGCCACCAGAGGGGTATCGTGCACCGGGACCTGAAGCCACTGAACCTCCTCTTTGATTCCAACATGAATATCAAACTTACAGACTTTGGCCTCAGCAACAAGTGTGATGACACTGGCCAACTGGACACGATCTGCGGCACACACCCTTATGCTGCCCCGGAACTCTTCCTGGGGCAGAGCTACAGCGGCCCTGCGGTGGACGTGTGGAGCTTGGGAGTAGTGCTCTATACCATGGTAACTGGGTCCCAGCCCTTTGTGGGAAAAGACTTCCAGGAGCTGCGGAAGCAAATCCTACAAGGGCAATACCCCATCCCACCTTATCTGTCTTTGGAGATAAGGGATCTATTACAAAAAATGATTGCCCTCAACCCCAGTGACAGAGGCACCTTACATGACCTCATGAGGCATCCATGGGTGAACATGGGCCAGAAGGAGCCACTCCAGCCACCCTGTGAAGAGGACCTGGAGGTGACAATGGTGAGGACTCCGGGCTTGACTTGCGACCTGATCCAGGACACTGGAACAGGCAGTGTGAGCTCCAAGAAACCCAAGGTGGGGGTCTCCATCATAATTGTGAAGCCCTTCTCTTCCAGGGACCTCAGTGGCAGTGGACTTGAGCCTTCTCCAAGCCCTGTGGTGTCCTCCCTGCAAACCAGGTGGCTCTACCAGGGAGAAAATGTGCAGCTGCAGGAAGACCAGCAGGCAGGGCAGAAGACCAGTGAGTCTGCCTGTCCCCCACCCAGCCTGGAGTCGAGGACTGCCACCCCCAGCCCAGCCCCCCAGTGTGGCACTGGGACATCCACCTCCAGCAGCAGCAGGATTGGAGCCCCAGAGGGAAGCAGCTGCCCCCTGTGTGTGTCCAACACTGGAAGGTCCTCCCACACTGGGCAGCCTGAGAGTGTGTCCTCATCCACTCTCTCTGGCCACAGTCAGAAAAAGCAAGGGGTGGCTGGGAGAATCTGGAACTTTGTTTTGAAACATCTTTGTTGCAAGCTGCCCAGCAAGAGGCGTCATAATAAAGTGAGCCCATGTGAACCCCATGGATGACCGAGGCAGGAAGGTCAGGCCGCCGTGCTCCCTGGGGCCTGGTGCAGGGGAAGATGAGTGTGTTCTCTGCACGGCCTTCAGAAGCATCGTATCCAAGACCCTGGCCAGCTCAGAGGATGGTCCGGAGCAGCCCGGGCGACCGAAAGCGAGGCCACCGTGGCTGCAGGTCTGCCCCTCAACCCCCACCTGGGTGAAACTTCAGAGACTGGACTGTCATTCCTGGGGCACGTCTCCCCTCCCCTACTCTTCTGTCTTCCGTGTTGGTGGGGGAGGGGGATAGTTCCTGTTCCAAGAACTCCTTGGTTCTTCCAATTCTAGTTAGTAAACTTGATGCTCCAGAAGGATGTATCACACTCTGCTTTGCGTCGTCCTTGCACAGAATTGGGGCTGTGCATTTTCCAGTTAGACAAGTGTGTAGCCATGTAGTGCTTGGAGTTAATCAGAACAACTAAAGGGAAAAATGACCTAAGAGAATTAGCACAATGACTCCCAACAGCAACAACTGCTGCACTGCAGGGCAGAAATGCAGAAAGTGTGTATTACCTTCCTGCACTAACATTCCCGAACATTTTCAGAAGGGCCGAGGGGAACTTTCGGTCCCTGTGGCCTGTGTTAATTACAACAGAGAGGCCCATTAATAGGATAACAAGGTCCCGTGAACCAGCCTGTGCACGGTGTGGTAAGGTCCCTGTGCAGCTGAGTTTCATGACTGTCGTGCAGCAGTTGGGCTCTCCTGTTCCCCTGTGCGGAGGGGCCCTGATGCATGGATTTATTTTATTATATTTTATTTTTTTGATGTGGACCATTTTAAAAGTCTTTATTGAATTTGTTACAATATTGCTTCGGTATTATGTTTTGGTTTTTTGGCCTCGAGGCATGTGGGATCTTAGTCCCCGACTAGGGATCGAACCTGCACCCCTTGCACTGGAAGGCGAAGTCTTAACCACTGGACCACCAGGGAAGTCTCTTTTTTTTTTTTTTTTTTTTAAAGGATTTTCTTATTTATTTATTTATTTATTTATTTATTTATTTTTGGCTGTGTTGGGTCTTCGGTTCGTGCGAGGGCTTTCTCCAGTTGCGGCAAGCGGGGGCCACTCTTCATCGCGGTGCGGGGACCGCTCTTCATCGCGGTGCGCGGGCCTTTCTCTATCGCGGCCCCTCCCGTCGCGGGGCACAGGCTCCAGACGCGCAGGCTCAGCAATTGTGGCTCACGGGCCCAGCTGCTCCGTGGCATGTGGGATCTTCCCAGACCAGGGCTCGAACCCGTGTCCCCTGCATTAGCAGGCAGATTCTCAACCACTGCACCACCAGGGAAGCCCGGAAGTCTCTTTTTTAATTTTAGTTTTTTGATGCATGGGTTTCACCACAGGGAGTGGATGATTATACTAGATGATCATACTATCAAAACACTAGATTTGTCAGCGTTCCCTAGTTCCCTGGTTCAATAAGCCCTTGAACACACGGGTGACTGGAGCAGGGTCTTCTTCCCAGAGGCCTCTCTCTGGGGGCACATGCTCTCGGAGGCATCACCTGCACAGTTCCATTGGCTCTCGTGCGCTTACAGGTCACTTGCCGACTACGGAATCCTTCACCGCAAGACACAGAGCACTCTGACCACGTGCCCGTGAACCACCTCGAGGGGCAGTCCCAGATGTTACAGGGCTGGAACCCAGCCAGCGGCTCCTGGAGGTGCTCACAGAAGGCCTCACTCACTTCCTGCCCGTTGGCCATTACACACTGGGGTCTCTGAACTCGGGCTCCCAAGTGGCCGCAAGTGGCAGAACAATGTGTCCAGCTACCAAGCTCCCAGAAAGTCTCCAGCAAGTGGAGGATGGATGTTGCCATCGCCTTTCCAAGAGCATTGGTGGCTGTACAGACGTAGGTTCCTTCACTTTCAAGGGAAACATTCTTTTATAGGACATTGGATGGTCATGTTTGCTCGCTGGGGTGCTTTCACGATGCCTCCAATCACGACGGAGAGATGGCTGTGCTCCGGTCTGGTGATATTTCTTCCAGTAGACAAGATAACAGGTGCCTCTGCATAGAGCACAGAAGAACTTTCCACATCCGAACCGAGATGATTAGCGACAGAACATCCATATATTCCTTGTTCTTTCTTTGTAGGTTTCTGTATCTGTATTTCCCCCATTCCATCCACAATGACTCTTTATAGGTTGGGAAAGTATCCAACTTCCCTTTTTTAACTTGTCTCTCCAAAGGCCGAGCTATTGCCACACGCTGCACTTTACAAGAATTAAGATGCCGTTTGTAGGAAGTACCAAGATCAATCTCCCCCTGCTTTGGTTTATACTCTTCTGGTGCATGGCGAGGCTGTTTGACTATTTCATAAGGACGAGAATCCGACCCGCAGGTACAAATCTGACACAGACACCAGGTCCTCATGCTCCCAGCTCGCGGGGTCGGCTCCACAGCTCCTCCGCACCCGCAGCTTTTGCAACTCCACCGCGCCGGCCTCGGCAACCGCCGGGGCGTGGCTCTGTCCTTTTGAATTATGGTTTTCTCTGGGTATATGCCCAGTAGTGGGATTGTTGAGTCATATGGTAGTTCTATTTTTAGTTTTTTAAGGAACCTCCATCCTGTTCTCCATAGTGGCTGTATCAATTTACATTCCCACCAACATGCAAGAGAGTTCCCGTTTCTCCACACCCTCTCCAGCATTTGTTTGTAGATTTTCTGACGATGCCCATTCTAACTGGTGTGAGGTGATACCTCATTGCAGTTTTGATTTGCATTTCTCTAATAGTTAGTGATGTTGAGCAGCTTACTTGTGATGTCTTTATATGGCTTTGGTATCAGGATAATTCAGGCCTCATAGAATGCACTGGGATGTGTTCCTTTCTCTCTTATTTTTCAAAGTTTGTGAAGGACTGTATGAGTTCTCCTTTGAATGCTTAGAATTCACTACTGACACCATCTGGGCCTGGACATTTCCTTCATGGAATGATTTTTAATTACTATTTCAGTTTTTTTACTTGCTATAGATCTACCCAGGTTTTCAACTTCTTCTTCCATAAGTTCTGGTAATTGTGTTCTAGGAATTTACCCATATCATGTAAGTTATCAACTTTGTTAGCAAAAGTTTGTTCATAATATTCACACAAAATCTTTACATTTATATAAGGTTGCCTTCTCTTTTAGGAGATCATAATTAGAGGGGAGAGAGAGAGATACGAGTAAGTATCTTGGTATGGGCTCAGTTGTGTTCCCCCAAATTCATATGTTGAAGTCCTCACCCCCAGTACCTCAGAATGTGACTGTATCTGAAGAAAGAGTATTTAAAGAGATAATTAAGGTTAGATGAGGTCATTGGTGTGGGCTCTAATTCAATATGACTCGTGTCTTTATAATAAGAGGAGAACAGGACACAGACATGCAGGGAGGGAAGACCATATGAAGACAAAGGAAAAGACAGCCGTCAACAAACCAAGGAAAAATGCCTCAGAATGAAATCAACCCTGTGGACTTCTTGATCTTGGACTTTTAGCCTCCAGAATTGTAAGGAAATAAATTTCTATTGCTTAAGCCAAAAAAAAAATTTTATGTAAAGTTGGTACTGATTTCTCCTCTCTCATTCCTGATTTTGGTGATTCATGTCTATTTTCTTTTTTCTTAATTGAGCTAGTTAAAGGTATGTCTTTTTTTTTCTATCTTTTCATAAAACTTCTGGTTTCTTCGATTTTTCTCTATTGATTTTCTTTCTTTTAATTCATTGGTTTACACTCTACTTTTATAATTTCCTTTCTTCTGTCTTAGGCTTAATTGCTCTTTTTTTTCTCATTTCTTAAGGTGGAAACTTAGGTTACTGAGGCCTTAGGTTACTTAGGTACTTAATTAGGTTACTTACTGAAGTTATGTAGGCCTTTCTTATTTTTTAAGATTTTTTTTTTTGATGTAGACCATTTTTTTTAAAGTCTTTATTGAATTTGTTACAATATTACTGCTGTTTTACGTTTGGGTTTTTTGGCTGCGAGGCATGTGGGATCTTAGCTCCCCAACCTGGGATCAAACCCGCACCCCCTGCATTGGAAGGAGAAGTCTTAACCACTGGACCACCAGGGAAGTCCCAACCTAACTTATTTTTTGACATAGGCCTTAAAGCCAAAAGAATTTCCTCCTAAGCACTGCTTATCTGCATTACATTCAGTCTGATATGATGTGTTCCATTTCATTCAGTTCAAAATATATTTTTAATTTCCCTTATGATTTATTCCTTGTTCTGTGACTTATTTTTAAATGTATTTTTTTAATTTCCAAATATTTGAGGGTTTTCGAGATCTATTTCTGGTGTGCAAGTCTAATTTACTGGTGTTAAGAATAAACTTTACATGATTTCAAGTTTTTTACATTTGCTGAGCCTTGTTTAGTGATCCAGCTTGTGGTCTATACTGAAGAATGTTTCATGCACACTTAAAAGAAAATGTATTCTTCAGACATTGCGTGAAATGTTCTATAAAGTTCAAGCTAGTTGATGTCACTGCTCAAATGTTCTATATCCTGGCTGATTCTCTGTCTAGTTGTTTTATCAACTATTGAGAGCACATTACTGAAAGCTCCTGATATTACTGTTGATTTATCTACTTTTGCTTTTAATTCTGTCAGTTTTTTAATGTCATATATTTGGGAGCTCTGCTGTTAGGCATGCACACATACATTGTTTTATTTTCCTGATGTACTGACCTCCCTCATTAGAACATGTCCTTTAATGTCTCTATCAATTTTCCCTTGTTGTGAAGTCTACTTTTCCTGATAATATGGCTAGCCCAGCTCTATTACGGTTGCTGCTTGCATGGCGAATATTTTTTCTATCCTTTAACTTTCAACCAACTTGTGTATTCAGATCTAAGGTATATTCTTGTAGACCGCATATGGTTGAGTTTGTTTTTTATTTAGTCAAATATCTTTGCCTTTCAATTGGTTTTTGGTTTATTCGCACTTAATGTAATTATTTATATGGTTATATTTACATCTGTTATTTTGCTATTTATTTTCTACTTGTCTTATATCTTTTTAAAATTATAGTTTTAAGACATAATTCACATATCATAAACATACCCATTTAAATACAATTCACTGGTTTATTCACACAGTTGGGCAACTATCACCACTGTGTAATTTCACAACATCTTCCTAAAGCTAAAAAAAAAAAAATCCCAAACCCATTATCAGTTACTCTTCTTCCCCCAAACTGTGGCAACCACTAACTTTCTGAATCTATGGATTTACCCATTCTTGACGTTTTACATAAATGGAATCATACAATATGTGGCCTTTCGTGAATGGCTTCTTTCACTTAGCATACGTTTTCAAGGTTCATTCTTGGTATATCATGAATCAGTACTTCATTGTTTTTTCTGGTTGGGTAATATTTCAGTATATGAATATACTACATTTTCTTTATCCTTTAATCAGTTGATAGACATCTGTGTTGTTTCCACTTTTTGGCTATTATAAATAATGTTGCTATGGACATTTACATACATCTTACATCTTTTTTTTCCCCTCTGTTCCCCTTTTATGCCTTCTTTTGTGTTTTTGTCATACTATTCTAACCACCCAGGGTTTTTTTATTTATTTATTTTTTTTATTTTTTTTTTAATTTTATTTATTTATTTATTTATTTATTTATTTTTGGCTGTGCTGGGTCTTCGGTTCGTGCGAGGGCTTTCTCTAGCTGCGGCAAGTGGGGGCCACTCTTCATCGCGGTGCGGGGACCGCTCTTCATCGCGGTGCGCGGGCCTTTCACTATCGCGGCCCCTCCCGTTGCGGGGCACAGGCTCCAGACGCGCAGGCTCAGCAGCTGTGGCTCACGGGCCCAGCCGCTCCATGGCATGTGGGATCTTCCCAGACCAGGGCTCGAACCCGTGTCTCCCGCATTAGCAGGCAGATTCCCAACCACTGCGCCACCAGGGAAGCCCCACCCAGGGTTTTTAAAAGTAATTTTTTGAGTTACTCTAAAGACAACAATATCTACCTATGTCAGCTTTTCACTATATACTGTTGAATATTAACTTAATTCCCAGGAAATATAGAATCTTTTTTCTAACATGTCCCCCTTTTCTTCCCTATGTTATGTGATCTATACATGGTAAAAAACCAACAAAACAGTATTATTAATACTTCTGTATAAAATCTTATATATTTTAGAAAGGTTAGGAGAAAATATGAATAAATATATTTACAGGCTCTTTCATATTTAATAACATGTTTACCATTTCTGACACTCCTCATTTCTTCATGTAGGTTAGAGTTACTCTCTGGTTTCATTTTCTTTCAGACTGATAGACTTCCATTAGTAATTCTTGGAAGGCAGGTCTGTTGGTAATTAATCCTCTCAGACTTTGTTTAGCTGGTAATGTGCTTACTGCATCTTCATTCTTAAAGGATGCTTTTGTTGAATACAGATTTCTTGCTTTACAGTTTTTGTTTTCTCTCAACTCTTTGAACATAAGACTCTGATGTCTTCGGGAAACCATTGCTCCTGGTGAGAAGTTAGCTGTTAGTCTTACGATGATATTGAACCAGGTTCATTTTGCCCAATGCACAGCAAGCCAAAATGCTGAGATACCAAGGTTTGCAGCAAAGAGAGTTTATTTGCAAGGCAGCCAAGAGAGGAGATGGGAGAACAAATCTCACATCCGCCTCCCCAAAGGCAAGAAGCTCCAGGTATTTATGGGATAATGAATAATGAAGCAGGGGGGTTTGAGGCATGGGGAGCATGGGGAGCATGGGGAAAGGTGATTGGGAAAAGGTGTGGTAATCGTTATTCTGCAAAGGTGTTACTAAGCTACAGACCTATGTATGTTCAAAAGGTCACTGAGAGGATACTCAGGCTTGCTCAGTTGAAGGATCAGTGGTCCTATCCAATCTTAACCAGCTCAGTTGGAACTAGAAGCAGCTGACTCCAAGTTCCTAGAAAACAACTCAGGCAAACAGCCTATTGCTTAGGCTACATACTGCTTGGAGGACGTGCAAGTCTTAAAATGATTTTGATTAGTGAAGGAAGATGAAATGGATTTAACCCATGGTTTCAATTGTGGTTCCTTTGCACTTGAGGAGTCTTTTTTCTCTTAATGTTTTATGATAAATTCTTATTGTATTTGATGTAGATCTCTTATTTTATCTGGGCTTTGTTGAGGTCCTTAGGTGCTTAGGTAAATGTTTCTCATCAAATTTGGTAAGTTTTGAGGGCTATTTCTTCAAATACATTTTTTTCTGTTCACTTCTCCCTCCTTTCCTTCTGGGATTTCCATGACCTATTTGTTGGCATGCTTGATGCTGGCTCACAGATCTGTGAGGCACTGCTCATGTTATCTTTTTTTTCTCTCTATTCATCAAATTAGATCATTTATACTGATCTATGTTCAAGTTTACTGATTCAACGGTTCTACTTTCCAGGAACCTAGGGTACTTCCATATTTTGACTCAGGATTTCAACATGTTTCCTACATGTTTGCCTCTGAAGGAAAGCAGAGGGCAAGAGAGTGCTACAGTTCTATGAGATGTCTACATTATTTCTCTCTACATATCATTGGACAAAATGATACCATATAGCCACAACCTAATTGCAAGGGAAGCTGGGAAATTTGTCTCCCAGTATGCCCAAGATGAAGAAAATGGAATAGATTTAATAAATACATAGCAATATCTCTACCATAGATTCCTACATTCAGGCAACTGTGTCACCCTAAAGACTTTATTATTTTTCTTTGTCTGATTACCTAGATGTCATAACCCTCTACATGTTTTCAGGTCAAATTGCTGAGCACGTAGGTAGACAGTAGATTAATAATCATTGAAATGTAAAAAGTGGAGTCTAATCTCTAAAGAGCTGTTAGTGATTAAGGTGGCAATGGTAGACCTCTCTCAGGGTTTAACTTGACCAAATAAGAAAGAAAATTCACAATGAAGGCAGACTGGGAGTGATTACTTCATAAAAGGTAAAATGATGGATTGAACATAATAGTTCTCTCTGCTTCATCCTCAAACCCCACTAAAACACGAACAGCAGAATTTTAAAAGTATGAAACATGTAAGGCCGAAGAAAACAGTAGAGAAAAAAACCCTGCATCTTTAATAAAAGAGGTAAATAGATAGTGGTTTCCTATGTTGCATTACTCCTTTAACTCTATATTTGAACAGGTTTCTGTGACAGGTTATCAGGCTTCACTTCATAATCCCTCACATATCATTCATATAAGCTACCATGTGAATAGCTCTCTCTGGGTTGTACAACATGACAGCCCTTCCTTACTCCACCTTCAGAGTATGAGATGCCTCTGATTTCTGACCCTTCCTGATAAACATATTTGCTTTACTCTTTGACACATACAGGATCTCAGTTTCACCTAGTCTACTGAGTCATTTAAAAAGTTTCTCCTGATTGAATTTTCAATCTTTTTCTAAAATTTTTTGACACCACTATTTTGTACTATCTCCTCTCCATTCTACTTGGCCTTACGTATTTAAACATTTTAAACTCTGCTATTGACGTTTTAGTGGGGTTTTGGGATGAATCAGGCAGTACCCTTTTGTTCAACCCATAATGTTTAACTGGGAGTCAATTAAAATCCAAATGAGGTGGTTCATTTTCTATTTTTATTTTTCTTTTATATTTTTTAATCAACTAGGAAAACAAACTTTAATATTTAATTGATGCTCATTACTTTCATATGTTGAATGTCAGCTAAACCTTTCACATCAGAAGAAATAAGTGGGAAAGGTATCATTATGTGACAATAGAAAAAAATAACAGTTTAACAACTTTCCCACGTACTTAGTGATAAGTTTAAAAGTAGTAGGATACCGGACTTCCCTGGTGGTCCAGTGGTTAAGACTCCGTGCTTCCACTGCAAGGGGTACAGGTTGGATCCCTTGTTGGGGAAGTCCCTCATGCCACGAGGTGAGGCCAAAAAAAAGAAGTAGTAGGATGCCATAATCTCCCTATACATTGTGTTGCCCAAATTAGAGATAGCTTTCTGAAAATCAGTGGTTTTGTAGAGGACATCTGCACTAAAAATATAATAGACACAAATATTTGTCTAATTTAAATTTATTTAGAGTACTACAAGGTCCACAAAATAAATGCATGAAAAATTCTTATGAAAAAAAAAGTACTTACAAAAAACTGGAAAACAATTTAAATATATAATTCACCTGACTAAAATTTAAAGGAACTTTTTTTTTTTTTTAGTAATTAGAATCAGAGAGAAACAACCGTATCCAAGTGTTCTAGGACCAAATGTGCAGAACGAATGCAAGTATAATACTTTCCTAAGAAAAATATGAATCTTGGCATACACGATTATCCGTAAAAGAACTACAAACCTCAAGCTTGTCCTTGAGATAAAATTTGTTATATAAAAGTTACGTTTGTTTTTTTTAATGACAATTTTTGACAGTATTGCTACTGATATTTTAAGTTGACATATCTTTCTTTACTAACAGAGTGGCCTTTCTTTATACTTCTGCTTAGTAGGTGGTGAAAAGAGACCAGCTATTCAGGCTTCCCTGGTGGCGCCGTGGTTAAGAATCCACCTGCCAATGCAGGGGACATGAGTTCAAGCCCTGGTCCGGGAAGAGACCACATGCCACGGAGCAACTAAGCCCGTGCGCCACAACTAACGAGCCTGCACTCTAGAGCCCACAAGCCACAACTACTGAGCCTGTGTGCCACAACTTCTGAAGCCCGTGTGTCTAGAGCCCGTGCTTCGCAACAAGAGAAGCCACCACAATGAGAAGACCACGCACCACAATGAAGAGTAGCCCCCGCTCTCCGCAACTAGAGAAAGCCCGAGCACAGCAACGAAGACCCAATGCAGCCAAAAATAAATCAAATAAATTAAAAAAAGAGAGACCAGCTATTCAACACATCTTGGCATTCACAAATGTAAGATGCATTCATTTTTATAGAGTAAGATATGCTTACATCTTATATACCGTGCATTATAATGCAAAAAAACACCTATAGTTATGCTGAATTCATCATTTGGCAATGAAAATCAAGCTCAATGTAAGATGAAGATATAGGACACTTTAAGAAAAAAGCAAATGTCAGTAAATTAACTCCATCCATTGTACTACCCTGTGGCGACAGCAGACGTCACTACCAATTTTCTCAAGCTGCTAGTACATGTCTATAGCTGAAAACAGTATGAAAAGCTTTCTAATTAATTGCTACTGGCAGATCTGCTACTTCCAAAAGTTTTTCCCTTGAGATACAGAGGCTAACCTGTCTTACTATATGACAATTGCATCCTTTTGCAATTTACAAAGAAAATAATTTTTCTTTCATTTGCTAATCGGTGGCACAGAAAATGTTCCAGATCCCAGAAGGTGATAAAGGGGACAAAAAAGGTATTTAAAATTTGTTTTCCTTTCTAACTTGAATAATGGGCTGAGGACTGCCAAGTTTTGGCTGAACAATAGCTCACCATCCAATTTTACTTTACTCAACTGAAAAGGGATGAACATAAGCAGCTTAACCAGGATGTGAATAAAAGCAGTACTTCAAAACTATATTAGCAAACATGACTACTTAATCTACAACATATCTCATTTACCAAATTTCTGTAAGGTCTCAATGTAAGAGGGTTGAGAGTGCGGACAAAATGCCCTTATAAACACATGTATCTCTAAATGAAAAGCGATAGAAACTACATTTTGCAGCTGTTTGAATATTCTGAAATTTTTACACTTTTAGTCCAAAATAAAAATAAGAAAATAACACTGACAAGAGCAACACTATCAACATCATGCAAGCCAAATATCTAGATCTAGGCTCTTCCCAGGGCTTTTTAAGTCATGACCCAAATGTGGCTGTGAAAGTCCATTTTATCACAGTTTTTATGTGATCTCCATTATGTCCTCCAAATCAAACCTTTGATGAAAATTGACCCATTCATTCAACCAATGGGAAAATGTTTACTGAGTGCCTACTATGTGCCAAGCACTGTGTCGAGCTCTGGAGATACAGTGACTCACATATACATCATGCATCACTCACTGAGCCTTCATGTATGCATGGTACTGAGCTTGGAAATGTACAGGCTAGCCAAACTGCCATGTCCCTCGACCACAGGACAACATAATACATATGACAGCATTACGTACACAAAGATAAAATGTAAAATGAATCAAGAGAAAAGCCCATTAATATATCAACACCCAGGGTACTGTTAGGCACGTAAATAACTAACAGTGGGCCTTATCCGCAATCGATACTTTGCAGAGTAAACTGCTCCAGACAGGCAGCCCCCACAGCATGTAATGAGCAGAAACTTCAGGCTCTCTGTGTTTTCATTGCAGATGTTTGGATCCTGCTGTTTTCACATTCCGGGTGGCTGCGATGACTGTACTTTCTTGGCAGCCAAAAGGGAAGCTTGCTCCGGTTTCTCCCATAACAAGCTAGGGACAAAACCTAGAATCTATCTTATTTTCACCCCATGTGACTGAAAAGGAGTGTTGGTAGGGGCAGGAAACATCACTGACAATGGCTAGTGTGGAAGAAAAACACCAAAACAAACTATAAAAAGGTATTAACTCAATGGGTTTAAATTACAAGAGATTTCTCTTTCGTAAAATGCAACACAGACTCACACCCAACTGTATTTCACTATCTCATTATGCAATTATGGGGGCTACTAATGGTTTATATACTCTTAGAAAAAAATAAGTCTCACAGAAGAAAAAGAGAGTAGTAGAGATTTTTATATGGGTAATATGTTGTTGACATTATCACAGATTTTTTTTTAATTAATTAATTAATTTATTTTTTTATGGCTGTGTTGGGTCTTCGTTTCTGTGCGAGGGCTTTCTGTAGTTGCGGCAAGTGGGGGCCACTCTTTACCGTGGTGCGCGGGCCTCTCACTATCGCGGCCTCTCTTGTTGCGGAGCACAGGCTCCAGACGCGCAGGCTCAGCAATTGTGGCTCACAGGCCTAGTCGCTCCACAGCATGCGGGATCTTCCCAGACCAGGGCTCGAACCCGTGTCCCCTGCATTGGCAGGCAGATTCTCAACCACTGCGCCACCAGGGAAGCCCACAGATGTTATTTTTAATGAATAAGAGTACTAATGTATTTCACTCTTCCAGATCACACAAGTACAAAGGAGCACCACTGTTAGCCTATTTTTAATAACTATTTTCTTAATATATTCTCATGAAATTCCTGCAAGTATATATGTTTATCCCTGACATAATATGGACTACTTCATTAGTTTTCCACGAAATTTAAAAACCTCCTGCATTATACTGCTTCATATTGGACTGATAGCCACCATATTCTTCAGTCATTAAAAAGAAGAGTCTGCACCATACCATAAATAAAGCTAATGCTTACCTCTAAGCAATAAGTAATTAAAATGAATACTAAACATTCGCTTTAAAGCATGTTTTTCTTCTCTAAATTATGATTTTTGCAGCATTTTTAATGGGTTTCATTTTTATTGCATTGCAAAAGTGAGATCATATTCTTCGTATGTACTTCATTATCTCATTTGATTGGGTTTTAATTCCTGCAACATACAGCAAAGGCTGATGTGACTTTTGCAATTTGAAAACTGTGGCTGCATGCTGAGAATAATTAGCTTCACTAAGGCAGAACAAATGATTTCTTTGCAAAACACCAAGTCTGTGTTTCAACAGATAATTGCATAATGCCCAAGTTATCTTGGGACTTACAGTATAGTGGTTACTTTGAGTTTAATTAATATTTTTGTAATCTTAATTCCCTAATAACTATGTGACCCAGAGATTATCTTAAAGAGTGTTGTTTTTGAAATCTGGAGGTGAGGAGACTTTCTCAAATTGGTTCATTTGATTTGTCAGTTTTCATTAAAATACTTATGAAAAATATTAATATTATTTATATCTAGTCATAATTTATGCAAAATTTCATTATTGGCTGTGGCTACCTGAATAGTAGTAGGCTATCTTTCCTGCCCAATTCACCCTGAAATGTTGAAGATCTTTTATGAATCCAATAGAGAAACACTTAAAAGTAACCAGATTAGTTGAGTTTTCTACTTAATTTTACTGAGATAATATAAATGTGGTAATTAAATCCCACAAGTCAATTTATACTAAAGAGAACTCATTTAGTAATAGCAACAACAGAGGAATCTATAATTTCTTGTAATTAAGAGGTTAATCTTCTTTAAACCAGTAAAATCTGCACTGAAAGCTTCACTCAATTGCTTATATTTTAGTTAAGATTCTTATTGAGTTAACGATTACAGCAGCACCTTAAGTGGAAACATTAAACAGAGTTCACTACACAGCAAAAAGGTCATGAATGCATACTGCTCTGAAATTAAACCTTACTTTGATTTCCCTACATGGCTGCAGGAAACTTAAGCTGCTGCTGAATTACAGAGCCATCTAGTATCTTACAGTTCCAGTTATCAATGGCCTGACAAGTCTAATTCCAAGCAAGACTCCTTCAACTACTCCAACCTCACTACAAACAGATTCATCCTCTAAAATGTCTCTGGAATAAGCAGGTAAATACAAGCTTTAAATGTTTTAAACTTTATAGTCTATATTGACTTCTATGGCATCGTTGGCAAACAGACAATGAAACTATTATCAAATTAAGTTTCATTCTATATCTATAATTTTAATCCTAAATATTAACAAGCTTCTGTTATTTATTTGATTGACACAGAAGGAATGCTTTTAAAACCTAAGAAATTATTCTCCTTTCCTTGCTTTGAGACTACCGAATCACCAAAAAGTTTAGTACTTTTTGTAAAGTGAGTTTTATCTTCAGAATTGTAACTCTCACTACAATTTTGAAATGCAAACAGACTGCATTATATAGATGCTCTTAATATATCTATAAGTTGTTAATGTGGACACCAGCCCAGTTAGCAAATACAATAAAAGGAATGAAAATTACTTGAAGATTATTGAAACAACAGTGGGAAAAAAAAAAAAGGATTCAGCAAAAACAAACTTGAATTCAAAGACTATGAAATTCAAGGAGTATTAAACAGTTTGCCAAAGAACACTGCTTTATTTTTATTCAACTTTTTAGAGACTGTTTATCTGATAACGTGTTCTTTACATGCCCAAGCACCACTGAGGTTTCCAAATTAATTTTTGCAGTAAACTATTTTGATTAGAATCAAGGTATTATACCTTGGAATATTTAAAATATTCATATTTCACTTAGATTTAGAGACACAGAACTATAAAACTCATTTTCTCCTAGTAATAGCTTCCAAGTAAAGTCTTTTTCCTTTTTGTTTGGCAAGCATGTAACTTTGACATTGCTTTTTTCCCTTCTCTCACTCAATTCCATCTCTGCCTTGTATTGGTTAGATCAGGTTCAAACTTATATTTATTTCATTTAATAAATATGAATTCAAAAGAGGGTTAAAAATAGGAATGTTCACTGAAATACTGTACCATTACAGTAAAAGTTAATTTTTGTTGCAAATCTAGTTACCTTAGCAACCCTTTTATTTTATTTTTTTTTTAACCCTTTATTTTAAAAGTTCAAAGTCAATCAAACTCTATTAAGAGAATATAATTGGAAAACCATGGCAATTTACTACTAAAAATATCATGATGCTGAAATAATTTAATCATTTGTTTAGAACTGGTGATGCCACTGACAAATTATTAAGGTTTCATATAAAAAGTTGATGGTTACTGCTCAGA
Organism: Balaenoptera acutorostrata; assembly: GCF_949987535.1. Lineage (NCBI taxonomy): Eukaryota > Metazoa > Chordata > Mammalia > Artiodactyla > Balaenopteridae > Balaenoptera > Balaenoptera acutorostrata. The sequence continues at coordinate 67,005,487 of NC_080070.1, forward strand.
AGTACTTAAGTGACAGTAAATGTGGGACTGTGTTTTTTCATATGTGGTAAGAGAAGACTGATCTGGTTGTAAACCAGTGAAAGCATACAGTAAGAAATATTATTTTACCTTCTATAAAGTAGTAAATATCACCAAAATCCTTCACTTTTTATGTACTAGTTGGGGTATCCTATGTTTCTACCATTCAAAATCAAAGATTAACCAATATATAACTATATAAATTACACCCTTCCCACTCTTGCTTCCACCTGATTCACAGAAATATATTTTATTTTAAATAAAACAATGCAGACAAATCATACTAATGGAGAAAAACAGCCTGATGTGAAGCTGGATGGAGGAGCGGAGTCTTGCAACAAGACATATTCTTTCATCAATTTCCCTAAATTCACTTACAATTTAATGTAATTAACATATGGAGTTATTAATGTATCATTTGGATTTGCATTCTTTTCCTTGTCTCATTTGAAGCCAACACCATACAAAGATATAACAGTAATAATTAAGATTTCACTTTTTCCTCAGGATTGCTTTGGCAATTCTGGGTCTTTCGGGATTCCATATAAATGTTAGGTTTATTCTAGTTCTGTGAAAAATCTCGTGGGTAATCTGATAGGAATCACATTAAATCCGTAGATTGCTTTGGGTAGTATGGCCATTTTAACTATATTAATTCTTCCAATCCAAGAGCATAGGATATCTTTCCATTTCTTTGAATCATCTTCAGTTTTCTTTATCAGTGTTTCACAGTTCTCAGCATATAAGTCTTTCACCTCCTTGGTCAGGTTTTTTCCTAAGTATTTTATTTTACTTTCTCTTTCTGATATTTAATTGTTAGTGTAAAGAAATGCAACTGATTCCTGTATGTTAATCTTGTATCCTGCTACCTTGCTGAATTTGTTTATCAGTTCTAATAGTTTTTGTGTGAAGTCTTTAGCATTTTCCATATAGAGTTATCATGTCATCTGCATATAATGACAATTTTACCTCTTCTCTTTCAATTTGGATACTTTTTTATTTCTTTTTCTTGTCTGATTGCTGTGGCTAGGACTTCTAATACTTTGTTGAGTAAAGTGGTGAGAGTCGGCATCCTTGTCTTGTTCCAGATTTTAGCAGGAAGGCTTTCAGCTTTTCACCACTGAGTATGATGCTGGCTGTGGGTTTGTCACAAATAGCTTTTATTATGCTGAGATATTCTCTCTATACCCACTTTGGTGAGAGTTTTTATCATGAAGGGATATTGAATATTATATCAAATCTTTTCTCTGCATCTACTGAGGTGATCATGTGGTCTGTTCTTTTTTTTCATTGATGTGGTGTATCACATCGATTTGAGTATGTTGAGCCATCCTTGTGACCCTGGGATGAATCCAACGTGATCATGGTGAATGATCCATTTTATGTGCTGTTGGATTCATTTTACTAATATTTTGTTGAGGATTTCTGCATCCATATTCATCAAGGATACTGGCCTATAACATTTTTTGGTAATGTCTTTGTCTGGTTTTGGTATCAGGGTAACAGTGGCTTCATAGCATAACTTTGGGAGTGTTCCCTTCTCTTCAGTCTTCTGGAAGAGTTTGAGAAGGATCAGTATAAGTTCTTTTTATCCCAGAACAAAGTTGGAGGCATAGTCCTCCCAGACTTCAGACAATACTACAAAGCTACAGCAATTTTTAAAGTGTGGTATTGGCACAAAAACAGACATGGATCAACAGAACAGAAAGCCCAGAAATATATACACATCCTACGGTCAATTAATCTTTGACAAAGGAGGAAAGAATATACAATGGAGAAAAGACAGTCTCTTCCACAAGTGGTGCTGGGAAAGCTGGAGAGCTGCATGTAACTCAATGACCTTAGAACACTCCCTCACACCATACACAAAAATAAACTCAAAATGGCTTAAGACTTAAATATAAAACATGACACCATAAAACTCCTACAAGAGAACATAGGCAAAAGATTCTCTGGCATACACTGTAGTAATGTTTTTTTAAGTCAGTCTCTCAAGGCAAAAGAAATAAAGCAAAAACAAACAAATGGGACCTAATTAAACTTAAGAGCTCTTGCACAACAAAGGAAACAATAAACAAAATGAAAAGACAACCTACTGACTGGGAGAAAATATTTGCAAATGATGTTACTGACAAGGAATTAATTTCCAAAATATACAAATGGCACATACAGCTCAATATCAAAAAAACAAACAACCCAATCCAAAAATGGGCAGAAGATCTAAATAGACATTTCTCCAAAGAACACATACAGATGGCCAACAGGTACATGAAAAAATGCTCAACATCGCTAATTAGTAAAGAAATGCAAAACAAAACTACGAGGTATCACCTCACACTGGTCAGAATGGTCATCATCAAAAAGTCTACAAATAAATGCTAGACAGTGTGTGGAGTAAAGGGAACCCTCGTACACTGTTGGTGGGAATGTAAATTGGTGCAGCCACTATGGAGAACAGCATGGAGTTTCCTTAAAAAAACTAAGAATAGAAGTACCATATGACCCAACAATCCCACTCCTGGGCATATATCCAGAGAAAACTAATTTGAAATGATACATGCACATGCACCCTAATCATTATTTACAATAGCCAAGATAGGGGAGCAACCTAAATGTCCATCAACAGATGAATGGATAAAGAGGCTGTGGTATATATATATATACTCAGCCACAGAAAAGAATGAAATAATGCCATCTGCAGCAACATGGATGGACCTAGACATTATCATACTAAATAAAATAAGTCAGACAGAGAAAGACAAATGCAATATGATATCACTTATATGTGGAATCTAATAAAAAAAAGATACAAATGAACTTCTTTACAAAATAGAAACAGACACACAGGAGAAAGTGGGGGGGGGGGGATAAGTTAGAAGCCTGGGATTAACAGATACACCCTACTATATATGAAAGAGATAAACAACAAGGTCCTACTGTATAGCACAGGGAACTATAGTCAGTACCTTGTAATAACCTAAAATGGAAAAGAATCTGAAAAAGTGTGTGTGTGTGTGTGTGTGTGTGTGTGTGTGTATATATATATATATGTATTATATATATATACATAAAACTGAGTCACTTCGCTGTACACCAGAAGCTAACACAACATTATGAATCAACTATACTTCAATTTTAAAAAAAAGGTTTCACTAGAAATGTAGATGCAAAATTTTGAAATAAAATATTGGCAAATTGAGTTACTTGGTAGAGCAATAAAATACCACAATAATATTATTTAGAGCCATGCCCAGAATGCAAAGATGGTTGAATACTAGAACTTATATATTAGGACTTATATATTTCCCCATATTCCTAGGTAAAGAGAGACACATTCTGCAATCATCATAATATACTGAAAAGAAATTTGATAAAGTTTCTTACGAAAAAATAGATCCATATTTTCATAATGATAAAAGATACGTATCACAAAGGAGATAAAAGACTCCTACCACAAAGCAATTATATTCTTCAGAAAACATTTAAATATATTCTCACTAAATTAGTGAACAAGATACAAATGCCACTGTTGCCACTAAAGTTTTATATTATTCTAATAGTACAAGAAAATATAATTAAGAATAAAGAAAGAAAATAAATGACTATTAGAGTGAAAATTATCAGTAACTAAAATTTATAATATTATATATCTAAGAAATCCAAAGATATCAATAGGAAAGCCTTTTAAGTGAATGAGAAGTCAAAAAATTAAATGTTTAATGTATAAAATGATCATTAATTTTCTAAAACTAAGAATAATCAGTTAGAAAGTATGATTAAAGGGATTCTTATGTATAACTGATAAATGAGGTAAACTAAAAATAAAAGAACTTGGGAATTAACAAGAGTTGTATAAGACAGATAGAAAAAGCTAATTTGAATTTTTCTAAGGGGACTTTCCGAAATAAAGAAAAAACTACCTATTTAAATGTAGATAGAAAACTTTTCCCTAAGTCACTTTACATGCTCATTAATCCACTTTATACACATATTTTCCTTGCATTACTCCACATGATTAAGGGATAGTAAAATATGCAATAGGACATTCCTAAACCAGATAAGTGGATTCTAGCACTTAAATGAAAATATACAGCCTTGAAAACAGTCCTTGTAATAAAAAAGGAATCTGGTTATACAAGATAAACTTACCATTTTAAAAGCAACATGGGAGTGGCACAACTGGAGGTGTGCAAAACTGTGGGCCTGCACACAAATCACTGTATAGAAATTTAAAAACAAACAAATATTTATTTGATAGTTTAGAATAGGACAAAAGGGACATTTCAAATCAGCAAAGAAGCAATGAAGAAAACAGGAAATGTTGTTTGGACAAACTGCCAGCCATTTGGAAGTGAGGAATAATGAATCTCTCCTCAAACTTTAAATAAATTACGGATGAATCAAAGACATAATCATGAATAAAAACAAAACTGTACAAGTACTGAAATAAAATGTGGGAGGATATTTTTATAAATTTCGTAAAGAGGCCTATGAAAGTCAAAAACTCAGAAGTCATAAAGAAGATATGTGGCTTCACCATATTTAATTATCCAAATAGCAAATAAAATAAAATAACCCACCAAAAATAAGATCACACAAAAAAGAAAAACTGGAAGAAGCATTTTCTACACTTGCCTTCATTTTTTTTAACATATAAAAGAGAAAATGTTTAACAATACTATAAGAAAGCAGATAAAGTTTGTTGATAAGCAGTTCACTGAAAGTGATATACAAATCGGCCAGGAGACAGGAAAAAATGTTCAACCATATAACTTAAAATTGAAAATAGCAATAAGAAGCCAATTTTTTACCTATTATATTAGCCAAGATTCATATGTTTAATAACACTTAGTAGACACCTACCTATTATGTACCTAGCAATCCTTCTGGTGAAGAAGCACCATCCTCCCATCCTATAGCAATTCTGTCTATTCCATATTCTCCATGAGATAGTTAACTGCCCCATCATCCCCCGGTTCCAGGAGTAGCTACAGGCTGCTCTAAGTAATACTGTGGATAAGCCTGCTCTCTCACACTCTATAGTGAGACCCTGTTTAGGTACAACCTCTTAGCAGTTTGGCAATATTCATTAAAATTAAAGGGGCAATATATCCTTTAATCAGGTGAACTTTTTAGAAATTTATCCTAAATATATAAGATATAAAAGATGTAAGATACAGGAGACATTTTTTATTTTTGTGCTTTGAGTTTTGTTTCAAAATAAGCAAGTACTATTTGTATGATTAAAAAAATCTATTTAAAAAAGAAAAACATGTAAAATTAAATCAGTAACAAGAGAATTAAAAATTCAGGTAAAAAGAGCAATAACCAGAATTATAAAAGCACAAAATAAAATTAGTGGTATAGGGGACAAATGATAGAAATATACAGAGGATACCACAAGAAAGGTCCTAACTGACATATAATGACCAAAGTGATGATAAGTAAGGTATCTCAATGGCAGAGAGCCTGTATAGCTCTCAGGGAGGAAACAGAGATAACTAGAACAAAATAAGTAGTTACATTTAGAAGAAAAGGGGAAAAAATATCCTAAAATTCAAAAAAGGAGTCTCCATTTTGAAAGTCTTATAATTTCTCCATAATAATTAGTGAAATGAAGATCCACTCAAAGAAATAACATACTGTAAGATTAAGAAGAAAAAAAGCAAAACCTCTCAGCCTTTGACCATTGAATTAAAGAAAATTTACTTGAACATATATTTGAATAACATGATTTAAAGTGTAGACTTATTAACCATGTATTGAACTTCCTACCCTAAATGCAGAAAATGTTTTGGATTTCCAGAAATATATTACTGTATTACTGCTATTACTCTTCTACTCTACAGGACACTGGAAGTTATTTCGAGGAGAAGTTAAACCAGCGAGATGCGGGGACACCAGGAGAAGTTGAGTATGGAAGTGAGGAACTCTACTGAAATGGGAAAGACAAATGGATAGCTATATAGTGAACTGGAAGACCTTCAATCCCCTCCCTTCATGCAACTCTGAAAATGCTAGAAACAGGGTATGTACTCACTCTCCAAGGAGACTTGAGGATACCTCTATGAGGAACGCCAATCCCAAAGCAAAGAACAATAGATACTGCTGTCTTCAATAAACAACACCTACAGAGTGCCTATAGAGTGTCCAATTTTGACTTTTAGTACTTCATTCTTAAAAGTCAACAGATAATTCATAGAGGAGCTTCTAAAATGAAAGGCATATACTAAAATCACACACACATGTAATTTTAAAAAAGGAAAAAGATAAAATGAAGAGAGCCAAAAATAAAATCAATAATATTCAGAGAGAAGAAATGACATCAAGAAACAGAAACAAGAGGCTACAAAACAGAAAGAATCAACAGAGAAATAACACTTCAAACTTAAGAATATGGTAGTAGATTTTTTTAAAATTAAAGTTTTACCAGGTTAAGAAATCTCCCAAAAAGAAGTAGTAAAATGAAGCTGAAAAACTTATTTTCTAATTGGCACTTTACTAAGTAGGACAGTCTTTAAAGAGTAAGAAATTATGAATAGTTTACCAAGTACAAAAGTCTTCAAAACTCTTAAAGTGATGAAGAATTCAAGAAAACAGAATTTTTGAATGTTTGTCTTATTTTCCCAGTTTTATTGAGATATAATTACTTATATCATTGTATTATTTTGAGGTGTACAACATGATGATTTGATATATGTATTTAGAAAACACAATTTCTGAAAAGAGAGAATGGACATTATGAGGATGATGAACTGTGAAGGCATCAAATTTTGTAGGACATTTTTCTCCTTCAAAGAAAATAACAAATATTGTAAAAATTGAACTTTACTTTTGATGGAAAATTTTAATGAGGGATCATACAATTTCTCCTCAATAAACTTTTAAAGAAAATTTAGCTTTTCCTGTGACAAGATTCTGTAACTGTCTAGGTGCTTTGTTATTCATTCACAGCAGCCAAAGCTGTCTTCTCCTCTAAACTTTCTTCTTCAAGGAATGGGTGTTATTTGGCTCAAAAACTTTTCACAAGATAAACTCCACACTTTATAATAGGTACTTCCACTTAAAACCCACGTGAAAACACACAAACAGAACATGAAGTCTGAGTATCTATCTATTTAGAGATTATCTATTCATACTTTCTAATGCTTTGGCAACTTTAAATCATGTGCTGTGAGCCTATCAAAAAGTAGAAGAAACTAAGCTTTTACAGTAGACAAACATTAATCATCTCTTGATCATGGTTTCCATACTAAAGACTCTGAGGCAAAGGAGTGCATGTTAGACAAACACAGCAGTTTGTGTTTCAGAATTCTTAGCAGTAGCTAACTAGGTAAAGCTCACACAATAAGAAACTGAAGGAATGCTGACACAAACATAGTTTTAGAAGCAAAATCTGAAACATACTGGCCTTACATACTGCCTAAGGCAAACGCTGGATCAGTAGTAAGTCTGGGTTTAGAATTTGGTCCTTTACTTTTGCAAGACTATCTTGTCTAGGACTGAAGCAAACCAACCAGTGAATTTTTAGACCTGCAAATTATATACAACAAAAATAAAAATGTTATATGCCCTGTGGACTTCCAAAATTTTATTTTGCCATACTTTATTTTTGGACAGTAGCTTTAAATGTACTACATTTTTACAACTCTTAAAAATACTCCTGGTGTTGGTATCACAAAGGACTTTTCATTCTCAGAGATGACAGATTGTATTTCTTCACATTACAGTTATGTTAGAAACAGAAGACAAGTTTCTTTTTCAATCAATATTTCTTGAGTTTAGGGCAAATAATATTTTCTGTGAAGTATAGTTATCTGCATAATTTTAAGCATTTCCACCTTCTGTCTTTTCATTTCGGTTTTATCAGCTCTTATTCCCTTCAAAAGAACAAAACACACACTTTATTACTCACCAAATACTGTTAACAGCCTTTGGTTACTAGGAAAGTAGCTATTTGTAAGGCTGATAAAATTCAGTTCATGCTGCTTAGACAACACAGCATGAACTGGTTCATGGGAAGTAAGTTTTTGCCTAAGGGTTTGCTAAAGAGGTTTCATGGGCTGTTGAGGTATTTCCGATTATATTTTGGAATGTGGTTAAGCCCCACGGTTCACTCATTTCCCAACATGTTTCTTAACATTCAGAGGGAATGTTTGGTAGTATCATTACCTTTGTAATCATAGCAATAAAGGGAAGAAGATTCATACCTTATTGTTCTTTGGCAGTTCTATAAAAGGATTGAGATTTATTATCTTTACAACTGCATCTAAGATGATTTTCTCAAAATAATAAAAAATGGACAACTCATGTACACAGACTTACTGTCATCTATATATAGCGCTATCAAGACTCTCAAGCGACTGGCTTCTTAAATTATCTGCAATCTTCATTATTCACATCCACTGAAGGATTCCTCTAATTATCCCAGACCTTACCTCTTTAGATGCCAGTATTATATACTAAGGTCAATTAAGATGGACATTAAATTTCTTGCCCAGCCAATGCCAAAGTACATCAGGCAAATATGAGACAATTACGTTGATGGTGGCTAAAGCCAAAAAGGCTGACTCGGAGCTGGCCTAGAATGTCTATAGAGATCCGACTTTGTCAACTAGAATCCATAATTAATTAATTCTGGCATTTGTTTTATAAACTTCCTCCAAGATTCTGTGTAACTTTCCTGGTAAACAAAATTTTATGATACCTGATCTCAAGGAGTTATAATATGTATCTGTACTCTCAGACCTTCAGTGTGTGCTGCCTAATAAAAGACTAGGTGGTTTCTTCATTATACTTTATTTTGAGTTTTTGTTTTTTAATTTTAGGAAACTATTTTTAAAATGCCATCCCAAACATCTGTGCACCCATACCAGAACTGAAAATCATTAACATTTTGTCATATTTACTTAGTAAAGAAATATTTTTACTTAGTAAAGAAAGAAAATCATATAAATGGAATTTGTTTTGCAGACCCAATTCCACTCCTTTCCCTCCTACTAATCCCCACCAACAAGCAGAGTCATCAGTTTAGTGGGGACCAGGGTCTCCCTGTATCCCCCAGGCACTTGCCATGGCCCTGACTCAGAACTGCCAGCACTTGCATCTCTTTGCCTACTGTTATCTTTGACCACTAGAGCCCACCCATCCCAGTACATCAGGCCATAAGTACCAAGAAATAAGCCCCTCTCCTCCCCCACAGCAGCCCTTAACAAGCAACTGATCAATGCTGATATCCCTGGTCCCTTAAGTGAGCCTGTTCACACAGTCTACCAGAATTCTCCAGCGGGACTGTACTTATCCCAGTTATTCACAGTTGTCAGTCACTTGATAACACACACTTTACTGGCTTTCTTCTCTTTCCTGTTTCATTTCTCCACCCCCCATCGGTATTTGTTGAGATCCTCTCCCAAAAAAACTATCTGCACTTAAAACCTTGTCTCAGGGTATGCTTCTGTGCAACCCAAATTATTATATTTCCCAATCTATGTTAACACAGATGACGACTCATGTTTGTTCACTTTAAAATCTACTGCATAAACATACCATACTTTATGTATGCATTTTGGTTTTGGTGGTCATTTATACTGCTATTAAATACAAGGCTGCCTTCAATATCTTTGTATACTATCCTTGGGCACACAGGCAAGTTTCTCTCCATTAAACACCCTATGTGATATTATTGCTTCATCACAAGCATGCATATCTTCACTTTATCAGATGCTGCCAAATTACACTCCAAAACATTTAATAAAATTTTATTCCAGCAACAACTGATTTCATAAGATTTAAAATTTTTGTCAATCTCATTTTTTCTACATATTTCTTCAAAGAATCAACAAATCAGAATTAATCATTTGTTCCCCTGGAGAAAGTGGAAAAAAATAGAGAATTCTGTGTGCCCAAGAAACAAGAACCGAGTTGAAAATTAGTACTTACATGAATTAAATTAGAAACAACTCAATAGACATAAATATATATGTATATGAGAAAATATGTATATATCAAATTACATGTGCTTATACTATAATTAAGTACCAGTATATGTTCTATAACTAGGCAATATAAATGTATAAATATATTTGTATATCTATAAATCAATGTAACTATAAAATTTATATATCTTCATCATTAATAATGTACACCACATATGCTCCTTACGTGGAATCAAAAAGTATAGAATATGATGTGAAATTGCCATTTTCCTAAAATAGTTTCCTTTTAAAGGCCCAAATATCTTCAAATAGTGATTGTTTATACAAAGACTTCTGTTAAGTCCTCTCATTACCTAGAAGAAAAGAAGTGCAAATAGAAAGGAACTAAAACTGGGGAACTTGAGGGTAGATAGGTCATAGCAGGAATCACTACAAAACCAAGAATTATGAAAGTCATGGTTACAAAACATTGGTGAATGTGCTCAAACAACAAAATGTGCGGATCTGTCCAGGGTCAATTACATCTAAATAATAGTACTGGTGGTGTATTCTTGCATTTCACCTTTTTCCTTTCTGGAAAGTTTTTTTCAAATTATGAAACTGCTTTACCAGAATCAAAAACACTTTTAGGCTATTTATTTTATTAAGTTATCCTTCATGTATCATACACAAAGGCTATTTAAAATAAAGCATACTTACACTCCATACACTCTTAACATTCACATATTCCAGTGAAATTCTAAATAAAAATAAATTTGGCAAAAGAGTAATTGAAATGATATGATTTCAATTTTCTTAAATGTACTGAGGCTCATTTTGTGGCCTACCATGTGATCTACCCTGGAGAATGTTCCATGTGCATTTGAAAAGGATGTGTATTATGCTGTTTTCAGATGGAATGCTCTATAAATATGAATAAAGTCCACTTGGTCTAGTGTGTTATTTAAGGCCTGTGTTTCCTTATTGATTTTCTGTCTGGATGATCTGCCCATTGGTGTAAGTGAGGTGTTAAATTTCCCTACTATTACTGTGTTACTGTCAATTTCTCCTTTTATGTCTGTTAAAATTTGCCTTCTATATTGGGGTGCTCCTATGTTGGGTGTGTGTGTATATATGTATATATATACATGTATATATGTATATATTATACATATATATATGTATATATATATGAACAATTGTTATAGCTTCTTGTTGGATTGATCCCTTGATAATTATGTAGTATCCCTTTTTGTCTCTTGTAACAGTCTTTATTTTAAAGTCTATTTTGTTGTCTGATGTAAGTATTGTTACTCTGGCTTTCTTTTGATTTTCATTTGTGTGGAATACCTTTTTCTATCCCCTCACTTTCAATATGTATGTGAGTCTCTTACAGGCAGCATATACACAGGTCTTGTTTTTGTATCCATTCAGCTGTCTTTTGGTTGGAGAATTTAATCCGTTTACATTTAAGGTAATTATTGATATGTATGTTATTACTGCCATTTTGTTAATTGTTTCTTGCCACTTTTATTCCACATAGTTTTGGAAGTCCTATCCACAGCAATCAGAGAAGAAAAAGAAATAAAAGGAATCTAAATTGGAAAGGAAGAAGTAAAACTGTCACTGTTTGTAAATGACATGATACTAAACATAAAAAATCCTAATGATGCCACCAGAAGACCACTAGAGCTCATCAATGAATTCAGTAAAGTTGCAGGATACAAAATTAATATACAGAAATTGAATACATGATTCAATTTCTATACACTAACAACAAAGTATCAGAGAAATTAAGGAAACAATACCATTTACTATCACGTCAAAAAGAATAAAATACCTAGCAATAAACCTACTTAAGGTCTTTAGCAACAAACCTAGCTAAAGACCTGTACTCTGGAAAACTATATGATGCTGATGAAAGAAATTGAGGTTGACACAAACAGATGGAAAAGATAAACCGTGTTTTTGGATTGGAAGAATCAATATTGTTAAAATGACCATATTACCCAAGATAATCTACAGATTCAATGCAATCTCTATCAAATTCACAGTGGCATTTTTCACAGAAATAGAACAAAATTTTTTAAAATTTGTATGGAAACAATAAATACCCCAAATAGACAAAGCAATCTTGAGAAAGAAGAACAGAGCTGGAGGTATCACACCCCCCTGACTTCATACTATACTACAAAGCTAGAGTAATTAAAACAGTATGGTACTGGTACAAAAACAGACACATAGATCAATGGAACAGGATGGAAAGCCCCAAAATAAACCCACACACTTATGGTCAGTTAATCTATGACAAAGGAGGTAACAATATACAATGGAGAAAAGACAGTCTCTTCAATAAGTGGTGCTGGGAAAACTGGACAGCTACATGTAAAAGAATGAAATTAGAACGTTCTTTAACACTATATACAAAAATAAAATCAAAATGGATTAAAGACCTAAATGTAACACCGTATACTATAAAACTCATACAGGAAAAAACATAGGCAGAACACCCTCTGACCTAAATTGCAGCAATGTTTTTTTTGGATCTGTCCCTTAGAGTAATGGAAACAAGAGCAAAAATAAACAAATGGGACCTAATTAAACTTATAAACTTTTGTACAGCAAAGGAAACCATAAACAAAAGAAAAAGACAACATACTCACTGGGAGAAAATATTTGCAAAAGTTGTGACCAGCAAGTGCTTAACTTCTAAAACACACAAACAGCTCACATAGCTCAATATTTAAAAAAAAAAGAAAAGAAAAGAAAAAGAAAGAAAGAACTCAATACAAAAACTGGGCAGAAGACCTAAATAATTATTTCTCCAAAGAAGACACATAGATGGCCAACAGGCACATGAAAAGATGTTCAACACTGCTAATTAGTAGAGAAACGCAAATCAAAACTACGAGGTATCACCTCACACTGGTCAGAATGGCCGTCATCAAAAAATCTACAAATAATAAATGCTAGAGAGGGTGTGGAGAAAAGAGGACCCTCTTACACTGTTAGTGGGAATGTAAATTAGTGCAGCCACTATGAGAACAGTATGGAGGTTCCTTAAAAAACTAAATCTAGAGTTTCTTGTATGATCCAGCAATCCCACTCCTGGGCATATATCTGGAAAAGACAAAACCTCTAATTCAAGAAGACACATGCACCCTAATGTTCACATCAGCACTATCTACAATAGCCAAGACACAGAAGCAACTAAGTGTCCATCAACATATGAATGTATAAAGAAAATGTGGTATATATATATATATTCTACAATAGAATATTACTCAGCCCTGAAAAAGAATGAAATAATGCCATCTGCAGCAACATGGATGGACCTAGACATTATCATACTAAGTGAAGTAAGTCAGACAGAGAAAGACAAATATCATATGATATCACTTACATGTGGAATCTAAAGAAATGATACAAATGAACTTATTTACAAAATAGAAACAGACTCAGAGACATGGAAAACAAACTTATGGTTGTGTAAGGTGAAGGGGGGAGGATAAATTAGAGATTGACAGATACACACTACTCTGTATAAAATAAACAACAAGAATCTACTGCAGAGCAGAGGCAAGTATATTCAGTATCTTGTAAATAACCTATAATGGAAAAGAACGGACATGATAAGAATACTTCTATGACATTTGGATAAAACATAGAATCCTCTACAAACAAATATAATAGAAGTGCATCTGACATTATAAAAACAGGAACACTGTCAATTTTTTAAAACACTAACTGGGCATAAAGCTATTGTTGACTTATTAACACTTTGGATTTTATTAACAAAAATATCTAAGGTTGATTTTTATTAATAGCACCTAGAGTTGGGGGGGTTTGATTTGGAATGCTTAACTCTTGATAATGAGGTGGTTATCCGACACAACTAAAGCCATCCACATTATATTCATTTTATCTAAACCTATAAATGTGTTAAGGTAATCAACCATGACAAGATTTCAAAGTTCTTGAGCTACAATTTTAATTCCACTGAAGAAAATTAAAATAAACCTAACATATGTGTAAATATAAAAATTTAAGCAAATTCTATTGTTGCGTCAACTTTGTATCTGTCAAATAGTGGATTATTTGCAAAATTTAGTTACAGCATACACCTATAAATAAAGAGACCAAAAAAAATTGAGTAAGAATTTGAACTTAAAAAAATAAAATGTAGGATATATTAGGATAACAAATAGCCCCATAAAATACAGTTTATTCTTTTTCATTATATATTTCAGATATTTCCTTAAAGATGAATGGAAGAGAGAACACAGCTTATTAATATGTAAAGGTAATTTCATTTAGAACTCAAAGTTTCAAATATTTATCACACCCTAGAACATCAACTAGCAGAGAAATATTAGTGAAAGAAAAAAGCACAATGTGGACACTGGGTAGAAAGATTTTGAAAAATATACCAAAATAATATTACATGTAAAGCAAGTAATTATCAAAAGAAGAAGGTGGAAAGTTTTGTTGTAAACCTCTAAGAAATTAAAATAAAAATACAGTATAAATATATCAATATTTATACATAATCATCTATACACACATATATGTAGATACACAAAAAAAGACATATGCATACATAAAGACTCTTGACTGTGGACTTTAAAAACTATTGGGATCACTTGCAGGCTTTTCCAGGCTGACTGATGCTCAAGGAAGAGAGACTAGGGAAACCCATTTGGCCTGATCCAATTTAGATATGCAAATTTTATCTTGTGTGCTTGAAAGGAACATTATGGCACAGGACAATTTGCATTTGCAGTTGTAAGACAAGAGTATTTTTAATCTAATAAAAACATCCCTCTGTCGTTCACTTTAACACTCACCACATTTTATCCTATCCATTGTTCGCTTTCACTTTTAAACTATACTTTCTTATTTTAAACTATCAAATTAGTTTATTAGGAAAAGACAAATATATTATGGAAGTCACTCTCTCTACAAAAGGGGGAAAAATCTTAAGTGGTATTTAACTGGTAACATATGACATATTTTAGAAGAACACACAAAAAGAGTCCTTGGGAGAAAAGAAAGAATTACATTATTGTACGTCAAATATATTTTTTAATTAATTTTTATTGGAGTATAGTTGTTTTATAATATTTTTATTGATGAGTCTGATGGAAAGTTAAATTTTGGAATGAAAGCTAGAGTTTTCAATTAACAATATACTTTCACAGAAACATATTACACTTAACTAAAGTTTTATTGATTTGGCCAATAAGCTCTGAAAAATCATTTTAAGAAAGAGACTATTGGGTTAAGATCTATCTGTAAGTCATATTTTTAGAGAAACCCTTCTCTCGTTATCGGGTAAGTAAATGCCCACATCACATTAATGATTATTTGCAGTATTCATAGATACCGACCTCTAAATAGGAGAAATAAATTGTATATCTCCCCGCACATTAATGCTTCTATCTCACTTCTACTAATATCTCTGTCAATATCATGTCTACATGGAAAGCATTTAAATAAGACCAGGTTTCATTCAGTCAACAAGACACTATGAAATTTCTATTCTAAAAGTGGTATTACTTCTGTTGACTCTCAATCATACTCATTTTCCCTCTATGTTATCCAAGATGGAGGAGGTGAGAGGAAGAGCAGTTTGGAAAGAATGTATAAGAGTTCCATTTTGATCATGTATAATATGTAGAGATGTGGGAGAACAATATAAGTGGGCGAATGGATATAAGTTCTGGTAAGAGACACTAAAACTAAAGATTTGGGAATTATTTTAAAATTTGCATTTTCAACAAGTTCATGCTCATCTTTCCTCCTAGACAATAAAGAAAGCAATTAGGGAGTCACTAATTTTATATTTCTTAAGTTTGCCCTTTCTTCTCCAAGCCAACTTCCATTAACTTGGGTTTGGACCCACTAGTCTCAGAAGTGGTATTTTTCTCTAGGATACCTCTCTGTGATACTGTCAATGCCTCTAACAAAACCACATTTTAAACATAGAAATGTGGTCTGCTTTTGCCCTACCTAAAACATGCCCCATGGTTCCCTATTGTCTTCAGGAAATTATCTCAACTCTTTAATATCTCTACCATTTTATCATCCATTTCTAGAGCACCATCTCCCACCTCTTCCCCTCACACATAATAACTGCACTAAAGACATTGTGGTCACTCAAGTTCAAAGTTCAAACTCAGACCTTCCTGTCTTTGCTCAGGATATCTCCTCTTTCTGAAAACACTCCTAACCACCTTTTTTATTTGGTTTACCTCTACTTGTGCTATAAAATTCATATCAATTTTTCTCATTTAGAGGCCCTTTCCTAATCTTTAGACTGTTACACAACCCATAGCATGCTATAAGTGCATCATGCTCTGTCCAGATTCAGAAATTTATTTTCATTATTTACCTCTACAGTTAGCCTGTAAATTCTGGGAGCTGATGGTGTTTTTTAATATTCAGGAGCAGTCTGCGCATAATAAGCACCGTGGGTATTTGTTGAGTTGAATTTGGATTTTCACACTGAGTGTTCAACTGATAAATCAATCATCAGGAAATAAACATTGTGGATAGGGAAAAGAACCCAGTTTGTTACTACATTTATAACTTATTTCCAGTTGTTTTCTACTTTGTTTTCTTCATGGTACTCTATGACCCTTAATTCTCTTTCTATTCCTCTGAAATCCATAAACTAGCAACACTCATTTTAATATCCACAAGTCTTATAAACCATCAGCAGGGGAAGGTATTGCAATTAGTAATTGAGTGTTTGTTATCCTGAGTCACTGCACAGTTCACACTCCAGCTTTAGCCCTCACTGGCTAGAATGTTGATCAGTTACTTAAGATGGTATAAGCCTCAGTTTTCTTATCTCAAGCATGGGATGAGTGCTACATCAGAAAACAACAGAATTTATTAAACATATGCAGACTAAATGAAGCCACGCATTTTAAGTTTAGCTACAGGAGTAGGGATAAAAAAATAATAGCATATTTATACTTTAATAAACCAATTAATTTCAACTATATTTATAAACACAGATAAATCTCAAATATATAATATTGGGTGAAGTCACAAAAGGATACAAACAAGATTACTGAGTTATGTGAATGTTTAAAACACACAAAAGTATGTACCATATTAAAACTATGTATGATAACACACATACTTTCTAAAATTATTTAAAAGTGGACAGGAGTGAAACCAACTTTAAGATATTAGTTATCTTTGTGAAAGCAGAGGGATGGGAAGGGAACACTTTTAATCATAAGTCTTTTTTTTCTCTTTAAAAATCTTGAGAAAACATGATAAAATTTAACTTTGTTAAACTGGACATATATACATAGTGATTGTGTATTTTTAATATATTTGAAAGAGTTTATACTTTGAGTTAAACATTAAAGAAAATGGAAATAATTTATATTACCTAGAAACACATCTTTCAGCACCAATTTAAAGATCATTAGCAAAACAGACTTTTAACAACTCTGCATAGGCTGATTACTAAAGCTGGAATTTTTTTATTCATTATAGAACTCTCAATTATATTGGTTAGTGGATCAAGAGAAAAGGGGCTTAAATTAGAATTATTTTAATCATTATCACTTAAATACAAATCATGACAAAACACAAAATCCAAGTCCATTTTCAGAAATTTTGCAAAATATAATACTTAAAAAAGTCTTTAATATTCTACCCAGCCATCCAATTAAAAAAATGTAATGCCAGCAGCTCAAAAAATTGACGCTCCAGGATAAACATTAGGCAACAGCATGAAGAAGAAAGCTAGTTATGTCATTTCTCAAGCAACCATTTTAAAAATAATGTCTTTCATGAAATTTGGAATCATACTATACAAATTTCTGGTAATCCATTTTCTCTATTACATTAGCTCATGGACTTTTCACTATTCTACTTCAATATTCTCCCATAATGTACTTTTTGATTGCTGCACAGTATAATCACACTATAATTCACAGAACCTGTATCATATATTTGGTTATTTTGTTTCTAATTTTTCATTTTTAAAATCAACATTTCTATATACATTTAAATAATTTTAAGGTAAATTCCTACAAGTGAATCACTGATTAAAAATCTATAAGTTGTTGAAGACTTTATTTTTTAGAACAGTTTTTAGATTTGCAGAAAAATTTAGCAGATAGTACCAAGCATTATCATATATCCCAAACCCAGTTTCCCCTATTAACATTTTACACTAGCATGGTATATATGTTAGAGTTAACCAGTATTAATAAACTATTATTAACTAAAGTCCATAATTGGATTTCCTTAGTTTTTCCCTAATTCAGTTTTTCTGTATCCAATGTACTTTGTTCTGATCCAATGTATTTTTTCTGTATCCATCAGGTATTTTGTAGGCTGCCTCACTATTGAAATTTGTGGAATATTTTTCTCATGGTAACAGTGGGGTTACAAGTTTCTGGGAGGAAGAACATAGAGGTAAAATGACATTTTTATTATGTCCTATCAAGGGTACCTATCATCCACATCATTTACAAATGTTGATGTTGACCTCGATCACCTGGCTGAGGTAGTGTTTGTCAGGTTCCAGCATAAAGTTAGTCTTTATTTTTCCTCCTTTTTCACTCTTTGAAGGAAATCAGCTCGTGAAGCAGGCTCACAGGGAGTGGGGAATTATGCTCTTTCTCCTTTAGAATGGACTATCTATATAAATTATTTGGAATTTATCTTCATGGAATATTTGCCTCTTTTCCCTCATTTATTAATTTAACCATTTATCTATATCAATATTATTTTATACCTTAGATTATAAACCAGTACTTTATTTTTGTTGCTCATATTGTTCTGGCTTTGATCATTGGGACCTCTTTCAGCTGGCTCCTCTGCTCCTTTGTGAAGTCTAGAGCTTTTATTCAATATTTTGTTATAGAAACTTTAAGGACCCAGAAAAGTTGAACAAATTAAAGAATTACATCTCTATATCCACCACCTAGATTCAATTCAGCAATTTTCGGCATTCTACCATATCTGCTTATTTCTCTCAATGTATGTTTTTTTTTCTGTTGAACTACTCTATAGTAAGGTGCAGGCATTTCATAGCTAAACAAGCATACTAAAAATAAGGACATTCTTTTATATAACCACATAAGATTTCACATTTTAGAAAATTAACAGTAATTCTGATATAATTACCAATTAATACTCAAATTTTATCAACTCTACCAACAATTCAGTGGTTTTTTTTTTCTTTTTTTAAACTTAGATCCATCCAAGGCTCATCATGCCTCTTTAGCCTCTGCAACAATCCCCCACTCCTTACCCTTTTAAGGTGGTCTCCTTCAGAACCAACACATCTTTTCATAGGTAAGGATTTTTTTTTTTTTTCTATGTTCTCCTATTAACTCTCTGAGAAAGAATCCTAACTTTCAATTATCACAGTCCTGGAAGAATGCCAACGGTTCCTTTTTTTTTTCTTTTGAGAATACAGATACAGTATAGTAGCAAGTCTGTGCTTGTGCTCCCGACGTTATTTTGCCATTATTTTATTTTTATTGAAGCAGAGTTGGTTTACAATATTGTATTAGTTTCAGGTATATAACATAGCAATTCAGTATTTTTGTAGATTATATTTCATTATAGGCTATTACAAGATAACGGGTGTAATTCCCTGTGCCATATAGTGTATCCTGTTACTTATCTATTTTATATATAGTAGTTTATATCTGTTAATTCCATCCTATCTCCACTTCCCTCTCTCCTTTGGTAACCACACGTTTGTTTTCTGTGTCTGTAAGTCTGTTTCTGTTTCACCTACACATTCCTTTGTATTATTTTTTAGATTATACATGTAAGTGATATTATACAGTATTTGTTTTTCTCTGACTTATTTCACTAAGCATATTCTCTAGCTTCATCCACATTGCTGCAAACGGCAGTATTTCATTCTTTTTTATGGCTGGGTAATATTCCATTGTAAACATATATACCTCATCTTCTTAAATCAATCATCTGTTGATGGCACTTGGGTTGCCTCCATGTCTTGGATATTGTAAATAATGCTGCTATGAACACTGGGGTGTGTTTATCTTTTCAAATTCGTGTACTACTTTTTTTCCAGAGAACTATGATATGATCTTGCCAAGATTATTTTAGTTCCCCTTAACAGTTTCCTCAGCATTACAAACAAGGTTAAAACTAAGACAGGACTTAATCCAAAGACAATCAACAGACTACATGAAAAATGGCAAGTTCTCACAAGCTTAAATAGAGGAATTAAAGAGTTAATGTGATCCTTAATCCTTTTACAGTGTTAGTATGTAGTCTGTCCCACTCACTCCCATCAGAAAAAGAGCATCATATCATGTTGGCAGAGGCACTGCCAAGGGCAGATTAGTTTGAATGCTAATAAAAAAGTCACTTTGTTCCAAAAACTCATCTTAAAGAGTCTTTAAGCTATTTAAGTCCACATGGATAAACTAGATGAGCATTAACAGTTTGGAATTAAAGCAGTGGGCAGAGGGAAAACAAAAACGAAAATCAAAGTCACCTTACCAATATCTAAAATAACATATATTCCCAGCCAAATAACTGGGCACATTACCTGAAGACTCTAATGAAAACACAGATAAATGCAATGGCATATGTGCAATTGTGACTCTCCAAGAGAACCTAGGATTCATGGCTGACACAGTAATATCACGTTAGAATAAAGACTGCTTCTCAAATTCATGGAAATAAAGACAATCCAAATAGTGTTTCAATCACCTTATATCAATACTACATTTGAAAATATTCCACCCTTCCCTAAGTTTTTGTTTGTTTACATTTTGAAGCTCTTGTTTTCCACAGACCAGTCTTTAAAGTAAATTGGTTTTACACACACCCTGAGTTACATCTTTTTTCCTAATCCATGCCATCCTCAGCAGGAATGCATGAAGCTACCAAAGAGGTAATGGCAAGTGAATTTACAGGTGATTAAATTAAGCTAGGCTTAAGATGCGCAGGAATATTAGAAAAGCCTCCAACAGCCACCATACAGTTTCCCTTCCCACCCCTCCCCAAAATATCCCAGGGGCTTCATTCTGTACTCAACACCAGTAATCTCAGGGGCTTACCACACCACATGCTGTTTCCTTTGGAAGTGGCATAAAAGCCTCCCTGCTCCCATGATTATCTCACCCCTCAAGGCCCTAACAGAGTGTCCTTGGACCTCAATTACATAGTCTCTTTTTTCTTTCCCTGTGAAGAATCTTTGTAAAATAGCTATTATACCTCTATTATTCTGCAATATAGTTTAAATAAATGGCTAGAGTGTAAGAACAGATTATTAACACAAATTAACCTGACTTGTTCTTCTTGATTTAGCACATTGGTTGCTGTATGTGCCACAAAGTTGTGGTAATTGGTTCTTACTTTTTACTCAAGATATGCCCATTATATGGACTTTCAACATGGCATTTAGATCCCTCTATAGATAAAGAAACAGGATAATTAAATATTTAGCCCAAGTCTCACAGGCCTCCTAGAGCAGTTTGTATGCTTTTAAATTTATTCTCACTTAATCTTTGAATCTTCCACCCACACTGATTAGTTCCCAAACATTGTGGGTTTCATCATAAAAGTCAGGAGGCTCTTTATCTTTTCAAGTACAAAGTTTCTTTTCCTTTGTGATGATTTTAGAGTTTATTCTAACAACTGTTTCCCAACACTGATTTTTATCTTAATGAGCTCTTATGAAAATAAACTTCTCCCTACAGAATTCATTTTAATCATCATCACTGGTAAATGTTTTTTCATATGAATTATTGTTACAGCCTTTTGTTTCCTCATATGGGTTTTCCTACAGGATTCACTTACATAGCTGGTTTGTGTTTGAGGCTGTGCGTTTTCAAAACAGCCAAAAATTGGCTGAAGAAAGAAGCAAACTCAATAAAATGACAAACAAATCTGGGCCTAAATTTTCCCCTGTAAATGTTCTCAACAGGAAATTTAAAAATATTAAATAAAGCAATGTCCACTTGGGGAGAAGGAGCTTATCTGTGAGATAGGTTTTTATTAATTAGATATGGTGTATGTTATGTGCATTTGAAATGAATATTCTGTTCATCAGTCAAGTAAAGTATCATCAAGAAAACTGTGACATCCCTTTCCCTAAGATTTGTATTCATTTTATTCTGTTTTTCTGCCCTTTGAACAGAATTGTCTATGTCCCGCTTTCCCATGGGAAAAACCTCAATG
This sequence comes from Balaenoptera acutorostrata, assembly GCF_949987535.1. NCBI lineage: Eukaryota > Metazoa > Chordata > Mammalia > Artiodactyla > Balaenopteridae > Balaenoptera > Balaenoptera acutorostrata. The sequence goes on from NC_080070.1 coordinate 67,027,626, forward strand.
AACTTTTGTGTAGCCATATTTCTTTTAAACCTAAGCATGCAATTATACATAGTTAATAGATAAAATTAAGTCTGTTTTTACAGTTTTTACATATTATGTCATAAATGAGAGCATTTTTCTATTTAATGGCCAACAATCAAAATCACTGTAACGCATAGTATTTTTCTGGGGGTTGTTCCTTATTAAATTCAGAATTACAAAACTCTTTGCCTTGCAAACCTTGATTGAATTATCTAGACCCAGCTGTAAAGAGAAGTGCAGATCAAGTAAATATTTGCAATCCATTATATTTGGTGATTAACAGTCCATAAAGAGACTTTAAGCAAAGCTATGGTTTCATCTTACGCCGGCTTTACATCTAGGATGTCACCCTGCAGCAGGCTGTTTTAGTAGGATGTCAATGGTGCGGCCACAATTTCTGAACCATCACAGAGAATTTTTTAAAACCCTGAGGAATTGCAGGCCCATTTAGTCCATCTGTGGTACAAGGCGGGGTAAACAGGAGCAAGGGTGTACGAGACTTCAGTTACTGAATATAATGATTGTTCCAGGCGTCAAGGGCTAACAAAACACACGTTAGCATGCACTACAGGGGGTTTAGCATTTTCCCCAAAGTGAGGGAGAAGGGCTTTTTATCACTAAACCCAAATTGTCTAGAAAACCCATCTATTCTTAAGTTATTTTCAAAGGCTCTAATATCTTTTTATGACTATTTATTCAAACAATTCAAATTAATTGACATTTTAAAATCTTGATGGATTTATCTTCTGTAACTAGGAGCCTCAGCTCCATAATTTTAAAATATGCCTTTACAAAAAAATGAATTCACATATATAGTGAGAGTAGAATCTATCAGGCTACATCTTTGTACAATCAAACAGTTACACTAGAAAACAACAGAAAACAGCAAAGGAAACAGTGCTATTTTCCCAGATTAGTCACAGATCCCTTTTTAGATACTGATTTGTTCAAGCAGTGCAATAATTATGTGACAGTCATTTGACTGAGGATCCACATCTAGGATCCAAATGGTGTTCAGGCTTAACTACTTATTTAGCAGGTCTATCCTGAGCAGGGCATTTGAAATGTAAACAAACAAACAAAGAAAGCAAGCGTCTCCTGAATAACAAAACATCTGGACAGCTATCACCACTGAAGTAGAAATAGAAAAGCGTTGAAGAATTTTCAGATTTGAGATTTGAGGCATATTAGGAATTTATTTACTGTTAATTCTACTTATCCATTTCACTGTTTGAGAGTGACTTGCCTATTAAAGACAATAGAATGAATGGCTAAATCAAATCCAAGTTCACAGTTCTTAAAAACTATGTTATCAAATTCTTTCTTTGTCCTCTTTCCTTCTAATGCTCCTATCCAAGCTATTGGCATGTAGGCACTTGTACCTTCACTTGGCTTTTTCTATGTACAAGGAAACTCTTAGTAAATGGTCTCAGAACCCTAACAAAATTAATTCAATCAAATCCGTCTATCTATTGTCTACCCATCTACTCAATTCCTTCATATTCCAAGAATAACTTGACATATATCAAAGTTGTATATACAGTAAGGGTAATAGGATTCTTTTTAAAGGGATGATTGAGTAAATTGAGGCAAAATGAAAACAAGGATAAGAAACTTAGATGAACTAAGGCATCACTTCCTGCCTTGTGACCTAGTCACACATTACATTTACAAGAATGCTGAGCATCCTAACTGCCCAAACACGCAAAGAAAGAAACATGATAAGAAACAGGTATACAATTTTACAGTGGCTGCAACATTCTACAGTGTATAATATGTCTTGAAAATATGAAAATGTATTTCAGCTTTAGGGTTCCAAAATCCCACTTTCCAAGAATATCTGAAGCAGATGGGGCTAAAATTATTTACATTTTACAGATCATTTGTGTCCCATATTTTTTTCATTTGCAATTTGGTGTACTTTCATAAGGGACATAATTTGATACTGAACACTCTAGAAGGTGAACCTAACAGGTTGATACTGAACACTCTAGAAGGTGAACCTAACAGGTCAATCTTAGTCAGGAGGTGATAATAAATTACAGGCATACCTCCTTTTATGGAACTTAAGTTTACTGCACCTTGCAGAGACAGCGTTTCTTACAAATTGAAGGTTTGTGCCAACCCTGCATGGACCACGTCTATCAGTGCCATTTTTCCAATAGCTCATTTCATGTCTCTGTGTCACATTTTGGTAATTCTTGCAATATTTCAAACTTTTTCATTATTATTACATTTCTTATGGTGATCTGTGATCTTTGATGTTGCTACTGCAAAAAGTTACAACTTGTTGAAGGCTCAGATGATGGTTAGAATTTTTTAGCCATAAAGTATTTATTAATTAAGGTACACACATTGTTTTTTTTTTAAGACATATGCTATTGCACACTTAACAAACTACAGTATAAACATAACTTTTATATGCACTGGGAAACCAAACAATTCGTGTAACTTGCTTTATTGCGATATTCACTTTATTACAGTGGTCTGGAACTAAACCTGCAATATCTCTGAGGTATGCTTGAAATAAGAGTATGGTTTGTGGACATTTAAAAGAGCAAGCAATGATCACTACAAACAGCATGAATTCATTAATAATATCCTAGACAACTCTCATTTTCTTTGTAAAGTTTTTAGTCTTATAAATTAAGAAAAGCTGGAATATATACTGTATTAAGGAAAAGTGGAATATAAAAAGTATTAAATCTTGAGCAAAGTAGGTTATACTGCCCCTCAACCTGTTCTTAAGAAAAATATGGTAAAGTATAAATTGGGAACAGTGACAATTAAAGATATTAGTGATTATAATAGTAGAGCTGACAACCTCAAGTAAGTACTCAAGACAAACTACACATCTATTCTTTTTAATATTTTTCATTAAAATTTTGGATGAATACACCAGACAGATGTTCATCACACTGATAAACAAAACTAAACTGCAGGGATATTAAATACATATTACAGATGAAAATATATGCAAATATATGGAAAGACATAAATGATAAGCTGTATGTAATAAGATATACTTAATGGGGAAAATGTGAAATTTTTTGATAGATTAAAAAAAAATCAGGTCTACTTCTGAGTGTGAAGGCAAATTTCATTAAACATGTCCAATTCTTCCCCCTTTCCCTAAATTTCACCTGAAGGGATGAATGAAATTACTAGTCACTTAATTTTTGGCGTGAGTCCGGGAAACTAGAGACGGATGATATGGACACACTTGAAACTTTGAGGAAGTTCTCCTCCATTAAAAGGAATCAAGAAATAGAAAATAGAAATAGAATCTGAAGGAAGGGCTGCCTTACAGATGCTTCAGTGGTGAAAGAGGTTACTTGGTTTAAAAAAAAAAAAAGAAAGAAAGAAAAAATCACTGCTGAACCACACTGATATTCCCTAACCCAGAGGGATAATGTCCCTGGGGAAGCACACCTGTATCTTTTTCAAAACCTCAGGGAACAGATGAATTGTCAGAAGTCGCCCAAATGGAAGTACCACTGAACTGTGCTTACTCTCTGCTTACACACTGCACAGAATGCAAAGAACAGGGACTCTGTTCCGACTGTCAGACAGGAAGTGGTGCTCTTTCCTGCTACAACTGTTTTGGATGATTCCTACCTTCCTAATTTGACCAGGCAGCTGGACCACTAATCTGACAAAGTAAAACCACCAAAGAAAAGTTTATCTCTGTTCTGTCATCTGGAACTGAGCTTCGAACAGGCATGCAAATGAGATATTAATAGGACTCAGCTCAGTTACCAGTTGTGATTAAGGTTTGTGACTTTACCCATAAATATCATCAAAAAGACAAAAATTATACAGACATGTGAAAACATACTAGAAATTTTAAAGAAGGGGGGTGCATATTAGAGCATATGTCTTCAGGAAAATAAAATTACTCAAAAGAAAACAAGGAATTTTTAAAACATGTCTAATTTATGATCTTAATAAGATTCAAGAAGACACTGCCTCTATCCAAACAGAATGGGCATTCATAGAAAAGAACAAATCTGATATCAGGAAATGGAGATTTAAAATACAGTTGAATTAAACACTGCAGTACAAAGAATGAACATCAGACTGCATTAAGACAATTTTCATAAAACTCAATATATGAAGTTAAAATGAAGCTTAAGCAATTTTCCCTGTTTTCATAAGTAAAGGAACAAAAATGTGAAATCATACAAGATATATCAATTATTTCAAAGAAATTCCTTCTGCCTACAGTGAAAATTCCAGGGTCAAAGAGAGGAAAGGAAGAAACAATGGCCAAAAAAAAGAGAAAGAAATCATAGGAGGACTTTTCTTGCAAAGTTCACAAAACAAGAAAGATAAAAATTAGAAAACAAAAAAATGATCAGCAAAATGACAGAATAGAAGGTGCCCTGCTCACAAGCCCCCAGGAACACAATAATTTAACAGCCATCTACAGACAAAAGTATTTTTGTGAGAGCTGTGGGTTCCAGGTAGAAAACTGTGAAACCCCAGTGGAGGCCAAGACTGAGGAGGGCTGTTCTGAGAAGAGAGGCCCAGGCTGAGGTGGCTGACTCAGGAACTACGGTCCTGGCTGCAGACTCAGAAACAACGCTGACCCTGTGGACTTGGCTACAGCCCCAGTGGCCTTTTATTCTACCACTGACATCATATACCAAGTGACCCAGGAGGAGTCATATCTGCACATGCCTCAAGCAGGACATGTGTAGTACTTACTGCTGGTTGTGGACCCTTAAACAGTAATGGTTCCAGCCTCTCTCAGCTACAGTAAAGGGACAGTCCTGACCACTCAAGGACTTACCAAGGGAGCTGGTGGGAGTCAAGGCCATCTGTATACCTTGCTTATAACAGGCCCAACATCTGTGGACCCAAATGTAAACCATAAAGCAGCCCCTTACTCAGTGCCAAACCCTACTGAACACGGTTTTGGAGGTAGTCCCATTCACTGAGTGATCAGTCTGCCCAAACCCCTGGTAACAGGTTCACCAACTGTGGAACCCACTGTAGACCCAGCAACAGTCATGTGACCCAGCTCCAATCTAAGCTGACTACAAGTCTGGAGGTAATTCCATCAGCCTGGGGAACCAACAAGAGAGAATGTCATCTTATGCTGAAACCAGTCTGTAAAGAGTAGAGGAAAGGTTTGCTTTTTCAGATGCACAGATACCAACACAAGGCTATGTGTATGACAAAAAAAAAATCAAGAAAACATGACAACACCAAGGCAAAGGAGTGGTTTTATATACTTGAAGCACTGAAAGAAAAAAAACTGTCAGCCAAGAAGCCAGAAAAGCCAGAAAAACTATTTTCCAGAAATGAAGGAAAGATAAAGACATTACAAGACAAAAATCAAAGCTGAGGAGTTTGGCCATCACTGGACCCTCCTACAATAAACACCAAAGGGAATTCCTAGAGTTAAAAGAAAAGAACTTTAAGTAACAACATGAAACCATATGAACATATAAAACTTACTGGTAAAGGCAAATATACAGGTACATTCAGAACACTCAAATATTATAACGGTGAACATAAATCAGTTTTAACTCCAGTGTAAAAGTTAAAAGAAAAAAGCAATAAAAATAACTATAGCTACAATTATATGTTAATGGAAGTACAGTATAAAAACATGTAAAGTGTGACATCAATAACCAAAACGTGGAGGGAAGAGAAGTAAAAATGTAGAGTGTTTGTATGAAATTAAAGGTAAGTTGTCATCAGTTTAAAATACTATTTTAAATGTATGTTGTTTCATGTAAGCCTCAGAATAACCACACACACACAAAAAAAACTTTTAACAGAGACACAAAATATAAAGATAAAGGAATAAAACCATGTAACAACAACAACAAAAAAGTAGGTTACAAAAAGAGACCACAAGAGAGGAAAAGAGGAAAAAGGAACTACAAAACAGTCTTAAACAACTAACAAAATGGGAATAAGTCCTTATCTACCAATAATTAGTTTAAATGTAAATGGATTAAATTCTTCATTCAAAAGACACAGAGAGGCTGAATGGATTAAAAAAGAGAGAGAGAGAGACCACAATATGCTGCCTACCAGAGACTTGCTTTAGCTTTAAGGACACACACAGGCCAAAAGTGAAGGGACAGAAAAAGATATTCCTTGAAAATGGTAACCAAAAGAGAGCAGGATTGGCTATACTTTTATCAGATAAAATAGACATTCAATCAAAATATACTTATACCTCAAAAAAGCTGAAAAAAAATTAAAAAATAAAAATAAAACCAAAAGAGGCCATTCACCCCAATGTTCACTGCAGCACTATTTACAATAGCCAGGTCATGGAAGCAACCTAAATGCCCATCGATAGACAAATGAATAAAGAAGATGTGGTACATATACACAACAGAATATTACTCAGCCATAAAAAGGAACGAAATTGGGTCATTTGTAGAGACGTGGATGGACCTCGAAACTGTCATACAGAGTGAAGTAAGTCAGAAGGAGAAAAACAAATATTGTATATTAACGCATATATGTGGAAGCTAGAAAAATGGTACAGATGAATTGGTTTGCAAGGCAGAAATAGAGACACAGATGTACAGAACAGATGTATGGGCACAAAGGGGGGAAAGTGGGGGGGGGATGAACTGGGAGATTGGGATCGACATATATACACCAATATGTATAAGATAGATAACTAATAAGAACCTGCTGTATAAAAATAAAATTAAATTTAAAAAAAAAGAAAAAAGAGTCACTATACCAATACCAGAAAATTGAAATAGCTAGAAAGGAAATCACATATATACAGAGAGAAGTCCAACGTAATATAAGTTGCACTGTTACGACCAAAAAAAAGAAAAAATGTGTTAGAGCTAAAGTTCTATAACAAATGGTAAAGACTCTCAGAAATAAAAATACTTCTAGATTGTGTGTGTGTGTGTGTGTGTGTGTGAGGTATAAAGCTGCCAACCTGAACTGACAGGGAAAGAATGAAAGTAATCATTCTAGGATAATTGTTTATTATTTCCTCTCAATATAATATTAAATAGGTTGAAAAGCAAAACACCAAAAGAGACCATCAGCATACTGAAACAAAATATAAATATTTATGAAAATATTTTTGTGAAATGGGCACTTATTTCTAAGCATAATACATAAGGAAAGTATTAAGGTAAAATATTGATAGAGTTGACTTAAATTTTTGGTTTCTTATAAAACTACCTTATGTAATAGAAGGTTTTAATTATGTTGCAAAATTTCTAATCCAGCATGTCTGGCCTGACTGATAAAGTATCTTTCCAATAAATCACATTGATTGATTCAAGGATGGGCTCAGGAAGAAAGCCAGAAGAGTAAGATCCAGCGCTAGGACTACTACTAAAACTATCAAAAAAATGAGTGATTTTCTTTTCAATGGCATTGTTAATTATAAGGACCGAATAAATTTGGAGCTGACAAGAGACTGATTAAGAATAAGGTCAACCCAGAAGATAACCAGTGAATTAAGCAATGGATAAAAAGATGACGTTCCTCTGGTGTCTGTATCTAACCCATGCTGCAAATCTGTGGATGGTCCCATAAGCCTATACATTTCCTTTTTCTCCATTTCTTTTTTTTTTAAATGAACTGTAAGTTGCATCCTTGACACTTGAGAGGAAAATATTACTAAGGGGGAATTTTTATTTTATTAAGAAAGCAATATATGCTCATTTAAATGGTTCAAATGGTAAACCAAGCATACTCACTTGAAATTGTTGTCTATAACTGTTACCTGCTTGGATAGTATCCTTCTAGATTTTATTTATATAAAAATGTACATATGTATATACTTTTTAAAAACATAAGTGCAAGGACATTAGAGATATCATTTACTACTTGTATTTTCACTTAACAGGAATTCAAGACACTCTTCTATGCCTATAAATCTGGATTGTCCATATTCTTTTTTAATAGCTACCTAATATTCCATTAAACAAATAATGGGAAAACTGGACAGCTACATGTAAAAGAATGAAAAAGAATGAAATTAGAACACTCCCTAACACCATACACAAAAATAAACTCAAAATGGATTAAAGACCTAAATGTAAGGCCAGACATTATCAAACTCTTAGAAGAAAACATGGGCAGAACAGTCTATGACACAAATCACAGCAAGATCCTTTTTGACCCACCTCATAGAGAAATGGAAATAAAAACAAAAATAAACAAATGGGACCTAATGAAACTTCAAAGCTTTTGCACAGCAAAGGAAACCATAAACAAGACGAAAAGACAACCCTCAGAATGGGAGAAAATATTTGCAAACGAAGCAACTGACAAAGCATTAATCTCCAAAATATACAAACAGCTCATGCAGCTCAATATCAAAAAAACAAACAACCCAATCCAATAATGGGCAGAAGACCTAAATAGACATTTCTCCAAAGAAGATATACAGATTGCCAACAAACACATGAAAGGATGCTGAACATCACTAATCATTAGAGAAATGCAAATCAAAACTACAATGAGGTATCACCTCACATCAGTCAGAATGGCCATCATCAAAACATCTACAAAAAATAAATGCTGGAGAGGGTGTGGAGAAAAGGGAACCCTCTTGCACTGCTGGTGGGAATGTAAATTGATACAACCACTATGGAGAACAGTATGCATGTTCCTTAAAAAAACTAAAAAGTTTTTAGTTTTTAGTTTAGCAATCCCACTACTGGGCATATACCCTGAGAAAACCATAATTCAAAAAGAGTCATTTACCACAATGTTCACTGCAGCTCTATTTACAATAGCCAGGACATGGAAGCAACCTAAGTGTCCATCGACAGATGAATGGATAAAGATGTGGCACATATATACAATGGAATATTACTCAGCCATAAAAAGAAACGAAATTGAGTTATTTGTAGTGAGGTGGATGGACCTAAAGACTGTCATACAGAGTGAAGGAAGTCAGAAAGAGAAAAACAAATACCGTACACTAACATATATATATGGAATCTAAAAAAAAAAAATGGTTCTGAAGAACCTAGGGGCGGGGCAGGAATAGAGACGCAGACGTAGAGAATGGACTCGAGAACACGGGGAGGGGGACGGGTAAGCTGGGACGAAGTGAGAGAGTGGCATGGACATATATACACTACCAAATGTAAAATAGATAGCTAGAGGCAAGCAGACGCATAGCACAGAGAGCTCAGCTCAGTGCTTTGTGACCACCTAGAGGGGTGGGATAGGGAGGGTGGGAGGGAGATGCAAGAGGGAGGGGATATGGGGATATATGTATACATATAGCTGATTCACTTTGTTATACAGCAGCAACTAACACAACAATAACAATGTAAAGCAATTATACTCCAATAAAGATGTTAAAAAAAAATAAAAACAATGACAAACAAAAAAATAAAACCAAAAAAATAAATGCAATGACATTATAGATATCATTTACTACTTATATTTTCACATAACAGGAGTTCAAGACACTCTTCTATGCCTCTAAGTCTGGATTGTCCATATTCTTTTTAATAGCAACCTAATATTCCATTAAACAAATAATGATTTACTCAATCTTCTATTCTGAGGCATTTATGTTATTTCTGTTATTTTTAAAACAAATAATATTTAGTAGACATCTCTGTATTTACACATTTGCACAAGTGTACAAATATACTGAATAATGAATTCCTATCTCAAATTGTTTGGCATGTTGGTGGGGGAGTGCAAAACACAGAAAATAAGATTTGTGTTGAAATTCATTACAGAAATAAATTTCATCTTGAAACAATGAGTATAAAATGAAATTGGAATGATATCTTTGCCTGCCTGAGAGGAAAATACTCTTGATGAAAAAGAGCTATTATGTTTTATTGTCCTGGCCCTGGTTTACCCTTCCTTCCAGACCATCACAATCACTTTGCTTCCTAATTCTCTTCATTATGGCCTCAGTCACATACCAACTTGTGTGTCTTTTGTGGACTTATTAAGTACAATATGTAGGTTGCTGATTTTCAAATAAAATCAAATAATAAATGTTCTTCAATCCTATCAGGTAACTAGGTATCCTGGGGCACAAAAAAGAGTAATAACTATGAATAGCTAACATCTGTTGAGTGCTTATTCTATTTTTGATAAAAGAGCTATTTCCGAAAGACCTTTGCATAGATTATCTCATTCAATCTTTACCTAACCCCTATGAGGAAAGTACAAATAACATCACAACTTTATATAAGGAAAATGAAGCATGGGAAGTTTAAATAGCTTGCCCACAGTCACACAGCTCAGAAATGGCATAACCATGACTGTAAGCCATGGTATCTGCCTACAAAGGGTTTACAATACAACTGGGATATATAATATACTGTGAACAAAGGCATAGAGATTTGTGTATTGAAGACTGAGAAAGAACTAATGAGGCTAAGAAAGAAAAAGAATTAGAGGTACAGGAAACAGCATGGAAAATGATGTATAAATATTATAAACATGATATGGTGCATTTGGGAACCATGATTTGCTCCTTGTGCCTAGAATGTAATTTGAATGAGGAGGTGGCAAATGAGGAAGCTGATGAGCTGGAGATGGGCGTGGGGATACAGGCAAAATCAAGAGGGACAATGAAGACTCAAACTGCATTAGCAGCCCAGCTCATCAATGTGGCTACAAAAGTAGAACACATTTTCAGAAAGTGGACACAGTACACATTCTGGTGTGTCTCCTTCGATAGCACAGATTCTGACAACTGGAGCAGCTACATTATGACCTGTGTAGGAAGCCCTGTGTACAGTGAGAACGTCAGAGCCAGCATTCTAGCTTGGGTCGCTGGATAACTCAGTGGAGTAGAACTTGCCTACCCAGGATCGTGTGTGAGAAAGAAAGAAGCTTTTCTCTTTGTAAGCTATCATATTTGTGGTGTCTTTGACAGCAAGCAGCTCCTTGGCCCACTCTCATTTATTCAAGGATTAATCATGTTTCTTTAAATAACTTCATGTGTGAGTTTCATTTTGAGACTAACATTCAATTTAAACATGTCAATACAAAAGCCGTTATCCGTTACATTTACATGTATAAATAAACAATGCATTATCATAAGTTTGAGAATGATAAGTATGGAAGAAGTGTTGAGAATACTTATAGAGGAAAATTTAAATGGGATGTTTTAAATACACATGGTTATCAAGAGTATCCTTTATTCTTAACATATGTTCATTCTACTTTCAAGGAAATTTAAGGAGGTTAGAAGCTCAAAAGCAACGCAAATAAACTGATATATGGATAAATTACATCACAGGCCACCTAAGAGTAAAAGGACCACGAGATGTATATTTCAAGATGGTGTTAAAACTAGGCACTGAATTTATCTCTATGTTTTCTTGCAGCTAAGATAAATAGACAAGAATGTCATATATTCTATTTTATTTTTTAATATACAAAATACTTTTTTGAAACAGAAAACAATAATGCAAACTTTTTACTTAAGGTCTCACATTTTGGACATTTACAAATATGACTTTTCAGGAAAACATTTCAATCAAATGCAAAATCCCAAGGCATTCTCCTAAAATATGGAATCTAATCAATTAAAAAGAAGACTTAAATCTTACTACTGCATAACCATTTAAATATGGATATGTATGGTTTAGGAATTATATACAAGTTGAAGAAAATCAATAAATTAGCTAATTTTATCCCTATATCACGTACACTGATTTACGACAAGTTGGCCATAATGTCACAGAGTGCTCACATTTCTACAGTATTAGCATCATACAGATAGTGTTACTCAATCATCATAACACGTTCTTCACTCATGTCAAACTAGTCAAAATTCATAATTAAAGTAGTCTTCATCAAGTCAAAAGTAGAAAAAAAAAAAAAAGGTACATGCATTTAGTGAAAGGTATTAAGGTTGATATTATCCCTTCATTTATCTGAAAGGAAAATGACTACAAAAGAAGTAGGAAAATTCCTGGTCTATAATATAGTCCATGTTTCTAAGATTCTGATTTTGAAGGATGACCTGCCCCGATTTCATATTGACAATGAAATCAGCCATAGAAATTAACAGATAAAAATTCCTAGTCCCACTCAATTTTTTTTTCATGTTGGGAACCCTAATTTCAACATAGCTATTCACTTTTCCTTGAAAGACATTCAGTAGTAGCTGTTTTTTCCTACCTAGTACCAAGAGCATATGAAGATTGAAAGCTAAAATTTTATGCTAAAAAAATGCTTAAACGATCAGAAAAGATGATCTCAGATATTGAGATGAGCCAATTTTATCAGAAGGACACTGGATTTTAAAAATGTCATATAAAGAATCCAAACATAAAAGCCTCCTTCAGTTTTAGTAAGAAATCAAGTTACACCAGTAACTATTCTTCCAGCAAGTTTCCAAAAAGGAATTGTTTTACAAGATTTTTTTTTTTTTCAGTTAATTACGTATTTGCTAGGATGGCTCATAATTCTGAAAGAAATCTGGCAATTGTATGGGCATGGGAACATGAGATACAACAGTTTCCAGACTCAACATAGAATATATTCTCCTCTAAAAGCACAAGCGTAACATTATTTACTACCTTAGCCTTTCCATGGATGTTTTACTGTACTCTAGGAAGTTATAAAACACTGGAACTATTTGACTTCAAAATTTCATTTCTCCTGTTACTTTCCTTTCAGGATTTCTCTTTAATGGAAAGATTAAAATAATTACGGGAATTCAGAAAAGTACACTAAGAATAAATAGGGATTGATAAAGTAATCTCAATGGAATTAAAATAGGTATGTTTTACTGAGGAAAGATTAAGTCAAAATTAAAGTGTGACAATTGTTTGCAAATATCTGGATGGCTTCCAGAGAAAGTTAAGTTCTTTTGCTTGTTGCAAGCAAATCTATCTGTGAACAATAACAAAATAGAACAGGAAATTATGCTAACAAGTACTAAAAATTTTAAAGATGTGATATCATAATAATTTGAAAGAAATGAAATCTGGTTAAAAACTAAATTTATGCTAGATGAAGAGTTAACTGATAAATATATTCATTTACCTATGATGATAATTTTAGCGTAAAACTCATCATTTGAATATGAATCTAATACAAAAATTTTTATAATGAAGAAACCTTTGTAAATTAGGAAGACTTCTGTTGCATTAAAGAGATAAACCAAAGCAATTTTAAATTAACATATCCCATAGAAAAATGTTTTTATTTTTGAAAACAGATCCAATTTTGACATTAAGGCCCATTCATTACTGATGATAAATGAATAAAAACTTAGTGAACTGACTGACCTAAGTCACCTAGAATATGCCAATCATTTTTTTATTGTCAAGAAAAATTAAATTTCAAAAGAATACATGGAAGTCTATACATCTGAATGACTTCCTTTTTAAAGAAATGTTACAATACAGAGTTCCTGTGGGCTGGAGAATAATAATGGTGACCATGACCTACCATATGCTAGGCTCTGATCCTGAGCACTTTACAGAGGTAACTTGGTGTTCTCAGCAACCTTAAACGACACCTATTTGTTACTATAATTTTATAGATGAGCAAAACTGAGGTAGAGGAAAGTTAAGTAACTTTCCCAAAGATATAAAAAGAGGCAGAGCTGGGATGTGTATCTGGGCTACTGGGTTCTGGATCTTATAACGCTCAACCCACTAGACTAAACTGTCTCCCACTAGGATAATTTAAACCAAATTAAACTTGGATTACCATCAAAACTGAATTGCCATTTATATAATTCATTAAAGAACTTCCTGTGTAAAAATGGTGGTATGATATTGGCATGACCCTTTGTCTTTCTGAAGATCAACTCATAGCCAATTACGGAATATACAGAAATGTGAATAACAGCTTTGATAACCATAAACCACAAAATAGATAAAAGGGCAAAAATCAAACCATGATGCAAAATCAAAATCCCAAGTCTTCAGCAGCAGTAATGGGATGCATAGGCTGAGGATGAAAGCACATACGCAAACTATGTTCGAAAACATTATTCTGACCCTATGTCATCAATGAAAAGGACATCTTTTATTGTATGCTAAACTACAATGGCGTATCTCCACTGGCTTGGAATACAGATAAACAAATATAAACACAACCCCCTAGGTCGTGCACAAAAATCTGTTTGGTTGGAAAATTCCCCTGGTCCTTGATGGTTTAAAAAGACAAAAATGCCACCTCTTTAAGGGACTAATCCAGTACAGAGCCCTATAACAAGCACACAATAATACTGCAAGACAAGAAAAAAAAAAACAGTGGCAGATGAAGAAAACTCACTACAAAAAGCTTGCCAATTATATTAGCTTCCTAATAACAAATTATCAGAAAGTGGTTGGCTTAATAGAGCAGAAATTTATTCTCTCCTAGATCTAGAAGCTCGAAGTCCAAAATCAAGGTGTGAGCATGGCCATGTTCTCTCTGAAGGCTCTAAAGAAGAATCCTTCCTCCCTAACTTCTGATGGTTTCCAGCTATCTTTTGCAATCCCTACTGCAACTTCTTCCTCCACTGTCACATGGATCTTCCCAGCATGTCTCTCTATGTCTTCAAATGGCCTTCTTACAAGGACATCAACCACCGGATGTAGGGACCACCCTAAATCCTTATGACTTCATCTTAACACATTACATATGCAAAGACCCTATTTCCAAATATCCACCTTCTGAGGTTCTGAGTGGACGTGAATTTTGGGGGGACACTATTCAACCCAGTATATCACGAAATACATGCAAATTTTGTCCAAAAACTTCTCTATGAATTTACAAAATGAATTTCATCAATCAAGAGAACCAAACAAAAATATAGAAATTTAGGGAAGAGATGGTGAGAAAACAGAAAGATATAATGGAAACTGAAAGAGCTCAGAGAACATGTAATATTAATATTAAAACATCGCAGATATTAAGGTAAAGTTAGAATAAGCCTGACAGAAACAAACTAAAGAACATGAAAACAAGACATTATTAAGGAAGAAAATAAATCACAGAACAAAATTAATAGTTACCGATATACAAATAAGTAAAATCTTAAAATACAACTATATTTGAAACTACACTTTGATAGAAATATTTAATACTACTGGAAAAAAATGGCCAGAACAGACAACATGCAAACTCATCCTACTGAAGTTATCACTAACTGAAACCAAAGAAACCATCATGGGGCTTCCTTGGTGGCACAGTGGTTAAGAATCCGCCTGCCAATGCAGAGGATACGGGTTCGAGACCTGGTCTGGGAAGATCCCACATGCCACACAGCAACTAAGCCTGTGTGCCACAACTACTGAGCCTGCGCTCTACAGCCCGCAAGCCACAACTACCGAGGCCACGTGCCACAACTACAGAAGGCCACGGGCCTAGAGCCCATGCTCTGCAATGAGAAGCCACCGCAATGAGAAGCCCACGCGCCGCAACAAAGAGTAGTCCCCGCTCGTCACAATTAGAGAAAGCCTGTGCACAGCAACAAAGACGAAACAAGTCAAAAATAAATGAATAAAATAAGTCAATTAAAAAAAGAAGAAGAAAGAAAGAAACCATCAACTGTGCAGCTAGATAAAAGATCAAAACGTATACGGGGAAATCTTTGGAACAGCCCCAGAATCCTTTGTATCAACCTTTAATGTCCAAAGACCGTGGACAATTTCCACAAATTCCTAAGTGAAACCAAGTATGACCCCAAAATTTGAACCAAGGTAACATGCAAGAGTTTTAAACATGTAAAAGCATTGGGAATGATGGTCCCATAAACTTTTCCTGAACAATCAATTTGTGTCAACTAAGATATGACTGGGAAAATTAAAGCAGTAAGACTATCGGTGAATGCTAAATTTTTATAACAATATTATGTTCTCATAATATACCTGAAGTAAATGTGTGTATTACGATGACAGGAAAAAAATGAAATAGAACATATCAAATTAGAAAAACCTAAAAAGGGAAGAATGTAAAAAGATGGAGATAATGCAAGTATAGTAGTTTCATCTCTTATATGTAGTCAAATTATATCAACAGGCATATTTTAAAGCCTAAAACTCAAGAATGGTAAAACAAGCTTATTAAATAGTATATAAGTAAATTCTAAGAAAAAATAAAATTGACTAAAGGGGGACATAGGCAAAAGGAAGTGGGGAAGGAAGGAAGAAGATATTTTATCATTAGTTTTAGTAGAGCATTTGAACATTCTATAAATGAAACAGAATTTTTAATTTATTATTTTGTCTTCCTAGGGTAAAATAATATAACAAAGATGAATATCTGTATATACAGAACAATATGATACCAACATTCATAAATCAAAAGCTTTAAGTGATGTAAGACAAAATATATTGAAAAAATCAGTAATAAAAAGCTGATTAACACCTCTCATTAATTTTCAGATTAACTGAACAAAATAATTATGATAATAGAAAGCCTAAAAACAATTAATAAAGAAACCAGAATACACCTTTCCAAGCAAAAGTCATAAAAATGATTAGTATGATTCTATAGAGAAAGATGATATTCTCTACAGGAATGTAGCATCTTTTAAAAATAAGCAATGTAAAGCAAGTACATCATAGGTTTTCTGTCTTATAATTTACTATTAGGGATTACTAATGTTATTTTTTTTCTTAGTAGTGTGATATTGTCTATTATGCTGCACTTCTAAAACAATTATCTTTGATATGAAGCATTTAGGACAATAGTATTAAAATAAGAAAGACACAATATTCCTATTTGCCCCTCATGTAATAATTAGGAGTTTCCTCATTTTTATTTCTTTTGCAAACATTTTCCAAGGCATTTTCACTTGTGCAAAATATTGACAGTGTATTACCAATGAATAACAATTTTCAAACGATGTGGATGTGGAATTAAATATTTATTAAAATCATTCCATTTATTACTTGACTTGCCAAGGAAAATATGATTATACCCATTTTGAAAATAACAATGATCCCTATAAGGTTAAGAGCAGATCTTTCAGCAGAAACTCTGCAAGCCAGAAGGGAGTGGCAGGACATATTTAAAGTGATGAAGGAGAAAAACCTACAACCAAGATTACTCTACCCAGCAAGGATCTCATTCAGATTTGATGGAGAAATGAAAACCTTTACAGACAAGCAAAAGCGAAGAAAATCCAGCACCACCAAACCAGCTTTACAACAAATGCTAAAGGAACTTCTCTAGGCAGGAAACACAAGAGAAGGAAGAGACCTACAATAAGAAACCCAAAACAATTAAGAAAATGGTAATAGGAACATGCATATCGATAATTACCTTAAATGTAAATGGATTAAATGCTCCAACCAAAAGACATAGATTGGCTGAATGGATACAAAAACAACACCCATATATATGCTGTCTACAAGAGACCCACTTCAGACCTAGGGACACATACAGACTGAAAGTGAGGGGATGGAAAAAGATATTCCATGCAAATGGAAATCAAAAGAAAGCTGGAGTAGCAATTCTCATATAAGACAAAATAGACTTTAAAATAAAGACTATTACAAGAGACAATGAAGGACACTACATAATGATCAAGGGATCAATCCAAGAAGAAGATATAACAATTGTAAATATATATGCACCCAACATAGGAGCACCTCAATGCATAAGGCAAATACTAACAGCCAAAAAAGGGGAAATTGACAGTAACACAGTCATGGTAGGGGACTTTAACACCCCACTTTCACCAATGGACAGATCATCCAAAATGAAAATAAATAAGGAAACACAAGCTTTAAATGATACATTAAACAAGATACACTAAATTGATATTTATAGGACATTCCATCCAAAAACAACAGAATACACATTCTTCTCAAGTGCTCATGGAACATTCTCCAGGACAGATCATACCTTGGTTCAGAAATCAAGCCTTGGTAAACTGAAGAAAATTGAAATCGTATCAACTATCTTTTCTATCCACAACGCTATGAGACTAGATATCAATTACAGGAAAAAAATCTGTAAAAAATACAAACACACGGAGACTAAACAATACACTACTTAATAACCAAGAGAACAGCGAAGAAATCAAAGAGGAAATCAAAAAATACCTAGAAACAAATGACAATAAAAACACGACGACCCAAAACCTATGGGATGCAGCAAAAGCAGTTGTAAGAGGGAATTTTATACAATCCTACCTTAAGAAACAAGAAACATCTCAAATAAACAACCTAACCTTATACCTAAAGCAATCAGAGAAAGAAGAACAAAAAAACCCCAAAGTTAGCAGAAGGAAAGAAATCATAAAGATCAGATAAGAAATAAATGAAAAAGAAATGAAGGAAACGATAGAAAAATCAATAAAACTAAAAGCTGGTTATTTGAGAAGATAAACAAAACTGATAAACCATTAGCCAGACTCATCAAGAAAAAAAGGGAGAAGACTCAAATCAATAGAATTAGAAATGAAAAAGGAGAAGTAACAACTGACACTGCAGAAATACAAAGGATCATGAGAGATTACTCCAAGCAACTCTATGCCAATAAAATGGACAACCTGGAAGAAATGGACAAATTCTTAGAAATGCACAACCTTCTGAGACTGAACCAGGAAGAAATAGAAAATATGAACAGACCAATCACAAGCACTGAAATTGAAACTGTGATTAAAACTCTTCCAACAAACAAAATCCCAGGACCAGATGGCTTCACAGGCGAATTCTATCAAACATTTAAAGAGCTAACACCATCCTTCTCAAACTCTTCCAAAAAAGTGCAGAGGAAGGAACACTCCAAACTCATTCTATGAGGCCACCATCACCCTGTTACCAAAACCAGACAAAGATGTCACAAAGAAAGAAAACTACAGGCCAATATCACTGATGAACACAGATGCAAAAATCCTCAACAAAATACTAGCAAACAGAATCCAACAGCACATGAAAAGGATCATACACCATGAACAAGTGGGATTTATCCCAGGGATGCAAGGATTCTTCAATACACGCAAATCAATCAATGTGATACACCATATAACAAACTGAAGAATAAAAACCATATGATCATCTCAATAGATGCAGAATAAGCTTTTGACAAAATTCAACACCCATTTATGATAAAAAAAACTCTCCAGAAAGTGGGCATAGAGGGAACCTACCTCAACATAATAAAGGCCATATATGACAAACCTACAGCAAACATCATTCTCAATGGTGAAAATCTGAAACCATTTCCTCTAAGATCAGGAACAAGGCAAGGATGTCCACTCTCATCACTATTATTCAACATGGTTTTGGAAGTCCTAGCCACGGCAATCAAAGAAGAAAAAGAAAAAAAAGGAATCCAAATCGGAAAAGAAGAAATAGCGCTGTCACTGTCTGCAGATGACATGACACTATACATAGATAACCCTAAAGATGCTACCAGAAAACTACTAGAGCTAATCAATGAATTTGGGAAAGTAGCAGGATACAAAATTAATGCACAGAAATCCCTAGCATTCCTATACACTAATGATAAAAAATCTGAAAGTGAAATTAAGAAAACACTCCCATTTACCACTGCAACAAAAAGAATAAAATATCTAGGAATAAACCTACCTAAGGAGACAAAAGACCTGTATGCAGAAAATTATAAGACACTGATGAAAGAAATGAAAGATGATACAAACAGATGGAGAGATATACCATGTTCTTGGATTTTAAGAACGAATATTGTGAAAATGACTATACTACCCAAAGCAATCTACAGAGTCAATGCAATCCCTATCAAATTACCAATGGCATTTTTTACAGAACTAGAACAAATCATCTTAAAATTTGTATGGAGACACAAAAGACCCCGAATAGCCAAAGCAGTCTTGAGGGAAAAAAATGGAGCTGGAGGAAACAGACTCCCTGACGTCAGACTATACAACAAAGCTACAGTAATCAAGACAATATGGTACTGGCAGAAAAACAGAAACATAGGTCAATGGAACAAGACAGAAAGCCCAGAGATAATCCCACACACCTTTGGTCAACTAATCTATGACAAAGGAGGCATATACAATGATATACAATGGAGAAAGATATACAATGGAGAAAAGACAGTCTCTTCAATAAGTGGTGCTGGGGAAACTGGACAGCTACATGTAAAAGAATGAAATTAGAACACTCCCTAACACCATACACAAAAATAAACTCAAAATGGATTAGAGACCTAATTGTAAGACCAGACACTATAAAACTCTTAGAGGAAAACATAGGAAGAACACTCTTTGACAAAAATCAAAGCAAGATCTTTTTTGATCCACCTCCTAGAGTAATGGAAATAAAAACAAAAATAAACAAATGGGACCTAATGAAATTTCAAAGCTTTTGCACAGCAAAGGAAACCATAAACAAGACGAAAAGACAACCCTCAGAATGGGAGAAAATATTTGCAAATGGAGCAACTGACAAAGGATTAATCTCCAAGATTTACAAGCAGCTCATGCAGTTCAATATCAAAAAAACAAACAACCCAATCCAAAAATGGGCAGAAGACATAAATAGACATTTCTCCAAAGAAGACGTACAGATGGCCAAAAAGCACATGAAAAGCTGCTCAACATCACTAATTATTAGAGAAATGCAAATCAAAACTACAATGAGGTATCACCTCACAGCAGTTAGAATGGGCATCATCAGAAAATCTACCAACAACAAATGCTGGAGAGGGTGTGGAGAAAAGGGAACCCTTTTGCACTGTTGGTGGGAATGTAAATTGATACAGCCACTATGGAGAACAGTATGGAGGTTCCTTAAAAAACTAAAAATAGAATTACTATATGATCCAGCAATCCCACTACTGGGCATATACCCAGAGAAAACCATAATTCAAAAAGACACATGCACCCCAATGTTCATTGCAGCACTATTTACAATAGCCAGGTCATGGAAGCAACCTAAATGCCCACTGACAGATGAATGGATAAAGAAGATGTGGTACATATATATAATGTAATATTACTCAGCCATAAAAAGGAACGAAATTGAGTCTTTTGTTGAGACGTGGATGGATCTAGAGACTGTCATACAGAGTAAAGTAAGTCAGAAAGAGAAAAACAAATATCGTACATTAACGCATTTATGTGGAACCTAGAAAAATGGTACACATGAACCAGTTTGCAGGGCAGAAGTTGAGACACAGATGCAGAGAACAAATGTATGGACACCAAGGGGGGAAAATCGCGGTGGGCTGGGGATGGTGGTCTGATGAATTGGGTGATTGGGATTGACATGTATACACTGATGTGTATAAAATTGATGACTAATAAGAACCTGCAGTATAAAAAAACAAACAAAAAAAACCCAACTAATATTAAACTTTCTTCGGGTTATTTGTATGGAAATATGTTAATATAAATGTTTCAGACATTACATGAAATTTCTACAAATCTTATATGTTCGGGTATAATAAGTCATAATTCTAGTTATTACTTTAAAAAGTATATCTCAGAAATAACTAAATTTCCTTGTCAATTGCATTATTATGAACTTTCATCAAATCTTTAACCGTGGTCATTTTGAAGTCTTTTGTCATTTACAGACAGTTCTGGGTGTACTCTGATGCTTTCACAAAAATGTTCCTATAAAAGGGTTTCATCTTCAAGGAATTCATGGAAAAGACTGTGACAAGTACAGGTTTCTGGTAACTGACTATACTGCTGAACTGAATGAATAAGCATTTTCAGAACTCTAATGGAAAACTGACGAATTCATAAAAGTGCTAACAAAAGATCAAGATGGAAAAAAAATTAATTACATGGGACTGAGTGAACTGATGAGGATGATTATAATTTTTGTGACTTTCTGTTTGAATATAAAAAAAAAAAATCCCACAAGGACTCAGGCAAAAAACATACAATTCAATTTTCACTGCAAAGTAAAGGAGCTGTTACAGTGGAGGATTACTGGACTGAATGTCAATATTATGACATAGTATTAGTGTGTTTCATGTTTGGTAATTGCAATCACTGTTGCTTTTGTTATGGTCATCCATTTACAATGCTTCGAGTCAGTTTATTTATCTCCTGTAAAAATAAAATACAGTGTGTGTGAAAAAAAACCCTAAACAGAGCAAAACAAAAAAAACCCGATAACATTGCCAGTCTTGAATATAAAACAAAAAAGAAGCTTCTAACACTGTAACCCAAAATACGTAGGGGGATGAAGAAATTCCTCTAGATTCATAGAAATCCATAAGAAGATTAGCAGTCATTTTAATAAGCCAAAAGACCCAAAGAAATACTATGCATGATATTCAGGGAATAAAAGATTGCATTTATTTCGTTCAACAAATATTTATCAAGCACCTTTACGTATTAGGCATTGTTGTGGGTCTGGGTGAATACAAGCTGATAAAATCCCTTCCCTTGGCGCTTACAGTTTTATGAAGGAAGAAAAACCAAGAAAAAACATACAGAGAAAAGATTTTGGACACCAGGTGGGAATTAGGTTGTTGGGAAATGAACTAGAAAGAAGACAGAATGTGCTGAAATGGGGATTCAATTTAAACAGCGTGATTAATGAGGGCTCACTGGGAAGTGGATATTTGAGCCAGGATTATATGAAGGTGAGGGAGTGAACTCTCACCTTCTATTACAGTGCTGTTCTGAATTTTCTTTTGGTTTTTAAAAAACAAAACCTGTTGCTTAGAAGCCATGAACTATTTTACTTTACTTCAACTTGTCAAAATTTCCTTGTTTTAAAAAATCATTTGGGTTCACTCAGGAAATGCATGTCAGGAAACTTTGTATTATAAGTTGTCTAGTTGTGATGTATCAGTAACTGCTGTTACTCCTTTTTCAAAGAAATATAACTGATTTTGAAGTTTTCTAGATTGTCACATGCTTTGTGACTAATGCAAGGAAATCAAGTCCTGTGTTGTATTTGTTCTAGTCATTTCTATTCAGGCTATATATTGTAGTTGATTAGGTAGAAGGAATAACAAGACCAAATGTCCTGAGGCAGCACAGTGCCTGGTGAGTGAGAGATCCAATAAAGAGGCCAGTGTGGCTGGAGAAGAGCGAGCACGAGAGACAAAAATAGAAGAGACTGGAAGGGTCATGGGGAGCCAGGTTGTGTGAGGCTGGCTGAGATGTTTTAAAGGCTTACACTTCCACTCCAAGCAAAATAGAAAGCCCTGGCAGGGCTTTAAGCAAAGAACGACATGATCTTACACGTGTTTTAAAGGCATGGCTGTGATGCTGTGTTGAGAATTTAAAAGAAAAATCTAAACAAATAATTCTCCTTTGCCTTGAAAACAAGGAGTCCATAGAAGTAGTATCTATCAATCGAAAAAAGAAATGCCTTGTCCTTTGTACAAAGATGTGGCTCCTTCGTTTGAGCGTTTGGCAGAAAAATGGTGGTAAAGTTGGAGCTGATGCACCCACCCTGTCTAACCCTGTCACTCTCCTGCCCAGTGTACACAGAGGAGACGGCTGGCCAGGATTAGGTGCTTCCTCCCACACAGGGAATGAAGGAAGGCGTGGGCCTTGGGAGCTCTCTCTCCTCCTGTTCCTACTAAGATGAAAATCAGCTTAATCTCAAGAGCAAATAAACAGCATTTTTTTAAAAAATTATTATTTATTTTTTTATTTTTATTTTTATTTTATTTTTGGCTGTGTCGGGTCTTCGTTTCTGTGTGAGGGCTTTCTCCATTTGCGGCAAGCGGGGGCCACTCTTCATCACAGTGTGCGTAAACAGCATTTTTAAAGATTAAAAAAAAAAAAAAAAATCTTCCAACAAACAAAAGCCCAGGACCAGATGGCTTCACAGGCGAATTCTATCAAACATTTAGAGAAGAGGTAACACCTATCCTTCTCAAACTCTTCCAAAATATTGCAGAGGGAGGGACACTCCCAAACTCGTTCTACGACGCCACCATCACCCTGATACCAAAACCAGACAAAGATGTCACAAAGAAAGAAAACTACAGGCCAATATCACTGATGAACATAGATGCAAAAATCCTCAACAAAATACTAGCAAACAGAATCCAACAGCACATGAAAAGGATCATACACCATGAACAAGTGGGATTTATCCCAGGGATGCAAGGATTCTTCAATACACGCAAATCAATCAATGTGATACACCATATTAACAAATTGAAGAATAAAAACCATATGATCATCTCAATAGATGCAGAAAAAGCTTTTGACAAAATTCAACACCCATTTATGATAAAAGCCCTGCAGAAAGTAGGCATAGAGGGAACTTTCCTCAACATAATAAAGGCCATATATGACAAACCCACAGCCAACATCATCCTCAATGGTGAAAAACTGAAACCATTTCCACTAAGATCAGGAACAAGACAAGGTTGCCCACTCTCACCACTATTATTCAACATAGTTTTGGAAGTGTTAGCCACAGCAATCAGAGAAGAAAAAGAAATAAAAGGAATCCAAATCAGAAAAGAAGAAGTAAAGCTGTCACTGTTTGCAGATGACATGATACTATACATAGAGAATCCTAAAGATGCTACCAGAAAACTACTAGAGCTAATCAATGAATTTGGGAAAGTAGCAGGATACAAAATTAATGCACAGAAATCCCTAGCATTCCTATACACTAATGATGAAAAATCTGAAAGTGAAATTAAGAAAACACTCCCATTTACCACTGCAACAAAAAGAATAAAATATCTAGGAATAAACCTACCTAAGGAGACAAAAGACCTGTATGCAGAAAATTATAAGACACTGATGAAAGAAATTAAAGATGATACAAACAGATGGAGAGATATACCATGTTCTCGGTCTGGAAGAATCAACATTGTGAAAATGACTCTACTACCCAAAGCAATCTACAGATTCAATGCAATCCCTATCAAACTACACTGGTATTTTTCACAGAACTAGAACAAAAAATTTCACAATTTGTATGGAAACACAAAAGACCCCAAATAGCCAAAGCAATCTTGAGAAAGAAAAACGGAGCTAGAGGAATCAGGCTCCCTGACTTCAGACTATATTACAAAGCTACAGTAATCAAGACAGTATGGTACTGGCACAAAAACAGAAATATAGATCAATGGAACAGGATAGAAAGCCCAGAGATAAACCCACGCACATATGGTCACCTTATCTTTGATAAAGGAGGCAAGCATATACCGTGGAGAAAAGACAGCCTCTTCAATAAGTGGTGCTGGGAAAACTGGACAGGTACATGTAAAAGTATGAAATTAGAACACTCCCTAACACCATACACAAAAATAAACTCAAAGTGGATTAAAGACATAAATGTAAGGCCAGACACTATCAAACTCTTAGAGGAAAACATAGGCAGAACACTCTATGACATAAATCACAGCAAGATCCTTTTTGACCCACCTCTAGAGAAATGGAAATTAAAAAATAAACAAATGGGACCTAATGAAACTTCAAAGCTTTTGCACAGCAAAGGAAACCTTAAACAAGATGAAAAGACAACCCTTAGAATGGGAGAAAATATTTGCAAATGAAGCAACTGACAAAGGATTAATCGCCAACATTTACAAGCAGCTCATGCACCTCAATATCAAAAAAATAACCCAATCCAAAAATGGCCAGAAGACCTAAATAGACATTTCTCCAAAGATATACAGATTGTCAACAAACATGTGAAAGAATGCTCAACATCATTAATCATTAGAGAAATACAAATCAAAACTACAATGAGATATCATCTCACACCAGTCAGAATGGCCATCATCAAAAAATCTACAAACAATAAATGCTGGAGAGGGTGTGGAGAAAAGGGAACACTCTTGCACTGTTGGTGGGAATGTAAATTGATAGAGCCACTATGGAGAACAGTATGGAGGTTCCTTAAAAAAACTAAAAATAGAATTACCATATGACCCAGCAATCCCACTACTGGGGATATACCCTGAGAAAACCATAATTCAAAAAGAGTCATGTACCACAATGTTCATTGCAGCTCTATTTACAATAGCCAGGAACCTAAGTGTCCATCGACAGATGAATGGATAAAGAAGATGTGGCACATATATACGATGGAATATTACTCAGCCATAAAAAGAAATGAAATTGAGTTATTTGTAGTGAGGTGGATGGACCTAGAGTCTGTCATACCGAGTGAAGTAAGTCAGAAAGAGAAAAACAAGTACCGTATGCTAACACATATATATGGAATCTAAGAAAAAACAAATGGTCATGAAGAACCTACGGGCAAGACGGGAATAAAGACACAGACCTACTACAGAATGGACTTGAGGATATGGGGAGGGGGATGGGTAAGCTGTGACAAATCAGACAGTAGCATGGACATATATACACCACCAAACGTAAAATAGATAGCTAGTGGGAAGCAACCGCATAGCACAGGGAGATCAGCTCTGTGTTCTGTGACCACCTAGAGGGGTGGGATAGGGAGGGCAGGAGGGAGGGAGATGCAAGAGGGAAGAGATATGGGAACATATGTATATGTATAACTGATTCACTTTGTTATAAAGCAGAAACTAACACACCATTGTAAAGCAATTATATTCCAATAAAGATGTTAAAAAAAAAGAAAAGAAAGAAAACAACAATGATCTAGCTTATAAAATAATTATTTGTTCGCATACCTATACCTTCTATGTTATTAGAACCTCCTTGAGAACAGGGACCATATTAGTTGTTTCCCCATTACCTTGCACAGTACATTATATATAATAGATCCTTATCAATATTTCTTGAGTTTAACTATTTTACCTACAGGCAAAGATATTTGCTTGTAGAAGAAATATTTGACGTTATCACTCAAAACAGATTAAAAACAATATGATATAAGGAAATAGTAAGGAGAAGTGTTAAATTTTTGCTTATGCTAACTGCCCAATTCTCATTAGGCCATGGGTACATGGGCCTCTACTTATTTTCATATCTCCTTTAAGCCCTGGAGATAACAGAACAGTGATCATGGCAACCAAGCAAACCATATGGGAACCAGCAGACCACAGCTTAATTAGCACTGAAAATTTATGCCAGTAGTGTCAGCTTCTATTTTTATATTACTTCATCTTCAGGACCTCTAAGTTTTAATAATATTGGCTGTTTTCCCTTTGCATTTATATTTACTTAAAACACAAATGTTAGATAAAGGCACAATTATATTTATCAAAGAAATTTAAGATAAAAGCTTGCTATAATAACAACGAAAAATTTGTTAAACCCTACTTTCCAAAATCACTTTACCATTAATATGATTTAAATATTATTTACTATTAAAAGTAAATTTTATATTTAAACAAACTATACTGGTTTTATTTAAACAAAGTACCTGTAGCAAATTCCAATAATAAATATTCAAAATTAAGATGTTAAATAAAGCCTTGACTTTCTATACTTTGCATCATAGTGTATCAACTTTACAACTTCGGAAGCAGAGTTGAAAGCCAAACTGTGGTTATCTGAATCTCACTTCAGCACGTTTTTACTAGACTAGGAGGCAAGTGAAATCTAAAAAGAGCTAGATTCAATTTACTTAGCTATCATTTATATCTAAGTTTCATTCATTTAAAATACTATATGAACTCCTAAAACTCATTGAAACATTATCTTCATTTCAATGCCTATAAATAACAATTTAATTTAAAGAAGAGATAATCATGAGTACTTTAATATTTTCTGCATCTTTCAACCTAACCTAACCACTATACTGAAATAAAAAAAGAAATTGGCAATTTCTGATCATATAAATTTAATCAGTACTTAATAGCTTGGAATTTGTATTATTCTAATTAAATTAACAAATAAGAAATTTTTTTAAAGAGCTTGTATTTTTGTTGTTGTTTTTTTTTCTCCTCCCTAAAATTCCTTGTTGTACCATTTGGCCTAGAAAGCTTGCAAACATTGCTGTCTGGACAGAACTATGACCAAGTACCCAGAGGTGAAAGCCCAAAACATTAACAGTCTTCAATAATTCACTGCTCAAACCACCAGTGTGCCATTACTATATATTTTACCTTTAATGCATCAACTATCATATTAGTCATGTTGACTTTTAAACTTAGCTTAAATATTTTATATAATATTTATGTAAAGGTTTTGTTTAAAAAGTTGTAATAAAGATGTCTGCACGAAAAAAAAACAAACAGAAAAATACCATAAAGCCAGCTAATATGGTGAAAAGAAAGTGGATGTTAGCAGCACTGAAGTGACATTTTTAGATTTGTATAATAAATTTGGTTATTATCAAATAAATTATCTGAAACAAATTGATAAAGCTTGAGTTAATTCAGTATCAAAAAATTTACATTTTCCTAGGTTTGTCTTTAAAATCTCCTCCTGAAATCATAGTAATGATTACAAATATCTAAAGAGTAAGCAATTAGCAATATAATGGAATATTATAATGGGATTTATTGACTTTGATGATGTGAAATGAAATACTAACAATAATAAGTGGAATGTATATGAAAATAGTATAATAGACACAAGAAAAAAATCAGTTTTAAATTTAGGGTCTCTGAAACAGATTTTGGACTTCTCCATATTTGAAAAAAAAGAAATTTACCTAAGAGCATGCTATTAGGTAGCATGCAAATTTCTATTGACCTGGCACTACTGGAGCTTGCCACACTTTATCCTGTCACTTAATTTCACTTTTGACACTTGGTTCTTCGAGGCACAAATTCCTGGAGTGAAGGGCACCTGCAATGGCTTCCTTCGCTCAAGGAAGAAATCTTTGGGAATGGGCCCCTTAATGGCAATCTGGACAGCTGCTTCCATTCTACAATATTTTTCACACAGAAAACAAAAAGAGTTAAAGGGAACCAAAGTGACAAATACAGATCCCAACAGATCCCTAGGTACTTAGACAGAAATTTTAATGACCAAACACAAAACATAAAGTACACAACTGCTTCAAGAAGTGGGCCCGGGTGGGTAATGTACCTTTAGATGTAAACTGATAGTGTGATGAATGTTTTGAATTATATTTTGCACCTGTCTTTAATTTCTTTGCTATCACTGGCTTTCTGATTATATAGAACACATCATGGGAGGAAGATTTAACAGAAGTGAATTGGAATGGTGAAATGAATATATTTTCAGTTTACATATATAAAATACACGTAATAAAAGAGGTAGTGCCAATACAACAAGTTTATGATGCTTTCTAAAGTTCACAATAAGCTATGTGAAATCTGTAAAATAAGAAAATAGCAGTCATACTCAGTTAAGCATATGAAAGTTCAAAAGAATAGCTGTCCTTCTCAGCAGGGACTAACAAGGAATTACCTTGAAAATTAAAATCTTTTCACTATGAAATCTATTTATTGTCTAGCCTCTCGATGTCAGATAAATATTGGGGTGGATTGTTCAACACAGATAGTAGGTTAAATTAGCAAACTGCTTTGATGGTTATTTTGCAAAAGACTGATTTGATTTACCCTACAGTCAATCTAGAAATTAGATTTTCTATTCAAGAAGAAATCTGCTCTTTGGGAGAAAGGCTATCTCAGCCCTCTGCTTACTCTGCATTTTGTCTGTGGAAGAATATACTCATATTCAAGTTTTCTTTTACCACCTGTAGGCTGATAACACTCAGCTCTGCGTCTCCCCCACCCATGTCTCTCCAGAGCTCATCTCATGGGCAATGATGGTGAATAAAACTGATAACTGATTTTAATTGAATGTTCAATAAATATAAAAAACAAATTATAGCTATTAATGATTACCTTTACCATCATCTCCTTTAACAATATGCATGTAATAAAATAGAATATAAGGGAAAGAATACACACTGGTAAATATGAGAAAGTATTTTCCCATTAGAAATGCTAACAAAGGTCTAAAAATTAACCAAAAAAAGTAAAAATACTTAAGATCTGGATGATAGCATAATCCCCTCATAGCTGTGGTTTTGTTTTCCATAGTTTCCATCAATCATAGTCAACTGCAATCCAAAAATATTAAATAGAAAATTCAGGAAATAAACAATGCAAAAGCTTTAATTGCACACCATGCTGGGAAGTGTGATGAAATCACTCACCATCCCACTCTGTCCCACCTGGAACGTAAACCATCCCTTTGCCCAGAATACCCACGCTGTAAAAACTACTCACCCATTACCCACGTGGTAGCTGTCTTGGTTGTCAGATCAACTGTCTCAGTATCATAGCTCTTGCGTTCAAGTAACCTTTATTTTACTTAATAATGGCCCCAAAGCACAAGAGTGGTGATGTTGGCAATTCAGATATTGTCTTACTGTGCCTGATTTATAAATTAAACTTTATCATGTGTATGTATGTATAGGAAAAAAAAAAGCTCTATACAGGGTTTGATACTATCCCTGGTGTCAGTCATCCACTGGGGGTCTTGGGACGTAACCCCTGCAGATAAGGGGGAACTATGGTAGTATCTTTCTCTTTAGAGGATGTAAATGTTTCTGCCCGGGATCTAGGGGACCGGACTTTCCAAATAATCTTAATCAGAGACTAAGAAGACTAGTTGAGCTTCAGTCTTAGTGATGGATAATCTATTTCTTGCTCATTTTTATTCCTAGGGAGTGATCCTTCCGGTTCCCAACTCAAAGCTCAGCTTTACCAGGGCCCCTCCTTCTTGGAAGCACATCTGCATTTAATATTTGTTTCCATTCATTATACAAATTCATTCTTTCTTGAATATTTATCATACTGCATTATTTTGTCTTAAGTATACAAATCATGAGTTGAACAGACTTAGAGATTATTATTATCCAGAGATATTTTTTGTAAGGAAGTTTAAGCCATTCACATACATATTTACTACTATTGTGCTTCCAATGTTTTATTTCTCTTACATATGATTTTTTTTTTACATATGATTTTTTAAAATCTTT
The DNA here is from genome assembly GCF_949987535.1 of Balaenoptera acutorostrata. NCBI lineage: Eukaryota > Metazoa > Chordata > Mammalia > Artiodactyla > Balaenopteridae > Balaenoptera > Balaenoptera acutorostrata. Next base: position 67,058,378 of record NC_080070.1, read on the forward strand.
ATCCATTGTTAAAGGTATATTATCTTTTAAATTATATAACTGCTAATTTTTTAAGTTTCTTAAAATGATATTCCTTCAAATTCAATCCTTAAAATATTAACCTTAATGTCACCTCCCTCAAGTGGCAGGGCCAGGGCATCCCAGTTAGGGGTCATGGGGCCCAGAAGGCATTGAGCAAAGTTTTATTCTTTCCAAGCTTATTTAATGTTTTGGGATTTTGAAGTCAATTTACTGTTATTATACTATGCTTTATGCATTATCTCTTTTTCACAAAAACAGCTTTTAATAACTTCATGAAATTTTAGGACTAGAGATCCTGTTTCCATTATTTCCCCATTTTTGAACAGATTTTTTTTTCTTAGACCTCAGTTTTTAAAACAGGGCTTGCCTATCTGAAAATGTCAATGTTACTTTCTTTATTCTTTTCAAACCTTTTGACTAAAAACTACATACATAACTCTATCATTTCCTGGCACTTAACACTACACAAGAGAAGTCAGATAACAGCCTGGTTTTCCTTTGTAGGTTAACATGTTTACTCCTTTGAATCATGTAGGAATTTTCTTAATCATTTTGGTTAAGAAATGTGGGTGTAGCTTCTCAGTTTGAAGCATTTTTTATTGACTGTCTAAGACAGAGGTTGCTTTTAATCCACATATAAAGGTGTTTCTTCATCCCAATAGAGTTTTATTCTTTCCTTTGATTATATTTTGTTTGTTTTTACTAAGTCCCTCTTCAGTAACACTATACATCCATATAATGTCTTCTATTCTCTGTCTTCCATGTCAATCATTTTTCATCTCTGGCATTCTTTGCAGTTTGGGATAGCTTCTCTTGTTTGCTTGTTTTCCATTTTACAAATTGATTTCTATTGCATCAGTCTTACTTTTAACTTCTTCCAGGGTGGATTCTATATCTGGTATTGGGTTTTTGTTTCTTTTTCCTTGACTTTGTCTCCCTTTCTCATTCTCATTTTTGTCATCCTATATACCCTTTATACATTATTATCTCCACCTCAAGAGGACAAGTTTTATTGTACTCTATTAAAAGTAACAAACTGATCCCTACTTTTTCTTTTTCAGGCACTTATAATGAAGTATGTGTTTCTTTTGAGCTTTTCAGACATCATCTCTTTTTCCTTGCTCATTAGTAATTTGCAAAGCATGCTATATTCTTTTCCTCTCTTTATTCATGCCCCAGAAATGGTGTTGGCTCATTCATTACTGAAAAACATCAAGGACTTTACTTACCTCATGAAGTAATCGCAAGAGTTAAAAAGGGTGTCAAGTTCCCTGTTTTATTTGTGCTCTAAGTTTCCGCAACAAGATACAGATTTTGGAAGAAAGGAATGAGAAAGCATATCATTGCTTTTCATCAGGTATTTTGTTTCATAAAAAATTAACCAAGCTTGGGGGAAGTGGTCAAGATGGTGGAGTAGGAAAACCGTGAGCTCAACTCCTCCCTTAGGCACACCAAAATTAAAGCTATTTACAGAGGAACTGTTTATAAGAAAGACCAGAAAAGATCTTCTACAGCTAAAAATATGAAGAAGGAACAATGAGAAGATATGAACAATGAGACAGGTAAGACAGGCAGAGAAACAGTGTAGTTAGAACCCATACTCCCAAATGGGCAACCCAAAAACAGAAGGATAATTACAATTGCAGAGATTCTCCCCAAGAAGTGAGGGGTTCTAGCCCCCCACATTGGGCTTCCCAGCCTGGGGGTCCTGCACTGGGAAGATGAGCCCCTGAAATGTTTAGCTTTGAAGGCCAGTGAACCTTACTTTCAGGAGAGCTAGAAGGCTGTGGGAAATTGAGACACCACTCTTAAAGGACCCACACAAAATATCACAAGCTCTGGGACCCAGGGTAGAAGTAGTAATTTGAGAGGAACCTGGGTCAGACCCAACTGCTGATCTTGGAGAGGCAAGAGGCCACTGGACTTCACCCTGGGGACAAAGACACCAGTGGTAGCCATTTTGGGGAGATCGTTCTACCACCTGGATGCTGGTGCTGACAAGCACCATTTTGGAATTCTCCCTCCAGCTTATTAGCACAGCCCTGCCCACTAGCCTTCTCACACCAGTACTGGGACCCCTCAAGCCAAACCAAGCAACTAGCCAGGAAGGGACATAGACTCACCCACTAGCAGGTGAGCTGCCTTTAGACCTCCTGAGCCAACAGCTTTCCCAGGACATGACTCTGTCCAATAGTGGGCCGAGGACCCAGCCCTGAACACCACTGCTCCAGCACTAACCCTGAGACCACCAGGACCCAGCAGCCAAAGGCCACAGGGCCCAGCTCCACCCAGCAATGGGCCAGCACTAGTCCCAGGACTGGCCTCACACACCAAGGAACCAGCATTTTGCCCCAGAACCCTCCTAGGCTCTGTAGCTAACCACCTCATGACCCAGCCCCCTGCCCACCAGCAGCCAGCAGCCTCCACACGAGGCAGAGCCTGGTAATCAACCAGACCAGAGGCCAGAAATGCCTACCAGACTTCCCATAGTTGTTAGCCTGCCACAACACAAGGACCTACAAAGCTCACATAAAGGGCAGCCTTAGAGCATATAGCTCTGGAGACTAGAGAGGAATGTATTGCTGGGACTCACAGGACGTCTCCTACAAAAGGCCACCTTTCCAAGGTCAGGAAATGTAACCAACTTTTCCAATACACAGAAATTTAAACAGGAAGTTACACAAAACGAAGCAACAGAAAAATATGATCCAAACAAAGGAAAAATATAAAAACCCCAGAAGAACTAGGTGAAGTGGAGATAAGCAATCTACCCAATAAAGAGTTCAAGGTAATGATCATAAAGATGTTCAAAGAACTCAGGAGAAGATTGGATAAAAAGAACAAGAAGTTAGAAGTTTTTAATAAAGAACTAGAAAATATAAAGAAGAACCAGAGATGAAGAATACAATAAATGAAATAAAAAATACACTAGAAGAAATCAACAGTAGATTAGGTGATACAGAGGAATGGATCCACAAGTTGGACGACAGAGTAGTGGAAATTACTGAAGCCAAGCAGAAAAAAAGAAAAAGAAATGAGAACAGTTTAAGATACTTCTACGACAATATCAAGCATAAAAGCATTTGCATTACTGGGGGCCCAGAAGCAAAAGAGTGAGAGAAAGGCACAAAGAACATATTTGAAGACATAATAGCTGAAAACTTCCCTAACCTGGGAAAGGAAACAGGAATCCAGATCCAGGACGCACAGAGAGTCCCAAAGAGGATCAACCCAAAGAGGACCACACCAAGACACACTGCAATTAAAATGGCAAAAATTAACAATAAAAAGAAAACATTAAAGGTAGCAAGAGAAAACCAACAAGTGACATACAAAGGAACTCCCAAAAGGCTCTCAGCTGACTTTTCAGCAGAAACTCTTCAGCCCAGAAGGGAGTGGCATGATACATTTACAGTGATGAAAGGGAAAAAACTACAACCAAAAATACACTACCCAGCAAGGCTTTCATTCAGATATGAAGGAGAGTCAAATGTTTTACAGACAAGCAAAAGCTAAAAGAGTTCAGCACCATCAAACCAGCTTTATAATAAATGTTAAAGGAACTTCTTTATGTAAAAAAGAAAAGGCCACAACTAGAAATAGGAAAATTGAGAAAGGAAAAGTCTCATTGGTAAGGGCAAATATACAGTAAAGGTAGTAAATCAACCAAGTATAAAGCTAGAGCAAGGTTAAAAGACAAAAACAGTAAAATCATCCATACCCACAGTAAGTGTTAAAGGATACACAAAACAAAAAAGATGTAAAATATGATGTTAAAAACAGTAAACGTTAGTGGGGGGTGGGCAAAAATACAAGGCTGTTAAAATTCATTTGAACTTAAGAAATCAACAACCTAAAATGATCATATATATATATATATAGATAGATAGATAGATAGATAGATAGATAGATTGATTGCTGTATACAAGCCTCATGGTAACCACAAACCAAAAATCTAAAGGTAGTCACAAAAATCACAAGAAAAGGGAGCAAAAGAAAAAGCAAGGAACAAAACAGAACTACAAAAACAACATTAAAACAATTAACCAAATGACCTATCAATAATTACTTTAAATGGAGATGGACTAAATGCTCCAATCAAAAAATAGAGTGCCTGAACGGGTACAAGACCCACACACATGCTACCTATAAGAGACTCACTTCAGATCCAAAGACACACACAGACCGAAAGCAAGGGAATGGAAAAAGGTATTCCTCACAAATGAAAATGAAAAGAAATACTTTTGGTAGCAATTTCATATCAGACAAAATAGACTTTCAAACAAAGACTAACAAGAGACAAAGAATGACACTGCATAATGATCAAGGGATCAACCCAAGAAGAAGATACAACTATTGTAAATATATATGCACCCAACATCGGAGCACCTATATACACAAAGCAAATATTAACAAACATAAAGGGAGAAACTGACAAACACAATAATAGTAGGTGACTTTAACACCTCACGTACATCAGTGGACAGACTGTCCAGGAAGGAAATCAATAAGGAAACACAGGTCTTCAATAACACATTCGAACAAATGGACTTCATAGATATATAGAACATTCCACGCAAAGCAGCAGAATGCACATTCTTTTGAGGGGCACATGGAACATTCTCCAAGATAGATCACATGGTAGTCCACACAACAAGTCTCAATAAATTTTAGAAAACTGAAATCATATCAAACATCTTTTCTGACCACAAGGCTATGAAACTAAAAATCAACTACAAGAAAAAAGCTGCAAAAAAACACAAACACATGGAGGCTAAACAACATGCTACTAAACAACCAACTGATCACTGAAGAAATCAAAGAGGAAATTAAAAAATACCTGGAGACAAATGAAAATGAAAGCACAATGATCCAAAATCTACAGGATGCAGCAAAAGCAGTTCTAAGAGGAAAGTTTATAGTGATACCAGCCTACCTCAGGAAACAAGAAAAATCTCAAATAAACAACCTAACGTTACAACTAAAGGAACTAGAAAAAAAAAGAACAATCAAAACCCAAAGTGAGTAGAAGTAAAGAAATCATAAAGAGCAAAGTGGAAATAAATAAAAGAGACTAAAAAAAAAATAGAAAAGACCAATGAAATTAAGAACTGGTTCTTTCAAAAGATAAACAAAATTGATAAACCTTCAGCCAGATTTGTCAAGAAAAAAAGAGAGGGCCAAAATCAATAAAGTCAAATATGAAAAAGGAGAAGTTACAACCAATACCACAGATATACAAAGGATCATAAGAGATTACTATGAAAATTACACACCAGTAAAATGGACAACCTAGAAGTGATGGACAAATTCCAAAAATGTACCATCTCCCAAGACTGAACCAGGAAGAAATGGAAATATGAACATTCTTTCTGCCAACACTTATCAAACCACATTAACCATCATTGGCTTTTGAAAGGTGTGTCACAAAGCAAAGCAGGTATGCCTCGTATGTCTCACATCTTGCTTCATTGCTTGTTCTACACTGGGGAAACATTACCTAGTGCCTGTTTTTCACCTAAAATACAAGGTATATAAAGAGAAGAGAGAGAGACCATCCATTTATGTCTTTATATCACCAATGCACAATACAATGACTGGAATACAAAAGCTATTCAACAAAACTTTTATGAATACATAAATAAAAATCAGAATACAGTTGAGGATACATCATCATAAATATCTCTAAGAATACTGTAGAATTAATGTTTAATTCTAGAAAGAATTGTAGCATTGAACTTTAAACTTCATAATATATATTTAACCTTAAGATGATTCAGAGATTTAAAAGCATTTATGTAATTAAAAATATCAAAGGTAATGGATTTTTAAAGTAGACCAATACATTAATAGTCAAGTAAAACATGAAATCCATGTTAGCTAAAAATTCAATAGAAGTATGATAACAGACATAAAAAGATACTGATAAACATGTCTTAGTTCAGTAAACTAAATGAGAAAATGTGGCTGAAAGATCAGATTTACTAAAAAGAAAAAGAAATCATACTTGGATGAACTAAATCACACTAAATATGATTTAAAGAAGGGACAGGAACATGGAGACCAAGTTGCCCAGCTTTCTTCCAGCTTAGATTTAAAATTAATCAAAATATTTGACAAAATGTTTTTACCATTTTGGTGAGAAATATAGAAAATTGAAATTTTAATTAAGCTATCATCTAAAAGCACTTCACAATTGAAAAGTACATTGCTCCTAATAAAATTGGTTCATAAATAAAAGGTAATTTCTACACAGCAATTTGCTAAATTTTATATGGAAGTGATAGTAAGAAAGGCCTTAAACATCATATCCTTTGTACTCACTTATTTGAATAAGAAACTAGAGCAATGTTTTAACTTAGAGTCATCAAATGTTTAACACAAAACAGTCTTGGGTAATAATAAAATGAAGAAATATATTTCCTAAGGGTGTTTAAATAAATTTTTAAGTCTTATTAACAACATAGAAATAAAATAATGTATAGGACTTGAAACAAGTAATCACTAATTATGAGATATGCCAAAGCACTTAATAATTATCCATAGACCTCTTTGTCACATAATTCACTTGTCAGAAAAATTATTCAGATAGGTAAAATGTTTTTAATTAGGCAAGTATTAACCATAAAATAAACTTTGCCCATTAAAGAGCGATATCATTGTATTACCTCTATACCTAAAATCCAGTAATTCAGTAAAAACTTGTGTGTGAATACTGATGATTAAAGTCTTTGCTCTAGGACAGACTATTTTCATTTAACAATGCATTTAAAATCTGTAGTCAAGTCTTAAACTATTTGAGGTATCCATGCATGGAAACAGCAAAACAAAGCCAAAGTACATAGTCAATAGACCTGAAACAATGTGGGTGTCAAGAAGGTAAGGGAAAAAACAGTCCCTAACAATGATTTCCACATAACATAAAAAATTTAACATAAAATAATTGGGGCTAACTACGAATCACATTTCAAAGATTTCATATTTAGATTATAATTCTTTTCCAAATGTGGGATGCCATTTAAGTTAATCAATGCTCTCTGGCCCAGGGCTTCACAAACTATCTGTGATGAAGGAATGATTTTTTTTCTATCCATTACAGATAGATAGATAAAGAGATAGATAGGTAGACAAATAGACAGATAGATAGATATACAGACAGACAGAAAGACAGATACATAGATCGATAGGAAAAAAACAGAAACAAAGAATAAGCTTGGTTTGAAATGGAAATGAAATGATTAAAAAAATGCTCATATGAAACCAAAATTAATGACTACAGTATTGTTGTATGCCATAAGAATATTAGAAATGCTAAACCTAAAATGAGATAATAACATTACAATTAGTTTCTGAACCATGTTTATGATACGAGGACTAGCAAAGGAATAGGCCCACATTCAGGGCAAATAATACAATGCAGGTTTGACACATTGGCAGCTCCCACCCAAGACCCTGATAGACACTGCTAATTGATTATGCCACTTTTTAACCAATAACTAGAGAAGCAGCTTCTCAGTCTTTCCCCATACAGCACAGCAGACAGTCACTTGCAATTGATTGGTGTTAACGTAAGACCAGTATGTCACGTAGAAAAATGAAAAAATATGACAAGAATAAAAAGACCTATTCAACTCTTATTTTTTCCTGTCTTTATAATTAAACACATGTACATGACAGCATATAACAAACTTGCTTAAGTGAAAATGTATAATGGAATAACCAAGCTATTATGAATGAACACATAGCTCCAAGCCAAACAAATCATATTCCAGGATACTGTAATAATGCAGAAATGTGATTATGAATACATGAAAATCAACTTGAGACTGGAGCAGGCAGGGAAGGTTAAGCACGGTATGGCCCTATTTAAATAGACTGAAAAGAGCTACGTATTCCATACATGTCACAAAGCAATAAGAGGATATGAAGAGACAAAGAAAAAGAACTTGCAGGAAGATTTTGAGCAAACCAGTATGCAGCAAAAGATATAAATAGGAAAGTTCTTGGGATGAAAAGCCAAAATGCAGGTTAGGGTCTGGTTCTGAGAATCTTCCTTGTTCCCTAGTTCTTTTCAGGCCTAACCCCTATAATGAACAAATTTTACACATTCTTTCCTATTTTTTGAAACATTTTCTCACTGGCATAAGGGACCTTAATGTGACTTTTTTCAATTATGAAAAGCCAAGGACACGGGGACACAGTTTACCAATTTGCTTTATATTGAATTTCTTTTAAAATTTACTCACATATTTTCTCATATATTGATACATGTTTTAAGAACTTAAATAAGAAGTTCTAAATAGAGATTATACACACTGGATCCTATATATATTATGAAGTTATACTTTATATATACACACTATATACATACTTTATATATATATATATAAAATATATTACACACACAAACCGTTTTACTAATAGAAAGGCTTGATATTGTTAAATTGTAAGTTCTCCCGAAATGGATTTGTATGTTCAAGACAATCCTATCCAAAAATGCAGCAGGCTTTTATTTTTAGAAATTGTCAGGCTTATTCTAAAATACATAAGGAAATACTAAGTATCTAGAAGAGATAAACCAAATCTTAAAAAAAAAAAAAAAAAAAAAAGACAGGTCTTAACACTACTTGATTGCAAAAATTTCTATAAATCTACAGTAATCTTCACTGCCTGGGACTGACAAAAGGCTAAGTTCAGTGACACCAAATAGAGGTACAGAAATGAACCCACGTATGCATGGCCATTTGACTGTCAAAAGAGGTACCAAAGCAATTCAGTGTGAGAAATGACAGCCTTTTCAACAAGTGGTGCTAGAACTGGTCATCCCATAAGGAAAAATATAAATATTGAACCTTAGTTTTACCATATCCAAAAATTAGCATGAATTATAGACCTAAATGTAAAAGTTAAAATTATACAAATTCCCAAGGAAAACAGATGTATTTGCCACCCTGGAGTAGGCAAAGATTTCTAAGACAGGTTATAAGAAGTACACACTAAAAACACATAAGGTGAAAAATTGGATATCAAAATTTAAAACTCTTCTCTTTGAAAGACTATCTAGAAAATAAGGCATATCACACATAACAGAAAATATTCTTAATATACTTCCGGCCAAAGAGCAGGTAGACAAAATAATGAACTGAGAATTCAATAATAAAAAATAAACCCAAATCAAAAACAGACAAACTATTTGACCAGACCTTCCACAATAGACAAAAATGACAAATAGGCACATGAAAATTAGCTCAATATCATTGGTCATCAGAGAAATGCAAATTAAACCCCAAATGAGATTCCGTTACGTAACCGTTAGAATGGCTAAAATTTAAAGGACTCAAAAATTCCTTGTAACTTTTTACCTCAGCTGGGCAGCAATATAATGAAATAAACTTCTTAAGCTAACTTGATAAACTCAAAACCAACGCACGTTTTTTTGAGGCTTATATTATTGCACTGGTTGTTCTCCACAACCTAGTGGAAAGCGCAGACAAAAATGCAAAATGACAGACACAATGCTGAGGAAAAAGGAAGTAAATCAACAAATATGTATAAGCCATAAAAAGTTAGGTTCCATCCGAATTAAACTCTTCTGTCTTTATCACAAAGAAACAGTTCAAAGTAAAATCACCTCAGCTCCTTGCACATGACTCACTTTACTCATTTTATACTACTTAGCAGTCAGAAGATGCTTTTTCTAGCAAACAGTATCTTCCCTACCCCCTTCACTCCAATATAACAGTGGTCTTGGTTTTTCATACTTTTAAGCTACTCAGAAACTGTTACGAGAATTAAATGAGATGTATATGAAAGCAGTAGGTATACCACCAAGCGTTGCTGCAGGGTCATCACTTACCATTAGTTGTGCCACCTGAATCTTCTCACTGAGCTGTAGCCGAGTCTGCAAGAAAAGCTCTGATAATTTTCTGGAGCTGCCTAAAATAAAGAAAAATAAATAAATCTATCAGATGTTACAAACACAACTTTTATAGAACATGGAAAATGCTATCTTCTCACTTTTTATGTTAACATAATGTAATCCAGCCCTTAACGGTTGTTTAATTTAAATTTTCTCCTAACTATCCATCCAACATTCCCTCACTTAGAGTCACCCAAACATAAGAGGTAAGTATTTCTTTGAAGCAAAAACTGAAGAAGTTCAAATGGACACTCAAAATAACCACCTTTCAGGTGGGTACTGTTTTGTACCACTGAAATTTTCCTAGAAACTAAATGCTTTTAATAGCCTTAAAATTACATGACATACTTTTTATATTTATTAAACATTTTTTAAAAACCTATATGGTCCTTGGGAATAACGTTACTCAGATATTTCTTTGCAAACTTCAGGAGTCCAGTCTACACTGATAACAGTAACAGTGTGAAGCAAAGCTACTTCTAGGAAATGTCAGATAAGCAGATTAGAAAAACAGTGGGGAAAAAAGGGACTAAACAGTGAATTGGGACATGATTAAAGAAAATAATTTATTGATCACAATATGTTCTACTTCACCAGCTTAAGATAAAAATGTCCAAATTTTTTAACTTATTTTGTGACAATTTTAGACCCACATTTAAAAGTTTTGAAAACAGTACAGTTTACACCCCAAGAAGATCCTTTCACTCAGCTTCTCCTTATGTTAACATTTTAACCATAGGGTATTTATCAAAACTAAGAAATTAGCCTTGATATACTATTTTAACTAATATTTTGAACTTATTGAGACTTTATTAATTTTTTCTCTAACATTATGTTTATGTTTCAGGATCCCATCCAGGATTCCACACAACGTTTCGTTGGCAGGTTTCATTAGTCTCCTCCTGTCTGTGATTTCTTCAGCCCTCCCCTGTCTCTCATGACACTTTTCAAGATTACTGATCAGTTACTTTTTTAGAATGTCCTCCAATTTAGAGTGTCTGATGTTTTCTCATGATTAGGCTCAGATTTTGCATTACTGGGAGAAATCATACAGAGACACTATGTCCTTCTCAGTGCATTACAATAGCAAGTATATGAGGCCGGTATGTATTACTGGGATGTTGACCTCGACAACCTGGTTAAAGTGGTGCTTGCCAAGACTCTGCGCTCTATAGCTACTATCTTTCTTATTTAATTACTAAATAAATGTGTAGGAGGAGGACACTGGAGATGATGTACGTATTTTGGGCCTGTTTATTTTATACCCACTAGTTCTAACATCCATCTGTGGACCTTTACTATGGAGACTATTTATGTTTTCCTCTAATTGCACAGTTCTATTTCCCTCTCCATTGTTGCTCCTCTGACAACGTCCCAGTGAGGTGTGGAGGGACACCTCATTACACCCTGGTGAGAATGGAAGTCCAAGCTCTTTAAGTGGTCTCCATTGACATAATGGGGGTCTTAGTTACCGGCTTTTGGAGATGAAAAGTCCTGGCTCCCTACTTGACCTAGAGTGACACCACTCAAGTGGGAGGATTGGGGCATCCTGTTACAGAATAGTGAGAGTGGAAGAGGGGAAGGAGGGGACCACTAAAAAAGAAATCTAAACATAAACAAAACTAGTTTTTTTTTTAAGTGACAAATATAAACTAGATAAAACATAACATCATAGGAAAACAAAACCTGTTGGGATGCATACCTGAAAGTATACTGGGTTCTAAATAAAACTGAAAATAAATCATGAGTGCTTATTTGAGGCACCATAACAGAGACACTAAGTAAATTAAAAACAGAGAGTGCAAAAACACACTCTGGTTCATGAATTCATCATGTTCATGGTAACAGTTCTCCCAAATGCCAAGAAAACTATTCTCAGTGTGTAAATGCAGCATTTATGCCAAAACAGCAGAAGCCCATCAGTGCCAAAACAATAGCAGCAGGGGCATTTACAGCAACTGTACCTTCCAGGCTGACAATGGAACTGAGTTACCAGGAAAGGAAACATGCTTCAGTGATGTAAGGAAACTAGCCTAAGGACAGAATCTGAGAAACAATGCACCAGAAGAAGAATCCTACGCAATCTGGGCCATCAGGAACTGGCACCTTTGATGTAAAAGGCACAGGAGAGGCAATAAGTCATAGTTTTCTGTTCTTTCACATTGATTTGCAAGAGATAAGGAATTATAAGAAAATTATCTAGTAGTATTTATTCTTCAAATTAGAACTTGTAAACCAGTAGGGAGTTTTAAAACACCAGATGGTATAAAATCAGGTACAAGATGATTGCTACATAGAGAAATACTAATTAAAATGATAAAATTAATTTCACTTTTTTGTTGTTTAATAAGCCATTTAAAGATTTAGGTTGCTTGTACACTTCACATGAAAGTGCTTTCCATTTTATTTGTGTAACTTAATAAAATCTGGGTCTAGAAGACAAAATACAATTTCTAATAAAGCTGATATATGTATCAGTAAATCAGAAAAAATACACATTAGTGTCTTAAATTTTCTTTATACTTTGTGAGTACCATCAATAGTTTAATGATTATAACATTATCTTTTACCACACCATTCAATTCTTTTCTATTGGGTTGGCCAAAAAGTGCCTTCGGTTTTTAAGTAAAAATAAGACACATTTTTCATTTTCACCAAGAACTTTATTGAACAACATATTTATGCTTCTGTTCCACTACCTTCTGCCATTTTTCAGGCAACTACGTAATTCCATCTTCCCAAAACTTTTTACTTTTTTGAGCAAAGAACTGTTCCAGGTGCTTTTTACAGTCTTCCAGGGAACTGAAATTTTTTCCATTAAGAGAATTTTGTAAAGACCTAAATAAAGGGAAATACAAAGGTGCAATGTCTGGTGAATACAGCGGATGAATCAGAACTTCCCAGCCAAGCTGTAATACTTTTTGCCTGGTCATCAAAGAAACAGGCAGTCTTGCGTTATCCTGATGGAAGATTATGCATTTTCTGTTGACTAATTCTGGATGCTTTTCGCTGAGTGCTGCTTTCAGTGGGTCTAACTGGGAGCAGTACTTGTTGGAATGAATCGTTTGATTTTCCGGGAGGAGCTCATAATAGAGGACTCCCTTCCAATCTCACCATATATACAACATCACCTTCTTTGGATGAAGACCGGCCTGTGGTGTCGTTGGTGGTGGTTCATTTCGCTTGCCTCATGATCTCTTCCATTCCACGTTATTGTACAGTATCCACTTTTCATCACCCATCACAATTTGTTATAAAAATGGAACATTTTTGTTATGTTTAAGTAGAGAGCCACATATAGAAATACGGTCAAGATTTTTTTTGCTTAACTTATGTGGAACCCAAACATCAAAGCGATTCACATAACCAAGCTGGGGCAAATGATTTTCAACACTTGATCTGGATATTTTGAGTATGTCGGCTATCTCCCATGTGGTATAACATTGATTGTTCTCAATGTCTTGATTTGATCGCTATCAACTTCGACTGATCTACCTAACCGTGTAGCATCGTCCAGCGAGAAATCTCCAGCACAAAACTTCACAAACCACTTTTGACACATTCGATCAGTCACAGCACCTTCTCCATACACTGTACAAATCCTTTTTTGCATTTCGGTTGTGTTTTTACCTTTCTTGAAATAATAAAGCATAATATGCCAAAAATGTTGCTTTTTTTCTTCCATCTTCAATATTAAAATGGCTACACAAAAATTCACCAATTTTGATAGGTCTTTTTTTAAATGCACGCTGATATGACAGCTGTCACAATCTAACAAAACTGTTTCAAATGAAGTTAAAGACAACTAAGTGCTACTAGAACCATCTTACGGAAAAAACCAAACGAATCTTTTGGCCAATCCAATACATATATGTTACTTAACTGAACTAAAGACACAGATTACTAAAAAGATCATCTAAAAGGGTGTAATTCATCCTAGCATTCCTAGCCCCAAATAAGATTAGTCCTGAAGACTGAAAAATAAAATTGTAAAAACCATATAAATATAGAAAGCCAAAGGCTTTGGTGGGGGAGGGGGAGAAATGAAATTCTTATCTTCTGCTATTTTATGCCCTTCCCATTTAAATTCTTAATTTTACATCAATGCTCAATAATAAACTCTTTCATTCAGTTAGCAAATACAGATATTGGAAAACCAATAAAAGAGAAAAGTGAAAAACAGCTAATTGGTATTCAAGAGTGGCTAAACTTTAGTTTCTTAGCCACTCTTATTGCTGTAAGTCCAACTCTCTTTAAGACCTTACAAGTTTGCATTTAAGATTTATCAGTAATAATGGAAGTTCAAATGGATAGTAGGGAATTCCCAGAGAACAGATAAATATAAATATCTGCCACCTTTTCCAGCTATTCTGCCAAATAAGGATTTTTTTCTCTAAAATATACTTACTAAGGCTTTTCCAAGCCTGAAGTATAATATGGTTTCTACTCCTTGCCTTGGAAGAATTCCAAAACAAAACACTTTATAAAATGATATTCATGCTAAGTAACTTTTAGAAAAAACAATATCATGATCAAAGTATTTATTATTAAAGGAGAATATATTTAATTCTAAAACATGTTTTTAATTTTCTTAACAAAAATCATAATAAGAGGAAAAAAATTTAACAAAAGGATAAAAGTCCCAAGACCCTTGATATTCACTTCAATATTGTATTTTTTTTCAAGAATATTTAAAAGATATGACAAAAGTCTAGGTTTCATAAATACAATGAGCTGAGATTATAGCATCAGTGAAAATATTATATCATAATAAATCATCTATTGGAATGGGTAGTAATGAAATAATAAAATCCAATATCTTAATATTGAGGCTTTTAGGCTATTAATAAATTTCACCAAAACATTCTGTGATAACACCATTGTTTCTGTTTTAAACTGAAGAATCTGTGAAATTAAACAATTTCAATATTTTATTTTCAAAGGTTATTAAGTTCAAGAGTGCTAAGAAAAGCCAGGAAGCCTCTCTCCAAATATGCCAAATGGCACCAATGCTCAAGCTGAGTCAAACCAGAAATTCCCATTGTTAGTTTCTACCTTAAATTCTGAAGAATTGATTTTCGATTAAATCATGTTCATTATAAAACTTTAAGCCCCAGCTGACAGACCTTCTATTATTCAATGTACAAAATAAAACATTAGCCATCTGTTAAAATCATCTTTCTACCTTTTAATGAAAAATTTTTATTAGTTGGCAGAATTTCTCTATTTTCCAGGAATAAAAGACACAAGAAACTTCCATTGTTCAAGCTGACAGGGCTGCCAGACAGAAGCCTCATCAGTCACTGAATTGCCCTTGAGCAGCACAGCTTTATGATATTTCTAAAGAGTCTGTTTGGACCTGAAAATGTTCTTCCACTTAAATACACTCTGGAAGTAGACACATTTTCTTTCTATTCTATTCTCAGACAAAAAAAAAAAAGGTATTTTTCTTTACTGCCTTTCTTTGTTTTCCACACGCACATGCAATAAACTGTTCTGTCAAGAGAAAGAGCAAAGGGCTCAATTCAATAAAAAATTGCAGTGATTATGCTATGCAATTTCGCTCCTGCTACTTTATCACAATTTGCCATTCAAGTGGACACTGCTGTGCTCCCGGCTTTAGAGGGGGGAAAGTCCATCAGGTGCTGCAAGGTCATTTTATACCAGAAAGACACAAGTCCAATTTGAGAGTGTGCCTATGTCAGATTGTCAGCAGTCCTTGTATCATAAGCCAAAATCATGACTTCATGCGACACAAAGCAACCAGAATGGATCATTATCAAATAACGCTTATTTACCTAAGAACTCTCAGGGTCTGAGTTAATCGCTGTTACATAAGAAGCTACACAGTTCAGGCCTCAAAGGCACGACTTAACTAGT
Organism: Balaenoptera acutorostrata; assembly: GCF_949987535.1. Lineage (NCBI taxonomy): Eukaryota > Metazoa > Chordata > Mammalia > Artiodactyla > Balaenopteridae > Balaenoptera > Balaenoptera acutorostrata. The sequence continues at coordinate 67,074,198 of NC_080070.1, forward strand.
TAACTGCTCTCTATTACTGTTCCACCTCAAGGCCATTCAGGAGTGTGAAAAACCAGAAATGAGCTCAAACTTGGGAAGATGATTCGGTTGGTTTGTTGTGTACATAGACTTGAAAAGGAAAAAAATTTTAAAGTCTCTACAGTCCAGATGATCTAGGTCTCCTTTCAATTAGGGTATTTTTCTGGAAACTCTGTGACTTCAGAATTGCTTTAATATTAACATAGTAAAGATTTCTACAGACATTTTTGTATGTGTGCTAAAAGCTGCAGCATGCTTGTAGCTTTTATGGTTCAGTATAAGAGAATATTAAGATATTATACATGTTTTTTTTTAAAATAAATTTATTTATTTATTTATTTTTGGCTGTATTGGGTCTTCGTTTCTGTGCGAGGGCTTTCTCTATTTGTGGCAAGCGGGGGCCACCCCTCATCGCGGTGTGTGGGCCTCTCACTATCGCGGCCTCTCTTGTTGCGGAGCACAGGCTCCAGACACGCAGGCTCAGTAGTTGTGGCTCACGGGCCCAGTTGCTCTGTGGCATGTGGGATCTTCCCAGACCAGGGCTCGAACCCGTGTCCCCTGCATTGGCAGGCAGATTCTCAACCACTGCGCCACCAGGGAAGCCCTACATGTTTTTAATTCATAGTTAAGTCATGAAAATCTGGTATGCATTTTACACTTACAGCACATCACTTCAGACTAATCATAGTTCAACCGCTCAACAGCCTCATTTGGTTAACTGCTACTACAGGAGACACACTGCTCTAGAATCTTACAGGTAAAGCCAGACATGTACAAAAATATATCAGACATATGCCAATATCTCTAAGGTGCTCATGGAATTCAAAAAAGGTAGAAAGATTCTATCTGGACTGTCAAGGACAGTTCATGACTACATTTGCTCTACTGTGATTAGTATCTATCTACTCATGGTTTTAACAGCAAAGTATGTAAGAAACTGTATTTATTAGGGGCTTTACTTTGAGATTGGAAAATAAAGTATATATGAGGCAGAGAATGTATTTTTGGTGTACTTGGAGGTGACTTTAAGAGGGCAGTCAGTTATACAGAAGCTAGCTTGAATGCTTTTATTCCTTAATAAGTAAAACATAATGATGAATTGAACAGCAGTGATAGTGTCTGGGAAAAAAAGTGAGTACAGGGAAAAAAAGCAGCATTGAACCTACAGAATTAGCAGGTCTTTGGAGCCCAAGCAAAAGTTCCATACCAAAGTGATTCTGATATATCGACCCTGTAAAAGCAGGAAAATGAGATCACCAAAAAGGTTAGAAATGGCAAATTTCTAAAAAAAATTTAATGAAAGAAAAATTAATGAAGTAAGCCAAAAATAATAGAATTAGAGTTCAGATATATTTAGTTGAGAAACAGGAAAATAAATAAGTGGATGTGATCTTCAACAAGATATTTCAGAATAGATATCATGACTAGATTGCAGAACTGAGAATTGTGCAGAAAGAAGTAGATGTTAGAAATATGAAAGTTGAGATAAATGAGAGATAACATGTTGAGGGAAAAAAACCCAGCAGAACCATGAAGAATTTCACATGCAAAAGTCTACAAGGTTAGAAGAGAGGAAGAGACAAAGCAGAGGGATAAAAATCAAAATGCAGGGGCTTCGCCGGTGGCACAGTGGTTAAGAATCCGCCTGCCAATGCAGGGGACACGGGTTCAAGCCCTGGTCCAGGAAGATCCCACATGCCGTGGAGTAACTAAGCCCATGCACCACAACTACTGAGCCTGCGCTCTAGAGACCGTGAGCAACAACTACTGAGCCCGCACGCCACAACAATTGAAGCCCACATGCCTAGAGCCCGTGCTCCACAACAAGAGAAGCCACCACAATGAGAAGTCCGCACACTGCAACCAAGAGTAACCCCTGCTCCCCGCAACTAGAGAAAGTCGGTGCACAGCAACAGACACAACACAGCCAAAAATAAAAAATAAATAAATAATAAAATAAATAAAAAATAAATAAAAATGCAGTTTATCTTGGAAGCTGTATTACTATGATGCCTCAGAGGTTATTCACAAAATCTAGTTTGGAGACTTGCAAAGAACATGGTAAGGTAAGTGACCCCCACTGCTACACACTGTCATAACATCATGAAGATACTCAATGAAACATTAAAAAAATTTCATATTGTAAAATATACAAAGATGCTTCATACTGTTACACTCTGAATCAGGTTTTATGATTTGAAAAACAAAACACTGAAGAATGCCATTTACTGCCTGAAAGAGGTTGGGCCATATAAAATGAATTTCGGTAGAATTAAACTCTAGAAATTTTCATTTTGCACGTATTCCATTACCTAACTTACTCCCAAAAAATACAGATTGAGGCTGGAGGAGCAAAGGATAAGAAATATGATTTTAGTTGAGAAGGTATAGACCAAGGAGAATCCTATTTAAAGCTAGAACGTGACTGAGAGCTGTGTAAATTAAGCTGATCCCCACTGTGTAGCTGAGATTTGACCTGCACAAAAGTAAGCTTGAAATTGGAAGACAGTGTCAATTAATTAACCACACTTTCTGAGAAACACGGTGTCTGCACAGTTCTTCCCTCATAGATGATGATAAAGCTATCGAATAATGCAAATGAAAACCCTGCAATACTTGCAGAATAAAGGCATCAAAAATAGTATGTGGAAGATCCAGAATACACATATATTTGACACGGACATTTCAGGAATGAGGAAAAGAAATGTTGGAGACACGAGAAAAATATTAAGCTGAGAAAAGTGGTAAATACCTAAGTAAATCTAAATCAATTTTTGTTTTATGGGACAATGATAATACTGAGCAAGAGCATTTGTGCCAGAAGCAGAGTGACCAGTGTTACCACACTCTGTAGTACTTGGATTCTTCAGGAAACAGGAAAGATGCTGACTGAATATAAACCTAGGTTAGTAACACGTTTCAATAGTAACCTCAAAAAGAACAAAAATAAAGTGCGTACCTTCAAAGTTAGTTAAGGAAAACACTGGAATGGATGGGGAAATATATTCAATAAATAAAAAACAAAGACTGGGTAAAACACAAAAAAACCTCCAAGATATCCAGGGATGTTGGGACAAAATGCCATCTTATACTCCTTGTGTGGCCATTAATTGTTTAAAACTTTGTTCATATACCCAAGTAGTGAAATTGGGAGAGTTCTGAGTTTTATATTATGTTCAGGTGAACTTCTACTCTTGAGATACTTTAAAACTCTTTATACACAACATATATTTGTTTACTAAATGAATTATAAAAGTGTACAATAATTTGTAGCTATCGCTAAGAGGATTAACAGGTGCAAAATTTCTGGTGAGTACATCAACAGTAAGTATCAGTATCACCTGAAATGGATGTTCCCTTTGTTCTTTACAGCAATGTTTAATTAGGATTTTGTCATGGGATGAGAAAGATTCATTTTTTTAAATGTTCCTGACTTACTTATAATAGCAAATGTCTATCACCAATATTCTTCATTACAGTCTCTATTCTGCTGACCCCCTTCTAACATAAAGAACACAACGGAAGAGATGGTGTGTTCAACATATAGGAATGTTCAAATATAGGGACTGGTTAAATAAACTGTGGATCATCTTTACGAGTGAATAGTATGAATGCTTTAAAAATAATAATATCACAGAAGGTTATCAGTGGCATGGGAAATGTTTAATATACGTTAAATGAAAATTTTCTTAAAATTATATACTACATGATACCTTACTAAGGACACATACCCAAGGCAAAAAGTGACTCTTTATATGTTGTTTAAGAATTCTCTATTTTCCAAATGTTCTACAATAATCATGTATTGTAACTATGTAATGAGATAATTACAAAATAGAGTAATCCATAATTTGACTATACAATATTGTATGTCACCAAACAATACTGATATTAATAAATAAAATGGCTCATTTTCGCATATAATAAAAAATCCATGGTTTAAAAAACATCAGCACTCACATAATATGGTACTCACTGTAATGAAATAACCCATAATGTGGTGTTGTGATCCACACAAATCAGCCACCAAAGTGACTGTTTCAGAATCTAAGTTTCAGCTAATTAAAAATGTAAGTGAATGTGTCACAAATAAGCAGGCATTTATATAGCACACTATACTGAAAGACTTCTCAAGCACTCTTTGTGTGGTATCTAAGTCTTTTTTCATCCTCTGTGTTTCAGTGAACATCCTGAAAAAATACACAGGATAAATATGTACATAATCCACTTTAATATCAGTTTGTTTTTAACAGTATCTGCCTCGTACCTTTATAAGAGTAACAAAGACAAACAATATCACCACTTTAGGAAGAAAAATATATTCAGTTTTTAAAATATTTTGTTCTCTAATTCTTGAAATTTTAGGATTTAAAAGTAATTCAGTTTTTGATAAAATTTGTAGGAACCAATTAGAAGATAAATCTTCTTTAAAGCTTACCTGTTAAAATTTTGCTTGCCACTAGGCCATGCATAGTCTATATGTATCAATTTTACTGGTTGACCCACACTCACAAGTACTTGTATAAATAAAAATACAGTTTTTTTATATTTAAGTTGGATACATTAATAAGTGCCTTCCAGAACAGAAAATAATGTCATCCCTTTCCTTTATCCAATGTATCCTTTTCCTTTATTTAAGGGGTGGATGCCACTGTTTCAGAGATTTCTTACTGTTATTATTTTAATTACCCAGGTCCTGTTCATACACACTTGTGTATATAGAAAATCAATAAGCAAAAAAGGAAAATACAAAATAAAAAAATCATACATTGATGCTTTTAGAGGGAGAATTTTTTACAAACTTACAAATCAACCAGCTGTTCAAATAATGTATGCTGCAGCTGGCTCTTACATGGGCCTGAGTGTCCAAGAGTAGCAGATGTCCCAGTTCTATAAATGTGCTAGTAGAAGGTGGTCCTAAATTGAAATGGAAACAAATGGCGATGCAAACCTACAAGTGAGCATTTGACTGTAGAAATGATTCAATATATATTTTTCTAAAAATTTCTGTAAACATCAGAGTAAAGTGCTTTTCAGCTAAAAGCTATAAAAATATCCTATAGCCTCCAAAAGAGTGAATTGATCTCTACACTGATTTTTTGTTTGTTTTAGATAAGCTCTTCCTCCCCTATACTACGCAAGTGAATGTGGTTTTTTTTTCAATTTAGAAAAGTGTTTAGAACCTAAAGCGACAGTAATTCAGACAATTAACATGGATCTGTCTACAGTGACATTTAACTTAGTGATTTAAAAGATGACCTGTAGAGCCCATAACTGCTCATAAGCAAATGCCAAGATGAAAAATCTCAAATCAAATAATGAAAATGTTAAAATATAATAGAAGTCCTGTTCTCAAGAATGTCCACCTAATGGGGAAAAGAGATTTGAACAAATAACAGTATTTCAACTCCAATGAGTGAAGGGTGCATACGAAACAACAGTAGCACAGATAAGTAATGCCACGATGAGCACGACAGGAGGCCAGAGACCTCCTCATAAAGAAGATGACTATTAAATTGGTTTCAATTCTTTATAGACACGCCCTGAGTAAGCAACATAATGGAAGGGAAAGTATTCTAGGCAAAAGGTATAACATGTACAAGATCAGGTATATGTAAATGAGCATAGTAAATAGGTTTGGAATGACTGAAATACAAAGTAGAGAGTGGAAGCAACAGTCTGGAAAGGAAGAAAGGGGAGGTCATGAATGATCTTGTAGGCGATACTCAGAGTTTAGCTTTTATCCTATAAGCAATGGAAATCTACTTAAATTTTCTTGAGAGATAAAAAAACATATATTGGATTTTTCACAATACGAAGGTAAAATTCCTTCATTTCACTGTAGTTAGAATGAAATAAAGAGTGAATACACTGGAGGTGTAGATGGGAAGACATTGAAGCCATCCATATGAGAAAAGATGATACTTTGAGCTAATGCAGTGAGGATGGAGGCCATTTCCTAGTCAAAGACAAAGTATGCTTCCTTACTGACCTGAAATAAGATCCAAACTCTTGGTCTGAGCATTAACTTTCTCAGAAATTTGAGAGAAATTTCCATTTTAACCTATTAGCCTATCCTTTTTAGCCTTTCCATTTTAACCTATTAGCCTTTAACCATTAGCCTTTAACCATTAGCCATTTAACCATTAGCCTTTCCATTTTAACCTATTAGCCTATCCCCAACCATATTCCCATACCAACTCCATTTCACTACACTGGATCAATGTTCCAAAATAAGACCTAGTCTTCCCCATCCATGTGTCTCCTAAACTCATCTTTATCCAGCAAAGTTAATTACAGCTCTTCTTTGATGCCTTTCAAATCACTTTGGTTTTATCCCCTGTAATACCTAGAAAAATATCTTCCACATGGTAGAGTTTCAATAAATGTTTGAAGAATTTAACTGACTCTCTTGCCTCTCAGAACAGTTGACTTGTTTATCCAATAGAAAACTGCTAGTTCATGGCAAAGTCAGGGGTATAATTTAATCTAAAACTTTGAGTTCTCAGCCTACTTCTTTCTTGACCATACCATGAGACTTGTAACAGTCAAACTGCCTCTACCTAGATGTTCCTCTAGCATTATAAACTCAATAGTCTTATCCAAATTAACTGACTTCAACTATTTCCTATCTTCCAGCTCTTGCCAATATCTGTTAATTAAATCACCAATGGCACAGTCATCTAGATTTAACACTTCAAAGTCAGCTGAAATTCATCCACCCACAACAGGACTTCAATTACTCCCCAAGTTCTGTCAATTTCATGTCTGTGGTTCTTCTTTGCTCCATTTCACTCTATGCTGGACTTTGAAATAAGATCCTAACTGTTCTCCCCACTGCCATTAAACCCCTTCTTCATCCAGTTTATTCTATAGATCAGAACAAATTAATCTTCATAAAGTACAATGCTGACCATGCCACTGCAATGATAAAAGTTTTAATACTATTGAACACTATTTTAAAGTGTTTAGCTAATACAATTAGCTTAGAAAATTAAATATTTGAAAGTACATATTGAAAATAAAGAACATATATTTTCTTTGGAGATGATACTGAAAAAAAATCCTATTCTCAATAGTAATAATTTTTTAAATTATAAAATACCTAAAATTATAATATAAAAATGTCTTTATACTGAAAATAAACTTAATAAAAATGAACTACATAAAATTATACAATAATGTTGGAAAAATCAAAATAAGAAGAATAAAAAGGTTTAAGTGGAGATAAACTCCCTTTTTCTGAAATAATTAATATAATTCCATGATTGATAATTAATATATAGTACAATTTTAATGTTTCCTATTATTGTTTTTTTATTGTTTTTGTTTTGGGAACCAGAAAATAATTAAAAAATGAACACAGAAGAACATATGTCCCATAAAAGCTGAGAAGCGTTCGGAAAGAAGTCAGTAGTATAAATAAAACATTCTACAGGTGCAGTAGTTTACTATTGTTGTGTTTCAAATTACCACAACATAAGATGCTCAAGACAATGTCCATTTATTACATCTCTTCAGGTCAGAAGTTCAGCACCACATAGGTGGGTTCTCTGCTTGGGGTGTAACACAACTAAAATTAAAGGGTCAGCTGGCTGCATTCTCATCTGAAACTTGGGGCCTTTTGGATGATGGTGCAGGAAATAATGTATGCTGCTACTTCTCACTGAGAAACACTTCACCCTGGCTCTTTTAACAAGGCTAGATATGGAATTGAACATCTAGCACAGGCAGAGGTAAAATCTAGCATGGGGAAGCATGTCTGTTGCCAGGGCCCAGGCCATTGCATGATGGTAAAGTAAGTAAGCACACAAAAGGTAGCCACACCATTACTTTGTTTACATGTTTCACATCCTTACTTTAACTCTTAAACTATTTTTATAATTTTAACAACGCTCATGTCACCTTGGTTCAGGGCAAAAATATTAAAACATCTTCTTTTGGGCCTATTGACAAAGAAAGACACTGCCACCTCTGTAGTCCCATCCATTGTGAAGGTAGCATTGGGTTTACAATACATTATTCTAAACATATAATTTTCCTCATCACACATTTTTTTCATGTAATCCAACACATTTTCTGAAAAAGTGTTATTTGTCTGAAAATATTTTAGGGTCAGCTACATGTAGTACCTACATTTTTCTCTAAAAAGAACAGCATAATATGTATTATATTCCAAATATATCTTAAAATAAATGCAGTTATGCTTACACAATATTAACAACATTGTAAAATTTGGTGCTGGTGGACAGCAACATTTGAAAAAGCAATTCTAATGCCATGGTTTTTAATATGAAAAGCAATCATACATAAGACCTAGAGAAAAACTCACTAAGGCTGTTAAAATAAGGATGGGTCATTATTACAGCTATTTATCTAAAAGACAAATAATCGGTTAACAACTTATCATCTGTAAATTATGCCATGAAATAATTTTGTTTATTACCAAATTATTAGCTGATGTTATTTCTAATCATGTTCAACCAGTGATTGGTCCTCTCCTCCCCAAATGGTCTAATCATCTCAGGGGTAACTATGAGTATATGGGGATTCCTTTGCAATTGTGACTCTAGTTAAAGCAAATTTATCCCATGAATACATTTATGCTGCAGGGTATTTCCATCTAATCCTTTCCTTCTTCTAATCCACACCCTTGGAATTAAAATGAGAAGCTTTTGCACTTTAATGAATGCACAAAAACAGTATCAATATTTACTCAACAATATTGTTAAATTTCCCAGTGCAAAAAGAAAATGGCCAAACTCATTTCCACTGACAATTACTCAGCATGGACTCAACTGGCTCCCACCAATGCTTTCATATCCTTGATAAACACAATAGTTTGGATGAGTCCATGTCTCTGCATACACATTTTTTTCCTAATGCTCTGAAAAGAAATAATGTGTTAAATTTGCTATTTTAAAAAAAATCAGCCAGCTTGAAACCAGAAAATTCCTAAGATGATAAGAACAAAAAATACAGCTTCCTAACAGGGATAGATCCTTGTTATGTGTGTCAAAATAGTTTTCTGAAAGTCACCAGGTAAGAGAAAACTATGCACACTTAAAATGACAGTTAAATGAGTATCTGCATATGTTTTTGTGATTGGAATTATTAAATAGAATTTTATTAAAAGATTAATACATTTCTTTGTCTCTTTTTCTTTAAAATAGCTGGAAAAGGTACACAAATTCAATAAGTTTCTGGTTTTTGGCTCTGTGTATTTTTTGTTTGCTTGCTTACCTGCAAAAATAGCTAAAATGCTTCTCTTCTGTTCTACCTACAGGATATTACTCTACTTGTATAAAGAAAATCATATTAAATCTTCTAGTCTATTCATCAGGACCATACCCTAAGTCTCTTTCAATTTAAAAAAAAAAAAGTAAAAATTTAGGGTTTTTTTTTTTTTTAAAAAAAAACGCAAAACACTGATGAAGTGCCAATTATAATAGCTAATCCCTGATGTTTCTTGTCTGTTTTCCTGACTGAAGGAGCCTTTTTTATAATAAAGAGAAACATATCTCATGTCAAAGCCAAGCAAGGTATCTTCAAGATTTATTGAGCCTAATACTTGCTTTATTTAATATTCTGAGTGAATATACATCTATGGACACAGAAGAAAAAAACTATTTTATAACTAATATGTCTGAAGTAAAAGCAGAAATTTAATCAGTAGATCGTGATTTGGAGGTTTAGAGACAACTAGCATTATTTTTGGTAAGTCCACCTCACCTCTAGGTTTTAGTTAAAGAATAAATCAAATCCTTAATAAATTTTAAAGTACTGAAATCATATCAAGCATCTTTTCCAACCATGACAGGATGAAACTAGAAAATAATTACACAAAAAAACTGGAAAATTCATAAAATGTGGAGATTAAAAACATGCTAATGAACAAACAACAGATCAAAGAAGAAATAAAAAATCAAAAAATACCTTGTGACAAACAAAAATAAAAATATAACATACCAAACTTTGTGATACAGAAAAAGCAGTTCTAAGAGGGAAGTTCATAGCAATAAATGCCTACCTCAAGGAACAAGTCTCATATAAACAACCTAACTTTACACCTCAAGGAACTAGAAAAAGTAGAACAAACAAAACCCAAAGTTAGTAGAAGGAAGGAAATAAAGATTAGAGTAGAAATAAATGAAATAAAGACTAAAAACATGAAAGAGAATATCAATAAAACTAAGAGCTGGTTCTTTGAAAAGATAAACAAAATTGACAAGCCCCTAGCTAGAATCACCAAAGATAAGAGGGAATGCAAATAAATAAAATCAGAAATAAAAGAGGAGATATTAAAATTGATACCACAGAAATATAAAGGATCATAAGTGATTACTGTGAACAAGTATATGCCAACAAACTGGACAACCTAGGAAAATAAATGAATAAATTCCTAGAAACCCAACCTACCAAGACTTAATTGGGGAGAAATAGAAAGTATTTATTAGCAGATCAATTACTAGCAATGAGATTTATTCAGTAATCAAAAACCTCCCAACAAACAAAAATTCAGGACCAGATGGCTTCACTAATGAACCCGACCAAACCTCCAAAAAAGAATTAATACCAATCCTTCTCAAATGCTTCCAAAAAAACAGAAGAGGAGGCAATTCTTCCAAATTCATTTAAAGAGGCCAGCACTACCCTGATACCAAAACCAAACAAGAACACTGTAAGAAAATAAAATTACAGGCCAATATCCCTAATGAACATAGATGCAAAAATCCTCAACAAAATATTAGCAAAGTGAATTCAACAATACATTAAAAAGATAACAGACCATGATCAAGTGGGATTTATTCCAGGGATGAAAAGATGATTCAACATCCACAAATCATACAATGTGATACACAACGTTAACAGAATGAAAAATAAATATTATATGATCATCTCAACAGATGCAGAAAAAGTGACGAAATTCAAATTCATTTATGATAAAAACTCCCAACAAAGTGGGTATAGAGGGAATGTTCCTCAACATAATAAAAGCTGTATATGACAAGCCCACAGTTAATCTCATACTCAATGGTGAAAAGCTAAAAGCTTTTCCTTTAAGATCAGGAACAAAACAAGGATGTCCGCTATCAACACCTTTATTCAACATAGTATTGGAAGTCCTAGCTAGAGAGCAATTAGGCAATAAAAAGAAAAGGCATCCAAATTATAAAGGAAGAGGTAAAACTATCATGGTTTCCAGGTGACATTATATATAGAAAGCCATAAAGATTCCACCAAAAAACCAACACCAAAAAACCAGAATAAATAATTCAGCAAAGTTGTGAGATACAAAATCAATATATCAAATTCTGCTGTATTTCTATACATCAATAATGAACTATCAGGAAGAGAAATTAAGAAAACAATCCCATTTACAATTGCATCAGAAAGAATAAAATACCTGGGAATAAACTTAACCAGGCAGATGAAAGACCTGTACATTGAAAACTATAAAACATTGATGAAGGAAACTGAAGAAGACACAAATAAAGGGAAACATATTCTGTGCTCATAGATTGGAAGAAACAATATTGTTAAAATGTTCATACTACCCAAGGCAAACTACAGATTTAATGCAATCCCTATCAAGATTCCAATGTGTTTTTCACAGAACTAGAAAAAATAATTCTGAAGTTTGTGTGGAAACACAAAAGACCCTGAATAGACAAAGCAATCCAGAGAAAGAAAAACAAAGCTGGAGGCACTGTGCTCCCTCATTTCAAACTATATAACAAAGCCATAGTATTAAAACAGCACAGTACTGGTATAAAAATAGACACAGATTAATGAAACAGAATAGAGTCCTGAAGCAAACCCACACATATATGTCAATTAATTTATGACAAAGGAGCCAAGAATATACAATGGGGAAAGAACAATCGCTTCAATAAATGGTGTGAGGAAAACTGGACAGACACATGAAAAAGAATAAAACTCAGCCACTGTCTTACGACACACAAAAATCAAATCAAAATGGATTAAACCCTTGAACATAAGATCTGAAACCACAAAACAGATGGTAAGCTCTTTGACATAGATTCTTTGAAATCTGACCTTCATCACCAAGACCTGACACCAAAAAGTGAAAGCAGCAATAGCAAAAATAAACAAATGGGACTACATCAAACTAAAAAGCTTCCACACAGCAAAGGAAACCATCAACAAAATGAAAAGGCAACCTATTGAATAGGAGTAAATACCTGCAAATCATATATCTGATAAGGAGCTAATATCAAAAATATATAACTCATACGACTCAATAGCAAAAATAAAACCCAATTTTAAAATATGCTGAAGATCTAAATGTACATTTTCCTGAAGAAAATATATAGATGGTCAATAAGGACATGAAAAGATGCTCAAGGTTACTAATCGTCGGTGAAATGTAAATGAAAACCATAATGAGTTATCACCTCACACCTGACAGAATGACTAGTATCCAAAAGATAAGAAATAACAAGTATTGGTGAGGATGTGGAGAAAAGAGAACTCTGGTGCACTGTTGTTAGAAATGTAAATTGGTGCAATGACAATGGAAAACAGTATAGAGAATCCTCAAAAAATTAAAAATACAACTACCATATGATCCAGCATTCTACTTCTGGGTATTTATCCAAAGAAAATTAAAACGCTAACCAGAAAAGATATATGAGCCTCCATGTTCATTGCAGCATTATTTTCAATAACACACATGAAAGAAAATGAAACATGTTTACAAATGTTAATATGATAAAACTGACTTTACAATATCAATATGCATTATAAACTGCAGTAAAACTCACTTATCACTTATCTATTGCCATCTGGTAAAGTGCTAAGTAGTCTGTGTTACATTGGGAAAAATGAATTCCCCATGTTTAGAGCTCAATACCCTTGATGGTTATAACTGCTGGTTAATGCTGTCATCACTCAGGGTACTACTGGGCTTTGACCTGCCCTATTGTTAGAATAGCTTGGATTTTCTAAAATCCAGTTAAGGGCATTTGGGAAATGAAAGGAAGCAATTATACAACGGAGTCCCTATTTGTCTTCATATCACTTGAAGAAAAAAAGTACCATGGCAATGTGGATCACATCAGCCTATAAAAACTGGGCAAAACATCTTGATATGTTGCCCAGACGTTTACAATATACGTTCAAAACTGATGTTGTATCCTACAAATATGAGTTTACTTCGCTGAATGGGATAACTATATTTAATGCCAATCATGGCTCTTTGGTTAATAGAGCTCTAAGGTTTAAATTGTATTTTATACTAAAAGCCAATTGCAGGACTTCCCTCGTGGTGCAGGGGTTAAGAATCTGCCTGCCAATGCAGGGGACGCGGGTTCAATCTCTGGTCCAAGAAGATCTCACATTCCGCGGAGCCACTAAGCCCGTGCGCCACAACTACTGAAGCCCGCGCCCTAGAGTCCGTGCTCCACAGCAAGAGAAGCTACCACAGTGAGAAGGCCGCACACCGCAGCGAAAAGTAGTCCCCGCTCGCCGCAACTAGAGAAAGCCCATGCGCAACAACATCCAACACAGCCAAAAATAAATAAAATAAAAATTAAAAAATTAAAAAATAAAAATAAATAAAAGCCAGCTGCTGCACATATATCAATCACAACGAGTAGTATAACTCAAAAAATAAATCATGCTGTCTAAACCCTGTTCTTTCTCCTTGCTCTGATATATGTTCATCCTATAAAGTTAATGGCAAGTACACAGTTTAGAATTTGGGGTTATATATTATTTAGAGTCATCAGCATGTGGCACTGGGAGAGAAGCTATGAGTGTCACCAGGGGTTTTACCAAACAGAGCGTAAACTCTCCATAGAATGCCGTAGAGACATTTGCAGGAGCTCTCTAGAGAAAGTACAGGGCATCATTCTTTAAAAGTCAGTTTTTCCAGTCTAGCTAATTGTTACTAAAAATTTATATGTTTCTATTCCCAAAATCACATTTTCCTCATGAGTTTCCTGAGTTACAGCATCTTCAAAGTAGAAGAGATTCTGTATTATTCACTCAATGCCCTCATATGTCCCCCTCATAGGTTCTCCTAATGCCTAAACCATTAGCTTACTTATATGTATTTCAGGAGGTCTGCTGCTTATTAAGCAGGTACAAATAGAAGTTACAGTTAGAAGACTTTATTTAGCAAGTGACATGGCCTTGTCCTGACACCAGTGTCTTCTGAGGTACACACTAAAGTCTGTGGGCAGTTTTCCCTTAAAAAAAAGAAATTCTTCAGTAAGTGCTCATTAATTTAAAATAGGGGAGAAAACAGGCTGTAACTTCTTCGAATGTATGCTCTAGACTATTTGTGCCATTAGCAAAAAGGTTGTAAAAAAGAAATTATACCAAAGAACATGGTATTCACATTAATATTACTTTTCCATAATATTCTTCTTCTAACCCTCAAATAAAACTTATTTTAGACAACTAGAGGAGACAAAACCTAGAGGGGTGGGATACGGAGAGTGGGAAGGAGATGCAAGAGGTAGGAGATATGGGGATATATGTATATGTATAGCTGATTCACTTTGTTATAAAGCAGAAATTAACACACCATTGTAAAGCAATTATACTCCAATAAAGATGTTACAAAACAAAAAACTACATGCCCTTCTGGGTTTTTTTTCCCCGTGGTCCCAAGATGGCCCTTATAATTCATTTAGTTCAACTTCTTAATTTCACAGATTAAGATGAGACATACATTCAAAGTAATGTTTTATCTAACTGAATTGGTTACATCTCTTCAAAATAATTTTTCCAATGCAAAAATGCCTTAGCTTATGAAATACATACATATTTAATTTTTCTCTAATTTATTATAGCATACACTGATTTGAGACCTGGTTTAGTATAAAACAGCAAGAGAAAACAGTTACTTTAACAACAGGCTTGTTTGTGATTATGAACTATTTAAAATTGCTAGCAGCATGGATCAACTGATTCTGATTTTCATTTAACTAACAGAACCAACAAGATTATATTGTTAAACAATGTGGAATTTAAATAGAGCTAAGAGTGATATTATGTTTGAAAGGTAAATCATTTTTGAAGCATTCTGTACTCTGCCTGCAACCGTGATTACTATATTTTTCCAGATTTGGATAAATTTTTGATGAACACGGATGCCATAAGACTTGACCAACCATAAAGATTTTTGAGTTTCACTTATCACTCTTCAATAACTCAGCGAGTAAAGATTATAAATTTCTGGACAAACCTTATTTGGCCAGGACCTGATACGCATTTATCAGTGAACTGAAGTATTGTGGAGAGTAGCTTGTAAAAGCCTGATTACCCGCTATACCCACAACCACAGGTGAGTGCTTACATAGTGATTGGTCGTGACCTGCTCCCCCTGCTATAAACAGTAGGCTAGAAATTGGCATTCAACCACTGAGATGGTCTGGTTTAAAAAAAAATAAATTGAACATTGATAAATAGAAGTATTTGATCCAGTGTGTTGATTTTTCAACAAACAATCTTCTCTCTTGGATAAATTGAATTTGAGACCTTTATAAAGGAAAAATGAGTAATAATTAGCAAGGTTTATTATCCAACAATGATTGAAACAAATCCCAAATACACTACCAAATGTTCAGTTATCATTTAACATCCCTAGAATGGCAGGTGCACTTGGCCCTTTGCCTTTGATAAAATTTTTGAAATCAGCTGTACTTCTGAGTCAAAAGGGAAAGGGATGGAGATATGTTTTGGTTTCAACTTTAATTCAATAGGTTACCAGTATTAGAAAACCAGGGAGACTTTGTGTGTTAGTGTGATAGGACTGCCACAACAAAGTATCACAAACTGGGTGATTTAAACAACAGAAATTGATTGTCACAAAAAAGGCTAGAAGTCCAAAATCAAGGAGTTGGCAGGGTTGGTTCCATCTGAGGCCTGTGAAGGAAGGATTTGTTCCAGGCGTCTCTCCTTGGCTTACAGTTGACCTCTCTGTCCTATGTCTTTTCACATCATTTTCCCTGTGTGTCTCTGTGCCTAGATTTCCCTTTTATAAGGACACCAATCATATTCCATTAGGGCCCAATCTAATGACCTCATTTTAACTTGATTTTCTCTGTAAAGACCCTAATTCCAAATAAGGTTACATTCTGAGGTACTGGTTATAAGGACTCGACATATGAATTTTAAGTTGGGGTGGGGGGAACACAACTCAACCCATTAATGCTCTGTAACAATAAATTCCAGATTTTTAGCTTTAACTGAAAAAAATAAATCACACCACTTGGCAACTGTGAGCTTGCATTCCTGCAAAGCCTCCATCAGCATGAGTTAAACTGTGGTTGCTCTCTCCTGTATGCCGTGTTCTCTTTTTCTGTTGTCCTAATCTCTTAATTCCTTAATCTCTGGTTTAATGCTTGTCATCTGTAAATTTATGAATACCAAGAACTATTTTAAGCCTTTCTGTTCTTGGAATAATACAGGAACATTTAACTTCCCGTTCTACTAGTGTCAACTGCACTGAATCTAGTCTTTCACAACTGCTGTGAGTACAGCCATCTTTCTTTTATGTATAAGTAATTATTGGACCAACCATGTGATAGGTTCAGACTGAACTATTAAGTGGCCAAAAGCCATTATGAGCAGCTACTCAAAATAATAAAATGGATCTAAAGAAACTGGTTGAATTAAAAGAGTTAGGCCTAATCTCCATGTTTCTCTTTTGACCACATGGCAGACATGTAACAACCAAGCAGCAGTAAAAGAAAAAAAGACATTCTACAAAAATTTATGATTGTCTGTCAAGCCCACAAATCAGATTTCATTTTCCCTTGGTGGGAACAATATTCAAATCATAACGTGTCCTTTTTTAAAAAAAATATTGACTATCCTCTTGTTTAAATAACGGTGTTTCAGGTTGGAAACTTTGATTTTGACCGCCTCTAAAAAGGAAAAGCCAAAAAATAAAAAATAAAAATAAAAAATTTTTAAAGTAAGTAAATAAAAAGGAAAAGCCAATCCAATACACATGTTTTGGAGGAGAGGAAATGGGTCAAACCGTCAAACTACACCCCAATTCCATAGCATTGGGGTAGTATGTCTATCTTCTTGATTAGAGATTCCTTTAGAAGCTGCCAATGTTAGCAATTTAAAAACAAACCAAAAAAACTGCCAAACACACACAAACATTATGAAGAAAGTAAGCAAAATCTACGAGGAGTAGAAGTCACAACACTGATCAGAGAATAGAGAGAGGAAGGCAAAGCAGGAGGAAGCAGGTAGGACAGGAGAGAAGTAGGCAGGAGGGAGCCATATCAGGACAGAACTCAAATTCCCACTGGGTCACCAGAGCTGTTGACAGACTATAAGAGCTATTGATTTACCCCTGACAAGAATAAACAAAGTTTTAGCTCCTCTGAGCTCCCTTGGTCCCCAAGGTATCCTTAAAATAAAGCCCCGTTAAGTTGGGGGGGGGGGTGAGCGTGTCTGAGTTCCATAACGCTAGAAAGAAACTAACATAGATAAACTACAAACACCTTCTGAATGAAATTTATATCATGAATAAGGTGATCTTGTGATAAATGAAAATGTCTTCTTTTCTAGCATTTACCAATTAGACTAATACTACCTTCTCTCTTCATGACAAGAAATGAGTTTAATTCATCTCACTTCCATCTAATGATTAGTTGTTCACGTACAACTGCAATAAAAATGCAACTAAATAATTTATTTAGTTCTTTACCAATTACATCTACCAAGAAACTATAACACAGAGGAATAAAAATTAAGCCCTAGATATTAAAATTACTGTGTCCCAATAAAAACTCGGAACACAGCAAAAAATATACACACAATGCACACATGCATCCATGCACACCACACAGCATAACTGGTGGTAGAGTTGGAATTAATTTTTTAAAAAGCTTTAGTCAGGCTCATTGGACCATGAATTTGATACTCTCATTTATAATATGTTACAGAGCGTGCATTTGCAAACTATGGCCTGTGGGCTAGATCTGGCTCCTGCCTGGTTTTATATCAGTGGTGGGATTAAAATGTTTTTTTCACATTTTTATATGATCACATTTTAAATGATGATATAAGAACGTACATAATATTCTCAGTTTTGCCTTTTGGCATACAAAGCTTAAACTGTTTATTACCTGACTATTTACAGTAAGTCTGTCCTGGTATTGAGTATACTGTACCCATTAATAAACTGAAATGTTGTTATAAATTAATTATCCTATTTTGAGCTAGGCTCTTAATAGTTCAAAAAGCAACCAACCTTCACCAAGTTATCAGTCTCCCTGTCCTCAGGTTAATTTTTTAAGCTGTACCCGTCTGGCTACATCTCACTCCCTGGCCATCATTCAGAGAGAAGATATAAAGTCAGGTAAAAAACAACAAGATTTTGTAAAATATTACATATTGTTTTATTCAACAAAATTCATTAGGCATTTCCTTTGTATTTGAAAAAGTACATTAATGAGTCTGGTCTAGGTCAATGCCCAAGTTACTGGCTTGGCCAGCTGTGTGGAGAGGTGTGCACTCATCCAGTAAAAGGACACTGAAAAAGCTGCAAGGTGAGCTTCCAAATAAATTAAAGTTCTGAAATGCTTATGAGGCATAAGGTGGAGATACAGGAAAGAAGCTGAAATACGGTCTAGCAACTCGAGAGGAGTATGGCCTGAAGAATATTTCAGAGCCACAAGCATGTATTTGGGAGTTGAAATATTTTGAAATCAACCAAATAGAGATGTATAGGTAAAGAATGGAAGAGGAATACAATGGAATGGGGATTACCAACAGTTATGGCTAAAGAACTGCCATATCAGGAACAATACTGGGAAAGGTATACTTTCCCAATACTGGGAAAGGTTCAATATAATTTTAAGAAAAAAGTCATAGTTATCACTAAAGAACAGTCTTAGAGATGTCAATTAATGAAAGGTTTTTAAAAAGTGAGTATTCATTATGAGAAAACTTGTGATCTTAGTGGAAGAAGATAAGAAGAGGAGTGTTTGGGGAATAAAGATTGTACTGGTCAAAGCAAAAACTGTACTGGACACAGTTAAAAAGACAAGGAAGACTTTATTCATGGCTATTGCAAGATGGGAGAAAGGCCAGAGTCAGCCTGAGATCAACTCCACTGAAACAAAGGGCTGGAGAGTTTTAAGAGATGGGGTGGGGGCATTTTAGGCCATCTGTGTTTGCTAACTGGCTTTATCTGGGGACAAAGTAAACTTTCTCCTATCTTCATGACAGGTGGTGGTTTTACAACTTGGAGCAAGGTGTCTCCCAAAGATAGGTTTCCCACTCTTTCACAGAAACTGGCAGCTAGGGGCCCTATCTTCCTTGATGATTAAGGGAGGGCTCCCAGGTCTTTGAAAAAGACATTCCTTGGTTGTACCAATAAAACTGGCAAGAGGCCTTTTAAAAGATTTGCATTTCAAAGAGGAGAGAAAGAATGGAAAATCACAATTTTTCTGAAGTAAATGCTCTAAGAAAAGGAAAGTTAGGGGCCTAGAATTAGGAAGAAGCTTTTCTAAAGTTTAGTCAAGATGAGGGGATCTTTGAGGCCGTCTTGGCCATCTAATTTGAAGAGTGAACTGAGAGAAAAAATTGGAAACAAAAATAATAAATTACCTCTTCAAGGAACTCAGGTATGGAAAGATGAAGACAGCCTGAAACTAGAGAGACTACAGGATTAGAGACTAAATATAAGTTTTTATGACAGAAAAGCATTTTATAGTCTGAAGGAAAATGAGGGGGATATGATATAGAGATTGTGGGAATAACCATGGAAACAAAGTCCTCGAGTGAAAGTCAGAGTATTGGGTACAGAGTACATTATTAAGGGTAGACAATGAGAGTTTCTCCTCCACTGAGACCGTAAGGACGAGGAATCATAAATATTTTTGTAGTACAGCTTAGCAAAAAAATATAGAGAGAAGTTAATTAAAGTTAATTTCCCCCAGAATAGAGGGCTTATATCAATAGGAACAGGCTTTTTTACAACTTCATATTAAAATGTTTTGAACTAAAATTCTGTTAATATCATCATCTTGTTGACAACTCACATTTTACTACATAACTTTCAGGTATTTTAGAAAAACACCCAAAACTGATGACCTTAGAAATTACAAGAACTCTCTCATTGTCCAGTAGTGACCCTACTATTTTTGGAGGAGTGACAAGCTGTTTATAAGCAATAGCTGTTTAGACTGGAAGTAGGATTCTAAACTGAAGGTTAAATGCCATCTTCTTTCCAGTCTGCAAGAAAAGTGATGTCATAATCTTGGGTTTTTATAGGGACAACTGAATGCTGGAATATTTCATGTGACAAAACAAAAATATAACTAAATATGAATGGGCTCTGGTAAATAACTACACCCCTAAATCATACACAAAATTCTGTATACCATCTAGAGTAGCAGCTTTTACATTCTGTGGCGTCGTGATACTCTTTGTGAGGCTGATGAAACCGACGGACACATAAATTTCCTCCAGTACAGGTGGAATTCATTGCCTGTGCTCTCAGTTGGAAATGTTATACTGGGATAAAACAGAGAGCACATCATAATATTTAAGGAGAAATAGAAAGAATATTAAAATGGTCTATTCTCATAAATTGAAATGGAGTTTCAGGTAAAAAAAATGTTACTTTCTGTCAGTTACCCATATTTCAGTATTATATAATTCTATAAATTTACTGCAGTAATATTTCTGTAGAAGACAGAATACTAAATTTAGGCTCTAATTTGAAATTTGAGAAAACTTTTAAATATCTTCATATGTGGATCATACTGTACTACTTTGACATAAAATGAAAATATTCATACTTCAAATGTTTCTCAGTAAATTAAAAAGTTTACAAATAAAAATTCATCACTAGTGTTAGGAGATAGCCATAAGAAACATTTTTCCTGGAAAAATCACTAGAGAAGCATCAACATCCTAGCATTCAATAAAAGGAGATCTTTTAAAGAAATACGCAATTTTACGCTTAAAATTTTATATCTAACATAAAAAGCTAGTTTGCATAATAATGCTGAGTATTACTGATCTTTGAACCAATATAATTAGGAAAAGCTATGTCACTTACCGAAAGTTGTTTTAATCTAGATCTTACAGGTACAAAAAGTAATACATAACATATAGTAGTATTAAAATAAAATAGAGACCAAGCTTAAAAATCTCCCAAGCAGACAAAAAATCATTTAAGCCACATAAGCAAAACTAAGTCTAGTTTATTTCATGGATATAATCGAAACTTATTTTAGGTCATTTCTTATAAATGCCTCTGATAATCATAAAAGAAACTTAAGTCATCTTCCAAGATACTCACTTGTACCCAATCCCCTGCTGTCTGGAAATACCCACAGTAATAATTAATCCTTGTAAAGGTTAAACAACTTTCTGATTTTCACTTTATAAGTCATCCTGTAACATTATGGCCCTGAGTGTCAGGCCAGTTTGAGATTTGAAGTATCTCTGCTCTCGAACAGTTTGTTTCTCACTCAATAAAGTTTTCATATCAGGTAAAGCTCTCTGAATTGTCTTTTAACAGTAGAGAGCTAACAAAAATTTGAGACCGATTTTGTTTAAAAGTTTTCAAATTGATTAACAAGGATTTTTTTTATACTGGTAAGATATCTAGAAAATAAGATTTTTTCTTCCCTAATAAAGTGATTCAAAGGAATATTAAGAGGGGGAAAATCATGACACACAAAACAAGATGCAGGGCATGTTAACATATGCCACATAAAACACAGAGTAAATACTCACAAGTGGTTCCCTTTACGCAGTAGAGGGATAATGAGATTCTAAATCTACCTATAACTGAGACCAATGGTTACTACAGAATAGGAACTACTTTCAACTCCAAACTCACTCTCAACCTCAGTGAATAAAGAAATATAATGATTTAACACCTATTGCATCAGACCACAGTAGGGAAATCTAGAGATTGATTCTCACAAATGCAGTCTATATCTCTGGAGAAGAACAGAGCTATTACAACACTGGATGGCACTAATTACCAATGTGGTCTCCAGGCTAATTATTTTAAACCTAAGTAGCAATATTTATGAACTATTAGTTGTCAAGTTATTAATTAACTATGAAAATGTATTTACAATAGAATATAGCCAGTAAATTTGATAGAAATCAAACTCCATTAATTATTTTACTAAGGTGCATATTACCATCAATACCACAAACAGCTTGTGTGGACAGCTATAATAATAATGCTGCCTGGTAGTCTCACCAAAGGATAAGTAAACAAGCAGCAATGCCAACAATAAAAATCACCCATTATTAATATTTACTGAAGGGGAAATGCCCACCACAGTACAACTTTTTGTTGCACTGTTTATAACTTTTTGTTCTCTTTGATGTACCAGAAAAATACACAGCAGCTCTTCGCCCAAATAGCTTTAAGGTAGTGAAATGAAGTATATCAACCACACACATGAAGGCATGAATAACAGAAAAATATAGGTAATTAGATACATGTAGGTACATATTTAGAAATATCAATCTATATCCATTTAGATACATGAAATATATGACAGTCTCAAAAGTCATAGAGCATTTAATCAAGCTTTAGATGCTCTGAAAATCAGATCCAAATACTGATGCAATACTTTAGCTTACTAGCAAACAGTAGCAACTGATGACCAAACTGTACACCCAGAATCTATTCATATTTTTCTTCCTTGCTCCCTCCCTTCCCTTTCTTGTTGTCTCCTTTCTTTATTGCTTTCTTCCAACACTCAGGTTGTGCACCTTCTTTGTGCTATGTACCACTCAATATGCCGGGATACAGTTTTTTAAAAAAGCTATTAAATGCTCTACCATGTCATGACTCCCTTCCAGTGGGGAAAGAGACCAAAAAAATTCAATTCAAAACAAAACAAAACAAAAGATCTAAGCGTATGTATGATGCCAGATAACGATAAGTGCTATGAGTGAGATAAAGGAGAGTAAAAGAATAGAGAGTAAAGTGAGTGAGTTGGGAGAGGAAATTTTTGACTGAATGGCAAAGGAAGACTTCTCCAAAGAGGTGGCATTTTCGTAGAGCCGTAAATGAGGTGAAAAGCAAGTCATGAGGCAATGTGGCAGAAGAACACTCTAAGATGGGAAAATTCCAACTAAAAACTTTCTGAGATGGGAATGATCTTGTTGTGAAAAACTAGAAAGCCAGTGTGATGTACATGGAGTGGTTAGTAGACTGACAAAAAATGAGTGTGGGGCTTCCCTGGTGGCGCAGTGGTTGAGAATCTGCCTGCTAATGCAGGGGACACGGGTTCGAGCCCTGGTCTGGGAAGATCCCACATGCCGCGGAGCGGCTGGGCCCGTGAGCCACAATTGCTGAGCCTGCGCGTCTGGAGCCTGTGCCCCGCGACGGGAGGGGCCGCGATAGAGAAAGGCCCGCGCACCGCGATGAAGAGCGGTCCCCGCACCGCGATGAAGAGTGGCCCCCGCTTGCCGCAACTGGAGAAAGCCCTCGCACGAACCGAAGACCCAACACAGCCAAAAATAAATAAATAAATAAATAAATAAATAAGAAAATCCTTTAAAAAAAAAAAAAAAATGAGTGTGGAGAGATGGGCACAGAGCTTGTGGGCCATGGCATGAGAGTTGGGTTTTCTCCACTTTGTATGGCTATAATGCAGAGAAGCATGTGACAAGCAACTGTTTTTTCAGTCAAACTAGAGGTTCAGAGGCAGTTTTTAAATGGAGACAGCTAATCATTCCATAAATCACATTTGGATACAGATTTTTAAAAGTATGGTATGCTTTTTAGTGCTGCTACATATTCCATTGTCTGGCTGTACCAAAGGTTATTTATCTATTCCATTACTAAGGGACATCTTGGTTGCTTCCAAGTTTGGGCAATTACAAAGAAAGCGGCTATAAACATTCATCTGCAGGTTTTTGTATGGACACAAGGTTTCAGCTCCTTTGAATAAATACCAAGCAGCATGATTACTGGTTCATATGGTAAAAGTATGTTTAGTTTTGTAAGAGACTGCCAAGCTGTCTTCCAAAGCGGCTGTACCATCTTGTACTCCCAGAAGCCACGAATGAGAGTTCCTGTTGCTCCACATGCAGCATCCAGTGTCCTGGTTTTGGGCATTCTAATAGGTGTGTAGTGGTATCTCATTGTGGTTTTAACTTGCATATCTCTGATAACATATGGTGTGAAGCATCTTTTCATATCCTCATTTGCCATCTGTATATCTCCTTTGGTGAGGCGTCTGTTAAGATCTTTGGCTCATTTTTAAATCAGGTTGTTTTCTTGTTGAATTTTTTTTTTTTAATTGAAGTATAGTTGATTTACAATGTTGTGTTAATTTCAGGTGTACAGAAAAGTGATTCAGTTGCACATACGTATATACCTATTTTTTTCAGATTCTTTTCCTTTATAGGTTGTTACAAAATATTGAGCACAGTAAAGAAATGAGCTATTAAGCCATGAGAAGACATGGAAGAAATTCAAATGCATGACTAAGTGAAAGAAGCCAGTCTGAAAAGGCTACATACTGTACTATTTCTAAGGTATGACTTTCTGGAAAAGGCAGAACTATGGAGACAGAGGTTGCCAGGGCTTAGGGGATAGGGAGGGATGAACAGGCAGAGCACAGATGATTTTTTAGGGCAGGAAATATACTGTGCATGATACCATAATGATGGATACATATCCTTATATTGATACATTTGTCCTAACCCGTAGAATGTACAAAGCCAAGAGTGAACCCTAATGTAATCTACGGACCTTGGGTGATAATGATGTTTCACTGTAGGTTCATCAGTTGTAACAAATGTACCACTCTGGTGGAGGATGTCAAAAATGGGAGAGGCTGTGCATCTGTGGGGGCCAGGGAGCATATGGGAAACCTCTGTACCTTTCCCTCAGTTTTTGCTGTGAACTAAAAGTGCTCTGAAAAGATAGTCTTAATAAAATACATAAGTAAGTGAAAAAAAAGTATGGTATGCTATACTTAAATCCTTTCAGCTATACATGGACATGTAATACTGTTACTTAACACATTAATGATACCTTTCAGCTTATAAAATACTTTTATTACATTATCTCATTTCACACTCACAACCTTTCATAGTACACAGAGATATTTTAATCCTCATTTTACATATGAATCAATGAAAACTTAAAAGTCCAAAGTGAATTAACCAGTCAAGATACTAAAAGGAGTCCTGACTTTTTAATCAAATCACATACGACTATGTAGATATGAATCATCAGTAGTAAAATCCACCAAAATATGAATAATGGAATATGGTATATAAAAAATAAGGAGAAAAACTCCTTTCAACTTTCTCTCAGTTAATCTTCTCCGTGGTCTCCTCTGCTCTATGCAATGGGGAAGCCTTTCTCAGGCAGACCTCTTCGCGTCATCTAAAATCAGTTTCTTTAGAACTGCGAATATGCACTGGACCCCCATGGGCTTTTCCTCACAGCAGTGTCTGACTCCCTCTGGTTAAGCACTAAGGTGATACATTATTGCACTAACTGCTTCCTTTTAAAGAAAACACAACAATCTCAATGACTAACTTAGACAAATAATGATTGCCACACTTTAAAAAGGAAGTAAAGATATTTAATTCTCCCTCACTTCATTATTTTACTATGCTTAGGGACTAGTGTAAAGATCTACTAATAACATTAGGAAATATTACCAATATTTAGTGACAGTATTCTGCAAGCTGCTTTTAATTCTATCCAGTTTCACAACTCCAAGCTGCACAAAGGTTAAAAATATGTTATAGACAAATTATGTTTATAAACTATGGAAATGCAGAAATTAAGAAGAGTATTCAGGCCCAGTCACAACCATAAGCTAGAATGACCTTTAAGTTATTACACATGAGTACCATATAGGTACATTTGGAACATGTTCAACTCCTGATCTCACCAGTAAGTACACTCTGGATTGTGGGATCAAGCAAGCTGTTTTGGCCCAATGTATTTCTTCCCCCTTCCCCACCACCCCCTCCCCCAATCCTGGCATGAGGACATCAGAACTCTTTCCATGCGACATCTATTTCACTGTCAAGGTTATAATATCCTTTCTTTGGAATATCATAAGAGTATCCATCATAAAGTGATAGGTGTGTAACTCTAAAGTACTTCTAAAATTTTGTTTTAATGTCTAAAAGATTTTTTTTTATTTAAACAAACATCACACGCTCAATGACTCAAATTCAACAAACTTCAGAAAAATCAGCTATTTTAGATACTGTATTATTCTCCTAGGTTTCTCCTTAGCTAAAATGAACTGTCAAGGAGGCATGACTGTTTATACATATCAGCCACCGAAGAGAAAGCATGGCATAAAAACTACACGACCATCTCCAAATCTCAAGACAAAACTGACTTAATACAGTACTTCACAGAAGTGTCATTGCTCTTGTGGTTCACTGTTCCTATAGTCAAGAGAAAGCTATGGTTCATTGCTTTTGTTTTTATTCCTTTAGAACTCTTAAATTAGGTGGTATGGGTTTTTTCCCAGCTTTATAGAAGTACAATTGACAAATAAAAACAGTATATATTTCACATGTACAACATGATGATTTAATACATGTATATATTTTTAAATGATTACTTAACAGAACCATCACCTCATATACTTACCATGTGTGCTTGCTGAGAACACTTAAGATCTATTCTTCTTTTTTTCTTTTTCTGGCCACGCTGCGCAGCTTTCGGGATCTCAGTTCCCCAACCAGGGATCAAACCCCGGCCATAGCAGTGAAAGCACCAAATCCTAACCACTAGACCACCAGGGAACTCCCAAGATCTATTCTCTTACCAAATTTCAATTACACAAAGCAGCATTATTATCTGCAGTCATCATGCTATATGTTAGATCCTCCAAACTAGTTCATCTTATAACTGCAAGTTTTTACCCTTTGACCAATATCTCCCCATTTATTGCACCCTCTGGCCCCTGGCAACAAAAACTCTACTTTCTACTTCTTTGAGTTTGATATTTTTAGATTCCACATATAAATGAGATCAAATAATACTTGTATCTTCTTGTGTCTGATTTATTTCACCTAACATAATGTTCTCCAGGTTTATTCACATTGTTGCAAATGGCAGGATTTCTTTTTAAGGCTGAGTAACATTCATACATATAAATATATGAATATATTTTCTTCATTCATGCCTGGACAAACACTTAGGTTGTTTCCATATCTTGGCTATTACAAATAATGCTGTGGTGAACATGGGAGTACAGATATCTCTTCGGGAGAATGATTTAATTTCCTTTGGATATATGCCCAGAGTGGGATTGCTGGATCATACGGCAGCTCTATACTTAATTTTCTGAGGAACATTCATACTGTTTTCCATAATGACTGTACTAATTTACATGTCCATGAGCAGTGTACAAGGGTTCCATTTTCTCTACACCCTTACCAATACTTGCTACCTTTGGTCTTTTCCGTTAATAGCCATTCTAACAAACGCGAGGTGATATCTCACTGTAGTTTTAAAATATTTGCTTTTACATGACAAGTAGCAACAGAATATCTTTTCATATGCCTCTTGGCAATTTGTATATCTTCTTTGGAAAAATGTCTATTCAGTTTCGTTCACCATTTTTTAATTGGATTATATGTTTTTCTGCTATTCAGTTGTATGCGTTCCTTGTATATTTTGCATATTAACCCTTTTTCAGATATAGGGTTTGCAAATACTGTCTTCCACTGCATAGGTTGCCTCTTCATTTTGTTGACTGTTCCTTTTGCTGTGCAAAAGCTTTTTAGTTTGATGTAGTTCCACTTGTTTATTTTTGCTTTTGATGTTTGTGCTCTTGGTATCATATCCAAAAAATAATTCTTCCAATCAATGTATACAGGATATTGGTATATTTATTTATGTCATCAATTTCTTTCATCATTGTATTACTTTTCAGTGTACAGATACTTCACCTCCTTGATTAAATTCAGTCTTAAATATTTTATTCTTTTTGATAAAATAATAAATGGAATCGTTTTCTTTCTTTTTCAGATAGTTCATTATTAGTGTATAGAAATGCAACTGATTTTTCTATGTTGAATTTGTATGTTGCAAGTTTACTGAATTCATTTATTATTTTTAACAGTTTTTTTGTGGAATCTTAGCATTTTCTATATATAAGATCATGTCTTCAACTGCAAACAATTTTACTTCTGCCTTTCAGATTTGGATGCTTTTTTTTCCTTTTTCTTGCCTAATTGCTCAGGTTAGGATTTCCAGTATTTTGTTGAATAGAAGAAGTGAGAGCAGACACCCTTGTCTTGTTCCTGATCTTAAAAGAAAAGCTTTGTGCTTTTACCGTTGAATGTGATGTTAGTTGTCGGCTTCTCATATGTGGTCTTCATTTTATTAAAGTACATTCCTTCTCTACCTAATTTTTTGAGAGATTTTATGTTGAAACAATGTTGAATTTTGTCAAATTCTTCTTCTGCATCTATTGAGATAATTATATGATTTGTATCCTTCACTGTGTTAAGGTGGTGTATCACTTTATTGATCTGTGGTATAATAAATCATCTTTGCATCTCAGAAATAAATCCCACTTGCTCATGGTATATGATTCTTTTAATGTGCTATTAAATTCTGTTTCCTAGTATTTTTTCAAGATTTTTACATCTATGTTCATCAGGGATATTGGCTCATAATTTTTTTTTTTTTTTGGTGGTGCCCTTATCTGGCTTTGGCATGAGGGTAATGTTGGACCCATAAAGTGAGTGTGAAAGAGTTCCCTTCTGTTCAATTTTTTTGCAAGAGTTTGAGAAGGATTGGCATTAATTCTTTAAATGTTTGGTACAATTCACCTGTGAGCCATCTAGTCCTGAACTTTTGTTTGTTGGGAGATTTTTTATTATGGATTCAACCTCCTTTCTCTTTAATGGTCTGTTCAGATTTTATTTATCTCTTCATATTGAGTCTTGTAGGTTGTATGTTTCTAGGAATTTATTTCTAGGTTATCCTGTTTGCTGATACATAATTGTCCACAGTAGTCTCTTACAATCCTCTGTATTTCTGTGGTAGCAGTTGTAACATCTCCTCTTTCATTTATAGATTTACTTGAGTCCTCTCTTTTCTTCTTGGTTAGTCTGGCAAAACATCTGTCAAATATTTTTATCATTTCACAAAACCAACTCTTAGTTTTGATGATTTGTTTCTATGGTTTTTCTAGTGTTTGTTTCACTTATTTCTGCTCATATCTTTGTTATTTGCATCCTTCTACTAAATTTTAACTTACTTTCTTCTTTTTCTAGTTCCTTGAGGTTTAAAGTTAGGTTGTTTGTGATCTTTGTTCTTGATACAGACACTTATTGCTAATGAATTTTCTTCTTAGAATTGCTTCTGTGTGACAACAAGATGGCAATATAGAAATTTCTAGCACTCATCCCCTCCCAGAAACATCAATTTGAGCAACTATCCATGCACAAAATACCTTCACAAGAGTTAAAGTTTCCAGGTGAGGGTTTACAGCACTTGGGTGAAGAAAAGAAATAATAAAAGGCACACTGAAGAAGATAAGGAAGGACAGTTTCACATTATCTTCCTCAAGCCTGGTCAGGCCAGTATAGGGAGATATACACTCCCCATGTGGAAAAGAGAATGAAGCAAACACCCAAATTCACCACGGACCCCAGCACTGGCCCTCACTTGCGTCAGGGTGGCTCCAATGGCCCTGTCTCCTGTCCCACTCCAGTTCTAGGCTGTGCCGCCCATCCCATAGATCCTGACTGCAAACTGGTTCCTGCTCAACCACAGAACCAGACACCAAACCCATCCCCATGACTCCAGGCAGGTTCTCTCAGACCCAGGCTTCTAGCCCACCCCAGCGCAAGGCTGGCCTCCACAGACCTAGCCCCTCCTGGGAACCCAGGCTCCTGGCCTTCCCCAGCACCAGGCCAGCCCCCATGGACGTAGCCTACAGACCAGATCCCACAGGCTGAGGCTTCCAGCCTGCCCCAAGACGAGGCCAGCCCCCACAATCTTTGGCTCAAGAAGAACTCCAGGAGACCGAGGCTTCGGGACCACCCCAGCATGAGGCTGGACCCTGTGGATCTTGTTTGCCTCTAGACCAGCTCCCATGAACCCAGGCACTAGGCCAGCGCCTATGGACCCAAGTACCAAGCCTGCCCACCATCTGACCCAGGCACCAGATCTGCCAGTGCAAGGAGTCCTGTTAAGTTGTTATTAGCTTAAAATAGTGTTATGTCTATAAGAGGTATTATACAAGCCTCATGGCAACCATCAAGAAAAAATCTACAGTAGATACACAAAAGAGAAAGAGAAGGGAATCAAAACCTAGCACTATGGAAAATTAACAATCCATAAAAGAAAACAGCAAGGAAGGAAGTAAGGAACAAGGGACTCCAAAACAGCCAGAAATCCATTATTATGAAGGCAATGGGAAGTCCTTACCTATCGATAATGACTTTAAATACAAATAAATTAAATACATGAATCAAAAGACACAGAGTGGCTGAATGGATAAAAAAACAAGACCCAACAATATGCTGCCTACAAGAGATTCGCTTTAGCTTTAGGGACACACATAGGCTGAATGTGAAGGGATGGAAAATGGTACTCCATGCAAATGGAAACCAGCAGAGAGAAGAGCTGCTATCCTTACATCAGACAAAGTAGACTTTAAGTCTAAAAGTGTAAAAATAGATAGGACATAATAAAATAATAAAGGGATCAATTTATCAAGAGGCTATAACAACTGTAAACACACATGCACCCACATCAGCACACCTAAATTTAGTAAGCAAATACTAACAGATCTGAAAGGAGAAATAGACAATACAAAAGAAGTAGGGGAGCTCAATACTTTCAACAACAGATAGATAATCTCAAAAGAATACCCGTAAGAGAACATTGGACTTAAGCTATACTTTAGACCAAATGGACCTAACAGACACATATATGACATTTCACCCAACAGGAACCGAATACACACTATTTTCAAACACACACAAAATATTCTCCAGGATAGATCATATGTGAGGTCACAAGTCTTAGTAAATTTAAGAAGATTAACATCATACCAAGTTTCTTTTCCAAACACAATGGTATGAAACTAGAAGTCAGTAACAGAATGAAAAATGGAAAATTCACAAATACGTGGTAAAAAGTATATTGAAACAAATGAAACAGAAACTTGGTGGATGGTGCTGGTGGGAGGACCCAATCCAAATGGGGCTGTAGTTGAGTCCACAAGGTGACAGGGCTGTGTCAGGCTGGTAACTGGGACCATGGTCAGCAAGCCTACCACCAGGATGCACCTTGCCTTCTGAAAATGACCCTTCTCAACCTTGGGCTCCACTAGGGTTTCACAGCTTCCTATCTGGATCCCAAAGCTGCCACAAAGGCACTTCTGTCCACAGATGGCTGCCAAATTATTGCTGCTATGGGGGAATACAAGTGGGGGACCTCTTATTTCAGCACCTTGCTGACATCACATCACCCAGTTGCTATGGGTTTTTAAGTGAAGAATGAACTAGCCTATATTAACTTAAGCTTTTCTTTTCTTGAAAATCTACTAACTCTGTCATTTTAAAATTGCTCTGCAACCCCAAATTTTATGACAAATAAACAAGGAATCTGATTTTGTAAGTAAATATCTTGTATAATCTCTGTCAACTACTACAGTTACACAAATTAATATCGTTTCTACTCTAGATAAAGAACAGACACTAGCCCTACAGAATGGATGGGTTATATGGAAGAGTTTGTCATTAATAAGCCTGCTTCTTAAAACAAATGCACAAGTAATATAAGTGAGAATATTTTGTAAATTTACTATATTATACTAGTTTTTTGAATTATTAGCACTAACAGTAGTGTTAATAGTAATTAATAACATCATTAGTAATAATTCTTATGATTACCATGAGGGGTGGGCAATCATTTACCACAGTCCAAGGTGGAATAGGAATAAGCAATATACAAGCAACACTATTTAGCTGTGTAGTCCACCTAAACCTTTTTTCTGGTCTTTTCATGGAATAATACCTTGGTAAGTTTCTTGTATTTCTAAGTATTTTCTCAGTCCTAAACTGTGGTTGTTTTTGAATGGTATTTTCAGCATTTTTAAGAAAGTATGATTCAACTTTTAACATGATTTTGAATAAATGGTGGCTCTGATTGATCAACATGCAAATAAGATTTTCTTTAGGCTGTAAAGTAATTCCCCGTATTTACGTGTCTTTATTGAGACATTTGGAAGACTAACCATGTTAAATTATTTGCTTCACTAGAAGCTCTTCTAAAAACTTTTTTCATATTACACAATATACTCCCAAGGACAGTAAGAGAAGAATCCTTATTTTATACACTGTCATGGTCATGTTTCACAGAAAACAGTACCTGTACAAACTCTACACTGCACTGTTTTGGCAAAAAAAAAAAAAAAAAAATTGCTCCAAAGGAGACATGACTTCAGGCACAGCAGAGAAATAAGGTAGAAGGTGCTATAAAAATTTCCTCTGTGAACTATTGGTTTCCTCATATTTTTCCCAATTGGCTCATATACAAAGATTTGAGCTGGGCATTGGGCCAAGGCAAAGACTAAAATTAGACCATGGAAGCAGAAGCACACTCTGATTGCAGATAAAAATCAATGGGATGACCAAAAATAATTCCAAAAGAAGATAACCTGAACAGATCTAAAAAAGGAAAAAAAAAAAAAAAACAGTTATAAAAGAATCCATTTCAAAACTAAAAATAGAACTACCATACAATCCAGCAATCCCACTACCGGGCATATACCCTGAGAAAACAATAATTCAAAAAGAGTCATGTACCACAATGTTCACTGCAGCTCTGTTTACAATAGCCAGGACATGGAAGCAACCTAAGTGTCCATCAACAGATGAATGGATAAAGAAGATGTAGCACATATATACAATGGAATATTACTCAGCCATAAAAAGAAACGAAATTGAGTTATTTGTAGTGAGGTGGATGGACCTAGAGTCTGTCATACAGAGTGAAGTAAGTCAGAAAGAGAAAAACAAATACAATATGCTAACACATATATATGGAATCTAAAAAAAAAAAAAAAAAAGTCATGAAGGACCTAGGGGCAGGGCTTCCCTCATGGCACAGTGGTGAAGAATCCGCCTGCCAATGCAGCGGACACGGGTTCGAGCCCTGGTCCAGGAAGATCCCACATGCTGCGGAGCAACTAAGCCCGTGTACCACAACTACTGAGCCTGCGCTCTAGAGCCCACGTGCCGCATCTACTGAAGCCCACGCACTCTAGAGCCTGCACTCCGCTACAAGAGAAGCCCGTGCACCGCAACAAAGAGTAGCCCCCACTCGCCACAACTAGAGAAAGCCTGCGTGCAGCAACGAAGAAATAAAAATTAAAAAATTAAAAAAAAAAAAAAAAAACCTAGGGGCAAGATGGGTATAAAGATGCAGACCCACTAGAGAATGGACTTGAGGACACGGGGAGGGGGAAGGGTAAGCTGGGACAAAGTGAGACAGTGGCATGGACATATATACACTACCAAATGTAAAATAAATAGCTAGTGGGAAGCAGCTGCACAGCACAGGGAGATCAGCTCGGGGCTTTGTGACCACCTAGAGGGGTGGGATAGGGAGGGTGGGAGGGAGAGAGACACAAGACGGAAGAGATATGGGGATATGTGTATATGTATAACTGATTCACTTTGTTATAAAGCAGAAACTAACACACCATTGTAAAGCAATTATACTCCAATAAAGATGTTAAAAAAAAAGAATACATATGTATGTGTATATATATACTTTATATATTTACATATTTTTGAATATATGACAAATATATTAGAAATATGTGCATAGAGAAAATAATTTAAGTGCAACAAGAGTTATTATTCACTATAATTAAACTATAAAGTATAATTTATTTAACAGCCTGCCAATTTTTAAGACTGAATTTTATAAATGTTCCTTAATGCAAAAAGGGGAATATAACCCTTATATCATATATTGGTAAACATCTTTTTTCTGCTGCAGCTTATATGTAACATTAAGGGCACTGAAGTTTTAATTAATTTTAAGCTTTGTGACCATAGTATGCAACTTCCTTTAACAGAAATTGTTTCTGAATTATTTTATATGATTGAATTTTAAAGAAAAACAACTCATTAAGAAACTCCTATTAAATGATGTACTTGCACTAATTAGGTAAGAATAAAAATTGAGATCAATGTAAAAAAAAAAGAATTCGTTTCAAAAGAATTCCCAGACTAGGTATTTGAGCTCACCACATAATGTCAGTTCTGCTATAACATTTGTTTTAAATAATGAATTTGTTCCAACATGATTGGAATATTAAGGAAGAAACTTAAGCATAGCAAGAATTTTGTATTTACCTAAAATGTTATTTCATCTGCAAGAAATACTTGGTGACACCAGAAAACTGCACCCAGCTGAACAGAGCTGGTAGAAATGCACGATACAAACAAACACACACACACACACACACACACACAGCCCTTCCAGCCACCTCAGTTCACAGTGTGTACTGTGAATCACAGTCACCCACAGATGGTGTTACAACTTTCCTTCTATTTCAGTTAACCTTCCTTCCACCACTTCGAAATAACTCATAATCTGCAACCCGTTCAACTCCCACTTCATGAGCAAACTTCAGGTCCTTTTAAGAAATGTTAAATGCCATATTTCTTGTTGTATTCCTATATTTTTTTAAGCATTTAACGTGTAAAACTGTGCTTCCATTTTTTATGAGGTTTCAATTTTTTTTGTCATTGACGGATCAAGGTTTTGAGGGCTGTGCTTATATTTTTCCTATGATCCTTGTAGTTTTTTATTGCATCATTTTGCATAATTTTAAGGTAATTTTTAAGAATATATGTGTCATGTTATAAACTGACTACTGAAAAAAGGTATAATTACAATGCTATATAAACCATTAAAGAAATATTCATTCATCCATAACATATTTATTTAGTATTTGCTATGTAAGAAATATAAGTTGGACAATCATTTTTATCTAGCCAACACTATCAATATGACTAGCCAATATGATTTTGGTACAAAAATTATTTATGCAGTGCAGAGTTATTATTTTTACCTAAAGATATGTCTTTTTGGTAATAACAAACATGTTTTTTTAACCCTGGTTTTTCTCTATACATCTTTAAAAGTTTTTCAATTGTTTCATATATGGTCAAGTTGAGATTCTTAAGAACCTCATTTTTAACTTTCAATAAGTGTTTACTTGAGTTTTTCAAAAGAGTCAAACTTCAAGCACTTGTTAATACAGTAATAAAACCACATGAAATAATAAAACCAATGATCAAACCACTGACCTGTGAATGTGAATTTCATAATTCTAAACAAAATACTAGCAAATAAATGGAATTCAAATGTAGAGTAAAATAGTTATTAATTATAGTTATATTATAGATTAATATTTTAGCATTAGGTGTCAGTATCATGTTATAGGTATAACTATGTGAACAAGGAAAGGAAGAGTAAGAACATGACCTACCTCAAATGCTTCTGATAAAATTCAATACCATTCCTTACTTAAAAAAAAAACTTTCAAAGATAATTACTGTTCAATTCAACCTTATACTTAATAATAAAATATTAGAAATTCCTAGCTAAAGGTGGGAACACTGTTTCATAGTACCAGTAATAATTTCATTCTGCAAGTCCTAAAACACAAAATGATGAAGCAAAACAGCTATCATCTTTTAGAAATTCAGCACATTTCAAAAACATTCACTTAAAAAAATAAAAGTAGAAGAGAACTAACTGAAAAATATATCATTGATGTTTGTTAAATAAGCGTTCTCAGGAACCAAAGGAACGGATTATTTAATGGATAAGGGAACCATTAACCAAACCATTAAAAATAGTAAAGAAAGAAAAGCAAATAATAGCTAGCTTGGAATATGCTTTTAAATAGATAAACTGTACACCTTTATAGAAATGCATGCAAAAATACCGAAATAAACAGAGAGAAAAAAATACCCTGTTAACTGAATGGGAACAAACTATTTGCAAAAAACTTTGATTCTTCCCAAAATAAGACTCCAATGGGACTGGAAATTGAAAACAAATTTAATGAAATTATTAAAAAGTTCAACTAGAAAAGTAACAATCAGCCAAGAATTTTTATAAGAAGTCTTAAGAAAGGATTTGCATTATCACATTTAAATAATAAAAAAGCTGCAAAATAGTAGAGTAGAATGCATGCTATTTATATAAACATAAATAGAAGGCAAGATATAACTCAGAAATATGTTTTTAATGTAACATTTAACATGCGATAAACCACCAAATCAATAAAGAAAATGTATTATTCAGTAAATGCTAATAGGGAACTAAAGAGTTGTTAGGAAAATAATCAATTTAAATGTTCAACTCCCATAGTACCCTAGAATAAATTCCACATGGATTAAAGTGCTGAACTTTTTTTTAAATCATAGATACTTCTGAAGAAAACTACTAGAAGAAAAATACTAGAAAAAAAAAGTATCCAAGGAAAAGTTACGTCTCTGTTCCTTAGATAAAAGACATGCTTCTAAGCATAAAAGTAAATAAATCACAGAAATTTCCTATGTTAAAAAAACAGCAAAAAAGACTACAAACTGAGAAATCATTGAATACTCAAATATGAAGGGCCATTCAAATAGATTTTTATAAATAATAACATTAAGATCACAAAAGAAAAATGGGTCAGGCATTGATCAGTTTATACAAGGATAAATACAATGGATAAATACAGAAAACAGAAAACCTTACTACTAATAGCATAAACACAAAGCAAGTCAATCAAAAACAGCTTTGAATTTACTAAATTAGCAAATACTTTAAAATGTTTAGCACTGAATACTGGTGATGTTGTAACAAGACAGGTCCTCTCATATTTTACTAGTGAGGTATTGTATTATTTTACTATGGCTACCAAAACAAAGTACCACAGCCTGAACAACTTAAACTACAGAAATTTATTCTTTCACAGTTTCGGAGAGTAGAAGTCAGAAATCAAGGTGTTAGCAGGATTGGTTTCTTCTAAGGCATCTCTCCTTGGCTTATAATGGTCGTCTTTTCCATGTATTTTCAAACAGTCTTCCCACTGTATGTCTCTGTCCTAATCTCCTGTTCTCATAAGGCACCAGTCATATTGGATTAGGGCCCACCCATATGACCTCATCTTACCTACCTACCTCTTTATGTTTTTATTTTAATATCTTTATTGGAGTATAATTCCTTTACAATGTTGTGTTAGTTGCTGCTGTATAACAAAGTGAATCAGCTATATGTATACATATATCCTCATATCTCCTCCCTCTTGCGTCTCCCTCCCACCCTCCCTATCCCACCCCTCTAGGTCTTCACAAAGCACCCAGCTGATCTCCCTGTGTTATGCAGCTGCTTCGCACTAGCTATCTATTTTACATTTGGTTGTGTATACATGTCCATGCCACTCTCTCACTTATCCCAGCTTACCCTTCCCCCTCCCCATATCCTCAAGTCCATTCTCTGAGTCTTTATTACTGTCCTGCCCCCAGGTTCTTCAGAACCATTTTTTTTTTTTTTTAAGATTCCATATATGTGTTAGCATACAGTATTTGTTTTTCTCTTTCTGACTTACTTCACTGTCTATGACAGTCTCTAGGTCCATCCACCTCACTACAAGTAACCCAATTTCATTTCTGTTTATGGCTGAGTAATATTCCATTGTATATATGTGCCACATCTTCTTTATCCATTCATCTGTCGATGGACACTTAGGTTGCTTCCATGTCCTGGCTATTGTAAACAGAGCTGCAATGAACATTGTGGTACATGACTCTTTTTGAATTATGGTTTTCTCAGGGTATATGCCCAGTAGTGGGATTGCTGGTTCCTATGATAGTTCTATTTTTAGTTTTTTAAGAAACCTCTATACTGTTCTCCACAGTGGCTGTATCAATTTACATTCCCACCAACAGTGCAAGAGGGTTCCCTTTTCTCCACACCCTCTCCAGCATTTATTGTTTGTAAATTTTTTTATGATGGCCATTCTGACCAGTGTGAGATTATACCTCATTGTAGTTTTGATTTGCATTTCTCTAATGATTAGTGATGTTGAGCATTCTTTCATGTGTTTGTTGGCAATCTGTATATCCTACATATCTTCTTTGGAGAAATGTCTATTTAGGTCTTCTGCCCATTTTTGGATTGGGTTGTTTGTTTTTTTGATATTGAGCTGCATGAGCTGCTTGTATATTTTGGAGATGAATCCTTTGACAGTTGTTTTATTTGCAAATATTTTCTCCCATTCTGAGGGCTGTCTTTTTGTCTACCTACCTCTTTAAAGGCCCTATCTCCAAATATAATCACATTCTGAGGTACTTGGAGTTAAGACCTCAACATGTGAATTTGGGGGGTAGAGGCACAATTCAGCCTATATCAGGTATCAAAGTAAAAATTACACTGGCCAAGGAGGACTGTGATCAAGGCTATTACCACAGGGGAGAGAGGCCAGAGTTCAGTCTGAACTCAACTCCACTGAAAGGAAGGGCTAGAGAGTTTTAAGAGCTGGGGTGGGGAGGATCTTAAGCCACCTATGTTTGTTAATTGGCTTCACCCAAAGGAAAAGTATCTTCAATTATCTTTATGACAGGAGACAGAGCACCTATCTTCCTTGATGATTACATTTCAGAGGGATGGCTCCCAGGCTTTGAGAAAAACAGTCCTGGACAGTAAAACTGTCAAGAGGTCTTTAAGAAAATTTACATCTCAAAGGGCAAAGAAAGAACGAACAGTTACAAGTTTTCTAAAGTAAATGCTCTAAGAAAAGGGAAGTTCAAGCACCCAGAGTCAGGAAGAAGTCCGTCTACAGTTTAATCAATCTGAGGAAAAGGTTAAGTCCATCTTAGTCAGGGGGTTAGTTTTCTCTACTCTTTCTTGTAAGCATTTTGAAAGCTGTGTCAGTTCTTGTCAACTCATTTCTTTTGAAACATTCATTTAATTTGGGGGATGCTACTCCAAGGGGGAAAATTTTTTTAAATGCATATAAAGAAATGTGTTTTCAAAGCATTATTTGTAATACTAAATAACTGTAAACTTCTTAAATTTCCAAAATGCACAAATAATTGATTCTGATATTTACCACAAAATATGATCTAACTACTACTGATACGGTTTACTAGAAATTTTTCATATAGAAAATGCATATGATTTCTTTTCAAGGAAAAAATGAATATAAAAATTGCACACAGTATGATCTGATCTGCAAAAATATTTTATGTATATACATACATATACACACAGAAACAGAGAACAGATAGATTTGAAGGAAACTCAAAAATATTTACAGTATGCATCTATTATAGAACTATGGGATTTTTATACTTATTTTTATATATTTCTAATTTAAAAATATAAGCAGGTCAAGAACAAGTAGAATAAGCATGACACCAATGAATCAGGTTAATTTATAGAGCTGGTAGAAGGGCAGAACATATTACTGAAGGGGAGCAGAATTTGTCACTCCAAAATACACTTCTTTGGCATAAGGATTATTTTTAAGAAACAGCAAACCTATGAAAAGCTCTGAAAACTGAGAAATTATCCTTTTGTATGAGAAATTTACATTTATGAGGGAAATCTCCATTTGTAAGAATGGCTTCCTCACTGTACCATAAGAGGAAGATTACCAAAACTGTAGAAACTCTTATCAATAAAGAGGGCAGGGACTTAAATCTGCAATGACAACCATACCTGTGTTTACTCTGCTTTGCCTGGTAATCTCCCATAACTGGATCCTCCCCCAGCCCCCAACCACAACACTTCTTTCTCTTTAGCTGGACATGGTATTTAAGACCAAGGCTTCGGCCATTTGAGGGAGTTAGTCTTCCTGGGTATCTCCCACATATACAGGAGGTACATATGAAACAGGAGGGAAGAAGGCAGGGCACAACCTTTGAAAGAATGACATAGCCCGAGGACATGACATAAACTGATTAGAACCAAATGGGTACAAGATGGTGGACAAGTCAACTTCCACTAGACCTTGAGCCTCAGTATACGCTCACATCAGCAAGCTAAATGACACACCCCCAGGTGCCATAACAGTTCCAAGACCAACCATTAGGATCAAAAAAGTGGGTGGTGGCCCAATTCCTGGAAATCCCCACCCCCTTCCTAAAAGAGCTGGAATATTCCTCCCACTCATTAGCCTATGAAATTGCCCACTCCTATAAAAACTGACAACCCCATACTCTGGTGCCTTTCTCACCTTCTGAGATAGCCCACACTCTGTCTGTGGAGTGTGTTTCTGTCTAAATAAATCCACTGCTTACTTATCACGTTCTCTCTCACTGAATTCTTTCTGCCATGAGACATCAAGAACCTGAGCTTCATTAAGTCCTGAAACCAGGTGTGTGATCTCAGTTGGAAGATTGTGGGTTTTGGCCGGGTGCCAGTCCCGGCCAAAACCCAAACTGGTACTTGAACCCAAGCGGCTGGGACTCGAACCTGATCAAAACCCTGAC
Organism: Balaenoptera acutorostrata; assembly: GCF_949987535.1. Classification (NCBI taxonomy): domain Eukaryota; kingdom Metazoa; phylum Chordata; class Mammalia; order Artiodactyla; family Balaenopteridae; genus Balaenoptera; species Balaenoptera acutorostrata. Next base: position 67,114,734 of record NC_080070.1, read on the forward strand.
TGGGACTTGAACCCATGCAGCCGGGACTTGAACCCGGCCACAACCCAGCTTGAGACTTGAACCCACGTGGCCGGGACTCAAACCTGGCCACAACTCAGCTTGGGACTTGAACCCACACGTCTGGGACTTGAACCCAGCCAAAACCCACAGTCTTCCAACTGAGATCACACACATGGTTTCAGGATTTAATGAAGCTCAGGTTCTTGATGTGTCATCACAGAAAGAATTCAGTGAAAGACAAAGTAACAGGTAAGAAGTGGATTTATTTAGAGAGAAACACACTCCACAGAGTGTGGACCATCTCAGAAGGCAAGAGTGGCCTTGGAAGAAACACACTGGACAGAAAGAGTGTGGGCCATCTCTGAAGGTAAGAAAGGCACCAGAGTATGGGGTTGGGTTTTTATAGGAGTGGGTAATTTCATAGGCTAATGAGTGGGAGGAGTATTCCAGCTATTTTAGGAAGGGGGCGGGGATTTCTAGGAATTGGGCCACCACCCACTTTTTTGATCCTTATGGTCAGTCTTGGAACTGTTATGGCACCTGGGGGTGTGTCATTTAGCTTGCTGATGTGAGCGTATACTGAGGCTCAGGGTCTAGTGGAAGTCAACTTGTCCACCATCATGGACTGTGAAGATCCAAAGCAACTGGGGCTTGCAGACATAAATTCAAAACAGAGTTGCATAAAAGAGAACTTTCTTAAAGAAACCCAGGGTTGTCATGAGATTAAAGCCCAGTGAGGAGACCCAGAAGGTGATTTCAAACTACCGGCGCAAGGAGATTCAGCACTGGTTGAAAAGGAACTGGAAGGAAACAGTCAACAAATGATTGCACAACCCTATAAATCAAGAGAATAGGGGGATTATTGGTCTTCTTCACAACTTTATCACTTTCAGAACTGAAACAGCTTCAGTGTGGCCTCAAGGAGTCTTATACTTCACAGGACCTAGCAAGTTGCAGTATGCCTAATAGGCACAAAATAGTTAAGTGTCAAAAAGAAATGAACAAGGCCAAATTTCCCTTTTTTCTACTGCAGTATCTGATAAGCCTTTATTGACATAGAGCTATACCAAGATTTAAAGGGAATAAATCCTGCCTGAAAAGAATCCTAATTAGCAACTCAATTTAAACACTGATTGTTCTAAAATGCAAGTCTGTTCACTCATTTCTCTCTCCATTAAAACCATTTTATAGCTTGCCATTGTCAATGAGATGAATTTCAAAATTCATAGCATAATTCATTAGACAATTTATAATCTGGTTCTGCCAACTCTCCGTGCTTTGTAAACTGCGGCCACATAATCCCTCCCTTAACCCTACATATAGCCCAGTCCCCTACCCATACCAGACTAGACTCACTGACTATATTCTATATTCATAGAGCACACTAAAAGTTCCCCTCCCTCGGCCCAATCACCTGGATCTGTAAATCATAAATCTGCATCCCTTAAAGAATCAAATTCTGCAAGACAAGACTATATTCATCCTATACAATACTTGCCCCATGTACTGTGTGTAGATGTACAAGAAATATTTTAAAAGAATGGATGACTATTTAGGAGTACTTATAGTCTCCAGGGAAAGAAAAACTAGTATTTACAGAATACAATTTCTATAATATTTACTCTTTATAGGTTATGAAGGAAGTTATATTACTAACAAAATGCCCGAAGTCCTCAGACAGCGAATGGAGTTTAAATCTAGCACTTTGCTATTATCTTAAATACTCTGTCAATTCAAATAAAAATTCCTTTATGTTCTGGTTAGAATCAGTTGCTGCCATTTCAGACTAACCTTCTAATAATTCTCCTTTCCTTACTCAAAGAAAATCTAGACAAAAAATTGGTTAAGTTTAGTGAAAGTATTTCTAAATTAGACTCACTATATATATTATGGCTTAACTGTGAGGAAATGTGTGTCTATGTGTAAATGCATATACAGAGGTAGACAAATGTACATTCACAATCCAAACTGAAAGCAAGATAAAGCAAATAAGAAAAAATTGAAAAATTGAAAAAAGATAAAGATTTGTGTCACTTTCTGGAGTGGACTGATTAACTTAATCAATTTCCTTCACCACCTACCTCTTCCTCCTCCAAGTCCAAACCACACCACTCTGCCTAGCTGAACCAAGTGATATTCTCTATTGGTTAAAAATGAAACATGTGGCTCATCTGTGCACTCAATCAAGGCTCAGTTTTCTTGAGAATGACCCAACATTTACTTCTGCATGAATGTGCCTAGCAGGCAGTTCCATATGTAGTTGCTAATACTGTGAATGTCTACTGCCAGACATCTGGTTTACACCTATCTTCTTTATTGTAGTTACTCCATCTAATTGCATTATTTTGGTAAACAGAAGAAAGTAATTTAAAATGACATCTATCTGAATCAGTCCCAAACTAATTAGTTTTTTTCCCTCCCCAAAAGATGTAAAAACATATGTTTCTGTTATTCTGCTCTGATACTGCATATCTGTTTATTATGGAATCAAGTTGTTTAATCTTTCCCATTTTCTGCTTTTAACTGATACTGCTACTTGCAATCTGATACAGAACTAATCTTAAAACATTTATGCTTGAAATTGTTATGTTTTAACTGTTAATTTTCAAACCCGATATCCTTTGATGTGAAAGTATGAAGATGTGGAAATGACCCCCACTGAGCCCAGCGTTTGCACTGGGAGGACTTCAGAGCAGGTAATGAAATCCATGAATAAATACCATTTCTGATAAAATTAACCTGTGGCATCAAATAACTACTCAAAATTTGTTTCCTCATCTGAAATATTAAGAAGTTAGAGTAGGTAACAACTCGATTCCCCAGAGTCAAGCATAGGACCCTGGCTTTTACGCCTTTTTTTGTGGGTGTTAAAAGAAAATGGCGCCAGAAAAAGGCAAAGAAAAGGAACAGTCAGAAAAGCTGGAGAAAAGCTGAACGAGATCACTGTCACAAGGCCAGAAAGAAAATAGCTGAGTAAAGAAAAAGGTTTTCAATAGTGCCAAGTGATAATGATAATAATTTCACACATACAGTATTTTACAGCTTCCAAATATTTTTTCATACATTAAAATTTGTTACCAATGACAACTCTGTGATGGAAGCAGGACAGAGATTCATTTTCCTATTTTATGAATTAAAAAGTCAGGATTAAGAAAGATTAGGTCAAAGACATAAACATGAGTATAGGAAAATCGAAACCATAAAATGTTTTTACTCCACAGTCATGACTTGTTACAAGCATATCTTCTGATCTGGATGGCCTGGGTTCAAATCTCAGACCACTAGGTGTTTACTGACCCTTTGACCACCCTGAGCCTCAGCACGCTCATCTGTAAAATACAGGTCCTGAATAAACTTAACAAAAAGACTTGACGATTAAAAAGTTGAATATACATGTAAAGCACAAAGATAACCACCTGGCATTTGATAAGTGTTAGCTGCCATTATTACAGTCAATAAGATGACCAGCAGACAGAAAATACAGCCACAACATCACTGCCTCAGTTTACCTTCCCTTTCTGGGGCTCTGGAGGAGTTGATAAGACAAAGAAAATGTGTCAAGGGAATCAATGAGCAACAGCCATGTAGCCACGAAAGGAAGCAGGATAACAAGGTCTAAGGCCCCACTCCCTGCCACAAATGCTGGGAGTGGTGAACCCTGCCCTGGACAGTCTCCTCAAAGGACAGCCTGTGAGTAGATAGCCAGAATGTTCTCATTTACAAGGAATTTACATCATTCTAATAAGGGCTTTGTTTCAAGACAGAGTTACAGAAAGTCATAACATGTGAATTTAATTCCAGTCTAAGAAATTGTACAAGTGTAAGCATGTAAGTTAATTACTTTTAATGTTGAAGACAGACTCATGTCTAGATGTTACTAACTCATGTAGTAACATCTGGTGGGCCTATTTGCTTTTTCAAATTAGGATAATTAGAACTGACAAAGTACCTTCATTCCAACTTCTCTTTCTCATCACCGCTTAGATTATTTGCCAGTTTATTTTTTGCTGTTATTGTGGCAGGGATTTTTCTTTCATTTTACTCAACATCACTCAATTTGTTTTACACTAAACTATAGCAGTTGTAATCATCACCATGCCACTGTTCATAATATACATTTATATTATGTTGGAAAAAATCTTAATATGAAGAAGTACATAGCATTTAAACGGTCAGTATTCATTCTCATTATCATTGTATAGTATCTATGAAACTATACAAGTTGAAAGACAACTTTCTAAAAGAGTTTCAATAAAACATTCACTCTAGTGTTCCAAGCTCTTAGAACAGGTCCTTAACATACAGTAGGCACTCAATAAATATCTGTGCCATGAAAGAATGAATAAACCAGACAATCATCTATGTGCAATTTTATACAGCTATGTATCAGAACATAATTATTTTGCCTTTATTTTAGAAGGTTTTTATTGCCATTTTAATTTATGAAACTTTGTTACATTTATTCAAACGTATAATTATCTCCCTTGGATTGTGTGTCTCTTTCTTCCTGTGCATCCTAAAAAATCTTTCATTGCTAGGAAAAATGCCTGTACATATAAAACTCTCATCTCATGTTTTATTTTAAGTATAGAACTATGCATTCTCTAATTTTATAATGATTTTTTGACCAATCCTTTATAACTGATACAATATTCAGAACAGTTGAGCACCCATTCAAGCCCTTAAAATATTCACTTAATTTCTCTGTGCCTAAACCTCTTCATCTACACGATATTAATAATCATACACTTATTTTCCTTAGTTCAGAGGGTTGTTCTGTAGATCAAATTATTTCTTAATAAAAAGCTAAATAAAATGATTAAATTAGAATGCACCCTAATGTGTTTCATAATTTTCTTTTGTTTAGTGAAAATGATAAAATATTTCAAATACTTTTTAAAAATCTATATTAGGACAAAATTTTTGCTTTAATGTACTGGAAGATTTATGTGGCAAAAATATGACATTGTGGTTGAGTAAAATAAAATAAAAATCAGAGAATCTACCTTTAAAATCCTATTTTTAAGGTCATCTGAATCTATAAGTACCAATTGCTAGGTTAGTAGGACAATTAATATTTTAACACATGGTCTAAATCAACCAATTCACGTAATAATATTCTATAACATCTTTCAGTTTTTCCATCTTTGTCCAGAAGTGAGGTGAGGTTTTCATAAGAATAGTTGTGAACATGTCTGAAATAGTTACATGAAGATTTTAATGTTTTTAAATATCAATCTGAGCCCTGTGGCAAATATTTAAAAAGAAAGCTTCAGTCAGGTTGTATTATACCCAAAGCATATTTATCACATAATGGTAATAAAATTTCACAAGCTCAGTATCAATCACATTGTGGGATTAAGCTTGAATACAAATTGAAACTCAGATCTTCCTATCTCCTAATTTCTCTTAAATATTTGTTCTTTGTATTGTCCTTGGATATGCTACTGTGGAAAATTTCCATAACCATTTTTTAATCTACAATGCATACTGGTTCCAAAAGGTCTAGCATATAGTATCCATTTAAAAATCATAAAAATGAATATAATTAAAAGCTAAGTTGAGACAGCAGTTTCCATTATATCCAAAGTATATCACAGAGTCTCATTCAAGGAGTATAGATTCCACCAAGTATAAATGCACAAAGAGCTATAAACGTTAGTTTTTCAGCAATAATTTCATTGAGATTATTTAAAGTTAGAGTTTACTCTGCCTGAGGCAACCTAACAACTGCAGTGTATAACAAACATTCTAATTTACAAAGCATTAATGAAGCAATTAGCAAAGAGATGAATGCAAATTGTAAGCTGTTATGGGGAAATGGGAAATTAAAAGAAGGAAAATTCAAGCCATTGAATACTTGATTATTTTCCCTACTCAGTACCTTTGAGGATAACCTGGCTTACCCATTAAAAAATGAGTGTCTGTCAAAATCGTTGTATGTAAGATGCTTTCTTGTTTTAAACATGTATACCAGATGGTAGAACTCGCTGCAGACCTTTACCTCCAGAGTACAGTCAATTCTTATACAAAAGACTTCAGCATTTGCAGATTATCTTTTATTCAAGGACCCCAAAGGATGTTTCAGGAAAAAATAAGAGGGGGGGTGGAATTTATTCCTCCTTAGTGTCTTTCAGTCCCACGCAGTAGGTAAACAGTCACATTAACTATGTATGAGATTAGAAATTAGAGAATACATTAAAAGATATTCTCAAATCACAAAGAATCAATGCACTGATTTCCCTTGGCTCCCTACCTATTGTTCAAACCAGAAGTTTCACTGAAATTTTTGGTTGGGTTTATTCTCACTGGCCTTTAATATTAGCTAGGAACAAAATTCATTTCATTCTACAATGAAATTAAGACCTACTGTACAAATATATAATGATTTAAAGTGACTAAATTAAGCAAGTTGATTCTATTACAATAATATTGTTTATTCAATACTTCTTTTTTTAAATGATTAGAATAAAGATCAAACAAAACAAGCTATTTTGAATCCCAGTCTGCCAAGTATTGTGTAACTCTGGGAAAGTCCCTAATGTTTTACACTTAAATTTCCCTGTTTATAAAATAGGGAAATAATAGAACCTGTCTTCTATACTTGTTTTGAGATTTAAATTAGTGAAAACTAGTAGAGAATTTAGCAAAGTGTCCAATCCTTGTAAGCACTCAAAACATATTATTATCACAAATTAAATAATCTAAAAATGTGTAAAGCAAAATAGCTCCTATTCCCTGACACACTGAAAACCTTAATTCTTTGAGGAAATCGGTTCTCATGTACCATTCTATGTCACTCTTTACACACGTACAAATATAAGCACACCTAATTTTCCTTTATTAACAAAAAATTGATACATTACATTCTAACTTGCCTTTTTACTTAGTGCAGCAGATAATTAATGCAGTCAATAATTTTTAAATAAGACACAATTTTTGAAGTACTTTTGTCCCTTATTACGGTTTTCTTAAAGAACGCAAAAGACAAAGGAATGAAACATGTTCTTGGCTATTCTAGTAAAAAAAAGAAAGATCCTTAAAAGCAAAGTCCAAACCACACTGTGAAGTATATAAAGGTAAATCCAACATTTTAGGAGAACACAATCTGGAATAACTGTCTTGAGAAGTTTGAAGGAAACAGTTATTTAATTTGTCTTAACTTTTAAGAAAAACAAACAAACAAATGCTAAATGTCATGCAGAGAAAAAGACATTAAGTCAGCTAAGCATTCTGGAGATAATTTAACCCTAAACTGTCATTCATCATATAAGGAAAAGAGATTTGAGGAGGCAAACTTTCTGGTAGACCATTCAAATTATTAGGATTGATGCAAATCAACATTTTTACAACACTAAATTTGAATAAAAATAAAGAAATTCTTGGCTTCTGCATCTAGTAATGGTAGATTAATGGTAATGGTAATTTATTAACAGATCATAGGCATTACAGATAAAGTTATCAGAGCTTTAAAATAGCTATGATTACTATTTTCATATAGTTTAAGAATGATATTGGAAATTTAGGCAGATAACTGTAAAAAAATATTAACTAAAAAACTGAGTAAGAGGGAAGTACTTCTGAAAGGGTGAAGTGAGTGCCTCAAAAACAAAAACTCTTATCCACAGGACCAACAAATGCACTGACAAAAAATGTCAAGGTTTTCTGAACTCTGGAAATTAACCAACATTTTGGAACAATCCTAAGAATGTTTATTCAAGAAAAGTGGCTCAATCTTCTTAAGATCAGCAACCTTTGTGGTGTTTTTACTTGCCCATCACTTTCTTCCCTGTTCTTTGGTAGCCTTGAAAACCAACAGCCTTGCAACTACAGCAGCTGTGAAAATCAGCAAACACTCAACCACAGGAGGGGCACAATAGGTTTGGAGCTCTGCAAATGCCGCATTCTCAATTGTCACTATTTGACCCGACAGCTCCCTAAAAAGCCCCATTCTCAGGGCTTGTCTTTATTTGGCCTGATGTAGACTTCACTCTGGGTGAGTACCCCGATCCCTAGGGTATTTGTGAAAAACAAATGGGGGCAATTATTTAACACTGCAGCTGGGCTTCCCTGGTGGTGCAGTGGTTGAGAGTCCGCCTGCCAATGCAGGGGACACGGGTTCGAGCCCTGGTCTGGGAGGATCCCACATGCCGCGGAGCGGCTGGGCCTGTGAGCCACAACTACTGAGCCTGCGCGTCTGGAGCTTGTGCTCCGCAACGAGAGAGGCCGCGACAGTGAGAGGCCCGCGCACCACGATGAAGAGTGGCCCCCGCTCGCCGCAACTGGAGAAAGCCCTCGCACAGAAGCGAAGACCCAACACAGCCAAATATAAATAAATAAATAAATTTATAAAAAAACAAAAAAACACTGCAGCTGACTCACTTTGAGGGCTGGGGAGTGTGGTATCAACTGAGGCTAAAAGGACTCTGGCCAAAAAATAAGGCTTTGAAAATCTAACATTTTCTTGGAAATCTAGAAGGCCATGAACATGTTCTGGGTATGTCCAGAACATACCTGAGAAGCCCTTAATCTCTCATCTCTGGTTGACCTTCAGGATCTATGCAAGCAGGAAGTGAATGCTATAACAGATTTATAAATTCCCTGATGAAGGGCTGAAGGAATGCTCAACACAAACATAGAACTTCTTGGTCAAGTATGGAGGACTTTGGCTCAAGGCACTTAAAATTTCTCCCTAATCATTAGTTGACCACTAAATTAATCTAGCAGAGACTTCAGTAGCTACATGTAAAAAAGGATACAAACTTGAAGAATTAGTCCAGGAACATCACTAAGCAAACAGCAGCAACCACTACAAACAGCAAAAACAAAAGACCATGGGGGAGCAAGACACAGAAGGACAGGAATGTATGGCACACAGACAGGATAAAAAGTAGGCAAGAGAAATTGTTCCTGAGGAAGTCCTGATGTTGGATTTACTAGATAGCTGTTATAAGAATGTTAAAGAAATAAACCATGTCTAAAAAATTAAAGTATGAGAACAATGTCCCACCAAATAGAGACTATCAATAACAAAGAACTTAATTAAAACAGCCAAACAGAAATGAAGTTGAAAAGTACAGTAACTGGAAAAAAAATTCCTTAGCGGAGCTTAGTAGTAGATTTGAATGGCACAAAGACTCAATGAACTTGGATTGAAGATAGGTCAACTTATCCCATCTGATGAATAGAAAAGAAAAAAAATGAAGATAGATGAAGAGAGCCTCAGAGAGATAATGGGAATCTCAGAAAGGGAATATGCATATATTTTTAAAAGCCCTCAAATCCCACAAATTTGGTGAAAAACATTAATCTACACACCCAAGAAATCAATGAATTCAAGTAGGATAAGCTCAAAGAGATCCATGCCTTGAAACATCATTGTCAAACTGTTGAAAGTCAAAGGCATATAACAAATCGTGAAGGTAGTGAAAAGCAACTCATCACATAAAAGAGATCCTCAATACAATTAAAAGCTGACTTCTCAACAAAAACCATGGAGGCTAGAAGGCAGTGTGATAACATACTCAAAGTGCTAAAAGAAAAAGACTGTCAACCAAGAATGCTATATCCTTCAAAATTATCCTTTAAAAGCAAAGGAGACATCTCCAGATAAACAAAAACTGAAAGAATTCTTCATCACTAACATATTTGCCCTATAAGAAACACTAAAGGGAATCCCTCAACCTAAAATGAAAGGACTAAGGAGTAACTGAAATCGACACAATAAATAAAGAGCATTGGTAAAAGAAACTCCATAAATAAATGTAAAAAAAAGTATAAGTGAATATTTGTAATTATTTTCTTCTATCTGATTTAAAAGACAACTGCATAAAGTAATAGTTATAAAACTGGTGATAGCTTATAATGAAAAATGATATAATTTGATGGCAAAACTAGCACAAAGGAGGGGGAAGGAATGAAGCTCTATTGGAGAAGAGTGTTAAATAGTTTAAAGATTATTGTGGTATTAATCTGAACTAGATTATTCTAAAATAAGATATTAATTACCCTGGGACAACCACTAAGATAATAACTAAAGAAATAGAGGAAACAACAAGAAAATTTAAAAGAAATACTATGAAATATCTATTTAACACAAAAAGGCAGTAATGGAGGAATACAGAAAAAATAAGATGTAGAAAAACCAAATTGCAAAATGGCAGACATAAATCCTATGTACCAGTAATTAAATATAAATGAACTAAATACTCCAGTCAAAATCAGACTGTCTGAATGGTTAACAAGGGACTTCCCTGGTGGTCCAGTAGTTAAGAATCGCCTTCCAATACAGGGGACATGGGTTCAATCCCTGGTCAGGGAACTAAGATCACACTTGCTGTGGGGCAATTAAGCCTACGTGCCACAATTAGAGAGTCCACACAGCCAAAAATAAAAATAAATAAATATTTAAGAAAAAAGAAAGCAAACAAAAAGATCCAATTATATGCTGTCTACAAGACATACTTCTGATTCAGAAATACAAATGGATTGAAAGTAAAAGGATGAAAAAGGTATTATGCAAAGAGAAAGCAAAGAAGAGCTGGAATGGCTACAGTATATTCAAACAAAGTGACTTCAAGACAAAAATTGTTACTAGAAGCAAAGTCAATCCATAAGGAAGACATAACAGAGACAACCATATGCACTTAACAAGTCTCAAAATACATGAACAAATGACAGCACTGAAAGGAGAAATAGACAATTCTATAAGAACAGTTGGAAATTTCAATACCTAGTTTTCAATATTGGATAGAACAACCAGGTAGGATATCAACAAGGAAATAGGTAGAACACCTGAACAACACTACAAACCAACTAGTGGTAACAGACATTTATACAATACTCCAACCACAACTAGCAGAATACATATAGAACCATGTCACACCATTTTTTTAAAAAGCCTCAATAAACTTTAAAGGATTTAAGTCACATAAAGTGTATGAACTGAATTTTGTCCTCTTAAATTCATATGTTGAAGCCCTAACCCCCAATGCCTCAGAATGTGACTGTATTTGGAGCTAAGGCTTTTAAAGAGGTGCTTCAATTAAAATAAGGTCACTGGAGTGGACACTAATCCAATCTGACTGGTGTCTTTAAAGAAGAGATTAGGACAAAAAGAGAGATACCAGGGGCATGCATATACAGAGGGATAACCATCTGCAAGCCAAAGAGAGAGGCCTCAGAGGAAACCAACCCTGCTGGCACCTTTATCTTGGGTGTCCAGCCTCCAGAACTGTGAGAACATAAATTTCTGCTGTTTAAGCCACCCAATTTGTGGTATTTTATTATGACAACACTAGCAACTAATACACAAAGTAAGATCTGATTACAATGGAATTAAATTAGAAATTAATATCAAAAAGAATACAGGAAATCCACAAATATGTGTAAATTAAACAATATATTCCTAAATAACCAATGAGTCAAAGAAGAAATCAAAAGGGAAATTAGAAAATACTTCGAAATGAATGAAAATGAAAACACAACATACCACTACTTATAGGATGCAGCCAAAGCAGTGCTTACAGGGAAACTTTTAGTTGTAAATGTCTATATTAAAAAAGAAATATCCCAAATAAATAATCTAACTTTTCCCCTTAGGAAACTAGAAAACATGAGAAAATTAAACTCAGTACAAGCGGAAGAAAGGAAATAATAATAATGATCAAAGTGGAAATAACTGAAGAATAGAGGACAGAGAAAAACAAAAACAAAAGTTAGTTCTCTGAAAAAGATTAACAAAATTTACCACAGCATCAAAAAGAATAAAAAAATGTAGGAATAAACTTAACCCCTCTTCTCTTCAGATACAATTCAGCCTACTTTATCAAAACTACTTAATTCCACTCAAGGAATCTGTCCAACTCAAGGCACACAGAATGACTTCTACTATAATATATAATAACCCTATATATATATATAAATATATATATATATATATTTATATATATATAATATATAATCCACCCAATACTCTATGCCCCACTAGGATACTACTTTTTATATGGGCATCAGGCTTATAATTATGTACCACATTCTCACTTGTTTTGGGTATCTGGAGTAATTATTAGGGATTTCCAGATACTGAAAACTACCATCCCATCAGTGAGTCTTACCTCCTTCAAAATGATATCCAGAACTCTCCAAAATAAAATAAACACAAGTATTTTTAAAAATTCAGAAGAGACTATTCAATGTCTTTTAATGCATACTCTCCAAACTACAACTTTCATATGGAGATTAAAACTAGAGAAGATGGTTTGAAACTTATCTCTAACCTTAGCACAAAGTAATAAATTACCACTTCTGCTCTGAAAGCCTGAAAACCCAGTCTAAATACATTTATTAGAGTTGTCATTGACAATTGTATAGCACTTAATTTCCTTATAGCAAACCAAAGGGTAGTTTATGCTATAGTGAATACTTCCTGTTACACCTATATTAAATACTACAGGACAAATAGAACAGTCTGTTACTAAGTTAAATTTAAACAAAGCTACATTACTACCTAAAGCAGAACCAACTGAATTCTGGGACATAGTATCATTTCCTGGGTTTCATCGTCTAGGTACTTGACTTCAAAACCTACTTAAAGGACTAGAAGTCATTTTGTTTCTGCTAATGCCCTATATGATAGTTGGCCAATATGTCCTGTCCAAAATCTTAAATACTTCTGTGCAGCCACCATAGTTTCGAATTATTCATCAACGCATTCTACAAACAAAAAAAACTTTTTAAAGATTAACCATAGTGTAATTACAGACTATGTTCAATATATACTCTTCTAAGAGCATTTTAACAGCAAACTGTCTAGACCAAGCCCTCTGCTTCCTCAGAGTCTCCTTTCAAATCACCTCCAACCAAAGCCCAAATCCTGTAATAGGTTCTTCTTACTAAAACACCCCACTGTCCCCTGTGGTGTGTATTCTCCATTCTTGCCACAAGGAATAAGCTTAATTTATTTAATTACAGGTAGGATCCTGGTGATCTCTGGCTGTAGGGCACTGATAAGTTCAATACACATAGGTGCAGGGAGTATGGAGTTGGCTTAGCCTGGATTCCAACCCTGGGTTGCCACTTACTGGCAACTCGCCTTGGGCCAATTCATTACCACTCACAAAGCCTCAGTTTTCCCATATGCAAGATGAGAACATTCTAACTCAGAGGACCCGGTGTGAAGAACTAAGATGAGGCCAAATACATAAATGCTGGCTGTTCAAAAAAAGGACAAGCAAAAAATTATCCCCAAAAGAAATGGATGGGTTTAAGTATAATTAGACAAAACTTAAGAGGATGAATTAACTGAAGGATAGGTCAGATGAAAATATCTAGAATGAAAGAGACAAAAAGATTTAAAAAAATAAAGAGAGGGTTAGAAACACAGGGGATTATAGTGATAAGGTGTAACTTATGTATAACTGGAGCCCCAGAATGAGAGGAAAGAGAGGGGAGAGAGAGGGTATAAAGAAAAACTTTATGATATAATGGCTTAGAACTTTTCAAAATGTATTATAGCCACCAAGACATAGATTTATGTACACTCCCCCCAAATAAAATAAATCTATGCTGGTGAACATATTAAATTATTAAATGCCAAAAGAGAGAAACCTTAAAAGTAACCAGGAAGACTACACATTACATTTAAATGAGAAGCAACCAATCTAACAAGTAAGTTCTCAAACAGAATAGAAACCAAAAGACAGTAAAGTACTTAAAATGTTGAAAAAGTAACTCATAAACTTGGAAATGCAGAAGAACATATAATGATAAACAGGTGGGTAAATATACTTGAGTGTTGGCTGTATACAGCAAGAATAGGAATGTTTTGTTTGAATGTAAAATCTGTATAGAATTAAATTCACAATGGCTTTTATTATGTTGGGAAGGGGTAAATGGAGTTCTTAGGCACTTGCTTTGCACAAAAATTTTAATAATGACAATATTTGATTTGCTAAGTCAAGAGTGCTTATTTTCATATGAAGGGAATCCACTAAATAAATAGTAAAAATACATAACTGCTAAGTGGATAGATGGAGGAAACACCAGTAAGATAAGCAAAAATAATATAGAATAAGTAGGACGTATATAAAGCACTTAGATAAGTAGAAAGATGGCTGATTAAAACCAAAACAAATCATTACTTACATTAAATGTAAGAGCACTAAATGCTCCACTCAATAGAAAAAGATTGATAGGCCGTATTAAAAAGCAAAACAAGAACAATTCTTGGTCATTACAAGAAAATTGTAGAGATGAAGAAGCCTCTTTCATAGTGGTAAAAGGGTCAGTGCACAACAAACACCTAGTAATTCTCAACTTGTGTTCCCCAAATGTTATATCCACAATATTTACAAAACAAATATTGAGAGAAATACAAGGAGAATGAACAAATCCACAATTACAGAAGATTTTTAACACACCTCTCTCAGGCACTGATAAAACTAGAAGACAGAAAGTAATAACTATACAGAAGATTAAATTATACTTGTAGCAATCTTGGTCTAGTTGAAAATGTATATATAAACACATACACATATATACATATATGTAACAAACATACAGCAACTGAAAAATAAATGTACCTTATTTTCAAGGCATATAGAACGTTTACAGATATTCACCACATGTTAACAAGACTCAATGAATTTCAATATATTGAAATCATACAGAATCTGATCCCTGATCACACAGGAGTAAAAGCAGACATCGATAACAAAAAGAATATTTTGTTTTAGCATATATTTGGAAATTAAGAAATATACTTGTAAATAAACCACTGATCAAAACAGAAACTGTAAAAGAAAAAATTTAAATACACATTTTCAATATATAAATGAAAAATATATGTATATATATTTTTAAATGCTTAAAAGGAAATACATACCTTTTAGATGAATATAAAAGAAAAGAAAAACTATCTGAAAATCAGTGAGCCTCAATATTGCATGCAAAACTTAAATGCAAAATTTAAATTGAACCTAAAAGTTGACAGAAGAAAATAATGTTGAGACCAGGAGAAAACAAACAAACAAAAAACGTATGAAAAGATTAACAAAGCCAAAAGTTAGTTCTTTGAAAAACCTAATAAAATTGATTAACACAGGCTAGACTTATCAAGGAAAATAAAAGGAAATACAGTATAAATAGTGTCAGACATGAAAACCAGTTACCATTACAGACTGTATTAACATCAAAATGATTTCAAAAGGTATGACAACTTTATTTCAATACATTTCTAAAAACATACACAAAAATAAAGGACCAAGGATACCCAAGGAAACTATCAAACAAATGGTATCTGTTGCCTGTCACCAGAAGTCTGAACACTTCTTCCTACTGCCATCTTGGGATTGGAGTCGACAAGGAACACACAGTGGATAGAACAAGCACTGGATGGAATGCCTTACTCACCAGAGATGAGACTGAGAAAGATTATCCTCAGTAGAAGATACTGGTCCCCTCCAAGGCCAGCAAGTCCCTCCTAGAAGCCAACGCAAGGCCATTGGTCTACACACACCCCTCTTGGTGCTGCAGAATCAAGGTCCCTGTCCCCTCCTTGCAAGGAACAGACACAATAGTGGGGTTGACCAGATGCCATATGACACACATGCTTAAAGCAGATCAAAGGAGTACACATAGAGTCAGAAAGAGGAAAAGATATTCCCACACAAAACAATAAGCCCAGTACAAATAATGAGGGCTCCTTACCTCCTGGATAAGCCCAAAGCCTATTCTTAAGTGGCCAAGAAGGGTTGAAAGACTGCATGCCCAAGATGAGACTATCAAAAAACAATACTGATGCAAAGATAGACAAATGGACCAAAGCAAAAATGGATATGAGAAACAAATCCATACATATAGATACTAGATTTATGACAAAGATGGAACCTCAGAGCAGCAGGTAAAGGGCAGTCTTCAATAACTGGCGGTGAGCCAACTGTATATACACATGGAGAAAACATGAAACTCTACATCATTCACAGAAAAATCTTTTCCATTTGGATTATAAATCTCAATGTGGAAAAGCAAAGCCATTAATCTTCATGGTTTCAGAACTGGGAAAACTTAAAAGGGGTGGGGGGGCGGTGTCAGTTTCTTTACTGACCATAAAGAAACAAATTGATCATTTGGACTAGAATGACATTAAAGAAGTCTGTTCATCAAAAGACACTGTTAACAACTAAAAAGTTAAGAAGAGTAAGAAAGATATTTGAATATGTACAACATGAAGAACCAATAAAGTGTTCAATGAGGGAAAGACCCAAAAGGTAGAACAGACTAAATATTTGAAAGGCCCTTCATTAAATAGCACGTATTAATACCAACAGCCTATATGCCTAGGTTTTCTACTTATCGGTAAGTAGGAACATGAAAGGTAAAACCACAATGAAATACAACTACAAGCCCATAAACAAGGTGGCTCAGTTTGAATCACTGAAATGTCAAGATTTTAAATAAATCCACAAAAACAGTATCCATTTGCTTAAAGTGTATAGAATCACTAATTTACTTGCTGTCAATGTAAGAACACATGGTGCACTGTGATAGTGACCACACACCCTAACATCAGGGAAATTAAAACAGGATTGTAGGGGAGGGAAGCAGTGGTGCACTAGATGTGCAAGTCTTTTCTCTTCTTTGCTGTTTCGACTGAATGTCTGTATCCCACTTTCCCCCCAGATTCATATGTTGAAGCTTCAACCCGCAATGTGATGGTATTAGGTGGTGGGGCCTTTGGGACATAAATAGGTCTTGATCAGTTCATGAGGGCAGGACCCTCATGATGGAATTACTGCCCTATAAGAGAAGAGAGACCAAAGTGCTCTCTCTGTGAGGACAGAGCAAGAAGGTAGCTAGCTGTCCACAAACCAGGAAGCAAGCCCTCACCAGGCAGAGAATCTGCCAACACCTTGATCTTGGACCTCCAAGCCTCTGAAATCATACAAATAAAGATCAGTTGTTTAAGCCACCCAGTCAATAGTATTTTCTTAAAGCAGCCCAAGCTGGCTAAGATACTTTCAGTGAAATCATGTTGGTAAGGTGAAATTGGACACACTGGGAGTGTTTACACTATGGAAGTTGACAAACACTACGATTCAGTGCTCCTGGTTGTTAAATACTTCACAGGGTACCACTGCAGGATCGTAACCCTGTCCTCCACAGCCTTACAGAAATAGGAAAGCTGATTCAATTTGAGGTTAAAAGCTCTCACATCTAGTATGTGAGCCAAACTTTGCCATTAAATGGAGAGGCCTTCAGAGTACTGAGTATTTAATGAGCACTGGAAATTCCCCTCCCCTAGCATAATAGGTCAATCTGGTACAAATTTAAATTTTGATGTGGCATGTTTGATACACCAAAATCATCTACTTCAAAATTTCTAGTTTTTTAAAATTATGAGACAAGTTAAATAACTTCATTGTTCACTTCCAAAAATATAATCTTCCAAATCAGACAAATGTGAATTGCCATGAAAGAGACAAAATTCTTGTTAAGCATTCATGATGCTAAATTACACGTTTTCGTCTTGTTCAAAGTTGTTCCTCAGATAAACTGGATTATAGCTGATTTGGGGGAAAAAATGGCTGATGAACAGATTTTGTTATTTCCCTTGTTTCTAATTATACAGCAAATAAAGCATACACCTTTTAATAGTAGCATGACAGAAATATACATTTATTTTATTGAAGAAACGGGAATGACTGGATCACTCATTTTCTGCCTATTCACCCCACTGGAATGGTTTCAGTTTATTTTGCTCTATTAACTGCATTTTTTTCTTAGATTATATTTTTTTCCTCTTACATGTAAAGTAATAAATACTACTTATAAGTACTGTTAATGTAGAATTATTAACCTACCTTTTATGTTTGCTTTTGTTTAATCTAATTATCTTGTAGAATTCAAAAGCTAACTGATAGAAAAACAGAAATTCCAGGTCCTGTGTTTGTAACTCAACTACTTAACACATGCTATGGGGGAAAAAAAAATCAAACTTAATACGTGGTTTGTCTTGGTTAGATAGGTATTCTCAATTTCAAAATTTTCTTTTTCTCCCAACTTTGTGAGTAATAGGCTATGTATACACTTAAAAGGACACAAGAAGCAAATGAAACGAGTTTTCTGGGACATTTTAGGAAATGATCATTTTCATAACACTAAAACATAGTAAGATGTGCTTCCAGTTTTCTGTTTGAAAGCTACCTAAAATGTCTTATGTAAAAATACTGAGTATAAATAATATTCAGTTTGTCACATTGATATGAGAGCTATTTTTTAAAGGTTTGCTTTCCTTTTTGATTTACAGTTGGCTCTTAGGATAAAAAGCACCAGGTATACACAATCACAGGAAACAACCACCACTAAAACAGACACATTTATAGGACATGCAGCATCCTAATAAAATTATTCTGTCCTGTGGCAAAATTAAGTTTTCTCTTTTTAAAACCCCAATCAAGGGCTTCCCTGGTGGTGCAGTGGTTAAGAATCCGCCTGCCAATGCAAGGGACACGGGTTTGAGCCCTGGTCTGGGAAGATCCCACATGCCGCAGAGCAACTAAGCCTGTGAGCCACAACTACTGAGCCTGCGCTCTAGAGCCCACATGCCACAACTACTGAAGCCCACGTGCCTAGAGCCTGTAGTCCGCAACAAGAGAAGCCACCACAAGGAAAAGCCCGCATACTGCAATGAAGAGTAGCCCCTGCTCCCCGCAACTAGAGAAAGCCCACCCACAGCAACAAAAACCCAATGCAGCCAAAAATAAAATTAAAAAAAAAACAAAAAAACACCAATCAACTATGTATAACCCAGGGTCTTTTATGATACCCACTTAAAACTAAAGGTCTACAAGTGCGGTGCTATTTCTACATTGACAATGCCATACCACTCACTCCGTATGGCCATATGGAGTTGTAACACAAATGTTTAGTCTTTATCTTTCAGACACTGAAAAATAACTATCACAGACATACATTTAATTTTCTCCTTTTATTGTGACATCTCAAAATTTTCAACTGAGTTGTTTTGTGCTGGAAGAACATCTACTTAGTGAACGGTTTTAAGAAAAAATAAAATATCAAGAGGGAATTTAAATTTCTTAAAATTTTACTTTATCCAAGGAAATTCCTAACAAAAAGAATTTCATGGAAGCAGTCTACTATATTGTAATGACAACAGCATAATAATTGGACTATGGCTTGTAATTCATTCAAGATTCAGTCACAGTTTAGTACAAATACTTTATAATATTAATGAGATTGTTTTTCTATTTTGATATTCTCAAACTCTCAAAAACATATAAACCACCATATCACTAACACTGTTTCAAAAGAAAATTGTGGTTTGCATGGGACAATACAAGTGCCTGAGAGAGAAATGGTCAACATAACTCTTCAGTGAAAAAGGAAAATGGATCTTAGCAAAAGGTAATATACCATGTAGCCAATGAAGATAAGTTTTAGGGTCCCTCATTTCCATCACCTTTTTAAGATCCTGATTATAATATTCGTGATCTTGCATATACTCTTTCTTAAAGATGGTCTTGAAATTTTTTTACCCTCAGGCCCTATGACATCTAGGACCACACCATTTTAAGCTAATTCATTAGGTAATTTTCAGAAAACATAAAACAATCAGACATCTATATTTAACTACAGACTGACATATTTTTCAAATTCCTTTCATAACAATGAAAAAGAAAACCTTCAATATCAGTCATTTGCAACATTTTCATCATCCAGAAGCACTTGGATTATATTTTCCTTCATGACTTTGCTGTTCAGTAGATTTTATATAACAAATGGATTTTACAGAAAAAAATGAGATTAGGGTTAAAATAACTGATTCAAATCATTTTCCTGCTTTACATAGCCTATGTAATTTGTGGCAAGTTGTATCTCCTCACTTTTTTTTTTTTTTCTCCTCACTTTTTTTTCTATTTTTAATGTAAGTCTACATGATCATGCTAACATATATATTAACATATAAAGGGAATTTTTATCATAAAAATAAGATCATATTATACCCATTTATCACAAATATATTTTTTTACTTAAAAAGATGTCAGGCACAACCCTCCGGGATGAAAAATCATTCACTTTTTGTACAAATGAATACCAAGAATTTACTACAAATTATTTGGCCATTCCCCCATGATGAAAAAGATGGAATAATGCTGCCATAAACATCTCTATATAGACAAATAAAGAGACAGAGAAAGATCTATGTACAGCACAGAAAATACAACTATTGTGATCTTCCATCATAAATATGTGTCCCCTGATGATCCTAATTGTTGTTTTAGTTGTCACATCTCTGTAAGTGTTCAATATTTTGTGTCCATCTATTCTATTGTTTTAACAACTCATGTTTGAGGTCTTGGTCCATTTAATTCATGCTCATATGGGGTTATATTTCTAGGTTTGGGTTTCTGGTTATTCACAGCTGTTTAGAGAGTCAGTTTATTGCCTTACGGTGTTTGAGTTTTGCTATCTTGTGTTTGCATGACTGCCATGTTATTCCTTCTGACCTTGGCCCTGATTGTGCAGATCTTTCAACACCTTTCATCTTCACTAATAGAGTGTGAATGGTCGACTGATTTCCTTTTTACTACATCTAAAGCAAGAATGCTTCCCCACTAGTATGTGGTTTCAGATTGGAGAACTTTATTTTTCTGTGGTTTGAGAGAATGAGTAGTGAGAGGCTGAAGACAGAGGAAAATGACAAGTGCAGTGCAAATCTTTGTAAGATATCTGAACTCAGTCCTCTAGAAGTTTTTATGAACGTCCTGTACTAGGACATACCTGAGGTGGTTACCCATTCTCATGGGAAAAACCTCCATGACTCAGATGGTTACCCTCAAACTCAGGGTGTGGCCCTGAAGCATGCTCAGTTTTTGACTTCACAGAGTCCATTTGTTTTCAGATCTCACAGTCAAGGGGGAAGTGGGAGAGGAGAGAGGAGGGGATTTCAAGACTGAGACTATTTCATTATTATAAGATAATTTCCAACCCTGTTTCTCATCCTTCTCCTGTCCTATATGTATGTTAATTGTGCTTTTTAGTTGCAAGAATGAAAATCTATGCCAGCCACTTAGAAAAAAAGACAATATAGTAAAAGTATCTTTCATAAGATCCAAGATGTAGCTGAACAAAATCATGCTTCAGAGAAAATAAAAAGAACAAGATTAGCTCTGCAGAAGTTTGTAGATCTTCAGTGCTGCCACTGTCACTGACAGGTGGTCTAAGTCTTATCCCTAAGCCTCTTGTTCCCAAATTTCAAATTCCCAAGAAACCCTTACCACTGACCAAGATTCTATTTGGCACCCAGGCTTGAACTAAACATTGTGGCTAAGGAATTGGGTCATACAATACTGGCAAAGCTACTATCCAGGACTGTTACACAATTTTGTGCCCCACTGCAATATGAAAATGTGGGTTCCCCTGTTCAAAAACTAAGAAGTTTTAAAAGAGCTACAGAAGGGTATTAAAATAGGGGTGGAGTCCTGTGTAACTGTACAGGTCACAACATCCATAAAGCCATGCCCAGAAATCATGGTATCTGCATAGGTGTGTTAGGGGTGGGGTAGTAGCTGCCAGAAGAAGCTACTAAACAGCAGAGAAGAGGGAAAGGGGAAAATATCCAGTACACTGTACATGTCATGCCATTATTCTGAAAGGAGGCCGGGGGTCTGTAACCTTTTTGTAGCCTGTATTGTTTCTGATGTCCAGGGTCTACAGCATCCTCAAAAATGTTGTTAGGTTTAGACTTCTCCTTCCATACCATTCTTTCCAATGCATTATTATATTTTAGAACCTAGTACAGTGCTTTTTATTTATTTTCAAAAATTTATCTCCAAATAGTTGCAGGCTAACATATACATAAAAGAAATTATTTGAAAAATGAAAAACTTTTTCATAATCCAGTTTTTATTATTAAGATTCAAAACACATTCCAACAATATAATCATAATAAACACAGGATAAGAGAAGAATTTAAGAAAAGTTATTAATATCTATTGAAAATGTATATATGGGTGATTAATGTAGAAAATCATGATAACTCTTGCAACTTTTCTTTTTGTTTGGAAATTGTAACTTCAAAATATAAGAGAGACCTTCAAAATGGCGGAGGAGTAAGACGTGGAGATCACCTTCCTCGTCACAAATACATCAGAAATACATCTACATGTGGAACAACTCCTACAGAACACCTACTGAATGCTGGCAGAAGACCTCAGACCTCCCAAAAGGCAAGAAACTCCCCACGTACCTGGGTAGGGCAAAGAAAAAAGAAAAAACAGAGACAAAAGAATAGGGATGGGACCTGCACCTCGGGGAGGGAGCTGTGAATGAGGAAAAGTTTCCACACACTACGAAGCCCCTTCACTGGTGGAGACGGGGTGGGCAGTGGTGGGGGGGGAAGCTTCGGAGCCAAGGAGGAGAGCACAGCAACAGGGGTGCAGAGAGCAAAGAGGAGAGATTCCCGCACAGAGGATTGGTGCCGACCAGCACTCACCAGCTGGAGAGGCTTGTCTGCTCACCCGCCGGTATG
The DNA here is from genome assembly GCF_949987535.1 of Balaenoptera acutorostrata. Taxonomy (NCBI): domain Eukaryota; kingdom Metazoa; phylum Chordata; class Mammalia; order Artiodactyla; family Balaenopteridae; genus Balaenoptera; species Balaenoptera acutorostrata. The sequence continues at coordinate 67,137,286 of NC_080070.1, forward strand.
GGCAGGGGCTGGGAGCTGAGGCTCGGGCTTCAGAGGTCGGATGCCAGGGAGAGGACTGGGGTTGGTGGCGTGAACACAGCCTGAAGGGGGTAGTGCACCACAGCTAGCTGGGAGGGAGTCCGGGAAAAAGTCTGGACCTGCCTAAGAGGCAAGAGACCATTGTTTCAGGGTGTGCAAGGACAGGGGATTCAGAGCACCGCCTAAACAAGCTCCAGAGATGGGCGTGAGCTGCGGCTATCAGCGCGGACACCAGAGACGGGCATGAAACACTAAGGCTGCTGCTGCAGCCACCAAAAAGCCTGTGTGCAAGCACAGGACACTATCCACACCTCCCCTCCCGGAAGCCTGTGCAACCCACCACTGCCAGGGTCCTGTGATCGAGGGACAACTTCCCTGGGAAAACACACGGCACGCCTCAGGCTGGTGCAACGTCACACTGGCCTCTGCCGCCGCAGGCTTGCCCCGTATTCCATACCCCTCCCTCCCAATGGCCTGAGTGAGCCAGAGCCCCCTAATCAGCTGCTCCTTTAACCCCGTCCTCGCTGAGCACAGAAGAGACGCCCTCAAGGCAACCTACATGCAGAGACAGGATCAAATCCAAAGCTGAACCCCAGGAGCTGTGCGAACAAAGAAGAGAAAGGGAAAGTTCTCCCAGCAGCCTCAGAAGCAGCGGATTGTATCTCCACAATCAACTTGTTGTACCCTGTATCTCTGGAATACCTGAATAGACAACGAATCATCATAAAACTGAGGCAGTGGACTTTGCGAGCAACTGTAGACCTGGGGTTTGCTTTCTGCATCTAATTTGTTTCTGGTTTTATGTTTATCTTAGCTTAGTATTTAGAGTTTATTATCATTGGTAGATTTGTTTATTGATTTGGTTGCTCTCTTCCTTTTTTTTTCATATACAGAAATATATTTTTTTCCTTTTTCTCTTTTTGTGAGTGTGAATGTGTACACTTCTTTTTGTGATTTTGTCTGTATAGCTTTGTTTTTACCATTTGTCTCAGGGTTCTGTCTTACCGTTTGGTTTTTTTTAATATACTTTTTAGCACTTGTTATCATTAGTGGATTTGTTTTTTGGTTTGGTTGCTCTCTTCTTTCCTTTTTTATTATTTTTCAATTTCTTTTTAATTTTTAATAATTTTTTAATTTTTCATTTCAATAACTTTATTTTTTCTTTCTTTCTTTCTTTTTTTCTCCCTTTTCCTCTGAGCTGTGGGGCTGACAGGGTCTTGGTGCTCTGGCCGGGTGTCGGGCCTGAGCCTCTGAGGTGGGAGAGCCAAGTTAAGGACACTTGTCCACCAGAGACCTTCAGGATCCACTTAATATCAAATGGCGAAAGCTGTCCCAGAGATCTCCATCTCAATGCTAACACCTAGTTCCACTCAACGACCAGCAACCTACAGTGCTGGACACCCTATGCCAAACAACTAACAAGACAGGAACACAACCCCACCCATTAGCAGAGAGGCTGCCAAAAGCCATAATAAGGTCACAGACACCCCAAAACACACCACTGGACATGGTCCTGCCCACCAGAAAGACAAGATCCAGCCTCATTCACCAGAACACAGGCACCAGTCCTCTCCACCAGGAAGCCTACATAACTCACTGAACCAACCTTACCCACTGGGGGCAGACACCAAAAACAACAGGAACTATGAACCTGCAGCCTGCGAAAAGGAGACCCCAAACACAGTAAGTTAAGCAAAATGAGAAGACAGAGAAAAACACAGCAGATGAAGGAGCAAGGAAAAAACCCACCAGACCAAACAAATGAAGAGGAAATAGGCAGTCTACCCGAAAAAGAATTCATGGTAATGACAGTAAAGATGATCCAAAATATCAGAAAGAGAATGGAGAAAATACAAGAAAGGTTTAACAAGGACCTAGAAAAACTAAAGAGCAAACAAACAATGATGAAAAGCACAATAAATGAAATTAAAAATTCTCTAGAAGGAATCAATAGCAGAATAACTGAGGCAGAAGAACGGATAAGTGACCTGGAAGATAAAATAGTGGAAATAACTACCACAGAGCAGAATAAACACAAAAGAATGAAAAGAATTGAGGACAGTCTCAGAGACCTCTGGGACATTAAATGCAACAACATTCGAATTATAGGGGTCCCAGAAGAAGAAGAGAAAAAGAAAGGGAGTGAGAAAATATTTGAAGACATTATAGTTGAAAACTTCCCTGATATGAGAAAGGAAATAGTCAATCAAGTCCAGGAGGTACAGAGAGTCCCATACAGGATAAATCCAAGGAGAAACATGCCAAGACACATATTAATAAAACTATCAAAAATTAAATACAAAGACAAAATATTAAAAGCAGCAAGGGAAAAACAACAAATAACATACAAGGGAATCCCCATAAGATTAACAGCTGATCTTTCAGCAGAAACTCTGCAAGCCAGAAGGGAGTGGCAGGACATATTTAAAGTGTTGAAAGGGAAAAAACTACAACCAAGATTATGCTACCCAGCCAGGATCTCATTCACATTCGACGGACAAATTAAAACCTTTACAGACAAGCAAAAGCTAAGAGAATTCAGCACAACAAAACCAGCTATACAACAAATGCTAAAGGAACTTCTCTAGGCAGGAAACACAAGAGAAGGAAATAACAAACCCAAAAACAATTAAGAAAATGATAATAGTAACATACATATCGATAACTACCTTAAATGTAAATGGATTAAATGCTCCAACCAAAAGACAGAGACTGGCTGAATGGATACAAAAACAAGACCTGTATATACGCTGTCTACAAGAGTCCCACTTCAGACCTAGGGACACATACAGACTGAAAGGGAGGGGATGGAAAAAGATATTCCATGCAAATGGAAATCAAATGAAAGCTGCAGTAGCAATTCTCATATCAGACAAAATAGACTTTAAAAGAAAGAGTATTCCAAGAGACAAAGAAGGACACTACGTAATGATCAAGGGATCAATCTAAGAAGAAGATATAACAATTGTAGATATTTATGCACGCAACATGGGAGCACCTCAATACATAAGGCAAATGCTAACAGCCATAAAAGGGGCAACTGACAGTAACACAATCATAGTAGGGGACTTTAACACCCCACTTTCACCAATGGACAGATCATCCAAAATGAAAATAAATAAGGAAACACAAGCTTTGAATGATACATTAAACAAGATGGACTTAATTGATATTTATAGAACATTCCATCCAAAAACAACAGAATACACTTTCCTCTCAAGTACTCATGGAACATTCTCCAGGATAGATCATATCTTGGGTCACAAATCAAGCCTTGGTAAATTTAAGAAAATTGAAATCATATCAAGTATCTTTTCCAACCACAATGCTACTGAGACTAGATATCAATTACAGGAAAAAATCTGTAAAAAATACATATACATGGAGGCTAAACAATACACTATTAAATAACCAAGAGATCACTGAAGAAATCAAAGAGGAAATCAAAAAATACCTAGAAACGAATCACAATGAAAATACAACGAGCCAAAACCTATGGGATGCAGCAAAAGCAGTTCTAAGAGGGAAGTTTATAGCAATACAAGCCTACCTCAAGAAACAAGAAACATCTCAAATAAACAACCTAACCTTAAATCTAAAGCAATTAGAGAAAGAAAAACAACAATAACCCAAAGTTAGCAGAAGAAAAGAAATCATAAAGATCATATCAGAAATAAATGAAAAGAAATGAAGGAAATAAAAGCAAAGATCAATTAAACTAAACTAAAAGCTGGTTCTTTGACAAGATAAACAAAACGATAAGCCATTAGCCAGACTCATCAAGAAAAAAAGGGAGAAGACTCCAATCAATAGAATGAGAAATGAAAAAGGAGAAGTAACAACTGACACTGCAGAAATACAAACGATCATGAGAGATTACTACAAGCAACTATATGCCAATAAAATGGACAACCTGGAAGAAATGGACAAATTCTTAAAAAGCACAACCGTCCGAGACTGAACCAGGAAGCAACAGAAAATATAAACAAACCAATCACAAGCACTGAAATTGAAACTGTGATTAAAAATCTTCCAACAAACAAAAGCTCAGGACCAGATGGCTTCACAAGTAAATTCTATCAAACATTTAGAGAAGAACTAGCACCCATCTTTCCCAAACTCTTCCTAAATATAGCAGAGGGAGGAACACTCCCAAACTCATTCTACGAGGCCACCATCACCCTGATACCAAAACCAGACAAAGATGTCACAAAGAAAGAAAACTACAGGCCAGTATCACTTATGAACATAAATGCAAAAATCCTCAACAAAATGCTAGCAAACAGAATCCAACAGCACATGAAAAGTATCATACACCATGATCAAGAGGGGTTTATCCCAGGAATGCAAGGATTCTTCAATATATGCAAATCAATCAATGTGATAAGCCATATTAACAAATTGAAGGAGAAAAACCATATGATCATCTCAATAGATGCAGAAAAAGCTTTCGACAAAATTCAACACCCATTTATGATAAAAACCCTCCAGAAAGTAGGCGTAGAAGGAACTTACCTCAACATAATTCAGGCCATATATGACAAACCCACAGCCAACATCGTTCTCAATGGTGAAAAACTGAAACCATTTCCTCTGAGTTCAGGAACATTACAAGGTTGCCCACCCTCACCATTATTATTCAACATAGTTTTGGAAGTTTTAGCCACCACAATCAGAGAAGAAAAAGAAAAAAAAGGATCCAAATCGGAAAAGAAGAAGTAAAGCTGTCACTGTTTGCAGATGACATGATACTATACATAGAGAATCCTAAAGATGCTACCAGAAAACTAACTAAAGCTAATCAATGAATTTGGTAAAGTTGCAGGATACAAAATTAATGCACAGAAATCTCTTGCATTCCTATACACTAATGATGAAAAATCTGAGAGAGAAATTAAGGAAACACTCCCATTTACCATTGCAACAAAAAGAATAAAATACCTAGGAATAAACCTACCTAAGGAGACAAAAGACCTGTATGCAGAAAATTATAAGACACTGATGAAAGAAATTAAAGATGATACAAATAGATGGAGAGATATACCATGTTCCTGGATTGGAAGAATCAACATTGTGATAATGACTCTACTACCCAAAGCAATCTACAGATTCAGTGCAATCCCTATCAAACTACCACTGGCATTTTTCACAGAACTAGAACAAAAAATTTCACAATTTGAATGGAAACACAAAAGACCCTGAATATCAAAGCAATCTTGAGAAAGAAAAACAGAGCTAGAGGAATCAGGCTCCTGGACTTCAGGTTATACTACAAAGCTACAGTAATCAAGACAGTATGGTACTGGCACAAAAACAGAAATATAGATCAATGGAACAGGATAGAAAGCCCAGAAATAAACCCATGCACATATAGTCACCTTATCTTTGATAAAGGAGGCAAGAATATACAGTGGAGAAAAGACAGCCTCTTCAATAAGTGGTGCTGGGAAAACTGGACAGCTACATGTAAAAGAATGAAATTAGAACACTCCCTAACACCATACTCAAAAATTAACTCAAAATGGATTCAAGACCTAAATGGAAGGCCAGACACTATCAAACTCTTAGAGGAAAACACAGGCAGAACACTCTATGACATAAAACACAGCAAGATCCTTTTTGACCCTCCTCCTAGAGAAATGGAAATAAAAACAAAAATAAACAAATGGGATCTAATGAAATTTAAAAGCTTATGCACAGCAAAGCAAACCATAAACAGTACGAAAAGACAGCCCTCAAAATGGGAGAAAATATTTGCAAATGAAGCAACTGACAAAGGATTAATCTGCAAAATTTACAAGCAGCTCATGCAGCTCAATATCAAAAACACAAACAACCCAAACCAAAAATGGGCAGAAGACCTAAATAGACATTTCTCCAAAGAAGGTATACAGATTGCCAACAAACACATGAAAGGATGCTCAACATCACTAATCATTAGAGAAATGTAAATCAAAAATATAATGAGGTGACACCTCACAATGGTCAGAATGGCCATCATCAAAAAATCTACAAACAATAAATGCTGGAGAGGGTGTGGAGAAAAGGGAACCCTCTTGCACTGTTGGTGGGAATGTAAATTGATACAGCCACTATGGAGAACAGGATGGAGGTTCCTTAAAAAACTAAAAATAGAACTACCATACAACCCAGAAATCCCACTACTGAGCATATACCTGGAGAAAACCAGAATTCAAAAAGAGACATGTACCACAATGTTCACTGCAGCTCTATTTACAATAGCCAGGACATGGAAGCAACCTAAGTGTCCATAGACAGATGAATGGATAAAGAAGATGTGGCACATATACACAATGGAATATTACTCAGCCATAAAAAGAAACGAAATTGAGTTATTTGTAGTGAGGTGGATGGACCTAGAGACTGTCATACAGAGTGAAGTAAGTCAGAAAGAGAAAAACAAATACCTTATGCTAATACATATATATGGAATCTAAAAAAAAAAAAGAAGAAAAATGGTTCTGAAGAACCTAGGGGCAAGACAGAAATAAAGACGCAGACATAGAGAATGGACTTGAGGACACGGGGAGGGTAAGGGTAAGCTGGGACGAACTGAGAGAGTGGCATGGACATATATACACTACCAGACGTAAAATAGATAGCTAGTGGGAAGCAGCCGCATAGCACAGGGAGATCAGTTCGGTGCTCTGTGACCACCTAGAGGGGTTGGATAGGGAGGGTGGGAGGCAGACACAAGAGGGAGGAGATATGGGTATATATGTATATGTATAGCTGATTCACTGTGCTATAAAGCAGAAACTAACACACCATTGTAAAGCAATTATACTCTAACAAAGGTGTTAAACAAAATTTCATCAGTAGCTCGTTTCAACAATTTAGCCTGTATTTTAACTAAATATACATCTTTAAATAAAAGTCGTTGAGTAAATTCCAAATTTTGTACATTTCTGGGTTGTATTTGTACAACCCAGTAATGTACAAAATTTGTATTTGTATTTGTACAATTTAAAGATTACAATTTTTAATCTTAAAATATTACATGCTATAATGGGATTGGAACACAATTTGTGTCTTCTGTGACTCAACACTCAAGTTCAACAATGCCCTAAATGGTTTATACCCTGTTCAACAAGCCCGTCACTGACCACATGTTTAGATGTCATGACAATGTCAAATTGCCATAAAAATTTCTGAACACTATCAATGCCTACACCTATTTCACTGTTAACAGGTAAGAGTCCACGGATCATACTTTTTTAGTGTACCTTCCCAGTATGCAGCACCCATGCAACAAAAATCTTTTGCGAGATTTTTTTCATGGTATTGAAATACAAGCTTTAGTATATTAAAAATAACGTGTACATGAGTTACTAACGCTCTAATTCTCAAATGTGCTGGAACAGGAAAAATAACCATTTGTAAATTTAATTCTCTAAGAGAAACTCTTGTCTTAAGTTCTTCTCACTTGGTCTGTAAATGCTTGGGCAATTTAATTAGTAGATCTGGCTCTCAGTAACAGTTCCATACTTGGGTTCATTTACTAGCTACAGTAAGTAAGCCAATAGCAAAGGAACCAAATAATAATGCAGAATGTGGAGTAAAGTATTCTAAAGCAATACCTGGAGATAGAGAAAAGCCACTGTAAAACTCTAGCAATTAAACTCTTTAAGAGAATGTCAGGTCCCTGGGTACCAAAGGTAATTTTAAGTGTTCATCCTGCTTTTATAGTTTGCTCCAATTCTGATAAATATTAGATGTCCCTGTGGTTAATAGTAATGTCTGCAATTTTAGCATTTTATAATCCTCAAAAACACAGTAGACCACCTGACCACACTGAACTCAATCCTTTTTTATTTCTTGGTTCTTTGGAGCCAGAACCCATGTTTCTATACTTAAAAGCCATCACTGTCACAGTTTTCTTCTGATACCTCTTATTTTCTTAAAGTTATAAATGTGAAGTAGAATGGAACATGGGAGGAATGTTTGGAAGGAACAAAAGTGTTTCTAAACAGAGAAATTAAATGGTGTATCCACATAGATGTATTCATCTATGCTAAGTCCCTCAGGAACACCTCAGTCCATCACACAGCCCTAAGGCACCTCCAGGAAAGAAAGAAAAATCCCAGGCTTCAGTGGATTGCTGGTAATGTCAGCTGCCCCAGCTACAGTAGTAACACAAATGAAGAACATCCTCATCTAATTATAGTAAAAACACAAAACGTACAGTGGATATTAATGTAGAGACAATACAAAACCTGGAGGTAGTGATGCATACTTTGGGGCTCAAATGATTAATTTCATAGTAATTGATATGGTGTTATATTATCTTCAAAACAGCAATTAATAAAATAAAAACTTCTAACTGATAGCATATTGTAACTCTCAAGAAATTCTTTAAGAGTTCTGATGCTGAGAATGTATGACTTGATGTTCCATTGACTCATGGTATTGATATACAAGATATAGTATATTAAAAATAACCTGTGCATCAGAAATACTAATGCTCGGATTCTCAAATGTGCTGGAACAGGAAAAATAAACCCTTTGTAAATGTAATTCTCTAAGAGAAACCATTGTCCTAAGTTCTTCTCACTTGGTCTGTTGATACCTGTAAATGCATGGGCAATGTAATTACCAGGATCTTGCTCTCAGTATCAGTTCCATACTTGGGTTCATTTGCATGTTTCTTCTGTCTTTTTCTCCCTGTGCTAGCTTAACATACTTGAGCAAGAAAATCTCTTTAACTGTTTTTTAAGTTATGATAAGTATTTAGTATTATAGATTTTTTTCCTGTTTTAAAAGAAAATATGTAGGGCTTCCCTGGTGGCGCAGTGGTTGAGAATCTGCCTGCTAATGCAGGGGACACGGGTTCGAGCCCTGGTCTGGGAAGATCCCACATGCCACGGAGCAGCTGGGCCCGTGAGCCACAATTGCTGAGCCTGCGCGTCTGGAGCCTGTGCCCCGCGACGGGAGGGGCCGCCATAGAGAAAGGCCCGCGCACCGCGATGAAGAGCGGTCCCCGCACCGCGATGAAGAGTGGCCCCCGCTTGCCGCAACTGGAGAAAGCCCTCGCACGAACCGAAGACCCAACACAGCCAAAAATAAATAAATAAATAAATAAAATCAAGTAAAACTTTAAAAAAAAAAAAAAAAAAAAAAAAAAAGAAAATATGTACATATTGTGGGAAATGTAGAAAACAAAAGAATCCATATAAAAAATAAATCAAATAATTTAACCTCTCAGAAATAATGACTGTCTGCATTTTAGTACACATTCTTAAATATAGTTGAAATAAATATCAAATTTCCTGTTTTTATCTCCAGTTCCAACTTCTACTCCCCTTTCCAACAGAAGCAGATTGTAACATACTTTTGGCACTGTACATAATACTGAGCATCTTGCTAGGTATTTATATATTCTTTATAAACATAAATTTCCCCCCCAAACTAAAAATCTCCCCTCCCACATTCTTGTAACTTAAAAAATGATAAACTTGACAGGATATATCCAGGTATGAATCTCTTTTTATTGAATTTATCTCTTTACTAACTTATTGGAATGTGGTAGACTCTGTTGAGCTAAATAATTAGCATTCAAATTCCCCCCTCTAATGTCATATGTTATTGCTTCTATTCTGTTTCCCTCTTCAGGAATTCTATGTCCTGCATACCTATTCTCAGATTTCTCACTGTTTTCCATGTGTTGTTTTACTTTTCATTCTGGAAGGACTCTTCATTCTTAACATTATTGATCATCAACATTACTAATTAAATTATAGCCTTTTCCCATTTATTTTCACACATGCCTCAGCTTACCCATTTCTTTGAGATGTTTCAATTGTTGTTTTGAATTTCAGAAACAGATAACTGAATGGCTCATACTCTTTATGTCATGTCGTTAGTTGGTATGAGGCCCTTCATGTTTACTCCCTTAAATTTCCAATTCTAGTTCTCATTTCCATCTCACCAGCTACATAAGCAGTCACTTCACCATTTATTATGTGTATTTTGACAAGTATTTATCTTTAAAAATATATATAATGTTATTTGGCACATATTAGCATTTTTTAATTTATAATAAATGGGATGGTGCTGCAAGTGTTTTTTTTCCCCCTCCATTCAAGACTGAGTTTTAAACATCAATTCATAAAACCAGGATGCATCTAGTCCTTTACAATTGCCTTCTGTACAGTTATTTCTATCACTTACCTATTCTCTTAGTGATGGATACCTATTTTGTCTAACTATTCCTGATAGCACAAACAGTGTTGTAAATATATTTATACAAGCTCCCTCGTGGGTCTACTGAGAAGTTCTCCCCCCTCTAAACACTAAGAATACAACTGCTGGGTTATGGGATTTTGGCATGCTTAATTTCAAAAAATGCTGCCAAATTACCCTCCAGGGAGCCTATGTTAGTTAATATATCAGTCAGAAGTACATAAGAACTTGTAGGTCCCCTATGTCCTAAATAGTCTAATAATTCGATTCTAATATTTAAGAATCTATTCCATATATATATATATACACATATATATAACAGAGTTACTTTAATTTGCAATTCTTTCATTACTGATGGGCTTGCATTCACCCATCTTCATACATTTGTTAGTCATTTTCTATCTATGTACTACCTATTTATATAACTTGCCCATTTTTCTTCTGGGTTTCCTGTTTCTTCTTGCTAATGTAAATTAGTCCCCTCAGTACTTTTGGACATTTATCCATGTCTTACTTAGTATGGGCTACAATAACAAAATACCACAGACTGGGTGTCTGAAACAATAGATATTTCTCACAGTCCTAGAGGCTGGGAAGTCTAAGATCAGAGTGCCAACATGACCGAATTCTGGTGAAGGCCTTCTCCCTGGGTCTTCACATGGTGGAGAGAGTGCCTCTGGCTTCTCTTCCTCTTCTTATGAGGATACTAATCCCATCATGAGGGCCCCACCTTCATGACCTAATCTAAACCTAATTACCTTCCAAATGCCATCACATTGGGAATTAGAATTTCAACATATAATTTGGGGGGAACATTCATTTTATAACAATCCCTTATTGGTTTGGATGCTGCAGATACCTTCTCCCAATTTAACTTCTGTGTGCTTGAACAAAACATGACTTTGATGCAATCAAATGTACTGGTATTTTTTCTCATTACAGTTTGTGCTTCTATAATCCTAGTAGGAAGTCCTTCCCCATTGCAAAGTCACAAAGACAATCTTCTATACTTTTTAAGACTTTTGGTCTCATTTTGTTATTTCTCAGAGCTCAATTCAGGAATAGTTTGCTATTTCTTGAGTTCCTTTCAAAACAAATAATTTCTGGTGCATCATCAGAACACTGACAAGTGAAACAGAGTGTGAAATTTCAGACACAAGTTCCTTGATAGAGCCTTCTGATGCAATTAGACTGTGTACACCTTTGATATGTTGCCAAGGTCATTTTGCCTTAGTAACTTTTAAAGGCTCATATTATCCAGGCAGGATTTTAATGTTCTGAGGTGGGTTTTTAACTGCATAACTGGTCACACGGTGTTCTGAACTTGGTGAGTGACTAGAGCTTATGGTGGCTTTGTCTATAGCTGATTTCTATTTCTACAGGTTCCCCTCAGTCCTTGGCAAAGACACCTGGGTGGCTTCATCAAACACCAGTGGGCCAATCCTCAGCCATTAGCAAGCAGATACAGCTCCAGGGTTAGCGCTACTGCAGCTTCCCTTAGAGTTTTTCCTCAGCAGAGGGGTCTCAGGTGAAGATTCTGTTGTAAGAAAAGTCTTTATAGGTCTATTTGACATTTCAGAGGGCAGAAAAGTATACATTATTACACTTATTTTCTCAGCCAGATCTACAAGTGGAAACTTTAAAATGTAATATGGTAGCTGAATTCTATGTTTTACTGAAAAGTCTTTAGTTCAGTAGCTACTATCTAACTTGGTAACTTGAAATAAATGTCTTAGATACAAGAAAACTAAAATGTCTATTATTAAACTTAGTGATCATTTGGAGGACAGAAAAAATTGACCCTGGAGGCTAAAAAAGAGGGAGATGCAGGAAAACCCAACAAACACTTTCAGTTAAAATGCAGTCTTGGGATAACCTGCAAGAATACTGCCTGCCTGCTGAGCCTACAGCTCTAGGGAAGAGGTGAGGAAGAACGTGAAATGGCAATGGTGTTGGCTTGTCCTTTCAGTCTTAGCAAGGTCATACAAGAAAGAGAATTTCAGGTAAGAACCAATGAGGTTGGAGGCAGAAATGAAAGGTAACAAATAGAATCCAGAAAGTGGTACCTTCACAGGGTTTAATAGGCCAACTGCTGCTGCTTTTTAAAAATAAAAAATAAAACTGAAAAAAGCTTTTACTAGCAAAGCGACTATAGCTTCTGATTTTAAAAGAGAGACTTGGGGTAGGGGGTAAGCTGGTTCCATTTTCCTGCATCTATATGCTCCCAAGACAAACTGGCCCAGAAGATACCCTGAAGTCACTCACCACTCCCTCTGCCCCAGCAGGGACTGGTGTGGCCATGCAGCAGTCTCCTACAGTGGTAATGGAAGGCATAAAATTGCTTCCTTTTTCATACGCGAGAGAAAATATATCACAGTTAATAACCTCCCTCCCCAGCATATTCCTAGACAATGTGAGGGTAACAGCTTGGCCACCTTCCACTCTTGGCTGCTGTTTTCTATCAGGATCCAACAACTCTCCCTCAGAGTTTTCATATTTTCTGTGATGCATCAACTCCCCATGTACTTCTCTGGCTTCTTTAGGACTGGGCTGGGGAAGGGAACAGCATTGTTAGTGTACCTTCTTGACCAGCTTGTCCAGGAATGCCAGTCTTTTTTGTCTTTTTATAACTTTTGGTTTCAAAGAGAAGAGGCTTTTGTCTACTTGAATACTATTAAGAGAAAAAAATTTCTAAAATTTCTCCTAACTCCTATGGAGAATAATTTCCCAAAGTATGTCCTTCTTCTAAACTTTCAAGCTGACTGTGAAGTTATCCTATGATTGAAGTTTCCTATTTATTCTTCATCAAATGAGGAGAGATCTATCAATGCCCGGTCATCACTAGTAAGTAGGGTGTGTGAATTGCCCTTCATCCTACTTTGTTTTCACTTCAAATAACTGAATCCACTTTCCTGGACCAAATCTCAGTGTCAGGATGTCTCTGTCAGCTTCAGATGGGACTCTCACAAGCTTACTTGACTACCTCTTTGCTTTTTAACAACATATGGGATATATGAAAACCCAAAATTCCTAGTATGAACTGCTATTGGTTTTCCTCTCTCTACTCCTACCTTACCTACAAATATGGTAGAGCAGTATAAGATTTACCCCATTCTCTGCCTGCTAGCAACTGTTTTCTGTAACTTTAATTACAAATGAGTAAAAAGATGGTATGGAGGCAGGGGTAGAATGTCCAGAGCAGCATTTTGGCTGTTAAAAACAAAACAAAACAAAACAGCACCAATGAAGTAGAGAGTTGGTTGTCTATCATTCCCTTCAGTCAAAATTTTCATTTCTGAACTGGGGCATAGAGGATGGAGAAATGTCTGTATAACTTTTCTTTATAGCTTTATATCGTGTTTCCAGAAGCACGAGTAGACTTAAATTCAGTTAAAAAGCCTTTCAATTAGTGGAAATTTTTCTAGACTTAATAGCTATTTTTTTTATATCTTTTGACTTAAGTCTTTCAGTATGAAGCTGGAGAGGGCTAAGAAATGATTGATAGTCATAGACCCATTTTAATTTCAATATCTAACATGTTATGCTTTATTCATTCTTCTCCAGCTAGACTGCAAATTCCTTCAACCACAACCAAGGAAAAATAATGTGTATTCCCTAAAGTAATTAGTCTAGAGTTATGCATATTGTAGGCATCTACAAATTAGGGGAACACATGAAAATTTTTATCTAAATTATAAGAAAAAAACTGAACTAAAATGAATTCAGAGTATAGTTGAAGTTATTGAGTTAGCTCTTGTCAGGCTCTTACAGATACTGCTGTTTTACTAGACTAAGTCAGTGTGGTTTATGAATTTTACCCCGATTCTTTTGAGAGCAAGAGTGCCATTATTTTAATCAAATATTTATATAAGACCTCTTTGAGCAGCTTGGGGTCTAAATGAATGGTTGTCTATGATGATGAAATGAAAGTGACTTTGCTCCACCAGAAATGTATAACACACCAAAGTAAACACTAAAGGACAAAAATTTCAAGACGATGGAGGGAAAAAGTGTCAGTGGTAAACAAAATACAACACTCAAAGCTCCCATGTTGTGGTCTCAGAAAAGGTTTATTTCCTAAGAGTTTTTAACTCTGGGATAAAGATATAATTTTATATACTTTGAAGTGTTTGAAATAACCTCAAAGACTTTCTGTTACTGGAAAACACTTCTAGGACATAGATCACCTGGTCATGGCTCTCAATTTCATAAAAACTCTTTAAATTTGCTCACTTTAAAAGTAGACTCAAGGCACAAGGAGCAAGGCAGGAACATGATAGCAAAGTGCAATCACAAAATCACAAAATAATTAAGTGTTCTTTATTGAATCTGAGAAAATTGCTACAAATGCAACTGAAATGTAGTAACCACTTTGTTGCTATCAAAGATTCAATGCTCAAACTGTCTCTGTTTATCACAGCCATGCTCAGTTACATAAAATGGAAGGACCAATGACATATGTATACCAGTGTATAGATCTTAAATTAGGCACAAAATGAAAGGCATGTCCATTCAAATAACTCTGAGTATAGTAGATAAAAGGGAGTGATAGGGTAAAGGAAGGGAATTGACATTGGTAAAAAGAACTTACTATATTCAAAGCACTGTGCAAGGTGTTTCACTCTACATATTACTAATAATAATTCTGTAAGTTAAATTATTCTCATTTTAGAGATAACTATAAAAAGGTTCCAAGAGGTTAAGGAAATTGCTTAAGGTAACACATGTTGCCTAGAGCTGTCTGCCTTAGAGTCCATACAATTTATTATAGAGGATGCATCAAATCTTGATGCAGAAGGGGAAGCAACTTGTTTACTCAATTAAAAGGCCAATCCCAGGGAGCCTTAAAAACTGAACAATAAAAACTTGGTATTGATCATAGAGAAAGGTGAAGACCAGCAATTTAGGGGAAAAAATAAAATGAATCAGTATTTTAAGAAACAGAAATATAGTCAAACATTGAATTACCACAGAAAGACACCAGAGGGAAACAAGTCAGGAAGCTATTTTCATAATTAGACAGAATGTAATAAGGATTAGAATGAGAACAGGGGAGAATACCATGTTTATGATAAAACAAAGCCTATAAAAATGTGTTGTTTATTTACTTGCAAAATCATTTTCATCGCCCCAATTTTTTTTTGATAAGAAAAGAGACACTCCACTCAATGGACTCTGGGAGAACTAAAGCTCAAGTCTTTATCTCCCCTTCCCACCACTGATGCTGGTGAGAAAAGCAGCTGAAGAGGAGTGAGTCTCGACCACTGGGGATATACAACTTTCTATCAGAGTAACTGAAAGACTGCACCCATGATTACTTTCTGAGATCAGACGTCAGTGTTGGGAGAGACTTTAAAAACAACCAACATAGGAATTCCCTCTGCCAAACCTCTGACAGATGCTCATCCAGCCTATTTGAGCACTTCCAGATATGCTTCTCATTCTGAGGTGGGGCAACTCTCACTGTTGGAACGATCTCTCATAGTTAATGTTCAAATAAATGGCAAGAAAAAAAGGGAAGGTCACAGCAACCAAGTACACTGTTTGAACTTTGGATCTAAATTGGAACAAACCAACTGTGAAGAGACATTTTTGAGATGACTGGGGAAAACTATGGATTTAATATTAAGAAACTATTTTATTGTTACATATAGGTATGGGATTATATTTCCAAAAGTCCTCTGATAGAGATATATACTGAGGTGTCAATATTTCTGGGTACAAAAAATATTATATTGAGGTTTTCTTTACAATATTCACACATATATACACAAAGGTATTGGAAGAGATTATACCCTTCCTCCATTTTCTAGATGCTTGAAAATTTCTAGAGGTAAAGAAAAAGTGACAGAAACAATAGAGTGTGTGTGTGTGTGTGTGTGTGTACACACACACACACACACACACACACACACACATAAGCTAAAGGAAAAGCAATATGAAAACACTATTTCAAAAACACTGGCCTGGGAGATCTCAATATTGCCGGTGGTAATGGGGAAATAGAAAAGCAAAGAGAGCTAAGATTGCAAGACCTGTTGTTCACAGATGAATCTTACTGATGCTGATGGATGCAAACTGTGTTTTTAAGTGTTTTAGTGCTGTATGTGTTGGTCTAAATTTGCAAGGAAGTGCTTCAAGATACTCATGATGACTATCTCTATGTCCTGGAATTCAAATTGGCTTTTAATTTCACTTTTATATGTCTCTATATTTTATCACATTTCAACAACGTGCATATTTTTACTTCACAATCACAGGAGACATAAAACAAAGGTACAGTATATAAAAATGCATTAAGGGTTAATTTTTTAAAACTGTAACTTCTAACTTTGCCGTATTTTCCTTACTTGGCTACAGAGCACTCAGTTTGAAATAAACGGCCAACAATAAAGGACCAATTATTTTTTCAATAAAAAAATAATCTCTATGAAGTAACAGATACAATGGAAGAGACGAAGGTCAGGAAAGAACTCCCAACTGCACCTTTCAAGCAATCATATTTACTACATGATTACTGATCATTTCTAGTGATACTTTATAAATGCCTGCTGGTATTCAGTTTAGATGCAGAGATAAAGTATGCCTTGGCAGTGAAGCTAGTTATTTTATCCATCATAGGGAAATATAATAAGCTACTCTGTATATAAATCAAAAAAGTGGTGAGTCTTCCAAACTATCATTTAGAAGGAATTTCCTTGAAAGCATTGTTTACAAGCATGTAAAACTATATAAAAACTTTTGCCTCCAATTAAATATTCTCTTGGAGTTCTTCTCTAACTTGACTTTAACACTTCTCATTCATTTTTTCTTTCCACTCAGTGTCTGGCCAGATTGAACACTGAAACCTGCAGAGTGCTGTTTTTTCCCCAGAGTGGGAGGGTGCATAATACTTTTCCTTCTCCCCAGTGACAATGTTTTTGCAGCTGCTTTTCTTGGCTATTTTGTCACTCCTAAGATTTTTCTTCTCCATTAACTAAAAAGTAAATATTTTTATTTGTTTTCAATTTTCGTTTACTATATTTTACTTTTTTGTTAAAGAAACTGACCTTGCCTTGTCAAAGAGCTGTATCCCTAATACCTAACATGACATCGAGTGTAAATTAGAGGTTCCATAAATTCTGAGTAATTAAATAAATGCACACCGTCATGTGCTTATGTACTCACTACATAAAAACAGCAAATGCAGCACTCAGAGTTTAAAATATTCAGGAATCTCTGCTAAAATATACTTATCTAACTTCAGAAGCCATTATGATGTTTCTGAAGGCACAGAGATCTTGTTTCCTTATTAGTTTGCTAGACAATTTAAGCTACTGATGATTTGCACCTAATAACATAGAAACACTCAAATTGATCAGAAGTAGAATGGGTACTCGTTTTGTATAATAAAGCCTGCTATCTTCTCTGTGTACAAATATGCTACTAATTCATAGTGAGAGAACTGTAAGATGTTTCTCTCAGCAGGGCTGCCGGACTTGAGCTGATGTATCTTACTCTCCAGATCTCTCTACTGGTGAGGAGAGAGGAGGGAGTGAGATGAGGGTGCAATCTGTAGTTACACAACAGTCAAATCTACCTGACTACAGTGAATCTTAAATCAGTGATGCTGAGCTCGCCAGTAACATGTACCAACTACGCAACCATGCTTGTCCCAGGCTTTCATAATTTGATTACTGCTTTTGAGTACAAACTTCAAAAGGTATGCCAGCCTAATTGTTTTCTGTTTGAGACTGATAATGTCACTTGATACATTGTGTTTCAGTTAGAATGTCCATATTTTTACATGGTAAAAAAAAACGCACTCTGGGGCAGAAAGGAATTGCAAAACTGAAAATTCCTCCTAGAAGTAACTCAGGAAGAAGCCATGATATACATATTTTTTTAACTTCTTCTTTGTTCCTCTTAGAATACTGTGAACCACAGAGCTGCAAGTGCTCTTATATTAAAGTAAAATAAAACATCTGATAATCAACAAAAATGTCTAAAGAATGGGAACAAGGCTTCCTCACTTTCTTAATATATGCTTTTGTCCCTCAGTGATAAGGCATGAAGGCTTAAAGAGGGGACTCTCCCGAGTCTACATGTAAAAAACCTGAAGACATCTTAAGAACAAAGCTTGAGGAAAGGTTCTTAAAGTTTCTATATACTTCCTCACATGTTCCACCATTCCATTTTAAAACAACTCAACTCTTAATTTATCTTTTCTTGTCACTAACATGACACAGAGTAGAAGTCTTATGGGGAACTGCAATGAGACAACTGCATATCACAGAGCATGAATTTATGCTATAGCAGAAGTAAAGCACATTCTAACACAAAGGTTCTTCTGTACCATCACACACAGGTCCGAATTCTTACAGTTATTAAGGAAAGTTGGTCTTATAACCAATCATTTTACAGTCAATTGTGTTATGGTTTCTGGCCTGATGTTTTCCTCTGGGAGATCCAAAAGAAAAAAGTACAGTATCCTCCTTTGTATATAATTTTATAAATATAGTTGGTGGGAATGTAAATTGGTACAGCCACTAGGGAAAACAGTATGGAGGTTCCTCAAAAAATTAAAAATAGGGCTTCCCTGGTGGTACAGTGGTTGAGAGTCTGCCTGCCAATGCAGGGGACACGGGTTCGAGCCCTGGTCTGGGAAGATCCCACATGCCGCGGAGCAACTAGGCCCGTGAGCCAAAATTACTGAGCCTGCGCGTCTGGAGCTTGTGCTCCACAACAAGGGAGGCCGTGATAATGAGAGGCCCGCGCACCGCGATGAAGAGTGGCCCCCACTTGCCGCAACTAGAGAAAGCCCTCGCGCAGAAACGAAGACCCAACACAGCCATAAATAAATAAATAAATAAATAAACTTTAAAAAAAAAAAAAAGGCTTGGTAGCAAGTTTATAAAAAAAAAAAATTAGAAATAGAACCACCATATGATTGAGTAATTCCACCCCTGGGTATATATCTGAATAAAACGAAAACACTAATTTGAAAAGATACACGCATCCCGATGTTCATAGCAGCATTATTTACAATAGCCAAGATATGGAAGCAACCTAAGTTTCCATCAAAAGATTAATGGATAAAGAAGATATGGTACAAACAATAGAATATTACTCAGTCATAAAAAAGAAATTTTGTCACTGGCAAAACATGGATGGATCTGGGAGGTACTATGCTTAGTGAAATAAGTCAGACATAGAAATACTGTATGTTATCACTTTGTTTTTAGTAGCTCTTTTTTTTAAACTTTTTATTTTATATTGGAGTACAGTTGATTAACAATGTTGTGTTACTTTCAGGTGTACAAAAAAGTGATTCAGTTATACATATACATGTGTCTATTCCTTTTTAAATTCTTTTTCCATTTAGGTTTTTCAGAAAAGAAAGGTACAATCTCCCAAGACTGAACCAGGAAGAAACAGAAAATATGAACAGACCAATCACAAGTACTGAAATTGAAACTGTGATTAAAAAACTCCCCGAAAACAAAAGTTCAGGACCAGATGCCTTCATAGGTGAATTCTATCAAACAGTTAGAGAAGAGCTAACACCTATCCTTCTGAAACTGTTCCAAAAAATTGCAGAGAAAGGAGAACTCCCAAACTCATTCTATGAGGTCACCATCACCCTGATACCAAAACCAGACAAAAACATCACAAAAAAGAAAATTATAGGACAATATCACTGATGAACATAGATGTATTTTATCACTTATATGTGGAATCCAAAAAAATAAAACAAATGAATGAATATATCAAAACAGAAATAGACTCAGAGATATAGAGAACAAACTAGTGGCTACCAGTGGGGAGAGGAAGGATGGGAGGGGCAAGATAGGGGTAGGGGATTAAGAGGTACAAACTATTATGTATAAAATAAACTACAAGAATATATTGTACAGCACAGGGAATACAGTCAATATTTTATAGAAAATTAAATGGAGTATCATCACTATGCTGTATACCTGAAAATAATATAATGAATCAACTATACTGTTTTAAAAATTTATAAATATAGTACTCTCACAGCTAAGTATGACTAATTTTTTAAATTCTCTAAGTGATGTCACATTCTAGGAATTGGTATTTCTAGACCCCAATAAATTTCAGGGGAAAAATTCTCCTTGATATGGAAAATTATAAAATAACTGATTTCTTACATCACAAAAAGAATTCCAACTCCCTGCTCAGATTTACAGTTAGATATAGTTTATAATCATTATTCTTCCTGCAATTTTTCCAAATGAATGTAGCTAGTAGAATCACCTTTTTAAAATCATGAAATTGGATTTTTACCAACTGAAATGCAAAAAATTTGTACATTTTTATCTAAGATGCTTTCTCTGACCTTCCAAATTAATACTAATAATTTGTTTTGAGGTGGAACACAGGAAATACTGAAATAAAACACTTTTTTTGAAAACAACAATGCCAATAGAAATTAAGTGTTCTTGCTCTCTGTCTCATTTTAGTTTGGGACACAATATTTTCCAGTATAATATATATAGCTAACCAAGGTTTTAAATGCTAGATGCAGATTTCCAGGGGAAAAAAAAAAAACTTTTTAAAATGACCCAGCAATTCCACTACTGGGCATATACCCAAAGAAAACCATAATTCAAAAAGACACATGCACCCCAATGTTCATTGCAGCACTATTTACAATAGCCAGGTCATGGAAGCAACCTAAATGCCCATCGACAGATGAATGGATAAAGAAGATGTGGTACATATATACAACGGAATATTACTCAGCCATAAAAAGGAACGAAATTGGGTCATTTGTAGAGATGTGGATGGACCTAGAGACTGTCATACAGAGTGAAGTAAGTCAGAAAGAGAAAAACAAATATCATATATTAATGCATATATGTGGAATCTAAAAAAATGATACAGATGAACTGGTTTGCAAGGCAGAAATAGAGACACAGATGTAGAGAACAAAAGTACAGACACCAAGGGGGGAAACCGGGGGTGGGGGCGGGGGGGTTGAGGGGGATGAGTCTGGAGATTGGGATTGACATATATACACTAATATGTATAAAGTAACTAATAAACAAATAAATAAAATGGAATTCAGTATGTAACTCTACCACTGACTTCTCATCTAAATTTTTCATCACTTTAATATTTTTTCTTGCTGGATTATTCATACACTTTGCATTAATATATACTAAAATAAAACAGTAAACTATCTTTCATTTCGTATGGAAGAATAAAATCACTCATATATGCATTGATAAAGTATACTACATATCATTCTAAAAGACTTCTCATGGGTCATGATTGATAAAGGCAAGAACAACCTGAGTCAAACTTTCAACCAAGATTTGTAAGAAGATCCAAACAAGCTTTCTGCTTCAACCTTTTGTTTTATTTTACTGAAACCAGACAGACTTAAGAGCTAGAAAATAAGCAGAAAGTATTCAGTTTGGCACACACAGGTCACAAAAAGACTCTTTACGAAGACACAGCCTATGGAGGGTTTGTCTTCCTAAAATCAGGAAAAGGGACAACTAGAAAAGGTCTTTATTATAGACACAGAATGAACATTAAATAAATTGTTGGTTTCTTCTTCCTCCAGACTTCTTTTAAAAATACAGTAATATAAAAAAATCAACAATAAATTATTCCTAGCATCTGTTCAAGTTTTACTATACACAATTGTATTAAAATCATGCATTCATAACGTGTCCATAAAACATCCATTTCCTCTCTTTCGTTTATTTCACCTTTCTTTTCCTTTGTGTTTGTTGAAGAAGGATGCCCTCAGGCACTTAAATTATTCAATTAACTAATATTCAACCATCATAAACTAAAATGACATATTTGAAAAACAGTCTTAGCTATGCATTATATTCAAAATCATATTCACCATCCCTAAGTTAACTAGCAATTATCTATTCTGTGCAAAACTGAAAGTTACATACTGAGAAATGAGAGAAGCATTTGGGCAAATATGGCTTATTAAAAATATATTTATTTCCAGTGTGCAAATATAAACTGCATTAAAGTCAGGTTTTAGTTTAGGAGATTGCTTATAGAGCTTTCAAAATATCTGTGTTTTAACTGTCAAAATTTTGCTGACAAAAGGGGAATGCAATTATTTTAAGTGTTGTGGAAAAAACCATGAAGGATTCAAAGGTTGTAATAGTACTAATGAACAGTTTAATTTAGAAGAAAAATGTGGGGGGGAGCAAGAGGAGGGAAATACAGCTGGAGGAGGATGGCTGCAGGCTTCTGAGGTCAGGGCCTGTCTTTGATATGCAGCCACCTACTCAACAGTAATAACTGAGAAAAAAATGTATTCTCAGGAGTACGGTCTCTCCTCTAGATCTTATTAAAGTGTTCACATTTAAATGTTAAGGACTCAAGAAAACATTTATACAGAGAAATACATGAGAACATTAAAATATATGAGGCATATATTTCAATTCAGTTGGTAGTCAGAATTTTAAAAACATGTCAACATGGAAACTGCCAGCAAAGTCATAATTAAGCTATTAAATTATCAAATTAAGTTCCTTGTTTAGTTAAGACAGGGTTAGACAAACTAAAAGGAAACTCACAACAGAATAACATGAAATTTTTAATGAGTGTTTTCAAGAAAGAGTACTTATGGTTCCTAAGACTATTGAGACTGACTCCAAAATCATTTACTTAAAAACATTTGAAGTGCATTTCAATGTAGTTAAATAAATATGTGAAAAGTTCATATTGAACATGATTTTCCTAACATATAATCATTAATTTTAACTACAATCGAATATATTAAGGTCACATAATCTACATGTCAAAACCTTGTGCCATATGTAAACATCATGTTAGAGTTTATGGAATCGAGTTGACACCAAATAAAAATAAAAACTGTTCAGATTTCTCTTATAATTTAAATAAAACATTGTCCTTAGTCTAAAATTATTCTCCAGAAAAAAATTTTTTACTGGAAGGAAGACTGTAACATTTATCTAAACACAGTACTCATTTTTGTTTTTGTAATAACTATATTTCTTAAAATAAAAAGGATTTTGGATTTTGAAAAAGTAGGTATATATAAAATAGTCATCTTAAGTGTTCAAGAATCTAGTCACATTTAATCAGCCATTTTATTAGGCAAAGTTTATCCAAGTGTAACTATATTGTTTAAGGCTATATTAAGATTTCAAATCATTTAATTCACCAAAAGTACCAAATTAAGAAGGCCATGACTTGGATCTTTTAAAATATGACTAACTCCCATCCATCTAGAATATGAAAAAACACAAAACACAGTAGCAAGGAGCTAAACCTCAAATGTATTCATAAAGTAATAATTCTTATTTATCAAAATGCACAAGTATTAACTAGATAATGATGGAGATTTTTTTTTAAGGTTTAAATTTAAGCAGAATAAACTTAAAAAAATGTAGAAGTCACAGCTTCCCTGCCTTTTTTCTTTCCTTTTTATATTAATTTATAGAAAACCACATTACATAGAGCATTGTCTTTTATTTGACTGAGGCATAGATTTCTCTTTCAGCTTTGTCACTAACATGTGTGCTCTTGGAGAAGTCACTTCACCATTCTGCATAATTAGGTGATTGAATCTGATGATCAGTACTATAGTTTACTCTTACCCTCCGGGGTGACTTAACAATAGACCATTGAGGAGAAGTGGTTTAGAAAAATAAAACAACTCATGTTTTTACTCAATCTTCATCAGTAAATCAGGCAATTAAACAGATAATTCTTCAGGTAGAATTGGGTTAATTTACATGATGATTAAAGATGAGCATATTCTGAGTGTTTCTGTGTAGGCTAATTCATTCTTACAGGGCCCTGGAAATGTTGTTTTAAATGACCACAGGGATATAATTTCAGCTTTATTACAGAATTCTCTAGCAACTTAAAACAATGTACAATATGACATCTTAATTGCAAATTAACTAAAAATCAAGCCAACAACTTTATTTTTACTTTTAAATACTATGAGTTTAGTATTGGCTTAGGAAAATTTCTTCTAATTGCTTGGTTTTTATATATTTTTATCAGCAATGTGGAAACAAATGTTAATTGTAATTTTTCTTTAACTGTTAGCTTCAGCTTAAGGAAGGTAGATTAGCTTTTAACTTTAAAATCTACCCCCCTTTTTTTGCCAATAGTAAAATATATTGGCAAAATAGAATCAAAAAATAGAATCAAAAAATCACGTTCACTAAAATATCCTTTTTTCCATGATTTTGGAATGTCAAGGTTTTAGTGTGATCCTCTCAGTAGAGAATATAACATTGGGGAGTGTTTTTTTTTCCTCCCAGAGGAAATGAGAATTATTCTGGATCATGAGAGGACAGCATAGAGGGTTTTGTTTTGTACTGTTTAGGGGAGAACATGTGACTAGGGTAAACATATTTAATTAGTCGGCATTCTCAAGACCCTAAGGAGTCAGGCTTATGAAAAGAACAATGTTGTAAACATAATACAGTAACTTAACAGCATTAAAGTAAAAAACGTTATCTAATGTGTATTTTTGAAAATCCTTTATTTCTCTTCCATTATTTACTCTGAAAATCTTTAAGACAGACAAATTAAAGAATCCTTCACAAGAACGTGGAAAAGGAAGACGAACCTTTACTATTCTATGATATGTAGAGTAGGAGACATACACCTACTGAATTTTAAAATTTACTGGCCAAAAGATCAGCAGAAAGAAGCTGTCCATAGATATTTCTTGGCAAGCCCATACTTTCTATCAAGCACTGTATCAGATTCATTCACAGTAAGTCATTTTCTCCTCACTGTAATGCCATCAGAAACATTTGCTGGAGTCAGATTAAAACTCCAAGAAAGGTTTATGCCAGCCTCGTTTTACCTCTATGGTTACCAAGCTTTTGTAATATGATAGCCTAAGAAACACAGAAGGATTGAGGCAGTAAGGGGACAAGCTTTCAGTAGAAAAAATATTTTAAGATTTTCCCTCTCTTTAATTTTCTCTCTTGAAAGCTCTTTTGTTTCCTTTCTTAGAGCTCTCCCTGTTAGGTTCCTTCCTTCTTCCTCATAAGGCCACCATTTTCCAAGCTGTAGTCTATATTGTAGAACTTCAAACACCAACCAAGGGCTCATGGGAAATGATGCATAAAGAAGATGGCTAGACCTATCTCTAGCATGGCTAAAACACTCCTTATTTTTTTACACTGAACCATGCCAAGTGTTCCATGGTCAGGTTCAAGATCTCAGATTTCCTGAAAACTCCAATAGCCATATGCTTAGGGTTCCCCAAATCTAAAATATAGAGCTGTATTACTTATGAAGTAAATAAAGCTACAGCTGTGGGTGAAAAATAACTGGAGAGAGAATTTAAAGCACTGAGTCTCAGACCTGGCTGAACATTAGAATCACTTTACGACTTAAAAAAAGAAAATGCAGAAGCCCAGTCTCCTTCCACATCCATTAAATCAGAATCTCTGAGGAAGATATTCGGTCATTGGTAATTTTTCTAAAGCTCCTAGGATGATCCTAACATTCAGCAAGGTTTGAGAGCTAATGATATTAAATCAGAAGAGATTACTTATCCTTTAGGAACTCCAGTACTTGAAAACTATATTGAAGGTGATGAACAAGTAAAGATGGGATGGAAATCAAGGGATGAGACAGTTTAAGTATGTAAGAAAATTGAGATTGGAAGTAGAACCATGTTTCTTGAGTTTGTAAGCAGTGGTGATTGGATGAGGATATGGATTTGGGAAGAGTTTTTAAAGATGAGAGATATTTTAACATACGTAAATGCTGATGGGAAAGATCCAGCAGAAAGGGAAAGATTGAAGGTATGATTACAGAAAAGGGAAAATCCATCTTTAAGGTCTCAGAGACTGGATGAAGAGTTGAAATTCAGAGTACAGCAGAGGGAATCGATACCATAAAAGAGAGTATCTCCTCTCCTTCCTGTAAAGGAGGAAAAAAGGAAAATATGGGCCCAAAGCATGTGTACATGGTTTGGAGAAGGTGAGAGCATTCCAATAGAATGGCTTCTCTTTTTCCTCTAAGGTAGGATCTAAAACTATATGGGGGGTGGGGAGACAGGGGGAAGTGAAACTGTCTTATAAATAATGAATATTTTCCAGGTTATGAGGTAACAGAAAATATGTATATATTGATCTTTGCCTTTGGTTCCTGGCACAGAGCTCCTGAAAGCCTTGTAACATCCTAAACAAAAAGAATACTAGCAGCATCTCTTGTTCTAATATTTGCCTTTGAACCCATCCCTCACACAGGGCTCAAAACCCTTGTAAAATTTTTAAGTGATAAGAGCAC
The DNA here is from genome assembly GCF_949987535.1 of Balaenoptera acutorostrata. NCBI lineage: Eukaryota > Metazoa > Chordata > Mammalia > Artiodactyla > Balaenopteridae > Balaenoptera > Balaenoptera acutorostrata. Next base: position 67,163,788 of record NC_080070.1, read on the forward strand.
TAGGAGCATCGTTTGTTCTATTGGCACGACTCTGAATAGGGTCCTAGATGGCTTCTGGTTGGATGGGAGTCACCAGAAAGACCAAGCCACGATTAGAAGCTTGGAATTTTCAGCCCCACCCATCATCCTCCAGAGAAGGGACAGGGGCTGCAAATTTAATTAATAACTGATCATGCCTATGTGAGGAAGCCTCCATAAAAATCCCTGAAGTACAGGGTTCAGAGAGCTTCCAGGCTGACAAACACATCTACACTGGGAGAGTGACAAACTGCAACTCCATGGGGACAGAAGCTCCTATGCTTGGAACCCTCCCAGACTTCACCCTATGTATCTCTTCATCTGGCTGTTCATCTGTATCCTTTATTCTTTAACATACTGGTAAACCTAAGTGTCTTTCTGAGTTCTGTGAGTGCTCTAGCAAATTCTGGAACCTGAGGAGGGAGTCATGGAACCTCCGATTTGCAGCCAAATCTGACAGAACCTGGGAACCTACTACTTGCAACTGCCATCTGAAGTGGTGAAGGGACTTAGCCCTTAACCTGTGGGATCTGACACTATCTCTGGGTAGATGGTGTCAGAATTGAGTTAAATTGTAGGACACCCAGCTGGTGTCACAGATAATTGCTTAGTGTGGGGTAAAGCCTTCACACAGTTGGTGACCAGAAATGAAATGTATTGTGTGAGCAGTAAAGGAGACACACACAAGAAGAAAAAAGGGAAGAATTGGGTTTTTCCCCACCTGGAAAGAAAAATACCTGAGTTTTTCCTACACACAGGTATTATTAACTGATTTAATTCTCAAAACAACTCAATGAAATAGGTACTGGCGTCCTTCGTTACAGCTGAGGCAACAGAGAAGGGTTGGGTAATCTGCCCAAAGTCTGAGGGGTAGACATGGTCTGTAAGTTTGACTCAGAAGCATGAGCTCTTAGCCACCACACCCCCTGTCTGTCAGCCAAGGTACCTCACCACTGAAGACTAGGGTGAAATGCTCTCCCACATTAGACAGACCTCATTCGAATTCTATTTCAACATTTACTCACCTTTATAAAGGTATATAACCGTTTCCAGACTCAATTACATTAGCAAAATGGAAATAACAGGACTTTCCTTAAAGAGATGTTGGGAAGAAAACTGAGATTCCAATGGACATTACACAGATATAGACTCCTATTATGTGCAAGGCACAGTTCTAAGTACTGGGGGCTACAGAAATCAATGGAAAAGGCAAATTTTTTTCATGCAGTTTATGTCCTAGAGGAAGAGAAGAAGAATAAGCAAGTACACAAATTCCATGGAGTGGGGGAGATTTCTCTAAATTCCCAAGCATTTAAAATTTCAGAGACATATCAACCTCCAAACTCCTCTCATTCTCAAATGATGCTTCTGCTTTGCATAAGGTTAGCCCTTTTGGGAAACAGTCTCCTTTTATGATTTTCATCATATCAACAAAACTCACACACACTAAGCATTTGTGCTATTGAAAAAAGAGACATCCTTTCAAACAAAGCAGAAAGATAATCTTAAGGTTTTGCAGAAAGATAATCTTAAGGTTTTGCAAAAAGATGATGACAATAACTAAAAGAAATTTGATGTACCTATATTAATAATAAAAAATGTAGACTTTAAGAATGATTAATCACTAATTCATAGTGATAAAGGAAGCTATCATAACCTTAAATTTGTTTGCATCTATTAACATGATTTCAAAACATATAAAGCAAAAACTGACAGAACTAACAAAAATAGTTAAATACATAATCACTGTGGAAGACCTATGTGTAGTATTATCAATACATAATTATCAGTAACAATATGAAAGGATATGGAAAATCAAAAAGATAAAGACACAGAATATATAAACAGCAGAACTAATATATTTGACATATTTAGAATACCATATCCAAAAATGAAAAATTTAAGTGCAAATTGAACATTTAATAAAATTGACAATATATGCCATAATGCAAGCCTTAACAAACTTCAAAGAATTTAAATTATTCATAATATATCCTCTAACCAGGGTGAAATGAAGTTAGAGGATAAATTAAAACAGACAGAGTGAGAAAGAGAGAGAACTAGATAGAAATTCCTGTATTCCTGGAAATTAAACAATACTAAATAATGCATGGAATGAAGAAGAAATTTAAACAAATTATAAATTATTATTAACTCAAAGATAAACCATTTCACAATATGTGGGAGGTAGCTAAAGCAGTATTTTGAGAGAAGTTTATAGTTTAGAATGCCTTAGCTGGGAAATAGAAAGCTTAAAAATAAATTATGTATCCTTTTCTTTCAAGAAGTTAGAAAGAAAAAAGCAAATCAAACCTAAAAATATAAAAGAAACTAATAAAGAGATTCAAATCAATAAAAGCAAATTTTAAACTTCAGAAAATACTAATGAAATTGTTTAACCCCAGCAAGACAGAGTAAAGAAAAAAATGAAAAGGAATAAACACAAACTACAGTATAAAGAATGATGAAGGGTAATATGTTAACATTTACACTGTTCCTAGCTACATCAAAAAAGATCAAAGAGTATAAACAATTTTATCAGTAAATTAGAATATCTGAATGAAATATACAAATTCTTCAAACTAACACTGTAGAAAGATGAAAACATATATAGAAAATACGCATTACGTGGTATCAAGTAAAGAAGTTGAATCTGCTATTTAAAACATTCTCACAAAGACCCTAGGTCTAGATGTCTTCATCACTGAAATCTTTGAAATCTTTAAGAGATAAATAACACCAATTTAATAAAATGCTGTTTCTGATAATAGAGAAGAAATTTTCCCCAATTCATTTTAGAAGGCCAGTATAATCTTGATACCAAAACCTGATAAAGACGTTACAAAAAAGGAAAATTATCAAGGGATCTTTCTCAAGAACATAGAGGCAAAAATCTTAAATAAAATAAAAGCAAGTTAAATTCAGCGATAATGGGAAAAAAATAGTACACCATGACGAAGTGAGTCTTATTCTATGAGTGAAAAGTTCCTTTAACAATCAAAATAAATCAGTATGATTAATTACATTAACATAAAAATGAGGAAAAATCATATATATTTCGATAGATGAAGTAAAAGAATTTTACAATAGTCACCACCATTTATGATTTATAAAACCTCTTGGCAAACTAGAGATAGAAGGGAATTTATGTCATGAAGAATATCTAACATGTTTAAGGACTGAAGCAAAAAACTGAGGCACAAGAGATTACGTACTGTATGATTTCATTTATATAAATACAAAAGCAGGTAAAACTTATCTATGCCATTTCAAGTCAAGATATTTATTACCCTTCCATGGCCAATGAATTGATCTTGGCTTTCGTTTTGATTTAAACACCCCTCAGCTTGACTCAACTTTAGACAGATTTCTTCTCGACTATAAGCCCCTGACCTCCCTTTTTTACTTTAGAAAAGTGAAGTGAGTTCTCTCGCTTTAGAAAACTTGCTATTTTAAATTCTTTCTCTGCCTCCTTAAGATATAAATCTTCTCCCAGCCTCTTGCCAGTTTTACAACCCAGAAATGTCTCTCTCAAAGACCTGGAAGCCATCCCTTTGAAATGTTATCATCCAAAAAGACAGAGTGCTCTCGTTGGTGGGTAGAAGCCATAATCACCAATTAGCAAACAGTTGGCCTAGTCACTTTGACCAACTACCTCACCAATGTCTCTCTCACTACCTCACCTCAGTGCTTACCATCTCTCCAGCCTTTTGTTTGAGCAGAGTTGAGTTCCACCTCTCTCCCGTATTTCCAGTCTTGAATAGACTCTTCCCTGTCTAACTCGTCCAGTTCAATGTTCCTTCACAGTTCTAAATAAAGGCTTGGGCATAATCCATAAGATACATAAACCATGGTAAATCCTACATTCCTATCCTCCTGAGCAGTACATTTTATAGTTGTCAGAAGTATAAAACCTTAAACTTTTTACCAAGAGGAAAGTGAGGCTACAAGAATGAGAATGGAACTGATGAGAGAAAGTTTGAGCTGAAGTTTTCTACTTCACTATGAAGAGCATGCTGAGCTAATCAACCAATTATGCCAGAAACGTAGACTACATAACTTTACTCAGGGTTCAGAAGGAAAAGCTACAAGAATATGCTGTTTTCCAAGACATGGTTCTTCATATGGTCTATTATTTATGACCTAATAATACCTATCACCCTAATTTTAACATTAGATGAATTTTTAAAATAGAATTACCTGAAAAAAGAAAAATTATCTTTTACACTTTTCTATAAAGGATATTAATTAATTAAAAAAAAGACTTCATGGTCTTGATTTTCGTTTCTCGTATCAAAAATAAGTCATTTGACCCTCATATCACTATTATTTGTTTAAAAAGAGCTTTACTGACAGAAAAAATGACAGTCTCCCTTTTGTTGCTTTTTTTCCCCTGTTCTCAATTTTGTTCCCACACCAGAAACATACATTTATTTATCCAAAAGGGGAAAAATGAAAGTAATAAAACAGAGAAAATACTGCTCTAATCTTAAGTTTATTTTCTCATTATTCAAGGTCAAATACAACAGCCAAACAAGCTTAAAGTTAACTCTAAGAAATGCAATAAACCAATAACTTATAATTCTCTTAAGGGATATAAATTGCTGAGGATCTTTTTATATTTTAATGGAAAAAATAAATCTAACATGATGATTTACAAAATGTTCCCACAAAATAGTATTCAGTAAATTATTCTACACAACCTCACATTTGTCATAAAGCATGGCTATTTTCTTAAGCATATTTAAATGCGATCTCAACAAACAATCTTATTTTCCAAACTGCTTTTTTTGGTCACATTTCATTTTAGCAGTGAGGCACATCTCATTTGCTCCCTCATGAAAAGCTATATTTTGGCTATCTTCATTTATCTATAAGCCAACTTGAGTCAACAAATAAATTAATTCATCTGCTCTGCTTCTAATTTTTAAGTTGCCATTTGGCATAGTTCTCCAATTAAGGTATTACAAATCATTATATGCTCCCCAAAGTCCTTCAATGTGTATCACACACTGGATCAAGTGCACATTTAGGGAAAATTCTCAAAGCACAGATTGCTGGTTCCCATAAGTTTTTTTTTTTAAGTATGTCCTTCAACTGCGTGACAGAAAGACCAATTTTAACCTTTCTAATATTTATTTCCATTTTGCTTTGCAGAAGGAAGGTACTCAGGATATGTAAGAGTGAACTGACTTTGCTCTGTTCTACTTCTCAATTATTTTCTCAGTGTTACACTCCCAACACTTACACTAGTTATCAACTGGTTTTCTTTATAGGGATGATGCTGTTAAATGATTTTCAGAGAAAATTATAAGCAGCAGAAACTAGTCAGAAATGCAAAAAATACTATCATTTGATCAGAAATTTTCCTATAGTGGATTTTATTAATGTAACTACTATTTCGGCATTGAGGTTAGTAGCTGACAGTGTTAAAGGTATATACCCTAAAATGCTCAAGAATGATTACAATGATTACAACCCTACCTGGAGGCCAGGATGCTATGGGGACATCAGTAATCTCAGCACCACATTATTTGGTAGGTAAGTGGGAAAGTCACATTTAAGAGGTTAAAGGAAGTCTCTTTATTATTTGTGTCTAAGTAAGCCATCAGCTATGTACCAGTTGTACAGCACAACCTTCTTATAAGTTATCTTCAATTATATAAAATGGTGCTCATGAAGTAAAGAGTTTAAAATCATTCCCTCAATAAGAGATGAAAGTGACATTAATAGAATTGGTTTACTTTGACTGGAGTTTTTCACATTCAATAGGACTCCAAAACAGGTTATTTCATACCCTACGCTGAATTCTATTGGCATGTCTTAGAGAAGGGACCTAAAAAGACTTTTCAAAGTGGTGATATATGCATACCATATACTTAGACATCACAGGAAAAGACTCATTTGGTCTGTACAACCTGGATAATACCACTGCACTATGGCTTAGCCTTTGTCACTCTTTGCCACAGAGGTGATATGGAAAACGGATCATTAGGCATTGACTTGAGAAATGGAATATGGTAACAACACAAGAGAGGCAAGGGACATTGAAAAATGACCCTTTTAGAACAGACAAGAAAATCACAAGCAGTAATTGTGCACGCAATTTTTTTTTCCTCTCTACCCTATCTTTTTTTTTTTTTTAACATCTTTATTGGAGTATAATTGCTTTACAATGGTGTGTTAGTTTCTGCTTTATAACAAAGTGAATCAGCTATACATATACATATATCCCCATATCTCCTCCCTCTTGCATCTCCCTCCCACCTTCCCTATCCCACCCCTCTAGGTGGTCACAAAGCACCGAGCTGATCTCCCTGTGCTATGCGGCTGCTTCCCACTAGCTAGCTATTTTATATTTGGTAGTATATATAAGTCCATGCCACTCTCTCACTTCGTCCCAGCTTACCCTTCCCCCTCTCCATGTCCTCAAGTTCCTTCTCTACATCTGCATCTTTATTCCTGTCCTGCCCCTAGGTTCTTCATAACCATTTTTTTTTTAAGATTCCATATATATGTGTTAGCATACGGTATTTGTTTTTCTCTTTCTGACTTACTTCACTCTGTATGACAGACTCTAGGTCCATCCACCTCACTACAAATAACTCAATTTCCTTTCTTTTTATGGCTGAGTAATATTCCATTGTATATATGTGCCACATCTTCTTTATCCATTCATCTGTCGATGGACACCTAGGTTGCTTCCATGTCCTGGCTATTGTAAATAGAGCTGCAATGAACATTGTGGTACATGTCTCTTTTTGAATTCTGGTTTTCTCAGGGTATATGCCCAGTAGTGGGATTGCTGGTTCGTATGGTAGTTTTATTTTTAGTTTTTCAAGGAACCTCCATACTGTTCTCCATAGTGGCTGTATCAATTTACATTCCCACCAACAGTGCAAGAGGGTTCCCTTTTCTCCATACCCTCTCCAGCATTTATTGTTTGTAGATGTTTTTGATGATGGCCATTCTGACCAGTGTAAGGTGATACCTCACTGTGGTTTTGATTTGCATTTCTCTAATGATTAGTGACGTTGAGCATCCTTTCATGTGTTTGTTGGCAATCTGTATATCTTCTTTGGAGAAATGTCTATTTAGATCTTCTGCCCATTTTTGTATTGGGTTGTTTGTTGTGCAGACAATTTATACATAAGGCATAGCATGTCTACTTAGAGTAAGCTCATTTAAGTCACAAGACTTTTGACAATACTATGAAAAAAGAAAACAATAAGCTGAATATCAAATGGATTTCACAGACAACTTCAATCCCCCTTTTAGGCCTTGTGAAGCCCAAATTATTCCTCATGCTTCTGAAAATTCACATGAGGCTTATTTTCTAGTTCTACTCACTGACATAGCTGGCAACATGACGACATCACCCACAACGTCAACTGGATCATGACTTATTCTCCCGCTCACCCAAAACATTCTCGTTCCTTGAACGTGCCAAGCTCTTTACCACATTCTTGTCTTTGCACATGCTAAATCCTGCCTCGTGTTGAACAGATGTAATCAAGAATCTCAAATGGGTTCATCCTGGATTTAGGGTATCCCTAAATGCAATGACAGTTTCTTTATAAGAGAAAGGCCAATGGAGACTTGTAATAGAGACACTCTCAAGACAGAAGGCAATGTGAAGACAAAGGTGGAAACTGGAGTAATGCAATTACAAGCCAAGGAACATCAGGGACTGCCAGCTGCCACGGGTAGCCAGGAGAGAGGCATGGACCAGATTCTCCCTCAGGGCCTCCAGAAGGAACCAACCCTGGAGACACCTCGATTTTGGACCTAACGCCTCCAGAACCAGGAGAGAATAAATATCTGTAGTTTTAAGCCACCAAGTGTGTGGTTGTCATGGCAGCCCTAAGAAACTAATACACAGGGACATGTCCGCCCTCTTCTTGGATGGTCTTTGCTTCAGGTATGCTTAAGGGCCTCCTCCCTCAGAGGAGCTTTCTTTGGCCAAACCATTAAAATAGATCTCTAAACCTATCCACCTCTATCACTGAATCCTATTTTTACAGCATTCACCACAAGTTACAATTACATATTGATGTGTTTATCTATTTACTGCCTGACTTCCACACTCAACTATTAGCTCTATAAAGGCTTTTGGTTTTCTTTGTTTGGTTACACACAGTGTGTCCAGCAACTCATACACGCTTAGCACAAAGTTGGGTTCAAAAGTCGTTGCTGAATACATAAATATATTCATAAATGAATAATCTACCTATAAAATTCAGCCCATTCACCAGTTTATAAAAATAAAGCACACATAGAACATTCATGAGCACAGAATTTACTAAAGAATGGAAGACAAAGAGATAAATTGTATCATCCACTGTACAAATAACTCCATATCCTAGCTATCTCTGTTCTCAAAACTCCTTTAGGTAGTGCCACAACTATCGGTTTCTCCTGACCTTCCCCCATACAGTGCTCCATCTCGTTTTTTCTTTAACTCATGTTTTTTCTGATCCCTTCTCTATTATCACATCTCCCCCACCTAACACTTGGGAATAAAAAAATTCATATTTTATGCAGAGTTTTATTCTCTAATCTTAACCCTAACCGTAAACTCCAGTGTGTCACCTCCTAAGCCATTTTCCCTTGTTTTTAAACATTTACAGGTTGCTTCTTACACATCAATGACTGCTCTGTTAAGAAAAAAATATTCACAGGTAAAAATAAGGCAAAGGGAAAGCAGCATAGCTTTTGAATTTCACATGGAGCATTGTTTAACCCGTCCATCTAAGGATTATTTAATTATCTAAGAGAATATGTCTTTGATTGACTTAGTATACATTATTAATTAAAAGCCAAAGGAGGCAAAGTTACAGGTTAATTTGTAGACTTCTGTCTGAAAGAGAGGCAAATGATTTCTGTCTGGTAGAAAACATAATCCCCAAGTTTATGGACCACTGCCCTGCAGGACATTAACCAGTTAGGTAACTAACATAGCCATTCTTCCCCAACAATCTTTCTCTGATGCCAACATAGCTCTCTTCCTATAATCAGCTGCACAAATGTCTGGCATGTGCTCATCCTATGAGAGTCATATGACGGACTTTTTTTTTTTTGGCCACACAGCACGGCTTGTGGGATCTTAATTCCCCAACCAAATCCGAACTCTCCGCAGTAAAAGCACAGAGTCCTAACCAGTGCACCACCAGGAAATACCCATTATGGACTTTAAAAAATGGTAGTTTAGCAGTTGTAAGTGCTATAAAAACATTAACTCACCAATTACTACTTACCAAGATTTTTTTTAAGGAACTAAAATTTTTCCCCTCTGAGTTGTACTGCCAGCTCTTAGGATACCACCTTAGTAAATTTCCCACACACACATCACTTAATACATAGTATTAAAGGGTTTAGAAGATCAATAATAAAGAAGATAAAATGCTATACAGGATTTGCCTTTGCTTTACCACCAAGTAGTAGACCACATTTTCCCAACATTTCCACTCTCATTTTTACTGATTAAAGTCAAAGTTATTTAAAGAAGCAGTCACATGGAAGTCAGAAAAGTGCTCTCTCATTCACACTAATACTATGTTACAGAGGTAGCTAGTTAGCATGGCCTGTACTCATCGTGATGCTGCCCACCACTCCCGCAGCATCCACAGCCAAAGTTACGTCTGGGCAACAGGTCTCTGTGGAAATGGCACTAGGTCAGGGAGAAAGTGTATGGCAGGCCACCTTCTTTAAATATCTCCCTTCATTTTGGAAAACATTCCTGAAGCATCAAGTAAAAATAATCTCAAGCAAAGCCATTGACAGATTTATGATAATCTGCTTTTACCATCTTGGGTATTTAAATTAGAACAGTCATAATCAAAACCTGAGCTCTTCAGCTTATATATTATAAGCATACACATGCACACATTTAAATTACAGCAATCATATTAAAGAAGTAATCTGTAGTTACACTAACTTACAGCAGACTATCAATTTGACTTCATTAAACTTGAAGATTTCATTACAGAAAAAGGTACCTTAGTAATGTTATTGATTCTTTAAAATTTTTAATGTGTGCATCAAGATTACACACTGACAATCAAAATATCTACTATCCTTCACTTAGCATTTGTTTTTAAAATAATGGGGACATTAAAAACACTAATATCATAGTTGTATTAGGACATCAGATAAAGAGCTGGCATTATTACCAGATGAGTGTATGTGTGTGTGTATTCATACATACTATATATCTACAACATATTCTTTTTGCCACATACAGACTACTAAGGATGAAATTCTATTATTTGTTTATAAAATATATTTTGTGGTACATTTTCCTGACAAATGATTAGATTCAAGCATTAATATGAAAAATAAATTATTTTACTCTCCTACAGTTTCATATGCAATTGTAGGTCATTCATAGAACAGAATCAAACATACAAAATAATGTTAATATAGAATATGTGATAATATTTCACTATTCAGTAAAAAGGCTCTGTAGGCAGAAAGAACAGAAGGCATGGTTTGTTTTTGCTGTTTGATTTTTTACTTGCTTTAGTGACATTTAGCCTGAGTAGTAGTATCATAGGATATTTTGTGTGTTTTCTCAGACTCATCTAAAGTATGCTTTTTGAAGGGAAGTCTTCAAATATAGGAGCCTGCAAATATGCATGCGAGGGTTCTTTCCCCTAAATTACAGAACTGCACCTGCATAAGTGTTCTAACCAGTAACTAATAAATCACGCACAATACGGACCATTCACCAGAAAAAAACAAAAAGAAAAAGAGCTCTAAACAGTAATTATACACACAAGATATCTGCCAGTAGTTTCAACATGGTTTTGATCAACCATATGCTGCTCTATTCCTCATCAGCACCAAGGGCCACCAGTGCTGAGCAAGACCCATCAGGTACCCCCAAAAGACCTAAAGTCTTGGTAGACAGTAGGAAAAAAAAAAAAAAAGTCAGGTAGAAAGGAGAGAGGCAAAAAAAAAGTGTTAAGAAAGAAAGAATAATAAGCTAGAAAAGGATGAGAGATCCAACTAATGACGTGTGCCAAAAGAATGACGTTCCAATGCCAGCCTGATGTCGTTTTACATGAATGTTCATGCCTGCCTGGTCGTTACATAAACTAGAACTACAAATCTCTCCATTCTTTATTCAAGGGAAAGTAAATAAAAATACTGCAGGCTTTGTGTTTGAACTATTTATCTGTTACACATAAAGAAAATACTATTTTTCATTTTGCTGAATAATATCAGAAAGGCCGGAAGAAAATGTAGACATTTAACTAAATCTTGTCGTTAGACAATGTGGGCACAGGGACCTCCCTGGCGGTCTAGTGGTTAAGACTCCACACTTCCACTGCAGGGGGCACAGGTTCAATCCCTGGTCTGGGAACTAAGATCCCGCATGCCACACGGCGCAGCCAAAAAAAAAAAACAATGTGAGCACAATAACTGGCAGGAATCAACTCTCCCTTTCTCTCTATCCCTGGAATTAACCAGAAAATTCTATATGTATCAGCAAACTGATCTGTGTACATAATACAAATTGGTTATATTTTCCATAGTCCCTTCATTACTCAATGTATTATTTAGACAATCTACTAAGTATCAGGCATTCTGCTAGGTGATATGATACATATATATGCTGAATAAAACCCTGTACTGATGGAACACAGAGCTAATGTCAACAGACATTAAACTAATAATCCATCAATAATATATAAATGTATATTTAAAATCTTGATGACTACTATAAAGTTAAAGTGTTAGGATAGCGGTTGAGTGTTAGGATAATGGTTACTGGGGTGGAGGGCACTTTTCCACATGTATATTTTACTACACATTAAGAAGTTTTAAAATGTTGATAAATCTCAGTGGAGATGTCAATTAGGCAACTGGATGCATAAGTTTGGGTTTTAAAAAAATGTTCTGTATTAGAGCATAAGTTATCAGATTCAAGCATGTAGGTGGTATTTAATACCATAGAAGTGGATCAGAAAAACTAGAGAAAGCTCACTGTTGTCTTCCAATGCTATCCTTGCAAGAAATATTTAAACGTTAAAATTGGGTGTCAATCAAGGGTAAGTTACTTAACTCTTCGATTCCATCTTTTAGTCAATGTGCTATTTAAATAAAAGTCATATTTAGCAATTCCCACCTCTGCCTCCAAGTGCTATCAATGGAGCTAAAGTAAATTTTAAAACAATGCCATTTCTTGCTTATTTGAAATGAGGAAGGACTGATGGTGGGGGGGGGGGGCGCTTTTCAATGCAATCACCACCGGTTCTTTGATTTCACATTATTGCAAGAAAAATTAAAAATTAAAGTAACTGATTGGGGGTTCAACAGTAACAAAAACAAAACTCAATTGCTAACATTTATTTCTCTTATTCAAACAAATATCTAAGAATGTGAATGGTAAGAAGGAACAATGCTAAGAAAAGAGAGTCCCAAAATTATGGGCAGTATTCTTACATAATTGGTAATGAACTAGTGTTCCTGAGCATAGGCTTTGGATGCATAAAGGACTGGGTTCAAATCCTGGAACCCTCAGATATCTAGTAGCTCATATAAATTATGTGTCTTTCAAAGTTTGAATTTTCCTAAATGTGAAATGCTGCTAATAATTCTTATTTCACAGGGCTAATATAAGCTTTAGTTACTTATGATAATGTTAATAAAATACAGATTCAGTAGAGTCCACAGAATGATCAATTTTATTTTAAAACTCCACTCACAAGAATACCAGGACAAAGAGATAATTCATTTGACTTGACCAAAACCAAAACTATACTTAATTTCTTCTAATCCTCAACAAAGCAATTCTTCTAAAATGTCATAATATTCTGCTATTTAGAGTGAGACATAATCTTAATTATCTTCACTATGAAGAAAAAAACAGGATAAATAATTAAGACATACTTCTGTTTATGAAAACCATTTCTTTCACTTAAAGATAACTAATGCTTCTTCAATTCTTATACACAATATCTGATTGCACGAGCTACCCTGAAATATCCAGAATAAAACAGAAACAGCACAAAAACTGAATCTGAAATTGGAGAATGAATAATATTTACATTTTTTTGTGTTTCTCCATCCATGACTCTTTAGACTGTCTAAGAAATCTTTAGAAAAAAATCACTATCCTGATATTTGACTTACCTCTAGACTTTTTGACCCCTGAAGCATAAAGGATTGACACTTCTAAGACAGATTTTGATTATTTATTCTGCTTTATAGATAAGCGGGTCAAGACTATCATGAGATACAACAGCTCAAATATATCCATCATCCTTAAGAAATACACTCAACCAAAGATGTTTCTCAAAAATTCTGAAAACCCCTTATCACACATACCCATATACCTTCCCAGATAAGAGTTCTAGTTATATATCATGTATCCTGAAAATCACTCAAGTCACATTTACATATATATGTATTTCATTTTCCAACATGTATTTAAATGATCAAGACATCCACCTAAGATTACTGAATATGCTGATATATGCAACATGATGAATTCTTTTGCATACCTTCATGCAAACTATTCTATCATTATGATAGTGTCCTCTTAGCAATGGAGCTACTGTACATTTATCAAGAAAAAAGATCAAAAATCATCTGGAGAATATTTAAATCTGTATATTAGTTATCCTAATCCAACACATTTCTAGGATTCACATTTCTAAAAGGTGTTCTTGGCTAGTTCAAAGAATTAAGTTACCGTGTCCGATGAAATCCTTTGCCTTTTTGATAATATTACCACCTGGACTGGTTTCAACCAACTCTTATGTTACTGGTCTTTGCTGACTGAAGTTCAGAGTGATCGAGTTCACTACACTTCAACACAAAAGATCAATATTGAAAGGCAACATGCAGCTGGGTTCCACGCTCAGTCACTATATCAGTTGATAAAGCATCACTTGTATAGACATAACAGCAGAAATGGGACCCCCAAAGAGAAAATGTAGAAACTGCTATCTTGTTCCTGAAAGGCAGAGAATCACCGATAAATTTGAGTCACTTCTCATTTTTATGGCAGCTATTTGAAAATTATTTACATAATTTTCATATGGACTGAGTTCAGCAGAACTGTTGCAAATGTTCAGTGGTAATCCATTGACCCAACTGAATCAAAACTTCAAATTAGGTCAGCTGGGTCACCGAAACTGATCTGTACAACAGATTAATTTCAGCACAAGTCAATCCAAAACCATCCAATTTTCAATTCTGATTTTAGTTCTCTAATAATTAATATCCTTTGAATGCCTCTTATTGAATATAATTGACAACCATTAGAAAAAAGTATCCTGGGAAATTTGTTTCTAGGATTCTCCTGGAGAATGCAGGGAAAATGTACAAGTGGGTAGCAATGATTCCAAGTTTATAATAGAAACCTAGCAGATGAAGTGCTAGCCTACACATTGGATAATAAGGCTTCTGATCTATGAGAAAAACTGCTCTGCTTTATTCACAATCAAAGAATAACAAATGTTAACAATGATTTAAAATAGCAATGAAATTTATTGTTGTTTTTCATCATTGTCTAGAACAGTGAAAAGTGAGAAAAAAACATAAATATCCACCTCCTGGAGCACGATTAATCCAGGAAGTAGAATGCCAGACAAACAGTGAAAATGAAAATATTGTAATTGAAAGAAGTAAAGTAGATGGAAATTTTTTTAATATTTAACATACTTGTGAGGGAAAAAAATGTAGCAGAACAGGACATACAGTAGCAGCCAGTATGATCCCATTTATGTAAAATATAACTTTAATGCACAAGAAATCTGGAAGGATATATGTATGTAGGTATGTGTATGTATGTATGTATATATGTGGACAGAGACTGACTTTCCAATATATATACACTTTTCACTTGGTTTAGCTTATTTGTTACTAGTATGTCTTTTTATGATAAAAAGAGGTATTTTTCCTTTTTTTATTGAGGTATAATTGATATACATTGTATTAGTTTCAGGTTTACAACAAAATAATTCAACATTTCTATACACTGTGAAATGATCACCACAGTAAAGTCTAGTTAACATCCATCACCATACATATTTACAGAATTTTTTTTCTTGTGGTGAGAACTTTTAAGATCTACTTTCTCAATAACTTTCAAATAGGCAACATATAGTTGCCATGCTATAAATTACATCCTCATTTCTTATTTTATAATTAGAAGTTTGTACCTTTTGTCTCCCTTCACCCATTTCATGCACCCCCACACCCCTGCTTCTGGCAACCACCAATCTGTTCTCTGTATCCATGAGGTTTATTTTTGTTGTTTTGGTTTTGTTTTTATTCCACATATAAATGAAATAATACATTTGTCTTTCTCTGGCTTATTTCACTTAGCCTAATGTTTCAAGGTCCATGCATGATGTTTTAAACAGCAAAATCTCATTCTTTCTTACAGTTGAATAGCATTTCATTGCATATATACATACCATAATGCCTTTATCCATATATCCATTGATGGACACAGGTTGTTTCCATAACTTGGCTACTGTAAATAATGTTGCAACAAACATGGGGTGCGGATATCTTTTCAAGTTAGTATTTTAATTTTCTTTGGATAAATACCCAAAAGTAGAATTACTGCATCATACGGTAGTTACATTTTTAATTTTTTGAGGAACCTCCATACTGTTTTCCATAGTGGCTGCACCAATTTACATTCCCAGAAACAGTGCACAAATGTTCTCTCTTCTCCATACCCTTCCCACCACTTGTTGACTCTTCTCTTTTTGAAAACAGCCATCCTAACAGGTGTCAGGTGATACCTCACTGGGGTTTTGATTTGCATTTCCCTGATGATTAGTGGTACTGAGTATCTTTTCATGTACCTGTTGGACACATCTGCATGTCTTCTTTGGAAAAACATCTATTAAGATCCTCTACTATTTTTTAAATTGGATTTTTTTTTTTTGCTATTGAGTTGTATGCATTCTTTATATATTTTGGATATTAGCCCCTTATCAGATATATGATTTGCAAATATTCTCTCCCATTCAGATGGTTGCCTTTTCATTTTGCTGACTTCTTTTGCTGTACAGAAGTTTTAGTGTGATGTAGTCCCCTATATTTTTTTTGCTTTTGTTTCCTTTGTTTTTGTTGCCAGATCCAAAAAAAAAACACACACACACACTGTCAAGACCAATGTCAAGGAGTTTATTGGCTATGTTTTCTTCTAGGAATCTTGTGGTCTTAGGTTCAAGTCTTTAATCCATTTGAGTTAATTTCTGTGCACGGCATAAGAGAGTGGTCCAGTTCTCCCAACACCATTTATTGAAGAGACTCTCCTTTCCCCATTATAGATTCTTGGCTTCTTTGTTGTAAATTTTTCTTTTGAGCTTTTTAATTAATTTATTTATTTTTGGCTGTGTTGGGTCTTCGTTTCTGTGTGAGGGCTTTCTCTAGTTGTGGCAAGCGGGGGCCACTCTTCATTGCGGTGCGCGGGCCTCTCACTGTCGCGGCCTCTCTTGTTGCGGAGCACAGGCTCCAGACGCACAGGCTCAGTAGTTGTGGCTCACGGGCCTAGTTGCTCTGCGGCATGTGGGATCTTCCCAGACCAGGACTCGAACCCGTGTCCCCTGCATTAGCAGGCAGATTCTCAACCACTGCGCCACCAGGGAAGCCCTGAGCTTTTTTAGACGTAGACCATTTTTAAAGTCTTTACTGAATTTGTTACAATATTGCTTTTGTTTTATGTTTTGGTTTTTTGGCCACGAGGCATGTGGGATCTTAGCTCCCTGACCAGGGATTGAACCTGCACCCCCGGCATTGGAAGGCAAAGTCTTAAGCATTGGACCGCCAGGGAAGTCCCCCTCCTTTGTTGTAAGTTAATTACCTATATATGTGTGAGATTATTTCTGGGCTCTCTTTTCTGTTCTATTGATCTGTGTGTCTGTTTTCATGCCAATACCATATTGTTCGATTACTAAAGCTTTGTAATATAGTTTGAAATGAAGGCGTGTTGTGCCTCCAGCTTTGTTCTTTCTCAAGATTGCATGGACTATTCAGGATCTTTTGTGGATTCATACAAATTTTAGGATTGTTTGTTCTATTTCCGTGAGAAATGCCATTGAATTTTTCATAGGAATTGCACTAAATCTATAGATTTCCTTGGGTAGTATGGACATTTTAACAATATTAATTCTTTGAATCCAAGAGCATGAAATACCTTTCCATCTATTTGTGTCTTCAATTGCTTTCATCAATGTCTTATAGCTTTCAGTGTACAGGACTTTCATTTCCTCTGATAAGCTTATTCCTAGGTATTTTATGATTTCTGATGCAATTGTAAATGCAACTGTCTTCTTAATTTCTCTTTCTGGTAGTTCATTATTGGTGTATAGAAATGCAACAGATTTCAGTGTACTGATTTTGTATCCTGCAACTTCACTGAATTCATTTTTCAGTTCTGTTTTTGGTGGAGTCTTGGGTTTTCTATATGTACTATCATGTCATCTGCAAATAGTGAGTTTTACTTCTTTCTTTCCAACTTGATACCTTTTATTTCCTTTTCCTGCCTAATTGCTCTGACTAGGACTTCCAATTCCACGTTGTTAAATAAAAGTGGTGAGAGTGGCCATCTTTATCTTGTTCTTGATCTTAGAGAAAAAGCTTTCAGCTTTTGCCAATGAGTATGATATTAGATATGGGCTTATCATATATGCCCTTTATTACAGTGAGTTACATTCCCTCCATAAGAGGCATTTTTAATAGAAATTTTTACAGTAATTTTATCTAGCTACAGAGAAAGATTATGAGGATAAGGATGTTGTTACTAGCAAGTAACCAAAAAAAATCTCTAACTCCCTGGTTTTGTGGAAGGCAGGGCAGGGATATATACTGTTTAGGGCTATGTTACAAGCCATTACTTAGAACAACGCAAGTATTCAAGAAATATCAACTAAGTGAATGAATGGTCAAAAAGTCTTATGATAGGAGGAAAGAAATAAGACAACAGATGTATCACACTAAAAATAGAACACGGTTAATTCATTAAGGAAAACTGGACTTTCCTGGTGGCACAGTGGTTAAGAATCTGCCTGCCAGGTCGCAAGTTGGCGCCACTGCCACCCCCTGGTCCGTGCTCTCGGCCACTCAGCCGGGCGGTACCGAGCCCTCCCGGCACTCCCCTCCTCTCTTCCCTCCGGCCCTCCAGCCTGCCTTTCCCCGCGGCACTGCCACACACCCCCCACCTTCGCCCCAGCCCTCTTCTCTCCCCGCCGAGCTGCGGCAGCAGAAGCAGCAGCAGCAGCAGCCAGAGGAGGAGCCGGAGGTGGCGGTGGTCGGGGAGCCCATGGCGTACAGTCAGGGAGGCGGCAAGAAGAAAGTCTGCTACTACTACGATGGTGATATTGGAAATTATTATTACGGACAGGGTCATCCCATGAAACCTCATAGGATCCGCATGACCCATAACTTGCTGCTAAATTATGGCTTGTATAGAAAAATGGAAATATATAGGCCCCATAAAGCCAATGCTGAAGAAATGACAAAATACCACAGCGATGAGTACATCAAATTTCTACGTTCAAGTGGTGCTACAGTGTGGTGCAGACTCACTATCCGGTGATAGACTTGGTTGCTTCAATTTGACAGTCAAAGGTCATGCTAAATGTGTAGAAGTTGTAAAAACTTTCAATTTACCATTACTGATGCTTGGGGGAGGTGGATACACAATCTGCCATGTTGCTCGATGTTGGACATATGAGACTGCTGTTGCCCTTGATTGTGAGATTCCCAATGAATTGCCATATAACGATTACTTTGAGTATTTTGGACCAGACTTCAAACTGCATATTAGTCCTTCAAACATGACAAACCAGAACACTCCAGAATATATGGAAAAGATAAAACAGCATTTATTTGAAAATTTACGCATGTTGCCACATGCAACTGGCGTCCAAATGCAAGCTATTCCAGAAGATGCAGTTCACGAAGACAGCGGAGATGAAGATGGAGAAGATCCAGACAAGAGAATTTCTATTCGAGCATCAGACAAACGGATAGCTTGTGATGAAGAATTCTCAGATTCTGAGGACGAAGGAGAGGGAGGTCGTAGAAATGTGGCTGATCATAAGAAAGGAGCAAAGAAAGCTAGAATTGAAGAAGACAAGAAGGAAATGGAGGACAAAAAAACAGGTGTTAAAGAAGAAGATAAATCCAAGGATAATAGTGGTGAAAAAACAGGTACCAAAGGAGCCAAATCAGAGCAGCTCAGCAACCCTTGAATTTGAGAGTCTCATCACTTTCAGTGAGAAAATATTGGGAAGAAAAATGTTTTCTTTTCAAAGACTTCTGGCTTCATTTTATACTACTTTGGCATGGACTGTATTTATTTTCAAAATGGCTTTTTTGGGTTTGTTTTTCTTGGCAAGTTTTATTGTGAGTTTTCTAATTATGAAGCAAAATTTCTTTTCTCCACCATGCTTTATGTGATAGTATTTAAAACTGATGTGTTATTATGTCAAAAAACTGCTCTATTAAAGAAGTAGTTGGCCTTTCTGAGCTGATTTTTCCATCTTTTGTAATTATCTTTATTAAAAAATTGTACTTGGATTGTCTTTTGTCTGTTTATTACATCATGGAGTCTTTTTTCATAGGCTAATGACATGACTGTTTCTGTAGAAATAGAATACACTAGAGGTGGAAGATACTGATTTGCAACTTCAAAGACATCCATAAACTATTTCTTCAGGAAATTACTGTATTTACAGTAATTATTATTTCTTCATGTAGTAGGAGTTCTACAGTCTTGTTCTCTATAGCTTAGCCAGTCAATGTTGTTGAAGATTGATATCTCATTATCATAATTTATCTCTGAAATTAATGATACAAGCTATGCAATTGAGATATAGGAATTATCTTTGAGCTGAACCAAAGATTCTCAAAAACTGGAAATGGAGACTCTGAGTTGAAAGAAGAAATCCATAATCAGAAAAGGAAACTATAGCTTCCATACTGAGCTATATGTGACTCTTTTGCCAATCCCCACTATATACCAAGTAGACAAGAAATTGTATGGTTGTGTTTTACTAGAACTTTCCTGTGTTTATATTAAGGCTAAAATAAAACCTGCTGTTTAGATTTTAAAAAAAAAGAATCTGCCTGCCAATGCAGGGGACACATGTTTGATCCCTGGTCCGGGAAGATCCCACATGCCACGGAGTAACAGAGTCTGTGTGTCACAACTACTGAGCCTGCACTCTAGAGCCCATGAGCCACAACTACTGAGCCCACATGCTGCAACTACTGAAGCCCAAGCACCTAGAGCCCGTGCTCTGCAACGAGAGAAGCCACTGCAATGAGAAGCCCGCGCACTGCAAGAAAGAGTAGCCCCCGCTTGCCGCAACTAGAGAAAGCCTGCACACAGCAACGAAGGCCCAACGCAGCCAAAAAAAGGAAAACTGAGTTGGATACAATATTAGATAACATCTGAAATTTTCCCAGGAAATTAAGTCATGCCAAATATTACTTTACAAATATTTTTACTTTCATTTTTAAATAGACATCAGTATTAGTAATCAGGACATAGCACAAAAATACTTAGATAAAAACTACAAATTTTAATTGGTGTTATCTATTTCCAACACTTAAGTTACTAACATCATATGGAATATAGCAGAATAAGCTGGCTAGGTATTTGACATCAAAACAATAGCTCAGCTAGAATGTTAAATCAGGTAACACATGTAAGGCAGAACAACTGTCATGTACTAAGCAATTAATGTCAACTAAGTTTTTTTTCCTGGTAATGTAAAAATATTATTAATTGCATTTCCCAAATAAACACAATTTGAAAAATGTGAACATATTTTTCACTCTATTATTTCATATAAAAGTGAATCTTAACTTTGGTCACCATTTTGTATTGTTACCTTCTAACTGCTGTATCATGATAATAACACTCCCCACCATTTCCAATAACCTAAATCAAATCAATCATAGGAAGAGAAAAGTGAAATATATTTAAGATAATCCCCCACATACACAAAAAAACAGATCAAGAACCCAGAAATTTTTCAATTATTTAGAAATAATAGTTCAGACTACCTTCACTCTCCAGCAATGCAAAAGGACTGGTTAGTACATAGGGTTCAAATACGGATGTGGAGATCTACAATAATTTGCCATCATAATAGTCTCGAGGCTATGAATTATCTGCCATCATAAACCAAGGTATACCTGAATCAGACATTTCTCTGGAGCTTACTGTGAAAGGTTCTTGACTTCAGGAACAACAGCATGTTTGTCTTTGTGTCCCTAGGGCCCCTAGCACCGTGTCTGTCTGGCACATGACATCGTAGGTAATGAATGAACTCATGAATGGATAATGGTATTTCATTTGGAACAGTGGAGGGATAAGATGCAATTCTTGTTACTCCACATATCACTAGATCATTCTCCTTCCCATTCTAAGACCCTTGGAAAGGAGGTAAAGTCCAGCAACAAAATGATGAAAATATAGTTATAGCAAATAATTTTAGAAGAATAGCAGGAAAGGGGAAGATATTTGGTAATGATAGGGTCAAGGCAATAGGCAAAGAAGAAAAGAAAAAAGCCATCTAGAAACATAAAGATGAAATGAAAAGGAGATATAAGAATGGTAGGTACCAGGGGTGATGAATAGGTTCTATCTGTTACAACAGCCAGTAACAGATTAGTTAAGGATTAGGACTAAAATAGCAAGTTTCAGCTAACCAGAGAAAGAAGCAGATACCACAGTATAGGTAAAAGAGAATTCAGAAAAATTAAAGCTCTGATACATATTATTTATCAAAATATTACAAAATAGTCTAAGAGTCTGAAGGTCTTGTTTAATAACAGTTGAATATGTGAAGTTCATTTTCATAAGAGGAAACTATACTACTTTGTGGCTATTTACAAAAAATAATCACATTTGTGAAAATATTCATTCTTTGAGGAGAGCAGCCATGAGGACAGAGGACATAAAATCTACACTGATTAGAGCGGGAATGAAGAAAATGAGTCTCTCTTAGAGGCTATGTTTCCTGGTTTACTAATTTCAGCACAACACTTGACAAATTATTTTTTAAGAACTGATTTGGTGGACTGAATTTCTTTCCCATCCCTATTATTCATGAAGAAATCTAGAAACTGAAGAGAGGCAAATAGACATAACCACCTTTCATTGCCTGTTAATGTAATACAATTTTTCACATAGCCCAAGGCAGAAAGGCGGATGCTCTTGCGTTCTAGTAAGATCAGAGTCATTAGTTATTTGTTTATTACAAATAAGGTCAAAGTTATGTTAATAGGAAGAATATGAATTTCTCACAGAGACCAGATGGGGACCTTTAGAAATAAATGAGTCATCACAGTGGGAGGTGTGTTTGATTTCGAATACTTTGGGTGAAAATAAGCTACAGCCTGGAATAAAAACCCCTACCCCACAACATCATCTATTTCTTCTGTCAAAATGGGAAACAAAGTCTTCATTATTCTCCTCTAACAGCCAAAAGACACAGAAACCCTAGCACAAAGCATCCATCTCTGCAGGGCCAGCAGAAAACCATCAAGAAAGGGGAGAAAAGCCTTCAGCAGATGCTTTAGGCTACAAAATTTGAAAAACACAAGGGATAATAGGAAAGAGAGGGGTTAGGAAATTCTCTGTATTTGTGTATGTGTGTGGTTGGGAGGGGAGCCTCCAGACAAAAGAAAAGAGGCTAGAGTGGGAGGACTGAAGGACAGGGGCAGAAAATGAAGACACTGAAGTTTAAAATGTTCAGGTGTGACATCTACCCATTCCACAGTTCAAGACCTAGTCCAAGTCATTGATCCTGATGTGACAAGCAGTCGGGTAGCTAAGCCACCTCATCTTCCACCTATTGAACAAAGCAACAGGTAACTTTGGGTCAACTACCTGAAGCCTACAGTAAATTCATTAAGTTTCCCTTAATATTTTACATATTCACTTTGGGAACAGGAGATTGTAATAGAATCTAGCATACAGAAGGTATAGCCCCATCCCCATGCCACAGGCAATAGCAGACTTCGGCAGCATCCTAAATGTGATGTACTAGCTATGACTGCGATTTATCCACAAGGCCAAGTAAGGTAGGTCAGGCCTCCCCACTTTCATCCTTTTTCTAAAAAATGGCTTGAGGCAACAGAGGTATGTAGATGGGCAAGGAAAGACCACCACATGGATTACAAAGCACATTATTTCTCTTGAAATATGGCTCTCATCAATATCAGATTCCTAAAATGTAAAATAGGAATCACCAGAAAGATTTCTTCCCTAGCTATGGCCTTCAGAATATCATCAGAAAGATTTCTTCCCTAGCTATGGCCTTCAGAATATCACAATAACAATTTTGCAAACAGAATGATGATCTACATTGAGAGAGTAATACTATTACTACAAAACCTTAGGTAGGAAAGATTCTTCAGGATTAAGAGCAAAGAAAAGAAATATAAATGTATATATTAAGAAAAACACAAGATGAAAGCTGACAACTATAACATTCTCTAGGTTTTCAGGAGGCTATAGCAGCTTAACACTTCTTTCAGGTTGTTCTTATGTGCTATTAATATTACATGAGAGGTTAGTCCCAGAGACAGTTGCTCCAAGGCAAAGACCTTAGGTGACTTATTTTAGCACAGCGTGTACTTTTTACATCCAATTAATTAAAAAAACATAGAACGAACACAGTAAGAAACAGACAAGAGACTAGCAAATTTTTTAAATGTGAGCAACCAATTTTATAAAACTCCACTCAAGTTAGCAGAGATGCAAGTGCATATTGGAGAAGATATACATTTTTAAAATTTGACAAAACAATTCAGTTATAACCTATAGAGTCACTCTTCATGCCATATGTATAATATATAAAATATTTACATAGAATATACATACACACGTGTGTGTGTAAATAAATTCAATTTGGAGCTGTATTTGAACATCTCATCAAAGAGAAATCATAAGCAAAAGCTCACTGTTAAGGTTTCTATGACTATGTTAATCATGAGATCAAGCAGTTAGAATTCATAAATAGCTTGCCTAGGGCTATGATGGTGTATGAATGCTATTTTTACTGAATAAAATAGATGGGAAGATGAAAAGTCGAAAGGTTTTATTTTTAAGGCTTACCAGTTTAAAAAAATCAAACTGAATTTTATATCTGTAATTTGTTGTCACAGAAATACAGTTTGAAGATAAACACAGTAATTGACAAAAAAGAACACCTTAAAATCCAGATACTGTAAGAAACAAGGAAGCAGTACGCTATGATCAATTGCACACTGCAGTCCACTATTCCAAAATGAATTTTTACTATCTCAGAAGATGTGATTAATTTCAGGGCTGTCATACATATTAACTTCTGAGCTATGTCTGTACTCCTTCTGACTTGCAAAGGGCAAGGTTTATAAGTGGAACAAGATAAGAGAAGTAATAACAATAAAAGCAAAAAAGGAACTGAGAAACAGTCTCATAACATGATCCCGCCCTTATTTTTTCCCATAGCTAAACTTTTCCTGGTCAGTTAAGAATCAAATGATGATACCATATAATTAGGGCAGAGACAAAAAAGCATGAAAACCTAGGTTTATTCCTTTAATTATTTTCCTTATTTACTTATTTTTGCTGTCTTTTTTCCCCCTAAGACATTCATCCTGGAAACTTTTTTTTACTTCCTTCACCCTAACATATCCATTTTCTCTTTTCTTCATTTGTTTTTCTTCTTTCCTTAAAAAGTGACCTCTAAACTTTCTCCATGGTCCCTTTTTAGTTGTTTTGTTGATCAAATCATGAGACAAAAAGAGAAAGTCAGGAGGGGGTGACTATTATTTTCACCAGATGAGACATACTTTATAGAAACAGGGGAGCAGGAAAAAAACTCTTTTAAAAATATTTTCAACTTTAACAAGTAATCAATGAACAAACTATCCATTAGATATCAGGGAAAGCTAGTTCATATTTCTGAACAAATTTTTTTCTGTTAACATTTTTGAAAGATTTACTTCAATTGGACCACAACCCTGGTAAAATTTAAATGTTTCAATATACCCCTATTCTCCCCCTCAAAAAATTACACAACCGTCCATGAACACAATTATAAAAAATGAGAAACTTCAAAAGTCTCTTGTAAATATTGCAATTAAATATTCTACAGCTTTCAACATTTAAATTTATTTTTCTTTCATCACTAATGTAAAGCTTCAGCACTTTGCTTGAAATTGTGTCATTTTCATTCCTTTCTGGAAAAGGCTTGCTAAACTCATTGTTGACAAAACCTACATATGGAAAGCAGAGTGTCTCAGAAGTTGCACATTAGTATTTAATATTTTTGTTGAGATTCACAATTTCCCTCTAGCAAACTCATATAGACACATTCTCATACTAGATGATAATGTATTCTATATATTAAAGAAAAATATATAAACAAATACATTTGAGAGACTGAGGAGGCATAAAGGCTGGAGGTAGGAAATGGCAGACTTTAATAAAATAATGTATTCTATAGTGGCACATAAAATTTCTCACAAAGCACAATGTTGGATAAATGAATCTCCAAAACTGTATGGATATCATAGTTTTTTTAAAAAAATTAACTCACACAAGCATGCACACGCACACACACAACCCCATTACACACACAATGGACACCACTATTTCTGTAGCTTAAGAGACATTTATTCCTTCTCTGTTCCGTTTCTTTTTTTCTCTTTGCCTTTCAGTTCAACTTTCTACTGACATATCTTTAAGCTCACTGATCCTCTCCAGTCTGCTGATCAGCCCATTAAAGATAGTTTTTCTTTACTAAAGTGTTTTTGATTTCTAGCACTTCCTTTTGAATCTGAGTTTTAATCTCTATTATCTGTTCCTGTATATTGTCCACTTTTTCCATTTGGGCCCTTAGCATATTAATCACAGTTAAATTCCCTATCTGGTCATTCCAAAATCTCTGCCATAAGGGTCTGGTTCTGACCCTTGCTTTGTCTCTTCAGCCTATTTTTTGGTTTTTAGCATACCTTGCAATTTTCTGTTGAAAGCCAGATATGATATATTAGGTAAAAGGAACTGGGGTAAACAATCCTTTAGTGTGAGGTTTTATGTTCATAAGGCTAAGAGTTAGGTTTTGTTTACTCTTTCACTGCAGGTGTGATTTCAGAGGCAAAAATTTCCTCTAGGGTCCTTGTTTTTGTCTCCCTTGTTTTCCCTAGAGATTCCTTCTTAAATAGGGCCTGAGGCTTACAGTTGTTTCAACTGTAACTCATTATTTTACAGAAGGCCTATTGATGTGGTGGTAGGTGTGTGGCAGGGCAGGTGGGGGTAGGCATCCTACATTCCTATGATTAAGCTTCAGTCTTTTATTGAGACTGTGTCCCTGGACTCTGACCTTCACAAGTGCTTCTCAGCTTTTTTCTTTTAAATTTTATTTATTTATTTATTTATTTGTTTGTTTTTGGCTGTGTTGGGTCTTCGTTTCTGTGTGAGGGCTTTCTCTAGATGCAGAGAGTGGGGGCCACTCTTCATCGCGGTGCGCAGGCCTCTCACTGTCGCAGCCTCTCTTGTTGCGGAGCACAGGCTCCAGATGCGCAGGCTCAGTAGTTGTGGCTCACGGACCCAGTTGCTCCACGGCATGTGGGATCCTCCCAGACCAGGGCTCGAACCCGTGTCCCCTGCATTAGCAGGCAGATTCTCAACCACTGCGCCACCAGGGAAGCCCTCAGCTTTTTTCCTTTCCTCTCCCCTTAGGTAAGGCAGGAAGGCTACAGGGAGCCAGATTTAGGTATTTCTCTTCCTCCAGGGAAGTTAGGTTCTGGTAAAACCCAAGTCAATCAGACTCTGGTAAAACAGTTTCCAATGAGGACAGGCCTCAGCTTATTTCAAAATGGTTACTTTTCCCTTCCCCCTGCTAAAAGCATGAATGGAATTTTCCACCAAATTTTCTCCTGGTGGGGCTCCTGGAGGTAAAACTCAGGAAAGCGTGGAGGCCTTCCTAAGGTTGGGCTCACAAAAGTTTCTCTCTCTCAAGCTAGTCTCCAACAATTAATTACCCTTTAAGTGTTCCTACCAAGGTATAGTAATGGCTTCTGCTCCCCATAAACTGTGATTCTCTGTGTTTGTCTGTGTTCACAGTTTGGGGGCAGCAGTTTGCCCTGTGGCTTCCATTCTTTGATGAATCTATAGAGTTGGTAATTTTCAGTTTGTTCAGCTTTTTCCTTGTTGCAAGGACGGGAGTTCAGACTTCTAAGCTCTTTACATGCTAGACCTGGCTTTATAAAGGCTTATAATTTATAATATTATAAATGCTTATAATATTCTTTAATCATTAAAAATTTGATTATTCAAGGACATAATCCCATCAGTCACATTTATCCTAGTTCAGCTATTGTGAAAACTTGTAGACTTTATTTTCCTGACCTGCTGGGAAACAAAACTGGTTCTCCTGACCTTCACAACATATATCCTCCTTCTGGAACAAGCCTTGATCCAAAAAGGCCTATCTGTGGCTTGAGACACACCTAGTTTTCACTAGCATATGAATACCTTAATTGGCAAGAATTGCTGGAAAATCATCATGAATGTGATTAGCAAGTCTGTCTTTACTATATTTGGCCAAAGGCCAAATACCCACCATTAATTGAAAGGTTGCCTTCCCTCTGGAAATTTATGAAAGGAACAGCAAATTATTAGAAGCTGAAAAGTAGTTCTGTTTTATTTGTATGCCATTCCCTGAAAACACTTTTATCTAATTTGGCGGAAATTTTGGTGGAAAGTACCAAAACACTGCATACCAAAAGTTAAATAAATGAAGGGAAGAGGATTAAAAAGTCAATGTTTTCTAAACTCAACCTTGAAAAATAATCTTGTTGAAAAGAGTTTGTTGTGATGCAGTCATGATGAATCACGCCAGTCAAACTAAAGGATTTTGGGGGTTGCTATTTTTAAGTTATATACTATATAGTGAGTTTGGCAGCATTCACACAGCCAAAACAAATTATTTTTACTTTTAAAATATTGTTAACAGACTGAGTCACCACATTTTCACATATCCACTTTCAGTTCATGCTTCAACTATTTTTTAACTAAATTACAGAAGAGAATTACATTAAACTGCATCAAATTTTCACTCGATATTTGTCCTTAGTAGAAAGAAAATGCCTCCATGGATAAAATGACACAAAAGAAATAAAATACAAGCTAAACTTTAAGGGAGGTGGGGACTAATGGTGTGTGAAAATTTAATAGGCTTCAGTATGCCTACCATGCTGTACTCCATTTGTTAAAGAATGGAAGAAGCAGCAGCTCTGAGTAATGTGAATGAAGGTTATTAGCAATAATAATGGTTTGCTAGCTGATAAATTTGCAGATTAAGCAACGTCTGCCATTGAGGTTAGTAATATTTCAAAGATATTGCTCAAAAGAGAATAGAATGGGTATTTTATTTTTGTATCAAGAAAACTAGACTCTTTACCAAAGTGTGTGGCAGCAGAAGTCTTGCTTCTCTCATTTTTCAATTTAATGGGCAGTGTGAATTCTACCTAGTACTGAAAATTTTATGACATTTTACTCATTCAATCATACAGTGCTCTAGAGTTATGCTCAAACTGTCTCCTACTCTGTTCTTGTTAAAGATCACATCAGATAAAGTAACAACCTATTTCATATCCAGGTCAGTTTTATAATAAAAATAATGAATAATGTATGTAAGTTTCTCCACTGGAACTGCATTTTTGCCATTTTTGTAGTGAAAACAGCTAGTGCTAAATTTTCAAAATGGCCACTAGGTTTCCAACATTTGAGTTTTCATTTATTAGACAAAATACCTTTAGGAAAGAACCTTTGAAACTTTCATAAAGTAAACGCAGGGTGCCAAGTGTTCTGATTAGCTAGCCTGATGGTCAGAAATGTAGGTGTGGACCGACCATGTGATTATTTTGTTGATAACACTAGGAATTCAAGAAGGTCTCTAAGAACATGGCTCCAGGGCTTCCCTGGTGGCGCAGTGGTTGAGAATCTGCCTGCCAATGCAGGGGACACGGGTTCGAGCCCTGGTCTGGGAAGATCCCACATGCCGCGGAGCAACTAGGCCCGTGAGCCACAACTACTGAGCCCGCGCGTCTGGAGCCTGTGCTCCGCAACAAGAGAGGCTGCGATAGTGAGAGGCCCGCGCACCGCGATGAAGAGCGGTTCCCGCACCGCGATGAAGAGTGGCCCCCGCTTGCCGCAACTAGAGGAAGCCCTCACATAGAAACGAAGACCCAACACAGCCAAAAAAATAAATAATAATTAAAAAAAAAAAAAAGTAAAGCCTTGCTAACCACATAAAAAAAAAAAAGAACATGGCTCCAGAGTTGAGTACACTGTGCATGTGGTTTAGTCTGATCTACACAGCTTTGTGAATTGTCCATCATAATGCCTTGTTTCATGACATCTTTTAGTGGAAGCCAGAACCACTCAAATTACATGATTAATTACATTCCTTTTCAATCACTAACTATTTGATATAAGCACACCCTATGACAAATGCTGTCAGTAGTTCTGTGAACATACAGTATTAGTAGCAACTCTCAGTACCAGCCAATTTGGCTAAAATAACCAAATTTCCACTAAATCACTCAAGTAGATCTTGCCTAGATGACATGGAGGCATTATTTTCCAGATCCTATTCTGAAAAGCACAAGTAAAAGTATTTTGGAGAGAGAACAGTATACACTTTGACAATAGCTTGACTGAGACTGTGGTCCAAAGAGCCAGGAAGGAAGTAGCCCAGGGTAGCTGACAGTGCCTGAGCCCAACCCCCTCTGAATCACAATCCATTTAGGAAGCAAAAGGCCAACACCAGAGACTAGCAGACATAGTACTTGAGTAGTCTGGAGACTCAGCTTAGGAAGGTAATGATCATAGTTCATGATATAACCCCAGAAAAGTAAAGAAAAGGATCAAACCCAGGATTTGAAGATGAAGATGACAGTAAAGACAGAAACTCATGTACCACAAAAAAAATTCCTTAGTCCACTGGTTTTCAAATGTTGCTGCACCCTTGAATCACTGATGGGAAAATTATTTGAGGAACAGATGTTAAGCAGTTTACTTTAAGAAAGGGAGCTAAAGTTATTCAAAAAGGTCTGCAGTTTGTATCCAAGCCCCATTCCCTTCACCTTTCAGAAACTGGCAGGAACGAATGTTCCTTTCCATTCCCACTTCAGGTTTGGCCTTACATCCAGCATAAAAGAAGAGTGTTCATAACTCAAGAAGCAAAGGAGACTAGCAGATTGCAAAGGAGCCAATCAGGAGCATCTTGTTTTCATTCCTGAAACATGGATTTTGCCTATAAATTAAAGGTCTTCACTGTAGGTACTCAAAGTGTGGTCCCAGACCAGCAGCTTCAAGGTCACCTGAGAATATTTCAGAAATGCAAATTAACCCCAGACCTACTAAATCAGTAACTCTGAGGGTGGAGCTTGGCAATCTGCATTATAACAAACCCTCCAGATGATTTTGGTGCATTTTTCAAAGTCTGAGAAGCAATGGACTTTACAAAAATTTATGTAACCTATTCACTATTTTTTTCTTGAATGGGTGGGCAGTCCTATAATAAATCTGTAGATCATTAAGATTTTCAGATTCAATTATCTGTGTCCTAAACTTTTATTCAAATATAATACAAACTCTGCCCTGGCCTGTCTGCATATTTTACTCAAAGTTTTAAAAGTCAGAGGGAACATTTGTTATCAGTCTTCCTAAAAGGAACCTGAAGTACTTGTACAGATAGGCCACATTCCCTGAGGGTTTTCTGAACCAAGAATGAGCCTGTAATTTTCTAGGACATCCCTTTTCTGTCTGCTACCTTGTGAACAATCTGGAATAGCCATAAGAGGAGGAAGTCTCAAATCAGAGGGCCAATTAAGCCTTTGGCTCCTCCTGTAACTAGAAGCGTGACATGACAATGTTATGAGTCTCAATTTTCACATAAAGTGGAAATAATAAAGTAAAATGGAAAAAAAAAAACACTTCACATGGTGATAACTGAAAGAGATCATTTACATGGGGGATGAAAGTCCTACCCATACTAATTTGCACATTTTACTTAATAGTTCTGTGTATTGCTGTCTTAAACTACTCTGTGGTAAAAAGAATGTCCACCCTCCCCCAAAAGCTGTCCACATCCTAATCCCCAGACCTGTGATATATTACCTGACATGGCAGAAGGGACTTGGCAGATGTGATTAAGGTTAAGGACTCTGAGATGGGGAGAGTATCCTGGATTACCCAGGTGGGTCCAATCTAAGTATATGAATTCTCACAAGTGGAAAGTTGTTCCCAGCAGCAGTCAGAGTTTTAAGAACAGAAGAATGGTCAGGAACATGAACCTTGCTGCCTTTTAAGACGAATGAATGGGGTCATGAGCCAGGGAATGCAGGCAGCCTCTAGAGGTTGGAAAAGGCAATGAAATAAATTTTTCCCTAATAAGAGTACAGCCCTACTGACAACTTGATTTTAGACCAGTGACACTCATGTTGGACTTCTTACCTTCAGAATAGTAGGATAATAAATTTGTGTTATTTTAAGCCATTAACGTTGTGTTAATTTGCTATGGCAGCAGTAGGAAACTAATATTCCTATACTTATTCTAAGCTACTTTAAGATGTAAAACTGGGGTGTGCACAACAGGACCACTGACATCCAAACGGATCCCAGGAGCAGATTAATGGTGCAGAGAACCATCATTACAACACATAGGCAAAGTAGTTACTAGAGGTAACCATTATGTATCCTCCTTTCACTGAATCAGAGCATAAACTCATTTTAAGAAAACAGTCAAATCACAATTTGGCAATGAAGCCGGGCCTTTGAACTTTTCAACTTGCTTGTGAAAAGTAATGCTTCTTCTGTCTTTTGCAAGAGTTGAAATATAAAGTCTTAGCTGCCCTAGCCGCCACAAAACAGAGCTATACTTACCATGAAGTTCCCCAGAGAGAAATCAGAAATTAGTGGACATAGCAGAACAATAAGTTTTTTGAAAGTGCCTGAACAATTTGTGTTTGTCTAACATTGTAGGGGAATGTGTAAGCAATGAACCATGAGCTTACTGATTTTTTTAAAAATATGCACCCAATTGCCTCACCAGTGGAAATACATTCTAATAGTTTTGAAAAGAAATTGAAATATACCATATTGATACTGTGTTTCACCAAGACTGCAAACAACCAGGATCTCCCTTTCTGATTTTCAAGATTTATAATTTTAATATTTCACGTACAAACATAAACTGGGCAAAATATGGGATTACAAAGAGGTTTAAGTAGCTTCTCTACAGACTAGAGAAATATTTCTGAGATGCTTACAGATGGCGATCTTCTCACTGTATCCACACATGGTAGAGAGTAGAGAGAGCAAGCTCCATGTCTCTTTTTTAAGGGCACTAATTCTATTCATGAGGGCTCCACCTTCATGACCTAATTACCTCCCAAAGGCCCCACCTCCTAATACCATTACATTGGGTGTTAGGATTTCAACATATAAATGTGGGGGGGAGGCGAGTACACAAACATTCAGCCCATAACAGAGAATAAATATTTAACCATTATACCCTCCCTAGCAAAGTCAGTGTTTCATGAAAGGAACAGTTTAACTGTGGGACCAAGTGGACTACCCTACAGGACCATTATGCAGGCCTACACAGAGTCTTGAGACATGCGTATGGGATGAAGTATCTGACAGTCTATTAAGAGTGGAATGAGTGGGAGGGTTGATGCAAGGGATGCTGGCCTGTAGCCTTGCAGTACTTCACAACTCTTCTGTAAAAAAACTACTTAAGAAACTAGGCTGGAAGGCAGATTGTCTAGGGTTGGAATCCAGTACTATCACTTAATACTTATACTTCCTCTAGAATTTCTCTCAGCTCCAGTTGCCAATCTGTAAGATGGAGATGTGCATCTGTCTATACGGTTGTCATCAGTATTAAATGAGACAATCTAAGTACTTACCTAATCCTGTACATGTAGCGAACATTCAGTAATATTAAGTATTTTCAAAATTACTGATGACAATCATTATGCTGGGTCTGCTGCTAGAGTTAACACACGTTGGAGTTGAGAGAAACTCAGAGGGAAAAGGAACAACCTATGTTTTCTTCTTCCATCATTTTTTTAAAATTTATTTTTATTTACTTATTTATTTTATTTTTGGCTGTGTTGGGTCTTCGTTTCTGTGCCAGGGCTTTCTCTAGTTGTGGCGAGCGGGGGCCACTCTTCATCGCGGTGCGCGGGCCTCTCACTGTCGCGGCCTCTCTTGTTGCGGAGCACAAGCTCCAGACGTGCAGGCTCAGTAGTTATGGCTCACGGGCCTAGTTGCTCTGCAGCATGTGGGATCTTCCCAGACCAGGGCTCGCACCCGTGTCCCCTGCGTTGGCAGGCAGACTCTCAACCACTGCGCCACCAAGGAAGCCCCCATTTTTTTTTTTTTTTTAACCAAGGTATATCACATGCTGGCCCAGACCTGGGTTAAGGAAGACACCAAGTCAGGGTCTCACGGGACGAAATATAAGTAGCAGGCTGGTTGTCAGATATGTAAATACAGGAAAAGAAGGTGAAAGGTGTCCCTGGGTATAACAGGTGGGCTGAACGACAAGGTTCTTGACCCCTAGACCGAGGAAAATTTGGCTGCAAGTAATAACACTAAGCCTCACACACAAAATGTGACCTTTTTGTGCATTCCCAAAATGAGAGTTGACACTATTTGGTTGTGTGTCCAGTTCATGCCCTTTCTTCCTGATAGGTCCAAGCCCCCAGAAGTCAGTGCTCAGTGATATTAACACCAGGCCATCACTAGTGATGAGTGGGTTCCTGAGCAAAGCTGAAATAGTCAGATTATCTTTTCCAGAGCCACTTAAACTTTGAATATGGCTCAACCTACCACATGCACTAAGGAAAGGGGGTTGGGGGGTAACCATATCCCACCAACTAGATGTAGTAGAAGAGAGAATTTGTTTGCAAAAATATACGGTAAAACAGACATGCAGGGAGGAATAAAAATGAAGAATGGAAAGTCCCAACGGTTTTTCCTGTTTCTGTTAGGTAACTGAGGCTTGGATGAATTTCTGTCCCTGGACTTCAGGCTATGCCCCAGCACCCTCATTATTAATTTGCCTCATGACTTAAGAAGGTTCTCAAGTTTGTTTCCCTTACTTAGAATCAAAGAATTCAAACAATGTAATTACATAACCTGTGATAGTGAGCCATGGATTTTTGCCTCTATGATTACCCTCTAGCTCAATTTGAAAATATTATTGGACCTTCCTCTTGAATAGTGAAAGTAATGGGCAGAAAGTATCATTATAGCTTCAACAGCCTAATGCTGTTAAGTCATTAAAGGTTTTCACATGTGTTGATGCTACTTTATAGAGATAACAGTATGATACTCTAGCTGATTCCAAATAATAAACTTGAGCCAACTACAAAACCACTAAAATATCCTGAGCAATCTTAGTATCATTGAGATTTACACTGTGTAGTATGAAAGTCCAGATTACTGGTACTTTGTGAATACATTATATATATTTTTTGTGTGTGTTTTAACATTGTTTGCCAAGTAAGCAATGCACTACTTTTTTAAAAAAAAAATACTTATATTTTAGTGGTTGTTTTGATAAGAATAACTGAAAAAAATCCAAAAGGAAGGTTAATGCCACAGCATACATTTTTATTGCTTTTTTAATGACTATGTATTAGTTTTTGTACACAAATCTCTTCCAATAGGGTGGAAAAAAACCACTTACCATATAAAACAATCAAAATGCAAGTCATAGAGTATAAAGACTTCACTACCAAACAAAATTTCAACCTGTTCATGTATTTTGGTTAACAGATTGCATTTGTTTCCAACCCTTTCTGGTATCATATGAAATAAATTGTTACCAAGTTATATTCCAAATATCTATCACTATATTCATCAATAGGAGTTAATCCATGAAGACTGAAATTTCATACTATAATTATATATTTTTGAAAAGAAATTATATATTTTAGATAAAAAGTATTTACAGCCAACCTATTTAGAATTACTAATACAAGGAAGAAAAAACAGATGAGCCATATTATCTAGCTTTAAGTGACGTGATTTTTGGGGGGCCAAATATTTACTAATTTTAATAGCAGTTATATACTGAAATGCTAATATATTTTCATTGTATCACTGAAGAGGATGGTAGGTAGGCAAGTTTCAAACACTTTGAATTGGGGGGTACACACTTTGAGGGGTAAAATGCACACAATGTTTCATGAGCCCATATGTCTAGTAACAGTATGGATTACAGTCCAGCCTCCTCTCTTGGCTGAGAGAGGAAGCTGGCCTAGAGTTGCAGGTTGTGAAGCCAAGGTTAATTACTGTCTAAGTCTTGAACAGCCACGAGCTGGGAAACCAGAAGAAATCTGAACAACTAGAAAAAGCACAAAGGAAGATTCAGTACCCAAAATTAAGCAAGACTTAGTCAAAAGGTGGGACTTCGCAAGTACCTCTGGACAGAAGTAATACGTGGAATGGCCAAGTCCATGGAAAAGTTACAGGGGACCACACTCCTCTCTCTCCCCTGCCAGGAGGGAATAGCTCTGGGGTTTCCCTAAATGATCTAAGGCTGTGTTCTCCACCCAAGAAGTACATTAAATCACCTGAGGAGCTTTAAAAACAAAAACACTAATACCTTCGTTTCACTCAAGACCAATTTAGTCAGAATCTCTAGGGGTTCAAAAAACACAATGAGCATTGAGAACTACTAATTAAATGGCAAAAACTACCCAACTCAGGGAAATGCTGATGGTGAAAGGTAGGTTCCTACAAGGAATCCCCTGCAACCAAACCTTCCCAGGTGAGTGTGTACAAAGCTGATAAGGTCACAGGGCTTGTAGGTTCACCAGCAGCCATGTGGGGAGGGAGCTCCCAAGGCACTAAGCCAGTTCAGAGGACATGCTAAGCACCGTAGAGCAGAAAAAGATTACATAAACTTGTTCATAACTTGATGTCTATAATGAAGTATATTCCAAAATGAATTATCACAAAATGATTATGACTTAATACCCTATGTAAGTGCCCATTAAAAGCAAACAATAAGAGATGCTCTAAATTCTTTCCAGCTTCAACCCAAGGCATGATATAGGGGGGAAAAGTTTCCTTTTGTCTAAAATTCATTGAAAGGATCTTAATTTCTAAAATCCGCTTTTGTCCCAAATGTTCAGAAGTTCATACATGCAAAAATTAAAAAAAACTAAGAAGCTGATCCTTATAGCTGCAATATTTTTCCATCCTGAAAAGCAGCAGGCTTCTGTGTATTTCTAGATGTTTTTCTCCTAAAATGTGCATCTGACAAGCAAAATGAGATGCCATCCCCTCTCTATTTCTGAGAGTCAGAAAAGGGGCTTCCAGCCTTTGCCCTAAGGAGGTAAGAGCTTTCTTGGAATGTGTCCATCATTAAAACAGTGCTTGAGGGCATTTATCTGCTCATATTTTAATTACTGTTCTCATGTTATTTATGTTAACCCTATGGAAGTCAACCCCAAGCCCACTTTTAGCAATTAATTATTTTCCTTTTTTACTAAGATATTTGGGTTTCAACCAAAGAAATAAACTGCTTTATAAAATTCATCATATTCACTAGCAGTACACTGAAATCAATCCCTTTACACCACTGGTGCTGGAGGACAAGATAAACATGCCACATGGGCTAACATTTTAGCCTGAGTCAGCATAATAATTATGTTATTAGAGAATTCTATTGTACTGATTAGCATACATCAGCATATAAATCAACTTCAGTGTCAGGGCCAAAATCTTTCCCTAACTGTGGATACACTGGTGCAGTTCCCTACCTGCCCCCACTTCCTTTCTGCCAGAGGAAGCTGGGAAACTTAGAGTCAAAGAAGGGTTTATTTTTGCAACATCACTTCAGTCTGGAAAAGACAAGGTTTACTTTGTAAATAAACTATTTTCCTGTAAGTAAACTTGAAGTGAATTCTGCAAAACAGGGGAAGAAAAAGGAGCACATAATGCATTGGACAGCGTGGGGAGGATTCAACATTAAAGTGTGAGTCTGGTGTGTGTCCAGTCTAGGGTGAAAGATAAGAGATCACTGGATAGTTTTGAAATGTGAAAGAAGACAGAAGTTCATTCTCTTAAGGACCTCCTTGAGGATAGAGATTAAACCTTGGATGTCCTTGAAATTCAGTACTTTTTTCTCTGTTCTAAGAGCAAAAGCTCTATTAGAGGAAAACTTTCCCTCCTCAAACCTCCACCCTTTCTATTCTCTTTACCTGCAATTTAGCAAATTCCATTTTTATTTACCTATGGTTAATATTTACTTTTATGTTGTTATGTCTCAGGAGACAGAAATCGCATCTTATTGATTACTGCACGTCTCATGATGCCTAATACTCAATATGTTTCTGTTCATTGTTTGCTTTGCTCAGCGTAGGTAATAAGGTATCTGAAAAATTTACTCAGAGCATCTCCAAGTAGAAGAGATGAATGGAAGCTCCTATGCCAGCAGGTGTCACCTCCCAGATCTGGCATGTGCAAATAACCATGTGTATTATGGAAAATAAATATATTTTGACATATATAAGGTCAAATTACATATCCAAATAGATAATTAATCTTATAAATAAACTCATTTTTCTAAACTATGAATAGTAATTGCTTAAATGGTAAAGGTCCATGACTTGGAGCCACACATTCTAAAATATTCTTGGACCAAGACTGTATAAATTTTTTTTAAGCCTTGCTCTTTAACATGTCCAGTTTCACCTTTGAAGATGCCCTATTCACTATCATTCCTACTTTATGACCTTCATCGTGTGAAGCTAAGATAGCAGGAACT
Organism: Balaenoptera acutorostrata; assembly: GCF_949987535.1. Taxonomy (NCBI): domain Eukaryota; kingdom Metazoa; phylum Chordata; class Mammalia; order Artiodactyla; family Balaenopteridae; genus Balaenoptera; species Balaenoptera acutorostrata. The sequence continues at coordinate 67,201,647 of NC_080070.1, forward strand.
CTAAGCACTTTGAACAGAGACTGCATTGTATTCAAATATATCTTGGTGTATGCAATACATCTTAGTTAACATAATTACAACGATAATGATAATTATCTTGTTTAAATTGTTTATCTTTCATTTCTGTATGTAAAGCTTCTTGGTGGCTACCAGTTATTTCTATAAACCTTAATTCAACAGTCCATACATTTTGTTTTATGTATGTAAGTATAAACATGTGTAAAAGAACAGACTGCAAAGCAAGGTTAAAGTAATCAATGCTCAAATGCACCAAATGCATTCATGTGCCTATAAGAAATTCTATATATTATAATTGATAGCTACTTAGTACTAAAAGATGAAAACCAAAAATCCATTTTAACAAGAATGTGCTAAATTTTTTGGAATTTATTCAGTATATGAATAAATGCAAAAGCAAAAATAGCATATAAAGATTTACACAGAATTGCATGCTTTAATTCTTGAGCTCAGGGGGATGATGATCACTATGGTGAAATAAAGAATGGTGATATTAATTCATTTATCAAAAAAAGACCTCATGTCAAAGACAAATAGCCTCAACAAATTATTCATGTAGGATACTAGTCGTTATATATGTCACAAGTGAAAGTTGTGCCACTATTGACTTTTCAGGTATAAGAAAAGCTCCACCATTAGAAGTCAAACTCTTCTAGTATGTATACATGCTACTGGTTCAGTATCAACCATCCTTCCAGCCCTTCCTGCTGTGAATGGCCCCTGAACATTAATTGATGGTTGTGGTTTGCAGATGGTCATAAGGAGGAATGTTTTTCTTGTTAAACTGACGCACACAACATTTAACAAGAATGTTTTTCTTGTTAAACTGATGTTAAATTGACGTCTATAAAAAGCATCAATACTTAAATGAATGCCCACGGATTACGGTAATAATAACTCACATCTGAAATTTTGGAACCAAATATTTCAAAGTGTAATTTGTAGTCTATTTTTCTTGAATCAATTACTTCATTGTTGCATTAAAACGTTATGTCAAAGCTGTAAGTTAAAAGTGCTACTAAATCACTAAAATATTATCTAATTCCTTTCATGTGCCTTTACATTTGTTTGCAAAGCTATGTGAAATATGCTTCTGGGAAAATGGTATATTAATGTGCATTTGTAGTAATTCATATTGCTGAGTTACATGAAGTAATAAAATGGCATTTCCTCTAATTTACTGAACACAAGGTTCTCATCAGGAACCGAAACAAATGACATTTTTATAAAAAATGTGAACTTAGACTAACAGTCAAGAGTAAGGAATATGTATATATTTTCAGGTTTTTTTATATTTGTCATCATTCACACTATCACTCAACCTCAAGCACTTTACCTATTACCACTTTATTACAAGAAAAAAACAAATTGATAGCAATGATGAAAAATGAAAAAGATTAAGTTCAGACATGAGTCACAGTAGCAATCCTGTTGACACTTGGTTCTAGCTATAGCATGGAGCTTGAGGTACAGGTTATGTAGCTACTTAACTTTGTGAAAAGCATGATGTTGTAGTCTAAAATATAAACTACAATCTAGACTAGGAACCCCAGATTAAACCAATTACTGAATGAAATTATCCATTATATGTTAAGTATCTGTTAAGCACATTAGTTTATTCACTCCCAGGTTAATATGCTATTTACTACACAGTATGTTTAACAGTCAAGTGTTCTCAAATAAATTATCGCTAATTTTATAAAAAAATATACTTAAGTATGTTTTACATTTTTCATTTTCTCTAATGCATTGAGCTTTCTGCAGAAAAACTTGTTGCAGAACAATGTTCCTGGTTAGCACTGGTGTTGGAAAAACTACCCAAAATCCAAATTACACCATTTTGAAGGTATTGAAGAATTATCAAGACTGTGGACTTGAGAGACCCTGACCCCAGAGAGAATGGAAGTACAAAGGACAGAGCCCAACATTCACTACTGCTTTTCCCTTTAAAATCATTTGCTAATTTGCAAGCACAGGGTAGGGGCTGAAAAACTGAACAGAGCTTCTCATGGGGATGGGGCAACAAATTGGAGTTGAGAGACATCAAGGAGAAGGGGTCCTAAGAAACACCCCAGTTGGGACCCATGAATGTTGATATTACACATAGCCAAACAAGCCTATATACCAAATGCTTACATTTGTATTTGTGTGTATATGTATACACATATGCACACATATTTACTTCAAAGTTGAAACACGTGAGTAGCCCTAAGACTGAACTGCAATTCTACAACTGCATTGAATTGAATTGAACATAATCTATCCCTTCTCTCTGCCTGAAGGAAGCAAAAGTGAATTCTCTCAAAAAAAAAAAAATATTCAGAAACTAAAATCATCCCTAAAATTTTTCATACACTATGGAAAGAGAACATTCCATTAAATTTTTTCAGGCATATCATAAAAAAGAACAAATTAATCAAGGCCAAAATAGAAAAAAGACAACAGAAACAAACCCATGGTAGAGACAGATATTGAAATTATCAGACGTAAATATGGTGAGTACTGTCATGTGGTTACATAACAAGGTAGAGAACACTTCAGTCAAGAGCTGAAAACTATAAAAATTAATCAAATAGTCATTCTAGAAATGAAAATTTTATAATGGTTAAAATTTAAGTAACACACTGTGACTCTAGGCATGTAATTATATTGAGCATTACACTAAATTCTATCCAAATGAGATTAATATCATCCTTTTCCTAATAAGTATACATTTCTAGTAAGCACAAATTAGACAAAGTTTCTTTGGCTAATCTTCCTGAAAATTACTCCATTTGTACGTGAATTTCATCCTTACACTCAAATACAGGTTGTGATTTTCATTCTCCATCTATGAAAGTATCATTTTTTATACATATGTGTCAGACCACTTGAAAATTTCATTTTTCCAAATGTATTAAAAATGAGTTCAGAGGCAGGATCAAGATGGTGAAGTAAGAAGATCCTGAGCTCACCTCTTCCCACAGACACACCAAAACTACTACTACATAAAGAACAACTCTTAGAACAACCTGAAGACTAACAGAAAAGCTCTTCTACAACTAAGGATATAAAGAAAAAACAATAGAGATGGGTAGGAGAAGCAGAGACAAAGTCTAGTCAGGACCTACACCCCTGCTGTAGCAACCCACAAGCAAAAGGGGCTATCACAAAGGCAGAGGTCCTCCCTAAGGAGCAAGTGGTTCAAGCCCCATATGAGGCACCCCAGCCGTGGGAACCTGTATTAGGAAGATGAGCCCCGTTAACATCGGTCTTTGAAAACCAAAGGGGCTTATATTCAGGAGAACCTGAGTGCTGGAGAAAACCAAGACTTCACTCTTAAAGGGCTTATACATGAATTCACTTGCTCTGAGACCCAGCACAGAAGCAGGCGTTTATAAAGTACTTGGGCCACACAAGAAAATGATTCCTGGACTAACTGTAGGCAAAGTGCCAAAGGTCAAGGATCTGTTGGAACTTTCTCCAGGGACTGAAGCATTGGAAGGTGCCATTTTTCAAATTCCCCCTCTACCTAGCTAGCTCAGTGCTGGCAGGTGCCATTTCTGACCTTTGCCACCTATCTTGCTAGTACCACTTACCCCACCCCAGAATTCCCCTGTGACTCACACCCAATCCACCCACCCTGGCAAGGGCCCCTTCAAAGTGGCTCCCACCCTGAGGGTCCAGTCCCACCCACTAGGGTACCCACAAAAGCCACAGACTGGCCTCACAGACAGCTGTGCCAGAGGCCACCCCTGCACACCTGTGTACCACAGCAGCCAAGCAAGCACAGCACCAGTAAAACAGGTGGGCCCACTCTAACTCCCTGGAGTTTCTGGCTCTGGTGACCAGTGGGGCATTGTTCTTCTGAGTCCCACAGGAAACCTTCCACAAAAGACCACACCTTTAAGACCAGGAGACATTGTTGATCTACCTTATACATAGGAACAGAGAGGCAAAACAAGGAGATAAAGGAGTAGTTCCAAACAAAAGAAAAAGACAAAACCTCGGAAAAGAACCAAACAAAACAGAGATAAGTAACTTACCTGAGAAAGAATTTAAAGTAATGGTCATAAAAACACTCACTGAACTCGGGAGAATAATGGATGAAAACAGTGAGAACTTCAGTAAAGAAATAGAAAATATAAAAAAGAACCAATCAGAGCTGAAGAATACAATAACTGAAATGAAAAATACACTAGATAGAATCAACAGCAGAATACATGATAAAGAAGACTGGATCAGCAATCTGGAAAACAGGGTAGTGGAAACCAACCAATCAGGAAAGCAAAAAAAAAAAAAAAAAAAAAAAAGAATTAAAAAAAATAATAGTTTAAGAGCTCTCTAAGACAACATTAAGTGTATTAACATTAGCATTGTAGGGGGTCTAGAAGGAGAGGAGAAAGAGAAATAGAAAAACTTATTTGAAGAAATAATGGCTGAAAACTTCCCTAACCTGGTGAAGGAAACAGACAACTAAGTCTAGGAAGCACAGACAGTGCCAAACAAGACGAACCCAAAAACACTTACACTGAGATTCATTACAATTAAAATGTCAAAAGTTAAAAAAAGAATCTTGAAGGCAGGTAGAGAAAAACTAGTTGCATACAAGGGAACCTCCATAAGACTTTAAAAAAAGCTAAAGGAGTTCACCTCCATTAAACCAGCTGTACAAAAATATTAAAAGGACTTCATTAAACAAAAAAGAAAAGCCACAACTAGAAATAATTCATGAAAGGAAAAATACCACTGGTTAAAAAAAACATACAGTTGGCCTTCTGTATCTGAGGTTCCACATCCATAGACTGAACAAACCACAGACCAAAAATATGGTTGAATCAGCAAATGCAGAATCCATGGATACACAGGGCTAATTGTAAAGGACCTGAGCATCGGATTTTGGTATCCACTAGGGGCAGAGCGTTCTGGAACCAATCCCCTGTGGGCACAGAGGGCCAACAGTAAAGGCAGTGATCAACCACACACAAAGCTAGTATGAAGGTTAAAACACAAAAGCAATAAAATCAACTATAACTATAGTAATTGGTTAAGAGATAAACAAAATAAAAGGATGTAAAATATGACATCAAAAATGTAAAGTGGGGAAGTAGAAATATAGTGTTTTTAGAATGTGTTCAAACTTAAGTGACCATCAACTTAAAACAGACTGCTATATACACAGGTTGTGATACTTGAACCTTATGGCAACCACAAACCAGAAACATATAACAGATACATACACACAAAAAGAGAAAGAAAAAGCATAACACTAAAGTCATCAAATCACAAAGGACAGAGAAGAGATACAAAAGCAACCAGAAAAAAAAATGTACTAAATGGACTAAGTAGACATCTATCAATAGTTACTCTAAATATAAATGGACTAAGTGCTCCAATGAAAAGAAATAGAGTGGCTGAATGGATTAAAAAACAAGACCCATCTATATGCTGCCTATAAGAGACTTACTTCATATCTAAAGCAACACACAGGCTGAAAGTCAAAGGATGAAAAGAAGATATTCTACACAAATGGAATGGAAAAATATGGGGTAGCAATACTTCTATCAGATAAAATAGACTTTAAAACAAAGGCTGTAACAAAAGACAAAGAAGAGCATTGTATAATGATAAAGGGGTTAATCCAACAAGAGGTTATAATACCTGTAAATATTTATTCCCCCAACATAGGAGCACCTAAATATTAACAGACATAAAAAGAAAAAGTGACGGTTACACAATAGTACTAGAGGACTTCAATTCCCCACTTACAGCAATGGATAGATTATCCAGAAAAAAAAAAATCAATAAAGAAATACTGCCCCTAATCTACACCTTTTACCAGCTGGACTCAATAGATACTTATAGAACATTACATCCTAAAACAGAATACGCATTCTTCTCAAGTGTACATGGAACATGCTCCAGGATAGATCATACACCAGGCCACAAAACAAGTCTCAATAAATTTAAGAAGACTGAAACCATACTAAGCATCTTTTCCAACCACAATGGTATGAAACTAGAAATCAACTACAAGAAAACTGGAAAAAACACATAGACTAAACATGCTACTAAACTATCAATAGCTCAACAAAGAAATCAGAGAGGAAATCAAAGAATACCTTGAGACAAATGAAAAAGGTAACACACCCTTCAAAAATCTTTGGACACAGAAAAAGCAGTTTTAAGAGGAAAGTTTAGAGCAATATAGGCCTGTTTAAAAAAATTTTTTTCAATCTAACATTACACCTGAAAGGAACTAGAAAACAAAGCCCAAAATTAGTAGAAGGAAATAAAGACCAGAGTGGAAATAAGTCAAATAGAGACCCCCCCCAAAGAAAACAATAGAAAAGATCAATGAACCTAAGAGTTGGTTCTTTGACAAGACAAACAAAACTGACAAACCTTTAGCCAGATTCATCAAGATAAAAAGAATGCCCAAATAGATCAAAAATGAAAGAGAAGGTATAACCAATACCACAGAAATACAAAAGATCAGAAGAGACTACTATGAACAACTATATGCCAACAAATTGGAAAATCTAGAAAAGAAATGGATACATTCCTAGAAAATACAGTCTTCCAAGCCTGAATCAGGAAGAAACAGACAATCTGATGAGACTTATCAGTAGTAGTAAAATTGAATCAATAATCAAAAAAAGTCCCAACAAATAAAAGTTCAGGACCATAAGGCTTCACAGATGAATTCTACCAAATACTGTAAGAAGAGTTAATACTTATCCTTCTTCAACTATTCCAAAAATTTGAAGAGGCATGAAAGCTTCCAAACTTATTTTATCAGTCCAGACTTACCCTGACAAAATCAGACAAAGACACTACAAAAAGAAATTATAGGCTAATATCCTTGATAAACATAGATGCAAAAATCCTCAACAAAATATTAGCAAACCAAATCCAACAATACATTAAAAGGAGCATATGCCATGATCAAGTGGGATTTATTCCAGGGATGCAAGGATGGTTAAACACCCAAAAATCAATGTGATATACCACATTTTTAAAAAAGGATAAAAATTGTATGATCATCTCAATAGATGCAGAAAAAAGCCTTTGATAAATCCAACCACCATTTATGATAAAAAAAAAAACTTTCAAAGTGTGTACAGAGGGAATGTACAACATAATAAAGGCCATGTATGACAAACCCACAGGTAATATTACACTCACTGGCGAAAAGCTGAAAGCCTTTTCTTTAAAGATCAGGAAAAAGACAAGGATACCCACTCTCACCACTTTTATTTAACATACTAATGGAAGTCCTAGCTACAGCAATTAGACAAGAAAAAGAAAAGGAATTCAAATTGGAAAAGAAGAAGTAAAACTATCACTATTTGCAGATGACATGACACTATATATCAAAAACCCTAAAGACTCCAACAAAAACTATTAGAACTCAGTGAATTCAGTAAAGCTTCAGGATATAATATAAACACACAGAAATGTCTTGAATTTCTATACACTAATAACAAACTATCAGAAGGAGAAATGAACAATCCCATTTACAATTACATCAAAAAGAATATAACCAGGAGGTAAAAGACCTGTACTCCGAAAACTATAAGACATCAATGAAGAAATTAAAGGCAACATATAACTGGAAAGATATTCCATGCTCAAGGATTACAAGATTGTTATAATATCCATACCACCGAAAGTAATCTACAAAGTCAATGCTATCCCTATCAAAATACTAATATAATTTTTCACAGAACTGGAACAAATAATCCTAAAATTTGTATGAAACCACAAAAGACCCTGAATTGCTAAAACAATCTCAAGAAAGAATAAAACTGGGGTCTCACATACTCTGGCTTCAAACTATACTACAAAGCTAGTCATCAGAACAGTATGATACTGTACAAAAAACAGGCACTTAGATCAATGGAACAGAATAGAGAGCCTAGAAAAAAACCCACACACATATGGTCAATTAGTCTATGACAAAGGAGGCAAGAATATACAACAGAGAAAAGACAGTGTCTTCAGCAAGTGGTGTTGGGAAAACTGGACAGCTACATGCACAAGAACAAGTTTGGACCACTTTTTTATACCATATACAAAAATAAACTCCAATGGATTAAGACTTGAATGTAAAACCTGAAACCAAAAACTCCTACAAGAAAGCATAGGCAGTCAGCTACTTGATACTGATGTTAGCAGTATTTTTTAGATATGTATCCTCAGGCAAAGGCAACAAAAGCAAAAACAAGTTAAGACTACAAACTTAATCTTTTGCACAGCAAAGGAAACCAGCAATGAAATGAAAAGGCAAACTACCAAATGGGAGAAGATGTTTGCAAATCATATATCCACTAAGGCATTAATATCCAGAACACATAAATATAACTTACAAACCTTATCAAACAATCCAACTGAAAAATGGTCAGCGGATCTGAACAGACATTTTTCCCAAAAAAGACATACAGAAGGCCAATAGGGACATGAAAAGATGGTCAACATCACTAATCAAAAAGGAAATGCAAATTTAAAGCACAATGAGATAATCACCTCATACCTGTCAGAAAGGCCATACCTGTCAGTGAGGATGTGGAGAAAAAAGCTCCTTGTTCACTGTTGGTGGGAGTGTAAATTGATGCAGCTACTACAGAATCTACTGCACAAAACAGTATGGAAGTTTCTCAAAAAATTACAAATAGAACTACCATATGATCCAACAATCCCACTTCTGGGTATATATCCAAAGAAAATGAAAACACTAATTTAAAAAGATATATGCACCCCTGTGTCTGCAGTATTATTTACAACAGCCAAGATATGGAGGCAACTTAAGTGTCCAATGATAAATGAATGGGTAAAGATGTGGTATATATTATACAATGAAATGTTAGCCATAAGGATAAAATCATGCCATTTGCTACAACATGAATGGGTCTAGAGGCTATTATGCTAAGTGAAATAAGTCAAAGACAAGTATTGTATGATTTTACTTACATTTGGGATCTAAAAAACAGAACAAATGAAAAAACAAAACAAAAGAGAAACAGACTCATACAGAAAACAAACTGTTGGTTGCCAGAGAGGTGAAGAGGATTAAGAGAAGAGGATTACAGAATAGAGAATATAGTAAATAATTTTATAATAACTTTAAATAGTGACAGATGGTAACTTATCATGATGATCTTAATATATATAAATGTTGAATAACTATGGTATACACCTGAAATATAACTCTGTAGGTCAAATATAATTCAATAATAAATAAAATGAAATGCAATTTTAAACAACAGACGAGCTCTTGATTATACTGCAGTCAAGTTAACCAAAGAACACTGAAATACTAAATGGACCTAAAGATATTTAGGTTTTTTGGTATGCAATATGCTTATTTATCTTTTTCATTTATATCTCTAAGCTTTGTTACAGTTTTAAAGGAGAACAAGTTAAAGGTAGCCACTTTAATTCTCTTAATTTTTTCTAAAACGTCAAGAAATTATGCATCAACTAGAAAAAAATTTTAAACACAAATGTCATATTCACCACTTTTTAACAACTCTGAAGGCATGTATATGTATGCACACACAAACACCAAAGATAAAAAAAAAAAAGTCATTCACCATTGAAAATATTGTCAGATAAAACAGTAAAGAAGGTGCTAAAGATTATCCAAAGGGAGGCTAGATGTTATTTATTAAAGCAATTATTGAGATATTATCATGCTTTTATCACCAATCTAGACACTGTGAGGATGCCACTGGACCCACACATGCACAAAAGAAATAATGCTGAATACCTACGTTGCCTCTTTTGGATTGTATTACATATTTAAACATGCTGCTCTATATTGTTTTCTATTATTTTATGATTCCAATCTTATTTCTCCATGGAAATGATACATATTATCCTGGGAAACTCAATTCAAAGATGTGCTATAATTCAAAAAGTATTTTCTATGTCTGAAGCTTGGATTGAAAAATAAGTAGTAAATATATCCTCTGTTTTCCTTCCTTAGAAAGACGACATGGAGTAAGAGGCAGATTGCCTGGGATTAAATTCCAGGGTACTGTACACCAGCTAGGAGTCTATACAATGTACTTAATATCTCTGTGCTGAAGTTTCCTCCTCTATAAAACAGTTATCACCTACTTCACATGATTACTATAAAGATTAAATAACATATATAAAGGGCTTAAAACAATTCTTGGTAAGCACTGTGTGTTGCCTGTTATGTTTGTGACCATTATTACTACTACTACTGTTATTTACATATTCAAGTCGCTCTGCTCAGTATGTATTTCCTTTCTTCCTTCACTTGGCAAAATATTTCTCATTTTTCAAAACCTGACTCAAAAAACTGTACTGAACCTTTAAAACAATGTCGCTTTTCAGTGCTACCATAACACTCTTTATGGCTATAATTATTAAACAAATTATATTGAAATTATCTATTTGAATGTCTAATACCCTGTATACACCTGCCTCCTCCCTCCCCATGGTAAGGCTTTAAGTTCCTGAAGGGCAAGTGTCCTTTCTCCATTTGTTCCCTAGAACTGATGCACGGCTGTGTCAGGGATCCCCAAGGACAACCCCAACGGTTCAGTGGTTCACTAGCAGGGCTCACAGGACTTAGCACGCAGTTGCACTCATCGCTATGATTTACCACAGTGAACAGATACAAAGCAGAATCAGCAAAGGGAAAAAGTGCATGGGGCAAAGATCAGAGGAAACTAAGATGTTAAGAGCCCTCTCTCTGTGGAGTCACACAGGACATGCTTTTTTGCCCTCCAGCATAGAATTATGGTAATACATGCAAAGTATTGTCTACCAGGGCAGCGCATTAGAGCTTCAGAGTTGAATGGTTTATATTGGGGGTTCATCACATAAGGTACTCTCTGCCTCACTAATAGTAAAATCCCAGACTCACAGAAGAAAAGCAGATATTCAGCATAAACAACACTTTATACGGTCTATATCTCATTTAGCTAAAGTTTCATATCACTGTAGGGAACTGTTTACTATTCAAGTTCCCATATGTCAGTCAAGGTCCAGTCTTGCAAGTAGGCCTTTCTTTCCTGCACAAGAGCCTAACACATAAAATTTAATCAATAACTATTTGTGTAACCTGGACTAAGTGAGTTAACCTAACCAATGAAACAATGTTAACAGGAGTAAAACAAACCCAACTCCCCAAATCTCATAACTTATAATGCAACTATAATACCAGCTAATCATGAACACATTTGTCTAAAATATTTTTCTGGACACTCACACTGTACTATGTATTGTATTAGGTCTTGCAAAGATCAGTAAGACAGGCACTCTGTTATCAAATGGACGCATTCACGTAGGAAAGTCAGCTGTATAAAGAAATACTTAGAACTAGCTGTACACAGTGTGTGTATATATATATATATACATATATATATATATATAATTATAGCAGTACTGATAGTAATAAAAATCTCTTTTATTTTATATAATTAAATATTTCAATATTCTTAGGAGTCAGATAATTAAGTGCTTCAATTAAAATATGTTTCAAAAAGTGTCAACCAATTCCCAAACCTACATTTGTGGTTCTAATTTGGATAGTATGTTAGATAAAATACTCTGAAGAATCTTACTGCTACAAAACAACTGAATCAGATGTAAAGCATGCTTTGTTTTTTCTTGGTTTCCAGAAATTAAAGGGAATAAGCCTTTATGGAGGGGTGGGGGAGGGGGAGCAAGCATACAAATTAAATCCTGAAACCAGGGCAGAAACCTATGAACTGGAAGCAAATACGAAAGCTGGGTTTGGCCTGTGGGCCAACCTCAATATCAACAGTGGGACTGGAGCTATGCCCTGGGCCCACCACAGAGTAGGAGAGCTGAGTGTGAGCTTGGGTGTGGGCAGGGATTGTAAGGAGGGAGAGAGAAAGTGAGGGGGAGAGAAGATCCAGAGCTTTCAGCAGATTCCCACTGGAGTGTACTTTCAAAACAAATTAGGATGCACTGAACCAGAAGTTTGCAGTCCATGTAAAAAGATGGCTTTAAGAATCCGGGCACTAGAAAGAACCAAGATGGCTGAGTAGAAGGATGTGCTCTCACTCCCTCTGGCGAGAACACCAGAATCACAGCTGGCTGCTGGACAATCATCAACAGGAGGACACTGGAACTCAGCAAAAAAGATAACCCATATCCAAAGACAGAGGAGAGGCCACAATGAGATGGTAGGAGGGGCACAATCACAGTAAAATCAAATCCCATAACTGCTGGGTGGGTGACTCACAGACTGGAGAACACTTATACCACAGAAGTCCACCCACTGGAGTGAAGGTTCTGAGCCCCACGTCAGGTTTCCAAACCTGGGGGTCCAGCAATGGGAGGAGGAATTTCTAGAGAATTGGGCTTTGAAGGCTAGTGGGATTCGATTGCAGGACTTCGACAGGACTGGGGGAAACAGAGACTCCACTCTTGGAGGGCACACACAGAGAGGTGTGCGCATTGGGACGCAGGGGAAGGAGCAGTGACCCTGGGGGAGACTGAACCAGACCTCCCTGCTGGTGTTGGAGGGTCTCCTGTAGAGGCGGGGGGTGACTGTGGCTCACTGTGGGGACACAGATGCTGGCAACAGAAGTTCCGGGAGGTACTCCTTGGCTTGAGCCCTCCAGGAGTCTGCCATTGGCCCCACCAAAGAGCCCAGGTAGACTCCAGTGTTGGGTTGCCTCAGGCCAAACAACGAACAGGGAGGGAACCCAGCCCCACCCATCAACAGTCAAGTGGATTAAACTTTTACTGAGCTCTGCCCACCACAGCAACATTCAGCTCTGCCCAGCACCAGTCCCTCCCATCAAGCCTCTTAGATAGCCTCATCTACCAGAGGGCAGACAGCAGAAGCAAGAAGAACTACAATCCTACAGCCTGTGGAATAAAAACCACATTCACAGAAAGATAGACAAGATGAAAAGGCAGAGGGCTATGCACCAGATGAAGCAACAAGATAAAACCCCAGAAAAACAACTAAGTGAACTGGAGATAGGCAACCTTCCAGAAAAAGAATTCAGAATAACGATAGTGAAGATGATCCAGGACCTCGGAAAAAGAATGGAGGCAAAGATCAAGAAGATGCAAGAAATGATTAACAAAGACCTAGAAGAATTAAAAAACAAACAAACAGAGATGAACAATACAATAACTGAAATGAAAACTACACTAGAAGGAATCAATAGCAGAATAACTGAGGCAGAAGAACGGATAAGGGACCTGGAAGACAGAATGGTGGAATTCACTGCTGTGGAACAGAATAAAGAAAACAGAATGAAAAGAAATGAAGACAGCCTAAGAGACCTCTGGGACAACATTAAACACAACAACATTTGCATTATAGGGGACCCAGAAGGACAGAGAGAGAAAGAACCAGAGAAAATATATGAACAGATTATAGTCAAAAACTTCCCTAACATGGGAAAGGAAATAGCCACCCAAGTCCACGAAGCACAGAGAGTCCCATACAGGATAAACCCAAGGAGAAACACTAGGAAAAACACAGTAATCAAATTGGCAAAAATTAAAGACAAAGAAAAATTATTGAAAGCAGCAAGGGAAAAATGACAAATAACATACAAGGGAACTCCCATAATGTTAACAGCTGATTTCTCAGCAGAAACTCTACAAGCCAGAAGGGAGTGGTATGATATACTTAAAGTGATGAAAGGGAAGAACCTACAACCAAGATTACTCTACCCAGCAAGGATCTCATTCAGATGTGATGGAGAAATTAAAACCTTTACAGACAAGCAAAAACTGAGAGAGTTCAGGGCTTCCCTGGTGGCGCAGTGGTTGAGAATCTGCCTGCCAATGCAGAATGCAGGGGACACGGGTTCGAGCCCTGGTCTGGGAAGATCCCACATGCCGCGGAGCAACTAGGCCCGTGAGCCACAACTACTGAGCCTGCGCGTCTGGAGCCTGTGCTCCTCAGCAAGAGAGGCCACGATAGTGAGAGGCCCGCGCACTGCGATGAAGAGTGGTCCCCACTTGCCACAACTAGAGAGAGCCCTCGCACAGAAACGAAGACCCAACACAGCCATAAATAAATAAATAAATAAAATAAAAATAATAATAATAATTTAAAAAAAAAAAAAACTGAGAGAGTTCAGCACCACCAAACCACCTTTACAACAAATGCTAAAGGAACTTCTCTAGGCAAGAAACACAAGAGAAGGAAAACACATACAATAACAAACCCAAAACATTTAAGAAAATGGAAATAGGAACATACATATCGATAATTACCTTGAATGTAAATGGATTAAATGCTCCCACCAAAAGACACAGACTGGCTGAATGGATACAAAAACAAGACCCATATATATGTTGTCTACAAGAGACCCACTTCAGACCTAGAGACACATACAGACTGAAAGTGAGGGGATGGAAAAAGATATTCCATGCAAATGGATATCAAAAGAAAGCTGGAGTAGCAATACTCATATCAGATAAAATTGACTTTAAAATAAAGAATGTTACAAGAGACAAGGAAGGACATTACATAATGATCAAGGGATCAATCCAAGAAGAAGATATAACAATTATAAATATATATGCACCCAACATAGGAGCACCTCAATACATAAGGCAACTGATAACAGCTATAAAAGAGGAAATCAACAGTAACACAGTAATAGTGGGGAACTTTAACACCTCACTTATACCAATGGACAGATCATCCAAACTGAAAATAAGTAAGAAAACAGAAGCTTTAAATGCCACAACAGACCAGATAGATTTAATTGATATTCATAGGACATTTCAACCAAAAACAGGAGACTACACTTTCTCCTCAAGTGCGCATGGAACATTCTCCAGGATAGATCACATCATGGGTCACAAATCAAGCCTCAGTAAATTTAAGAAAATTGAAATAATTTCAAGCATCTTTTCTGACCACAACGCTATGAGATTAGAAATGAATTACAGGGAAAAAAACGTAAAAAACACAAATACATGGAGGCTCAACAATATGTTACTAAATAACCAAGAGATCACTGAAGAAATCAAAGAGGAAATCAAAAAATACCTAGAGACAAATGACAATCAAACCTGATGATCCAAAACCTATGGGATGCAGCAAAAGCAGTTCTAAGATGGAAGTTTATAGCTATACAAGCCTACCTCAAGAAACAAGAAAAATCTCAAATAAACAATCTAACCTCTAACAATCTAATCTTACACCTGAAGGAACTAGAGAAAGAAGAACAAACAAAACCCAAAGTTAGCAGATGGAAAGAAATCATAAAGATCAGAGCAGAAATAAATGAAATAGAAACAAAGAAAACAATAGCAAAGATCAATAAAACTAAAAGTTGGTTCTTTGAGAAGATAAACAAAATTGATAAACCATTAGACAGACTCATCAAGAAAAAAGGGAGAGGACTCAAATCAATAAAATCAGAAATGAAAAGGAGAAGTTACAACAGACACTGCAGAAATACAAAGCATCCTGAGAGACTACTACAAGCATCTTTATGCCAATAAAATGGACAACCTGGAAGAAATGGACAAATTCTTAGAAAGGTATAACCTGCCAAGACTGAACCAGGAAGAAATAGAAAATATGAACAGACCAATCACAAGTAATGAAATTGAAAGTGTGACTAAAAATCTTCCAACAAAAAAACGTCCAGGACCAGATGGCTTCACAGGTAAATTCTATCAAACATTTAGAGAACAGCTAACACCCATCCTTCTCAAACTCTTCCAAAAAATTGCAGAGGAAGGAACACTCCCAAACTCATTCTATGAGGCCACCATCACCCTGATACCAAAACCAGACAAAGATATTACAAACCAATATCACTGATGAATACAGATGCAAAAATCCTCAACAAAACACTAGCAAACAGAATCCAACAACACATTAAAAGGATCATACACCATGATAAAGTGGGATTTATCCCAGGGGTGCAAGGATTCTTCAATATACGCAAATCAATCAATGTGATACACCATATTAACAAACTGAAGGATAAAAACCATATGATCATCTCAGTAGATGCAGAAAAAGCTTTCGACAAAATTCAACACCCATTTATGATAAAAACTCTCCAGAAGGTGGGCATAGAGGGAGCCTACCTCAACATAATAAAGGCAATATACAACAAACCCAAAGCAAACATCATTCTCAATGGTGAAAAACTGAAACCACTTCCTCTAAGATCAGGAACAAGACAAGGATGTCCACTCTCACCACTATTATTCAACATAGTTTTGGAAGTCCTAGCCACGGCAATCAGAGAAGAAAAAGAAATAAAAGGAATCCAAATCGGAAAAGAAGATGTAAAACTGTTACTGTTTGCAGATGACATCATACTATACATAGAGAATCCTAAAGATGCCACCAGAAAACTACTAGAGCTAATCAATGAATTTGGTAAAGTTAGGATACAAAATTAATGCACAGAAATCTCTTGCATTCCTATACACTAATGATGAAAAATCTGAAAGAGAAATTAAGGAAACACTCCCATTTACCATTGCAACAAAAAGAATAAAATATCTAGGAATAAACCTACCTATGGAGACAAAAGACCTGTATGCAGAAAACTGTAAGACACTAATGAAAGAAATTAAAGATGATACAAACAGATGGAGAGATATACCATGTTCTTGGATTGGAAGAATCAATATTGTGAAAATGACTATACTACCCAAAGCAATCTACAGATTCAATGCAATCCCTATCAAATAACCAATGGCATTTTTTACGGAACTAGAACAAAAAATCTTAAAATTTGTATGGAGACACAAAAGACCCCGAATAGCCAAAGCAGTCTTGAGGGAAAACAACAGAGCTGGAGGAATCAGACTCCCTGACGTCAGACTATACTACAAAGCTACAGTAATCAAGACAATATGGTACTGGCACAAAAACAGAAACATAGATCAATGGAACAAGATAGAAAGCCCAGAGATAAACCCACGCACCTATGGTCAACTAATCTATGACAAAGGAGGTAAGGATATACAATGGAGAAAAGACAGTCTCTTCAATAAGTGGTGCTGGGAAAACTGGACAGCTACATGTAAAAGAATGAAATTAGAACACTCCCTAACACCATACAGAAAAATTAACTCAAAATGGATTAGAGATCTAAATGTAAAACTGGACACTATAAAACTCTTAGAGGAAAACATAGGAAGGACACTCTTTGACATAAATCACAGCAAGATCTTTTTTGATCCACCTCCTAGAGTAATGGAAATAAAAACAAAAATAAACAAATGGGACCTAATGAAACTTAAAAGCTTTTGCACAGCAAAGGAAACCATAAGCAAAACGAAAAGACAACCCTCAGAATGGGAGAAAATATTTGCAAACGAATCAATGGACAATTAATCTCCAAAATATATAAGCAGCTCATGCAGCTCAATATTAAAAAAACAAACAACCCAATCCAAAAATGGGCAGAAGACCTAAATAGACATTTCTCCAAAGAAGACATACAGATGGCCAAGAAGCACATGTAAAGCTGCTCAACATCACTAATTACTAGAGAAATGCAAATTAAAACTACAATGAGGTATCACCTCACACCAGTTAGAATGGGCATCATCAGAAAATCTACCAACAACAAATGCTGGAGAGGGTGTGGAGAAAAGGGAACCCTCTTTCACTGTTGGTGGGAATGTAAATTGATACAGCCACTATGGAGAACAGTATGGAGGTTGCTTAAAAAACTAAAAATAAAATTACCATATGATCCAGCAATCCCACTACTGGGCATATACCCAGAGAAAACTATAATTCAAAAAGACACATGCACCCCAATGTTCACTGCAGCACTATGTACAATAGCCAGGTCATGGAAGCAACCTAAATGCCCATCGACAGACGAATGGATAAAGAAGGTGTGGTACATATATACAATGGAATATTACTTGGCCATAAAAAGGAACGAAACTGGGTCATTTGTTGAGACGTGGATGGATCTAGAGACTGTCATACAGAGTGAAGTAAGTCATAAAGAGAAAAACAAATATCGTATGTTAACGCATGTATGTGGAACCTAGAAAAATGGTACAGATGAACCGGTTTTCAGGGCAGAAATTGAGACACAGATGTAGAGAACAAATGTATGGACACCAAGGGGGGAAAGGGGTGGGGTGGTGGTAGTGGTGATGTGATGAATTGGGCGATTGGGATTGACATGTATACACTGATGTGTATAAAATTGATGACCAATAAGAACCTGCTGTATAAAAAAAGTAAATTAAATTAAATTCAAAAATTTTAAAAAAAGAATCCGGGCACTAGATGCTAATCTGGAAGCACTGGAGAACTGAGAAAGAATCATTCCAAGTTCCAAAACAATAGGTCACTATATTTGAAAGATAGACTGGGAGAAGATTCAGCACTGAGATATGCAAAGAAATAATCAGTTTTGAAAGAAGTTAATTAGCTTATCTGTGTGGATTTAGTAAAATATACCTTCTCATCCTGCTCCAGTTAACTTACTAGAAAATACTGAATAATTTTGAGCAATCATATGTGATTTAATAACTTCCACCCTCCCACTCTTACCAGGCTTTATGTAAAATTGACATCTTTGAAGTTTGTCTTCTTTGAAAGTATTAAATATTGGGATAAAGAAAATTAGAATGTAGAAATTCTTCTTGATTAGCTGTAGATCATCTGAAAAAAATATAGCTAAGCTTTGAACAGCATCTTTCTTAAAAAAACATGACAGAACTCAATATCCATATGAAAGAGAAATTTATATAAATATGAAGAAGATGTGGTATTTGTGAATAAATGACCATTGCTTCTCGCAACTAGCAGATTTTTTTACTGTTACACATTATTAAAACACATAATTTTTTTAAATGTCATTATATGTGATCTAAAAATTCTATCTCCACAAATATTAACAATTAGCTTAAATATATCTCATCCTAAATGACATCACAATATCTCCATGTGTAGCCAATTTAAGATTTATCAATCAGCTCATAAAAATTCCAATGAAATGGATTACAAAACTATCACGGTAGTCAGTGCATCATGAATACTATAAAGATTCTCATATGCTATTTAACTCAACTGCTGCTTACCTTTACAGATTAAAGATTATATGTACATATATACATAATTTTTGCAATTATTTTATATATTTCTATTCATGCTTGGAGCAGGGGAGAAAACAGATATCCAAAGTATATCTTAGATGCTAATATTTATATAATATAGACTATTTGGGTAATATGGTTTAACATTATTTAGTAATTTATTAATTCAGGTAAGACTGCGTAAATTCAACCCCAGGGCCTGAATGCTCTGTACATTTTTAAATCAAACAACACTGACAATGTTAACAGGAGTATGACACAAAGTAAAGCAGAATATACTTTATCTTTCTATATCTATTTATATAGCTACATTAATCAGAATTGGCTACGTTATGCTGCAGTTACAATCTTTCATTGTTTCAGGGACTCAGCCTGAGAAAGGCTTCAACTCCATGTTACAAAAATTGCCAAGACAAAGTAGAGAGGGGGGACAGAAGGAGAGTAGACGATTCTGTACCACTCACCAACTCTCAAGTTTTTGCTTCTGCTCACATTCCATTGGCCAAAGCAAATGGATGACATATCTAATTTCTTCAGCTTATGGGGAATGTCAGTCCTATCATATGCCCAGAAACTGGGGAGTCAATAACATTTGGTGAACAGCACTAATCATTACTGTAAGAGTCAAATACGTGCCAAGCACCGTGGTAGTTACTACAGGCATCCATGCTATAAACACAGAAGTATAGCCTTTTAATTTAAGAGTATATATCATCAAAACTGTTCCTCAAAGTCTTCATTTTACATTTCTTATTTTGTTCTCCCAAAAGATTATTGGAAAATTGTTATTTAGTTGAAAATGTCAGGGGAAAAAAAGGTCTCATACCAAAAAGACACATTACTTTCTTTAATATTTCTTTTAACTATAGTTTTTCCTAAATTAAGCAGTTTGAAATCAAATTATTCTTGGTACAAGTGATTCATAATTACTCTTGGTACACTGATCCATTCAATCAACATTTATGAAGTTCCTACAATTCATAAGCTCAGAGCTAGTTGTTATGCAAGCTTTAAAGATATCTCTAAGTTTCCCTACCACAAGATACTTAAAATTGCATTACTCAATTTCTTACTGAATGATGACTTAAATCCATCTGTGTGGAGTGTCTTGGGTTCTAATACAGCACTACAGGTCTAAGTATGTAATTGAGATACATATAGTTTTTTGGTGTTTTGGGGGGTTTTTTTGTTTTTGTTTTTTACAGAGAACTTAGCAGTATTACAGCAGTTATCTAGCACAAACAATTAAAGCAAACACTATTAAAATCTCATTGTAGCAGAATAGTTTTAAAGAATCAGCTAACCAAATAATATTTTTAAATGGTGTTAGATTGGAAGAGCTATCTAGTGGGAAGTCACAGGGTTGTGTTCTATTCAATGTTTTGCCAAAGACTAAATTCTCGATATAAAAGCAGTACTCAAATTCATGATGACAAAGAGCATAGACAAAGCATAAGGAAAAGCCAGCATCATGTATGTTTCATTATTCAGCAATAATCTGGATGCCAACACCTGTGATTTATTCCATTTTTAACTCTATCACCATACCACTAGTCCTAGCTTGTTTCCTCAGAATTCTAAATTAGCTTCCACTCTTGAAAATTTTGAAATGTTTGTTTCCAAGAAAGTAATTTGGTCATCTTAGGCCTTGACTCATGCAAACTCTAAAACACTATCTATGGAAAATATTATCTGAGTTAAATGTGACACAGGCTAGTGAAGTATAAGGATCTACATTCTCAATTGCATCAAACTCTTCCAAAGTCCTAGCGATGTCATAGAAGTATGTTCACATGGTCATATGCTTTTACAAAATTTTTACAAATTAGATTTTAGCCACTTTCAATTAAGACCACTGGCTCTTTTCACTGCTTCTGCTCTGTGATTCTTCCCATATTCTGGGTGCCATTAAACTGGCTACAAGCATTGTTTTGATATTCAGCTAAGGCACAATTGATTTGGGAACAAATGTGGCAAAATATATTTGAGTTTTAGTCATGTTTATGTATATTTATGTAATTGTAGCTGTCTAGGCTTAGGAATGACTTTCAAGCATATTCCTAATGACCACTCAGCCAATGATTCTTTCATGGAAGTACAGGGCCAGAGATCATAGTGTATTTTGAATGTTCCCTGCAGGGGCCAGCACGAGAAGTATGTAGGTATTAGAAGAGAAACATGCTTAAATGTAGCCAGAAGATGGTTGTTGGAAAATTACTCTAGCTTTTATAACCATATATGATGAAACAGAGGTTCTCTCAACTCTGACAATCCTAGAATTTTATATGACATCAATAAAAAGTTGTGAGGCTGCAAGCAACTTTTCTATACTACCAATTTAAGATAAAAATTTTATTTAAAAAAAATTTTTTTAATTTAAATTTAAAAAATATTAAAACAATTAAATAAAAAATTAAAACAAAAGAAATAAAATAAAAATTCAATCATACTACAGGTAAGACATTCATACTTTGTTCTTTTTATAGAAAAAGATATGAAATTATTGTCATGTGAAGAAGTGGTCAAAGTATGCAGCCAAAACATGGGAAAATATATTGTAGAAGTGTTCTGGACAGGGCTTCCCTGGTGGCGCAGTGGTTGAGAATCTGCCTGCCAATGCAGGGGACATGGGTTCGAGCCCTGGTCTGGGAAGATCCCACATGCCGCGGAGCAAATGGGCCTGTGAGCCACAACTACTGAGCCTGCGCGTCTGGAGCCTGTGCTCCGCAACAACAGAGGCCGCGATAGTGAGAGGCCCGCGCACCGTGATGAAGAGTGGACCCCGCTCGCCGCAACTAGAGAAAGCCCTCGCACAGAAACGAAGACCCAACACAGCCAAAAATAAATTAATTAATTAATTTAAAAAAAAAAAAAAGAAGTGTTCTGGACAGTTAATTGATAACATGACATTATTTTTCAGGATGTTGCAATGGCCATGGTATCTACCAGCTTCTGAAGACATATAACTCTGATTTCTTTTCTCAGTCTAAATAATCATTTCATATGTAAATCTGTATTTGTGTGATTATAGATATATTTTTTATAGAGCCCTCCCAAAATTGCTCTAGCTTTAACTTAGGTCACTCAAAATTTGGAGCCACCCCTGAATCAGGACCTCCAGCATCACCATTCATCATCTTTATCATCACCATCTCCACTACAGTCAAGGCGGAATTATGCAAGAATGACAACTGAAAAACTCCAATCCCAAATTTCTTCTATAAATCTATAATATTTGAGCTGTCAAAATTGGTGGAGGTGTGTATGTGTATTTCATAAGAAAGTTTATTTATCCCTCTCTGTTCTGTTCTTCCAAAAATAATGAAGGAGGCTATGATAGCTGGTTTATCATCTCCCTCCCTTTACCACCCTCAGTCTGGTAAAGTATATCAGTCACATCATTGATGATGACTCAGTTTCAGCTGCCTTATATGGATAAAATAAGAAGGTTGGGCTGGATAAGCTCCAAGTCCTTCTGGCTTTTACTTACTATGATTATACCTCAGATATTAACCCAGTTTAGGATATTCAATAGACAAATGTATAAGTTATATTATTTTAAAATTATATGAACCCATCACCAAAGGCCAATGACTTAAACAGTCGTGCCTGTGTAATGAAGCCTCCATAAAAACCCCAAAGGATGGATCTCCAGGAGCTTCCACGTTGGTGAGCACGTGGGGATGTGGGGAGAGTGGTGCGCTCAGAGAGCATGGAGGCTCCGCGTCCTTCCCACATAATTTGCCCCAAAGCAACAGTTCCATCTGGCTGTGTCTGAGTTGTATCATTTTATGATAAACCGGTGATCTGGTGACCTTGTACAAGGGCTCTGACATGGAGGACTTCGGGTTCAGTGTAGCAGATGGCTTGCTGGAGAAAGGAGTATGTGTCAAAAATATTCGTCCAGCTGGGCCAGATCTTGGTGGCTTAAAGCCTTACGATAGGCTCTTACAGGTTAATCATTACCGAACGAGAGACTTTGACTACTGCCTTGTTGTGCCTCTCATAGAAGAATCTGGTAATAAGCTGGACTGGGTTATTAGTAGAAACCCCTTGGCTTCACAGAAGTCCATAGAACAGACTCTACCAGGAGAAGAACGGAGTGAACAGAACAGTGCTTTTTTCCAACAGTTGAGCCACGGTGGTAATTTGGAGATATGAGAACCCACTAATACATTATAGCGACACTTTTTATAAAGCAGGACAAAAGACGATATCTACATGGTGCTAAAAAAAAAAAAAACCTTTAAGATTTCTGTGACATTTGAAGCACAGATAATCATGTGGCATTAACTGCATGCACAGGGGTCTTTTAAATCTCATGGCTCATGTTCACTTCCCCTTTCAAGTTGAAGAGGTTTCTTTGTTGGTGATCACTGTGGTATACGACAGGCAAACCCCTGCCAAGCCCAAGAGTAGAGAAAAAGAAAAACAAGCAGGCCACCCCTTTCTACAGTTAACATCAGAGGAATATTTTACAAGTCCATCTTCCTATTCCTTTCTTTTTTTTTTTTTTAACATCTTTATTGGAGTATAATTGCTTTACAATGGTTAGTTTCTGCTTTATAACAAAGTGAATCAGTTATACATATACATATGTTCCCATATCTCTTCCCTCTTGCATCTCCCTCCCTCCCACCCTTCCTATCCCACCCTCTAGGTGGTCACAAAGCACTGAGCTGATCTCCCTGTGCTATGCAGCTGCTTCCCACTAGCTATCTATTTTACGTTTGGTAGTGTATATATGTCCATGCCACTCTCTCACTTTGTCACAGCTAACTCTTCCCCCTCCCCATATCCTCAAGTCCATTCTCTAGTAGGTCTGTGTCTTTATTCCCGTCTCGCCCCTAGGCTCTTCATGACCTTTTTTTTTTTCCCCCTTCGATTCCATATATATGTGTTAGCATATGGTATTTGTTTTTCTCTTTCTGACTTACTTCACTCTGGTATGACAGACTCTAGGTCCATCCATCTCACTACAAATAACTCAATTTCGTTTCTTTTTATGGCTGAGTAATATTCCATTGCATATATGTGTCACATCTTCTTTATCCATTCATCTGTTGATGGACACTTAGGTTGCTTCCATGTCCTGGCTATTGTAAATAGAGCTGCAATGAACATTTTGGTACATGACTCTTTCTGAATTCTGGTTTTCTCAGGGTATATGTCCAGTAGTGGGATTGCTGGGTCGTATGGTAGTTCTATTTTTAGTTTTTTAAGGAACCTCCATACTGTTCTCCATAGTGGCTATATCAATTTACATTCCCACCAAGAGGGCAAGAGTGTGAAATTAAGAAAACACTCCCATTTACCATTGCAACAAAAAGAATAAAATATCTAGGAATAAACCTACCTAAGGAGATAAAAGACCTGTATGCAGAAAACTATAAGACACTGATGAAAGAAATTAAAGATGATACAAACAGATGGAGAGATATACCATGTTCTTGGATTGGAAGAATCAACATTGTGAAAATGACTCTACTACCCAAAGCAATCTACAGATTCAATGCAATCCCTATCAAACTACCACTGGCATTTTTCACAGAACTAGAACAAAAAATTTCACAATTTGTATGGAAACACAAAAGACCCCGAATAGCCAAAGCAATCTTGAGAACGAAAAATGGAGCTGGAGGAATCAGGCTCCCTGACGTCAGACTATACTACAAAGCTACAGTAATCAAGACAGTATGGTACTGGCACAAAAACAGAAATACAGATCAATGGAACAGGATAGAAAGCCCAGAGATAAACCCACACACATATGGTCACCTTATCTTTGATAAAGGAGGCAAGAATATACAACGGAGAAAAGACAGCCTCTTCAATAAGTGGTGCTGGGAAAACTGGACAGGTACATGTAAAAGTATGAAATTAGAACACTCCCTAACACCATACACAAAAATAAACTCAAAATGGATTAAAGACCTAAATGTAAGGCCAGACACTATAAAACTCTTAGAGGAAAACATAGGCAGAACACTCTATGACATAAATCACAGCAAGATCCTTTTTGACCCACCTCCTTGAGAAATGAAAATAAAAACAAAAATAAACAAATGGGACCTAATGAAACTTAAAAGCTTTTGCACAGCAAAGGAAACCATAAACAAGACCAAAAGACAACCCTGAGAATGGAAGAAAATATTTGCAAAGGAAGCAACTGACAAAGGATTAATCTCCAAAATTTATAAGCAGCTCATGCAGCTCAATATCAAAAAAACAAACAACCCAATCCTATTCCTTTTTAAAATGAGAAATGTCTGTTAGAAAATGTTCTCTATTTCCCTAATTCACTTTGAAATCAGTTTCTTACTACGAAATCATTCTTGTAAGAATTTAACCAACAGGCTTTTCATAAAGCTGGCTCTACTAGGAGAACTAGTTTGGTGAACCGCTGGAACTGTTGCTATGGGAGGGGTACAGGTATAAAATCAGCTTACAACGTTTCAGCAATGATGCATGTAGGTAACCATAATAGGTGGTGGTAAGTGTTTTGCCCAAGTATAGGAATGATTTTAACTAAGATGTATGCTATTCCCTATGCAACAAATTATCAAACAGGGTATGTCTTGTGACCTGTTTTTTTATTTAAGGACACATTTTTAATAGCTGAAAAATCTCTGATAATGAATTAGGGTGTTTAGCAACACTGAGAATTAGTTATTTTTAAAATTCAAGACTAAGAATTTAAGAGAGAATGAAGAGTCTATTAAAATGAGGTTTATCTTAATGAAAGGCAAATCAAACTCATACTCTTGACATGTTTTGAAAACTGGTTATATTGAGGGGTGTACAGCACATGTACTTAAAAATGACACTGGACTGTCTTGTTCTGAGCCATGCCACTTAATGAAATTGTAAATACACTTTTCACAAAATGCATTGCCAATTATTATCATCCCTCAAAGCAATAAATTGTGACAGTTGCTTTTAATGTTTGTCAGCAACTGTTTTCATTTGTTCAGATATTCTGAATAGTTACACTAATAACTGTTATTTGGTGAATATAAAAAAAATAGATCTGTATATTAATTGTAGAATCTCCATACTGAAACAATTATTTTCCATTTTTATTTTGGTCAATAATTCAAACAACTTCTTAGGTAAAGCATTTGAACACTGTATCCTTTGCTTAAGGAAAAAAGTTCACCTTTCTTTTTTGTGCAAAGAAATGTATTATTTCAATCATAGTTCAGAACCACCAGGGCAAGAAAGTATAAAGCAGAATCATGTTAAGGAAAAAAAAAAAGATCATGAGTCACTTAAATATGTATTTTTATTTGTAACAAACAAGTATTAAACTGTAAGGTATTTTTGTACAAATTTAACACTTTAATAGCATGGTATTTATCGTCTATGTATGGTTTTGGGGAATTAAAAATTGTTGCAAATATTTGTATGGAAAAAAAAACCCTCTACCAAATGGAAGAAACAGTGATTTTAAAAAGAAAAAAAAATTATATGAAACTTATAAATAATAAATGAGATGAGCATGCAATATATCCTCTGGTTATACTATACATATATCCTCGATTTTGGAGAAAGTGGTCAGATGGGAGGAATTTTGAGGCCAAGGGAACAGAACAGGCAAAGATTTAAGGTAAAGGAGAACGTAATTATTGGGGGAGCTGGAAGTTTTTTATAACTGTAATATTCTACTACGGTTATTAGTATGTGATCAAAATAAGGCTGATGCAATTAAAAAGAGCCAATTTTAGATGCTGTATGTCATTCATGTGAAGAATCTGGAAATTTGAGAACACATGTCTCTATGTTCAGAAGAGTTATGTGATCAAATTGGTCCATGTATTAGTTTCCTACTGCCACTATAACAAATTACCACAAATTTAGTGGTTTAAAACACAAATCTATTATCTTACAGCTCTGGAGGCAGAGGTCTGAAATGGGTCTCATGAAGCTAAAATCAAGGTGTCCACAAAGATGCATTTCTTCTGAAGGCTGTAAGGGAGAAACCATTTCTTGTATTTCTAATTTCTAGAGGCCACCTGCATTACCTGGCTTGTAGCTGTATCACTCCACCCCCTTTGTCACATCTTCTGATTCTCCTTCCTTGCTCTTTCCCTTAGCAGGACTGTTTTAATTACATTTTACCCACCCAGATGATCCAGGATAATCTCCCCATCTGAACATCCTTAATTTAAATGCAACTGCAAAATTCCTTTTGCCACGTAAAATGCCATATTCACAAGTTCTAGAAGATGGGACATGGACATCTATGGAGGCCATTTTCTGCCTACCATATTGACTTAGATAATCTCCCTACAATCATTTAAAAATATTTAATCAATTCTCTGTAGCAATACGTACATGAGTGACTGTGGCTCAAAGGATGAACAAAATATGCATAGTCTCTTCTCTCATAGCATATAGAAGCTGGTAGAAGAGGAAGGTATTAGTCAAATTATCATGCAAATATACAATTATTCTGTGTAATTATAGCAAGAAACTGATTATCACGATTAAGAAACTGAATTTAAAGTACAGAAAGCTATAGCAGTTTATGAGAGGGAGATCAAATATAGCCTATAGTATCAAAGAAAGCTTTCCTAAGCAACTGAGAATAAAAACAAAAGTAAAGTGAAAAGTGCCTAGTATTTCATTTGTGAGGTCTATTAGATGGTGGAGAAAGCTTATTAGGTTTTCTCAAGAAGCACATTAACAGTTAAGAACATAGGAATAAGCCAGATTTCACTGAATTGAATAAAATGGCAGGTGAAAAAATTCAGGTAAGATACGCTGACAACTCTTCCAAGAAGTTTTGCTAAGAGGAGGGAGAGGGGAAAAAAACTAGAAGAGAACGTGAATTTGAAGGAGAAACAAAAAAAAAAAAAACATGTATGAGAAAGTAAAAATAGCAAGGTTGAGGTTAAAGATATAGTATTAGGAAGGAATAACTGATTAACAAAAGACCCCAAACCAGCTGGGAAGACATGGAACCCAGAGCCCAGATGGAGGAACAAACCTTAGAAGAATCACTCTGTTCATTGTATCAGAAGGGAAAGAGAAAGTATAATGTGAAGTTAAATTTTAGGTGTGCAGGTGAGAATTAGAGAGTTCCTTTGTCATAGAGTTCATTTCCTACAAAAGTGGGCGGCATGGTCCTATGTGCTTAGCAGCCAAAGTGGTATCATGGAGAAGACAGGACAGTTGGACTGATGAAAAATTAATGTTTTACCAAGGAGATGAGATGAAAAATGGTGGATAATGGAGTAGAGGGTATTGCCAAGAAAATGGTTATGTCATATATAAATGAAATTTTAAAAAACTGAAGAGAGGAGAGAGCTAAATAGAAGAGTCATATCACTAACTCCTTCAATTCACTCATTCACTTGACAGATATCTATCAAGACATACTATGTGCCAAGATCTACCTAGGCATTAAAGAGTCAAGGAAACAGCAATTTCAGAAAAGTTAAAGAAGTGAAGTAATATGACAGAAAGCTGGAAAGATAAAGTTATGGTCTGAAAATGAGATTTGAAATCAAGGTTACAGATATTATCAGTTAGGAATGGCTGATATACGTATCAGAAACAAAAGTGGTTAAAGGAAAAGGTAATGAACGGGCTCAAGTAAATGAAAAGTCCAAGGGATGAGTTAGCTTAATGCCAGAAGACCCAAGGCTCAAATATCAGGACTTGGAATATCTCCATTCTTGGGTATAAAACATGTTTTTTTTTGGTTTCATTCCCAGGTACAATAGGTGTCAAAGTGTTTCCTACAGAGCAAATGGCCATAGAAACCTTAGCCTCATATCCTTTCAGTTACATCCAATAAGAAACACCAAAGGTTTTGCCCAATCTTCCACAAATATTCTGTGAAAGAAAAAGATTGGACCAGCTTAGGTTAGGCTAAACTAGTTACTGTTACTAGTTACTAGCAATACTTTGGCTTCCAAGGGGGTTCTCCAGAAAGGGAACCATCAAGACAAATGGCCTTGGATCCCCAAGGGAGGAATGAATAAAATGAAATAGAGGACTGTAGCTAGAAGAATGCAAATGGGATGCTGGAGAAGTAAACTATGAACATCCACTAAAAAGACATAGTTTTTCTATTTCTAATGTTAGTAACTCCTCTTATATGGCCACAAGAGTTGATGGCTAACATGGATGGGAGGTAGAAATCATTAGAACTGAGAAATTCAAAGTAGTGTTGGTTCACCAGGTTAGACATTAAAGTCACCTGGGACAATGGCACATCTTGGGAGAGAGTAGTAGACTTCTATGTGCAAAAGGCTTTTAAAATAAAAGTGAATGAGAAGGGGCTTCCCTGGTGGCGCAGTGGTTGAGAATCTGCCTGCTAATGCAGGGGACACGGGTTCGAGCCCTGGTCTGGGAAGATCCCACATGCCACGGAGCGGCTGGGCCCGTGTGCCACAACTGCTGAGCCTGCGTGTCTGGAGCCTGTGCCCCGCAACGGGAGGGGCCACGATAGTGAAAGGCCCGCGCACCGCGATGAAGAGCGGTTCCCGTACCGCGATGAAGAGTGGCCCCCACTTGCCGCAACTGGAGAAAGCCCTCGCACGAACTGAAGACCTAACACAGACAAAAATAAAAAAATAAATAAATAAAGTAGCTATAAATACCCTAACCCTAATGCGTACCCTAACCCTAACCCCTACCCTAACCCTAACACGAAAAAAAAAAAAAAAAAAAAAAAGTGAATGAGAAGGCTGATGGAGGGAAATAAAGAAGGCAGAGATGGCAAAGCTAGATGACTCAAGCCTACTATTATTTTTCTAAATAATGTTATATCCCACATATTGTCAAATACCATTTTAATCGATATTTTAATATTATCCTTGAAAAAATGATTACTTTGAATTTCTTAGTAACTGACTTGTCTAACTTTTTTTTAATGTTTTAGGAAATTAAAATATAGTGAAAATACTCAAAGTACTTTCAGATTGAACAATTTACATAATACATATTTAATCCTTGGACTTTTAATACATTTTTGTCTCTTTCCACATTAAAAAAGAGTAATTTCTTACTTTGTCATTCTGATTATATACACTCAACTTTAATAACATTTGTTTTTCATTTCCCAGGAATTTTCATGAAATTTCATTCATACTACTAGAAGCAATGTGACACTATGTTATATACATGCATACACATATATTAGAAGATTGATATTTGTAAAAACATACTTTTAAAAAGATATTTTTTTCAAGAATCTAAATAATGGGGGTGGGGGAGAGGGAACTGGATGAAGGCAGTCAAAGGGACAAGATTCTGATTATAAGATATATAAGTACTAGAGATGTAATATATAACATGAACAATTCACACTGCTGTGTGTTCTATATGAAATTTGTTAAGGGTAAATCCTAACAGTTCTCATAGTAATAAAAAAACTTTTTTCTATTTCTTTAACTTTGTATCTACATGAGATGATGTTCACTAAACTTAATGTGATAGTCACTTCATGATGTAAGTCAACTAATTATGCTGTATATCTTAAAGTTACAGTGCTGTATGTCAATTATTATCTCAATAAAAATGGAAGAAAAAATCTAAATTATTATTATACATTTTAAATAATAATGCAAGAAAATATTTAGAGTGGGCTTTTGTTTGAGAAATAGAAATTATGGGAAATGTAACTCAATTTCAGTTTTCATTAACACTAATATATGTCTAATCTGGAATAATTTATTCTTAGATTCCATGCTTTTAGAAGCAGATATGTGAAGGAAGCAGAATATGCCACCCCAAAATGCACCACTTTAGCAGGTGAATTATTTGGGGCTGAAGGCAGTCAAGACCAGCAGACTCAGAAAGAGCTTTTTTACCTCCTTCTTAACTGCCTAAAAAGAATTTGGATAGGGGGCTGAATCCAGGAGAGAGCTATTACCAGAGATAACTTTATCTGAAAGACTCCTCTACATAGCAGGGCAAATATCTGATTACCAAACATCTGCTCTTCTCATCCTCCTGTGAATTACCCCTCTCCCCTTTGAAGCCCCAGACCCCTATCTCTACCCTTAGCTCAGGATAGCATGTAAGCCTCAACTGGCTGACTGCCTTTAAGTGTCATGTCTTTGTGGGGTTCCCATATGTACATAAATAAATTTGTTTCTTCTGTTAGTCTGTCTTATATCAATTTAATTATTAGACGAGCCAAAGAACCTAGCAGGGAAAAGTTTTCCATCACTGCACATTATTCATGTTAATTTTTTAAAAACTTATACTATTGATAGAAAAATATAAGTGCCCAACTCAATAGAACATGAAATGAATCAGTGAAAGAAAAACGTCTCTTTGCTTGTTCAAACAACTTAGATCATTCAAGTAGCTTACTACTACAGGTTATGTGTCTTTTTTTGGCATTATGAAGGAAAATAAACTATATAGAAATTCAGACAGATACAAGAACATGAGATATCTTGAAGACATTGAAACTGAATCCCAGGCATTATGTTATCACAATGATTTAATGAAGCTATCATTACCATATCAGAATTCCCATCAGATGCCGATATTATTTAGACCTCAGAAACGCATGTTTAACAAGGCAAAAAATAAGAACGACTAAGTAAACAAATTTGAAATTGGCATAGAGCTGATATATATTCAAAATTTCATAATGCTTTAATAAGGTAAAGAAAAAGGAAAAAAAACGTTAAAGGCTTTCAGAGTGTATACTATTCAGGCTCTAAGTAAATGAAACTCCTTTTTTGATGTTATTGCTTGTTACTGAGTAAATTATTACTTATGCCTCTGCAAAGGCAAGGTTTTAAGAGCCATAAGCATCTAATACTTTAAAAATTATTTCTACAATGTTCGATAATTTTTCAAAAGGCATATACAGAGGAAATTCCAATTATTAAATAAAAAAAAGAAATGCACGTTTACCTTCTTACCTTCTGAATAGTTACAACTGAATGGAGTACTTTTCCTCCTCCCCACCTCCTCCTCCCATTCTCCCTCTCATTCTCACTTTCTCCTTCCCTCTTCCCCACTTCCTAAGTGTGGCAGAAAAACAACCTGAGAAAAATGCCTTTTCGTTATTCTATAGCCACACGTTTTCATTTTTCAAACTCATTATATTTGACAAGAATTAATTTAAATTACACTAATGAATCTGCACTTGTATGAGGAATTATTTTTTGGTTGACAAATAAAATGTTCCTTAGATAAAATAGTAGACAAAACAGCACTGTTTTGAGGGAAGACAATAAAGGCTTTCTAAGTATAAGGGAAACTTAGTCATGAGAAATAGCTGAATTGATTTCCAAAGAGCGATCAAATTCTTCCACTTCTTCAAATAAACTTCCCATGCAGCACTGCATAAAGAGCCCCCTTGTGAGACACTATTTTACTATTCTGCTGTAAGATTATAATCTACATTAAGGATAGACAAGTTCTAACTTTTTAATATTTCTTAGATAATACCAAAACTGATAGCCACAATGTGTGATATTAACTTCATCTAAAAATGCATTCCAGATACTCCTGTGAATAGGGAAATCTGTGTGAATTATACTCTAGTCTAGCCTACAGAAAGAAATGACAGCCCAGTCTCTCAGCTTCTTGGCGGTAGCTGTCCCTTCAGCCTTTTACTTAATTTCCAGGACTTGAATTTACCGCCATGTCCTCTGAAGAAGGGAAGCTCTTCGTGGGAGGGCTCAGCTTCAACACTGATGAGCAAGCTCTGGAAGACCACTTCAGCAGCTTTGGACCTATTTCTGAGGTGGTTGTTGTCAAGGACCGGGAGACTCAGCGATCCCAGGGTTTTGGCTTCATCACCTTCACCAACCCAGAACATGCCTCAGATGCCATGAGAGCCATGAATGGAGAGTCTCTGGACGGTCGTCAGATCCGTGTAGACCATGTGGGCAAGTTGGCCCGGGGAACAAGAGGGGGTGCCTTTGGGGCCTATGGGCGTGGTCGCAGCTACTCTAGAGGTGGTGGGGACCAGGGCTATGGAAGTGGCAGGTATGACAGCCGACCTGGAGGATATGGATATGGAAGGTCCAGAGACTATGGCAGCAGAAGTCAGGGTGGTTATGACCACTACTCAGGAGGAAATTACAGGGATAATTATGACAGCTGAGATGAGGCATGCACACCTAATGTAGATACACAAGGAATAAAACTTCTTCTGATCCAGGACCATCCCTCCAAATGGCTGTATTTATAAAGATTTTTGGAGCTGCACTGAAACATCTGTTTTAGTTACATCAACTTCTTTTTCTGAGTAGAGCTCCCAAGGTAGCTTGTTAAAGACCTTTCAGAAAGTTCCATGTGTTTTTTTTTTTAATTTTTCTCCCATTTAAAGACAAATTCTGAGACATTTGTGGAGTCTGGATATTTTTTCCTTTTTTACCAGTTTTTTAGTTGGGGCTCTCAGGAATGTTGGTTCTGGCAAAAAATGTTTGGCCAGACTGATTTTTTTAAATAATGTGCATCTAGGAACATTTTAAACACCTGTACACAATGTTTAATCGTGATTAGGAAGCAATTTCTGACTGTAACTATAAGAAATGAAGAACATGATTACTTAGAGGTGTTTTTTACTCCAGATCTCTGCCTTGATTATATAGAAGTTTCTTAAAAATATTTGTGTGTAATTTTTTTTTTAATACTGGAAGAAAAAAATAATTCTGTTGTGTTTCATGTAGCATTTAGGATGTCTTTCACCGAATTGATTAAAAAGATGAAATCTGAAAACAAACAAACAAAAAAAAACAAAAACAAAAAGAAATGACAGATGGAAGGTCATTAATGCTGAAAAATATGGAGAGGCACTGAGGTTTTTTGTTTTGGTTTTGGTTTTTAACAGAGCATCTATGAATACATTTATGTTATTTGTCTCAACCTCCAGTTTTGAATTTTTTAGAGGAAGTGTGGAGGAAGATTTTGGCAAGAAAGGAGGAAGAGGAAAGGAGGAAATCTAAGTCTCAACCCCATGATCTGCCTCAGTTCCAAGTATAGAGATTTTGTTCTTAGTTAGAAACATTTTTCCTCCAAGAGTTAAACATGGTAAAGAAGGTCCACTGGGTAAGAGAAAATGCTTTGGGGCTACAAATGTATTCATTCATTTAACAGAACTTAAGTACCTACTATATGCCGCTCCAGATAAAGCTAGGAAACAATATCTGCTCTCAAGTAGCTCACTGTCTAAAAAAGGGCTGGGGAGGGCCAGAATATATACCACGAGGTATGATATAGTCAAATTTCAATAATATGTATATGCACTGGTTACTAAGGAAGAACAGGAGTTAGCAACACTGAGGAAGGAAAAAAGTATTCAACTTAGAACAGTACAAATACACAGGACTAAAAAGGGTCTTGAATCAAAAAACTGAACAGCAAATACCTTGATATATCTGGAATACAGGACTGTGAGTAAATGTAAAACAATCTGACTGAAAAGTAGGTAGGGCTTTTAACACTGTTAAAAAGTTAAGGGGCTTCCCTCGTGGCGCAGTGGTTGAGAATCTGCCTGTCAATGCAGGGGACATGGGTTCGAGCCCTGGTCTGGGAAGATCCCACATGCAACGGAGCAACTAGGCCCATGAGCCACAACTACTGAGCCTGCATGTCTGGAGCCTGTGCTCCACAACAAGAGAGGCCGCGATAGTGAGAGGCCCGCACACCGTGATGAAGAGTGGCCCCCACTTGCCACAACTAGAGAAAGCCCTTGCACAGAAACGAAGACCCAACACAGCCAAAAATAAATAAATTAATTAATTATTAAAAAGTTAAGAAATATTATAAACATAAAAATGAGATACCATTGAAGGATTTTCATATAGTAATAATGCCTATTTTTAAAAAACACCTAATTCTAGAAAATAAAGAACAAAGCAAATAAAAATCACATATCATTCTTAAGAAAATCAATATTAACTTATATTGCATTTCTATCATAAATACAAAATAAGAACTCCTTTTTTGCAATATGACCACAATACCAATAGCAAACTGAAAAAAAAAAAGTAAGAATTCCTTAATGACTCAAATACCCAGTTGGTGCTAGAATTCTGAAATAGGATAATGATATGACCGCAATCGCATTGGCAGTGGTAGAGAGGGGAAAATTGAGGTGGGTGGGGACAAAACAAAACAGTAATATGACTAACTAGAAGCCCAGTGTAAAATCCCAGACAAGCAGGTATGCCCAGAAGATGCTTGGCTTCTAGTTCGGAAAGGTTCCAGATGGGACTTTACCTTTATTCGACTCCATCCATTCACACTAATAGAGTAACTAGTTCTACCTATATTGAAGATGATTAATTTTAGCAAAATTCTAGTCAAAAAAATGATTAGGCTTTCTAGAACGGGAACCCATAAAATTCAAATATTAGAAAACAAGAATTCTTAACTCTTGGATCCCCTATATTAAAGTTTGCAAAGTTATAATAATTAACCTTTATATATAATTATGAGTCCTTTTATATAGGAGTATAATAGCTTTTAGGCCGTGAAGCAATGACTAAGTCATTAAAGGGCAATTTCTGACCATTTCAGCTTGGAAGGCAGTTTTTCTAAGAATTACAAAGCAGGGACAGAGACAAGGAGAAGTAAGAGATTCAAGTTCAAAAACTACAGATGCGTAATATTCTTGGTACTGCCCTGTCCAAACTTGGCTGTCTACATTCCCAACTAACCCTGGAACATCCGTTTCAACAGTATTGGACCTCCTGAAGAATAAAATGAGATCTCCTTTTGTGACGAAGTCTAAGGTAAACTTGGAAATTTGGGAAAGGATACTTCCCACACTCATACCCCCTAGAATTATATGGGCAGAAGAGGGAGGGCCTCTTTTTTAAAATCAAATGCTCTTATAGAACATTTAGTACTTCCCAAATTCGTAATCTCCATCCAACTCCCCACTCAGGGAATAAACCAGCCACATCATAAGGCAGCTTTTAGTCCCTGATTCCATCACCAAATTTGCTCGTCTTTTTATTTATTTATTTATTTTTGGCTGTGTCGGGTCTTCGTTGCTGCGCGCGGGGTTTCTCTAGTTGCGGCGAGCAGGGGCTACTCTTCGTTGTGGTGCGCAGGCTTCTCATTTCAGTGGCTTCTCTGTTGTGGAATGTGGGCTCTAGGCATGCGGGCTTCAGTAGTTGTGGCTCGCAGGCTCTAGAGCACAGGCTCAGTAGTTGTGGCTCACGGGCTTAGGTGCTCCAGGGCACGTGGGATCTTCCCAGACCAGGGATCGAACCCGTGTCCCCTGCATTGGCAGGTGGATTCCCAACCACTGCACCACCAGAGAAGTCCCTCACTAGTCTTATATATACATAGAGGAGTTGATTAAATTCTTAATATCCCCATTTTGTAGGATAAAAATTGAAGGAGGTAAGAATATAATATTTAATGAACCCCTTTATGCACCACACACTGTACAGGACATTTTACCTGTTTTATTTCACTTAATGAGCAGATGGCTGATGGTTTAGCCATTGGAATAATTTGCTAACAGTAAAAATGTGGTAGAGAATTAAGTCTGAAAGCATCACATATCAAGTAGTATAAAAAGCTGTATGTTCTTCACTCACCTCTTAATTCAAATTATGTTGTGGCACCTAATATGCATATAATGACTTTGTTTTGTTCAATGTAAAGACTAATTTGTCTGAAAGATTTAGTACTGATCCATGTAGAACTATGGTATCGGAATTTGAGCGTCAGTTATTTTTTAAATGTGTAACATTATTGACCATATACGTTATAACTTATGAAATATACAATATTAGAAAAAGATACCTATGAGGAGAAACCATTTGCCATTTTAAAGCTACATTAATATAGGAAAAGTTAACTATCAACTTAGTCACTTGAGACATTTTTTAAACAATTTCTGGATCTCACTTTGAATTTTTATCCTCAAAGCTTTCTGTATAGTGTGGGTATTGGCTAGAGGTCTGCAGGGGCTGGTTGCAGAGAACTAGGAAAACATTTCACCTTCTCCCTCACTGCGATGCTCAGTGTGCACCCACACTCCCTGTGGTTTGCACCTCTAGATTTATAAGAAGAACAAACCAGGAAAAAAGTAAACATGTAAAAGGAAAGTAGATAGGATGCTAGAATGTGAATAAGCCTTCAGAATAATTTGCTCCAAAATCAAAGAAGGTAATTTAAGCTAGCAAAAGATCAAGGGCACGAGCTCTTAGCCATAGATTCTGGCACTGCACAGAACCTCGTTAGCGTTAGGGGTTCAAACAGAGGCCCCTCTAGAGAGGCAACTGAGGGAACCAAACTCCAGAAGCCCATCAGGAAGCTGACACTATTTCTTTTGGGAATAAGTTCTTTTCAGAATGGTATATATGTTTCCTGAGAACTATTGTGTTTTTTTTTCCCTACAGTATAGGATTAAACATCCTGATGAACAAAGGACATTTCTGAACGCTTTTCCACATGGTTTGAACCACGGCCAATGCCTCTTAAAATAAAAGACCTTGTCAATTTAAATTCTGGTGTCCTATGTTTGATTTGATTTTATTATTTTTAGTTTCGTAAGCCAATAGTTTCTCAAGCCAGGTGGGTGCAAACGGTAATCACAGAAGTTCAGTTGATTAACTTTCATTTATTCTTTATGTGGAAAAAAATTGAAAATACTATGATTCCTGGTACTGCTAGACAAATAGGATTTGTAACTATTTTACAAATACTAAAACACATACATTTACTGAGCGCTTTTCATGTCGCAGGCACTGAGAAGCTCTTTACATGTATTAACTCATTTAATCTTCATTTTTACCCTACGAGATATGTGCTATTACTCATTTTTTATACAAAAGAAAACTAAGTCACAGACAGTTTAAGAAACCTACTCAATGTAACTCAGGAGATGACAAAAAAGGATTCATATCCCTCAGCTTGGCTTTATAGTTCTATGCTCTTATCTGCTATGTCACACCATGTTTACCGAGTTTTCCTTCTGTTGTCTGGTGTTAGCCTAAGTTTTTCCAGATTATCAGCTGTTAGAAGGCAAACAATTTAAAACAAAAATAGAGTCCATGGACTGAATTAAGGATTAAGGAAAACAGTGATGTAACTTTAAGAAGAGATTTTTTAAAGTATGTTCTGGCATAAATCAGTGATTCTCCAGAAATAGGATTATCTAGGCCTGGCATAAATCAGTGATTCTCCAGAAATAGGATTATCTAGGCCAGCCTCCCAAAATGCCAACTGAATTTCAGAACCATTTTCTTAATGTCCGCAAGGCAAGTAGCAAATAGAAGATATTATTAGATACTGCCAATTAACCAACAGTTAAAATGTATTCATTTTTATGTAAATAATTCAACAAAAATTGGCAATTCACAAAGTTGTGAACTACATGAATACAAACTATGAATCTTTGATTAAGATTCGCAGAACTGTTTTTAATGAGTCAATTTTGGAAGTGCTTTCTGTAGAAGAGTAACTCTAGGAGAAAATAGTTGTATATAAAATAGAGCAAATACCCATTATGAGGCACAAGCTGGAGAAAAGTAGGTCATGTTCTCATACTTAGCAATCTAAAGAAAACAGTATAGAAATCTAAAAAATTGTTTATGTATATATAATAATTTATAAACTAATTCCTTATGGTTATTTCATAGAGGAGCACTTTCTTGGAGTCAAAGAACTCTCAGTGCCCTACCTTTCTTATTTAAGAATCCCATGATCCATTCCTCTCATAGGTAAATTGTTAAGTGTATATTATTTGCATTTGATGTATATATGTCACAAACATGTGTCTTCTGTTTTAGTATTTGGTGATCTGGTAGTTTTGCTTTATTTACTTGCCACATATTTTAGAACTGTCACTTAGATGGTATCCAGATGAAAACAGGAAATATGACATTGAGGGGTCTGGGAAAGTCACTCCTTAAGTGACATTTTGGCACAAAAAAGAAAAAGTAGAGGCATTCCTGATAAATCTCTGAATATTTGAAGAAAAAATATGTTCTGAGTTGCTCCTGCTCCAAAATGTTAAACTGAGCTTCCAAAGTAAGATTCTAGATAAGGATTTATTATGGGGACCACAAATCAGTGCAATGACTCTTAAGCCCCTCAGTCACACTGATGAAGGTTTAAAGTACAGTCATTCTGAAGAATGGAGGGATGGGAAGCCCTATCTCCCAACTCCAAATCAATAAAGAAGAGCTGTAGGAAGGGAAGGAGATCCACTGAATGAGTGCTTATCAGCTTTGCATTTTCCAGGTTAAGGTCAAACACCTGGCTACCTTTTTTTTTTGATGAAAGGCACAATGGAGAGGTCATTCCCACTAGTCAGCTGGTACTCAGTTTTCAAGAAAATGAATTTATCAGGATTTTCCACAGACCAGATGCAGGCCACATAAATGAAAGAGCACATATGGGATCATTTAAGTTCTTTTCATGAAGACCACTGGAAGAGGTGTAAAGACCTCAGCAAAAGAAAGAGTAAGTGACAGGTCAGAATGGAGATACATCAAGAGAACTGCTAAGTAAGCCAACCTGAAAAAGGCTATATATTGTATAATTCCAACAATATGACATTCTAGAACAGAAAAAAGTATGAAGACAGTAAAAAGATTAGTGGTTTCCAGGGATTAGTCGATAGGGAGGGATGAATAGAGCACAGAAGATTTTTAGGGCAATGAAACTACTCTGCACAATACTCTAATTGCCAATATATGATTATACATTTGTCAAACACATAAAAGGTAAAACTGAGTGAATCCTAATATAAACCATGGGAT
Source organism: Balaenoptera acutorostrata (assembly GCF_949987535.1). Lineage (NCBI taxonomy): Eukaryota > Metazoa > Chordata > Mammalia > Artiodactyla > Balaenopteridae > Balaenoptera > Balaenoptera acutorostrata. The sequence continues at coordinate 67,241,447 of NC_080070.1, forward strand.
ATAGTTAATATATCAACATTCATTTGTCAATTTTAAAAAATGTACTATACCAGTGCAAGATGTTCACAGGGAAAACTGCAGGGGGTGGGGAGGGGGGCTATATGGAAGTCTCTGTACATTCTACTCAATTTTCCTATGAGCATAAACTGCTCAAAAAATAAAGTTTCTTGAAATAAAAATAAAGGTATCTCAAAAAGAAAGCAGCCAGAAATTGTTTTAAAAGACAGCACCAACCACGAAAGAGGAGGAGAGGTAAGAGAATGGGGGAAGGAAAAGGAAATGAATAGTATTTGAAGGTGTGAGACAGGGTGAAATTATTTGAAACATGGTTGGTATGCACTCACAGATGAATGCTTTCAGAGACATTATTGTCCACCTTGCCAATTGCAGAGAATTCTGAGACTAGTGGTTAGGAAGCTTCCATGAGTGTCACTCTTGATCCTTAGTCAAGTCACAATTTGTCCTTAAGGATACTTTTTATATACCTCTAGCTGCAAATATTTATAAGGGTCTCCCATTACCCTAACGTTCGTTTTCCAAATACCTGAATTTATAAGGTAGGATAGAAAAATATCACTACCCAAAAATATTCATAAGTGAATTGATGACCTGTAAAACCCATTATCACTGAAATCTCCCCAATTAATACTAGTTTTCCATATTCGTTGCTCAACCTCTTTAACGTTCAGTCCCTACTGACTGTCGACTGGAATGCTGAAAATACTATGCAAATAATATTAAATCATTTACAAAGTAAAATTTTAAAAGTAGCAAATTATCTATAAAGTGATGTTGGAAAATACAATTGGAAAGCCATAGACAAATGGTGATATACCAGAGTTTAACAAATTAAAAACTGAAGAAAAGAATCCAAGTTTCAGAAAAGATTAATTTGAGTATCAAAGCATTAATAAAAGATCTTTGGGAAAATGGGTAGTGCCTGATATCAGATGTTTATAAAAGAGATCCTTGTACTGACTGGCTGTAGGATTCAAACATAAGGTGAAAGGATCAGGTCATACCGTCCTATCATTTTGTTTGGAAAATTATAATACCCTAAACTATTGTAAATAAGAGGAAAATACCTCTATAAGTTTCTTTCATTTTTTAAGATACTGTCCTACTATGTCCACCCCCCCCAACTACCTACTATGACATTTTGATCCTTTTAATGTATGTATAGTGGGCTTTTTCTGATACAATTATGTGTTAATTTTTGAATTTTATTTATTTTTTATACAGCAGGTTCTTATTAGTTATCTATTTTATACATATTAGTATATATATGTCAATCACAACAATTATGTTTTGATAAGATTCCCATAATTGCCCCCATACTTGTGAACACTTGCCCTATTCATAAATCTATAGGAAATATGACAAAAGAATATACCAAGCATCTTCCACTGGTTTCGCCCCACCTTTAAGTCTAGAGTACCATTATATTTAATTAACAAAACAATTAGTATTTTTGTAACTGCAATGTAGTATTTTAACATAATTTTACACTGATTGGCCCTCATTTCTATTTCCAATGCTGTGTCTGTCACTATTGTTGGCACTGAAAGACATAGGAGAAGTGGAATATAGTATCCATGCCTGAGAGAGCTGCGTTCAGGTTAGAGTTCTTTTATAATTGTAAATCAAAAAAGAGGTATTCATAGTTAATAATCATTTAATTATTTAACTTAATTATTCACAATTTAATTAGTGAAAGGGGTGAGGGCTGCAGCAGAAAATATTTAAAGGACAAAATCAAAGAGGCAGAACTTAATCCTACCCTTTAGAGATGTTTTAAATAGCCAGAAAAATATGGAAACAACCTAAGTGTCCATCAGCGGATGAAGAGATAAGATGTGGTGTATATACAGAATGGAATATTATTCAGCCATGAGAAAGAAGCAACTCCTGCACTTTGCAACAACACAGATGGACCCTGAGGCATTATGTTAAGTGAAACAAGTCAGAAGCAGAAAGGCAAATACTACATGGCATCACATATTTAAAATCTAAATAAAAAATCAAACTCATAGAACAGTAGAAAAGTGGTTGCTAGGGACTGGGGGAAATAAGGAAATGTTGGTAAAAGGGCACAAACTTTCAGCTATAAGATGAATAAGATCTGAGGATCTAATATATAACACGGTGACTACAGTTGATAACACTATTGTATAACACTACTGTATAACTGAAATTTGCTAAGAAAGGAGAACTTAAATGTTCTCACACACAAAAAGATAAATATGTGAGGCGATGGATGTGGTAATTAACTAGACAGGGAGGAATCCTCTCAACGTATATCGTAATGTGCACTCTAAATATCTTTACAATTTTGTCAATTATATCACAATTGAAAAAAGGAGAAAAAGGAGACGTGTGCTCAATCATTTAAAAAGCAAAAAAAGCCATATTTGTAAAACATAGGTAATAGGATACATAAAAAATTAAATACCCAGAAAAGCGTAGAGAATGTCCCCAATAGATTTAACGGTAAAAAGACAAAAATGAACAGTGGCAGTTTTTTAAGAGCAATGGGGCCTAACAGGAATGGTATTTTATTAGGAAGCAAGGGATACAAAGTTACAGAGGACAAATATAGAGTAAATTGAGAGTTTATTACTTCCTTGCTAATCATTAGTTTAAAATGCTATTGCAAAAGTGTTTCAAATTAGCAACATGTAAGGATCTGTTCAAAGAAGTAAAATTAATGTTTGTCTGCCCTTGAAATAGTTAACTTATTTCTGTGTTTTCCATAGTTTTAAGCACAGGATCTTTTTAACTTTTAAATTATATAATTGTATAGAGAAATTTTTTCTTTAAGAAATAAATACCTTGTACACCATTCTCATCTCTACTTAATCTCAGAATCTGAGTTTTATATTTTGCTCTGTCCTGAATGACAGAAGGCTTTTCTCTCCTTGTTCTCTAGTCTGTACAACTCCCAGCTGCCAGAAGATTATTCCATTCTCATTCCTACTCCCTTGTCTTTCTACAGTCCAATACAAATACAGAAAAGGAGAAGGAAAAAAAGGCAATGTTGGGCATGTCTTTCATGAGTATAAATTTTTATTGATTTTCTCCATTTCCTACAAGCACACACCTTTGAAAAAAGAGGAAAAAAAACCAAAACACTCCTCCCTTAAGCTTTTATCCTTCTTGGCAGAATGTGGTTTAAAATGTACATACAATAACTTAACTGTCTTTATAGCTCCCTAGGTATCTGCAGTTGTTATAACCGTCTTTAAATATCACTGCTCTGGCAAGATGCCTTATAATGTGTTTCTAAAAGATTTTGTATTTCTAAGAGAGAATACTGTATAAAGCCTTTAACATTTGTTTTATTTAACTGAAAGGAGTTTCATAATAATCACTGTGTACAGTTATAAGTAGAGCTCACAAATAAATTTTGTTTTCAAATATTAAAGCCGATTTCAAGTAAATGCTTGATTTTATAATATCCTCTACTTGTTTGAAAAGATCCTTGGGCAATGTAAAATAATTTATGTCTAAAAGGAGACTTGTGATTATTCAATATATTCCATAGATGTTGCTGCACTATTCAGAACTCAGCACACACTGGGTATTCTGTAAGCATTGAGTGACTTAGTGTGAGCCTCTAACCCTGCAGCTGTCCCGTCACGAGGATGAAAGCTTTAATAATTGCTCATTCAGAATTCTTCATTTTTAGCTGACACATTTCCTTTCATTTTACATGGGTCTATTATCTAATGTTCTGAAAAACTAATAAAATGTGGACCTGCATATTTGGAGAATAAAACTTTTCTATTTTGTCAACCTTTTATTTAAAAAACAAAGCTTTCTGGGTTGGGGTTTGATTTGGGGGCTCATTTGCTGACATTAACTTCAAGGGCACATATTTTTGATATAAGCATGTCCTTTTATTTTTCCCAGATTAACAGATCTTCCAAAGTCTCAACATTTTTTCAAACTGCCACTGGGGAAGTCATAAATTGCTTTATCCTATAATAAGAAATTTATTCTTATTATAGAGTCTGTTCATTTTGTTTAGATTGTGGCAAGACAAGATGTGGTTAGGTATATCTAGAACTGATACTTCCAAGGCTGTTTCCACAATTGAACCAAAATTGAAGACCAAAGCAGTTTCTCATTATTGTTGAGCTGATTAAGAAGATTATTCTGTAAAAAAACAACTGAGAAGTAAATAGACACTTATGGAATGGATAGATCATGCGACATTTAGGTTTTTGCTTAAGTTATCAAAAAATATTTCAAGTGTGGGATACAACCTAATTTTACACCTTGACATTAATTTTTAATGTTTCCAAATTAAAGTGAACACAAGCTGTTTTGTAAATGCTACTTTCATTGAAAAAAAACTCTTGTTCATATATAAAGATGCTGTATTGGTCCACTACTAGAGATGCTCTTAGAGAACTGTTCATCTAGGAGGAAATAATTGTGGGGTTTTTTTTTTCCTTAGTTCCCTTTGTAAAACAAAAGCAAACATTTGAGACAATTGGTAGAGTTAGATGTAAAACCGCAATCTTATATTCCACTGTTTGCTCTTTGCCAGCTCCTGTTTTAATCATTTAAACTATAAGCAACATTGTCTGAATTATACTAAAGCATTTATATGAATTATGAGAAATGTAAAATTCAAGCCATTTTAAAGAGGGAGTTCTGGTTAAGTAACTTGTGTAAGGTTACACAGCTATTAAGTAGCAAAAGCAACCTTCAGTCAATCTTAACCACCAAACTGGAAGCTTCCCACATTGAATTCTCGGTACCCTTTGGGGAAAAAATTCCTTGCCTATCATGTTATGGTTCACAGCTTTGTCGTCATTAAAGGAATCTTCTAAGAATTTTCGGAACAAGTGATCTAATATACACAATGATAGGTGTGCATGTCCTGTGTCGGTCCCTGAACAAAGTTTGTAAACACTGTGTTTAAGTATATATGTAGAACAGTCCACACAATTGCCTCTAACAAGAATATGGCTCTTTAGAGTAAAGAGAAACCCTATAAATCCTTCTGATATATTGTCCATCAAAATATTACTTATCTGACTCTCATATACACACACACCTTTACATATATTTACATAACCACATACACACATAATTTAGTCTTACAGAAGTTAGTTCCTTCCATAAACCCAACAGATATGAATCTAGCAGGAGAAAGCAAGAGGCGAGAATTTAGCAAAAAATAATTTGAAAAGCACTACAGCAGGACAAAAAGGGCAGGGGGAAAACTAGCTGGTAGCTAATACTTGTGGGTAATTCAAATGTGCTAGGCAATATTCTAAGTGCTTTATATATATTAAGTCATTCAACCCTCACAGCAAGGCATTGAAGATGTATAAATATGTCACTTTACAAACTCAACCGCAGGGAGGATAGCTAATATATTCAAAAATCACATGGCTAGGAAATGGTGAAGCCAAGATTTGCATGCAGTCAGTCCGGCTCCAGAAACCACATTTGTCACCATTAATGGGCTAGTTTTGTTTAAATCAAGAGTGCAACATCCTCCAAACATGTAAGAATATCAAATCTCTAGTGTGTGTGATTGAAAGTACTATCATGGTGGTAATGATTTATGCTAGCAAGAATATTGTTTTGTGATAAATCAACATTTATTACAAGTCAATGACAATGTAATTTTAAAAGAACCAAATCCAACTCTGGATTCTTGAACTGTTACTAGAAGACAACCCAGTTTCAGTCATGCATTAAATATATTATGATATATTAGCCACAATGTTTAAAATATTTACAGATGCTCCATACTCCTATACTTAATATCTGATTCTGAATCACCTATTTAAATACTTAAGTCCCACTATTTCAGCCTGGTATTCTCATGCACAATATCAAAGCTACCTAGGGACAAAATAGCAAATGGGAGAAATTTATTTCATGATGCATTTTACAGCCAATTCCAGGAACCAACATGGATGAACTACCATCTACCCTTTATTACCCAAATCTTCCTTCAACTATTCCCAATGATTCTAACATCGCTGTACATTAAACAGATGAAAATTCCTGTGAAACTATTCAATGTGTTTTATATTTATCGCTAATAGCAGCTTTCATTGTTACTTACCTGGTTTCACATCAAGTCTGTCACATGGCTGGTTAAATTAAGGGCATCATTTTTTACCCAATGCAAAAGGTGTTTTACTTTAAATCATGGTGATTGAAGAGAAATTTAATTAAAGGAGTTTGAAGAGTGGATGAATACTTGTGAAATTTCTAAACCTTATAAAAACTCAAGTGCTTCTAAAGAAAATGGAGTGGTTATTTTACTCATTACTTTATACCGAAATGTATTGATTTCAGTAACAAGTGTTAGCACAATCATTTGTCTTATAAATCATTCAAGTTAACAAGTTTAATATCCTTTAATTATAGTTTAAATACAGCCTAGAGTTAAAATAATTAATGATTTAATTCAACCACAATCTGATTCCTTTCAAACAGATTGCCAATTTCATTATCATTTATTAAACAATTATTTTCCTATCTATAAAAATTCTCACAGGTGGGATTTTTATTGGCAAATGAATTTCTATACATCTATGGTATCATGTAGATTATAAATGAATAAACAATTATTTCTATAATATAATTCAGTAAACACCTATAAAGCTATTTAAGAAAAATTGTATGCCAAGTAGTTAATAAATTTGACAAACACCATGTAACTCAGAACTAGAGTTTACCAGAATTTGAACATTCAAATATATAAACCAGAACATAAAATATTTAATACATCAAGCACTGAAAGTTGTAAAATCAGCACTATTAAAAATAACTGAATAATCAAAATAAGAAAGCTGGTTCAAATTCCTTAAGAATTGTGTTGTTTTTTTTTTAATTCAACAAAAGTTAGAATCTAGAAAATGTTGAAAAAAATGAGAGTTTTAAGAAAGACTGCCATAATCTACTAAAGAAGGAAAGGATTATTAATAATAATTCCTGTGGCTTTTTCCAGATAAATGTTCTCTCACATTTTTGAACTATGATTTTATACCTCTAAACTAAGACAATTTACACAAATGATTTTAAAATATTATTTCCTATTCCTTCATTAAATAAGACTAATATTTGTATCAAATTAAGCTATTCTCACTTATGTAAAACTGACCCACCCACAAAAAAAAAAAATCAAACCTTTGAAATAAAACAAAAACAAAACACTGCCACAAAATCTTAACTTTCTGCGACCCAGCAATCCCACTACTGGGCATATACCCTGAGAAAACCATAGTTCAAAAAGAGTCATGTACCAAAATGTTCATTGCAGCTCTATTTACAATAGCCAAGACATGGAAGCAACCAAAGTGTCCATCATCAGATGAATGGATAAAGATGTGGCACATATATACAATGGAATATTACTCAGCCATAAAAAGAAATGAAATGGAGGTATTTGTAATGAGGTGGATGGAGTTAGAGTCTGTCATACAGAGTGAAGTAAGTCAGAAAGAGAAAAACAAATATAGTATGCTAACACATATATATGGAATCTAAGGAAAAAAAAAAAAAGGTCATGAAGAACCTAGTGGCAAGATGGGAATAAAGACACAGACCTACTAAAGAATGGACTTGAGGACACGGGGAGGGGGAAGGGTAAGCTGGGACAAAGTGAGAGAGTGGCATGGACATATATACACTACCAAATGTAAAATAGATAGCTAGTGGGAAGCAGCCACATAGCACAGGGAGATCAGCTCGGTGCTTTGTGACCGCCTTGGGGGGTGGGATGGGGAGGGTGGGAGGGAGGAGATATGGGAACGTGTGTATATGTGTAGCTGATTCACTTTGTTATAAAGCAGAAACTAACACACAATTGTGAAGCAATTATACTTCAATAAAGATGTTTAAAAAAAAAATCTTAACTTTCTTGGACTGCTTTTTATCATGGAGATTAAAGATGTACGCGAAGGTTTTAATCTTCCCAGCCCTACCAGTTGATGCAGAACCTTAATCTAAGATTCAGTTATAAAATGGGGGAGTAGGATTACATGACCTGTGCATACACCGTCAACTCAAAATTACTTTCCAAGCTTGTTTTAACACTTAATTTCAGAAGACAAGATGGGTACAGGAAAGAACTAAGTTTTAAAATATGGAACTCTATATTTATAACAACATTTTCACTAAAATTATAATATTTACTGCTCTCCAAAACTTGGGTTATTTTCTCAAAGCAGTAGTTTATTCTATGAAAAGATAATGATACTGTACACCCCAATATGGACACTTAGTTAAAAATATCAAAATATTCTTTCAACTTCAGATGGATTCACACTGATCCTTTGCCTCCCACCCCTGGAATTTTTCTTTTTTTTTTTTTAATCTCTAATTTAAGAGCTATGAAGCTGTGGAGGGAAAATGAACAAGGAGTTGCACAAAGTTATTTTGTCAGATCCTACTGATTACATATTTATGGAGAAATAAGCATCCTTGAAACCATGTTTAAAAAGGTAAGAGACTAGAGACAAGAAGATCAAAGAGCTAGGTACTTTTTCTTCTTTTAAAGAACAGAAAAATGCACCACGGATATTCATTTTTTTATATATACTATAGCTCAATTTGTGTGGTTGAACAAGTCATAGTGAGTTGGATGCCTTCTGTTTTGGATGTTTTATTAACTGAGGTTAATTTCCCTGGCATGCAGATACTTATTTGTATAATTTTACTAAAAGTTAAGAAAAAGGCCAAAGCCAAGCCAAGCCTTTTTGTTTATGAGATTATCAAAACCTATCTGCACATTTTTAGAGCCTTCCTAAACCTGTATCACTCCTCTGAAATTTAGTATTTGTCTTTAATTTCATAATACATTGGTTTATTTTCCTCAGACCACTGGAAGTTACAAAATCAAAGAAAGCAAAAGTGATACTACTTCTCGGATAGTCACCATTCAAGTACCATTTAAACACCTTCCCAGTGTTTAAAGCCAAAGCAGTGGTTCTGAGATTTCAAATGTTTACATACTATCCACAGCCACATGTGCCTTTGATGTTGGATTATTTGAAAATAATTAACTGGCATTTGGATTTACACATCTGTGCAATCTGACCTTCAAATATTAGCTCTGCCTTCAACAATTGGACTCCATTTTGAACTTTACCAGAATCTTTCTTCTTTATTTTTCCCCTAAAACTATTTTATATAAATGGCCCAGAGAGTCCCTGATTTGTGCCCCTATTTTCATAGCTACATGTTTAGTTGTATCTTTAAGAAGCTGTTTTATTGTGTTTACTATTAAAGGAGTCAAAGAAGACTGATTAGGGAAGCTGAAGCTTCCTTCTTCACATCTGGGAACAGCAGCCAGAAACAAGGAATCAAGATAAGTTTATGCTTTTGGTCACCACTTTCTTCTAGCCCAGGCTCAGAAATCTGTTGATTTCTATTGCCTCACCCCAGTCATTCTGGTAATTCAACTAAACAGATGAATGAGCACCTAACTGAGCCCAATACTGAACTAGGAGTTATGACATTTGTGTAAAAATCAAAAGTATTAATAACGTATTATTTGCTTACATTGTGTCAGGCACTGTGTTAATAAGATCTGTTTCTCACTATAAGATTTGAGGTAAGTACTAATATTATGCTCAGGTACTGATATAGAAACCAAAGCTTTGGACAGATTAAGCACATTGGCCAAGATCCCACAGCTGAGCCAGAGACAAAGCAATTATGGAATAACTGTTTCTTTAAAGAAGTTAGGCTCCTTAGTGAGCATAAAAAACTTTCTCCCACTGTCTTTCAACCTTCTCTGGGCTAGTTCTTTCCCTGCTCCTGGATAAAACCTTAGGAAGTATCCACAGCTTTCCAGTTCCCTTTAATCAAAAGAATAATTTCAGGGCTTCCCTGGTGGTGCAGTGGTTGAGGGTCTGCCTGCCGGTGCGGGGAACACGGGTTCGAGCCCTGGTCTGGGAGGATCCCACATGCCGCGGAGCGACTGGGCCCGTGAGCCACAACTGCTGAGCCTGCGCGTCTGGAGCCTGTGCTCCGCAACAAGAGAGGCCGCGATGGTGAGAGGCCCGCGCACCGCGATGAGGAGTGGCCCCCGCTTGCCGCAACTAGAGAGAGCCCTCGCACAGAAACGGGGACCCAACACAGCCAAAAATAAATAATTAATTAATTAATTAAAAAAGTGTTTGCAAGGCAATTAAAAATAAAAAAAACTCTTTAAAAAAAAAAAAAAAGAATAATTTCATTTCACTAGTTAAAATGTCCACTTAACATAATAATCAAAATCTCAAACTTCATAGGAAGGTGAAACTTCCGCTTTTCCCAGCCTGACCCTATTTCAGACTAAGAAGCCTGTAGTGGTGACCGGGTTAGTGCTTTCTTCTCCTCGTCCTTCCCCCTTCACTAGACTGTGACTCCTTAGGGGTCACATGGGGGAAGGGGAAGGTACCACTGTCATGTACAGGCAGAGTCCTCTGGGTGACAGAGGACAAATCCTGACTGGGGAGAAGGAACACATTTGTCCATTTCTCAAAGGACATCCAGCTGAACACTGAACTTGCCCTGACATGAAATATTCCTCTCTGCTGGTGGCTTCCACTCACTTCCCGAGGTCCACCTTTGATCCTCTTGGTTAGAAAAACTTTCAAAATGGCTTCAGGCCAACTTCTTCCCAAGAATCAACAGTCAAATTTATACATCCTTCCCCCACTACATACGTCATTGCAGTTTACTCCTAATGCAGCTTCCTAACTCTCTGTGCTCAGGCAGGTGCATTTGTCTCATCTTTTCAGGCACATGTAAGTGTTAATCTCCAAAACTCCAAGAAACATTACCAAGCCCTATGAATGGATACTTTGAACCTTCTCCAACTTGATTTCAGGTGAGGGGGAAACATTCCCCTTCTTCAAAAAGGCTCTCGTTTCATTCCTCCATAGGAAATGGGTAAAGCACTGTTAATTTGACCCAAATAAGCCTCTCCACAGATCTCAACATCCTCATCAAACCTCTAGCTACCCCTAATGTATCTTCCTAGTAACTGATAAACTCAATTGAAAACTACATTTTCACTATCTTGTTTCCAAGTCTTATGTGAGTGGGGTAGATCTGCCTTGAAATGTATGCAACACATGGGCACAATTCTTGTATTCCTCAGTTGAAATTCTCCAATATTTAACACGTGTTATGGTATCTTAGAGGTTAAAGAGAAAAGGGAGAATTTTCCCAACGGTAACCTTGGAAATACCTGATGAAGAGGTTTACAGAATCTGATCTGCATAGACTATCCATCCAACCTAAGCAATTTCAAATAACACCTCATCTAGGGCTGAGATCTCAACTCGAATTATTAATATACACCAGAAAATGGGGTAGCAAACCCCAAATCCTTCAAAATACCATGGATATATGTATAGTCATGATCTAATCAGACATCAAATTTTATATTACACTCACCTTCAAGTATATTTACATGTATATATTATAGCAACCATATAAAAGATTAACTTATATAATTTATATATTAATTACTATAATTAATTATTTTATTTAATGATAAAATATCTTAAGTACTCGAAATAGAAATTCATCACAGATAATGATTCAAGGTAAATTCTAGTGAAATCAGGGAAAACAGAGTACATCTTAAGGCAAAGAAGGGACTCAGGTGAGTCTAATTTTTAGGGGAACTCATCCAGGCAGTCCGAGATACAAGTGAACCAAATTAGAAATTAAAGGTTTAATTAGCGTATAAGCTATTTTCATGTAACCCAGCAAGACTTTCAAAGTATTCATTCTTAAACATCTAGGCCCACACACAGTGAATTTAACACGTATGTGCCACACTCATGTTCAGACATAATATTTCAACTAAACAACATTTCAAATACAACTCAAAGGTAAATTATTCACCACTCTACCCAGTTTAAACCTACGTTTTACTACTTTTTTGCTTAAGAAAAAAAAATTATGACTAAAGAAAAATCTTTGGCAGAAAAATCAAATACTCAACAGTTTATAAAGTTAGATAACTTACCCAGCCTTTGGTCTAGGAGTATTCAAGGGTCTCCTGATGGAGAGGGAAGAGGAAAAGATCATGATCAGAATCACCTGGAAACACCCTGTCCCACCTCGAGCCGTTAGGGGTGGGGAAGCCGAATATGCATGTACAGTCTGAAAAACAGTTATATAGCATATTCCCGCTAATCAAACCACTGACACTCTTTTAAGGTTGAGGAAACTGCTCCCAAACTGTTGTTACTTGTCTTAGACCCCACCATTAGTAAGCAAAACTCCAACACAAATCTTCAGACTCCTTTTACTCTATCATACATGAAACTGAAGTTGTATCAAGGTAGCTTAGAAAACTAATGCCAAACCTGTAAACTACTTCAGAAAAGTTTCCTTATCCCCGTTTCCCTGCCCCCCCCCAATTCTCCTCTTCCAAATAGGTTACATTCACAGAACTGTTGATAAGTATCTCTCAGTAAAATATGCACAGTGCCAGGGTTTTAACACAATTAGCAAAGTTAACGTTAACTTTATTTTCATATAATGTCAACATTAACCCTAGATGCAGGCAAGAGACGATGGGAACTTATTTTTTAAATTTTCAAACGACTTATCCTACCATTTTGTTAACCAGTTCTAGTTTCAGGTGAACAGGATTATTCCATTAAACTAAGTCTGCTTGTCTAATGAGACCCCTCTATATTTAACCCTCAGTATGGTCTTTGTTTTTTCACTGAGTCTAACTTCAGGTCATATTTGTTCAAGGGAATAAAAGATGACAGCTTTGAATGATGAAACTAGACCATAAATACGCTAATTTAAAGTATTTACTGTTTCCATTGGATCAAATCTCCCCTACTCTCCCCACGGCCTAGTCCGCCCCTCCCCGCCCCCCTAAAAAAGATAATAAACGATATGGAGAACTATTTTGGAACTTTCAGTTCTTGGGATGTTGTCTAAACAGGCAAAATTTAGAAGCAACAGTGTTGACCGTGAGTTGTTGCCCAAAAAAAGCACTGAGCCGAGGCCTTGCGGGGCGCCCTCTCCATGGGCTGTCCGGGGCGGGCACAGGGGGCTGCTCGCGGTGCCCTGGAAGACAGGACAGACAGGAGCGCCAGAGATACTCACTCAGCCTGCGGGCGCAGCGCCGTGGAAGAGGGAGGCCGACACTGACTGGGTCGCGGCGCGGAGCGCGGAGCGCAGAGCCAGGCAGGGAACGCGCTCAAGACCTGCGCCCGGGCGTGACCTAGGGGCTGGGCCTACCTGCCCCGGGCTCTAGACCCCTGCACCCCGCCCATCGCCCGGGCCGCGCCTGCGCCGCCCGAGCCGTGCGTCCCAGACGCACTGCAGCTGCGGCGGGTCCCGGCCCCCTGTCTCCGCCAGGCTGACACATCCCTGCCCGGAGGATGGACCCGCGGCGCTCCCGGCCTCAGCTCGTTCCAGCCCCTGTCCTGTGCACGCTCGTTAGAGCCACGAGGTCCACGTCTCCTCGCAGTGGTCCCACAGCAACCTGTGGCCAGGCTCGGGACCCAAACCCTGGGTCCCAGGAAAGCCCTTTAGTGTCCTGCTCTATTACAGTAGTCCCTTACTTGGAACTTCTACATTTCAGACAACAAAGGAAAAGGATAGATAGGTGCAGTAAATGAAAAAAACATATATGTTTTACCTTGAAATGACTGCATAGCTGGTTGGTAAGCTTCAGAACTAATCAAGAGAGCTAAATTAAAAAATTAAGGTCTTCTAAGAATTACAGAACTTCATAGCCAAAGCAGACTTAAAGGCCATCTATTCTAACCCTGTCCTCCATCAAAATTTGCAATCAGCAGGTGGTGATCATTGCTGACAATGGTGGAATAGCTGGAGCAGGTAATAGCTGAGAGCTCCTAGGAAAGTAAGGCAGCATGAAGCACAATATGCGTCAATACTTAACACCTGATATGAAGATGGCTGACATTGAAGTTTCACTTTACAATAGAGAGGCTTAAGTTTCATGTGTATTTGTGTTGTGTACATGTGTATTTCATAATCACCTAGGCATCTCCAGCACAACAGATTCTATGTGAGCAGAGGGTGATGACCCATGTGATTCTCACAGCCATTCCTCAACATTTACAACACGCTGCACCATACTCCAGCATCTTCTAGAATAGTGAATAGCAACTCTGGCTTGTATATAGATACCACCTGTAGAGCTTTAAAAATAAGAGTACCTGGATTCCAGCCCCAGAGATTCTGATTTGTATGGGTGAGGACCTGAATTGTTGTAAAAGCTCCCCAGCTGATTCCAATGTACTACCAGGCTTGAAAACAATTATTTTAGGATTATGGCCTTAAAGACTGAGGAAAGTCAGGGTAAAATAAGCAATAACAGAAATTTGGAGGAAGTATTTATATGCTTTAATTTATACACTTTAATCTTAGTTTGGAAATTAATATTATATTTTTGCTTTCATTTTAGCAAAAAGCATATATATAATATGCATATTACATATATATACACACACATATATATATATAGCCTAAACCAAACGCTAGCTAACCAAATCCAAAACTGTGCTCAAAAGAGAACACAGTATGATCAAATATAATTGACACTATTGATGTATGTAAAGTTTAACATCAAAAAATATATATATCTACAATTCTCACTGATGAATCAAGAAGAAAAATTGTAAGATTATGTTTATATATGGATAAAAGGAATTTGATACAGTCTATTCCTACATGTTGTAAAAATTATCAGCAAACTGGGAAATCTGTCAGTTTCTACTAATTAAACATACTCCTACCTACGACCCAGAAATCCTGCAATCAGCATATACTCAAGTGAAATTAGTCCATACGAAACAACAAAGAAGAAACAACAAGAAAACAAGAAACAGCAAAAGAAACAACAAAAAACCCTTGTGCAAGAATATCCAGAGCAGTTTATTCATAATAGCTCCAGGTGTGTGTTGGAGTCAGCTTGCAGAAGCTCACAAGGAACATTGCAAGATTGTTGTTAAGCCATGCAGCTTGAAATTGGCTGTGGTGAAAGTACTTACACCGGGGAATTGGCAAATGCTACAAGTCAGTGTGTACAGTGCTACAAATCCCCCTCCCCCCAAAACCTTCAGCCCTTTACCAGCACACCATTGAATAGTTCCAAACTAAATGTCCATCAACAGAAAATTAGATAAACAAAAGGTGATGTATTCATAAAATACTGTATAGTGATAAAAAGAACAAATTACTGATGCAATAATATGAATGAATCTCAGAAACATTATGTTGATTGAAGGAAGTCAGACGAAAGGAATACATAACTAACCTGTAATTATCAAATTCAGAATACTGATTACCTCTGGAGGTAAAGTGTTATTGAGTATAAAGGGGCATGGAGAGATTTGGGGGATGGTTAAAATGTTCTACATTTTCATCTAACAGGTAGTGACATGGTTATATGTATGTATAAACATTCACTGAGATGGATACTATATGTAAATTAAACCTCAATAATTAAAAATTAAGGTTTAAAAATAGGTTTGTACGAAACATCAAGATTTACAAAGATCTGAGGCAATTTTGAAAAAGTTGACCAAAAAAATCCATTTGATTCAATCATGTCCTGTTGAATATTAAGACATGTAACAACTACAACAGTAAAAGCATATGGAATAAGCAAAACAGACAAATAACGTCATGAAAAGAATACAGAGCTCAGCAAGATATAAACACAATTTTGATATATGGTAAATAAGGCTCCACAAAGCAATGAGTTATAAAGAGATTATTTAATAGATTATGGAGGGAAAACTGGATATGATTACACGAAGGAAAATAAGACTCAATCATTAACTGACACTTTAAGTAAAATAATGGAGAATATCTTTGTGACTTCAACATGGGAAAGTACTTATTGAAGAAAATCCGGAGACTGAAATCCATAAATCAAAAATTGATGTGTTTGAATAGATCAAAAGTAAAGATTTCTGTTGAATGATAAAGACCACAGAGAAAGGTAGCAGACAGCCAGGAAGAAGCCAACTGCTGTATGTAATACTGCCAAGGGACCAATGTCTAGAACTGTACTCTTAAGCACAGTAGCCACTAGCCACATGTGACTATTTAAATGTAAATTAGTTGGAGTTAAGTAAAATGAAAAATTCACTTCCTTAGTGCCACCAGCCATATTCCAAGTGCTCAATAGTTACATGTGGCCAGTGCTATCAAATTAGACAGAAAGAAACAGAACATTTTTATCACTGCAGAAAGTTCTATTGAACAATGCTAGTCTAGCATATAGGAGTTTCTGCAAATAAACTGGAAAAGGATAGGAAACATGATTGAAAAATTGGCCAAAAACAAAAAACTTAGACAAAAAAAGACTAGTCACAGAGGAGAAACCCATGTAGTTTACATGTAAATGAGTTTCTCAAATTTACTAGTAATCCAAGAAATGCAAGTTTAAAAGATACTGTACTTCACCTATTGAACTGGAAAAATTTGAATGTTGTATAATACCAAGGGTAGTCAAGGATGTAAAGAACTAGGAATCCACGGGGCTTCCCTGGTGGCGCAGTGGTTGAGAATCTGCCTGCTAGTGCAGGGGACACGGGTTCGAGCCCTGGTCTGGGAGGATCCCACATGCCGCGGAGCAGCTGGGCCCGTGAGCCACAATTGCTGAGCCTGCGCGTCTGGAGCCTGTGCCCCGCGACGGGAGGGGCCGCGATGGAGAGGGGCCCGCGCACCGCGATGAAGAGCGGTCCCCGCACCGCGATGAAGAGTGGCCCCCGCTTGCCGCAACTGGAGAAAGCCCTCGCACGAACCGAAGACCCAACACAGCCAAAAATAAATAAATAAATAAATAAATAAATAAGAAAATCCTTAAAAAAAAAAAAAAAAGAAACTACTGCTGCTAATTAAAAAAAAAAAAAAAAAGAACTAGGAATCCTCATGCACAATTTGTTGGAATATAAATTGTTATGATTTTACTAGCAAGCAGTTGATCAATATATAGTCAAATTGAATATGTGTATAAATTATGCCCCAGTGGCTCCACCCACAGAGAAATTCTCTCAGAATTTCACAAAGGTATTTATATAAGGTTATTCATTGTAGTGTTTTATGTAGTTCCAGAAGTTGAAGACATATACATACTAGGTATCCATCCTTCCAGGAATGGATAAGCAAAATGTAGTGGATGCACACTGTCAGATACTATGAAGCAATTAGACACAATTCATTATGTAAATTTACATAGAGCAATGTAAATAAGCATTTAAATATATTTTTGAATATATTATGAATGCTATAAGAAGTATCAAACAGAATAAAGACTACATACAAAAATATTTATGTAAATTAAAACATATATATACAAAATAACTATATTTTATAATGATATATATAGAAAAATATGTGTACATATATGTACATGTCATGCACATACATACACACATACACATAATAACAGTAGGAGTGGACATAGGACAAAGGGAAAAACAAATAAAAGAACAATTGAGAAAAGAAATGCATACATCAGTCGAATAGAATAGAGTGTCCAGAGTCCAGAAATCCACCCACACACATATAGGAAATTGATATCCAACAAAGATGCAAAGTCAACTCAACGGAAAATGACAGTCTTTCAACAAATGGTGCAGGAACAAATGGGCATCTATATGCAAAAAAAAAAAGAAAAAGAAAAAGATAAAAAGTAAAGAAATAAAGAACCTCAACCCATACCTTGTCCCACATACAAATATTAATTCAAAATAGATCATAAACCTAAATATAAAACGTAAAACTAGAAAATATTTAGAATAAAATGATAGAAAACCTTTGGGACCTTGAATTAAACAAAGATTTCTTAAATATAACACTAAAAGCGTGATCCATAAAAGAAAAATAAAGATAAATTGGACTTCATTAAATTAGAAAATTTTGCTTTTCTAAGACACTGCCATAAATGAAAAGGCCTACTCCAGAGTGGGAGAAGATATTTGCAAAACTTATCTCTGATAAAGGACTTGTATCTAGAATATATAAAGAACTGTTAAAACGCTAAGAAAATCTAATAGAAAATGGGCAAATGGTTTAAACAGACACCTTACCAAAGAAGGTACGCAGATGGCAAATAAACATGTGAAAAGATACTCTTCATCATTAGTCATTAAGGAAATGCAAATTAAAACCACAATGAAATACCACTAAACGTGTATTAGAATGGTGACAGTTAAAAGACTGACAGGGCAAAGTGTTGGTGAGGATGTGGGATTCTTGCACAAAGCTAGTGAAATTGTAAACTGGCACAACCATTTTGTAAAAAAGCTTGACAGTCTCTTTAAAAGTAAACATTCATCTACCGTATGACCCAGCTATTCCGCACCTAGGTATTAAAACAACAGAAATGAAACACATGTCCACACAAGACATACATTATTGCTCATAACAACTTTATTTGAAATAGACAAAAAGTGGAAAAAACCCAAATGTCAATTAACAGATGAATTGATAAACAAATGCTATACTCCGGAATACTACTTAGCAATAAAAGGAGGGAACTATTGATGCAAAATGCAACATAGATGATTCTCAAAATAATTATGCTGCATAAAAGAAGCTAGACAAAATTTCATGCATACTGTATGATTTCATTTATAAAAAATTCTAGAAATTGCAAACTAATCTATAGTGATTAGAACAGATTTGTGGTTGGGAGAGTAGCAGAAAGGAGAGATTACAAAGAGACACAAGGAAACTTTTGGGGCTGATGCTCATTATCTTGATTGTAGTGATGGTTTCATAAATGTTTTCATATGTCAAAACTCATCAAATCATACACCTTAAATAGGTTCAGTTTCTCATATGTAAATTATATGGCAATAAAGTTGTAAAAAATTAAGAGGAAGAAAGAATGAAAACAAGAGAGAAGCTTTGCATGGAACAGTATTGACTGACAGTGTGCCATGAACTGGAAAAGGTGAGTTTATCTACTTCATCCATCTGCACCTAAGGTCCTCTGAAAATATTTTAAATGAAAAATCATGCTTGACTAGAAGATGTGCTCGATGCTCTCAATCATGGCTGCTCAGAACCAGAGGTAACCTATTCCATCTGTCATTCAGTGCTAGCTAACCTTACCATGGCTATAAGAGAAAAAAAATCTGCCTTTGATATGCAAGCATTAAAACTGTTAACCTAAACAAATTAGGAGCAATCATTGGTGTCATGAACAGCTAAAGGTTGGAGAAGATTTTCATAGTGTTGTAAGAACGAGACTTGCGTTTTGGTAGTTTATCTAAAACGAACAACCTGAACAACACTGTCCATGTTAGTATGGGCACCAATCCTTCTGTCTCCTTATTATCTCTTCAAAGGATTTTTACTCCCATAAATAAAATACCAAACTAGTTTCACTCCTCTTTGGAGTTAAAAAAAAATCATCTCTTACTCCAGGCCTTTATTAGGTATGAATTGTCCAGTACAAACTCATGTCTAAAGGAACCATATTGCTTTAAGGATATTCACAAAAAAATGATATTCAGACACAGACGTCCTTAATGGGTGCACCATATTGGAAGATTCTCCTAATACTCTTAGGATGGGGAAGATTTTGGAAAATAAAAAGTTCATGAACAAAGATGACCTATTTCCACCACCTTCATCAAAGTCAAAGCTAATATATGACATACTAAGGATAATGAAGCCTAGAAGGAAACAATGTAAAAGACAGTAGCAACTGAATTACCCTGCATATATTGAGCATGTTCAGCATATGCCCCTAAAAAAGGAAAGGGGAAAATACAACTCAATTTATGGTGGCCCTCAAAATTACCCAGAAAAGCTCTTCAGAGACCCTTTCTTTGAAAGAGATGATTATTAATTTCAAGGTAACATTGAAGCTGGGTCAAACAGAAAAATGTAACTATTTCATAGCAGGATGTTTTCCTAGAATGTTGTAAGTGGTCATAGAATACCTAAACTCTTTACAGAGAGGCAAAAAATATCTTGCAGACTGTGGAGCATGCAGGATGGTAGTTTTCTTCCTGAAGTGAAAACACTGATTCATTGCTCTTACTCTGATACGTAACAAATGCTGGAGTTGCAAAGAGAATTACTTTTCACTTTAGCTTTGCTATTAACTTTATATACAACTTTGCTCAAATTTCAGGCCTTCTGTATCTCTTGCTTTTTATAAAACTGCAAAAGCCTATCTTTGAAGATTAATACAAATCTTAAGCTATTTTCCACAAAAATATGTTAAAAGTATTTTAGGCTTATAAGAAAGAAATTATGACACTATCTTTTAAAAAGATATAGCAAAGAGATGTGACTATTCAGATGAGAAACATTAAATGATATATTTTCAATATTTGCTTGATTGGAGGTTGTTTGAAATCTGTAGCTTGATGCAATAAAACTATCCTGAATCACTGCAGTCTTATACTGATTGACATGTCAAAAGCTCCACTGAGAAAAGCCTTGTATGATTGTCATCAAAAGATTGTAAAGTGACATGCTTTTCAAAGATGAGATCAAGCAGTCACACTGGGTATTATGTGTATAATACATTGTGTATTATATTATGTGGCATTGCAGCATCAGTTTATGAAGTACCATGTGAAAAATACCATGACTTAGGTAAGAGTAATCCAAGTTTTCCTATACATAATCCTACATATAAATGGATTTTACTGAACAGTAATCTTAATTATCTGTTTTTCACTCTGCAAGAAAAAAAAAGCTTGATTCTACAATAGGCCTTTTTAATTTACAGTTAGCTGACTGAAGTGCATGCAAATGGAAATAAAACTGCAGCCCTGGGACATTCTAAAACATGACACATGAGGTTGCCAAGGTAACCCACCAGGAGGCTGTCTTGGCACCTTCTGGAATAAAACGGGAAGAAAACATTATAGTGAACAGATGGGGGATGGGGATCTTCTGGGCTCAGTTATATAACAAAAGTGTTGCCAAAAACTACAGCTCCATGAAATTGGTTTCAAACAAAAAAGGACCAAAGTATCTCTCACACTTCTAGTGTTTAAATTGAGCAGGATTTATGATCCACAAGAGTGGAATTTAAAACAAATTATTTTAAATATTATTTAAATGGTATAATTTCTTCAAAGCCACTATGCATTACATTTATCAAGTTCTATACTTACAAAAATTCGACATGGGTGTAGAGTGATATTCAAGGTGCAAAAGTGATGCTAACTTTCTAATATCTTACTATTAGGACAGGTCTGGAGGAGGTAGCAGAACTTGCCTAAGAAAATATTCTCAAGATAAACAACCAGAGAGAACAATAAAAGAATAGATGACAGAATCATTCACTTTAGCTCATTGATAATTTTACATTTATCCCTTGCATTCTTTTAGAATTACAAAGTGTTCCTTTGATTTAGGAGTCTTTTCCTTATATTCACAATGATGCCGTTTCTGTTAAACTCACACACAAAGCTTTAGTTCCCTCTCTTTGAAGAGCTGACTCTCTCTAACATAAGGTTAGTCTATGAATAGCAAGTGAATCTCCTTGGCCTGTCCTTAGACTTTTTTCATTTCTCCTCTGTCCCTGAGGATTGGATAAGAACTCTCTGAGCTGATGAAGGACAAACACAGAGATAGGCCACTTTGGTTGGTGTGTGACAGCACTTGTGGCTGTCACGCCTTAGCTGCATTTAAGAATTCTACACAGAAGCGAAAAGTTCCAATAGGAAAGAGGAGAATTAAGAAATAACACCATTTTATTTCAGATGTTTATAAACGTAATAACTGCTTTTTAAAAATTTTATATAAAAATATGGAGTTTTTGTCCTTTGGAACGTTGCCCATAGCAAGATCACTAGAGTCTTTGATTACTGTGTGCCCTGGATGGCAGTAATCCAATCAATTCAATTTTAAAACTCAAAGCTGATTATTTTACAGTGTACATTCATTCATGAGCACCAATGTTATTTGGCTGTTTTGGTGCAGTGGAGATATTAAGGTACAATCTTCCTTATTTTTTTAAATATATTTATTAATTTACTTTTTGGCTGCGTGGGGTCTTCGTTGCTGCATGCCGGCTTTCTCTAGTTGTGGTGAGCGGGGGCTGCTCTTTGCTGCAGTGCGCGGGCTTCTCATTGCAGTGGCTTCTCTTGTTGAGGAGCTCAGGCTCTAGGCGCGCAGGCTTCAGTAGTTGTGGCTCACAGGCTCTAGAGCACAGGCTCAGTAGTTGTGGCACATGGGCCCAGTTGCTCCACAACATATGGGATCTTCCCGGACCAGGGCTCGAACCCATGTCCCCTGCATTAGCAGGTGGATTCTTAACCACTACACCACCAGGAAAGCCCACAATCTTCCTTTTAAGAGATTCCTTTTAATACATAAGCAGCTGCAGACCTTCATCTGGTCATACCACCATTTTCCTTAATATCTTTCAATATTTCTCTTCACCTGTAGACTAGAAGAGTCTGCTTACTATAATTCATAGGGCATTTCTCAAGCCCCTAGATTTCTGCTTATGCGTGGTAGGCTCCAGCCACCAGAACTTTTCATTCTCTCTGAACATACAGGGACATTTATTTTTCTCTCTCTAGGGTATCTGTCTACTTCTCTGGAAACTTGCTTCAACTCAGCTCACAGGTCACATATCCTGTGAAATAATGTACCCTCCTTTTCTGTACTTAGGGAAGTGGCTCTTTTTCTTTGCTACTATTGCACTTTGTATTTATCTAATGCACTATGTATCACATTGTGATGTGCTTTAGAACTCTCTCAAGCATGATATACTTCTTGAAGACAGATATATGTCATCTTATTTTGGACCACTGGTACATAGCAGAGTCTCCAGCACTTAGAAGACAATCAACAAATGTTTGCTGAGTACCGAATGAACTTCTTAAATTACAGAGTGAAGAAGTACCAGGGTGAGAAATGGATCCACAACTAGCTGATTCCTAAATTTTGCATTGGATCAGTCACCTATTGAAGTAGGTCTAAGTTGGACAAAGACATCTGCTTTTTAAATAAGTATTGGAAATGATTCTGACACCAAAGTTTTGGAATTGAGACATAGGCTGCTGAAGAGTTTTCTAATGTAGAAAAAATGGGCCAGTGGAGGAATACCATAAAACTGGAGATATTTTCCATGAAATAGCTGTTATAATTAATTTTAAGCAAGTACAACATAATGCAGTATAAAAGCTCACCATCAAATCTAAAATGTAATGTCTGCAATTTTTTTGATACCTATAACATGTGGGGGGGCAAGTTACAAAGTCATAAGCTTATAATCTCAATTAGACAGCATGCTCCATCTTCTTAAGGTCAGAAGAGTACCCATAATATCATCCTTGTAGCATCCAAACATGTCCGGCCAAGGAACCCTAGAGTTCCTGCAGTGAGGACCCTAGAACTCTTTGTATTTGAGAAAACTCAGAGAGAAGTGTTTACAAAATGAGTGTCAGGCATAGAAAACCACTGTAGCACTCATATCATAGACTGAAGTCTCTGCTGCTTGGGAAATCAACACTGGGCATCAATAAGTTAGGACAATTATTGGCTACATTTCAAATTTTGAAATAACTTAATTAAACCAAGTTTATTTGAAGAGCTAGGAAAGTTGGTGTTTATATTTTTTAGCCTACCTGTTTCTAAAACTACTCACTTTGCTACTGTGTTCCAAGAGTTCCTGAAGAGCCCAGGGAAGGTTGGGAATGAGCAGTGTGAAGGAGATACTGAATGAGCTTATCTCCAGTCTCCTCTGCCTACAATTCTACAGGGGTGATAACTGATCTCTCAGTCATACACACAGAATATGATGTCAAGCCCTGTACAGCCACAGTTTATATCAGCTTCTCAGCAGGAACGAGCTAATGCATTAAATCTGTGATTCTAACTCCATCTCAGATTTGAGTACCAACTCTCAAATAGGGGAGAAACATTTCTCTGAATCACACCTTCTTTGCTTGGTTCTGATGTCCTGTCTTGTCTTAAATCTTGCTGCCACATTAAGATGGGAACAGCACTGTCTGTCACCCCCTTCCCAATACCATCACTGGCCAGAATTCTTTCATGGTGGGCAGCTTACCTGGACCAGAATGCCACTGAATTTTACATTGTGTCAGTTAGACTTCTCATGTTACTGTACCCAAGTGAAGCATAGGGCTCTATCATTTAGCCACAATTGCCATATCCATGACTTTTCTCTCCAAGCCATTCAGATGATATACAGATAATTATTTGTTGCAAGATCTAGCTCTGTAGCTGTATTCATATTCCTGCCCCCATAAAGCTGGATCTTTACTTCCTCCTCTTTTCATCAAACTAAGATGCAAGGGCCTCAGCATATATTACTATTAAGTCTGCATGTGCTAGGATGCAAATAAATCCTGATTAAGTCATGAACTCATTGGGAGAGTAATGCATTGTCTGTTACTGAGAGTCTAAAAGTCCTAACTCTTGCTGGGAAATAAAGTCACATCATTAAAGAACAGAATCATTGTAGACAGAAGAGATAGCCCTGTTGATCTCCTGGCACATTTCCTTTTAAAGGTAGTTTTTGCCCGTACCTTAAAAATGTTCAGAGCTTCCCTGGTAGCGCAGTGGTTGAGAATCTGCCTGCCGATGCAGGGGACACGGGTTCGAGCCCTGGTCTGGGAAGATCCCACATGCCGCGGAGCAACTAGGCCCGTGAGCCACAACTACTGAGCCTGCGCGTCTGGAGCCTGTGCTTCGCAACAAGAGAGGCCGCGATAGTGAGAGGCCCGCGCACCGCGATGAAGAGTGGCCCCCGCTTGCCGCAACTGGAGAAAGCCCTTGCACAGAAACGAAGACCCAACACAGCCAAAAAAATAAAAAAAATAAAAAAATAAAAAAAAATGTTCATCCTCCTCCCCTGTAGAAATTCATACAATGTTTACCAAAAAAAAAAAAAAAAAAGTAGCATAGAGAAGAGATTCTCCTCATAGGGAAAGAAGCATCCTTTCTAAGAAAAGACATACTTAGGAATTGATGGACAATGACAGGGAAGTTGTCCCTTTTTTGGTGGATTTTGGTTGGTTATTGCTGTTTTGTACTTTTTTAAAACGCTGTATCTTGCTCATATGATTTTTTTAAATTGAACTGGTTGGTTGAAGTAGGTTGTAATATTATCAGACTATATTGGAAACAAGAAGAATACAGGTGAGAAGAGAAATGGCAGAAACGGAAGAGAGACAAGAAAAAATGTCATAACTAAACATACATTTCTTCTTCACAACTTTTTCCAAAAGGCTTTAAAATCTGAAAAATAAGAGAATCTCGGGTCAAAGGACCCCAAGATACTAAAAAATGTGATATGTCTCTATTTTATGGATTTCAAAAAGTAATGGCAAAAATGCAGCCCTGAAAAAAACCAGACAGAGCAACTTGATTTGCTTTCCTTCCTTGCTCTACTTCTATGGTCCTCTGAAGACTAATAATGCAAAATGCGATCATCTCTCCGTTTGCTTTGCTTCTGAGCTGTAACACTAAAGGGTAAGTGTGTATATAAATTAACATTATGGAACATCAATTTCTATTTGCAGATTTCACTAGAATTTGACAATTATTCCAGTAATATGCTGAAGATAGAAGATCTTTAGCAACTTTGCCTGAGTGGAGACAGAATTAAATCCAACGCTATAAACGAAACATAGTTTTGATACGATAACCGAATTACTTCTCTATAATAGCTACTTAAGTATACGTCTAAGTGTTCATTTAATGATGAAAATATAAACAAAAGAAAATTAAGTATCTTCAGTTCTTGATTAGAAACAATGGAAAAATTGCTTCCAGGTGTGACACTAAGAAAAGATATAGGGCTTCCCTGGTGGTGCAGTGGTTGAGAATCTGCCTGCCAATGCAGGGGACACGGGTTCGAGCCCTGGCCTGGGAAGATCCCACATGCCGCAGAGCAACTAGGCCCGTGAGCCACAATTACTGAGCCTGCGCGTCTGGAGCCTGTGCTCCGCAACAAGAGAGGCCGCAATAGTGAGAGGCCCGCGCACCGCGATGAAGAGTGGCCCCCGCTTGCCACAACTGGAGAAAGCCCTCGCACAGAAACGAAGACCCAACACAGCCATAAATAAATAAATAAATAAATAAAAGATATAAAGGTGTGTATGTGTAGTAGTAGTAAGCTAGTGACTACAGTTATACATATCATACCCTAAATAGAATCTGGTGAGATAACACCTGAAAACCAAACATCAATCTTATATTTTGGACCTTATTAGTAAGGAGAATTGTTAACTGATATTTATCAGGGATGCCTGAGGATTTGACTTAGTCAATTCTCCTAGCAATACATTTCACAAAATTTATAGAAGAATAGGATACCACATAGAAAATAAGTGAAAATCCAACCAAGAACTATGTACTGGACCAAACACTTGCTTTATTGTCCACAGCAAGTAATGAATACTCTAAATTGATAAGAAGCAAATTTTCCAAAGATTGGGCTGATTATGAGCACATAAAGTGACCGTGTGACTAATTAAAGAAAAAAGCTAAAGGGATTGCAGCACTGATTACTCTCTAAGCCTAGGCTATCCAGCATTTTATCTCATGATCACATTGCTCCAAGTATGAAATGACTGAGACATCAAAAGCAGGACCTGTTAGCCATGCAGAATCCATAGCCTCTGCTATGTTGTTGCTATGTGTGATGTGTTATTTCCTTCCTATGCTTCCTTAAAGCTAAAAAAAAATGGTGCTGGTTAAAAGATATTGTGTCTCATGGGTCTGATGGTCAATCCAAACCATAGACCATTACTGATAGTGTGACAGAGAGAGTTTGCAAGGCCTATTTACTATGTCTGTTTTGCAGATAAGAAAATGTAGGCTTAGAGATTGTTATGATGAAGTGGCCAAGCCAGTACTGGAATTGCCTGACATCAAATAATGTGCTTTTAAATAATACCAGATGTTTTGTCCATATTGCTCCCTGCTGTCTCAGCAAGGCCAGCAATGGGACTCTTAATTGTTGATTGTAATGACTCCATAATATAACTGCATTTTGATAGTTGATATATAATCTAATTTTATCCTCAAAGGATGAAACTCATCACTGTACAGCAGGAAATCTATCTGATATCGAGTATCTACCCCTTAGCTGTCTCTGATTTATATGCTTTTACTGTATGCACTATCACTGAAGTCCCATATTTTCCCTGAATTTCTCCCCAGGAACATAGGAGAGGATAACAACTTTTTTCTGACCTTATTCACATATACATCTATAACTATTTTGCTGATTTCTTCCAAAATGCACCAACCCCTCAGTTTATTACTTTTGGTTCTTATATAATGTTGGTATCATTATTTTTTTGCCTGAATATTCTTTTTGTGACTGTTCTCATCCATGTTATCACAGACTACAGCTACCATAAAAGTAGGGAATGTGTCTGCCAACATCTTCCTCTGTGTGCCAAGATATCATACCTGTTTAACAGTGATAAGTATTATAGCAAAAGATCATTAACAGACATATGTAATATGCACAGCTTTTTTATATAAATAAATAGACATCTACTGAATTCAAATTATATTACCATTTTTATAGAACACCCAAACAAAAAATTGAAATTTATGAACCTGGATTTATGTTAGAGGGTGCATGAAAGAGAAATTTCCTCTGAGTTGCAATTTTGTATTAGCCTTAGGTATAGAAAATATTATTCTTTTTTGCTATAACTTTTAAAAAAGAGATAAATTTTACTACAAAACGTACACGAACTTAATCATGAGAAGAAAAGGAGTTAGTTTATCTTCTAACCTAAGCTTAAAATAAAAATAATTGAATGACCTGTCTCTGCTCTTTATAAAGTCATACACGAAAATTTCCACTTTTCATTTTTGTCGGCCCAATTTATCACTGGTCTTTGCATTTTACCATGTTAACCTTTTAGAATTCTTCTACCCTCCAAATTCCAGAAGCACAATTATACCTTTAACATCTCAGTGGATCACATTAGGTTTCTGTAGAGTATATAAGCACATAGTCCATGATGATAGGATGCTTCCTGAAGACACGAATACAGAAAATTTTCACAGGATATATAATATGGATGATAAAAATTTTCTCCTGTCAAAATTTACTATTTTTATTCTAAAAGTATAAGATCACACAGACTCACTAATGTTATATATTGTACTGACTAGCTTACCCAATAATTCCATTAGCTTACTTAAAATTCTATTATTTCCCTAATTTATTGTACCATTGTTCTTTTTATACATCCAACTGAAGATATATGATATATATTATGCATATTAAAATTATATATACATATACACTATGTATACATAATTTTTTTAAATCTATGGAAATGTCCTAGTTTGTTGGGACTGCTACAACAAAAACACCACAGACCAGGTGACTTAAACAACAAACATTTATTTCTCACAGTTCTGGAGGCTGGGCAGTCCAAACCCAAGATGCTGGAAGATTTGGTGTCTAGTGAGATCCCATTTCCTAATTCATAGACAAACATATTCTTGTTATGTCTTCACATGGCAGAATGGGCAGGGAACACTCTGTGGGCACTAATCCCATTCTTGAGGGGTCCAGACTCATAATTTAATCACCTTCCCAAAAGCCCCACTTCCAATTACTATCACGTTGAGGATTAGGTTTCAACATATGAATTTGGAAGGAACACAAACATTCAGTCTATAGCAGTAAATTATTAAAAGTATAATTATTTTTTAAAGTATTATAAGTTTTAATGTATTGTTAATATGATCTTACAAATCTTACAAGGCATCTATTATAATTCTGCTTTCACAGAGGATATAAGTGTGACTCAGAGAAGTTAAATTAGTACATACCAGAGCATAGATTTGAACCAAGTCTATGTAATTTTAGAGCTTGTTATATTTTATTTACAATGCTTAATCTTTAAATTATGATTACACAATACACATTCATTGTTAAAAAATTAATGTCAATAAAACTATCACAGAGATAACACCTGTTTATACTTATGTAACACCTGATTATTTTCAATGACTATAAACTCTTCCAGTTACATTTACACATATATACATATATTGAACATAATATATAGTTATGATATCTAACATTGAATATTTTTTCTATTTCTATATATTCATAGGCATGTGTGTTATAGTCAAATATTTTTAAGGACTTTTCAATAGCCAATCTTATATTCCGCTTTTCAGTTCATAAGTTAGTGAGCTTTTTCATGTATTGTTAAATATGCTCTCACATTACATTTAATGCTTACGATAATTTACAATGGAATAATGTTATTAACTTACAACCTGTGTTGTCAAGTATTTAGATCATATAACAACATGAAATTGGCCAAATAAGTTGCTTTTAAGATTGGCTGTATTCATGGATTTCCTTTTACTACCACTAGCCTCACCCTCATTCATTTCTCAATTCTGAGCAATTTGAATTCTGTTCTCTACCATCAACTGAAACTGCTCTTGCCAAAGCAACTTAAAACCTTCCTGTTACTAAATCTAATGACTATGTGTCATTGTTTTAACTGACTCATCTGCAGGGGGTGACACTGTAGTCACCTTCCTTCTTTTCTTCTCTTGGCTCATATAAGGCCATATTCATTGTTTTCACCCAGAGATTTCTCCACCATGTCTTTCAAATCTTAGCTTAAAAGCCACCTCCCCAAAACAAGCCCTCTTAAACATCCTCTCTAACCAAGTTTCCCAATGCTTTACAACCAGAACACTATTCAGTCAGAGACTTAGCACAAGTTGTTTTTAAAATCAACAACAACCAAAGCCAACAACAACAAAAAACCTATTTATTTGTTTAATCAACAGATGGAAAACACCAAAGTGCCAGAAAACTTTCTATTTATTTACCTATGTAAACCTATATTGCATCACAATGCTTGGCCCAGGATACTGTGCTCAACAGTGAATGAAACTTTCTTTCCCCTCATTTTTCATTGGGGAAAAGGACTTTCTTTGAAACCTTATCACCAAATGGCATGCAAGTACTATGTGACTCAAAGTAGTGCTGTAAGCTTTGTATAATTCATGAAAAGATTTTTTGAGGTGGTAGCATCAAAAAGAAAAGAACATACCTCTTACAGGAAAAGAAATTATCCGTTCTTTCACTCATGAAATCCTTGTTGATGAAACCTATTAAAACTCTTTGTCACTAACTGTGTGTGATCATAAGCTATTTAGTCAACCTGCCCCAAGACAGAATTTGATCAGTAATTATAGACATCTCACCTAGATTAACAGTTTGAAACACTTCATTAAAAAATAAAAATGATGCTAAGGAAATGTCATAAATTCATACAAATTATTTGTTTTCACCTTTAAAAGTAGATGATTCTATGTTCTTGAAAATTCAATTATATATCTCAAAAAGGACAATTGCTATTATAACACTTTCAGTCTTGAAGATTAATTACCTTCCTCTAGCTTTGCTCCTTCAGTTGAGTTTCCTACAGCAGACATTTACTGGAGAGTCCATTGTCAGCATTTTTAAACTTTGATCTTAATTACATATAAATTTTTGCATATTTCTTTTCAAGCTATTGTGTAACAAGGTATTAAGTGAATGCTTCTATGAATCTCTGTGTATTCAAGGGTGCTCTTAAGTTCAAGTTTCAGTCTTGTCTCCTGATAAGAAAACATGCCTCATTTTATTCTTAATCTTAGAGGAATTGATTAAAGCTAATTTCTTGGTTTAAAAAATTTTAAGCTACATTTTTTTCAATGTTGAATAGCTCCCACATAAAAAACTGAACAAAACAAGACACAAGCTCTGCACAACCCATCATTCATCCAGTTTCTCTCCAGATCTCTATTTTCTCTAGTCCACATCACCAGTAGTATAGATTGTACTCCAATCACAAACCAACCTCTTTATCAAGCTCATCATCTGGCAGCACTGCCCAAGCTAGAAGCAGTCCCAGAATATGTTTATTTAACCAAGATTCTTTTTTTTTTTTTTGTAATGGCACTATCATGGCCCTTTCAAACATAGTAGTATACTCCTAAAATCACTAAAATTCCTGAGGTATTTGTATTAAACCACATATTGATAGTCTTAGTTTTATAGTATTGCCATGAATGGATTTCTTTAAGAAGATAAGTGAACCACAGCTGCAATCAGTTTCTTCATTATTTTTTCTTGGAATAAGAAATCATTTACATTGTTAAAATATATATAGTTAGTAACAGTATGACTTATTAATCAGTATATAGGGCAAATAGTTAATCCACAGTTGCATCTCAATGAAAAGAATGGTTATGTCCTGACAAGCAACCAATACATATTCAGCATTAAAAAGGATGTTCTCAGAGCATGAGGTTTTATGGTGACTACTAAAGAATTACAAGTCAAGAATTACAAATCTTGTTAAGATTTTGAAAATTTATATAGAGAGTCAAACCAAAAACACATGAAGTAAAATAAGCATTTTTAAAAGTTTGAATCTGATTTCTCTAGTAATAACACAAGCTGCTTCCAGAGAAGATTTATGTGGGACTTTCATTCATTCAACAAATATATGTTGAGCCCCACCAATGAGACAAACTGCTCTGGGTGATGGCAATAATAAGATGAACTACGCACTTTAAGACTCTGCTCTTGTAGAACTTGTATTCTTCTGTAAAGGAGATGGAGGCTAACCAGCAAAACCAATATAAACCAGAAGAAAATACCACCAATGACTGGTTCCAAAAGACAATAGAAACCAGGTTATGTAGTACTCAATGATGACTGGTAAAATTCTAGATTAAATAGTCAGAGAAAGCCTTTCGGAGAAGGTTACTTTTACTTTGAGTTGGCGCTGACAAGGAGAAGGTAAACAGGGAGAGGAAATAACTATTTCCAAGGCCTACATTGAGAGCAAATCTAGACTATGGCTGGGGCACAGGGGCAAGGGGGGAAATCATAGAAAATGATTAGCAGGGGCCAACTCATGTTGGTCAATAAACCTTGGTGAGGAGTTTGGCCTTTACTCCATGTGTGTTGGAAAATTACAGAATGTTACTTTTGATCAAAAACTTCATGAATATATGCGTGGAGGTCATAGTCTAAGGGGGCCCCCCTGACTCGTATCCTTGTATAATCCCATTCCTCTTGAGTGCAAGCAGAATTTGTGGTTTGCTTCCAACCAATAAAAACCAATAGAATGTGGCAAAGGGGATGGGATGTCACTCCCATGATTACCTTAAGTTATATAAAACTGGATAACATCAACCCACAGACGGGAGAGATGCTCTCCTGCTGGAATTGAATAAGCAAACTGTCATGTTACGAAGTATCCAGCACAGTGGCAGGGAACTGAAGGTGGCCGCTAGGATCTGAGAGCTACTTTTAGCCAATAGCCAGTAAGAACCTGGTGCCCTCAGTCATACAGCCACAAGGAAATGGATCCTGCCTACAACCTGAAAGAGCTTCTAAGTGGATTCCTCCCTAGTGGAGTCTCCAGAGGAGACACTGATTTCACATATACAAATTAATGTTTTAGAAGGATCATGAGGACATAGTTTGCAAGATGAGAGGAAAGAGATTCTTCGGTCTATTGTGATAAGGTATTTGAAAACATCATTTCTCTGTTACATTTGCAGTTTCCGTTTTTCATGTGTTCATTAAGTCTCTACATTTTTCTCTTTCCTCCAGATACACTGTCCAATCCCTCTTCCACATTGCCACCAGAGGAGCCTTTATAAAATCTTTCTATTGCTTTATCTTCTTCAGTGGCCCTTTTCAGGCTGAACAATAAACTTCTAACCCTTTGCCTTAGCATACAAATCCCTCCACAATATTCCCCTGCCCAATGTTCTAACATTATCCCTCATAATTATCTTACACTCCTGCCATACTTAATTGATTTTAGTATTAAACATGTGAAACATTCCCTCACACCTCCAGACCTTTGCAGGATCTGATCTCTCTGTCCGGAATATCCTGGCCCCAC
Source organism: Balaenoptera acutorostrata (assembly GCF_949987535.1). Classification (NCBI taxonomy): domain Eukaryota; kingdom Metazoa; phylum Chordata; class Mammalia; order Artiodactyla; family Balaenopteridae; genus Balaenoptera; species Balaenoptera acutorostrata. The sequence continues at coordinate 67,274,365 of NC_080070.1, forward strand.
CTGCAACTCTTGTCTCTATTTACAAAGGCCCACACACCCTCCGCAAATGGACTAAATCCAACTTGCCCACCTAACTTCCTCTGAAGTATTATCTTTCTTATGCAGCTCCCTCTAATTCCTTAGCCTGAGGAAAGCATTCTCAGCTTCATACACCCTGAACATCATTTTACTTACTGAACACACATTTGCCTTGTCTGTGTATTCTTCTAGGTGATAAGCTCCTTGAGGGTAGGAACTACTTATCTCTTTTCTGAGTAAAGGTGAGGTTCAAAGTGTAGTAATTTCATGAGTCCTATATTTGCATGGGCATCAGTTTCATTCAGACACTCCATCTAAGTTTCAGCACATTTTACTTTGCCACAAATTTCAATCTATTCTTATCGACAAAAACCCATGCACAAATTCTGACACACTTGTCAACAGAAGAAATAAACAGTAGAACAAAGCTCTCTTCACATCTATCAATATTTGTTTAATATTTATCCCTCTGTCTTCTTCATTAAAATGAGAGCACCCACATCATGGGTAGGTAAGGGGAAATAAAGATATCAAAATCAACTAAGTTTAAGTCATTTTTTACAACACTAAAAACAGATCTGACCAAGGTTTAATTGGAACATATCGGGCATTATAATTCATTATAAATTAATGATATATATGTGGAATCTAGAAAAACGATACAGATGAACTTATTTGCAAAGCAGAAATAGAGGCACAGACCTAGAGAATAGACATATGAATACTGGGGTGTGGGGAGGTAGGATGAATTGGGAGAATGGGATTGACATGTATACACTACTACGTATAAAATAGATAACTAATGAGAACCTACTGTATAGCACAGGGAACTCTACTCAGTGCTCTGTGGTGAACTAAATGGGAAGGAAATCCAAAAAAGAGGGGATATGTGTATATGTATAGTTGATCCACTTTGCTGTATAGCAGAAACTAACACAACATTGTAAAACAACTATACTCCAATAAAATTAATTTGAAAAATAAATTAATTGATTAATGATTTGCATTTCAATGTCTTTATCCTGTCATCCTGAATTTTATAAAAGCAGTTATAATTATATGATATATTAGTCCCTTATTATTACTTTTATAATAAAAGCTCCCCCAAAAGTATTCATTACATAAGACTTGGTATCATAGCTAATTTATTGCAGCACATATTTTTATTCACTTTTATACTACATAGATTTTTATACTACCTGTAAGTAAGTTTTCCATAAAATGATAATAAAGGTAATTTGAATATTTACAACTTAACACCTTAGGTTGCTTAATCTACATGGAATACCAAACTGGCTAATAGTGTGATATTATTTCTTTTACAGTGGTTTAGTATTTCATATGCTCTAATTCCAACTGGGCTTAATCAGTACATTGCAAAAAAATATGAACACTATAATTACAGTGAATTATTACAAAGACTCTAAAAATGAATACTAAAGTAAAAATAGTATTTCTTAATCATTTAAAAGTCACTTTTGGGGGAAGAGGATGGACTCTAGAGCAGGAACTTGCACCTCTCCATTATTTGATCCATGAGTAAAGTTTTCCTTTGCTTCTGAATTGAACTCGGTCTCATTCTACTGAGGCAAGGGACACCAGACAGAAGGACAAACTCAAGAGGATCCCATTAGACCACTGCATTTGTTTTTCTCAAGTTTGTTTTTCCTTTCTGAGAAGATCTCTTTACAAGCATAGGCACCAAAAGCACTTGTTTTTTGGATTTAGTCTTCACTAGCTCTTTAAAAGTGCCATTATTGGGGAGAGACCTTCAAGATGGTGGAGGAGTAAGAAGTGGATATCACCTTCCTTCCCATAAATACATCAAAAATACATCTACATGTGGAACAACTCCTACAGAACACCTACTGAACGCTGGCAGAAGACCTCACACTTCCAAAAAGGCAAGAAAATCCCCATGTACCTGGGTAGGGCAAAAGAAAAAAGAAGAAACAGAGATAAAAGAGTAGGGACGGGACCCGCACCTCTGGGAGGGGGCTGTGAAGGAGGAAAGGTTTCCACACACTAGGAAGCCCTTTCACTGGAGGGGATGGGGGGGTGGGCGGGGGGGGGGAAGCTTTGGAGCCACAGAGGAGAGCTCAACAACAGGGGTGCAGAGGGCAAAGTGGAGAGATTCCCACACAAAGGAGCGGTGCTGACCAGCACTCACCAGCCTGAGAGGCTTGTCTGCTCACCCGCTGGGGCGGGTGGGGGCTGGGAGCTGAGGCTCTGGCTTTGGAGGTCAGATCCCAGGGAGAGGACTGGGGTTGGCTGCGTGAAGACAGCCTGAGGGGGCTAGTGTGACACAGCTAGCCAGGACAGAGTCCGGGAAAAAGTCTGGACCTGCCGGAGAGGCAAGAGACCTTTGTTTTGGGGTGCATGAGGACAGGCGACTCCTTCCCAGCATGTCCACAAAGGCAGAGCACCACATAAGCGAGCTCCAGAGACAGGCGCAAGCCGCAGCTAACAGCTCGGACCACAGAGACAGACATGAAATGCTAAGTCTGCTGCTGTTGACAGCAAGAATCCTGTGTGCAAGCACAGGTCACTATCCACACACCCCCAGGAGCCTGTGCAGAACGCCACTGCCAGGGTCCCAAGATCCAGGGACAACTTCCCTGGGAGAACACACGGTGCACCTCAGACAGCTGCAACGTCACACCAGCCTCTACTGCTCGCCCTGCATTCCAATTTGACTACCATACCCCTCCCTCTCCCAGGCCTGAGTGAGCCAGAGCCCTCTGATCAGCCGCTGCTTTAACCCCCTCCTTCTGGGTGGGGAACAGATACCTGAGGGCGACCGACATGCAGAGGTGGGGACAAAACCAAAGCTGAACCCCAGGAGCTGTGCAAACAAAGAAGAGAAAGGGAAATTTCTCCATGCAGCCTCAGGAGCAGCAGATTAAATACCCACGATCAACTTAATAAACCCTGCACCTGAAGAATACCTGAATAGACAATGAATGTTCCCAAAATTGAGGTGGTGGACTTTGGGAGCAACTGTTTCTGGTCTTATGTTTATCTTAGTATAGTATTTAGTGCTTATTATCAGTGGTGGATTTGTTTATTGGTTTGGTTGCTCTCTTCCTTTTTTTATATAGATATATTTACTTTTTCCTTTTCCTCTTTTTGTGAGTGTGTATGTGCATGCTTCTTTGTGTGATTTTGTCTTTATAGGTTTGCTTTTACCATTTGTCCTAGGGTTCTGTCTGTTCGTTTTTTTGTTCTGTTTTTTTTTGTATTTTGTTTGTTTGTTTGCTTTTTCTCTCTCTTCCTTTTCTTCTGAGCCGTGTGGCTGGCAAGGTCTTCGTGCTCTGGCTGGGTGTCGGGCCTGAGACTTTGAGGTGGGAGGGCCGAGTCCAGGACATTGGACCACCAGAAATTTCCCAGCCCCATGTAATATCAGTCAGCGAGAGCTCTCCCAGAGATCTTTGTCTCAACGCTAAGACCCAGCTGCACCCAACAGCCAGCAATCTCTGGTGCTGGATACTCCATGCCAGACAGCTAGCAAGAGAGGAACACAACCCTGCCCATTAGCAGAGAGGCTGCCTAAATTCATACTAGGTTCACAGACACTCCAAAACACACCACCAGACGTGGCCCTGCCCAGCAAAAAGACAAGATACAGCCCTGCACACCAGAACACAGACACCAGTCCCCTCCACCAGGAAGCCTACACAACCCACTGAACCAACCTCACCCACTGGGGGCAGACACCAAAAATAACGGGAACTACAAACCTGCAGCCTGCAAAAAGGAGACCCCAAACACAGTAAGGTAAACAAAATGAGAAGACAGAGAAATACACAACAGATGAAGGAGCAAGGTAAAAACCCACCAGACCAAACAAATGAAGAGAAAACAGGCAGTCTCCCTGAAAAAGAATTCAGAGTAATGATAGTAAAGATGATCCAAAATCTCAGAAATAGAATGGAGAAAATACAAGAAATATTGAACAAGGACCTAGAAGAACTGAAGAGCAAACAAACAATGATGAACAACACAGCAAATAAAATTTAAAATTCTCCAGAAGGAATCAATAGCAGAATAACTGAGGCAGAAGAATGCATAAGTGACCTGGAAGATAAAATAGTGGAAATAACTACCACAAAGCAGAATAAAGAAAAACAAATGAAAAGAATTGAGGACAGTCTCAGAGACCTCTGGTACAACATTAAATGTGCCAATATTCAAATTATAGGGGTCCCAGAAGAAGAAGAGAAAAAGAAAGGGTCTGAGAAAATATTTGAAGAGATTATAGTTGAAAATTTCCCTAAGATGGGGAAGAAAATATTCAATCAAGCCCAGGAAGCACAGAGAGTCCCAGACAGGATAAATCCAAGGAGAAACATGTCAAGACACATATTAACCAAACAATCAAAAATAAAATTCAAAGAAAAAATATTAAAAGCAGCAATGGAAAAGCAACAAATAACATACAAGGGAATTCCCAAAAGGCTAACAGCTGATCTTTCAGCAGAAGCTCTGGAAGACAGAGGGAGTGCCAGGACATATTAAAAGTGATGAAAGGGAGGGAGGAACCAAGATGGCGGAGTAGAAGGACATGTTCTCACTCCCTCTTGCGAGAATACCAGAATCACAAATAGCTGCTGGACAATCATCAACAGGAAGACACTGGAACCCACCAAAAAAGATACCCCACATCCAAAGACAAAAGAGAAGCCACAATGAGATGGTAGGAGGGGTGCAATCACGGTAAAATCAAATCCCATAACTGGTGGGTGGGTGACTCACAGACTGGCGAACACTTATACCACAGAAGTCGACCTACTGGAGTGAAGGTTCTGAGCCCCACATCAGGCTTCCCAACCTGCAGGTCCAGGAACAGGAGGAGGAATTCCTAGAGAATGGGGCTTTGAAGGCTAGTGGGATTCGATTGCAGGACTTCGACAGGACTGGGGGAAACAGATACTCCACCCTTGGAGGGCACACACAGAGAGGTGTGTGCATCGGGATGCAGGGGAAGGAGCAGTGACCCCACAGGAGACTGAACCAGACCTCCCTGGTGGTGTTGGAGGGTCTCCTGTAGAGGTGGGAGGTGACTGTGGCTCACCGTGGGGACACGGACGCTGGCAACAGAAGTTCCGGGAGGTACTCCTTGGCTTGAGCCTTCCGGGAGTCTTCCATTGGCCCCACCAAAGAGCCCAGCTAGACTCCAGTGTTGGGTTGCCTCAGGCAAAACAGCCAACAGGGAGGGAACCCAGCCCCACCCATCAACAGTCAAGTGGATTAAACTTCTACTGAGCTCTGCCCACCAGAGCAACAGTCAGCTCTATCCGCCCCCCCAGTCCTTCCCATCAAGCCTCTTAGATAGCCTCATCTACCAGAGGGCAGACAGCAGAAGCAAGAAGAACTACAATCCTGCAGCCTGTGGAACAAAAACCACATTCACAGAAAGATAGGCAAGATGAAAAGGCAGAGAGCTATATACCAGATGAAGGAACAAGATAAAACCCCAGAAAAACAACTAAATGAAGTGGAGATAGGCAACCTTCCAGAAAAAGAATTCAGAATAATGATAGTGAAGATGATCCAGGACCTCGGAAAAAGAATGGAAACAAAGATCGAGAAGATGCAAGAAATGTTTAACAAAGGCCTAGAAGAATTAAAGAACAAACAGAGATGAACAATACAATAACTGAAATGAAAACTACACTAGAAGGAATCAATAGTAGAATAACTGAGGCAGAAGAACGGATAAGTGACCTGGAAGACAGAATGGTGGAATTCACTGCTGTGGAACAGACTAAAGAAAAAAGAATGAAAAGAAATGAAGACAGCCTAAGAGACCTCTGGGACAACATTAAATGCAACAACATTCGCATTATAGGGGTCCCAGAAGCAGAAGAGAGAGAGAAAGAACCAGAGAAAATATTTGAAGAGATTATAGTCGAAAACTTCCCTAACATGGGAAAGGAAATAGCCACCCAAGTCCAGGTAGCGCAGCGAGTCCCATACAGGATAAACCCAAGGAGAAACACGCCGAGACACATAGTAATCAAATTGGTAAAAATTAAAGACAAAGAAAAATTATTGAAAGCAGCAAGGGAAAAATGACAAATAACATACAAGGGAACTCCCATAAGGTTAATAGCTGATTTCTCAGCAGACACTCTACAAGCCAGAAGGGAACGGCATGATATAGAGCAAGCCTGTGTCTTTTGGTTGGAGCATGTAATCCATTTACATTTAAGATAGTTATCAATATGTATGTTCCTATTACCATTTTCTTAATTGTTTTGGGTTTGTTATTGTAAGTCTTTTCCTTCTTTAGTGTTTCCTGCCTAGAGAAGTTCATTTAGCATTTGTTGTAGAGCTGGTTTGGTGATGCTGAATTCTGTTATCTTTGCTTGTCTGTAAAGGTTTTAAATTCTCCATCGAATCTGAATGAGATCCTTGCTGGGTAGAGTAATCTTGGTTGTAGGTTTTTCCCTTTCATCACTTTTAATATGTCCTGCCACTCCCTTCTGGCTTGCAGAGTTTCTGCTGAAAGATCAGCTGTTAACCTTTTGGGGGTTCCCTTGTAGGTTATTTGTTGTTTTTCCCTTGTTGCTTTTAATATTTTTTCTTTGTATTTAATTTTTGATAGTTTGATTAATATGTGTCTTGGCATGTTTCTCCTTGGATATATCCTGTATGGGACTCTGCGCTTCCGGGACTTGATTGACTATTTCCTTACCCATATTAGGGAAGTTTTCAACTATAACCTCTTCAAATATTTTCCCAGTCCCTTTTTTTTTCTTCTTCTTGGACATCTATAATTCGAATGTTGGTGCGTTTAATGTTGTCCCAGAAGTCTCTGAGACTGTCCTCAATTCTTTTCATTCTTTTTTCTTTATTCTGCTTTGTGGTAGTTATTTCCACTATTTTATCTTCCAGGTCACTTATGCGTTCTTCTGCCTCAGTTATTCTGCTATTGATTCCTTCTAGAGAATTTAAAATTTCATTTATTGTGTTGTTCATCATTGTTTGTTTGCTCTTTAGTTCTTCTAGGTCCTTGCTCAACATTTCTTGTATTTTCTCCATTCTATTTTCAAGATTTTGGATCATCGTTACTATCATTACTCTGAATTCTTTTTCAGGGAGACTGCCTATTTCCTCTTCATTTGTTTGGTCTCGTGGGTTTTTACCTTGCTCCTTCATCTGCTGTGTTTCTCTGTCTTCTCATTTTGCTTAACTTACTGTGTTTGGGGTCTCCTTTTCGCAAGCTGCAGGTTTGTAGTTCCCGTTGTTTTTGGTGTCTGCTCCCAGTGGGTAAGGTTGGTTCAGTGGGTTGTGTAGGCTTCCTGGTGGAGGGGACTGGTGCCTGTGTTCTGGTGGATGAGGCTGGATCTTGTCTTTCTGGTGGGCAGGACCATGTCTATTATGACCGTGTCTATTATGATTTTAGGCAGCCTCTCTGCTAATGAGTGGGTTTGTGTTCCTGTCTTGCTAGTTGTTTGGCAAAGGGTGTCCAGCACTGTAGCTTGCTGGTCAGTGAGTGGAGCTGGGTCTTAGTGTTGAGACGGAGATCTCTGGGAGAGCCTTTGCCATTTGATATTACATGGGGCTGGAGGGTCTCTGGTGGACGAGTGTCCTGAACTTGGCTCTCCCACCTCAGAGGCTCCAGCCTGACACCCAGCCAGAGCACCAAGACCCTGTCAGCCACACAGCTCAGAAGAAAAGGGAGAAAAAGAAAGAAAGAAAGAAAAAATAAATAAATAAAAGAAAATAAAGTTATTAAAATAGAAAAAAATATTAAAAATTAAAAATTAAAAAGTAATAAAAAAAAGAAAGAAAGAAGAGAGCAACCAAACCAGAAAACAAATCCACCAATGATAACAAGGGTTAAAAACTACACTAAAAATTTTTTTTTTAAAAATGGACAGTCAGGACCCTAGGACAAAAGGCAAAAGCAAAGCTATACCGACAAAATCACACAAAGAAGCATACACATACACACTCACAAAAAGAGAAAAAGGAAAATATATATATATATATAAAATAAAAAAAAGAAGAGAGCAACCAAATCAATAAACATCTACCAATGATAATAAGCTCTAAATACTAAACCAAGATAAACATAAAACCAGAAACAAATTAGATGCAGAAAGCAAATCCCAAGTCTACAGTTGCTCCCAAAGTCCACCTCCTCAATTTTGGGGTGATTTGTTGTCTATTCAGGTATTCCACAGACGCAGGGTACATCAAGTTGATTGTGGAGATTTAATCCTCTGCTCCTGAGGCTGCTGGAGAGATTTCCCTTTCTCTTCTTTGTTTGCACAGCTCCTGGGGTTCAGCTTTGGATTTGGCCCCGCCTCTGCGTGTAGGTCCCCTGAGGGTGTCTTTTGGGAAGTCTGAGGTCTTCTGCCAGCGTTCAGTAGGTGTTCTGTAGGAGTTGTTCCATGTAGATGTAGTTTTGATGTATTTGTGGGGAGGAAGGTGATCTCTGCATCTTACTCCTCCGCCATCTTGAAGGTGCTTCTTTGCTCCTTTGATTCAATAATTTCAAATGACCAATTATTGAGTTTGCTGATGTTTTCTTCTGCTTGATCAAATCTGTGGTTAAACCCGTCTAGTGAATTTTTCAATTTAGTTATTGTATTATTCAGCTCCCGAATTTCTATTTGGTTCTTTTTTTATGCTTTTTGTCTTTTCATTGATGTTCTCTTTGTTCATGTATTTTCCTGATTTTATTTAGTTGTCTATCTGTGTTCTGTTGCAGGTCACTGACCTCTTTTAAGACAATTATCTTAAATTATTTGACAGGTAATTCATAGATCTTTGTTTGTTTCAGTTGATTTTGTTCCTTTGATTGGAACATGTTTCCCTGTCTCTTTGTGTCACTGTGATTTTTTTTTTTTTTTTTTGCTATGTTTTTTCATTTGAAAAAATAGCACTTCCCTCAGTACTTTTAGGCTGGCTTTGTACAGGGGAAGCCTTTCACCAATTAACACAGCTAGAGATTTTGGGGGGCTCTGAACCATTTTTCAGGGGGATGCAACTTCTCTGCTCTTGTGGATGTAATTTACCAACTAGAGAGATTTGCTAGTTTCTCTTTCAGTAGCTCATAATCTCTTGCTCCCTCTAGTGTCTCTGTGTAATACTGCAGCTTCTGTGGTACTGCAGCAGCAAGTTGTCCAGCTCCTTTTTATTCTCAGTGGCCTGTGGGCATCCAAAGTACCCTGGTTCCCGGTCAGGGCTCCAAGTCAGACCAGTCAGAAACCAGTCCCTCTGGCAACCCTTGGTACACCTGGATGAATGCCCCACTCTTATCTCTCCCTCTCAAGAAGCCATGAGTTGGGTGCATTCTTCTGATAGTGCCAAACAACAATGGCCTCTCTCTGTAGCATGGCAGGTCCTCTGGTATGAGAGCAAGCTACTCCTATTCTTTCTTACTTTCAGTGGCCCCAGGAATCTAAACTATGCTGGTTCCAACCATGCCAGTGCTCCAAGTCATATGAGAAAGAAACTAAGTCCCTCAGGCAGCCCTCTGAATATCTTGCGTGTTGGACACTTGTTCTACTCTTCTTTTTCCCACCAATAAGCCGTGAGTTGGAGTTCTCTTCAATGGCAATGAGCTCTGCTGACCTAAGGGTGAGGTAACTGGGGATAAAGTGAAATAGTTCTTATCATTCATTTCAATGTGGCTGTTCTCAACTTTTTACGTGCCTGGGATATCACAACTTCGTAACTGGTTTCTGGAGTCCACATAAAGATATTTTGGTCCATATAGTGTTGTTAAGTCAGTGTCTTTGAGGAGGGACAAGGGCTGGGTCTTCTTTTCTTGCCACCTTGCTCTTATTCTCATTGATTTCTGCTCTGATCTTGATTATTTCATTTTCCTACTTAACTTGGTTTCATTTTGCTCTTCTTTCTCTTGTTTCTTATGGTGGACACCAAAATAATTGATTTGAGATCTTTTTTCTTTCCTAACAGGTATTTGGTGTTACACGTTTCCCCTTTAATACTGCTTTGGTAGCATCACACAAATTCTAATACAATGAGTTTTCATTTCTGTTCAATTCCAAGTACCTTCTAATTCTTCCTTTGATCTTTTTATTTGACTTATATGTTGTTTAGAAGTGTTATTTAATTTCTAAAATTTGGAGGACTTTTCCAGAAAGTATTCTGATAGTGATTTCTAACTTAATTCCATGGTAGTCAGTAACATTCATTGAAAGACTTGAATCCCTTTAAATTTAGTGCGATTTGTTTTAGGGTCCAATGCAGTCTATCGTGGTGTTTTTTGTGTGTACTTGAAAAGAATGTTTGGGACTTCCCTGGTGGTCCAGTGGTTAAGACTCTGGGCTTCTACTGCAGGGGGGGTGGGTTCGATCCCTGGTCGGGGAACTAAGATCCCACATGTGGTGTGGCCAAAAAAAAAAAAAAAAAAAAAAAGAATGTTTGTTTGGGGGTGGAATATCTTAGAAATGTCAATTAGATAAATTCAATTCACAGTGCTGTTAGAATCTTCTATGTTCTTACTCATTGTTCTCTGCTCTTGTTCTATCCATTAATGAGAGAGTATTATTGAAATCTCTGACTATAATTGTGGGTTCGTCTATTTCTTCTTATTGTTCTAGCAGTTCTTGCCTCATATATTTTCAAGCTCTGTTATTAGTTGCATAAATCTTGTTAAATTGACCCTTTTATTGTTATAAAATAAATTTATCCCTGGGTAATATTCTTTGCTCTAAAAACAAGTTTGTCTGATATCAGTATAATCATTCCGGTTTTGTTTTATAAAGTGTTAGGACACTATAGATTCTTTCACCTTTTTACTTTTAACTTACTCCTGTCTATGTCTATGTATTTGAAATTTGTTTCTCAAATTTGAAATTTGTTTCTCAAAGGCAGCATATAAGTGGTTATTGCTTTTTGTCCAATCTGATGATCTCTGTATTTTAATTGGAGTTTCTACATCATTTAAATTTAATCTATTATTGATATGGTTAGATTCAAATTCTATCATTTTTCCATTAAAAAAAAAGTGTCCCATCTTTTCCTTGCTTCTCTTTTCCTTTTATTTCAGTTTCTTAGATAAATGAAAATTTCTATCATTTTATCTTCTTTGTTGGCTTTTTAGCTATAACTCTTTGCTTTGTCATTTTAATGGTTGTTTCAGGATTTACAGGATACATGCTTAACTTACCACAATCTTCCTTTAAGTGATATACCACTATATATATACAGCATAAGAACCTTAAAACAATATATCTCCATTTTTCCTCTCTCAATATTAGTGCTATTATTTTCCATTTTAATTTTACACATATCATAAACTTCACATTACATTGTTATTATTTCTGTTTAAACAGTTACTTATCTGTTAGAGAGTTAAATAATAGGAAAAAAAATCTTGAGTCTTTACCTATCTAGTTACCATTTCTCATGCACTTCATTCCTTTGGGTAGATCCATATTTCCATATGGTATAATTTTCTTTCTGCCTAAAGAAATTGCTTTAACCTATCATATAGTGTAAACCTGCAGTTTACAGATTCTTTCAACTTTTGCATGCCTGACAAAGTCTTTGTTTTGAATGTAATTTTTGATGGGTATAGAATTCTAGGTTGATTTTTTTTCTTTCAGTTCTTTAAAATTTGCTTCACTGAACTGTTTATGATACAAAATATGCTATCATCCTTATTCTTGTATCTCTGTTTGTAACATCTCCTTACTCTTTCTATTTTTGACATTTTCTATTTAACTAGTTTTGAGCAATGTGATAATGATGCACCTCAGTGCAGTTTTCTTTGTTTTTCTTATTTTCTTATTCTGGGGATTTGTTAAGCATCTAGGATTTGTGGGTTTACAGTTGTCATCAAACTTAGAAAATTTATAACCGTAATGGTCATAATGCCCACAATGATTCTTATCCAGCGAAGAGGTACTTTACTCACAATTATATCACGGTTAAATGAAACAACGGAAGGTTTACAAATAAAACAAATCATTCCTATTACCTTGATAAGTAAAGAATAAGATTATATATGCTAGCACACACAAAGCTTTAGATAAGTAAAGAATAAGATTATATATGCTAGCACATACAAAGCTAATTTAAATACATTTATTATGATGACCAGCCAATACTGGTCTCTCTAAGCTATGTGATAGATCTTTGATGACAATATAGCCTATAGAACTATGTCTTTTATTGTATGATTTGTCATTAAAATTCTATTAAAAATATTCTCGAGTTTCTTTATTCCAAGTTATAGTGGATAATTTTTCTCTATATTTCATTTTTTTCTAATTACTATAAATAATAAAAATAAATATGAGGTAAATATATTTCTGATGCTGTTTTAACACTTTCTGAAATGTTTAGTCTTGCACATGGATCCTTAAAAATATTTTATAAAAAGAAATTATATTTTCTGCCACTTCCCTTGATTACAAATATATTTACTTACATGTAAAGAAATCAATGACCAAATTTAAAAGCTAGTAGTAGGCTTTCTTTTTTTTTTTTAATTTATTTTATTTTATTTTATTTTTGGCCACGCCACGCAGCATGTGGGATCTCAGTTCCCTGATCAGGGATCAAACCCTTGCCCCCTTCATTGGAAGCTCTGACTCTTAACCACTGGACCACCAGGGAAGTCCCATATGCTTCATTTTTTTTTTAGTTAATATCTCAATTCAATAAATAGCTAACAAATATACAGTTGAATAACTTCAGATTACCCTTTGGTCTTAAGATTTTAGTATGCACAATATTATTTTTCAGAGCTTTGACTTGCTACTGTGTGCGTATTGTATGTGTTTGCATTTGTGTGTGTATGTTTGTTATATAATTTGGTTTATTTAAGTGCATATTAAAATTTTGCAGATGCACATTTGGGTGACATCCTGGATTCACAATAATATCCCCATTCTGTGCTATATCCTCTTCTTCAATTATTTGGATGGGCAGGAAATGCAAACAGGGCCAATCATAATGCAACCACTTTCTAACATGTCACGCCATGGACATTAATCCAGGTCATGTTAATGAGAATCCCTCCCTAAGATTTGGAAAAAGAGGGTTCTTGCTCTCTTTCTTGCAAAACTGTAAGGATGTAAGAAAAGTGCTATCATATGCCATGGCTTTGGTTTTGTGAAGAAAGCATTATGTGAGAAGTGAAATGAAACTAGAAGGTAAGTTGAAAGAATGTGTTGGTGCTCCTCACAGCTTCCAACTGTCAGTCATCTTCAGATACACCCAGCCCCTTAGCAGTTATATCAACAAATGAATGTCCTCTTATGCTTAAGAGAGTTTCAGTTGGGTGTCTATCACTAGTGGTCAAAAACTGTTCTTAAATATTGATATTAAAGTATTGAAATATATTTTTAGAGGACTATCTTACTGGAATTTTAAGAATTCTCTTTAATTTTAATGATAGCTAGTAGAAAAATAAAATATATGACTGTAGATATCAGCTTATTTACTTATAAGACTCTAAGTTGGACTGTCAGTTAATAATAAAATCATCTATAACAAACAATTCTAATATAAAATGTTATCTTTATAATCTTTATTTCTTTCGGTAATTGTTTAGATAAGGAAAATAATTCACACTTTCTTTCATTATTTTCCATGTTCATGTACTGAAAAGAAAAATGTTTACATGGGGTCAATATTCAATCAAAGTTGCTTGACTCAATACGAATGTAATCAGGCAGTAAAATTTTAGGTACTAGTATAAATCTTCATGGTCCACAAATACAAGGATGTTTTTCTTGGATAAAATAGAGAGAGATTATATAAAAGGAAATAGAAAAATGGGACACAATAGCGTAACTGAGGCCTGAAATCAAACATGAATTGTAAAAAAGACCCTGGAAAATCTGGTTAATCCTGGGTTTAATATTATATCAGGAGCTCAAAACACATTTATAAAGAAAAAACTTCTTTTTGCAGTTTTTGTTTTTTCTTCTCTTTGACAACCAGTAGTTAATATGATGGGTGGTACCTATCAATTCCACATATTTATCATTTTCTCTCATAATATAGTCATATTTTTTTCTGTGAGTAAATGGAAAGCAAATCAACCTATAGATATTAATTGATTATAAGGCACTGTGCAAGGTACTGCAGGCAGAATTGCATAGACAGCTGATTTCAACACTCTCTAATGTTTGCTTTTAAAGGGTTTACACTATGAATAACATGCATAAAGATTTTATGTCCTCTAATTGGCAGAATTTTGTTAAAACAAATTTTAACAGGTTAGGAAGGAGGAATTGTGGAGAGTTGAGGAAAAAAAGATGACTCGTACTTTCAATATAGCCCACAATTTCCACCTCCAAATAGTTCCCATATATGAAACCCCTTAAATTATATTGTAACCCTTCCCTCTAGAGTCTTGACCTGCAGTTTGAGAAATACTGGCATTGATATATGAAATACACAGATAATGCAAAAAACTCATTTTACCAGCTAGTTTCACCTTCTGCCCCATCAATCATATTACAAAATCTGTCAACAGGAGGCAAATTGCCTGGCTTAAATTTCACCCCACTCCCTTCACATGGTCGCTTTAGAGGAAGTGCTAATGGCCAATGCAAATGTCAAAACTGAACAGCAATAACGATATGGAGACACCATTCTAGTTAATTAGCCTCTAAATAGTAATTGTAAACTATATTGCAAAACTCGTATTGAAAGAAAAAAATCGAATAGGCTTCTGGATCTGTTTTTATGTTTTGAAGAGGATCTGATGTTATTCTCCAATATCAGTGTTTCCCTTTTACCTTCTCTTCGCTCTCCACCCTGCAGCTGTTCAGCCAATGTTTTTATACCACTTTCTCCTCTCTTCACCTCACCTACTAGTCTGACAAAGTTCAACATAGTTAGGGGTGCAAATAAACTTAGAAGAAAATATTTTAGGTATATGAAACTATATAGTAAATTCTAAATTACTGTATTTGCCAGTTGGCTAACAAATATTTATTGTATGCCTACTACCTACCAGACAATATCATGCATTCAGATGATGGAAATGGTTAACAAAATACTTCTCTTTTTCATGAAGTTTACATTCAATAAATAACTGAAAAAAAATGATTGTACCAGTATTTACTATCGAGAAATAGTTATGTGCAAAATTGAGGTTAGGACCTATCTTTTCGTAGTGCACTACAAACGTAGATTTTCATAGTGCTAAGGAAATATATAATTTGGAGATCCAGCTTATTCGAGTTAGGAAAGTTTTACCTGCGTAGCAATATTCATGCTGTGATTTTAAAGAGCATCACCATTTAGATAAGGCAAACAGAAGGGGTAGAACATTCCTGGAAGAGGGGACAATATGTACAAAAACTGTGAGGCAGGGGAAAGCATTGCATGCTGAAATAGAAAGCCAGAGTGGCTGGCATGAAATAAACAAATAGTAGAATTGTGCATACACTTGAGCCTGGAGAGGCAACTAAAGGTAGGGTTGTTGGGATTTTAGGGGCATTATTTGAAGGACCTTTGGAAGCTGTTGAAACATTTTAAGAGAGAAATGATGTATTCAAATCTGTGCTTTAAAAAGGACATATCCTGGCTGCTGTTTGGAGAATGGAGGGGAGGAGCAGAGGGAATATGGCTGTGGTGACTGCAGCCTAGTTGAGGATTCTGACAATGAACATAGATAGAAGTGAATTAATTCGAGAGTTACTTAGGTGGTGGAATGTATTAAATTGGGGTGTACGGTGAGAGAAGAGTCTAGAATTATGTTATTTTTAATTAAATACATGATAGTAGAGAGTTTTACTCAACCTGGGAAAACTGAAGTTGGGAAAACATTTCAAAGATGGGAGATATATATATATACCTTTGGATGACAAAGATGACCTAAAACTTAACTGCTAACTGAATATTAAACGTTTAATTATCAATAATTGTAATTGCTCTTTTTAGGGACTATAAGAGTTCTTTTTTTTTTTTTATGAAAGGATTTTCTTTTTTATTTATTTATTTATTTTTGGCTGTGTTGGGTCTTCGGTTCGTGCGAGGGCTTTCTCCAGTTGCGGCAAGCGGGGGCCACTCTTCATCGCGGTGCGGGGACCGCTCTTCATCGCGGTGCGCGGGCCTTTCTCTATCGCGGCCCCTCCCGTTGCGGGGCACAGGCTCCAGACGCGCAGGCTCAGCAATTGTGGCTCACGGGCCCAGCTGCTCCGTGGCATGTGGGATCTTCCCAGACCAGGGCTCGAACCCGTGTCCCCTGCATTAGCAGGCAGATTCTCAACCACTGCGCCACCAGGGAAGCCCCACTATAAGAGTTCTGAGTACATGATTTGGATAGTTGTTTCTTACTAACACGTTCCCAATTTTATGTGAACATCTAAGGTATGTAAAATAAATATCACAATTATTTTCAAATATGGATGTGCCCAGTGATTTATTTCTCATGAAGAAAAAAAGCCATGTTAAAGGAAGGGTTGAAAAGTATGTTTTACTTCTTGCTGTATTCAGAATTATAAGAGGAATTTCTAGTGGTGGAAATAATACCATCAGGAAAGAGTAAGAGCTTTAAGCAATTTTTTCTCATCTATCCCTTCTGCCACTGAAATCTTCAGTTTAGGCTTACAATTCTGTGTTCTCTACACAGTAGGCTGAGATTTATGGCTTTCCCAGACACACAAACCCCAAAGCTGCCAGCTGCTATCCAAAGATGCTCTGAATATTCTTTCTGTAAAACAAGTCCCAGTTTTATTATCTCAAAATTTTTTTCCATACTACAACCATAGGTTTTGGTTCAGTAATCCAAAAATTAATCATTCATTCAAGTTTAGTGTAACACCTATTTTGAGCAAAGCAGTCTGTTAAGTACTGAGCTGGAACATACAAATATTAACTTATTATACCTCACAATGATTTAAATGTTGCTAACGTGATAGCAGAACACTTCATACAGTTTTGGTACGACTAAACAAGTATAAAATTATTAGCACCAAATTTTAAATTAACAAACTAATATGTTATCATTAAACATTTCTGGAGACAGCAGAAGCAAGAAAAACTACAGTCCTGTAGTCCTACAGCCTGTGGAACAGAAACCACATTTACAGAAAGATAGACAAGATGAAAAGGCAGAGGGCTATATACCAGATGAAGGAACAAGAAAAAACCCCAGAAAAACAACTAAATGAAGTGGAGATAGGCAACCTTCCAGAAAAAGAATTCAGAATAATGATAGTGAAGATGATCCAGGACCTCGGAATAAGAATGGAGGCAAAGATCGAGAAGGTGCAAGAAATGATTAACAAAGACCTAGAAGAATTAAAGAACAAACTAACAGAGATGACCAATACAATAACTGAAATGAAAACTACACTAGAAGGAATCAATAGCAGAATAACTGAGGCAGAAGAACGGATAAGTGACCTGGAAGACAGAATGGTGGAATTCACTGTGGCGGAACAGAATAAAGAAAAAAGAATGAAAAGAAATGAAGACAGCCTAAGAGACTTCTGGGACAACATTAAACGCAACAACGTTCGCATTATAGGGGTCCCAGAAGGAGAAGAGAGAGAGAAAGGACCAGAGAAAATATTTGAAGAGATTATAGTCGAAAACTTCCCTAACATGGGAAAGGAAATAGCCACCCAAGTCCAGGAAGTGCAGAGAGTCCCATACAGAATAAACCCAAGGAGAAACACGCCGAGACACATAGTAATCAAAGTGGCAAAAATTAAAGACAAAGAAAAATTATTGAAAGCAGCAAGGGAAAAACGACAAATAACATACAAGGGAACTCCCATAAGGTTAACAGCTGATTTCTCAGCAGAAACTCTACAAGCCAGAAGGGAGTGGCATGATATACTTAAAGTGATGAAAGGGAAGAACCTACAACCAAGATTACTCTACCCAGCAAGGATCTCATTTAGATTTGATGGAGAAATCAAAAGCTTTACAGACAAGCAAAAGCTAAGAGAATTCAGCACCACCAAACCAGCTCTACAACAAATGTTAAAGGAACTTCTCTAAGTGGGAAACACAAGAGAAGAAAAGGACCTACAAAAACAAACCCAAAACAATTAAGAAAATGGTCATAGGAACATACATATCGATAATTACCTTAAACGTGAATGGATTAATTGCTCCAGCCAAAAGACACAGGCTTGCTGAATGGATACAAAAACAAAATCCATATATATGCTGTCTACAAGAGACCCACTTTAGATCTAGGGACACATACAGACTGAAAGTGAGGGCATGGAAAAAGATATTCCATGCAAATGGAAATCAAAAGAAAGCTGGAGTAGCTATACTCATATCAGATAAAATAGACTTTAAAATAAAGAATGTTACAAGAGACAAGGAAGGACACTACATAATGATCAAGGGATCAATCCAAGAAGAAGATATAACAATTATAAATATATATGCACCCAACATAGGAGCACCTCAATACATAAGGCAACTGCTAACAGCTCTAAAAGAGGAAATCGACAGTAACACAATAATCGTGGGGGACTTTAACACCTCACTTACACCAATGGACAGATCATCCAAAATGAAAATAAATAAGGAAACAGAAGCTTTAAATGACACAATAGACCAGATAGATTTAATTGATATTTATAGGACATTCCATCCAAAAACAGCAGATTACACTTTCTTCTCAAGTGCGCACGGAACATTCTCCAGGATATACCACATCTTGGGTCACAAATCAAGCCTCAGTAAATTTAAGAAAATTGAAATCATATCAAGCATCTTTTCTGACCACAACGCTATGAGATTAGAAATGAATTACAGGGGAAAAAACGTAAAAAACAATAACACATGGAGGCTAAACACTACGTTCCTAAATAACCAAGAGATCACGTGAAGAAATCAAAGAGGAAATAAAAAAATACCTACAGACAAATGACAATGAAAACACGACGATCCAAAACCTATGGGATGCAGCAAAAGCAGTTCTAAGAGGGAAGTTTATAGCTATACAAGCCTACCTCAAGAAACAAGAAAAATCTCAACTAAACAATCTAACCTTATACCTAAAGAAACTAGAGAAAGAAGAACAAACAAAACCCAAAGTTAGCAGAAGGAAAGAAATCATAAAGATCAGAGCGGAAATAAATGAAATAGAAACAAAGAAAACAATAGCAAAGATCAATAAAACTAAAACCTGGTTCTTTGAGGAGATAAACAAAATTGATAAGCCATTAGCCAGACTCATCAAGAAAAAGAGGGAGAGGACTCAAATCAATAAAATCAGAAATGAAAAAGGAGAAGTTACAACAGACACCGCAGAAATACAAAGCATCCTAAAAGACTACTACAAGCAACTTTACGCCAATAAAATGGACAACCTGGAAGAAATGGACAAATTCTTAGAAAGGTATAACCTTCCAAGACTGAACCAGGAAGAAGAAGAAAATATGAACAGACCAATCACAAGTAATGAAATTGAAACTGTGATTTAAAATCTTCCAACAAACAAAAGTCCAGGACCAGATGGCTTCACAGGTGAATTCTATCAAACATTTAGAGAAGAGTTAACACCTATCCTTCTCAAACTCTTCCAAAATATTGCAGAGGAAGGAACACTCCCAAACTCATTCTATGAGGCCACCATCACCCTGATACCAAAACCAGACAAAGACACTACAAAAAAAGAAAATTACAGACCAATATCACTGATGAATATAGATGCAAAAATCCTCAACAAAATACTAGCAAACAGAATCCAACAACACATTAAAAGGATCATACACCACGATCAAGTGGGATTTATCGCAGGGATGCAAGGATTCTTCAATATACACAAATCAATCAATGTGATACATCATATTAACAAATTGAAGAATAAAAACCATATAATCATCTCAATAGATGCAGAAAAAGCTTTTGACAAAATTCAACACCCATTTATGATAAAAACTGTCCAGAAAGTGGGCATAGAGGGAACCTAAAAAAAAAAAAAAAATTTCTGGCTCACTGCTACTGTTGCTACAGTAGCAAAGAGCCTCCCCACATGCTCTTCTGATCCAACCACTTTCTCTGTAAAGAGACGTCTAGAACTTTCTCCCTCATCTTCCTGGGGCTTCCGGGAGCACCAAGAAACCCACGTGGCATTCGCACAGAGTGCCTGGGACAGTCCCTGCACAGTTCCTGGCTGCACTGCTGAGATGAGCTCTTCAGACCCTTCTGAGCGGGACTCCGGAGTCATCCACAGAGTCAGAGAAAGTCAGGAGAGAGGCGGGGGCTTTGCCGGGGGCTGGACTCCGCAGGGGCTCCAGGAATGGGGAGGTGAAGGCCCAGGTCTGAGGCACGTGTCCTCAGGTCACAGAGCACAGGAGGCCCAGGCAGTGCCAGGAGTCAAGGTGAGGTTGGCAGGGGACAGGCCACCCAGGAGGAGCGCCCCTGTGAGGCCCGAGGGCACCCCTCAAAAGAAAACCTGTCCGTGGTCCCTATCCGTCACCCCTGTCCACACTCCTGTCAGCGGCCAGACCCCAGTCATCATGCCCCTGGTCGAGATGAGTGAGCTCCGCAAGCCTGAGGTAGACCTTCAGGACCCAGTGGAGGCGCAGCTGTTCGGGGCTGAGGGGGAGGAGGCCGCATCCCCTTCCTCCTCCTCCTCCTCCTCCTCTTCTTACTCTGTCCTGTTCCTGGTCACCCTGGAGGAGGTGGCTGATGCTGGGGAACCCAGTCCCCCCCAGAGTCCCTCCCCCACTGCCCTGGCCACCACTCCATGGAGCCAATCTGAAGACGACGGCCTCAGCACCCAAGATGAGGAAGGGCCGAGCACCTGGCATGACCAGGAAGATGCACTACATCTGAAGGTGGCTGACCTGGTAGGATTCCTGCTCCTCAAGTATTGCACAAAGGAGCCTACCACAAAGGCAGAAATGCTGACCATCCTCAAAGATTACCAGGACCACTTCCCCGTAGTCTTCAGCTGAGCCTCCGAGTGCATGCAGCTGGTCTTTGGCCTCGCTGTGAAGGAAGTAGACCCCAGCAATCACTCCTATGTCCTCGTCCCCACCCTGGGCCTCACCTCTGATGGGATGCTGAGTGACGGGCAGAGCATGCCCAAGACTGGCCTCCTGGTGTTGCTCCTGGGCCTGATCCTCCTAGAGGACGACTTTGTTGCCCCTGAGGAGGAGGTCTGGGGAGCACTTAGCAAGATGGGGGTGTGTACCAGGAGGTAGCACTGCATCTATGGGGAGCCCAGGGAGCTCCTCACCAAAGTGTGGGTGCAGGAGGGCTACCTGGAGTACCGGCAGGTGCCCCACAGTGACCCCGTCCATTACGAGTTGCTGTGGGGTCCCCGGGCCCATGTGGAGACCAGCAAGTGACAGGTTCTGGAGTATCTGCTCAGGGTCAATAGCTTGGATCCCAGGTCCTTCCCATCCCTGTCTGCAGAGGCTGTGAGAGATGAGGAAGAGGGGGCCTGAGCCAGAGCAGCAGCCAGGCTCCTTCCAGGCCCATGTCCAGCAGCTTCTCCTGTGGGGCAGGAAGGGAGGCTGATCCTTCACTCTGAGTTTGAAGAGGGAGCGGTCAGCCTTCTAAGTAGTGAGGGCCCAGGCAAGTTGGGGGAACATGGTGTGTAGCATCTTTGGGTTCCTGTTCTCTACGATGACATGGAAATTCATCTGTTTCCTTTAGTGATTTTTCAAATGTTGTTCTTTTCAATAGAAGATTTTTTAAATGCCAATACATTTTATTTTTTATACAATTTTTAAAGGTTACATTCAATTTACAGTTATTACCAAATATTGGCTATATTCCCCATGTTGTACAATACATCCTTGTAGCTTGTCTTACACCCAATAGTTTGTGCCTCCCACTCCTCCATCCCTGTAGTGCCCCTCCCTCATCCCTACTGATAACCATTAGTTTGTTCTCTGTATCTTTGAGTCTGCTTCATTTTTGTTATATTCACTAGTTTGTTGTATTTTTTAGATTCCACATATGAGTGATATCGTGCAGTATTTGTCATTCTCTGTCTGACTTATTTCACTTAGCATATTGCCCTCCAAGTCCATCCATGTTGCTGCAAAAGGCAAAAGTCTGTTCCTTTTCTATGGCTGAGTAGTAGTCCATTGTACATATATAGTACCTGTTCTTTATCCATTCATCTGTCGATGGACACTTAGGTAGCTTCCATATCTTTGCAATTGTAAATAATGCTGCTATGAGCATTGGGGTGCATGGATCTTTTTGAATTAGTGGGGTTTGGGGGGGATATATACCCAGGAGTGGAATTGGTGGATCATATGGTAGTTCTGTTTTTAGTTTTTTGAGAAACCTCCATACTGTTTTCCACAGTGGCTGCACCAATCTACATTCCCCCAACAGTGTACAAGGGTTCCCTTTTCTCCACATCCTTGCCTATTTTGTTATTTGTGTTCCTTTTGATGATAGCCATTCTGACAGGTGTGAGGTGATATCTCTTTGTGGTTCTGATTTGCAGTTGTTTGATGATTAGTGATGTGGAGGATCATTTCATGTGCCTGTTGGCCATCTGCATTTTCTCTTTGGAAAAATGTCTATTCAGTTCTTCTGCCCATGTTTTTAATCGGGTTGTTTGTTTTCTTCCTGTTGAGCTGTATGAGCTGTTTATACATGTTGGATATTAATCCTTTGTCAGTCATTTCAGCTGCAAATATTTTCTCCCATTCAATAGGTTGTCTTTTAGTTTTGTCAATGGTCTCCTTTGTTGTGCAAAAAAGCTTTTAAGTTTAGTTAGGTGCCATTTGTTTATTTTTGCTTTTACTTCTTTTCCTTAGGAGATATATCCAAAAAAATATTGTTGCGATTTATGTCAAAGAGTGTTCTGCCTATGTTTCCCTCTAGGAGTTTTATAGTATCCGGTCTTACATTTAGGCCTTTACTTTATTTTGCATTTATTTTTGTATATGGTGCTAGACAATACTCTTATTTCATTCTTTTACATGTAGCTGTTCAGTTCTCTCAGCACCACTTATTGAAGAGACTGTCTTTTCTCCATTGTATACTGTATTCTTGCCTCCTTTGTTGTAGATTAATTGACCATAGGTGCATGGGTTTATTTCTTGCTTTCTATCCTGTTCCATTGATCTATCTGTCTGTTTTTGTGCCAGTACCATACTGTTTTGACTACTGTAGCTTTGTACTGTAGTCTTAAGTCAGGGCGCATGATCCCTCCAGCTCTGTTGTTCTTTCTCAAGATTGTTTTGGTTATTCAGGGTCTTTTGTGTTTCCACAGAAAATTTAAAATTATTTGTTCAAGTTCTGTGAAAAATGCCATTAGTATTTTAATAGGAATTGCATTGATTGCAGTTCTGTAGGTTGACTTGAGTAGTATGGTCATTTTAACAATACTTATGCTTCCAATTCAAGAATGCAATGTATCTTTCCATCTGTTTGTGTTGTCTTCAGTTTCTTTCATTACTGTCATAGTTTTCAGTGTACAGGTCTTTTGCCTCCTTAGGTAGGTTTATTCCTAGGTATGCTATCCTTTTGATGCAATGGTAAATGAGATTGTTTCCTTAATTTCTCTTTTTGATACTTTGTTATTAGTGTATACAAATGCAACAGATTTCTGTATAGTAATAATAGTATTTAATAAGCTTCAGTTTCTAAGTTTGTGAATGGTATTGATCACATATATTTGTACTTATCCAATTCAAGACTGAATTTTGCTATTTGTAAAATCAATTGGGAAACATTCCATCATAGTTTGCGATCCCAAACTAGATAACACAGCACTGGAATAGGAATTTACTTGGAAATGTGAAAGTAATTAGCAGTACAATTAACAGCCACCCTGTTGTTCCTTGGGACACCACGTCGTTGGCTCAGTGGTGCGTGTCCTGCTGTGGGACTGCTCTGTGCCCGCCATAGGGCAGGGCCAGGCCCCGGGCATGTGGGCCAGCGGGGGAGGGGTTGCCCTGGGGGGAGCAGGCATTGCCGGCACCCATCGTCCTGGCGAGAGGCCACCCGCGGGGCCCTCAGGAAGGGAGACTGTGGGGGGATGGAGGGCCGCCGGGTGGGGTGTAGTGGAGGCACCTTGTTGGGGACCCTGGGAGGGGGCAGTGGGACCCGTTGGCTCCAGTGGCCATTAGAAGTTCCTCTCTGTGTTATCATGCTCTCTGTTCAATGGTTTCAGTCAATGTTTCTCTTTAATAAATTTCCCTGAAAGTTAAAAAAAAAAAAAAATTTCTAGTATAAGCCTACAGGAAGCTTACAGGCTAGCACAGTTGTCTTTTCCAGTAATAAAGGAGCAAATGATAAGATAAGAGAAGAGAACTTAGCATCTTAATTTAGTAATAACATTGAAGGCATTAACTAATTTGATACAGAACCTGATCTCAAGATTTTTGTACATTCAAATACTTATAAGCTAATGAATTAATCTCTCAGTTGCATTTAAAATGTCTTCTCACCATCATCACGTTCACTCCTTGCTAGCTTTGAGCGATCATTAGAGTTAAGATTCAGTTAAGAAGTGTTAGAGTTAAGTCAGTAGCTGTGAGAAAGAGAAATATTATTAATAATTCTTCTAAATGAGAACACCACTTGCTCAACCTTTGAAAGTTGTTTTTCAGTGATTATTCAATTCTATTCAGATTTTAGGAGAATTGTACTAAATCTACATAAATATTATTTAAAAAACTCTCATCTTTTCAAACATGAATAAAAATGGGGCAGAATCTTTACATGCATTAATGGATCATATAGACCTATTACTTCTATGATTTATTTCCTGCCTTGGTGTTTGCTATTAATTTGAATCATGAGTAATTTATAATGCTATCATGGGCTTCTGGTTTAAAATGACAAATTTGGCACAAATATTACCTCTTCTTACTCATAAGTTTAGAACATCTTGCAGATTTTATAAAAGTATAGAATGCCAGAACAAAGCAAACTAGAATCTTGTGGGAAGATTCAAAAAGCTATACAGGAAAGTCACAGTCCAAGTATGAAGTGAGTATTCAAACCAAAATAAGAAGTCAGCAGGCTTGAGGAAGAATAATGGAATGGATACCAAGAAATACAATGAATGAATGAGATGAAAATAATAAAGATATGGTGAGGAAGGGAAACACATTTTCTTCCAAAAAGAGAAATGAAAGACAATAGACATCCCAGAGAAAATAAAGCTGCATAAGAAAAGTATGGGGGAGAATGTAAAAAATTAAAACATGACCTGATTTTGAGAAATCAGTAAATGGTGTATATTATTTCTTTCTACAATTTACTGGCCATAATTCAGTTGTGGCAAGCTGCAGTTGTAACTAGAAACTTAGATTAGCTGTATTAAAAAAAAAAGTTCGATGAGCATCTAGTTCCTATCTTACACAGTTACTGTGGAATAGTAACAGTTTAAAATTTTATTTTTTATTCCGTCATTCACAGATATGATATTTTGACTGCCTACTTTGCAAGATGATGGTATTACAATCTTCCCACCTCTCCTCAGTCTATCTTCCAGTTCTTCCACCTGTACATTGTATTTTTATTGCAAGATTGGTAATATTTACATTCTATTCAATAATAATAATAAATTTTCTGTCTTTTGAATATTGGTTAATTATAAAGGTTTATAGCCCATAACAGCACTTATCTCATTATAACTATATAAATATTGTTCATTACAGAGCCACATATTACTCTATTATTATATTCTTTTTCAGTTCTACTTGCGCTTCATAGAGGAGAATGTTTAATGGATTTTCATATCTAACTCTTCAACCAGTTTGAAGAGCAAAGAGAATGTTACACATCAATCAATATATAGATAGCTAGTTGGGACTTCCCTGGTGGCAGAGTGATTAAGAATCCACCTGTCAATGCAGGGGACATGGGTTCGATCCCTGGTCCGGGAAGATCCCACATGGCATGGGGCAGCTAAGCCCATGCACCGCAACTACTGAGCCCATGAGCTGCAACTACTGAAGCCCACATGCCTAGAGCCCATGCTCCGCAACAAGAGAAGCCACCGCAATGAGAAGCCCATGCATCTCAATGACGAGTAGCCCCTGCTAGCCACAACTAGAGAGAGCCCGTGTGCAGCAACGAAGACCCAACACAGCCAAAATAAATAAATAAATACGTAAATAAATTTTTTTAAAAAATAGATAGCTAGATAGATAGACAGACAGACAAATAGACACTTGGGGATCTGTAGGACTATAACAAAAGTTTTAACATTCTTGTCATCAGAGTCCCAAGAGAAGATAAAAATGATGGGGCTGGAAATATCATAGTATAGACATACATATAGATATATAGATATAATACAAATGTATAGATATACCATAAACACACATATATGCACAAAAATATATATAATGTAATACAGCAACCACGAAAAAGTTATACAGAATACACTTGAAAACAAAATAGATAAATCTAAATGGTAATCTAAAAATGCAAATCAAACATCAAAATTTGATGGAGACAGCTAAAGCAGTGCTGAGAGGAAAATTTCTAGCACTAAATGTGTATGTGTGTGTGTGTGTGTGTGTGTGTGTGTGCATATATATGTCATATATATACTTGTTTAGAGAGTTAGCAGATTAAAAATCTTAAGGATTACACTTTTAAATTTTTTCTTAAATTTATTTATTTTTGGGTGTGTTGGGTCTTCGTTTCTGTGCGAGGGCTTTCTCTAGTTGCGGCGAGTGGGGGCCACTTTTCATCACGGTGCACGGGCCTCTCACTGCGGCAGCCTTTCTTGTTGTGGAGCACAAGCTCCAGACGCGCAGGCTCAGTAGTTGTGGCTCACGGGCCTAGTTGCTCCGCGGCATGTGGGATCTTCCCAGACCAGGGCTCGAACTCGTGTCCCCTGCATTGGCAGGCAGATTCTCAACCACTGCGCCACCAGGGAAGCCTTAAATATTTTTAAATGTATGTAAGTTATATACATGCATATATGTATAGGTATTATGTATAAATGTACCTATGTATATGTATTATATAGAAATCTATATATAATACATATAACAGATACATTTTAGAAATATATTAGAGAGATATCATATGATATCACTTATATGTGGAATTTTTTAAAAAAATGATACAAATGAACGTATTTACAAAACAGAAACAGACTCACAGACTTAGAAAAGAACTTACGGTTACCAGTGGGGAAGTGGGGCGGTGGGGGTGGGGGGAGGGATAGATTGGGAGTTTGGGATTGACATGTACACGCTGCTATATTTAAAATGGATAACTAACAAGGACCTACTGTATAGCACAGGGAACTCTGCTCAATATTATGTAACAACTTAAATGGGAAAAGAATCTGAAAAAGAATAGGTACATGTATGTGTATAACTAAATCACTTTGCTGTACACCTGAAACTAACACAATATTGATAATTAACTATACTCCAATATAAAATAAAATGTTAAATATATATATGTAAAAGTATAATTCTTAAGGTTTTTAATCTAATAACTCTAAACAACAAATTTGTATAAGAATGACCTTATTTTTTGATTGGTTAGGAAAACTAAACTGATACATTCAGTTTCAAAGGCTGATTGTGTATGATATTAATTGTTGTCCTGATTCTTGTTGCCTTGTGAATGTTTAAAATGTCCTAGGTCTTTTCATGGAACTGCAGTAATGGAGATACATTGTAAGTTGAGATTTCATGCATGAAAAGGGTCTATCTACCAAAAACAATTTAACCAAACCTCTTTCTCTATATTCTTTATGCCATCATCATCTTTATCCTACCATCATTATAGTCATTGATGGCTATGGATTCCGCCAAGAACAACAATTCAACAAATTGGACACACAAGCCACTAAGCTCAGAGAATTCAAATGAGTGTACTATTAACTAGAGCATCAAGAACATGAAGACATTCTCAGGACCATGAAGCAAGCCCAATTAGAGCATAATGGAGGAAAGCAATGGATAAAACCTCGGTGCTTACAAACTAACATTGACTATCACCACTGTGTATCCTGACATAAAAATTTGATCCTAGAAAAAATTGAAGAATCTGAATAAAGTCTGTAGTATTTTTAACAGTAAAGTACCAATGCTAATTGCTCATTTTGACAAATGTGCCTTGGTTAGGTACGATGTCAATATAAAGGGAAAATGGATGAAGGACATTCAGGAACTGTCTGTACTTTCTTTGTAACTTTTTTACAAGTCTAAAATATTCCACAATGTAAAGTGTATTAATAAAAAATTAACATTGAAATCTTGTGTACAAAGACTTAATAGTAACGGCTTTGAAGCTCGGTCATTTTAGTGAAGACTCAGAATACACAGATCAGGAGCAATGTAGATTTAAAGGACATATGCCAGAACAGACTGAACCAACTTCTTTAGTCATACTGGTTAAAGATCATCACCACTTTCTAAGTGGTAAATCCAGAATGAATCAGAATATATCACATGTTTTAAACAATTTCACATAGATAATATAGTGCATTAATTTAATGTCAGATTAGTAAATACTTTGAAGTCGCCTATGTTTGCCATATGCACTAGAAATGGATACAAAGAATCTTCAAAATTCCCACAAAAAAGGCACATTTGTATGCTAATATGAAGGTTAAGGAAAACTCTGTAGAATACTTTTACTAAATGTAGACTGTCTTTAATCTCTGAAGTGAAGTATAAAGAATAGGAAGCCCGTGTGGCAGGCCAAGTAGTTTAGATTAAGTTTTACCTGAAGTCTAAATTCAATTTTCCTCCAGGCTGAATAAAGTTCCATAAAGGTGAAATCTCTTCAAGTCACTTACCATATTTTTTTTAAAAGCACAGATTATATAGCTCCTTCCAGGAAAAAAAAAAATCATGAGTCCAGAAAAGCAAGCCTTGGGGTCCTTGCACTGATGTTTTCTTATAAAACACAAAAATGTGAGATGGCTGGTCACTGTCCAGCCACTGTCGATAAACCTGTTACTGCTTCTATGTCCTCAGTACGCTGTTAGAAAGTACCTACAATGTGATTCAAAAGTTAGAAAACATGAAATTGTGGCCAAGTAGTATTTGGCGTTATTCTGCTCCTTCAGGGGATTGGAAGGTAAGCAAAATTAGTATCAGTCTACAACATCCTTGCCCATTACAGTGTGAATTTGTGGAGGATTGTTCCCTGTGTATTTTGAGGGGTCAGCTCTCAAATGCATAGTTCTGAGTTAACATTTTTTTAATTCTAGACAATTACTGGAAGTCGAAATAATGAGGAAAAGATGATTACAATTTAAAAAAAAAAACAAGGCTAGGTATTCAATTTTCTTTTCTTCATAATAAAATGTAAAAGAAACTCCAGAGTAAATGCTGTAAAATATTAGAACCAATTAGCATAGGTAGATATCATACAAATTGAGATAATTTGCATTTAGAGACTGTAATTTTTCTCCCCTAATTACACCAGATTCTACTACATAAAGAATGAGTAAAATAAAGAACTAGTCTTGGCTGGAATGTATTCCATCAACAATACTTATTGGAACTAAGCTTGCTATTTAGAAGCCTTCTCAGGAACAGTCAACCATACACATTATACTTATGTCTTTAGATCAGGTTACTATGATGAACAAGTATAAGAGGGTCAACAATGACTTTATGAACATGCAGTTTTATACAGGCACATGCTCTATACCTCTGATATAAAAGTGATTTGCATATATCTAGAATCATTAAGGTTGTATTCTTCAAAACATCTATGCAGAAAAATTAGACCAAGGTTTTCCATAGGAAAAGCTAATGTAAATTTCAGAGTTTTTTTTTTTTAACTGTAATTATTTTTTCTCGGACTGTTTTTCAGTGAGAAAAAGGATCTTCTATGTACTTGTACACGTTGATTTGAATATGCAGTAGAAACGTATCTTAATGCTAATATTGGGTCAAGGATAACAATGCTTAGAGTGAAAGAGATATACTAAACCACATCCTACATATAATTTGAACCACAGTAAATGAATGCGCTGTCTAATATGTATTAGTTATAACCATTCACCAGGAGCTAAGTACAAAATGACAAAAAGGAATCAACTAAAATTTATACTATAATGCATTCCATTATAATCGAGAAACATTTTGCGTCATCATTTTTTTAATATTTAAGAAAGTAAATTCATTCTTCAAGCCATAATTCCTGGGTTATTCTTATATATAATGCATATAGCCTACTTGCATAGTAATTGTAAGAATGATGAATATGTTTACTTCTTTCTCTCGTGCTCAAAAATACCTTCCTTCTCGATTAAAAAAATTTCCAAAAAAAAAAAAAAAAAAAAAAAATACCTTCCTTCTTTTCTTTTGGACTTCCTCTTTCTTTAGGTTCAAACTAATAGATTTTTCTGATTCCTTCCTGTGCACTACTTTAATTCAGTTTTGAATTCCTCAGATATCTTAATCTTTAGAGAAAAGATTGAAGTTTGTAAAAGGTTATGTCTATTATACAATGTTGAACCAATTGCAGTCTGCAAAGTATATGTTGACAGCTCCCAAGGGAGAGAGGAAGTAACTTGATACTATCTGGATGGAGGACAAGACAAAAACAAATCAAGAAGAACGGCAATTTCCTGACACTGTTCCTGCCTTTGTAAATAGTCCTTGTATTAATTCTGCAATTATGCAATATGTGTATGCCCATCTTTTTCTTGCCTGGATCTTATCAGATGCACAGATGTATGTATCATTGTAAAGTATGGAATGTTCCTTTGTGTGCACGTGTGTGTGTTCCTATGTATTTAATGAGTAGAATATTACCTGCTTATTCATTTAGCGTAAAAAAAAAAAAAAAAAAGAAGAAGAACGGCAAACCCCTGCAGGCGTAAAGAACACCCATCAGTGATCAGAAGTGGAGACTTGGAATCAGGACCCAGGCAAGTTGGACACAAAGGGAGGCACTATGAAGCATTAGTTTTCTTGTCAATTAAAAACAGCAATATTGTCTATCTCATTAGTTTATTACAGGGATAAAGTGAGATGACCTTTTAAAAACTCTTAGCATATTATTTGTGTGGCACATACTAACCCTCTGATAGTAGCCAACAATTAGTTAAGAGTAGTGACCATGTTAAGGCAGACAAGAACTGACCCATTAAGTAGCAAAACTGATCCTAGGATTATTTACTGCACCTTTTAAAAAAATCTAGTTGATTGGAATATTCCCTCTCTATGTCCGTTGACACAAAATGACTATCATTTCCATGTCATTATTGATTATATTTTCCTCCAGACCCAAGGCTTTGAAATATCAATACCTTGATAACTCTAAAGCTTCTCTCTCCAGCTCTGGTATTCCTTCTGGAATATATATTCAATTTCCTACTTAGTTTATCCACTTGGGTGTACACAGACTTTCAGGTGGTCCCCAAGATCCTCACATCCTGGCTTCCATGCCCTTGTAGAATCCCCTCCCCTTGAGGGTAGGCAGGACTGTGACTTAAATACGGCACACCACTCTTGCGATTATGTTACATTATGTAAGACTAGCTGATTGCTCTAGAGTCTTGCTCTCCTTGCTGATTTTAAAGAAGCAAGATTCAATAACTTCTAAGGCTGCAGGGAAAGGAAGTCTGCCAACAATCTGAGTGAGCTTGGAAGCAGATCCTTCCCCAATCAAGCTGCCAGATGAGAACCCAGATGGCTCATAGCTTATTTCCAGGCTTGCAGAGAATCCAGCTAAGCCACAGCAAGACACTCCAATCCCACAGAAACTGTGAAATAATAAATTTGGGTTGTTTTAAGTCACTAAGTTTGTGATGATTTGTCATGCAGCATAGAAAATAAATACAGTGATCTAACAGGCATCTTCTCATACATTTATCCTGTCCAAAATAGAGTGTTGAACACTTTGCTATTCAAAACAGCATCTCTTCTAATGTTCCATAACTAAGGTAATGGCCCCACCATTTACCCAGCTGATCAGGTAAAACCTCTTAGAAACATTCTTGATGCCTTTGTTCCTCTTGGACTCAAAATCCTATCAGCCTTAATTACGTCCTAAGTAGGAATACTACTTCTTATAGTCATTTGGTTCCATTCATCATGAATTCTTGCCTGGGCTACTGTAATAGCTTCTTTTCTTCAATTCTTAACCCTTTAGAGTCTATTTCCACACAACAGCCAGAGAAGTTCTTTAACAGGTAAATAATTTATCAATTCCCTGCTCTTAAGCCTTCTAACCGTACCTATGACACTTGGAACAAAACCCAAAGTATTTATATAACTTGTGGTCCCAAAGCCTGCCTTTCCTTCCCTCATTCATTTTTCTCCAGACACACTGATTTTCTTGCCAGTTCCTGAACACTCCAAGCAAATTCTCTGTGATGGTCCTTTAATTGTCCTTTCTGTCTGAAATGATTTTTACCTTAAATATTCTCACAACTAGTTTTTGTATTCAAACTTCTACTCACATGTTATCTCCTCATACGGGCCTTTTATGAATAACCTATCTAAGGTATAAAACTGCATGACTCCCATTTCACTTATCTTACTAAAACTATCATTATCATTTGTTTATCCGTTTATGTTCTCTCTTCTCAGTAGAATATAAGTAACACAGTGCTAGGTAACTTGTTGGGTTTGTCCATTTCTGTATTCTAGAACACTATATGGCACAAAGTAAGCAGTTGATAAATTTGGCATAAAATTGCAGTTGAAACCATTTTGGAATCCTTTCAGAAAAGGTATTAGGTCACAGTGTTTTAGAAGTTCAGATTATCTCAGAGAAAAGCACAAGAGTACATTTCACATTTTTATTGAATATTTAATGTTAGCTAATCACGAGACTATATTCTGTCTTCATCTTTTTGTATTCTGTTTTCAGAAATTATGCATGTGAGCTATCCTCATGAAGCGACGAGTATCCCAAACTGCAGCTCTTGACTTCTCGGCCAGCTATATATCCACAATCATTTTCTACTCTCTATTGTGTATTTAATACAAAGAAATAAAAAATAGTGTGGCAGAAAGCTAAAATAACTTATTCCACAAGTATGTTAACAGTGAGTGTAAAAGTCAGGTCTGTAATATTATCTGACAGAGGCCAGAGACTGTATTCATGGGAGATCTACTTGGGGTAACTAAATCCATCATACTGCCATTGTTTGACAGTCACAGGCAAGAAATGCCACGGAACTGCAAATGAATCTTCTCACTAACAATTCATAGCAATTTGCAGAATGTTGGATTCGGCACGTTTTCTTCACATATGTTCCATATGTTACAATAAAAAGTAGCTACTTTTAATGCTGTTCATATTTTTACAAGCTGATATTTGCTAACAATGTGTTAATGAGTTGAATCAAATAATTCTTCCCTCCCTTGACTGAGCCACTGCTTTGCTCCTGGAGGAATGGGTAGCTTAGATGATTGATAACAGAATCCACAACCTTTCACCCCCAAGCCACCAATTTGAACCCAGCCTAGTTGAGCAACTGAGAGACATTTGTTTCCATAGGCAGCTCGTCAGAGGTTTGCATGAAATGAATGGGTAGTATATATTTGCTTACTGGACCTGAAATGATAGTTACTCTCAATCAGAAATATATTCATTCTGCTGTGAGTAAATGCCTAGATTATCATTATACTAATATCCTTTTTTCAACGCCCTAAAGTTAATATTTAATAGTTGATATTCAGTTTCTGACTAGAATTTTACTCTCTGAGATAAATTCATATTCAGTGTTTTCAATGTTCTCAGCATTAAATAATTTTTATTTTAGATTTTTAATAATTAAAACTTAAATGCATTACGTTAACAAACCAAATATACATGTAATAATTAAGGTTTTGCCTTAGATTCGTTTTCATTTCTCAGAAGTTGGGATGTCACCTTCTGAAAAATGTAAATAGCCTTTATATTACTTTAAGTTAATGTAATATTAATGAATTTAAAGGTAAACTCACAGAAGAATGTTTTCTGAAGACGTTTTAAGGTAAGGGAGATTACATTTTCCTCTATTAGATTGGTGATCCAATGGATGAGTTAGAAGTGAGTCAGGCTAATTGGGCCCTCCTTTGTCCTAGAAGCTATCAAAATACATGTAATGGAAAAAAAGTTATTTTCACTTTTTTAAAAGTGAAAATGATCTTTTAAAAGGTAATTTTAAAATGTATGCTATAAAACTGATGCATTGGGGCTTCCCTGGTGGCGCAGTGGTTAAGAATCT
Organism: Balaenoptera acutorostrata; assembly: GCF_949987535.1. Lineage (NCBI taxonomy): Eukaryota > Metazoa > Chordata > Mammalia > Artiodactyla > Balaenopteridae > Balaenoptera > Balaenoptera acutorostrata. Next base: position 67,308,458 of record NC_080070.1, read on the forward strand.
GCCTGCCAATGCAGGGCACACGGGTTCGAGCCCTGGTCTGGGAAGATCCCACATGCCACAGAGCGGCTAGTCCCGTGAGCCACGACTACTGAGCCTGCGCGTCTGGAGCCTGTGCTCCGCAACAACAGAGGCCGCGATAGTGAGAGGCCCGCGCACCGCGATGAAGAGTGGCCCCCGCTCGCCGCAAACAGAGAAAGCCCTCGCACAGAAACGAAGACCCAACACACCCAAAAATAAATAAATAAATAAATTTATTAAAAAAACAAAAACAAAAAACTGATGCATAGAGGTAGACCCCAGACACCGAGATGGTAAAATGTATATGACTAATTATCTACTCCAAAGATGAAACTTATGACACATTATGTACTTCCCAAATGAGTGGTCCTTTACTTGGGTATTTAAGACTCACAATTAATGTTTAACTACATAAGGGAAGTTGTAATGTCCCCTCCTGGCCCCATAATCCAACTAAGTTCCCTGACTAAAGAGGGGACTTTAGAGTGATAGGTTCTCATTCCAGATAGAGACTAGCTCAATCTAACGGCTTAGAAAAGGAGTCGCCAATGCCCTAACAGTCATTTCTTGTCTGTACAATAGAGACAGATGTGTTAGCAGATCCCAGAAAAAGCAACATTAGTTCAGGCTGAGTCCAGATTACGGTACTTCAGACTTTTCCTGGGGTGGCCATTAGAGGCCCTCTTCTGCAGTGGTCAGTTCTGTGATTTCACCATTTCTGTGAGTGATCAGGCAACTGAGGACCAGATAGAATTATCTCTATAAAGGTGCCTGGGTGTTGAGGGGATGGGCACCAATCCCTAAAGCACATCAGTGATGATCAGGCAACTATGTTGGATTCAGCAGACAAAGACATTAAGGAAGCTATTTTAAATATGTTTAAAGCAGAAAAGTAAAATGTTTATTTCATTTAAATCAGAAAATAATGAGTAAGGAGAAAGAGAACCCAGCAGGGAAGTGAAAACAATAAAAAATGCCAACGTTGAACTGAAAATTCAATAATTTAAATGAAAAATTGCTGGAGCTAGTGGAAGAAATTATTAAAGAATGTAAAGACTGATTAATAGAAATTATTCAAAATGAACAGTGAATAAACTGAAAAATAATGAACAGAGCTGCAATGACCTGTGGGACAGTATCAAACAGTATAACAATGGGACTCTCTAAAAGAAAGTAGAAGGAGACCTGGGCAGAAAAATATTTAATGCAAATGGCAAACATTTTGCAAGTTTTTGGGAGAAGAACATAAGCTCAAAGATTCAAGAAGCTCAGCAACTCCCAAAAAATGTAAATATAAAAGAAACCATGAACTTCTGTTGAATTTTGTCAAGAGATTTTTCTATGAATAGTATATATATAGCAATAACAATAACTATATATGTATATATATATATATGGTATTTGTAAGAGTCTCCTTTGTTTGCAGTATAGAGAGTCCCTATACCCACTATAATGGTTAAGGTTGTCATTAGAGCTATTTTAAAATATAAAATATACTGTGTCCTTCTTGGCACACAGTAGGGTAAGTATTACAGTTAAGTATGGACATGTGACTTGCTTTTTCTAATAAAGTTGGGTGTAGTCATGTGACTTGTTTTTTTTTTTAACTTTGGGTTTATTTATTTATTTATTTATGGCTGTATTGGGTCTTCGTTTCTGTGCGAGGGCTTTCTCTAGTTGCGGCAAGCGGGGGCCACTCTTCATCGCAGTGCGCGGGCCTCTCACTATCGCGGCTTCTCTTGTTGCGGAGCACAGGCTCCAGACGCGCAGGCTCAGTAATTGTGGCTCACGGGCCTAGCTGCTCCGCGGCATGTGGGATCTTCCCAGACCAGGGCTCGAACCCGCGTCCCCCGCATTAGCAGGCAGGCTCTCAACCACTGCGCCACCAGGGAAGCCCTTGTTTTCTCTAATAAAATATGAGTGAAAATGACATGTGTTACCTTTCCTGCTGTGGCCGTGATCATGGAAGCATAAATCAACCTGATGCAGACCGCCTCCTACCAACTTCCACTGGGCGTGTGTCACGAGCAAGAAATTTTTTTTAATATTAAGTACTTGATGTTTAGGGGTTATTGGTTACCAGGGAATAACCTAGCCTATCCTGACTAACACAAAGCTCTTTCACAGACATGCCATTGATGTCATAGTTTGTCTCTGAGGATGAAAAGCCTGAGAAGAACTAAAATACATACCATCAGAAAGGACTGGGGCAAAGCAAAAGGTGGGAGAATTAGAGACAGCTCTATGCACAGGGAATTACATAAATTATTAGGAGGGAGGGAAAACAGAAAGATCTTCACTGTCAGGCAACCTAGAAAAAAGACATGGGAACTGATTTCTCAGGGAGATTTTTAGAGAAGCAAAAATGTTTTGTGGCATATAGTATATGACCCATGCCCGTTTAAAGCCTCCCCTAACGAGTCTTTGGTAAAATCTTTTTTGCTCACTACTTCACTGTGAAGTGTGTTTTCTTTGGGTGACTGGAAAAAAAAGTCAGTGTTACCACAGGGAGAAGCCAGAAGCTACCAATAGGAGCGAGTCAACACACTCTCTTTCCCAGAAAACCAAAGGTATATTTTATGTGGCCAGAAAATGAACAGCCTTTGTTGTGATTAATATTTACTTATGCATAAATATTGCAAATGCTAAATATTGATTTAACCAACAATTATGAATATGTGTATTGGAACTGCAGGAAGAGGGAAACTGTGTGTGATGGGAGGGGAGGAGCCAAAGAGAAGTAGTAAAACCTCATCCAATAGAATTCAATAGGGACTTTCCTGGTGGTGCAGTGGTTAAGACTCCGAGCTCCCAATGCAGGGGGCCCAGGTTCAATCCCTGCTCAGGGAACCAGATCCCACATACATGCTGCAACTAAGGAGCTGGCAAGCTGCAACTAAGGAGCCCGCCTGCTGCAACTAAGGAGCTGGCTAGTTGCAACTAAGGAGCCCGTCTGCCGCAACTATGACCTAGTGCCACCAAATAAATAAATAAATAAATATATTAAATAAATTAATTAATTAAAAAAAGAATTCAGTAGATATCTGTAACTGAAAATCAGGAAGTATCAGTATGTACATGTTATTTAGAAATATGAACTAAAGCACTAGAACAATGAATTAAATAATTGGAAGTGCTCATCTCTAGGTAGTGGGACTTGAGAGTGAGGAGAAGAAGTGTATGGAAGAATCAACTGTTCCTTCAAAGAGGTATATTTATTATGTGACGAAAACTAAATGTATAAGTAAATGTATAAATAAAATTAAAGAAATAAAATATATTCACACTTTCTCATTTTTAATCATCTAAATTTCTGTTTTGATGTCTTTAATTTTTTAAAAAAGGTTAATATTACTATGATTATCAAAAATCATATGTATTCATTTTACAAAACTTAGAAAAATACAGTAAACTATCATTCTAACTTGGCTACACTTCCTCAGCCGATGTCCAAAGTTGTTCTACCTCACACGGAAAAAGATTTTCTCAAACGGAATAAGGAACTACTTAACTAGACATCAGTTTTTGCTTGAATACTGAGATGATCTTCCATCTGAGTATCCACAGGGCATAACAAAGTGCAAACTTAGTAAGTAATCATGGACTGAAATTTTCCATTTGACAATCGAATGTGAGAAGAGAGTCAATGTAGATTATCAGAGCATAGAGCAATGTATATTACTCAGAAAAGACTTGAAATGATCAAGAAAATCATTACTTGTGATTTACACAATTATAGTATTGTGAGAAACACAAGAATGCTGAACTAATCTATTTCATTGAAGGTCTTTTGATCAACCAGTCAAGTAAAGAAAATAATAAGGAAGAAAATGGACAATGGTAGGCTTTTTTTCCCTCTTCTTTTCCTCCCTCTCTCCCTCCCTCCTTCCCTCCCTTCCTTTTTTGTAAAAAAGCAGGGAAGGAAAGGTAATTCTTAGTAAGTGAAAAGACTTCTCCTCAGGAAACAGTTGTTTCAGGCTCAGAATTCAGCATAGAATCAATCTTAGCTGAGGAGCAGGGGGAGGGAAACAGGATTTAGCAGGCATTTTGTTCAATGGTTGTGACCTCCAGGGATTACCATTCTTGTTGATGTTGTTTTTGACTTGTAGTTTTCTAATGTTTCCCACTAAATCGATTATTGCCTTTAGAAGTAATTTCATGGCTTTTGGAGTACCATAGCTTTATCTTTCTAACCTTCATGGTGCTGTGAAAGATTGGTCTCATTTCTTGTTAATTCTGATTCTTCTTTGAGGTTATTCTTTCATTCTTCAAGGGAATCATCAGGTATCGTTTTATTAGTCTTACATATCATTCCACCTCTGGGGAATTCGTACTAATTCATCTTTCCTGACAATTGCTGCAACAAATAGTAGCCAGAGCTCATGTTTTGTTTCTGTACACTTCTTTATTGCTTGCCACCTTTCCCAGCAGTGAGCAGTCATAATCACCAAACAGACAAGGATTTTCTTTTTCCAATATTATATGTAATGGTCGCTCAAATCATTATAGTTGTAAAGCTTTTTAAAAGACTAGCTTAACTTTACATTTTTTATCTTACATAGTCATTTCTTCTTGTATGTGGCAGCAAAGGATAATGGAAGAAACAGCTCACTAGTATTAGAGCCTAGATTCTGGTCCCAGCCCTATATATGACCTCACAAAATTTACTTAAGTCCTCCAAGCATCAGTTTTATCATCTATAAAATATAGGAACCCACATCTGAAGTTGGCTGAGGTTTTAAGAGATTGTGTTTCCACTAAGAAAAAATATCTTCCAATTGTCAACTCTTCAAACAGCACCAAGTTCTCTCAAGAGCATATTTTACCTTCCATTAATTAAAATGTATCCAGAAGACAATGTTCAAATGTCTCCGTTTTTAAAAAGATATGTCTTATTATGAAATGCTCTTTTACACACACACAATTAAGAGTAGACCACAGATGCCAGAATCACAAAAGGTTGCAAAGTTTGGAACAATGTCTTAGAGCAAGTTATTAGAGTAATAGGTACTTTAGATTTTTCCTTCAAAATCTAGTCTTCAGAGTCTAAAATATTTACTATCTGAACCTTATCAGAAAAAGTTTTCCAAACTTTTAAATAAACAAATTAAACAAATAAATGGGAGAGAAAGAACAAACCTTCCTTACAGAAGAATTCCAAAGATTAAATATAGAAGTATGAGAAATAGAAAATCACCATTAAGAACACAACAGTAACAATTGCTGCAAACAAGTTACACTGATGAGTGTTAAAACTAGAGGACAAAACTTTAAGGAGAAACAGGATAGTTGCATAGTGTCAAAGTATCCCCTCCAAAAAATGTGTATTAATTATTATGGTCATTTTAACACCTACACAAAAATTTTTATACTCCTCCCTCCAGAAAATTGAGCTCAATTCTTCTACTCTTTAGTCTGGGCTGGATATAATGACTCACTTGTAAAGAATAGACTATGGAAAGGGAAAAATAGTGACTTTACAGGGGAGAAACCTTGCACACTGTCAAACAAGTGGTCAAGGTTAAGCTCACCAGTGATAATATATGTTGGTATCATGTGCATCTGATAGGATGCAGTGAGAAAGACATTTCCTCTATGTGGTATTGTTCCTCAAGACCCAGAACCTCAATTTAATCATGAGAAAACATCAGCTATACCCAAATTGAGTGATATTCTACAAAACATTTAACCAGTAATCTTTAAAACTCTCAAGAAACTACTGAGAAAATTCCATAAACTGGAGGAAACTAGGAGACATGATGCCTAAACACACTGTAGTATTTTGGATTGGACCAGGAAACAGAAAAAGGACATTAGTAGAGAAACATGTAGCTGATAAATGAATGTTTTGCACATATATATAGAATACTTAAAATTCTATAATAAGAAATCAAACAATCCCATTAAAAATGAACAAAATAATGGAACATACATTTCACCAAAAGAAAAAATATGAATAATAAGCAAATAAGGACAAGAAAATTGCTAAACATCATTAGTCATTAGAGAAATGCAAATTAAAACAATGATATACCACACTAACACCAACTAAAATAGCTAATTAACAAATAATGATGAAGATGTGTAACAAATGGAACTTCTGAACACGCTCAGTGGAAATATAAAATAATATGACAATGAAAAGATGCTCAACAGAGCAATCATCAGAGAAATGCAAATCGAAACCACAGTGAAATATCACCTCACACCTGTCAGAATAGCTATTATCAAAAAGACCACAAATAACAAATGTTGGTGAGTATGTGGAGAAAAGGGAACCCTAGTACACTGTTGGTGGGAATGTAAATCAGTGCAGCCACTATGGAAAACAGTATGGAGGTTCCTCAAAAAACTAAAAATAGAACTACCATATGAACCAGCAAGTCCACTTCTGGGTATTTATCCAAAGAAAATTAACACAGTATTATAAAAAGATACATGCACCCCTATGTTCATTGTAGTATTATTTACAAAAACCAAGATATGGAAGCAACCTAAGTGTCCATCAACAGTTGAATGGATAAAGAAGATGTGGCACATATAATATGTACAATGCCTTCTTTGTCTACTGAATTACACATTTGTTAATGAGTAACCCTGAGATTCAGCTAGAACTTGGCCCCAGACTAAACTGATCCTCATGATCATTCATGACTTCAGTCAAACACTGGTGATTGCTGCTCCCTCCATACTCTGACCTCCTTGAGAACAGGATAGGTCAGTATAGGAGTCCTCTATTCCAGGTGCCTAGCAATATTACTAATTCATTTTATTCCTTTCTTTTCTTTTCTTTCATGCTTTTTCTTATGAGAACATTTAAGTTCTACTCTCTTGGCAAATTTCAATTATATAGTACAGTATTATCAACTGTGGTCACCATGTTTTACATTACGTCCTCAGACCTTACTCCCTTATTCATCTTACAGCTGAAAGTTTGTACCCTTCTATCGACCTCTCCCTATTTCCCCCACTCCCCATCCCCTGGCAACCACTTTTCTACTCTCTGTTTATATGTGTTTTTTGTGTTGCTTTTAGATTCCATATATAAATGATAACATGTAGTATGTCTCTTTCTGTCTGACTAATTTCTCTTAGCATTCATTATGCCCTCAAAAACCATCCCTGTAGTCAAAAATGGCAAGATTTCCTTCTTTCTCATGGCTGAATCATACTCCATCTTTTTTATCCATTCATCCATTGATGGGCACTTAGGTTGTTTCAATGTCTTAGCTTTTGTAGACAATGCTGCAATGAACATGGGAGTGCAGACATCCCTTTAATACCCTGTTTTCATTTCCCTTGGATACATACCCAGAAGTGGGATTGCTGGATCATATGGTAGTTGTATTTTTAATTTTTTAAGGAACCTCCATTCTGTTTTCCATAGTGGCTATACCAATTTACATTCCCACCAACAATGCACAAGGGTTCCCTTTCCTCCACATCCCCACCAACCCTTGTTATCTCTTGTCTGTTTGATGATAGCCATTGTAACAGGTGTGAGGTGATATCTCGTGATTTTGATTTGCATTCCCCTGATGATTAGTGATATTGAGCACCTTTTTATGTACCTGTTGGCCATTGGTATGTCTTCATTGGAAAAATATCTATTCAGATACTCTGCCCATTTTAAAAAATCAGATCTTTTTTGCAATTGAGTTGTATGAATTCTTTATATATTTTGGATATTAACCCCCTTATCAGACATATGATTAGTGAATATTTTCTCCCACTAGTAGGTTGCCTTTTCAATTTGTTGATGGTTTCCTTTGCTGTGCAGAAGCTTTTTAGTTTGATGTAGTCCCACTTGTTTATTTTTGCTTTTGCTGCCTTTGCTTTTGTTGTCAGATCCAAAAAATCATTGCCAAGATTGATGTCCAGGAGCTTAACCACTATGGTTTCTTCTAGGAATTTAATGGTTTCAGATCTTATGTTCAAGTCTTTAATCTATTTTGAGCTTATTTTTGTGTATGGTGTAAGATAGGGGTCCAGTTTCATTCTTTTGCATGTATCTGTCTAGTTTTTCCAACACCATTTATTGACAAGACTCTCCTTTCCCCATTGTATATCCTTGGCTCTTTTGTCATAAGTTAATTGACCATGGGGTTATTTCTGGACTTTCCATTCTGTTTCATTGCCTATGTGTCTGTTTTTATGCCAGTCTCATACTGCTTTTATTACTATAGCTTTGTAATATAATTTGAACTCATTTTCAATATTTAGTAATAGGTTGCTAACTATATTTGTACACCATGCTTTTTTGTTTGTTCTCATCTTGTATGATTATCTCTAAGTGCACCCTTTTCACTGTCCTCTCCACCTCTCAAAATCCTATCCACTTTTCAAGTCCAAGATTACATGCTATACCATAAGAAATGCCATTTTTAAAAGTTTAAATAAAAGTTTTTAAAAGTTTAAATAAAGTTTATTATTTAAATAAATAATTCCAATGTCTGTCTATTCTTTTATCAGAAATCACTGCCCCCCTCAAAAAATGCTAGGAAAGAACAGATATATGAACCTCATTGCCAACAATAACAGAACAGATTAAAGGACTGCCAAAAGTAGCACAGGTCAAGCAGAATGCAGGAAAATGTGGAGAATGGTTACACCCAGCTGTATATCCCTGACCCTGCTGGTAGAATACACTTCTCCAAATATAAGCATCTCATTCTGAGATACAAAACCAAATATTATTTGTTTATAATAAGGGAGAAAGAGTAAGTGGGCAAGCAGTGACAGCCTACCTGTACCTCATGTGGTAGAAGGCAAGGATGAATGGAAGAAAAAAAAACAAAACATAGATAAGTCATTTTTGAGCATTGCTTCTTTTCCTGGATGTTGGTCACTCGAGTATTCATTTGTGGTCATTCAGTGACCTGTATATTTATATTTGGTTCATTTTTCCAATGTTATACCTCCATAAAAATAATTGGGGATCCAATTCAAAATAAGGGGATCCAACTTCTATTCACTGAATCATATAAATTGAAGAGAGAGAATGCACTTCTGTTCCAATTTTCATGGCTGTGTAACAAATTACTCCATACAACTATTTATTATCTTCATAGATTCTGTGGGTCAGGAATTCAGACGGAGCACATCAGGAATGGCTCTTCTCTGCTCCACAATGATCAGGTTCCTGCAGGCAGGAACAGTATGAACACTTGTTCTCTCACATGTCTGGCAGTTGATGCTGGTTCACAACCAGTTAGAAGATATTATAAAGGATACAACTTCATTTACAAGAACAACAAAAAAGACCAAAAAGGAACAAGGAATGAGAAAGATGTCTATGAAGGAAACTTTAAAGTTTTACTGTGGACGTAAATCAATAGAAAATACATTTTACATTTCTGCGTTTAAAAAAAATACAAGGAAATACAAGGAAGAATACAAGGATAGTAATCCTGCCTATGTCAATTTATAATTTTAATGTGTGTCTACTAAAATAAATATAGGATTTTTTTTTCTAGTACGGCAAGTTGATTCTATGGCAAATTACACCAGCTGTTCCACAAGTTTTTATTGGATTCAGAGCACCTTTGCCACCACCATGGCTGGCCCAAGCCACCATTATCTTTCATTTGGGCTACTGAAATACCCTAACTGGACTGCCTGCTTCCACTCTTGCCCTCCTCTCACTCACCCCCCTCCCACCCATTACTCTAGTCCCTAAAACAATGTGTTCCTCTGATAGCATCAATCAGATCCCATCCCATCACTGACCTGCTGCAATGGCTTTTCTACACCCTTATAATTCAAAGTTCTTCACAGGGTCCACAAGGCATTCTAGGACCTGAATATTTCTCTGAACATATTTTCTACCACTGCCCTACTTTTTCACTTTTCTCCAGTAATATTCCTCAAATATGCATTTTAAGCACCTATCAGCTTTGCACACATTGTCACATCTGCCAGCAATGCTTTTACTCTATAAAATCACATCCATCCCAGTTTCACATCAAATGTCACCTCCTCAGAGAAACTATCATTGAAAATCCTATATAAAATATAGGATTTACACTGATTTATTTTCTTCATATCACAGATTGATTTGTTTTAGGGTTGATTGTTTTCTCCATTAGGAAGTGTATTTTCACGAAGATAGAAACTCTTTTTCCTGAACACTTAAAACATCTGGCATACAGCAAGTGCTCAATAAATATTGAAGTGAATGAGTAAATAGAGTGAGGATCATTCTGAAAATTAGTATATCATGAAAACAATGTAGCCCTACAGTAACATAATGTAGGTAGAGAGCTCAAACAGCAGAATATACTAGGTATATTTAAGACCAGAAATTCATCCAAATACAAATGCAATTTAGTATAAAAGAGAGAAAACATTTCAAATTAGGAAAAAGGTTGGTTCATAATTATTGGTGTTTCAACAACTTGAATGACTATTTGGAACAAGAAAATAAATTAAGCAGAATACTTACCTTACACCTTAAAAGAAAATAAACTCCAAATGAATTAAGTATTTAAATATAAAAAAGGATACCAAGAAGTACTAGAAAATCCATGGTGGGATTTTGAAAGTCACTTCAGAAATGGGATGAGTTTTAAAAATGTGGCATGGGGACTTCCCTGGTGGTCCAGTGGTAAGGAATCCGCCTTCCAATGCAGGGGATGCAGGTTCGATCCCTGGTCAGGGAACTAAGATCCTACCGCAACTAAGCCCGCATGCCGCAACTACTGAGCCCACGCGCTCTGGAGCCCACGCGCCACAACTAGAGAGAGAAAACTGCATGCCACAACTAGAGAGAAGCCCACACACCACAACGAAGAGCCCATGCACTGCAACAAAAAGATCCCGCATGCCGCAATGAAGATCCTGCATGCCACAACAAAGACCCAATGCAGCCAATAAATAAATAAATAAATAAATAAATAAATAAATAAATAAAAACGGGGCACAAAGTCCAGAAATAATTTTTTAAGTGCTGAAAATTTTTACTACAAAAAATTTAAATGTCTTTATTTGAAAAATCATTTTTTAAAAACCCAAAGGAGAAAAAAACATCTGCAACTTGTATCACATAAAAATTGCAAATTTTCTCAATATATGAAAAGTTCCTAAAACTAAATAAGAAAACAACCAACAATCTAGTAGAAAAATGAGCAAAGTATGTGAATAGATACCATATTGAATTAAATAATTCTTAAATAATCCTTGAAAATATGTTCAATCACACTAAAAAAGTGCAATTCAACTGACAATGACATGTTATCATTTACCTATTTCATTGTAAAGCATTAAAAAAAAATGATACCACACTGTGTTAGAAAGGGTAGATAGAGGACATCAGGTACTCTCATACACTGTTACTGGAAGTATAAATTGGAACAACTTCCATGAAGAATGTATTAGTTACCTACTGCTACATAACAAATTACCCCAAAATTTAGAAGCTTAAAAATGACAATAAACATTTATCTTCTCTGATAGTTTCTCTGGATTAGAAATTTGGGAGCAGCTTACGTTGGGCAGTCCTGGCTCAGGGTCCCTTACAAGGATGCAACCAGGATGTTAGTCAGGGCTGCAGTCATTTTAAGGCTTGATGATGGCTGAATGATCCACTCTTAAAAGTGACTCACATACCTGGCTAGCAATTTGGTGCTGGTTGTTGGTGGGAATCCTCAGTTTGTCTAAATATAAGTCTCTCCCAGGGCTGCTTGAGTGTCCTCGTGACATGGCGTCTGGATTCCTCTACAGCCAGAGATCCAAAAGAAAGCAAGGTGGAAGTTGTGATGTCTTTTATGACTAGGCTCTGTAGTCACATATCATTTTCTCCATATCTTATTGGTCACATAGGTCAGCACTGTTCAATGTGGGAGGGGGCTACACAGAAGCATGTATTTCGGGACGAAAGGATAACTGGGGATCATCTTGGAGACTGGCTACCACAGGGGGCAATTTGGAAAAAAAATTTCAAAATAAAAATTTCATGTAAATTCTGAAACCAAAATTCTACTTCTAGCCAATCTTCCAGATACACACTCAGTTGTGTACAAGAATATAGTCATCTCAGCTTTGTTAGCAATCACAGAAAATTGAAATAATCTAAATGTTTTTCAATAGGGATCTGATTAAATAAATTATAATGCATCCATGCAATGTGATATATATTTATTTTAAAGGAATAGAATACTGTGGATAGAATCTATTAAAAAAAATAGAAATAGTATTGCCTTTGGGAAAAGGAAGTTGTGGTCAGGGTGATAAGGGAAGAGAGGGAAATTTATTTTTCAGTGAGTACTCTTCTGTACATTTAATATTTTGTAACCTTGTACAAAAATTATCTACTTTGATAAAACAAACAAAAAGAACACATAACTGATGTAATCTTTGTAAAACTAAGTTCCCAAGAAAGTGTTAGTTGGGCTCTACTGAGCCTTTATGGCTTTATTTTGTCTTTTTGTGATATATTATTCAATTTGCTATCATCATTATTTGGACTTTCAACTCAATTCTTCTCTGAGATTTCAAGCTTCTTGAATGTATTGATTACCTGGCATATTTTGTATCCCCAAATATTCCTAAGCACAATATCAAGCACACAGGAAGTGCTTAATGCATATTTGTCTAAATCAGGATTCCAAAACCTCAGCATCACTGATTTTGGGCCAGATAATTTTTTGTTAAAAGGGGCTATTCTGTGCATTGTAGAATGTTTAGCTGCAACCTTGGCCTCCTAGTAGATGCCAGTAGTACACTCTAAGTTATGACAAACAAAAATATCTCTAAACACTGTCAAATGTCCCCTGAAGGGAAGGAATCATCCCCATTGAGAGCCACTGGTTTAAAGTAATGACATATCCAATCTTGGAGTAGCTACAGAATTTTTAAAGGTTCTTAAGCAAGGTTTAGTATATATTTTCTACTACATATAATAATTTGGTATATACTTTTGGTATAAGTGAATTAAGAGTTGGAATATAATATGTTATAGATTATAAACTAAACAAAGACTAATCTTTAATACTTTTGTCATTATTCATTTATTATTCTTAATTGTTCCTTGTTATTTTATATCCAGAATTGACCTTGCATAGGAAGGTGAAGAATTCAGAATTCCTCATTTAGTGAAACAGTATGATTTGCAACATGATGAATGATGGCCTATATGTGAGATACATCATTTTCTCACCCCTTTCTTCTAGATGACTATAATGACAGTAAAAATTGATTATCAGTACACCAAAGGCCAAGGGTATGATTTGGAATAAACACTGCATTCTTTGATGCAGATCACCTCATCAAATAGGGATTAAACTATATAAAGATTAATTACACTAACCAAAGTGTTAGTTCTGGATGATTTCTTTTAACTGATAACCAATAGTTTACAAACTAGAAATTATCATCTGTGAAATTGGATAAAGAGCCTTACAGTGAGAATGATAGACAGGGTAACACTAAGGATATCTAAGATAGATCATTATCATCTCACAAACAGCATTACTGGGGAGAAAAGACCTCCATAACACATGGGTGAAGGAATTAACAAATCTTTCCCTGTCTCTAAGATTGTCGTTTTGTTATTGAAAGTCTCTGTGGTATTAAGAGCACTTCCCATCTCTCCTACTCAACTCATTTTCCCCCTTTGTCTGAATTCCACCAAAAGGAGAAGGAAGAAAAGAAGAAATGAAGGAGGGAGGGAGGCTGGAAGAAAGGGAGGGAAGAAAGGAAAAAGGTAGCAAAGGAGGAATGGAAGGTGATTTTCCTGTGATAGAATAAAATTGCCATAGACCTCTACTCTACAAGATAAAGATTAAACTAGTGGCCTAATTTTGTATCTTCTTTTCCTTTAATTCCACCAAAACATCATTTAGCCAATATCTATAAGGCCCATTTTTGAAAAATACTTAAGAAACTTAGTTAGCCAATGTGACTATGTTCACTCCATTTCCATAATGTAATTTTTAAAAACATATTATGAAGGATCACTATAGACATACTTCCTGCTATTGTTCAGCCTAACTTCAAACAATATTCTTAAAAACTAAAAATTCCTGTTACCTTTAATTCTATATTTACATTGCATTCTCTTATCTGTCTTGATACCTGAGTATCTGCCACCTAATCCCAAATGGTTTTGTACATCTACCAACAGTTCCAGTACTTAAAAAAAGAACTAAAGCTATTTTCAGTTAAAAAAAATTTCTGTCAATCCTAATTTGACTAGAGAACAAGATACTGACATTAGATACTGTTTTTAATACTGACTCCATTTTGTTTGCATCACTGCTGCGTAACAGTCCATCATGTTAGAACAAAATGTTAACAAAGAGTGAGGTACCTAGTTATTCATTATTTCATATTAACACAGAATATAATTGTAGCATATTATTATTATTTACAAGCTTACAGGTTTTACAGCTTGACTTTATAAAGCAAGAGGAAGACATTATAGAATCATCCTATCAAGGTAGGTCACTTGTATAATAACTAGAAATTTTTACACAGAATTCACAATTCAGTAGTTTGAATGACTGGTCATACATCAAGCTTTAAGGACAAAATAATTAATCAAGAGGGAATATGCTTTCTGTGCTTTCAGAGAGAAATATTACATTTTCTTTGTAAGATAAATGTTATTTAATGGATAATAATAATGTCTACGACATGATTAACCTCAGATGAATTGATCTTAGAATCATGGTGAAGCTATGTATAATGTTTATATTGATGATGCTGAATGTAATGTTTGTCTGGAAGTTCCAAGTTATCTTTTTTCCCAAGAAAAAATTTGACATGTGGTATTATTCATTGAATCTTCAAAGACAAATACTCTTGGTATCATAAACATTTATTCATTTTCTATTGTAACTTCTCTTATATTAATTTAAGCCAAATGAAAGAAATGACAGAAATTGCAATTTCACATGGTTCAACCTAAATGTATGAGCAAGAAAACTAAGGCACTGAAATAAGAGAGGAAAAGAAAGAAAATATAGAGGAGAATACTGGCTTGGTAAAGGCAGACAGTTCTCTTTAATTGTGTTATAATCAACAAAACAACTTAGGAATATCACACAAATAGGTCTTTCATTTTGAAAAACTTACATAAAGCATTATGAGGTTTAAAGAATCAATGCACATGTGACGTGAATTTTACACTTTAACTTGGTGTCATAATCAGTGATCTAATGGATGAGAGATTAATAAATTAAAATATTCATATCCAGAGAAAAATAAAATTTGAAAAGATACATGCATGCCAATGTTCACTGCAGCACTATTTACAATAGCCGAGACACGGAAACAACCTATAATAAGTGTCCATCGACAGATGAATGGAAAAAGAATATGTGGTACATATGTACAATGATATACTACTCAGCCATAAAAAAGAATGAAATAATACCATTTGCAGCAACATGGATGGACCTAGAAATTATCATACTAAGTGAAGTAAGAAAGAGAAAGACAAATACCATATGATATCACTTACATGTGGAATCTAAAATATGACACAAAAGAACTTATCTACGAAACAGAAACAGCCTCACAGACATAACGAACAGAGTTGTGGTTGCCAAGGTGGAAAGGGAGGGGAAGGAATGGATTGGGAGTTTGGGATTTGCCAATGCAAACTATTATATATAGAATGGATAAACAACAAGGTCCTACTGTATAGCACAGGGAACTATATTCAATATCCTGTGATAAACCATAATGGAAAAGAATATGAAAAAGAATATACATATATATATATGTATAACTGAATCACTTTGCTGTACAGTAGAAACTAACACAACACTGTAAATCAACTATACTTCAATAAAATAAATTTCAAAGATAATAATAAATGAAAACATTCTACTCAACACTGAATAGTTAAGCATAGTGAATGCCTAATTCTGATTATAATTTACAGAAATTAGCAATGCATTTGCAAGAGAAGAAATCCTTTATTTTTCTTTAAAAGTTGACAATGACAGGGTTGTATCACACTTTCATAACTTTGATTTTAAAATTATATTGTAGGGACTAAGGGATGGTCTGTGATATCTTACACCTGAAACTGCTCTAGCTAAAAACCTAGGGAGCGATCTGGCATAGGTTTATCAAGAAAGTGAACGCCTATAATGAATTCTAAGTTATGAATCAACTATATAATAGATATATTTTGAAAGATATAAAGGTCAATTATCTATGATGATTTAGGATATTTATACTAACCTGAGAAGGACAAAAATGATGAAAATACCATTGATCTCAGCTTCAGTTTGATAACATAAAATTGGCATAATATCCAAACCAAGCGAATTGGCATAATATCCAAACCAAGTGAACGTAATCAGGCACTTTGGATAATATAAGTTAAGACACTTACAGTACAGAGCTTAAAATAATTCAAATCCCTCAGTGTAGGGTATAAGACATTATTCAGGGCTTCCCTGGTGGCGCAGTGGTTAAGAATCCGCCTGCCAACGCAGGGGACACGGGTTCGAGCCCCGGTCGGGAAGATCCCACATGCCGCAGAGCAAATAAGCCCGTGCACCACAACTACTGAGCCTGTGCTCTAGAGCCCATGAGCCACAACTACTGAAGCCCACGTGCCACGACTACTGAAGGCTGCATGCCTAGTGCCTGTGCTCTGCAACAAGAGAAGCCACCACAATGAGAAGCCCGCGCACCGCAACGAAGAGTAGCCCCCGCTCGCTGCAACTAGAGAAAGCCCGCGCACAGCAACGAAGACCCAACACAGCCAAAAATAAATCAATAAATTAATTTTTTAAAAAAAGACATTATTCAGTACAAACATCATTGACCACACTTTCCATGTGAGTATTGAATTTTGGGTATTCCTCTAAGGGGCAGAATCACCTGGTAATTTAGGCTGAGAGAATGACTCAGTGGTTTCTTGCTCTGTCCAGTACTATCACATTTCAGTTGTCACATAATACATAATATACCCTGGTAATTATAGCCACCATGCTGTACTTTAGAGCCCCAGAATTTATACATCTTATAGCTGAAAGTATATACTCTGACCAACATCTCACATCCCCTCCCACCCACTTCAGCCTTTGACAAATACCATTCTACTCTCCATTTCTTTAAGTTCAGCTTTTTTAGATTCTACATGTTAAGTGACAACATAGGGTATTTGTCTTTCTCTCTCTGACTTATTTCACTTAGCATAATGCCCTCAAGGTCCATCCACATTATCACAAAACTTAAGATTTCCTTTTTTTAAAATGGTTGAATAATATTCCACATGTGGTATATATACCACATTTTCTTTACCCATTCATCATAGATACGAAGTCATCTATGAACACACACTTAGGTTGTTTCTATGTCTTGGCTATTGTGAATAAAAGCAGCAGTGAATGTGGGAGTGCACATATTTCTTTGATATCCTGGAGAAAGCAGGTGCTGGCATGAGCCAGGGGCCTGAAATCACTCACCTGGTATCCTTAGCACGTATGAAGTTACTTCCATGTGTGGATGGTTACTCAAATTGATGTTGCTAGGTAAAAACAGGCCCTGGAAATTCCTATACAGCCATTTTGCTGATGTCCCTCCCTTGTTCAGGAGTATTTCAAACTAAAGATTATATTTCTGGTTATGACTTCATTATTTATTTCAAAAATTTCTAAACTATGACAAAGTAAGATGAAGAATTCTAAAGACACTGAAAATCTCACTATTTAGAAAGAAAAGCTAAAAATTCAACTTTAGGATTAATTACCACATACTCCTTTAGCATTTTTTAAATGGACATTTAAATTAATTGATGAGAATTTCACACAAAAAAGAAAACTATTCATGAAAATGAATTAATGTTCTGCTTTCACTGAAATAATTTCCAGGTGGACAAAACTCGAGACAATCCTCCTTTATTGTAAAGAAACTAAAAGAATTTTTGACCTATTAGTTAAGGTATATGACAGTTTAATTTTTTTAGATGTTTCTGTTTCATAAGATGAAGAATGATTAGATGACCAACCCATACATCCTCTGGGGCTAACTCTCTTTGGTCAAGAGCTGTTCCCTTTCTCTGAAACAAAAGTTATTTTGATCTATGCTTTGCCACCGCCACCTCCATGTCACCAGTACCTCAGCCTTCTCCACAAACCAGTATCCTCTCCTTCATCAAAGAGTTCTGTGAGGCCATCCTGAGAGAATAACCTCAGCACCAATTCCTTATAATGTCCCTCTTGGGCACCCACAGTTAACTAAATCAACTGTTACTGCGTATTCCAAGTCCAAAACCTTCCACCACACTCACTGGCCCAAGAGAAAATCGGAATGATCCAGCTTGAGTCACAAATATACTTCAGGACCATATCACTGAGGCCAGGAGGCAAGGACTTCTTGGTCATGTATACCTGCCCCTTCCTGGATTGTGGCCAAAGAGAAAATTCTCACAGAAGATTTAAGCAGAGAGCCAATGTCATTGCTAATAAACCTTATATAGAGTGATAGTAATACTCAAAGAGATGGGGCTGTGTTATCAGCCAGTCCTCCTGCTAAATAGATTATCCTTTCTTTGACCTCTGTGGAAATTGACAGTGTTGTTGCGTTTTATGAATGTCCGCACTTTGGAAGATCAAGTACATTTTACTAAGGCAGCCTGATCTTTTTTTTTATAGGTCAAGGAGGAAGACACATGGCCAGCTCCCCATCTGGTATGTGCACTTCATTCTTACAATTAAGCAAAATAAAAGTACTACATGTCAGAGAATGTCAGGTCTCTCATACAGCTTTTAAAAACATCAATGCAAAGGTCTCCCTAGATACGTAGTACTATGACAAATGTGGCTTTTAAAAATGAATCTAACTTCCTCAAAAAATATGTCATGTAACAGAAAAACTGTTATCCAGAATTCTGATTGGTACAGACCCTAAGTGAATTAGCCAAGAAATAAAAAATGAAAAGTGGACAGATTTGCGGACAAATGTGAAGGTGTTTGCCAAGCTCATGGCTTTCTTCTCTGATAACTGCACTTCCCTTCCCCCTACTCACAGAGATGGTGGCCTTGCCAATATGTTTATTCTAGGCACCCTGATTTCTTCCTGGCTACATTTATTTAGTTCATGGATTAGACATTTCATCTAAGCTTGCCAAATAAGATTTTCTTTCCTGAGACTTTGGCTTCAGGTTTAGAGACAGCAGTAAAATGCTTTAAAAGATTGACTAAAAAGTGACCTATAACCAGTATTGGATTGATAGTTGTTGGACATTATATTCTAAGTGATTTCATCCAGTTCTACATACCAAATACCATCTATGGTTCATGACAACTGTATTCGATATCCATTGCTGCATAACAAGTTACCACAAACTTAGTAGCTTAGCAGTTTCTGTGTGAGAGCAGTTCAGGCATAGCTTAGCTGGGTCTCCTCCTTAGACTCTCACAAGGCTGCACTCAACATGTCTGCCAGGCTGCTGTGTTCACAGCTGAGCTCTTGAGCTGGAACTCAGAACCTGTTCTGTTTACTTTTGTACCCTTAGTATCTAGAAAAGTATCTAGCACATTGAAGGAACTCAGTAACTATCTGTTGAATGAATGCATGAAAAAAAGTAATCTGGACTTATTCCTAAACTCCCATCCACTTGTTAGCATCAGAAAATATAAGCTAAATGCCCCTAGTATGCAATTTTACTTAAACTTAGTCAAATTTACTACTTTTAAAAGTCTCTTTAAGTTAATTCTAGAATAAACTGGTCTTTTTTCTCTTCATATATGATGCTGTTGTCCAAGTAAGGCTGAACTTAAGACAAGTCATATTACGTAAATTGGTCTCCCTTTGCATGAATGCTCTAAATTTTCTGATGCCTATAAAAATTAAGAATAAAGGGCCAGTAATTCGTAAATATTTTAATTTGTTAATGACCCTAAATATATAATTTTCTACCAAATTTATTCATCATTAACTTATTAGCAAGCTAGCGCTCTAACAATTTTTAGAATTTTAATTTTTAAAAAATGTTGGTTTTTCAGCAGATTTAACACAGACCTTCAACTACACAATTTAGCTGAGAATTTATTAAGCCAGTTCCCAAAAATATCAGTTACATGTATGTTTTCACATGTCAGACACAAACATACCTCAGATTCTCAGTTCTATACCAGATAAGTGATCTGTCCCTTAAACACACCACAAACACCTAGGAATTGAGCTCTTGTATAGAGTTTTTCTACAATGATCTGAACAGATAATTCCAGATAAATAAGTACTTTAAAAGCAGGGGAAACATTCAGAAGTATAGAAAAGTATATTCTTTAACATGTATTTCACTTGTAATATATGAGTTTAAGAACTGGCATTTTTCCAAATGATGATAATTTGCCTCCTGATATGAGAGAAGATATTTAATAATATAAATGCATGCACTGCATTTTCAAAAATTTAAAGTAATATTTTTAGATAAAATTTTATCTATATCAGTGTCCTTTTCTTTCCACTTAGAAAGAATTCTTTGGAGTATAGTTTATCTTCAGATCAAAAATATGGCATATCAGTTGCACATCTAATTATTCTTCAATTTCAGCCTTATATTTTAAATTTTGAGTAGCTACTAATCCAGGGGGAAAATGAATTAACTAAATTTTAAACAGATGGGTACATTATTATTTAACATAATTAATATTTTTAAGTTGGGAAACCAAATTCTATTCCATAGTTAAATAATAAGGAAAAAAGATGTTATGTAATATATTTGTATGTAATAGTAAATAGTAAATAAATATGTACTATTTTATGATTAAAAATTATCATGTGAAAACTATTATTAAGCTAACTTGATCCACGAAGACAGTAAGATTCTTTCTGGATGATTGTTAAAGCTCAGTCCCTTTAAGAGCAGCCCCTCTAAAAGTCTCAGGCTACTGATACCGAGGTCCTTGGAGAGGACTTTTTGCCTGCCTTTCTGAAGCTTAGTTGATCAATTCACATTATAATCCACGAATTAACTTAATACCCTTCTAATATATCCTCCTCTTAATTTAAGTTACTCAAAGTTGACTTCTGGTGCTTGCAACCCAATGAACCACAATAATACAATTTATCAGAGTAAGGGTCAAAATGCAATTATTAAAAACATCCCCTCTACTGAACACCACAAAAAAGATTAAGTGCTGCTGTGCTGTCCAACAGAATAGCCACTAGGCACATGTGACTATTTATATTTAAATAAATTAAAATTAAAGGAAATTTAAAATTCATCTCCACTATATCCACCATTTAAGTGTCTGTACCCATATGTGGCTAGTGGCTGTCGTATTAGATGGTACAGATAAAGGACATTTCCATCACTGCAGAAAGTTCTATGGGAAAGCACTGTCTAGAGACTGGGCATCAGATAAATTAATTGTGGTCTGTGGGTATAGAAAAGTCTGGGAAAAGACTACTGGTAAAAAATTCTTCCACCGGCCATTGTACTAAGAACAAATTTATAAATTATGCCTCTATATTCTAATTTCTCTTTTCAGAAAGAAACTATTCATAAACTGCCCATACCTCTAGGAATGCTATGACATTCTTGAAATGATTTCTGTGACTCTTTGTTCAGTGTGCTGATCCAATCTTTATAGTCATTAGTAAACCATGTAAAGTTATTATTTAATAAAACAAATTTTCATTAAAATGATAAAAAATTAAATTTAAAATGGGAATTATAAATGAATAAAAGAAAAAAGCATTAAAGGATTGGATAACAAATATTAATTCAGCATGCATATTCATATCAAGTAAAATAGGCTAAAATATGCATACTAAGTAAAATATGCTAAAATGAGGTCATTCTCAAAGACCTTAAAGCAAATCAGCCTCATAGAGTCATTGCAGACTGATAAGGAGGGGCTTAAAGGCCATTCACCATCCATTGGTTGGACAATGATATCTTTCACTGACAGTACAAGAGGTCATGTTGGTATTTTAAGTCTAAAGTCATGTGTCATAACATATTTCTACTTTACCCACATAAAAAAGTAAAATATTACAATGTTTATGTTAGAGACTAAATATTTACCACAACATCCCCCAAGAGGCAGGCACTTATTAAAGTGCAGCATCAACCTCATAAAGTGTAAGGGGACTACTGCATACATACATTAATACATTCATGTACACATACATACATATATCCACAAATCTGGATTCAGACTCTTATTTGTCTGAATCTTCAGCCCTGTGTTTTCCAGTCACTCTGTTTTCTCCTGATATGGGATTACATAAGCATGAAAATAGCCACTCTTTTGTTTTTTCTTGCTTTCAAACTACCATATACTGCATCTAAGAAGCAATAATTAATTATTTTAAAATCCCCTTATTAATGGAAGTAATGACCAAGTTATAGTCTGTACCTATGTGTAAACATGTCATGGTAAGAAAACCCACAATATTCTGAAGTAAACTTAAAGTGACAACACTTATAGGCTGATGTGTTCTCTAACAATTGACAAAGAAACTTTTTCTGCATGACATTTTAAATGCAACATGGTACTTTTAATCTGAATGTTATGATGAAAATATATTGACCATTTATTTTTAAATAAATAGACCACTTAATATCCATACCAAAATATGGGTCATACTTAGAACATGAAACATTCTGACTGAAATTTGATTATTTAGGCTTTTAAATAATTGTAGGAAAGATTTTAGAGTATAAATGACGAATTAACTAGTTGGTAAGAGCAGTATGCTAATGAGACTTTGGTTCCTTTATACATCAGCTAATTTCAGTCTTTTTCATACCTCTTTTTCATACCTCTTAAATCTTAAGACAGTGTGTGTGTGTGTGTGTGTGTGTTTGTGTGTGAGAGAGAGACAGAGAGAGAGAGTGAATTAATGTAAATGATCCCTGTATCAGGAAGAACAGCTATGAGTACATATGCTACTGACATTGGATCAGTAGTATTATTTATTTGAAAATGACCTTTAACCAGATTGCTTGTTCATTAAGTTACAACATCTTCTAAATCTGGAGTCTATTATGGTCTCCATTAAATCATATGCAATTCTATAATTGATAAAATAATTTTGGTGGGTCTTCCCAGCAGATCTACTAGTACTGATTCCATGAATTAAACCAACCTATTCAATTCAGTGTGGTTCAATTACATGTAATGGGCCTGTGCTCTCCTAACTCAGAAAACAACATTCATTAAACTGTAATACACCTTATTACTTTATATTACAAAAGCATCATACACGTAAGCATTTACTACCTGAGCAGCTGTAGTAAAACAAAATACTCTCTTCCCTTCTGGAGACCATTAGAAAACCAAGTCTGACAGGTGAATTAAATCTACAGGGGACGCTCAGATAGAACAGTAAAACAATATAGATAGGGCTCCTCAGCAGAATTATGATCCTGTTAAAGGAGATTCCTCTGTAGAACTGTCATCAATGACTCCTACACTTCTTCACACTAGAATACCTATATTGTGTGGCAGATGGAAGGTATATCTGTTTCAAGCATGCAATGTCATGTTAAAAGACTTTGATGCTTTGCCATTTCTCTTCTCAAAGTTCAAACACACATAGCATGATGTTACCATTGGTATTTCATGTTTATACTACTTTGCATTTTCCTAAAAAAATTATTTATCACTGACTATACTTTTTGTTTACCACTGATATACATTTTATTTCATATTGATGTTAATACGAGTAAGGAAATATTATTTTGCTATACTATCATTACTACTGATTTTGGTGTTTGCAAATTTCCAAGGTAAGTGCAAGGAGAGCACTTTCAAGGCATTTCTACTGCACCAAAATGTTGTGAGTTTTTTTAGTGTAAGTTTAAAATTTTTTTGATATAAATGAACTTGTGAATGTAAATTTAAATGTTTTGAGAGAGCATTCCAGCTCAATCTATATAAATATGTTGATTTATAGTCAGAGAGCCATACAACAAGAAGATGAAGCTTTAGAGAGAAGAGGCTTGTGGGGTGGCAGTACACGGAAGAGGAGAGCAGTAGAATATTGAGAAATTTAAATTACAATTACATGAATTTTTAATCTTAAAATCAGTGTCCATGAAATAAATAGCCCCTTTTCTGCTGGGAGGTGGAGGAAACGGAGGAGGAAAAATGTTTGCCAGATGCTGGGTGTTCCAGATAAGGAGGGGAAGATAGCACCTCTATAGTACAGGTGCTATCTGTCAACAAAGCACTATAGACAGACCATGTGGTTCACTTTAATGAGTCCTCCTGAATGGCTATTAGTTAGCATGTTATTATATAATGTCTTATTATCATTCTATAGTTTATAATTGGTTCCTTAGTTCCTTCATTTTTTTAGAGTATCCTTCGCGTCTTAGGAAGAAGTTCAAATGCTTACAAGACCTCAGGGCAGTAAAATGTTTTGTGGGGGGCAAGACTTGATACCGGTGGGGAGGGAGTAGATAATAAATGAGCCAACACAAATGGGGATAATTAGTAATAATGAAAGACTAAATAATAATGATGAGTGGAGCTAGTTAGTTTTCTGTATCTCAGGCTTTAGAACCATTTAACTGGATAAAATATATATGGTTCAAAGGAGAGTAAATATTTTCCCTTCCTTGATACTCATTTATTCATTCAACAGCTATGTATTGTTTACCTGTGCTATTTCTGGCAATGTGGTCTGGGATAAAATTACTTTTTAAACTTCCTGATAAAAATTAATTTTAGGTCCCTTGCCTTTTGCACTTATACAAGATAAGTACCTTCTGACTTCAACCTGTGAAAAACTTTTAAAGGGTGAATGAAACACTGTAATAAAAGAAGAACATCCATATTCCTTAAAATATGTGAATAAAATTTTAATTCAAACATTAATTTGGAAAACAGGCAGAGAATTATTCTTACAAGGCTACAGTTTTCACTTTGGAAGAACACACAGTCTATCTGCCCATTTGCTGCACCTGAGAGATGTCTAGGCTAGTATATATGTCGTTAGCCATTTCATAGGTCTACAACCACCATGGTGATCAAAAATTCTTTCCTGAGGTAATTTGTGAAAATGAAATTAATTTTTACTATTATGTGAAAAAATATCAATTGGGGGAATTGTTGTGAATGTATTGTAATTTCTCATCTAGGTTCTATGTGAGATTCCAGTGCGGAAAACAGGGCAGTGGAACTTTACAATGATTTGTGTCAAGAGGAAAAGAAGTCATTTTCACTGTAAAAATTATATAATCAAGTATGCCAACAATTATTATAAACCATATCATCTGTTGGCACCTGGGTCTTAATATTCAAGAAGAAATCCTTCAGTATTTTTTGGTTTGTTTCTTAAGACCATTTTTAAGCCACCTGTTTTCAGATACTGTGGACAAAATGTAGAGGTTCAACAATCTATGTAACTATGCTTAAAATTATTTGTAGAAAATCTACATGATATCAGTATAAAATAGTTTACAATTAATACTTAAGAAGCTATTCTTTGTCATTACACAAAACGTATGTATAGTTCTGCTCTTTTCAACTTGGATTCTTTCCTTCAAAATCAGGAGAATTCTGTACCCCCCTCTTTTGAGGAAACTACTGAGGCAGCTACCCAGAAAACACAGATATCTACAAAAGAAAAACAGAGAGGTACAACACATTCTCTCTAAAAAGAAAAATACACTGTATCTTGAAATATAAAACTGGCATTATGTATTTTATAAAAAATATAAGAAGTCAACCTTAAAAAATATAACTAATAAAGACAATACTTACACTTTGAAGACTTGGAGTAAGAATTAGAAAAATTTACAAAACAAACAGGAAACATAAGCATATGGACACAACAGAATATCTACCATAATTGGAGATCAAAAGAAATGGACCCAAACTTGATTAAAAAGAAGGTGATGTCCTTTCATACATCAGGGTAAATTTTATGGCAATTTCTTAGTGAAAAAGGAATATGGAAACCCACTCTCTGTTGCACATAATTGTGTTCCCAGTTGACTGCATAGTAAAGTTTATATAGTTCTCATTCTATAGTGAGTTCAGTGATTCTAGCCAAAAACATAATAATTTACAGTCCTAATTAAAGAATTCTCCCAGGCATATTTGTAACAATGACCTCTATGTAATTACTCTAGCCAGGTTCTAGTGCCAGGAGTAGGAAAAACAAAATGAGTAGAATGTCTCACAGATGATTGTCTTTAATAGGGCTTATTTTTGTTTGGGTGTTCTATTTATTACATATGCATGCCATCTCTTGTGAAACTAATGCCCTATAGGAATGTCAAGTTAGAAGTGAGGCTCTGTAATTTTCCATTAGTCATCAGGTACTAGATTCAGGCAGCAGATTGTGTCTTCCAACTGGTTTATTTAGCTCGTGCCAAAGCCTGTTCAAATGTTCCCTGTGTGTTGTTTACTTTTGTATTTGTGACTCAAAGCATTGCTGCCAAGTATTGTATGAGCTCTCCAAAATAATTCAATGAAAATAGGTTGGCAAATATCATAGGAATGATTATATTAAGGAAAAAGTTCAAATAAATCTACAAGGGAGTTGGGGCAGGGGGAAGTACTTCCATGTAGATCATTAATTCTTAATAATGAGGATAATAAAAGTAAGGGACTGATGATACACTAAGTGTTTAACAATCGCTGGGAAATAATGATTAAGCAGTAAGAACATATAAAACTGCGATTGGAAGGTGATGAGTATATTCCAAGCAGAAAGCAGAGCAGAAATGAAACCAGAGTGGCAGGAAGAACAACACAGCAAGGGACAAGAGCAAGGACTGCAGTCCTGGCAGAGTGTTTGCACTTGGATTCCCTTGCAGAAGGCATTAGTATCCTGTTAAATAGCCATCCTAGCAAACACTCAAGCCCACATACCCAGGGTCAGACATTGACGGGCTAAAAGCTGCAACAAATGTGACCAGACGAACAAAAGGGCACACTTGAGTGGAATTAATAAGCCAGTTCTTCAGGACACCATTCTCATTTCTTTTTTCCAGTATCTGACAACATTCTCTAACTCCTTCTCTAGATTATAGTGCAAATGGCATATCGCTATTATCATCTGATAACAGCTCTTCAAAGCTACTGTCAACTTTGCCTCTTTGGTTTATAGGATTCAATCTGTATCTATTGTCTGTTTCGAAATTCTGGACATTACATATGCCTATTTTCTCTCTCTTCCTAGTCTCTGTCCAACAAAATCTTAAAAATAAATCAGAAAACAATTATTTAATAGTAAATATTAAAAAAGAATTTAAGATATATAATATACAATGATTTTCATGACACGTATGTATTGAATTTTAAAATTTCATCCAAATTATTTATGATCAGATCAGGATAGATATATAGGAGATAATGCATCTATTCAAAAACAGTCAAAGCATCAACTCATTTATTACTCACCTTCATTATTTTAATTTACCTTTCCTGAAAGTAATTTCTTTCAAATGTATAGTATGCAATGTTAACATTTATTTCAAAACCAGCATATCATTCCTCTATTTCATGGAGCAGTATTGTAGAGACAGTGCAATGAATGATAAAGATACATAGACACAAGAAGGGACTTTGAAGTTCATGCAGGTACTGAAGGTCAGAAACGGCAATAAGCTCAAAATCTATGAGAACAGTTTGGGCAACAGAGATAAGGAAATAAAGCAGCAAAGAGACTGGGCAACACAGGTCAGACAAAGGCAAACCTTCTATACAATAGGAATTAAGAGCCTAACTCTAAATATTAATGGGAATCATAAGATATCCACATCAAACAGGGCCCCAAACTAATGAATTGAATATGACCTTGTTGTTTTATGGAAAAAAGTATGGCGTATTAAGCCTCCACCATGAAAAGCCAAGATAAATAGAAACCTCCAGGCTGGAAGATGAAGTAAGGTAAAGAGAAAGAAAAGTTCATCTAATACTTTAACTTTTTTGAAGTATGAATTTTAAATTTTTTATTGAAGTATAATTTACATATAATAAAAATGAAGATCTAAAGTGTTTAGTTCAAAGAGTTTGGGCAATTACACACAACACTTTTTCGCCAAAAACATCTGTATAATCCCAGAAAGTTCCTTTACACCCCTTTTCCTGTCCATTTCTACCTCTACCTGAGACAACCACTTTCTGATTCTTATAACCATATATTAGTTTTGCCTTTTCTTGAAATTCATGTAAATGGAATCACATTGTATGCATTTCCTAAAATCTAGATTCTTTTGCACAACAAAATGTTCTTGAGATTCTTACATGTTGTTTGTATCAGTAATTTGTTCTTTTTAAAAATCGCTGAGTAGTATTCTATGAATGTACAAATGTACATCTTTTGCTTTACTCTATTGGTGGATATTTGTTGGGTTTTTTCCTTCAAGTTTTGGCCTAGTAAGAATAAGGCTGCCATGAATATTCCTGTATAAGTCTTTCTATGGACATATTTGATGTTCCTGTAGGTAGCTGGGTCATAGGTAGAGTTTGTTTAACATTATGAGAAGCTGCCAGATAGCTCTCCAAAGAATTTATTTTTGCGTTTGCATTAGAAATTTATGAACATTTTAGCTGCTCCATATGAGAGTCCTATGTACAACAGTTTCCACAATGTTAGCAGCTTACATTAGTAAGGTAAATTTGTTACAATTAATGAACTAATATTGATACATTTGGTATTCACAGGTTTTTTTGTTTTTGTTTTACATTTTGGCCCTTCAAGTGGATGGGAAACTGCGTATCATTGTAGGTTTGATTTGTGATTCCAAATGACTAATGATTTTCATTGCCTTTTCATTTTTTAACTGTCTATTCCTATGTATTCTTTTGCAAGGTGTCTGCCACATCTTTCGCTCATTTTTAAGTTGGATTATTTGTCTTTTTACTATTGATTTGTTAAAGTTTCTGTATATTCTGAACATGAATCTTTTGTCAGATAATTGTGTTATATTTTCCCAGTCTGTAACCTGCCTATTTGATGGTGTAATTGATAAGCAGAAATTCTTAATTTTGATAAAGATCAACGAATGCATCAATATTTGCCTGTTGTCATTAGTAATTTTTGTGTCCTCCTAATAAATCTTTTCCTACCCTGTTAGTTAGAAGACAGTACAGAGAATTTCCATGTACCCTACACCTAGTTTCCCCAATTATTAACAGCTAACATAAACATGGTATATTTGTTACAATTAATGAACAAATATTGATACATTGCCCATACTTTATTCTGATTCCCTCAGTCTCTACCTAACATACATTTTCTGTTTCATCATCCCATCTAAGATGCAACATTACATTTAATTGTCCTCTTGTCTGTGAGTTCCTGACTTCCATTGTTTTCAATGATTTTCACAGTTTTGAGGAGTAACAATAAGGTATTTTGTAAGATGCCCCTCACTTGGGATTTGTCTACTGTTTTTCTCATGACTAGACTAGGTGTGATGGTTTATTTTATGAGTAAGCTTGGCTGGGCCACAGTGCCAATATTTGGTCAAACATTATGCTGGCTGTTTCTGTGAGGCCATTTGTAGGTTAAATTTATATTTAAATCCATGGACTTTGAGTAAAGCAGATTGTCCTCCATAATATAGGTGGGCCTCTTGCAATCAACTGAAGAACTTAATAGAATAAAAGACTGACCAACAAGGACCTACTGTATAGCACAGGGAACTCTTCTCGATATTATCTAACTACCTAAATGGAAAAAGAATTTGAAAAAGAATAGATACAGTATAACAGAATCACTTTGCTGTACGCCTGAAACTAACACACTGTTAATCGACTATACTCCAATATAAAATAAAAGTTAAAAAAAAAAAAAGACTGCTCTCCCCAGAGCAAGAGGGAATTTGGCCAGCAGATGGACTTCAGACTTGAACTGCAACACTGGCTCTTCCTGGGTTTCCAACTCTGTTTTTCTATATCGATACTGATGTGGATATAGATATCACTGTTGAAATAGATATAGATAAAGAGCAATACACCTTGTTGGTTTTGCTTCTCTGGAGAACCCTGGCCAATACACTGGAGTTATAGGTTTTCGGGAGAAAGACTCCAAAATTAAAGTGCCATTCTTAGCCCACTATATCAAGGGTACATGCTATCCTCATAACTTATCACCATTGATGTTAACCTGATCACCTGGCTGACATAGTATGGGTCAGATTTCTCAACTGCAGACTTAGTATTTTTCCGCCTTTCCATACTGTTCTCTTTGGGAGGAAGTCACCATATGCAGCCCACAGTTAAGGAGTAGGAAATTATGTTCCACCTCCTTGAGGGAAGAATTTCTATGTAAGTTATTTCAAATTCTTCTACAAAGGTTGTCTATTTCCCACATTTATTTATTTATTCAGTCATTAATTTATATCTGTAGGAACTCAGAGATGTGTCCTTTATAATTTAGGTTATCCTCATATACCACTTTATTTATATTGTTGCTCAAAGTGTACAAGCTTTGGTTATTGGGAACTTTTTCACTGGCTCTTGTGTCCTCTTGATATATCTCCATCATTGTGGGTTGCTATGACTTCGTGCATTTTTGTTGGTTTGCTTAAGCAATTCCTTACTTTCCAGTACGACAAGATTCTCCAGGCTCATCTTATATATTTCTTGGTCTAGAATAATCCCTTTCTCTAAGGATTCCTGGTTTCTTTTATTAAGAAATGGTATTAGAAATCAAGGTCTGGGTACTAGGTATGCCCATTGCTACTCCCCAGTAGCATGTCATTGCTTCCATGCCCTCACAACTGACAGAGAAAGGAAATCTATATGTGTATACTAACCTGTGTATATACAAAAATCTATAGATATTTTTGTAAGTTACTATCTGTATCTCTATTAAGCTAAACATGAGTTCAGTTGGACTCAGTTCCAACTGTAATTCATTACTGCATTGATTACTATAGCCTCTTACCTTGCATATCTGTAACCTCCCACTCCAACAATGAAAAACTTGGATCTACCTGTCTGCCATCCATTCACTTAATTGTTCAGTTCTCATATATATGTATATGGTGGTATCAGAATTGGTCATCTGTAGCTCCACATGAAACAACTTTATGAACTATATTATGGTGCTTATGTACATTTTCTTTTGCCTTTAGACTTACAGACTTCATTCATTTCCAAAATTACTTAGGTCAGTATCTTTTTCCCCCAGTACCTTCAGCAAGGTTGTTTCATATGTTTATAATAAAGTTAGATTATTTCGTCTTATTTTGTCTGTATCAATGCTGGGATCCCACAACCTGATAAATTATTTTTAAATTTACATACATTTAGGCTCAGACTTTATATTGTAAAGTTCTGTGGGTTTTCACAATGCATAGTGTCATGTGTTCACTATTATAGAATTATACAGAATAGTTTTAACATCCTAAAAATATCCCCTGTGCTTTACCTCTTCAACCCTCTTTCTCTCCCCCTGAAACCCTGACAACCACTGATCTTTATACCTCATATAAAACCTACCTCACTACTGTCCATTTAATTTTGCCCTTTTCCAGAATGTCATGAAATTGGAATCATACAGTACGTAGCCTTTTCAGACTGGCTTATTATTATTTTTCCTATATAAACATCCAGCTGTTCCAGAACCATATATTTAAAATGGTATTTATTTAAAAGACTGTTTCTTTCACTATTGAGTTGACTTCATGGTAAATTAATTGGCCATATATGCATGGGTCTACTTACAAACTTTCTTTTAGGTCTTATTGATCTTACTTGTATATTCTTACGGCAATGATACACCATCTTAATTACATCAGCTTTACAACTTGAAATCCAAAATTATAAGTCATCCAATTCTGTTGTTCTTTGGCAAGATTATTTTGGTTCTTCTAAGTCCTTCCATTTTTATAAAAATTATAGAATCTGATGTTGACTTTATCATAAAAGACCTCTGAGCCTTTGATTTGGATTGAATTGAATCTATAGATCAATTTGAAGAGAAAACAATATCTTAACGATATTGAGCCTTCTAATTTGTGAAAATGGTATCTCTCTGTTTGTCTTCTTTAATTTTGCTCTTAAACATTTTGTAGTTTTTAGTATAGATATCTTCCATGAATTTTACTAGATTTATTCCTAAGTAGTTAATGCTTTTAGATGCAATTGTAAACAGTATTTTAAATTTTTTATTTTGCATTTGTCATTACTAGCCTATATCATTACAACTGATTTTTGTATATTTACCTTGTGTCCTGTGAACTTGCTATCTGGTATCTTTTTTTAGATCCATAAGATACTCAACATACAAAAACTTGTTTCTTTACAGTTTTGTTTAAAAGGCAATCTTTTCCATGCCTTATTGCACTAAGATTTATAGTAAAATGATGATGGAAGTTGATATGAGCAGACATCCTTGCCTTGTTCCTGATCTTAGTGGAAAGTCATTTATTAACTTATTATGTATGATTCTATAGCAGTTTGCTGAAAATTTTTTTTTTTTTTTTTTTTAACAGAATTGCACTTTTATAGCTACTTTATTTTTTTTTTTATTTTTGGCTGTGTTGGGTCTTCGGCTCGTGCGAGGGCTTTCTCTAGTTGCGGCAAGTGGGGGCCACTCTTCATCGCGGCGCGGGGACCGCTCTTCATCGCGGTGCGCGGGCCTTTCACTATCGCGGCCCCTCCCGTTGCGGGGCACAGGCTCCAGACGCGCAGGCTCAGTAGTTGTGGCTCACGGGCCCAGCTGCTCCGTGGCATGTGGGATCTTCCCAGACCAGGGCTCGAACCCGTGTCCCCTGCATTAGCAGGCAGATTCTCAACCACTGCGCCACCAGGGAAGCCCCTGAAAATTTTTATAATAAATGGATATTGAATATTGTCAACTAGTTTTTCTACATTTATTTAGAAGATCACATGATTTTTTTCTTCTCTACTGTTATGAATTACATTAATTTTCAATGTTAACCTCTGGCATTATTCTTTTATGTATTCCTATATTGAATTTGCTAATATTTTATAAATTTTACATCTATTATCATGAGGAGTATTGGTCTGTAGTTTTCTTTTCTGGTACTATATTTACCAGGTGTTGATATCAGGGTTATGCAGCTTCATAAAATAAGTTGGGATGTGTTCCCCCCTCTATTTTTGAAAGCACTTATTTAAGGTTGGTTTCCTCATTTAATGTTTGATATAATTCCCTGGCAAAGCCATCTGAGGTTTGAGTTTTCTTTGTGGGAAGGTTTTGATAACAATTTCAATTTCCTTAATACATATGAGACTACATATGAAATGCAGCAGGACACTGTGGGGTCCACCTGGAAACAAATCCTTTCCACGCCCCCCATTTCTTGTCTGTAGGAAATAGGAGTTCCAAAGGGAAGATTCAAACAGTTGCTTATCAGGGAAGAGAGGGAATACAGAAACAATGGAGGAGCAGTCAAGAAACAATAGTGAAGGAATATACATAGCAATACCTTTGAGTTCTTCTGTAGGAACTAAGGCCCCCACACAGCTGGAGAATGGTACCTTCAGGCTGAGCACAAGATTCATGGAGTACTGCCCTACTACCTCACCGCCAACCAACTAGAAGAAAATCTGCATACAGTGAAAGATGACAAAGACTCTGACCCTCTCTCCAAATGATTCTCCGTTAAAAACTTTCAAGGTTGGGCAGAATCTTCAGAGTTGGTTTTTGGACATGAGTCCACCTTCTCCCCAGGTTGCCAGCCTCCTGAATAAAGCAACCTTTCTTTTTCCAACCAACACTTGTCTCCCGAGTATTGGCTTTCAAGTGGTGAGCAGCACAACCTGAGTTTAGTAACACACAGATTTCTCTATTCCTTTATGTGTCAATTTGGTTAGCTGAATTTTCCAAGAAATTAATTCCTTTGTTTAAGCTATTAAATTTATTAACACTAAGCAGAGCTTCTCAATTTTAACATTATGGGTATTTTGGGGTGGACAGGTCTTTGTAATGGGAGGATGTTCTGTGTCTTGTAGGATATTTAGTAGTATCCTTAGCCTATGTCCGTAAGATGCCAATAATACTTCTCGCCCCAGGCTGTGATAACCAAACTATTTCCAGATATTGCCAAATTTCTCCTCTGGGGAAAAAAATGTCCCCAGTTGAGAACCACTGGCACAAAGTTATTCATAATATCCCTTTATTATGTCTTTAATGTTTGTAAGATCTGTAATGATGTCACTTGTTTTTTAATGATACTGGTAATTTATATTTTCTCCATATTGTCTTTGTTATGGGTTTATCAAATTTATTAACCATTTCCAAGAACTGACTTTCGACCTTATTTTCTCTTGTTTATCTTTTTTTTTTTGGCCTCACTGCACGGCTTATGGGATTTTAGTTCCCTGACCAGGGATCGAACCTGGGACCTCAGCAGTGAGAGTGCAAAGTCCTAACTACTGGACCACAAGGGAATTCCCTTGTTTATTTTCTATTTCATTAATTTCTGCTTATCTATGTATTATTTCCTTTCTTCTTCCTAAATTGGGTTCATTTTTGTCTTTTATTTCTTCATGTGGAAGCTTAGCTAATTCACTGTATATCTTTCTTTTCTAATATAGGCAATTAATGTTATAAATTTCCATTTTATTCATGTTTTGGATGCATCCCACAAATTTTGATATATTGTGTTCTCACTATAAAGTTCAAAATATTTCTCATTTTTCCTTGTGATTTCTCCTGTGATTCATGGGTTATTCAGAAGTGAGTCACTTAATTTCTAAATATTTTGGCATTTTCAAGATATTTTTCAGTTACTGATTTCTAATCTGTGATCATAGAACATATACTCTATGTTTCTGATCTTGTGAAATTTATTGAGACTTTTTAAGATGCTAGCATATGATTGGTCAATGATTGGTCTTACTGAATGTTCTTTGTGAAATTGAAAGGAATTTGTACTTTTAGTTGATGGGTATCACATTCTATTAACTCCATTAGGTCAAGTTAGTACATAGTGTTATTCAAATCTTCTATATTTTTCCTGATTCTCTGTGTATATTCTATTCATTATTTATTGTACATTTATCTATTTCTCCATCTAATTCTGTCAAATATTGCTTTGTGGCTTCAAGGCTCTATTAGTAGCTGCATGCATATTTAGAACCATTATATCTTCTTAAACAATGAAGACTTTTACCACTATGAATATGCTTCTGTATCTCTGGAAATACTCTTTGCCTTGAAGTCTTATTTTTCTGATATTATTATGGTGATACTATCATTCTTATGCTTATTGTTTTCATGGTATATTTTCCATTTTACTTTATGTATCTTCAATTTGTAAAGTTTACCTTCAAATGATAAATTACTACTTAAAGAAAAATACAAGAACACTGCAACACTATAATCCTATTTATATTCCCTCTTGTACTTTGTGCCCTTGTTGACATATATTTTACTTCTACATATATTATAACCCAAAATATATTGCTACCATATTCATTTTAGTCAATAATCTTTTAAAGCTATGTATAGCTATAGATAAATGATATATGGGATACACATAAAATAAGTATAATAGAAAATGTTTCTATATGTTTATTCATATATCAGGACTTTTATCTTATATCATTTCACATTAGCCTGAAGAACTTCTAGAATTTCTGCTAGAGATGTTCTGGAGCTGAATTTGCTCAGCTTTTGTCTGTCTGAAAATAGCTTTATTTTGGCTGAAATATTTGGGGGTTTTTTGCTAGATATAGAATTTAAATCAATATACGTTGTTTATATTCTTAGAACACTTCAAAAATTCCATTCCATTTTCTATGGCTTCTGTTGTTTTTGATATAAAAAAAATCACTAGTGATTAATTTTTTTAAATCATTATTCCCCTACATGTAATGTGTATCTTTTCTCTGTGACTGGTTTTAAGATTTTTTTTGCTACGATTCTCTAGGTTTGTTTTTCTTTCAATTTTATGCTCTTTAGGATTCACTGAGCTTGCTGAATACATGGATTGATATTGTCAGTTGTTTTGGAGATTTCTCAGTTTATCTCTCTTCAAATACTTCTTCTGTCCCCTTCTTTTTTCTTCTCCTTGGATTCCAAGTACATGTATGCTAGACCATTTGATACTGTCCTGCAGATATCGGATACTCTTTTCCATCTGTCCCTCCCCCTCCCCCATTTTTTTGCTTTTTATATTTGGTTTGTATAATTTCTATTGACCTGTCTCAAGTTTATGAATTCCTTCTTCTGCTACATCCAGTTTGCTAATAATCCTACCAGGTGGACTTTTTATGTCTGATATTTTATTTTATTTCTATCATTTTCATTTGTGTTTTTTTTAAACAGTTCCCATCTCTTTGCCAAAATACCCTGTCTATTCATGCATGTTGTACACTTTTCCTACAGATTCTATAACATTTACTATAGTAATTTTAAAGTCCCTTTCAGATAATTCCAATATGTGGGCTATTTCTGTGTTTGCCTCTATTAACTATTTTCTCTTTTGACCATGGCTCACATTTTCTTGTGCCTTCACATATCTGATAATTCTTACTGTATGCTAGATATTGTACAAAAGAGAACAGTAAATAATATTTACCCTAAAAAGTTTCTTTCCACTTTTTCTATTAGGCTTCTTGTTTGGAAGGCTGAGTCAATTGAATCTTTAGATTTGCTGAGTCTGGGCTTTGTTGAAGTTAATTAGAATCAGTTCACCATGTCCTTCAAATGTGCTTGGGTTTTTAGCACTGGCAAAACTCTGGAGATGACTTTGTACCTGACAGCCCATCCACCAAACTGTTACTCTCTTAGCTCAGAAGCTTAGCTTCCAGCATGTCCATGGGTTGTGCTCTTTACTCCCCCAGTCTTGTCTGTCTTTCTGTGCTTCACTAGAACTCTTTCCATCCTGCTGCCCTGCCCCCAGCCTTCAGAGCATTGTTGGGATGCAACTGAAGAAGGCCTGGCATTCTTAAAGGGATTTTTTTCCAGTAATCCTGCCTTACTCCCTGCCTTTCACATACTACTTTTGAGTACTTAGTTCAGGCCTTGGGAAAGAGTTAGAGGGTGGGTGCAGACTCCCTCTAGGATTGGAGTGCCATGAGATTATAATCTATCATTCCAGCCTACACACAGCCATGAAACATTTGGCTGGTCTCCCTTTACCCCTGTTTGTGGTGCATTCATGTAATAAAAAAGCTACTTGAGGTACCATAAATACCATAAACTGTTCTGTAAGAAATGAAAGCAGCTGTCATTCTCTTCTCTCCTAGGAAGTTCTTATTACCTTTTGGATTTAAGTTTGTTAAAGTTTACTTGTGTCTTAAGCTAAGTATTTTTTAACTTATTTTTCCCCCTAGGGGAGGAAAACGTGTAAGTTTATTTTACATAACCGAATTTTTGTGAAGTACAGTAAGTCTCTTACTGCTTTGTAAATCTTGATTGGATTCTGTATTTTTATTTTACAACTGTTTCAAAACACCTCCTCAAGAGTTCTCTTTTCAGCAGTAGTGATGATCACTACTAAAGGAGTGAAATACTTCCTTCTTTCTCACCTAACCAGTTAACTATGCTTGTTCTCCCTTGCATTCATGTAGTAAAAAGTACTTCATGCCCTTGTGACTGTTATTATCTGGCCTTGTTTCTCATTCCTCGAGTCTCTGACTCTGGTCATATTTTCCTTCTTCTCTACCTGTGCATAGTTAGGCCTCCCGATACTTTGAGAACAGTTCTGACCTCGGTTTATTATTAAGCTCCATTCTTGGAGTGGTACCCACC
This sequence comes from Balaenoptera acutorostrata, assembly GCF_949987535.1. Lineage (NCBI taxonomy): Eukaryota > Metazoa > Chordata > Mammalia > Artiodactyla > Balaenopteridae > Balaenoptera > Balaenoptera acutorostrata. The sequence goes on from NC_080070.1 coordinate 67,346,096, forward strand.
ACAGATGCGTCATTGCTCTGACATTTTGCCTGGATCCTTAACTTGCATTATGTTGGCTCTTTGTTCAGAGTTTCTCACACCGTTTTAAGGATAGCCTCTTTCAGAAACCTTTTGTTTCTTTAATACTAACCATCTCGTCTTAGCCTGAAACTGGAAAGTACTACTTCCAAGCTGGGCTGACCTTCTGGATTTGACCAATTGCCCAGCTAAACACATAAAACTTGCCTTTCATTTTCTGACTTCACTGATCTCTATAGTTATGACCTCTGAAGAAAAAGAAATCTGTCAGTTCCCCTTCCCTCCAATCACTAGAACTCCAACTTGAATAGTCTCATTGTCTCCCAAGTCACTTAGATTTGTTGTCTTACCTGAGATTGCTCCTCTGATTGTTTAATTATTAAATGTGTTAATTAATTAATTAATTATTAATTAATTATTAATTATGTTCGAACACAGGAGATAGTAATTGCGATACTAATATCAGGAGAATATATTATTCTCCTAGAAAGATTTGAATATTATTCTTCTAGAAGGATTTGAATCCCAAATAATCTTCAATTTGCAAAACATATGGGGATATATTTTGAGTATAGTGGGCTTCACCTATTCCTTGACTACCAGTGTCTATTACTAATCTAATGACTATGTTGATCTACCAGCCATCTCATCAATCATCACAGAACAAAACATATAATACAAATAATGAAATTTCAAATTATGCATCCCTACTCCTTGACTACACCATTTATGTTGTTTAAGCTTAAAAATGCCTTTTTCCAAATTCCACATTTAACTCCTTCCACAGTGTCTTGGGAAACAGTCAGTGATAACCAAATCTTTCTGATTCTATTTTCCAATTATTTATAGCTATTCAACTTCTCTGTCCCCCAGGCATGAATACTTTTGTCCTGGGTCCTTCTTACACTTCTTATCTGGTCTCTCAGCCTCTAATACCTTTCCCATCCATTCCCCATGCATTTTCAGCAACAATTCCAAAATGATCTTTTAAAAATGCATATATAACCATAATTATTAGCAGTAAGGCATTACCCCTTAATGCACAGGATCCTTCATGACTAATTTTTCTCAGTTTTCATCCTAATTTTATTTTCTATTTTGTCTTCATATGCACACTATGCTCCAGTCATACAGATATTCAGAGTTAAATATACCATACTCTTTCATAGCCTGTGCACATGTTCTTTTCTTGCCTGCAACTCCATTTCCAGCTTTACTCAGTTAGCTCCTCCTCAAGCATCTCCTCCTTCAGAAAGTCTTTGTTACTCCCTAAGTCTGAGTAAATCCAGTGCAAATCCTTATCATAGGACTTATCATATTATATTGTAATTGTACTTAACTCTCTTATCCACTTAGCTTCCGGTAATGTTCATGAATTTGATTCTAACAAAATTAAGAACTTCTGCTCTTTGAAAGACACGTTTAAGAGAGTGAGAGAGAGGACAGCCACAGACTAGGGAGAAAAATTCTGCACAACACACATCAGATAAATGCTTGTATCCAGAATGTATTTTTTAAAACCCTCATAACTCAGTAAAAAGGAAACAAAATAATAACAAAAACTGGGCAAGACTTTGAACAGACACTTCACCAAATATGCTATGAGAGTGGCAAAGAAGGACTTGAAAAGATGTTCAACATCAGTAACCATTAGGGAAATGCAAATTAAAACCACAATTAGAGGTGGTGCAGTGGTTAAGAATCCCCCTACAAATGCAGGGGACATGGGTTCGAGCCCTGGTCTGGGAAGATCCCACATGCTGCGGAGCAACTAAGCCTGTGCACCACAACTACTGAGCCTGCGCTGTAGAGCCTGCGAGCCACAACTACTGAGCCCACGCACCACAACTACTGAAGCCTGCATGCCTAGAGCCCATGCTTCGCAACAAGAGAAGCCACCTCAATGAGAAGCCCTCACGCCGCAACCAAGAGTAGCTCCCACTCGCCGCAACTAGAGAAAGCCTGCGCGCAGCAATGAAGACCCAATGCAGCCAAAAATAAAATAAATAAATAAATATATTAACAAACAAGCAAACAAAAAAACCACTACTCATCTATTAAATGGCTAAAATTAAAAAGAATGACCGGGCTTCCCTGGTGGCGCAGTGGTTGAGAATCTGCCTGCCAATGCAGGGGACACGGGTTTGAGCCCTGGTCTGGGAAGATCCCACATGCCGCGGAGCAACTGGGCCCGTGAGCCACAACTACTGAGCCTGCGCGTCTGGAGCCTGTGCTCTGCAACAAGAGAGGCCCGCGCACCGCGATGAAGAGTGGCCCCCGCTTGCCACAACTAGAGAAAGCCCTCGCACAGAAACGAAGACCCAACACAGCCAAAAATAAATAAAGAAATAATTTAAATTTAAAAAAAAAAAAAAAAAAAAAGAATGACCATACCAAGTGTTGGCAAAGGTGTGGCTCAATGGAAACTCTCTCTCTTTTTTTTTTGCAGTGTGGTTCCATTTATATGAAATGTTCAGAATAGGTAGAACCATAGAGACAAAGTAGATTGGGCTACAGGGCCATGACACACACCCACTGACCAGGTACTCCAGAAGCAATTCCAGGCATCCCGCCATCCAGCCAGAACGCAAGCACTGGTCTGAGTGAAGGGTTTGGGGCTGCGAGTCCCAAGACCTGAGGATAGTTCCTTTCTTCACTAGCATTGTGACTCCAGGCAACTCAGCTAGTGGGAATATAAAATGATACAGCCACTTTGGAAAATAGTTTGGCAGCTTCTTAAAACTTTAAACATAACACCTACCATAGTCATTCTACTTCTAGGTATATACTCCAAAGAAATGCAAGCAACATGTCTTGGAAAAACCTGCACATAAATTTTCACAGCAGCTTTGCTCATAACAGCCAGAAAATTTAAACTTAAGCCCAAATATCCATCAACAGGTGAACAGACAAATAAATTGTGACATATCCTTATAAGGGAAAACTGCTCAGCAATAAAAAGGGATGGACTATGAGTACTTAACGACAAGATGGATGAATCTCAAAATAAGTAGACTGAATGAAAAAAGCCAGATGAAGAAGAGTACATAATGTTTTATTTCATTAATGTAAAATTCTACAAGATGCAAGCTAATCTACGATGACAGAAAGTACATCAGCGGAAGAGTAGCAAGAATGAGGTTACAAAGGGACACAAAGAAATTTTCGTGGGTGTGAATATGTTCATTATTTTGATCATGGTTTAGGTTTTACAAGTATATTCATATGTCCAAACTTCTAAAATTATATACTTTAAACATGTACAGTAAATGGTATGCCAGTTATACCCAATAAAACTTTAACAAAAAATTTTTAAAAACCTCCTACATATTCCTTACTTCCCCAAGGAATCTTCATCAGTCTTTTAGTTCCAGATAGATAGCATTGTTTTATACGTACCATCATTCATACACCTTATCATATTTCGTTGTTTTTGTTGATTAACCTATCTCACTAGATTTTAAGCAATATAAAGGGTGATATTATTTTTGATACTGATTTCTTAGAGATAAGACACACCCTCTCCGAAAACACACATTGGTTCTGTTCAAGGTAGAGCAGTGACCTGAATGGACATTGTCCTGTACTGATGCCTGTTGACTGAAGAAAAATGCACAACCTAAAAGCTGCAAGTTATGTTTTATTCGGGGACTTTACTGAGGCCTATAGCCTGGGAGATAGCCATAGCTCTGAGCTATTCAGATAGCTCTGAGGAACTGCTCCAAAGAGGTAAAGGGAGAGCCAGGATATATAGGAGTTTTTGCTGAAAACAAACAAACAAACAAAAACACCCATGTAGTCACACATCAAAAGATTAATGCTAATCACAAAAAACAGACATCTCAAGTTAATGATTTTACTGCTTTTCTATGTATGGGAAGATGCAAGAGTCTGGGCTCATTGAAATTATTTCTTAGACATGCATCTGAACTATCTAGGGCCAATATCCTGTTTTTCTCCATTCTGAATTCCCCTCAGGCTGCACCCTCAGGGGCAGCTGCAGTGGCTGATAGCTTGACGGTGGGGCAACATTCTGTGTTTACCGAAATGGCAGGCAACATTTTTTGTCCACATGCTTATGTCTATATACTATTTGTTGTTAAGGCTATCATTACTAATTACTAATGACTGAAATTTGAAGACTAATCTAAAAAGAATTTAACATCTTCACAGTGATACTTAAGAATTTTGAAAAGTTGAAATCAGAAGGTTAAACACATATACTTTGACACACATCTTGTAGATATGCCAGCTCCTATTTGACTCCTCTGACTTCAATCTAAAACTAACCTGTTCCTCCTATGCATATCTGTCACTCATGGAAACTCTCAAGAAACTTTGTTAGGAGTTTCATTCTGGGAAACATAAAAGATAATAATGCTAACAGGCCAGGCTGTATCCAGCTGTCGTAATTTAGGAGTCACAGTGGGGAAGAGCTTTAGAAAGCACTGTTTAGGATTGAGAAAAGGAATATTTCCTGCCATATCAGTAAACAGAGGATGTCACAGTCATCAGCAATTGCAGCCACAGCCTACGGTGAGCTCTCAGGGAACTCAGAAGGAAAGAATACCTGCCATCTAGCAGCCTTCAAATTGCAGCCACTCCCCACGGTGAGCCCTGAGGAAACTCAGGATATGAAAACACAGGATACTGGCCTCAGATAGCTGAGGTACATATCAAAGGAATGATTTCAGTGAGCCCAGATTCTTACATCTTCCCAAACATAGAAAAGTGCTAAATTCCTTAACTTGACATATCTGGTTTTCTTTAACTGACAATAATCTTTTGAAGTTCAGACTACCTGCCCTTTGTTGCAAAACTCCTATATATACTGGCTGCCCACGCCTGCCCCTCCCCCGCCCTTCCAACCTCCTTGGAGCAGTTCTCTCAGGGTTACTGAGGTGCTGCCTCCCCGGCTTGAAGTCCTAAAAATTCCTGCCGAATAAAACAGAACTCTCAACTTTTAGGTTGTGAATGTATTTTTTAGTCGACAGGGAGAGAAAACAAGTATAATGAAAATTAAAGGGAAGTTTGGGGTTAGCACAAAAGTCTCAATAGACATTAAGATGAGAGGTAAATGGTATTCTTTTCTCCCTTAGACTAAAATTTTCTGGTGATATGTAATCAAGAAATCCTAAGAACTCTATTGGTGTTTTATGTTATTGTATGGAACTCTGTTATCTAAAAGAATACATCCTAACCACATATGGCTATTGAGCACCTGAAATGTGGCTACTCAGAATTGAATTGTACACATTTTTAACTTCATATGAAAAATAGAATTTAAAATAGCTCATTAATTTTTTATCTTTATATTTTTATATTTATGTTGAGATAATAATGTCTAAGATATACTGGATTATTAAAATTAATTTCACCCATTTCTTTTTACTTTATCTAATATGACTACTAGAACATTTTAAATTACATATATGGCTTGCATTTGTTGCTCAATTATATTTTTGCTGAACAGCACTGTTTATAGAGAATAAACACTTTCAAATAGCAAATGTCACTGCATTCTAAAAAAGTTGGGAGGATACTGCTGTGTTTGGGAACACACATAAGTGGGCATTTTGGTTATAAAAAAAGAAGTCTCGGGCTTTCCTGGTGGCGCAGTGGTTGAGAATCTGCCTGCCAATGCAGGGGACACGGGTTCGAACCCTGGTCTGGGAAGATCCCACATGCCACGGAGCAACTGGGCCCATGAGCCACAATTGCTGAGCCTGTGCGTCTGGAGTCTGTGCTCCGCAACAAGAGAGGCCGCGGTAGTGAGAGGCCCGTGCACCGCGATGAAGAGTGGCCCCCGCTTGCCGCAACTAGAGAAAGCCCTCGCACAGAAATAAGGACCCAACACAGCCATAAATAAATAAATTAATTAATTAATTAAAAAAAAAAAAAGAAGTCTCAAGTTTAGTCTTGTAACAGAGACGCTGAGATAAAGGTAGAGCCACATGGGCCTGTATAAGTGGAATTTTCCATTTTCATTGCAGCAGCTTGAGAAAAGGGGAGTCTGGGCCCCTGGACTTATAGGAAAGCATTTGGGAAAAATCTCATTGGAGAATCAGAGTGGGCTCCTGGGGAACTGATGGCTGACTGGGCTCAGGAAGAAGGGGGATCACTACAATATGACTCCTGGCAGAAAATGAACTTTGAACTCTAATAAAAATCAATGTTGTTGCTGTACACCTGAAACTAACACAACATTGTAAATCAACTCTACTCCAATAAAAAAAAATTTTTGTTAATGCAAAAAACAAAAATCAATGTTGGATATTCAGCTTTAAGCTGTTTGCTTTTTTTTTGTACTTAAACCATTTTATCTGTTATACATACAGCTTTCTGTTTATGCTGACTTACGGTATGATAGAAAGGAACCATGTTTAAATGTGTGGCAAAGGGATGCAGAGAGAGCAACAAAGAATCCATAAGTAGTGATAAGACAGCACAAAGTGATCAAGACTTGAGCCAGGAGCAGACCACAGAAAATAATGACAGTCAACTACCAGCAAAAAGTTGTAAGCCTTCCTTCTCAAAAATCTTTAGAAAAATTGGGGAGTACATGCCCCTGGAAAAGAGGGTTCATGTTATTTTATTTGTCTACTAATGGAAAGGGTGACTTTGGAAGACGGGAGAACTATGGAGACACATTGGGTAATTTATGCATATGGAATCTCTACTCAGATATTTTCAGGTTCCTCATCTACTTTCAATTCCTATTTCAGATTTAATATTTAATGAGAAAGAACGAATTCATTTAATTACAAACTCTAACTAGATTTTTAAAACATCATTTTGAGCTTGGGGGATACTACGTGTCAAATTGATAAGATCTCAGTATTTAGGAGCTCCCATAAGACTTTAAATGTTTAATTAATTTGATTTTTATTAATTCGCTCTTACTTTAAATTTACTGTATTATATTTTGAATATCACTCATATGATTAGGGCATTGATATTTTTTAAATGACAATCCATAAAACAATGAATCTACTTAGACATCTTCCCACCACTCTGCACCTTGTTGATCACTAAGGCAAATTTGAAGAACACTTAAAGCCAGAATCCAGGGTGCCAAAGCTATGTCCCACTTCACAAATAAAAATTAAAAACTCACCCCTTTAAATGTTAAACTGCAATTTAAACAATGATAATACTTTTTAAAGAGAGGAAATAGAAAAACTGTAAAAAAAAAAAAAAAAAGATGACTTTTCAGGGTTTTCTGAAATGTGGAGTCTCCTAGTATTGATATGCCACAATTGAATACTGCCTCTATATCTAATTCATAATTACTATTTCCCAAAGCCACTTTTGAAAATGAGAAGAAATTATGGCTAGCAAATATAACACCATTGCTGTAATGACCGAGGTCTAAATACAGCCATCTTTGTCTAATTGGGTTTTTTTTTTTTTGTTTTAAACTTTTTTTAAAAAATACATTTATTTATTTATTTATTTTTGGCTGCATAGGGTCTTCGTTGCTGCACACGGGCTTTCTCTAGTTGCGGTGAGCGGGGGCTACTGTTCGTTGCGGTGCGTGGGCTTCTCACTGTGGTGGCTTCACTTGTTGTGGACCACGGGCTCTAGGCGCGCGGGCTTCAGTAGTTGTTGCACGCGAGCTCAGTAGTTGCGGCGCATGGGCTTAGTTGTTCCATGGCAATGTGGAGTCTTTAAACAGTTTTTAATCTGGTCCTCATGGACAGACTTCTAGGAAATCCTGTGACCCCTTTGAAAATGTATACAAAATGTTTTTGTGTCTCTTTTTCTTTCCCCTTGGGAGAGGAAGGTTCATATCATATTTCAGATTATTAAAGAGACCTGTGATCTAAAAATAATTTAACAATCACTGCTTTGGAATGTATTTTAAATGAACGCTAATTTGATGAATCCTGTTATCTCTTAAAGAAAACCTATCGTGGGGATTCCCTGGCAGTCCAGTGGTTAGAACTCAGCGCTTTCATTGCCGGGGGTCCAGGTTTGATCCTTAGTCAGGGAACTAAGATCCTGCAAGCCCTGCAAGCCCTGCAAGCAATGTGGTATGGCAAAAAACAAAACAAAACAAGACAGAACACCTATCATCTCATATGTGAAGTATTAGACTAAGATTTGAAAACACAAAGAGTAGTAAAATTCTTGATCTATTAGGGAAGAATATCTAGAAAAAAAATTAGAAATAACTATGAGCATATTTAAGATCCTACCTCTCTAAGAAACCTAAAAAAAAAAAATTATTCTTGCTGCTTTTAGCATTCTCTTCCATGAAAGCCCATAGCAGTTTTATTCCTGTCACAGTCTCTGATATGAAGTTTAAGAATTATTTTTTATAGTAGCATATATCTTTCAGTGTTCATATATTTTAACCTTTTTTTCTAGACAAAAATCCATCTTTCTAGTTAAACACATACACTTCTGCTATGGTGGTTAATAGTTTAGGCTTTGCAATCAGGATATCTGAGTTCCAGTTCTGCTATTTACTAGCTCTGTGGCCATAAATAAGTCATAGCACCTTGAATCCTCTATTTCCTCTATTTAAAAAAAAATATGTGGGATAATAGTAGAACCTAATACAAAGTGTTTCCATAAAAGTTAAATGAGGTGGGAATTCCCTGGTGGTCCAATGGTTAGGACTCGGCACTTTCACTGCTGAGGGCACGGATTCCATCCCTGGTCGGGGAACAAAGATACCACAAGCCGAGTGGCACAGCCAAAAAAAAAAAAGTTAAATGAGGTGATGTAAAGAATGCCTGGTACAATAAATTCATTCATTCAGCATAGTTTTCTCAAACTCCTAAAATTATTCTCATTAGAAATTATGATTAAGACAAAGATCCTAAAAAAGATTCAGATGAATTAAAGTCACTAACTAGTTTTAATTATTTTTACTTTTTCCAGGTTTATTGAGATATAATTGACGTATAACATTGTGTAAGTTTAAGGTGTACAACACGCTGATTTGATACTCATATATTGCAAAACGATACCAACCACAGCATTCATTAGCTAACACCTGCATCATGTCACATAATTACCTTTTCTTTTTTGTGGTGAGAACATTTAAGATCTACTCTTTCAAGTATATGATACTGTATTATTAATTATAGTCACTATGCTGTACATTAGATCCCCAGAACTTATTCATCTTGTAACTGGAAGTTTGTACAACATCTCGGTTTTCTCCCACTCCCCAACCCCTGGTAACCACAATCCTAGTCTCTGTTTCTATGAGTCAGCTTTGTAAAATTCCATGTATAATGTGATATAATACAGTATTTTTCTTTCTCTGTCTGACTTACTTCACTTAGCATAACGCCCTCAAATTCCATCCATGTTGCCACAAACAGCAGGATGTCCTTCTTTCTCTTTGGCAAATAATATTCCTGTGTGTTTGTGTGTGTGTGTGTATGTGTGTGTGTGTGTGTATACATATATATATATATACACATATATATGTATACATACATATGTATACATATATATGTGTATATACATATGTGTATATATATGCCATATATATATATATGCACCACATCTTATTTATAGATTCATCCATTGACACTTAGGTTGTTTAAATATTTTGGCTATTGTGAGCAATGCTACAACGAACATGGGAGTGCAGATATCTCAAGACCCTGTTTTCCTTTCCTTCATATATATACTGAAGAAGTGGGATCGCTGGATCATATGGTAGTTCTAGTTTTAAGGAACCTCCATAATGTTTTCCAGAGTGGCTGAATGAATTTACACTCCCACCACCAGCACAAAAGGATACCCTTTTCTCCACATCCTTGCCAACACTTCCCTGTTGAAGAGGTAGGAAGATGAAGAGAGCCCTACCAGGCCTTCTGACCTGGTATGGAGTGCCAAGCACCAGATTCCCTTCTGGTGTTTGCATAGGTGGGAGCTTCCCTAGCTGACCCTGGTGAAAAGAGTAGCCTTGAATGATCTTAATTCCAATGGCAAATCTGCTTATACCTTCTAGCTTCCCCTGCTCCCTCTCTAAGCTCATTCTTTGGCTTATCTCTCTCACTTTTTTCCCCCATTCTTTCCCAACCCAAACATTCTATACCCCCTAGATTGACCTGCTGAGCATCTCATCAACAAAGAATGTGGATTCTGAGGTTGACACACTTTGACTCAAATTCTAGCTGTGTTGCTCATTATCTGTGTGATGTGGGACACAAGTTGCTTCACCTCACTAAGCCTCAGTTTTCTCATCTGTAAAAGGGGGGGAGATTGTACATTTCTCAAAGGGTTGTGGAGCTTCAGTGGGCTCATGTTATGGTTATTTATTGCTGAATAAAAAACCATCCTGGATCTTAGTGGGTTGAAACTGTGAGTTACATCAACAGGGGCATCCTCTATGTTCCACTTGGTGACAGCTCTAGTAGTCACCCAGCTGGAAAGCTGGGTGCTGTCATCATCTGAAGGCCTGCCCACTCATGTGTCTGGAGATCAGTGAGGCCTCAGTTGGGTCAGATAGCCAGAACACCTACATGAGGCATCTCCCTGTGGCTACTTGGCTGCCTTACAAGATGGTGGCTGGGTTCCAAGGATGAGCATCCCAAGAGAGAGAAAGCCAGGTGGAAACACTGCCTTTTATGACCTCACAGGAGGTCAAAGAGGGTGACTTCTGCTGTTTTCTGCTCATCAGGAAGGTCACAAAAATCCACTCAGTTTCCAGGGGAGTAAAAACAGATTCCACTGTTTGACAGGTCTCAAACTCAAAGCAAACTTCTTCTTCTTCTTTTTTAAGCAAACTTCTTTTGAAGCAAATTTTGCAATATGGTTGAGAGCTATTAGGATTTGGGTGATTTACCATTACAGTAGATTAAAGAGAAAACTGGAATATGAGGCAAGGCTAAGTTTTCAAAAGTTAATTAAACATAGAAAAATCATTTAGCTTCAGCATCAATGGTGAATATAACCAGAAATCATTACAGAAGAATTATCACCTATTCAAAGTTATCCTGGGGGCTTCCCTGGTGGCGCAGAGCTTAAGAATCCACGTGCCAATGCAGGGGACACGGGTTTGAGCACTGGCCGGGGAAGATCCCACATGCCGCGGAGCAACGAAGCCCGTGCGCCACCACTACTGAGCCCGCGTGCCTAGAGCCTGTGCTCCGCAACAAGAGAAGCCACCGCAATGAGAAGCCCGCGCACCACACCAAAGAGTAGACCCTGCTCGCTGCAACTAGAGAAAGCTGTGCACAGCAACGAAGAACGAAAGCAGCCAAAAATAAATAAATAAAATAAATAAATTTATTTTTAAAAAAACCAAAGTTATCCTGGACTCTTCAATAAAGCATATGGCCTTCATATCTGATAGCACAGAGACTGAAACAGAACTCAGGAAATCATTGTTAACCAAACAACTGCAAGCTTTTCAGAAAATTTTCCTTCCAAAATGTGCTTTAGTGGTGAAAATCAGAGTACAGGGGCAAATGCATCAAGCATTTAATATCTATTTTTAAAAATACTTCATTGTCACATGGGCAATAAGTTTGTCATTAATATTTACTAGGTAACTTAAGGTGTCAGCTCCTGGCTACAACCCATTGAGACTGGCATTATTACCATCTCTGTTTTACAGATAATAAAAGTTAGGAATAAGGAAGGTTAAGTATCTTGTCCACTGTTACACACACTCTATATATCCCAGTCAGGCTGGGCTCATCCTCAGGTAATCTGGCTCTAAAGGCTATATTCCTAACCATGCCACTAAATTGCTTCTTACAGGGATCTTTTTGTAGAAAGACTCACCCCTATGTGAATTCCAGTGATTTGGATAAGGACATGCTGCACAGCCAGAATTTTTAAAGTTAAGTGATAAAGTTAGTTGAGAGAATAATGACTAAGTATTCCCTTGAGAAATAAAAAATATAATAATACCCTTTTTAAACTGAAAAATAGTACATGTTAAATTATAGAAACATTTGCTAATTTCAAAATGTATAAAGTAGGGAAAATAAAAATAGCCTCAAACTACAAATGACTTTACATTTTGTATAGTTCCTTCCATTTATATCTATATGTTCTAAATGTGAATATACTTTATAGCCTTAATAATACTTCATATACTATCTATTGTATACTGCTTTTATTTAGTGGTATATTATTATCATCGCTTCTCATGTAACAAAACATCTTTACAACATAACTTTTACGGGCTTTATAAGATCTCATTGCATGGCTATTCCATATTTAAGTAACCCTGTAATTCTATGAAGGGTCGGGTCATACACGTAGACCGTCAGAATAGATTTGGAAGCTGCTTTTCTTCTTTTTCCCCACGATTCTGATTTGTTTTAGCCATACTATTTATTTTGAAATTTCAAACAATGTTAGTGAAAGATGCCCACCCGTCTCCTCAACTTTGGAAGGCCTGGGCTAATTATGAGGCCTTAAATGATTTAATTAATGTCCCAACAGAAGACATGGGCTAAAAGGAGAGGTCAGGGAATGATTTAACCAATGTCGCACTGTTGGACATTTAAGTTATTTAAATGAATGCACTTTGTACTGAAATCTTATTAGAGTTCTCATTTGGTTTAGGATAAATTCCAAAAGGTGGGATTGCGGGGCTAAAGGATGTGAAAATTTGAAGTTTTAATACTCTTGCTACATATTGCCTAATTGCTTGCCAGGAAACGTATGAGTTTATATCTTCACCAACATAGTGTGAGAAGGCTCATTGTCTTACACATGTATGTAATAATTTTAGATATTAAATTGTATGTTTTTGACTTGCATTTCTTACTTTTACATATTTCATATTCTATTGGTCAAACACACCTATCCTGTCAGAACACAGAAATAAATTACTATCACTTTCTTCCTTGGTTACTATGTACCTTGTGGCCGTGATTGTAACAATAGCTTTCATTCATTAAACGTTAAGTTCTCCGCAGGCAATGAGTCTCGTCCATGTTTGACAATTATTCCCAATATCTCATTTAACCCTCAAAACAACTCTGTATTGTTATTTTCATTTTCTCCATGAGATTACCCACCCTTTGAAATGTTAGGGAGAGTAGCCCCAAGTCCCAGCGATGAGCTGAAACACTGGGATTTGAGCGAGGATCTCCCTAAGCACTGGGGGGGGAGGAGGGTGACACCACGTACAAAAACAAAAACAATCAAAACAAAACCACGGCTGTTTCCTTCTAGTAATAAAGAGGTTCCAAGTTAAAATAGATGTGACTTTTCGGCTACCAGACATGTGTCTACCAACCCAGTTTATCTCACTTCCCAGCGTCGCGAGTGTCAGGGACCACTTGAAGGGCGTGGACGAAGAGGCTGCTCAGCTCAGGGCTGAGGCAGGCAGTACACGTCTTTCCCCTCTGCAAAGGGAAATAGTCGGACAGGGAAAAACGGAGGGGGGACTAGTATTTTCAAATCTTCCAGTGATAGAGCAGCCAAATTTTACCTCTAAGTCTTGGGAGACCAAGGTAACGAAACAGAGCGCACAAACACAGTTCCGGTTTAGGAAGCTCCCTTCAGAGCTTTAGGAAGACGGAGGAAGAACGCATGCGTGGTGCACGCTTCCGGGCCACACCTCCTCCTCTCCGGGAGCGCTCTGCGCAGGCTTGGGCGCAGGTTGCAGCAGCGAGGGGCCTCAGCTGTTGAGGTTATTGTGCTGCCCCTCCCCCACCCGTGCCCCGCGGCGACCCAGCGCTGCAGGCCCGTTGCTCTAGCCCCAGCACCCGGGACTGCGGACTGCGTGACCCTGTCTTCGGGCCTGTCCGCGCCGGAGCAACTCGGGACTGCGTAGCACCCCGCATGCCGGTGAGCGACCCGGGACGCGCAGCCTCCAGGTCCCCTTATGGAGCGGGGCCGAGCGGGCGCTCTGGGAAGAGCCGAGCCGGATGAGGAGGTGGAGGAGGGGAGGCTACGGGGCCGCTGGGCACGCGCGGAGACCGGGGAGGCGCTCTGAGCTGGGTTATGGAGGTGTGTCATCACCTCTTATCCGGGCCCAGCTTCCGGCCTAGGGGCTCCGGGCTTCGGCCCTAGCCGGGCGCACGGGAGAGATTCCAGGTCCCCACACCTTGAGTGGCCAGGTGGCCCCTGGTTTTCCTCGTTTTGAGTTTTCTTGCCCGACTGCCTGTATTTTATCTTTAACCTTTCCAAAGTAGGCAGGCTGTATTCTGGGTTTTGTTGATGTAGCTTATGAAAGGCGCCGACTTCCTTCGTTCAGAAGATCACGACCCATTTAAATTGGATGGAGTCATGTACTTTTTTTCTCTTTTTCCGTAAGGAGTCTAAAGTTCGGGTTGGTTTTCAGTAAATTAAGGGAATTTGATAAAAATATTGAGCACAGCGGTCTAGCACCTTTTTATAATAAACTAAGGAGTCTCCAGGAATAAAAGTTGTTAAACTTAACAGTGCTCTGGGGAAAATCCAGTAGGGAGGGCAGGGATGCCCAGTACCTGACGAAGTCTGGCACTTGTCCATTAGCCTTGATGAAACAAACACCAGTCCAAGGTCGAAAGTATCAAGGCAACTGTTACGTAAGTATAGAAAGCAGGCCCAGACTGAGAGCCACCTGTTTTTGCCTTTTGTGTCTTTTCCCTTCTTAAGACATTCCAGTGGGAGGCACCCTATACCTCTAACTGAGATCGTAAAAGGGTGCCGCTGAGGCCCATTGATCCCAGCTTATCTAATATTCCACATAGGCCCCAAGGTCAAAGTGTGTGGGGACAGTGACGTTAATTCACCCCTGAACCACCTGTGACTGGCAGGTATTGGTTTGGCTTGCATGTAATGTCTTCGAGCAAAATCAAGAGAAAATAATGCATTTTTAGGAGTCATAAATCATTTACGTTTTTGAACTTAATGGGCAATGTGTATATAAATTTTTTCAAAATAGTAAAAATCAGCATCTTTATTCATCCTGAAGTTTTCAGTTTGTCTACTAGTCGTATAATTTTTTATCCTGCTGTTTAAAGTGTGTTTGGGTGACCCTAACACATGGATGGCATGCCAGTTTTAAAAAGCAAACTTTTCTTCATAGCATAAGATAAATTGAATTATTTTGAGTGTTAGTTTTCCTCATTCACATCAGTTAGAATTTTTTAAAGAAATATGTCTCTTTATATGAATGTCTTTAATAACCTATTTTTAGGAACTGATAAAAAATATATGGTCAAATTTAGAAAGAGAAGGAATGTATTATTTTTAAAAAATAAAAAAGCTTTCCCCCTTTGTTAATTTGTCCTCAGAATATCAACCGATTAGAATATATGACTTTTTAAGTTTTTTTAATCCTTAAAATTGTGACTTTAACTGCACTGTTACTGCATTACCTACCTACGGAGGTTATTTTGATATAGGTACTAGCACTAATTATTTTTATTTGTCTTTAAATTTATATTTAATTTCCCTCCTGTATTTTTGATACTGTCATCCTAAAATTTTGAAATTAATGTTCTAAATTTTGCTGCTTTGTATTGGTGAATTATAGTCAATATTTTAGAATATTAATTTCATAATTTTAACTCCACCAACTGTTGAATGAAAGAAAAATCTGGAGGTTTGTTTTTTGAGCTGTTTTTTGTTGCAAATATTTAAATGTTTAAAGCAAGAAATGTGAGGATGAGAAAGATTGGGGATTTTATTTATCACATACGGGCATGAATTTTAAAAGGCTGAAAAATACTACTTTGATATTTCCTGGTGATACCTAGTTGTAATCTGCCCAAAGCAACTTTTGCCTTCAGTGCTAATTGATTTAAAGGTAGAATGTGTTTTTGTTTTACTCTAAGAAGAGTGAAGTCCACGTGTTTCTTTTCAGAGAACTCTGAGAAAGTGGAGACTTTTGTCAAATTTTAATGTTGTTTGAAAGCCCATTCTTATCGTAACTCTGATATGATATCATTTCATAATATTTTGTTAGAAAAACACTTTTGGACTCTAGTAAATGGCTCCCTTGTTTCAGACATTATTTTGATTGAGTATAATTCTAATCCAGATAGTGATTTGAACGCTCCCTTGAAGGTTGTTCTAAATTAATTTGATCAGTATAAATATCCTATAATGTTCTTGTTTACTGTAAGATTTTTTTTTTTCTCAGACATGGGAAAGTCTTTTTCTCATTTGCCCTTACATTCAAATAAAGAAGATGCTTTTGATGGCGTCACATCAACTGAAAATATGAGGAATGGATTGGTTAATAGTGAAGTCCATAATGAAGATGGAAGAAGTGGAGACGTCTCTCAGTTTCCATATGTGGAATTTACAGGAAGAGATAGTGTCACTTGCCCCACTTGTCAAGGAACAGGAAGAATTCCTAGGGGTATGTGTTATTGCACTGTTTTTTCTTTAAAGAATGATTCCAGGTGTTTGCACAAATACTATAAGATCCGTGGGTCCGAGCACAACCCTTTATGTTTTAAAGACTTAGAATTAGAGTTAAACCTTCATGTCAGTTATCTTCAGTCAAAAGGACACGAAGAAACAAAGATTTTAATTAGGGTCCTAAAGCAATAATGAAAACCACTCTTCTACCTCCACTAGCTTTTCTTTCCCACCTGCAATTATAGCAGATATGCACCATCTCTTGACTGTAAACTTTTAGTCCTCTTTGGCATCAGTAGAAGTCATATCACAGTCACCTTGCCATATTGAGTGTTAGGAGCAATTTAAGTAATGTGGTGACCTAATATTTTTGATTTGTTATTTAAAGAATAATAATAAGATGGTCATGCACTAATTAGTTATTTTTTAAAGGATCTACATGAAGAGGGATGGTATATGAAGATGAGCCATATAGGGAAAAAAAATCAGTTTGTGGCATGTCATAGGGGAAGTCAGTAGGGAGTGATCTCCACCTGCTGTTTGTAGGCTACTTTAGTAGCAATGGCAATAAGTAGCAATAGTAGAAGTACCTTGTACTATTCTCATTTTCTGCTTGGTTGCAGTTGTTATTTGACCCTGGAGGGACCCCGAGGGGAGGACAAAATGACAATATAAGGCTTTATCTTTGCAGAGGTAGTAGGTGTTTGAGAATAAAAGGATTATTGTAGTTAAAGGTATTAATGCACCAGGCTGGGGGCAGGGGGAGGGCTGGAGTCTCATTTTTGCAATCTGGATACTATATCTTTGAGGTATAGCTAGTAGGGATTTTTAGCAGCCTGGATGTGCATTGTGGATAGTAAGACTGAGGAGGAATTCAGAGGTATTTTTTGTCTGAGCAACTGGAAGAACGGAGTAGCCATTTATTAAAATGGAGAAAAGAAGGTTTGAGTGTATGTGTCAGGTGAGAGATCAGGAGCTCAGTTTTAGATATGTATGTTGGGAGATGCATATTTGACACCTAAGTGGATACGTTCAATAGGAAGTTAGTTATAATAAGGGCCTGGAATTCAGATGCAAGGCCTAGGCTGGAGTCATCAGTGTATAGATGATACTTTAGGTGAGTTGGATGAGAGCACCAAGGTTGTCAGTGTGAATAGAAAACGGAAGAGACTTTAGCACTGAACCTTGGGACACTGCAACATTTTGGGTCAGTGACATGAGAAAGAATTAGCAAAGGACACTAAAAAGAGCAGCTAGAGTAGAAGTAGGAAATCCCTTTGTCTGTGGTGTCCTAGAAGATAAATGAAGAAGATGTACTCCTTGGTAGAGGAGAGATTGATCAACTATGTTAGACCTGATCAAGTAATGTGAGGACTGAGAACTGGCCATGGGATTTGGTGATTTAGAGGCTACCTTTAAAAGAGCAGTTTTGGTAGCCTGCAAAAGAATGTATAGCATGTGTAGAGTAGGATCAAGAGTGCATAGAAGGAGCAAAATTATAGTCAGAAAACAGCTTTTTTGAGGAGTTTTGCTGTTTTAGAGGAAAAGGAGAGAAGAGGTGGTAGCTAGAGGGGGCTATACATCAGGAGAAGAATTTTTTAAAGATGGAATGAATAATATGTTTGTATGCTGATGAGATTTTTCCATAGAGAAAACACTGATAATGCAGGCAACAGAGGACAATTATTAGATCTGGTGCACAAGTGCAGAGGGCTGCTCCTCCAGAGGAGCATGGGCAATTTGCTCCTAGCTGTAGAAGGGAAGGTAGAGTATATGGACGCAGAGGCAGGTGGGTGGGTGGGTAGATGTGGTGGTAGTTTGTGGAAGTTCTCTTTGCCACATCATGAGCTGAGAGTAAGGATAGGGGAGAAGATATTGGAGGTTTGAAGAGAAAGCGGAAGTTATGAAATTGTAGTTTGGGAGAGTCAGATTAAGAGTATGCACTTTTTTTTGGGCCATGCCACACGGCTTGCGGGATCCCTGACCAGGGATCGCATCCAGCCCTACGGCAGTGAAAGTACAGAGTCCTAACCACTGGAATACTAGGAAATTCCCCAGATTGAGAGTATGAACTAGAGAAATATAGGTGGCATTATTAAGGGCCACTTGAGATAGTAATCTAAATGAGACTAGTGAGCATAGTTGTTTGTTTTTCTTTATCTACTTTTAGCTGTGTGGATATAGGCATAGTAGCCAAAGCGTTGGTTTTAACCAGTTGCAGTTTAGACAGATGAATACCACGAAACAAGATAGGATATGTACACACACACACACACACAGATACATATTGTATATATTATTTATATGTGGGTATGGTAGGGGGAGTGTAGATGAGGGGAGACTTGTGGAGGGAGCAGGGAGGAATAATGAAAGTATTATGGAAAGCTTTAAAAGAGAACTTGACTGCGGTGCTTTGATAGTTAATACAAAGAGCCAAGTTGTGATAAGATTGGAAAATTGGCATTTAAAAGTCCATTTATCCATTAAAGCATATGGATAATGCTCAACCCAAGAAAGAAATGCTGAATTTTGAAGTGACTTAATGTGGAGAGGGGTGTGACCTGAAAGAGTCCTGGAAGACTGTGTATAAATAGGCGTTCTTGGAGCATGAGACTTAATATGTGTCAGTTTTGGTTTTCAGGGGAGATAGTGTAGGAACCTCTGCAGTTATAGGGGTTTCAGGACAGCGGTAACAATATGTTTCTTCTGCTCTCATTCAGATAATCAAATTGAAGTCTTAATGGAAAACTGTGGGGAATAGAAAACTGATTGGGTGAAGGAAGGCCTGGTAAATTCAGATCTTCTGAAAGCTGGGACTTTTTAGATTTTTTTTCTCTGGAAGAAAGAGTTACTCTTTCTCATTCTTTATAATATTTTTATTAGCTAGAAATCTAGGTATGAAAAAACACAATATCTGCTTTGGAACTCAGCTGCTACTGGATAATTTTTGAAGATGTTGAGAGCAGTTTACTAAAGGAATGAGATGAGAACCAGATAGTATTCTGGTCCTTCCAAACCAGACTTTGATGAGGAACCACTATATTTTTAATTAATCATGTTAATAAATTTCTAAATCTAATTCTTTTACTTTCAGGACAAGAAAACCAACTGGTGGCATTAATTCCATACAGTGATCAGAGATTAAGGCCAAGAAGAACGTAAGTGATTATAAGAAAATGGCAGGTTTTTTTTTTTTTTTTTTTTGTATTTTTTGCTTTTTACATTATGTATAAGTAAATATTTTAATTAAAACTATTCAAAGGAAAAATGCTATCAGGTTCTTAAGTTATACCATCATATACTTTATGTCATTAAATAAAAATAGGATTCCTGATTGTGGTAAGTTCTTGAAAAGTACTTGAGAGAAATGGTGTAGAACACAAGCCAAGGAAATTGAACATAAATGTAATTGGAGTCCCTGAAGAAAATCAAAGGAGGCAAACTGAACAAATAGCAAACATTTAATTCAAGATCACTTCCCTGAAGTAAAGCAATACGTGAATCTACATATTGAAAAGACAAGGACTTCCCTGGTGGCCCAGTGGCTAAGTCTCCGTGCCCCCCATGCAGGGGGCCCGGGTTTGATCCCCGGTCAGGGAGCTAGATCCTGCATGAGGCAAGAAGATCCTGCATGCCACAACTAAGACCCAGCACAGCCAAATAAATGAGTAAATATTTTTTAAAAAAATTTAAAAAAAGAAAAGACAGACCATAATTTTGGAAATAATCAACCCTTCTTAGTGAAACTACTGGACTTCAAAGGTAAGAACAAAAGACTGAAAAGCCCCTTTGAGCATCCAAGCAAAGGATCAATTAATTTATAAGGGATAGAAAATCAGATTGGCATGTTACTTCTTGACCACAATGCTTTAAACACATAAGCAGTAGAACAGCATGTCTAAGTCTTCATGGAAAGAAAATGAACCCAGGAGTTTATAAACAGTCAGTCTGACCCTTTATTATGTAATATATAGACAGTTACAAATGTGCAAGAAATTAGGGTTAATTTCCTAACCTTAACAAGCAGAGGGAATAGCACCTGAAAGGGCCAGAGGAGTGGTCCAGCCTTCAGATGTATGGCTAAAGTAAACAGTGCTGTGGGAAAGTGGTAGAGATGAGGCTAGAGAAAATAACAAGGACCAGATCCTGGCACCTGTAGTAAGCTAAGAAATCTGAGAACTTATAGGAAGCTCCTCAAGAATTTTTAGGAGTTTCAGATTTTTAATAAAAAACAGTAACTCTCAATATGTAGTAAAATTATAATATTTTAGGAAAACTGTGGTTCTTTGTAAGTTGGAGTTGTGATGAGGTAGTCAAGAAATTGTTAATTGCTTTTGTCTCCATACTTTAGCTATGTCATTTAATCCTCGAAACAAACCTACAGGTTTTAAAATGGAGGAAAAGAGTAAATTACCTAAAATACTGCAAATATGAAATGGCAGATATAGAATTGTAACTTGAGTCCAAATAAACCACACAACCTTCATAACTTCATCAGTACTGTATACTTTGCAGGATTCTGTTACTGTCCCTAGAGCCATAAGAAAAATTATTACTGATGAGTTTTGTAATGGAGATCTATGTACTTCATCAGTGAACTAGCCAATTTTTCAATTTGGTATGAAATACTAAGAGGAATGTTATTTTATTGTCCCACCAGGTTCAGTAATATTTGTTATGGCTATAAGCTTTGGGTACAAAGTAATTTAGAATACTGATTCATATATTCACACCTAGAGCTGACTTACAGGCCCTAGGTACCAGAGCGTGGTGGGCTCACCTGCCCGTGAGAAATAAAAACACTAAAGTGTAAAAAAATCCAACAAAGTTCACATTTTTATCATGATTTTTAAACTCTTTTTATACCTTTTTAAGGTGTTTTGGTGTATAATGGGTACTATAAGTGTGTGTTTAAACTACCTATTAGGTAATCCAGTAGTGATCACCACCCTACTCAGGTTGGAAGTCCAGAGTGAGTGAGTGGGAACTTCTCCCTTTGCTCCAGACAGCAGTATAGGTCAAGTAGTAGTGATTTAGTGAATTCTTGTTTGTTTTATTTTGGTTTGTTTTTTGTTTTTTGTTTTTTTTTTAATTAATCTTTTTGGCTGTGTTGGGTCTTCATTTCTGTGCGAGGGCTTTCTCTAGTTGTGGCAAGTGGGGGCCACTCTTCATCACGGTGCGCGGGCCTCTCACTATCGTGGCCTCTCTTGTTGCGGAGCACAGGCTCCAGACGCGCAGGCTCAGTAGTTGTGGCTCACGGGCCCAGTTGCTCCGCGACATGTGGAATCTTCCGAGACCAGGGCTTGAACCCGTGTCCCCTGCATTGGCAGGCAGATTCTCAACCACTGTGCCACCAGGGAAGCCCTTTATTTTGTTTTTTGATAACCATTTTGCTCTCTTTTCTTAACTTCAGCAACTTAAAATACTCAGAAACATTTATAAAACATCTGCAAGAGGTACTTGAAATAACTGTTGTGAGGGATAAGATGAGATCCATCAGGGTGTTTAGGTACAAATCTCTCTTTAGGGAAGAGAGGATGGAGGAAAGGATAAAGCAAGAATTTTTTGGATGGCTAGAATATAAGGAAAAGATAAAGTAAGTGACATGCAAGACAGAAAAAGAAACCAAAAGAAGGGTGCTATGGGCTTTGAAAGAGTGCTGTTTATTGGAGAAACCAGGGAAATTCTTTTGTCCCTGAGTGTCCATGGGGAGATTGCTTCCAGGAGCCCTCGCATATACCAAAATCTGCTGATGCTCAAGTCCCTCATATAAAATGGCATAGTACAGTCGACCCTCCACATCTGAGGTTTCAAATCTGTGGATTCAACCAACCATAGAGGGAAATTTTGATCCATGGTTGGTTGAATTCAGGGATTCGAAACTCACAAATACTGGAGGGCCGACTGCAGTGTCTTGAAACTCTAGTTTTGACGGTAAACTTAAAGATAAGAGGCAGTTTTCATCTATGGAAATAAAGAGTGAGAGATGGAAGAGAAACACTTCCATCTGGGAGGCAGATGAATAGCAAAGTCACGGGAGTTTTTTTTTTTTTTCCTTGTCTTATCTCTGCATAATAATATCCCCTTTCTTGATTTTAAAGAAACAGTTTAACAGCAGCTTCAAAGCAGACATGATTAATGTAAACAATATTTTTAAAAAGGAGTACAGGGACTTCCCTGGTGGCGCAGTGGTTAAGAATCTTCCTGCCAATGCAGGAGACACGGGTTCGAGCCCTGGTCCGGGAAGCTCCCACATGCCGCGGAGCAACTAAGCCCGTGCGCCACAACTACTGAGCCTGTGTTCTAGAGCCCGTGAGCCACAACTGCTGAGCACGCATGCTGCAACTACTGAAGCCTGCGCGCCTAAAGCCCGTGCTCCGCAACAAGAGAAGCCACTGCAATGAGAAGCCCGCGCACCACAAAGAAGAGTAGCCCCCCCTCACCGCAGCTAGAGAAAGCCCATGCGCAGCAACGAAGACCCAATGCAGCCAAAAATAAATAAATAAATAAATTTTTAAAATAAATAAATTAAAAAATAAATAAAAAGGAGTACATAAATACTTTCAGATGAGGAGACTCAAAACGGACTTAGTGAGACTGATGAAGCATATGGTTATGTCATTACATTTTTAAGGGCTTCATAGGTGGTTCTGACGAGCAGTCACCTTAGGGAATCATACAATGGTAAAACTCAATGTGAAAATTCTGTTTCAGTGAATTCATCAGGGAATCTTGAAATCTATACTTTTATAAAGCTCCCCAGCTTGATTGTAATGAGCAGCCTGGTTTGGGAATCACCACAGTAAATGTTCTATCTATAATAAGCCTGAAATCCTAGTCTCCAAAAAGTAAATATGTCTTTTAAGGAGACCATTTTAACACTTAATATATTCATAACTAACCCTGTTCAATACTTTTATAATGTAAAAAGTTGATAAAATCATACATCTTTTCCTGCTGGTATAAAAGGGGAAAAATTCAAAATGAAAATGTCTTCTCTAAATGTTTCATTATGTAATTTCTGATGCATGTATATTTAAATATTCCATTTTCCTTTTCAGAAAACTGTATGTGATGGCTTCTGTGTCTGTCTGTCTGCTTCTTTCTGGACTGGCTGTGTTTTTCCTTTTCCCTCGCTCTATCGACGTGAAATACATTGGTGTAAAATCGGCATACGTCAGTTATGATGTTCAAAAGCATACAATATATTTAAATATCACGGTAAGTACATATTTATATTAAAAACATTTGACTTCATTCTTTTATCATGTTAAGGAGCACCTTTGTCCTTATTGAGAGAACATTAAAGGTAACACTCAGTTTTCTTTCTGTATGTCTGCTGTATTGACCTTTTCTGTCATTTCTGATTGTGCTGAAAATGGCAAATTCTGTGTATACAGAATCATTTAGCATTTGAAGATGCCTTTGGGAGGGTAAAATAAACAAAACAGTTAATTACTGGGAAAAAAGTAATTACAGTCTATTTACTTTTCAACATTTGACTGAATAGCTTCTAGCCAGACATTAACATAGTTAGTTCAATAGATGTTATACATGTAACATTTTCATTTCCTTGTGTTTTGTGAAACACAATTTTTGCCATCTTTAACAGACCATTCCTTTGTTTTAAAAGGTAGAGAACAAGTGACTGTTTGATTTCTCTTGCAAATTAGTATGTGTGAAAATTTGTGTTTTTCAGGACAGTGGTTTTTAGGACTCTACAGCCTTCCCACACTTGAAAACAAACAAACAAACACCTCAGAGAAGGTCTTGTACCTGTTTTACATGTTAACATTTATTTGAAAAAAGCATGGTTTGCAAACCACCGCATTATTAAAAAGGAATATATATATTGCTTCAGGCTTTAAGGTACATCTGTGTGGCAGTGATTTGTTTGGAAGAGTGATATTGGACTTCAGTTGGTTTTCCTCAAAGAGGTGGTTGGTATGCTTGAGGTTGAGGTAGAGATGCCTGTGGTGCTGGTTGGGAGGAGGGGGATTTAGAGGGACAGGAAGTGAAAGGGAATGTGTGTTAAAGTGGAATTACTACTTAATTATAGGAAAAAAAGAACTCCCATGAATTCATTTATCCGCATGGCGTACTGTCAAACGTTGTCAACCTTTAAAAAACACACACAAAAATTTTAAAAACCCTGGGAATTCCCTGGCAGTCCAGTGGTTAGGACTCTGCACTTTCACTACTGAGGGCCCAGGTTCCATCCCTGGTCGGGGAACTAAGATCCCTGAGATCCCACAAGCTGGGACTTCCCTGGTGGTCCAGTGGGTAAGACTCTGCGCTCCCAATGCAGAAGGGGCCCGGGTTTGATCCCTGGTCAGGGAACTAGATCCCGCATGCATGCCACAGCTAAGAAGTCCACATGCTGCCACTAAGAAGCCTGCATGCCGCAACTAAAGATCCCGCGTGCCGCAACGAAGACCTGGTGCAGCCTAAGTAAATAAATATTTTTTAAAAAAAGATCCCACAAGCTGCACTGCATGGCTGAAAAAAAAAACTATATACATGGAAAAAATATATATGCATAAAACATAACACAGTACTAATTGTAAATCATTTCCTATCATTGGGGAATTATTGTTGGGTATTTTTCCACTTTAACAGCCATTTGGAAAAAGGAACAAATTTTCCCTTTTTGTGTGGTGTTTAAAACAATGGCCCGATATTTTTTGGCAACCTCCGGAGCCTGTTTTAGTATCAGATAACTGTAAATTTATAATGAAAAATAATAAAATCCATGTGCTGGTCCCTTTTAGATACCAGAAAGTAAATATCTTACTTTATTTTAAATAATTATTCAGGAATTCCCACATTTTGGGGTACTAGTACTTGACTAAATTGAGAAAGTGTGAACATTAAATAGGAAATAGGTTTATTATATAGATAAACATTAGGTTTAACTGGATGACAGATAAAAAGCTGAGATTTCTGTAGGTTTTCTATCAGTATTTTGAAAAATGTAATTATATAGTATTACTTTTGTTTCTTAAAATGAGTAATATATATTACTACTCTTACTCTTTTTTAGTAGTATTTATTGTCTTTCTACTTACGAATATGTTTAATTATCATTAAAAGACATTTGAAAAATACCGTAATGTATATCTTTACTTCTATCTAGGCCTGACTATTAACATGTAGTCTGCCCTCCATATCCACCAGTTCTGCATCCATGGATTCAATCAACCTGATGGAAAATTTTTCTTTTTTAATTCAGAAAAATTTTTTTTTATAAATTTATTTGTGGGTTTTGTTTTGTTTTGTTTTGTTTTGGCTCTGTTGGGTCTTCATTGCTATGCACAGGCTTTCTCTAGTTGCGGCGAGCAAGGGCTACTCTTCATTGCGGTGTATGGGCTTCTCATCGTGTTGGCTTCTCTTGTTGCGGAGCACGGACTCTAGGCACACGGGCTTCAGTAGTTGTGGCATGCGGGTTCTAGAGCGCAGGCTCAGTGGTTGTGGCGCATGGGCTTAGTTGCTCCGTGGCATGTGGGATCTTCCCGGGCCAGGGATTGAACCCATGTCCTCTGCCTTGGCAGGTGGATTCTTAACCACTGCGCCACCAGGGAAGCCCTATCTGTTATTACTTGATTTAACATTTTTCTCTTTTATTTTGTTGACTATTTTCTAAAGTAATTTGAAACAGTTGTTTTAAGTTAGAATTGCAAAAGTTGGCCCCAGCTGTTAGTTAAGTATAGAAATGATACAACTGCATTTCTTTCCAACCAGTTTTCAATCGATCCCATTTTTTCTCAAAAGTGACCTGCTAGAAGTCTCTACTCATGAAGTTAAAATACCAATTTTTTTTAAATGGAAAGTTTATTTAAAGTTGTGTTTAACATTTTAAAAGGTTGTCTTTTTGTATTTAATAGAATCGGAAGTAGCTTAGTCTGTGAAGATGTACGTGTTAACATTTAGAAAAATTTAGATGAAATTTTAGAATGTTTTTTATTGAATTTTTGCTAAGGCCACAAATACATTTTCTAACATTCATTTTTCTGTATTCTTGTACTATACATTTTCTGGGCCTACTTTTTAAAAGTATATGTTCATTGTAGGCCTTTTATATACATAGTACTCATGCATAAAACCAAATAATTGGTTCATTGAATGTTCTTTGACATTTTTGGTGGTACTTTCCTTCCTCCTAATAAATTAAGCATAGCCACAGCTGGAGAGTCATCTTCTGTATTAATTTTGATTCATGTTATGCTTATTCTAAGATAACTTGTGCATTTTGTGCCTCCTTTCTTTTTCAGAACACACTAAATATAACGAACAATAACTATTATTCTGTTGAAGTTGAAAACATCACTGCACAAGTTCAGTTTTCAAAAACAGTTATTGGAAAGGCACGCTTAAACAACATTACCAATATTGGTCCATTGGATATGAAACAGGTAAGCTTCATTCATGAAATACTTTGGAGGAGTTAAATGAGTCTCAACTTTGTGTATCATATTAACTTGAGGGAGATGGGGGATTTCCTAAAGACCTAGACTTTGAAAAGTATCCCATACATGTGTAAGAGAAAGTCCTAGAATCAAACCCATAAAGGGAGAAATTTCCAAACTCTTTGAAGTTATAAAATGTATCTGAAATACTTGATGTTTTGATCCTGTTCTCTATTGATTTATTTTTATTTTTTGCCCTTCAGATTGATTATACAGTACCTACTATCATAGCAGAGGAAATGAGTTATATGTAGTAAGTTCTGATTTTTAATTATTTTCTCTCATTAAATTATAAAGAATAAGTGTGTGTAGGTGTGAATATATATATATGTTTAATTTCCCATCATCTTAGAAGTGACAAGACCACATTTTGGAATATTCCTTCCAGCCTCTGATCATCTCTGTTCTTCTCTTCTCCCTTTTCAACACGTATAACATTAATGTATATATACGTATACACATAATTTTTTTTTCAGAATTAGGATCATATACACCATGGCACTTTTTATTTACTATGTTATGAGAATCATAATCTCACATATTCTAGTATTTGTTTCTGTTTTAGTATAGGAGGACTAAAATTGCTAATGATGTTTAGAACTCTATTGCTGGTTTCAAGTTGTAAAGGTTTTAAATTAGGTCTAAATGATTATTAGCTCTTGTTAAGTAAAAAATAGTGATAAATTTTTATCTTTTCATATCAGCCTGATTCTGCGTAACTAGTAAACTGGTTACCAAAATTTCAAAAGGTAAACAAAAAGAAATAGTAAGTAGACAACTCTGTAACTGCTGTAGTATGAAGGCATAGAATAAGAAGCCATGAAAATATTAATCATCATTTGAGATACAGAAAATGCTCAACCATTAAATGCTTATTTATTATATCTTAATAGTATTTCTATTAGCTTTAACATAGGAAGAGGAACTGTAATTAAACTATTTTAAATTTATAATGTCATAGTTTGTATTTATTCACATTGTTTCTTCTTTAACAGTGATTTCTGTACACTGATATCCATCAAAGTGCATAACATAGTACTCATGATGCAGTAAGTACGGATTTTTTTTTGAAAGATTCTTTGTTTAAAAACTTCAGATGTATAACATTGGCTTAGAGTATACACATCTTTATAAATGCTGTCTCATTTGGGTTTTAAGCCTTACAGGAGTGCAATGAGGTGACGTAAATAGTGCAATGAGGTGAAGTAAATAGTATCCCACTTTACACATGAGGAAATGGGAGCTCAGAGAAGTAGTGAGGGATCACACAGCTGCTAAATAGTGAATCTGGACCTTGCAAGAACTTGGGAAAATGGTAGAAATTGGGATAGAAGGATGAGCTCAATACCCAATTCCTTGCTGCCTGTGGTAAAGGCAGTAACAGTAGTGAAGACCAGTAATGTTACTGGTTTGCAAATTGGGTGTTATCCTAAGCCATGAAAACATTGTAGGTTATAGGTTGGGTATTTGGGCCATTAGCTAACATTTGATTAACCTTTTCCTCTGATGAGAGAACTGTGTGATTATTTTTAAGAGTGCAGTGAACTAAATATATTTTAAATTAAAGATAGGTGTTTTGAAAAAATACATTTTTGTATATAATTATTTTTGGATAGGGCTTTCTCAGCCAGCATTCCTGTTGTCTGTTGGGGAAATATTCCCTAAGAGGCCCATGTCCACAATATTAAGTTATCATTAATCAAATAATTACTCCCTGGAGAGAATTTTGATATATAAAGTGTTCTCACTTTAGAAAGCTTTTTTATATATAACTATTCAGTGTTTCTCCCCATTTATTTTATTTTTAGAGTTACTGTAACAACAACTTACTTTGGACACTCAGAACAGATATCCCAGGAGAGGTACCAGTACGTTGATTGTGGAAGGAACACAACTTATCAGTTGGGGCAGTCTGAATATCTAAATGTACTTCAGCCACAACAGTGAAAACTGAGAGATGCACCTGGAGAAGAAATACCTATTGATATTTTCCAAACTCTGAAGGATGAGGTACTTACTTCCTGATAGGAGATCTTAAATTGAACAACCTAAAGTTTACACTTCTGTTTTAAAAGTAGAGCTAAGAGTATGTGGACTTGTAGGTTATTACAACTCTCTACTCTGTGTTCATGGTATTTGTACCAGGATCTTTTACTTGAATCTAAATTTACTGATTGGTTTTCTTTGCTCCTGGTCCCCAAAGGGGAAAACTAAGAACTTCTCCTACAGGATAATAAATAATTATTTAAAATTCATCGCTCTAATCACTACTGAAAACATAATTGATGATTTGTGATGAACATAATTATGTGATGAACATAATTTGAGAAACTTTATTTCTGAATGTCTTTATAGAAAATTACTGTGGGCCTATTCATGAAGACATTTAAAGAGTAACCTTTTTTTTTTCCTGTTTTATAAATTCCCATTGCTACTTGGTAGTATTTCAGCTATATGCTATTTTAGCTTTTAGCTAAATGTTTTTATTTTTTCATTTTGAAATCCTACTCATTTGCATGTTTTTGTCAGTCTTACTTCAAGCTATTGCTTGCATAACACTTAATAAACCAAAATAATCTTTGCAAAATTCTGTACCTAAAATTTTTAAAAACCCCTAAATAATGTGTTTCACATGTCTTTCCATGTTAGTTATAGTTGTATGAAATTTTTATGTAATCTTCAAACATAATCATTTAATGTACAGTATTGTAAATAAATTCTGCATGGCTTTTATGTAGCTTTAACAAACGTCAAATAAAGTGGTACAGATTTAAAATATAGTAAGTTGCTCATAAAAATTTTAAAAAAAAGGAAAATGATATTCAGAAACCTCTAGAATGTATGTTTCCAATTACATATTAGATCAGGCATAACATAGATTTGAAATAAAATATTTTGATGCTCCACTTTTTTTAATGTTGCTTTTCATACTAAAGAATTATGAATACACTTACTTTTCACAACTGTTAGGTACCCAAATCATCAATTTTATGAATGTTTCAGAGGAGGAAGTTATTTCTTTGGTAAAATTATCCAAGAAATCCTGTTATTAAATTACAGTGGCTATAGCAAAATAAAACCTATATTATGCTTTTAAAAATTTAATTACTTTGCACATCATGGATATCATGCCCCTAGCAGTTACATTTTTAAAGGTTTCTACTTTTAGTTTGGATTTTATTTAAAATTGTTTTCAAGTGTAAATTATTGACTTATTCATTTTGCTATTTTATATTTTTAATACCATTTTGCATTTGGGCTTTTTGCCTTTTTGCTTACCACGTTCTGAGTACCTTTTAAATACCTACCACTGAGCATAGGGGCTGACTATGATACCAAAAACAGTAAGTGGCTTGAGAGTAGTTTCCTATGTTCCTTAGTGACAGAGATCAGGTTACCCCTCTCCCTACTCCCAAAGTGCCTAACATGGGTCTGAAACATTCTTATTTATAAGTCTGACTCTCTCAACTGTAGAACATGAGCTTTATTTAATTAGTTAGAGCTAATGAAGCCCTCCTTTCTGCCTTTAAACCTACTCAGGTTTCCCCTTACTTAGCTTTCATATTACTTTCTCTAAGTTTTCCTCAGTGAACATTTAAATGGGTGAAATGCACTAACTTCTTTTTTTTTTTTTAAACTACTTAGTCTTCCCTTAATCCATTGCTAACTCATCCATCCTTACTATTAAACTAAAATCACCCCTTTAAATTTGTTATGGATTTTGTAGTCCAACCCAATCTTTAATATTTTTTCTATGTTTTTTGACTACTCCCCTTCTCCTTGAAATTGCACTTTTCTAATGTGTGTGTTCTATTTGTATTTTTCATATCATTCTCATTTCATTTTTTCTCATTCTCCTATCTTTTGATATCTTTTAATGAGTAGTATCCAGACCCTCTTCTGCCTCAAAATTTCTACTCCTGTATCTTCAACAATCACCTATATTAGGGCTTCCAGCTCTGTTTCTACATACCTGACCAGTAACCTATCTAGTTTCTCATTTAGCTAATGACTTAGAGATAACAGTATTTCAGTGACTGTGTAAAAATCAAACAATGTTAAAAAATTTTTTATCGTGTTTTGTTCTCACCTGCCCTTATGTCCCATTTCTTCAAAATCATCCTTCAGATATGCCTCCTTCAAAAATCAATCCTGATTTATTTTCCTGCTTTGTATCTTTTAACCTCGGAAAACTATATAGTGTAAATTAAATGGACTTTTCTGTTGATGTGTAGCTTTAATATCCTTTTAGAGTGCATGCAGAGTATCTGCTGAAGAGTCAGAAAAGTGAGAGAACATTTGCTTTTACTGACTTAGTTTTGAATTTTTTTATTCATTCTTTAAATTAAAAACTCTTTATTACACCCACTTTCTGTGGAGTTCAAGTGAGAAAAAAACTGGAATTTAAAATAAGTTAAAAAAAAACCAGTAGTAGAAAAATAAAGATCACCTGTGACTACTTTCAAAGAGGGTTAAGTAACTGCCAGAAGAACCCTAGAGCAAAGCAGGCTGTAAATTAACAAAACTACAAAAGCACATTAAGGTGAAGCAGACTTATAGCCATTAAAAAAAAAATCTGGAAAGGATGGATGAGGCTTTAACTTTTCTTAGGTCATTGTCCAGTGCAGTTTCTTATGTGGTAATAGGATTTTTTAAAAACGGCTCTCACACCTTATTCAGAAGATGTGGTAAAGATGTTACAATTTTTTTTTTCTGATAATTCCAAGAATAAATTTCTCGTAAATTGCACCTTAAATAGACTGGTCATTCTAACCAAATCTAATACGTAACCAGCCTACATGTTTTCATATTACATTTATATAGCACCGTGCCCTTTCAGAATTCTTTCATATGTGTTTCTCATATCATTTGCCATAGTCCTGTGAGTCAGAAAAGGAGGGTAGTAGGATCCTCCTCTTTTAGAAAAGGAAAAAGAGGCATGGAGAAGTTGAGGGACTTGCTGAAGATCTCATATTTAGTAAATAGTTTAACTGAGGCCAGACCTAGTTTTCCTGTCACCCATATCTGTGCTCTGTCACTTAAAATGCCCATTGGAAAGCCCTGTTGACTCAGGTTAGTATAAATAAAAATTAGAGAAAACGTTCACGTAGGTAATGGTGACAATCAGAATAATACTGATGGACTAAGATTTTGGGTATCTTGAAACTGGTACCTTAAATGTTTTAAATGGGAAATGTAAAATATTTTGGAGCATGATCTGTAGATTAATTTTCTGTTAAAATTTAGTACTCTGTGATCATTCCAATTAAGATAATAGATATGTTTCAGAGTAGACTAATTATAAATAATAGAGATTAGTGGATTGAGATTTGAAACAGTTAACAGTTTGAAAATAAGAGATAACAGATAAACTGCTTGAAATTTCTAAATAACCATCTTTACTGTACTACATAACATGTAAATGGCTGTGGTTTTATTTGTGTTCATTTTTTCCATGCTTTTTTTGTTTGTTTAAGCCAATGAGGTAATTATTTTCTCTAAGAATTCATGACAAGAAAATAAAATTCACTTCAGATCTTCTGAATTGTAGTCTGGGAATAACACAGTGTGGTGTTCAAATAGATAGGAAGTGACTGCCAAAACACGATAAAAGTAACTTAGGAGACTTCAAGTGTCAGCCTAATGAATCATTTGTGGTTCTTAGCCTTATCATTATTGCAGTATAATTCTGGATGTTTAATTGGAGGACACGTCCCCAACTTTCTCTCATGCCATTTTGTTTGTTTTTTAAAAGTTTTAAAATAAACAATTCTTTGTATAATGACTATATCTTATTTAAGAAAATGGTTTGTTAGGTACTTGACCCCAAAGTCACTGCTCAGTATAGCTAATATTTATTGGTTACTTACTGTGTCACATACTGTACTGTACTAACCTTTCATGTGCATTATCTTATTATCCCTCAGAAGAGTTCTTTAAGGTAGTTACTGTCATTGGCCCCCCATTTTATCTCTGAGGAAATTGAGTTTTAGAGAAGTTAAGAAGTATGTATAAGTTGGAAAGTGGCAGATTAGAGATTCAAAACAGGTCTGTTTGACTCAAGCATCATTGTTCTTAAAATAAGCATATTTTCTTTCTAGCCTTTGAAAATGTTTTAGTCATAAAAATGTATTGGATATTGCACTTAATATAGAAGACTGAGGTTTTTGATAGTATTTTGAAGAATACTATTAAGATGCTTTATTATTTTGTAGATCCTTAATATAAAAATGTTTATCATTTTTTTTAGCTATTAATACTTATCTGTTAGATGGATTTTTTCTTTATAAAAGATATAAAAATTTAAATTTACAAATATATATCAGGCTTCCTCGATAGCAGTATGAATTGAATTTCAAGTTATTAGGTTGTAAGCCAAAGGTTACTCACCAGAATGTCATGATTTTTAGCTCATAACATCTGGAAACAGTAACTACTTGGCTCAAATACATCTAAGAAGAATTAATTTTATTTCTCTCTCTTTTTTGTAATATCAGATTTTAAATGAGATGTTAAAATATTTTAAGGAAAAAATGTTTGAGAGGATGGGATAAAAAGACTGAAACATTATTTCTTTAAAAAATGTATTTTTACATGAAAACAAGATATATTTGCAATGTGTTCAATCAAAATATTCACTTCTGTATCCCAGATCTACATATTTCAAAGTAAAAATGTTCACTTGTCAGCTGAAATTCCTGATTAGAACTAATATTTGTTTATTTTTGTGCTTAGAATGTAAATTTCACAGTGGATTTTTTTTAAATTTACCTTTAATTTGGATAAAAGCAAGTGATATATTTATATACTACAGGGATAAAAATGGTAATTTTCATTTTTTAAAAAACTACCAATGTGATTATATTTTTAGTTCTTTTTACTCATGTTTAGCACAGGCTTTAAATTAAAAAATACACTATAGGCTGTATTGACCCAAAAAGTATTCCATAAATTAATTTAACAAATATATGGCAAGTTTTTCATAGCTATAGCTAATTCTTCTAGAAGGAAGTTGTTGCCTTCTGTTTAATTACATTAATTGAAATGTGTTTAAGAGAAATGTTTTCAGCATATTTTGTATACTGAAAAAAAAAAATAGGGTTAGTATTGGGCCAATGGCCAAGAGGTAACGTTACTACCTTGTAGACTGTTACAGTTCAAATTGTCCCACTTCCCCCAGAATTTTAGAAACTAGAAGTCTGGGAGATGCTGTATCAGCTGTACTCTGGTGATTCTAAATGCTGTAAGTACTGTTCATCTTCTGTTATTGTGTGAGATGGGAAAAAATGCCAGATTGCAAAAGATGCATAATTTCATTGTATAATGGTTTGTTTTAGGCATAAAATATCAGCAAGTCTTGTCTTGTGTGTTTTGTCTTATATTTCCTCATAGAACTAAATTAAGTAAGATTTTGGGAAATGATTTTAAATGCTTTCCGAGTTGACGTGCTTGGTCAGATATTTGAGTGATGGCATTGCTGAGTAGACTCTAACCCATGATTCTAGTTGTGGAATAAAGAATAACGTAGAGCGTGAGACTATGTTTGGGCACTTACTCTTTGTTTATGTTAGGTATTACCCTCCATCATAACATACTTATTATATTTCCAAGTTGGGCAGTTCTGTAATTATAACTATTGTTGCTGTACCTGTAACAAAACATGCTTATGATAGTAAAATGAATAGAAGTGCCCCCAAATACTATTTTTTTAATTCACTTGTAACTGTTCCTCTTATAATTGTGTATGACAGAATCAAATTTGTAAAACTTCTAGCATGAAAAATAAAATTTGTATCAGTCAAGTGTCTTGGTTATGCTTTTGAAATTCTCTTGACATAAACAAATCAGTGTAAATATTAAAAGTTCTTCAGCTTAAAGCTTTTAAGTTCTTACAGTTGTTAGCCAAACTGCACTTTAACATCATATTTGATTTCTTTTTCTTTCATCTACTTAGCTTCCAATTTGTCGCCTAATTCTATCTATTCTACCTCTCTAGTATCTCTGGAATCTGTCTCATAGTTGAAATGTCTGTTGCTACTACTCCCTAATTTTTTATTGAAAAAAGCCCAAGTCCTTACTGTGGTATTAGGAATCTTTTGTTATCTCCCCACAACCTAAATTCACAATCTTATTTCCTATCTTTGCCCCTCAGTTATGTCCCAGGCAAATTGAGATGTTTGCCATTCCTGGGAAATAGTTCTTTCTTTTATCCACACTTTACTCATTCTGTTCCTTTTTTCCCAGAAAATTATGTAACCATTTCTTTAGTCTCCCACTCTTACTTATTTTCCAATACCCAGCTCAAGTGTCCTTCCCCACTCTCCTTCTCTTCCTCCAAACTTACTGAAACATTTGGGGACATATTTCCACATGTGTACTTTGAAAAGAATTGCCTAATCACAAAGAAGATTTTTGATTTTGTTTTTGAACTTTAACTTTTTGTTTTGAACTGAACTTAAAACTTGTTTTAAACTTTTGTTTTAATCATTAGTTATTCAAATACATTTTGCTCGCTTAGAGTTAGTATTTTCATTAAGGTTTTAAAAATCTTTTATCAAGCAGAATGATCTGAAGTTAGATGATATGTGATAAAAAATATCTTGGTAGAATGATAGGGGTGAAAAAAAGATTTATTATATGCATGTGCTTTACCTTGCCAGTTTCTCAAGAAAGAAAGAAGAATCATTAGCAAATTCATGAGGGTTTTTTCCTGATAGATTTCTGTTCCTTTGATCAGTGGCTTTCAGAATTTCTTTTTAAGTTGTAAAACCTATTTTTTATACAATGTCTTATGTAGAACCCCAATATGTGACAAAATGTAGCCACTTAGATTTCATTGGGAGAAGACTGGCAGTCCTTCACTACTCATCTTCCCTAATAGCCCCTGAAGCCGTTGGTCTAGAGTGTGATGTAGTCACTTCTTTAATGATAACTTAGTGCAGTTTAACAAAACTGCTTTGGTTTATGACTGAAACATATTTCATAACTGGGCAAATATAAGCTTAAATTTATATTTTATGTTTATATTTTATAAATAGCTTTGAAAATGACCATAAAGGGAAAAACAAATTAATTCCTATTTTCTAATGAGTTATTTTCCATTCTTACATATATTTCAGATTGTTAGTCTTCAAAGGGAACTTAAAAAAAAGTTTGAGACTTTGGGCAATGTGTATCATCTTAAAGTGATTTTGTAATGAACAGTCAAACATTTTCATTTCATGAATTCCAGATTCTAATAGAATATATTGATAATAACATTTTTGAAAAAAATGCCCTCAAGGAGACTAGAACTATGAAGAATTCTAATCCCATATCTGCTTCATATTTAGTTCTTAAAGTTTAAAGGGTACACTTTCCAAATAAAACTGACTTTTTTGTCTTATTGATAATTTGTAAATAACTATTTCTACTGTTTAGAATAAAAACAAATGGTATCTGTAAAAACCTATGTAAAGTTAAGAATGAGGTTAAAGTCAGATTTTTTTTATAGGGAGTGTTTACTCAAATGTAAACTTTCATATAATATTTGGGATAGAGTCTTTTATCCCAGAAGTTATTTGTTCGCATATAAATTGTAATTTTTTTAAAGTTACACCCTTACTTGTTTATATATTAATTTTAATTTTGTCCTTATGGATAAATTTTGTGCTTTTTGAGTTAAGCAATATGGAATTTCCTAAAATTACGTTTTGAATACTCATGTTGTTTATCACACGTAACTTTAAAAGCAAGCATTACCTTCTTCAACCAATATCTTTTCCTTCCTAAAATACTAGCTGACTATTTTATAAGCCTGTGCCTGGTTTAAAAAAGATAAGAGTGCTTTCAACACGCCTGAACCATGGAATTCCCATTCTTTTTTTCCATGCCTTTTATTTTTCCCATAGCACCTGTCACTTTGTGAAATACTATACATATTTACTGATTTATTTGTTTATTGTCTGTATCCCTATAATGAGAACAGGGATTCTTGTCTATTTTATTAACTGCTGCAGCACTCATTCACCTACCACTCAAATTACTTAGAACTCAAATATTTGCCAATGAAAGAAAATCTGGAAATAATGTAGATTTTTATAGAATCTAAAAAAAGTTTTAATATTTCCAGGGTCTTTCATTTGTAACAGTCAGTATGAAAACGTTGTTTAGATATATAGTGTGTGTTTCATCATTGCTATACCATTAGTAATTTCAAGAGTGGCATCTGTGACTTGATTCAAAGAGAGGAGGCCGAAACATTTCTGTTGTATTAAAAAGTCAGCTCATTCTCTACGCATTCTTCTACTGTGTGTCAAACTGACATCTTAATGTATGAAAACGATTGTATGAAAGACCACAGTGATTCATTTAAATAGTCTGTATTTTGATACTGTTTGAATTTTAAACAGAAAGCTTATGGTTCTTATGGAAGGAAAAATAATGGAAAAAGTATATTGTGCTATTTATTTACATTAGGGGAAAATTGTGCAGCTCACACACAAAGCCATGCATTTATAGACTTTTTCTTTAATTAGTGGTACTCTATAATGTTTGTTTTTATTGAATATTTGTTAAGAAATATGTGTCATATAACAGACTGAAAAGTTATCTCAGGAGCCAACGTGTTTAATGGAGTAAAGTCAGTCATCAAAGTAGTTGCTAAAAGGTTAAGAGCTATTTCTTTCAAGCACTTAATGAGCATTCTTTATGCATTATTTTATGAAATCTTTACAGCCTTATGATGTCATACTATCATTGCTCTTTTTCATTTTACAATTAAGAAAACTGAAGCTTAGATCAACTGGTGTTTTAATTTTGACTTGAACTTTCAACCAAAAAATAACTTATTAATGTCAGGAAAGCAGTGCATTGCTTTTGATGCCTGTTACTCTGGATTTTAACTTAGGTCTGCTTTTATCATGTTGAGATTTATCAAAGGCACATGTATTGTGTTAACAGTATGACAGTGTCCTTTTTATGGAAAATATTTTTATCATATATTTAAAAGTATATCTAAAGACATAAGTATGATACTTAGAATTGCAAGACTAAATATGATGCAGTGGTGGGTACTGAAAGTTTCAATCCAGTAAACTTTGAGCAACAACTATAAATAAGGCACTGCATTTGGTACTAAAGGGGATAAAAAAGATGAAAGTAATACAGTTCCAACTTCAAAAACAGACAGTTTAGTGGCTATGAATAAAGTGGTTCCCACCTTTATCTCTTGGACACTTCATCCTCCTCTGTTCTTCAGTGTTCAATTCAGTACTGTGGTGGAGAATACAGTTGGAGTACAACTATAGCATTTTGGGGGACTGGGAGAATGGGATACCTAAGGAAGACCATGGGAGTCTGAGCATAGCTTTCCAATTAGTGTACTGCAGATTGGTTACAGGTGTGCTAGCCTTCTAGCAGCCGGGTGACCTGGGGCTGCTTGCCCTCTCAAGCTGTGAGCATTCTTGTTAGTTTGTCCTAATGGACTGAACAAACATTTTCCATGAATGCTATGGAGGGAAAATGTTGCGAAGCCCTGTAGTTGAAGGAAATGATGAACAAAATAATTTTTTTTGTTAATCCTATTCGCTCTGACAGGAAGCATGTGGCATATTTCCCAAACTTTCATTAGAATAGACTATAGTATTATTAATATTTTCCCTTAAGTCAACTCTGGGTTTCAACTTAGGTCTGATTTTATCATTTTATGATTTATTAAAGGCAGAGATATAGTTATTATATAAATAATACATATATAATCTTAGTGCTAAGTAATGTGAAGGTAAAAATGATTTCTGAGGACCACCATCTTATATATCAATTCTGGGTGTAGACACGTACTGATTTACAAGGAGTTCAAAATGAATATATAGAATGAGTCACTTAAAACATTCTTTTTGAAACAACATGACTTTAAATGCTGGTAGCTTTGTTCAAATCCTCTTTTCACTTTCCAGTTGTAGAAATACAGTATTCACGGACACTTGCTCTGAGTGGTAAGCATTTTTTTTAGTTTATCTAGAACTGTAGACCAAATCCCAACAGCAGGGTGCCACTTTGACTTGATTTACAAACTGCCTGTTTAAGTTTTTGGACAGTTCACTCTCACAGGATTCCAGTTGAGCTGCAGATGTTTAGCCAGGGCTGTTGGCTGTATCCAGAATTAATTGGAACTCTAACTAGGACAAATAACAAATATATTCATCTGTGTTATCCTAATCAAAATCCTGACAAAAATTTTCATGGAACTTGACAAGCTAACTCTAAAACTCAGATGGAATAATAAATGGGCAAGACTAGCCAAGAAAATTTTGAAAAATAAGCAAAAAGTGTGTTTGCCATACAAGCTATTAGATCATGTATTAGATCATACTTTAAAATTATAGAAATCAAAACAGCCTATTAGTGACCAAGAAATAGAAAAACAGGTTTTAGGAACTGAATACAGATTCATAAAAGTCCTTTACCTCAAAGTGCTTTACCTTTAAAACTGGTAGGTAAAGACATACTATTTAATAAATGGTGTCAGAGTGACTTATTATTCATTTGGGGAAAAAAGGTTAAATTCGTGCCTCACATTGTTCACTAAAATAAACAATGTGAGAGAGATGAATGATCTAGACCAGGGGTCAGAAGACTCTGATCCATGGCCTGGCTGCCTGTTTTTTGTAAATAAAGCTTTATAAGAACACAGCCTTGCCCATTTCTTTATGAATTGTCTTTCACACAACAGCAGAGTTGAGTTGTGATGCAACAAGGACCATTTGGACTACAAATCCTAAAATACTTACTCTTTGGCCTTTTAAGAAAAACTTGTCTGACCCCTGATTTAGACATTAAAGAATCACCATAAAGCATTTTTTAGGGGGTAGAGAAAATAGGATTATGTTTATGGCTTTTGGGTATAGCCAAATTAGTTATAGTAGGCTAACTGCTATATCAAATAATCCCAGTATATCAGTAGTTTTTCACAATGAAAGTTTACTTCTCACTTTATGTTCAGGTCCTAAGCAGTTGGTTGTTCTGTTGCAAGCAGTCTCTTAGAAGTGTAGAATCCTGCCATCCCTTAATGCAGTGAAGACCTGCTCTAGATCCTGTAGGGGAGCAGAATTTTACCACCCTAAAATGTCTCTTTGGCATATTAATTGTTTCAAGCTGGTCATTTTCTGAGAACCAGCAGACATGGGAGGGGCTCTGAAAACCAAGTAGGAATTGCCCTTTTTAAAGAAACATTTGTTTACGTTTGTAAGGGAAATCTCCATTTGTAAGGGTGTCTCCCTCTCTGTGCCTGGAAGAGGAAGATCACCAAACTTCTAGAAACTCTTGTCCCAGGAGAAGGCAATGACTTAAATCTGCAAAAAAGCCTTACCCTGTTTACTGTGCTTTTCCTGGTAACCTCCCATAGCTGACTCTCCCTACCCTCAACTTCCTTTCTTATCTTTAGTTAAGGATGGTATTTAAGGTGAAGGCTTTGGCCATTTTGGGGAGTTACTCAGTTTTTTAGGTCTCTCCTATGTATACATGTTATTAAACGTTGATTTTCTCTTGTTAATCTGTCTCATGTCAATTTAATTCTTAGACCAGCCAGAAGAACCTACATAGGTAGAGGAAAATTTCTTCCTCCTCAACACTATTTATAGTTCTTATCTTTTTTGTAATTAAATAGCATCAATTATATAATTAAAACAAGAAATATACTCACACAGTAGGAGTCAGAATTGTTCCAGAGAAAGATATCTGAAGTGCTTAAAAAAAAAAAAAAAATTAACAAGATGTCATTTCAACCATACATATTTTTTAGTCTCAGTGGAACAACATTATTACTAAAACTTAACTTTATAATTGCTAGTGATTATTTTGAGAGCAAATTCAAATGTACTATACAGACAGTCTATCTTAATTTTGCATAGAGATATTTAATGTCACTTAGGTTCTACAATCAGTTTTATTTTATTCAGTGCAATATAGTACATAAAACATACCTATTATAAAATCTATTTTCTAAATGAAGACAGCTTAATGTTTTGTTTCCCATATTAGTGAATTTCATGGAGCAAGTATCTTTCTAGACAATTTAAGATTATGGAAATTAAGTTGATATTGCTTAGCCAATCTTTACATGAAGTATGCTTGTTGAAACATATGTAATTTATGAATTATATACAAACAATGTAATGTAGGTGAATTGTGCTGACACGATAGAGGTGATTATAGTGTTTGGGTTTATGTGTGCTCAAAGAACAAAGCAGCTAAAGGACTAATAAGTGAGTTGCCCTTTGTATGAGTGGCTTCTTTATGCATTAGTCATCTATCTACTGGGACTCATGATTCTAATGGCAAAGTTCCTCACAAAGATAATGTTACTCCTTCCTCTGTTGGCGAAATCTTGTTGCCTCAGAATATCCATTCTCTTCTTTTTAGAGCTCTGAGTTTCAGGTGGGTCCCTTGCCAACAAGTAAAAGACTACCTTTACCAGCCTGCCTTGTGGCTAGATGTGGCATATGACTAAATCTAGGCCAATAATATGTAAGTGGAAGCACTGTATATGGGACTCATGGGTAGTTTTTGAAGGAAAAGGGCATGCTCTTCTCTCGCATCCTCTTTTCTGTTGCCTTGAACCCAGACTAAATGACAGGAGCTCTAGCAGCTCTTTCAGACTATGAAGTAACCATGAATTAGAAACCAACACTGAAGGTGATGAACAAGAAATAAAGACTTTCTCAACAAACATTGAGGGAATTTGTTGCTGATAGGACCTGCCTTGCAAGTAATGTTAAAATAATTTCTTCAAAGAGAAGATATAGGTCAAAAACTTGTATCTACATAAAGAAAGGAAGAACTTTAGAGATGGAATAAGAGAAACAAAGGTCATTCAACACGGTGCTGGGTTAGGAATGTCCCTTGGGAGTTCATTTGTGACTCCCCAAACCCAGGCCCATCATGCTGCAGACCTTCTGTAAGGGTTTCCCAAGAAGTGAACACCAAAACCTGGAATAAGAAATACTGGGGCTCAGGCTTCCCTGGTGGTACAGTGGTTAAGAATCCAATGCAGGAGACATGGGTTCAAGCCCTGGTCCGGGAAGATCCCACATGCCACAGAGCAACTAAGCCTGTGTGTCACAACTACTGAAGCCTGCGCTCTAGAGCCCACAGCCACAACTACTGAAGCCCGTGTGCCTAGAGCCTGTGCTCCACAACAAGAGAAGCCACCACAATGAGAAGTCTGCACACCACAACAAAGATTAGCCCCCCCACCCCCCCCACGCCCCCCCCCCCACGCACTCACAGCAACTAGAGAAAGCCCATGAGCAGCAACGAAGACCAAACGCAGCCAAAAATAAATAAACAAGTCAATTAAAAAAAAAAGAAATATTGGGGCTCACAGTTAAAGAACCTGCCAGAGGGAGATCATCTTCAAAGCAATGCCACTTTTTCATCATTTCCCATTCCACTTTTGGCATTAATATAATTTCACTGGAAAAGGTAAATGGTAAGTTATACAAATAAATATTTTTAAAACAGGAAATAAGCAAAGAAAAAAAAAAAAACGAGTTACCACCATCCTCTTCATCCTTTTATTCTAACTGTACCCCCCTTTACACTATAGGTCCCACTTTAAACCAAGCCTATGAAATGGTACACAGTAGGTCTCTTGAACTTTAGGCATTGATGTACCACTTTCACGATTGTCATCATTCCCACTGTGGAAGTAAAATTCATATTTTATGGCAAGACAAGAAAACTTTAAACATAAAAAATTTTCTCTGCCCTTTGGCCTCCTCTCTCCTACTCTGCACTGTGTATCTGCATTATGCATCAACCAAACCTCCCATCAGCAGAAATGCCTGCTCAACCATAAAGAGCAACATTCTCCTAGCACCAGCAAGACAACTCCTTAAAAGATAACATTCCTTCTTAATCTTATAAGGGGCCACAATGACACTTAGATCAAATCAGGATTGTGTAAACTGTCAATAATACATCATTTAAGGTACAGCCCTCTGTCTCAAAAAACTTATATAACTGTGCCTTGACTTCTAATGGGTAGAAGCTTCTCAGAGCTTTCTGAGATGCTATCTCTGAGTTATTATCCTCACTTTCGCTCGGATAAAATTTTCCACTTCTTTCTTAGATTGAGTGATTAATTTTTGTTGACACCACTGACCCCCAGCCACAGAGTCTACCTAC
The DNA here is from genome assembly GCF_949987535.1 of Balaenoptera acutorostrata. Lineage (NCBI taxonomy): Eukaryota > Metazoa > Chordata > Mammalia > Artiodactyla > Balaenopteridae > Balaenoptera > Balaenoptera acutorostrata. The sequence continues at coordinate 67,389,040 of NC_080070.1, forward strand.
TCTAGCCTTCTCCTAAGCAATAATTTCCATAATATCACAGTTTGATTGGGAAATCATATTGTTTTAAAATTATATAATCACTAAATTTAAATATATTTATGTATAGAGAAAAACTAAGTCCTGTGCCACTGTTAACAAACGTTTCACACTTTGGGAAATTCAGGGATGGAAGTTAGAGTACTGGGCTAGCTGTCAGAAGACCAGAGGTCTAGAACTGGCTCTGCCCCTTAAGGAGCTGTGCTTTTGCAAAGTATATAACCTTTCAAAGCCTCAGTTTCCTTGTCTCTAGAATGAATATAGCATAATTGAGGCCCATGGTATATTTTTCAATAAATGTTAGCAAATGTACCAATAATTTCCTTGTCACCCATTGTGATATTGTGATTTATAATAAGAAAGCTATAGGGCTTCCCTGGTGGCGCAGTGGTTGAGAATCTGCCTGCCAATGCAGGGGACACAGGTTCGAGCCCTGGTCTGGGAAGATCCCACATGCCAGGGAGCAACTGGGCCCGTGAGCCACAATTGCTGAGCCTGCGCGTCTGGAGCCTGTGCTCCACAACAAGAGAGGCCGCGATGGTGAGAGGCCCGCGCACCGCGATGAAGAGTGGTCCCCACTTGCCGCAACTGGAGAAAGCCCTCGCACAGAAACGAAGACTCAACACAGTCATAAATAAATAAATAAATAAATAAATAAAAGAACGTGAATTTCTTTTAAAAAAAAAAAAGAAAGATATATTTGGTCTTCATTGCAAATTGACACAGAGGTCATAAAACCCTTGACATTTCCTAAGTGATGAGTAATAAAACTGCCTTTTGTTATTCATAACAAGCCTCTTGCACTCACACCAGAATTTATGTTAATGACGTGATTTTTGAAAAGCCCCTAAGGATGGGGGCCAGTTGCCTCTAATCAACTATGCAATTAGAGGGTTGGAATTTTCAACCCCACCCTTGAGACCTTTAGGGAGGGGAGTGGGGCTAGAGATTGAGTTCAATCACCAATGGCCAATCATCTAATAAATAATGTCTATGTAATAAAGCCTCCATAAAACCCCCAAAAGACAGGTTTGGAAGAGCTTCCAGGTTGGTGAATGCATCCACGTGCTGGAGGGTGGCGAACCTCAGTTCCACAGGCCAGAGCTCCTGCACTCAGGACCCTCTGGACCTTAGCCAGTGAATGAATTTATCAGGCTGTTCATCTGTATCCTTTACAACATCCTCTATAATAAGCTGGTAAACATAAGTAAATGTTTCCCTGAGCTCTGTGAGCCATTTTAGCAAATTACTGAATTCAAGGAAGAGGTCATGGGAATCCCAGTTTTTAGCCAGTGAGTCAGAAGTACAGATGACAACCTGGACTTCAGTTGGTGTCTAAAGTAGGGGCAGTCTTATGGGACTGAGCCCTTAACCTGTGGGATCTGATCTATTGTTACTGAATTAGCCAGTCCCTCTCTTGGAGTCCTAGCTGAACTGAAGCCTTCCTGGCTCAGTGAGGGAGTTCTATGCTGCTCAGGTTCACACTTCCAATAACAAAACTGAGTTTGGTGCAAGCAAAACAGGCTTGTATTCAATGGCCAGAGAATGGAGAAGGTCATGCTCTAAAATCACCTTCTCCCTGAAGGGATGAAAGTGGGGGACTTTTAAGGGGTAAGAGGCAGACAGGTCATCAGGGCTCTAGGAAAAGGGTGGAGATTTCCAGGTGAAATAGGAGGGAAGGGAGCAGGGCACAAATTTTAAAAGAAACATACAGCCATAGTACATGACAAAGACTGGTTAGAACAATCTGGGTCCAAGATGGTGGAAGATTCGACCTCCAGTAGACCTTGAGCCTCATTATACACTCATTGTAAAACATTAGTATATGCGAAATAACACACCCACGAGCGCCATGACAGTTCTGAGGCCAACCATAAAAGGTCAAAAAGTGGGCGGTGGCCCAGTTCCTGGAAATCCCCGCCCCTTCCCCAAAATAATTGGAATAATCCTCTCACTCATTAGCCTGTGAAATTACCCAGCCCATATAAACTAACCACGCCATATTTTGAAGCCTCTTGCCTTCCGAGATGGCCCACGCTCTGTCTGTGGAGTGTGTTTCTCTCTAAATAAATCCACTTCTTACCTATCACTTCATCTCCGAATTCTTTTGCGATGAAGCAAGAACCTTAAATTCACCAGGAACACAGAGGCAGCTGGGGGCATCTGGGGCATTTGCAGTCTTCCAGGCTCCAGGTTTCCTCTGCACAGGGTATTCCTGTGGTCAAATCAGAGCCGGTTCAGGGCGGTTTACCACTATATATCTCTGAAAGCATGTATCTCTCAAAGTATAGCTGCAAAGCATCTCTGCCAAACACAGGTACAGCTGAAACAAACACAGAGATGAATCAGGGCGTGTCCTTGAGCTCTCAGGGGTTGGTATGGAGACACAGAGATAAATCTAGGCAAGGAAAGTGGTGACCTTTAGCCTACTTGGCCCACTACCTTGGATCTAGCCAGTTCAGTTTGTTTTTTTATGGGCCTTTGTGGCATCCTGTTGATAAAACACAATTAGGCTACAAGGTTAAAAACAGGTCTGCAGCCTGGGCTGCACAGCATGGGTGACACTATCTCCAGGTAGAGTCAGAATTCAGTTAAATCTGTAGGATACTCAGTACGTGTTCACGGAGAATTGGAGCATTGTTTGGTGGTGCTGGAAAGCAAACCACCCACTGATAACTTTCCATCCCTCAACTATTTTGCCTCTTTTCCCTATCTCTGGAAGGAAGCAAAATGGCCTTCACCTAGAAGGCTTTCTAAAAGCTGGGTGAGGGACTTTCCTCGTGGTCCAGTGGGTAAGACTCCGTGCTCCCAATGCAGGGGGCCTGGGTTCAATCTCTGGTCGGGGAACTAGATCTTGCATGCATGCCTCAACTAAAGATCCCACGTGTGGCAACAAAGATCTGGCACAGCCTAAATAAGTAAATATTTTTTTAAAAAATTAAATAAATAAAAGCTGGTTGAGCCCTATTTCTGCTATGCTGCCTAAAGTGGATAATGGCCAGTAACTCACAAGAGACAATCCTAGGAAAAATGAGCTAATTTTATAAACCTGTAATGTGAACTCTCAGACACAGAACACTAAAAAGTCAACGTTTTCTGCAGGAGCCATTCAGCACTCCAGGGGAAACTTGATTTGCCTGAATGATAATAAACTATAATGATAATAGCCAAGTGCACCTCACAGGAGCACTAAGCTTTAATGACTCAATATTTGTGGAACCCTTGAGCACCTCCAAAGTTATGTAAGCATAAATGAATAAGTAGGGACACCATATACCACTGTTATTTCTACATTAAATCTCTCTTGGTAATTTCTTATCTTATAATAGCCTGTAAGGTAGGTATTGTATGAGACTATTACATGAACAAAATTATGGAAGAAATAAGTATAAAATAATATATAGTAGTGATTTCCAATGAAATAATTATAATCTCATATTAGTGAAAAAGAATGGAGTCCTTAATAGCACCTCTAAAAAGCCATTCCTAGGTTGTAAAGTAGAAAAATGAAAATCTGGAAGAGACCCTTAATATTTAAATTGTCTAAAAAGAGTTTGAAAAAACACTTGCTATTTTTTTTTCTTAGGAAGGAAACAGCTAAGATTTTAGTTGTTTTTTTCACTATGAAGAAATTATAATGATGTTTACTCTGTTTAATTTATTTCTTAATAGAAATTGTATACATTATTTTCATACATCTTCCATTCTGCCTTTCCATCTTCCCCTCCATCACCAGCATTATTTATGCAATGTGGTAATACTTTTAATGTTCCTAGGTTAAAAAAATATCTTCAGAACCCTGTATATTTTCATCATATTTTCCAAAATGCACCATTGTGATTGTGATATTGTCCCTAATTTCAACTGAGGTAGCTAAAGATAGAATGTGTCGGACCAAACAATGTCTTCAACAAACTTTCTTGTAATACTACAATCTCCACCAATGAAAGATTCATTTCTTCCAGTGAGTTTCATCTATAAAAAATCCTCTGAGAGGATTCTGCTGAAGAGTGCTCTTATTGTCCTTGCTTTTCCCCTTTCACCTAGCTGACATCATTTTCCTCAAGACCAAGGGAGTTTCCAGGGGTGAGAAGGAAAGTAAAAATAATAAGGTTACCTCTTTGATGAGAGTAATTCTGAGTGGGACAACACTGTACCAGGTTTTGAACAGGTTCTTCATCCTGAGAGAGGGCAGAAGGGACATGGAGAGGTAGGAGGACATTAATACAAAACCCACATGCTTTATGTTCTGCCTAGGACCAGATGTGATTGCCTACAAGCATCAGTCGTAGGATTATTTTCCATTCACTGAGTATTCTTGCCAATGTTCTGCTTTTTGCTTACAGCATTGACATTTTGTACACAGTTAATATTTTTACATCCTTACACCCTGTTGAACATACTAAACTTTGTCACTCCAGTAGTATTGGGAGTGGACTTGGACAATAGGAGCCTCTACCCCAGCAGGTGCTGAAGCTGCCATTTTCCACGTCACTCCGACGGGACCAAGGGCATGTGGCCACCCAGAGACTGTGTTCCACCTTCTAGACCATACCATGGTACCTGGGACTCCGGATTGTCTGTTGCACAAGCGCTGAGCCCACTCTTCATCCCCGTGGGAGCTCTTTCCTGGAGTCTCTCTTCCTGTTGGCCTGCTTGCAGTGGGTGTCTTCCTCCCTAGACCCTAAGGGTAAAGCAATGCTGTTAGCAGAGACGTCTGTGGATCCTGGTTGTGAGGGTGCCTGTGGGCACTGGAGACCCCTCAAGTGTGGAGTGATATTGGGGTGGGAAGAGACAGGGAGGCGGAATGGATGGTGGAGTGGGGACAGCTGGAGACAGCTGGACCTGCCATCATCATATTCAGTTGTAGAGCAAAGAAAATTCTGAAAAGTCTCAATTAAAACCTTGTCTCAGGACTTCCCTGGCGGTCCAGTGGTTAAGACTCCGTGCTTCCACTGCAGAGGCTGCAGGTTCGATCCGTGGGGTGCAGCCAAAAAAAAAAAAAAAAAACTTTGCCTCAGCCTCAGGTTTCTTCCAAGACTTTTAAAGAAGAGCCCTGGAGGTAGGGCTTGGGGTCATCAAGTGGGCAGAAAATTCCAGGCATGGACCAGGTGGCATAAAGAGAAATCTTATTTCTTTTTCTTTTCTTTTTTCTTTTTCTTCCTTCCTCTTTTTTATTTTGTTCAGAATCAAAGGAAATCTTTATTCTTTGATCAAAGAATGGAGAGGTACGAACTCCTGCTTTCCCAGTGCATGCTCTCCCTGACAGGCCGTGGCAGGGCTCCTTTCTACGGGTCTTGTCAGCGCGGGAGGGGGCGGAGTTCTTGCGGGTTGGCGCAGGCGTGCTGCTCACGGCTCCAGCCGGCGGGGCGGGTGCAGCGTCTCTGCGCACAGCCCACCACCGCCATCTTGAACTGAGCGGTCATGCGCAGCCCTTCTGCACACAGCCCGCCAAGCTGAGATGTCAGGTGCAGACGCTTGACACTGGGAACTCCGGTCTGAAGGGCTGGATGTGTGGACTCTGCATGCGGCCCCCTGTGAGCAAATGAAACCGGACTAAGCCCAAAGGAGAAGAAAAAGGTTAGACTTTACTTTATTGCCCACATTCTGTTTTTATTTCCTGGGAATTGTTAATGGGCTTTGCCGGTGCCAAATCCCTCCTCTGCCTTTTGTCCTGCTCCTCATTCTTGAGGGGCGCTGATGGGCGCAGGTTGTTTACTGTAACTGCTTCCTGCTAAGTGTGGGTATTGTCATAACCCGGGGTGGAGAAGCAGGACTTCTCCCCAGCTACTTTTAGATCTGTTTGATGGTCCCAAGGCCTCAGCTCTAACTTTTTGTATCCCTGAGTGACCACCTTTGGCCTTACCTTTCGGAGACAAAGGGCACCAGACAATTTAATATACCTGGCCCAAATATTAGCGAGAGAATAATGGTCACATGTCAAATTTTCCTAAAAATAAAGGTATCTAGGTCTTTTGCCTGTAGGCAAATGTGACCTGATGTCGAGGCTCTTTGCTCTGGCCCGAATATCCCTGATTACGCTTTGGTTGTGTTTTTGGAAGAGAAGCTTCAGGTCAGAGAGAGGGTCACACTAGTAGTCAAGGGGGTCTCTTGTCCTAGGTTGTTTCTCTGGAAGTTAAGGCTCGGGGAGCTCTTCCCTTGAATGCAACGTCCCCCCGGAGTCGCAACCCCCCTTGCGTCACGGTGTTTTTGGCAAGAAAGTAAATTAATTTTGAAACTGTGCTATTCATTTGACTGTTGCTTTACCATATTAAAAAAAATGTTGTTGTAAAGGTATATTTGTTTTTACAAAGGTAGAAAATATTTAACAGTTTGTTGTCTTGCTTATTGTATCCTTTATATTTGGATGGGCTGGACCTGATTATATAACGGGTCCTCCCAACTTTCCTGGGTACAATTTTTCATATAGGATTGAGAGGACATTACAGATGAGTAAGATGAGTATTTTCAGATATTTTCAGATGATTCAGATGAGTATTTTTGTAATCAGGTACAGTATGCAGCGATGAGCATAGTGTAGTCAATCTCTACGCTAATCAAGATATAGAATATTTTCATGCTACGTAATGAAAAGGGGAGAGAGAATGGAGTTCTAATGCATAACATGACGTTTTCTTAAAGTAGTACTGCCACATATATAAAAATGGCTCTCTTTTCCTCATAGTTAGCAAAGCACTGATCTATATATAGAGTGAAAAAAATGATTAAATTTCTAATAAGTTCACATATGTAAGTGACTAGTATGGAGAAAGTCATAATATAATATATTAAAAAGTTATTGTGGGACTTTCTCTTAGGCAATAGAGTGGAAGAACTTTAGAAATAACCCTTTATTTTATATGTAGAAGTAAGTTGAGACCCAGAGCTTCGGCCAGTGCTCCATGATTAAATAGTGTTGATGCCAGATTCCTAATACAAGGAGCTTTCTGCTATAATCACTCCCAAATGGCTGATCCATCATTAATACAAATGCCCCAAAAGATACTTGATATTACGTACAGATTATATTTCTGTTAAACTAGTGTAAGCTTTCCCCAGTTCCATATCTCTAGATTCCTGGTTTGTTACATTATTGCTAAATGGTTTAACTGGAATTGACTGACTAGTACTAAGCAAATATTCTGCAAACCTAAGGAAAACTATATATAAAGCGTTAACTGGTAGGTATAGTCTTTTGTTCTTAATTCAAGGATCGTCACTAGACAATGAAGGGACCCCCAAATTAGACATTTTAATTGGGAGGCAATATGCAGCAGAAACGTCCATTCAACCCTAAAAATATGTTTGCTTTAGATCTTTGATTAGTGTCACATTCCCACTACTCAATATTTCACAAAAACATTAGACTAGATGGTTCTGTATACACTTGGCAGCAGGCTGATTCAGTTTTTTACAACATGAACAATCAAAAGGAAGCTTAACATTATTATTATGAAAAATATTTTAACGATTAAATTTTAAAGGAAAATATGTTTATATTTTGAAGGTAACATTTCTATTTGGTCCGTGCAGCAGGACAAAAAGTTGATTGTGTGAGGAGCAAAGATTTCAACTTTATATTGAGTTCATTTGGATGGGAGGGGATAATACGTCTTTTTAACAAATAGAGATATAACTTACACAAAGTAAAGTGCTCAGATCTTAAATATACAGCTTGATAAAATTGTATGTGTTGATTCACTCGTGTAACCACTACCCTAATCAAGATATAAAACATTCTAGACCTCTCTGAAGATTCCCTCGTGTCCCTACCCAGACAGTAATCCCCACCACACACATACCAGTATCCTGATTTTATCACCATATTAGTTTCTTTTTGAACTTCCTGTAAATAGGCTCATACATCATGTACTGTTTTGTGTCTGGCTTATTTCACTCAACATTAAATTTGTCAGATTCATACATGTTGTTGTGTGTATCAGTAATAAGTTGTTTTTTATTACTGTGCAGGAATTGATAGGTCAAGTATTATAATTATGTATGGCATTTGTAGGAAAAGGCAAATTTTTCCCAAATTGGTGATAACAGTAAAAGTTCTATTTGCTCCACACCCTCACACATCCTTCTTTGGGCTTTTTCATTTTAGCTATTCTGGTGGATATGGAGTGGTTTTATCTTGCAGTCCTCTGAAAACTAATATTTTGAGGATCTTTTTATATATTTATTGTCTATTTTGATATTCTCTTTTAGAAAGTATTGTTTAAATCTTACCCATTAACAATTGAATGTTCTTTTTCTCATTTAGTAGGAATTCTTTGTTCTGGATATGAGCCTGTTGATACATATGTGTTGAGGTTATTTTCTCTCAGTTTTAGCTTACCTTTCATTCTCTTGATAATTTATTTTACTGAACAGTTCTTAATTTTAACAAATGTCAATATTTTTATGGCTACTGCATGGATGTATTTTATTTTTATTTATGTAGAGGCTTCGTTGTTTAGCTTTCACATAAGTCTATGACCAATATCTGAGTAATTTTGTATGTGGTATAAAATACAGATCCAGGTTCTTTTAAAGTTAAATATGTGTAGTCCAATTGATACAGTGCCATTATTGGGGAGATTGTCATCTATGAAAGTGCAGTTGAGACACATGCAAGGACCAATTATAGTCATAGCATTTCCTTTGGAGGAGACTGAACCTGTCAAAAAAAAAAAAAAAAAAAAAGGAAAGAAAGAAAAAGAAAGAAAGAGAAACAGGGACATTCTGAAAAATGTCTCGTTATTTGGTATTAGGGACATTTTGGTTTTGGATTAAGAGATAAATTCTGAAAAATGTATACTAATATTCTAAAATAAAAAGTTTATTTAAAGATGTATGCAGATTTCCAGTTTCAACTCTGACATGCAAGGAAATTAGATGTCATCACTCATAAGAAAAATCATGAAAAATAATCTGGAAATCAATGACTTATCTTCGGCTTATCGAAGAACTGAGGTTACAGGGCAAACCACCATGCAAAATCTGGAGAGAGAGGCAAATATAAAGAATCATAGATAAAATAAGTTTTCTGCTTACAGGAGCAGGAGCTGCTGTAGCTACAGACTGGTAGGGACACTTAAATGTCACTTTCATGAAGTGTGGGAGGCAGACCTAAACTAGTGTGAGAAGGAGAGACTTCTGTGGTCTACAGTCTTAGAGAGGGTCCCCACACTTTTCCTGGGTTTTACTTACATTTTATCTCCGCATTCACTGAACTTGTCTTCTCCTCCGGTCAGTGTGCTGTTAAAAGTATTCAATAAGTTATTCAGATACTATATTTTGCTGTTCCATTGTCCTAAAATGTCCATTAGGATGTTTTTTATAGATTTTAAATTTCTGCAAAAATCATACATTTTTCATTCATTTCCTCATTATTTCCCACTACCTTTAATACATATATATTTTAACATCTTTCGTGGAGTATAATTGCTTTACAATGGTGTATTAGTTTCTGCTTTATAACAAAGTGAATCAGCTATACATATATCCCCATATCTCCTCCCTCTTGCGTCTCCCTCCCATCCTCCCTACCCCACCCCTCTAGGTGGTCACAAAGCACCGAGCTGATCTCCCTGTGCTATGTGGCTGCTTCCCACTAGCTATCTATTTTACATTTGATAGTGTATATATGTCCATACCACTCTCTCACTTTATCCCAGCTTACCCTTCCCCCTCCCGGTGTTCTCAAGTCCATTCTCTAGTTCTGCAACTTTATTCCTGTCCTGCCCCTAGGTTCTTCAGAACCACTTTTTTTTAGATTCCATATATATGTGTTAGCATACGGTATTTGTTTTTCTCTTTCTGACTTATTTCACTCTGTATGACAGTCTCTAGGTCCATCCACCTCACTACAAATAACTCAATTTCGTTTCATTTTATGGCTGAGTAATATTCCATTGTATATATGTGCCACATCTTCTTTATCCATTTATCTGTCGATAAACACTTAGGTTGCTTCCATGTCCTGGCTATTGTAAATAGAGCTGCAATGAACATTGTGGTACACACTCTTTTTGAATTATTGTTTTCTCAGGGTATATGCCCAGTAGTGGGATTGCTGGGTCGTATGGTAGTTCTATTTTTAGTTTTTTAAGGAACCTCCATACTGTCCTCCATAGTGGCTGTATCAATTTACATTCCCACCAACAGTGCAAGAGGGTTCCCTTTTCTCCACACCCTCTCCAGCATTTATTGTTTGTAGATTTTATGATGATGGCCATTCTGACCGGTGTGAGGCGATATATCTCATTGTAGTTTTGATTTGCATTTCTCTAATGATTAATGTTGTGGAACATTCTTTCATGTGTTTGTTGGCAATCTGTATATCTTCTTTGGAGAAATGTCTATTTAGGTCTTCTGCCCATTTTTGGATTGGGTTGTTTGCTTTTTGATATTGAGCTGCATAAGCTGCTTGTAAATTTTGGAAATTAATCCTTTTTTAGTTGCTTGATTTGCAAATATTTTCTCCCATTCTGAGGATTGTCTTTTCGTCTTCTTTATGGTTTCCTTTGCTGTGCAAAAGCTTTTAAGTTTCACTAGGTTCCATTTGTTTATTTTTGTTTTTATTTCTATTTCTCTAGGAGGTGGGTCAAAAAGAATCTTGCTGTGATTTATGTCATAGAGTGTTCTGCCTATGTTTTCCTCTAAGAGTTTTATAGTGTCTGGCCTTACATTTAGGTCTTTAATCCATTTTGAGGTTATTTTTGTGTATGGTGTTAGGGAGTGTTCTAATTTCATACTTTTACATGTAGCTGTCCAGTTTTCCCAGCACCACTTATTGAAGAGGCTGTCTTTTCTCCACTGTATATTCTTGCCTCCTTTATCAAAGATAAGGTGACCATATGTGCGTGGGTTTATCTCTGGGCTTTCTATCCTGTTCCATTGATCTATATTTCTGTTTTTGTGCCAAGACCATACAATCTTGATTACTGCAGATTTGTAGTATAGTCTGAAGTCAGGAAGCCTGATTCCTGCAGCTCCATTTTTCTTTCTCAAGATTGCTTTGGTGATTCAGGGTCTTTTGTGTTTCCATACAAATTGTGAATTTTTTTGTTCTAGTTCTGTGAAAAATGCCATTGGTAGTTTGATAGCGATTGCACTGCATCTGTAGATTGCTTTGGGTAGTAGAATCATTTTCACAATGTTGATTCTTCCAAACCAAGAACATGATATATCTCTCCATCTGTTTCTATCATCTTTAATTTCATTCATCAGTGTCTTACAGTTTTCTGCATACAGGTCCTTAGGTAGGTTTATTCCTAGGTATTTTATTCTTTTTGTTGCAATAGTAAATGGGAGTGTTTCCTTAATTTCTCTTTCAGATTTTTCATCATTAGTGTATAAGAATGCAAGGATTTCTGTGCATTAATTTTGTATCCTGCTACTTTACCAAATCCATTGATTAGCTCTAGGAGTTTTCTGGTGGCATCTTTAGGATTCTCTATGTATAGTATCATGTCATCTGCAAACAGTGACAGCTTTACTTCTTCTTTTCTGATTTGAATTCCTTTTATTTCTTTTTCTTCTCTAATTGCTGTGGCTAAAACTTCCAAAACAATGTTGTATAGTAGTGGTGAGGGCTTCCCTGGTGGCGCAGTGGTTGAGAATCTGCCTGCTAATGCACGGGACACGGGTTCGAGCCCTGGTCTGGGAAGATCCCACATGCCGCGGAGCAACTAGGCCCGTGAGCCACAATTACTGAGCCTGCGCGTCTGGAGCCTGTGCTCAGCAACAAGAGAGGCCGCGATAGTGAGAGGCCCGCGCACCGCGAGGAAGAGTGGCCCCCGCTCACCGCAACTAGAGAAAGCCCTCGCACAGAAACGAAGACCCAACACAGCCATAAATAAATAAGTAAATAAAGTGAAACCTTTAACAAAACAAAACAAAACAAAACAAAACAAAACAAAAATAGTGGTGAGAGTGGGCAACCTTGTCTTGTTCCTGATCTTAGTGGAAATGGTTTCAGTTTTTTACCATTGAGAACGATGTTGGCTGTGGGTTTGTCATATATGGCCTTTATTGTGTTAGGTAAGTCCCTGTATGCCTACTTTCTGGAGGGTTTTTGTTATAAAGGGTGTTGAATTTTGTTGAAAGCTTTTTCTGCATCTACTGAGATGATCATATGGTTTTTCTTCTTCAGTTTGTTAATATGGTGTATCACATTGATTGATTTGCGTATATTGAAGAATCCTTGCATTCCTGGGATACACTCCACTTGATCATGGTGTATGATCCTTTTAATGTGCTGTTGGATTCTGTTTGCCAGTGTTTTGTTGAGGATTTTTCATCTATGTTCATCAGTGATATTGGCCTATAGTTTTCTTTCTTTGTGACATCTTTGGTTTTGGTTTCAGGGTGATGGTGGCCTTGTAGGATGAGTTTGGGAGTGTTCCTCCCTCTGCTATAGTTTGGAAGAGTCTGAGAAGGATAGGTGTTAGCTCTTCTCTAAATGTTTGATCGAATTCACCTGTGAAGCCATCTGGTCCTGGGCTTTTGTTTGTTGGAAGATTTTTAATCACAGTTTCAATTTCAGTGCTTGTGATTGGTCTGTTTATATTTTCTACTTCTTCCTGGTTCATTCTGGGAAGGTTGTGCTTTTCTAAGAATTTATCCATTTCTTCTAGGTTGTCTTTTTTATTGGCATAGAGTTGCTTGTAGTAATCTCTCATGATCGTTTGTATTTCTGCAGTGTCAGTTGTTACTTCTCCTTTTTCATTTCTAATTCTATTGATTTGAGTCTTCTCCCTTTTTCTCTTGATGAGTCTGGCTAATGGTTTATCAATTTTGTTTATCTTCTCAAAGAACCAGCTTTTAGTTTTATTGATCTTTGCTATCATTTCCTTCATTTCTTTTTCATTTATTTCTGATCTGATCTTTATGATTTCTTTCCTTCTGCTAACTTTGGGGTTTTTTTGTTCTTCTTTCTCTAATTGCTTTAGGTGCAAGTTTAGGTTGTTTATTTGAGATGTTTCCTGTTTCTTAAGGTAGGATTGTATTGCTATAAACTTCCCTCTTAGAACTGCTTTTGCCATGTCCCATAGGTTTTGGGTCATCGTGTCTCCATTGTCATTTGTTTCTAGGTATTTTTTGACTTCTCCTTTGATTTCTTCAGTGATCACTTGGTTATTAAGTAGTGTATTGTGCAGCCTCCATGTGTTTGTATTTTTTACAGATCTTTTCCTGTAATTGATATCTAGTCTCATAGCATTGTGGTCAGAAAAGATACTTGATATGATTTCAATTTTCTTAAATTTACCAAGGCTTGATTTGTGACCCAAGATATGATCTATCATGGAGAATGTTCCATGAGTGCTTGAGAAGAATGTGTATTCTGTTGTTTTTGGATGGAATGTCCTATAAATATCAATTAAGTCCATCTTGTTTAATGTATCATTTAAAGCTTGTGTTTCCTTATTTATTTTCATTTTGGATGATCTGTCCATTGGTGAAAGTGGGGTGTTAAAGTCCCCTACTATGATTGTGTTACTGTCGATTTCCCCTCTTATGGCTGTTAGTATTTGCCTTATGTATTGAGGTGCTCCTATGTTGGGTGCATAAATATTTACAATTGTCATATCTTCTTCTTGGATCGATCCCTTGATCATTATGTAGTGTCCTTCTTTGTCTTTTGTAATAGTCTTTATTTTAAAGTCTATTTTGTCTGATATGAGAATTGCTACTCCAGCTTTCTTTTGATTTCCATTTGCATGGAATATCTTTTTCCATCCCCTCACTTTCATTCTGTATGTGTCTCTAGGTCTGAAGTGGGTCTCTTGTAGACAGTATATATACAGGTCTTGTTTTTGTATCCATTCAGCCAGTCTATGTCTTTTGGTTGGAGCATATAAACCATTTACATGTAAGGTAATTATCGATATGTATGTTCCTATTACCATTTTCTTAAATGTTTTGGGTTTGTTATTGTAGGTTTTTTCCTTCTCTTGTGTTTCCTGCCTAGAGAAGTTTCTCTAGCATTTGTTGTAGAGCTGGTTTGGTGGTGCTGAATTCTCTTAACTTTTGCTTGTCTGTAAAGGTTTAATTTCTCCTTTGAATCTGAATGAGATCCTTGCTGGGTAGAGTAATCTTGGTTGTAGGTTTTTCCCTTCCATCACTTTAAATACGTCCTGCTACTCCCTTCTGGCTTGCAGAGTTTCTGCTGAAAGATCAGCTGTTAACCTTATGGGGATTCCCTTGTATGTTATTTATTGTTTTTCCCTTGCTGCTTTTAATATTTTGTCTTTGTATTTAATTTTTGATAGTTTGATTAATATGTGTCTTGCCGTGTTTCTCCTTGGATTTATCCTGTATGGGAGTCTCTGTGCTTCTGGGACTTGATTAACTATTTCCTTTCCCATATTAGGGACGTTTTCAACTATAATCTCTTCAAATATTTTCTCAGTCCCTTTCTTTTTCTCTTCTTCTTCTGGGACCCCTATAATTCGAATGTTGGTGTATTTAATGTTGTCCCAGAGGTCTTTGAGACTGTCCTCAATTCTTTTCATTCTTTTGTCTTTATTCTGCTCTGTGGTAGTTATTTCCACTATTTTATCTTCCAGGTCACTTGTCCATTCTTCTGCCTCATTTATTCTGTTATTGCTTCCTTCTAGAGAATTTTTAATTTCATTTACTGTGTTGTTCATCATTGTTTGTTTGCTCTTTAGTTCTTCTAGGTCCTTGTTAAACGTTTCTATTATTTTCTCCATTCTTTTTCCAAGATTTTGGATCATCTTTACTATCATTATTCTGAATTCCTTTTTAGGTAGACTGCCTATTTCCTCTTCATTTGTTTCGTCTGGTGGGTTTTTGCCTTGCTCCTTCATGTGTTGTGTGTATCTCTGTCTTCTCATTTTGCTTAACTTACTGTGTTTGGGGTCTCCTTTTCGCAGGCTGTAGGTTTGTAGTTCCCGTTGTTTTTGGTGTCTGCCCCCAGTGGGTAAGGTTGATTCAGTGGGTTATGTAGGCTTCCTGGTGGAGGGGACTGGTGCCTATGTTTTGGTGGATGAGGCTGGATCTTGTGTTTCTGGTGGGCAGGTCCACGTCCAGTGGTGTGTTTTGGGGTGTCTGTGACCTTATTATGATTTTAGGCAGCCTCTCTGCTGGTGGGTGGGGTTGTGTTCCTGTCTTGCTAGTTGTTTGGCATGGGGTGTCCAGCACTGTAGCTTGCTGGTCGTTGAGTGGAGCTGGGTCTTGGCATAGAGATGGAGATCTCTGGGAGATTTTTGCCATTTGATATTTCGTGGAGCTGGGATGTCTCTGGTGGTCCAGTGTCCTTAACTTGGCTCTCCCTCCTCAGAGGCATAGGCGTGATGCCTGGCCAGAGCACCAGGACCCTGTCATCCACATGGCTCAGAATAAAAGGGAGAAAAAAAGAAAGAAAGAAGGAAAAAATAAATAAATAGAATAAAATAAAGGTATTAAATTAAAAAATAAAAAATAGTTATTAAAAATTAGAAAAATTTTAAAAAGTAATAAAAAAAAAAGAATAAAATAAGAGAAGAACCAAACCAAAAAACAAATCCACCAATGATACCGAGCACTAAAAACTGTACTTAAGGGGCTTCCCTGGTGGCGCAGTGGTTGAGAGTCTGCCTGCCAATGCGGGGGACATGGGTTCGAGCCCTGGTCTGGGAGGATCCCACATGCCGCGGAGCAGCTGGGCCCATGAACCACAACTGCTGAGCCTGCGCGTCTGGAGCCTGTGCTCCGCAACGGGAGAGGCTGCGGTGGTGGGGGGCCCGCGCACCGCGATGAAGAGTGGCCCCCACTTGCCGCGACTGGAGAAAGCACCCGCACAGAAATGAAGACCCAACATAGCAATCAATCAATCAATCAATCAATCAATAAATCTTTAAAAAAAAAAAAGACAGTAGATATTTAAAAAAAAAAAAAAAAAACTGTACTTAAAAAAACCCCAAAAAACAGACAGACAGAACCCTAGGACAAATGGTAAAAGCAGAGCTATACAGCCAAAATCACACACAGAAGCATACACATACACACTCAGAAAAAGAGAAAAAGGAAAAATGTATATATATCATTGCTCCCAAAGTCCACTGTCTCAATTTGGGATGATTCGTTGTCTATTCAGGTATTCCACATATGCAGGGTACATCAAGTTGATTGCGGAGATTTAATCCTCTGCTCCTGAGGCTGCTGGGAGAGATTTCCCTTTCTCTTCTTTGTTTGTACCGCTCCCGGGGTTCAGGTTTGGATTTGGACCTGCCTCTGCGTGTAGGTCGCCTGAGGGTGTCTGTTCTTCGCTCAGACAGGACGGGGTTAAAGGAGCAGCTGATTAGGGGACTCTGGCTCACTCAGGAGGGGGGGGAGGGAAGGTGGGGTTACGGATGCGGGGCGAGCCTGCGGTGGCAGAGGCCAGCGTGATGTTGCACCAGCCTGAGGCGCGCCGTGTGTTCTCCCGGGGAAGTTGTCCCTGGATCACGGGACCCTGGCCGCGGCGGACTGCACAGACTCCCAGGAGGGGCAGTGTGGATAGTGACCTGTGCTTGCACACAGGCTTCTTGGTGGCAGCAGCAGCAGCCTTAGCGTCTCATGCCCGTCTCTGGGATCCGCGCTGATAGCCGCGGCTCGCGCCCATCTCTGGAGCTCCTTTAAGTGGCGCTCTTAATCCCCTCTCCTCACGCACCGCGAAACCAAGAGGCAAGAAAAAGTCTCTTGCCTCTTCAGCAGCTCCAGACCTTTTCCGAGACTCCCTCCCGGCTAGCTGTGGTGCACTAGCCCTCTTCAGGCTGTGTTCACGTTGCCAACCCCAGTCCTCTCCCTGCGATTTGACCGAAGCCCGAGCCTCAGCTCCCAGCCCCCATCCGCCCCGGTGGGTGAGCAGACAAGCCTCTTGGGCTGGTGAGTGCAGGTTGGCACCGATCCTCTGTGCGGGAATCTCTCTGCTTTGCCCTCTGCACCCCTGTGGCTGCGCTCTCCTCCGCGGTTCCGAAGCTTCCCCCCTTCGCCACCCGTAGTCTCCACCAGAGAAGGGGCTTCCTAGTGTGTGGAAACCTTTCCTCCTTCACAGCTCCCTCCCAGAGGTGCAGGTTCCGTCCCTATTCTTTTGTCTGTGTTATTTCTTTTTCTTTTGCCCTACCCAGGTACGTGGGGCATTTCTTGCCTTTTGGGAGGTCTGAGTTCTTCTGCCAGCGTTCAGTAGGTGTTCTGTAGGAGTTGTTCCACACGTAGATGTATTTCTGATGTATTTGTGGGGAGAAAGGTTACCTCCACGGCTTACTCTTCTGCCATGTTGAAGGTCTCTCTCCCCCTTTATTATATTAATCACAGTAGTTCTGAAGTCTTTTACTGCAACTCCATTTCCTTAATTATATCTGGGTCTGGACCTATTGACTATTTTACATCTCGAATATAAGTGACTACCTGTTGTTTCTGTTGTTGTTTTTGCTTGTTTAGTAATTTTTAATTTTGTGTTAAACAGTGTGAATTCTTGTGTGTGGGAGTTCTTGATTATATTATACTCTCCTAGATTTTGTCATATTTTGCTCTGGCAAGCAGTAAATTACCAGCACCTACTTTGAATGACTTAATTTAAGGACGTGTAGCCTTGATCTATGCTGGTTATACTCTTACTCCTAGTTTTTTGTCCTCACTTGTAAGGCTGACCTTCCTAGACTAAAAGCCCTGTTTGTGACGGACTTTCTGTTCTAGTGGGCCCAAAGTCCAGTCTGTGCAGCTTCTAAAATCTCTACTCAACCTTTCAGTATCCCAACAGCTATTCTCTGGTATATCTCCCAGTGCTTCATAGTAAACATGCAAACCTTATATACTGGCCAACGACCAGAGGTAAAATTTTTTTTTTAATCAATTTATTTATTTATTTTTGGCTGCGTTGGGTCTTCGTTGCTGTGCACGGGCTTTATCTACTTGCGGTGAGCGAGGCCACTCTTCGTTGCAGTGCGTGGGCTTCTCATTGTGGTGGCTTCTCTTGCTGCGGAGCACAGGCTCTAGGCACGCAGGCTTCAGTAGTTGTGGCACACTGGCTCTGTAGTTGCGGCTTGCGGGCTGTAGAGCGCAGGCTCAGTAGTTGTGGTGCACGGGCTTAGTTGCTCCGCGGCATGTGGTATCTTCCCAGACCAGGGCTCAGACCCGTGTCGCCTGCATTGGCAGGTGGATCCTTAACCACTGAGCCACCAGGGAAGTCCCAGAGGGAAATTTTAATGCATATTTTTGGCCTCCTTGTGTTGGCCTCTTTCTCTTTAGTATTCTGATCCTCAAATCCCAACTGACTATGTAACCCTGAACTCTGATCTTTGTTTTCTTCACCTAGTGAGACTGTACTCTCTGATTGGGCTCTATTTTTCTGGCTAACAACAGTTTGGAAAATGCCTCAGTGAGAAAGCCAGTGAGTGCAGGGCTCACCTCATCTTCCTCACTTCTCTCTAGGATTATAGATAGCCCTGGTAGCCAAAACCAGTCATTAAAATTTAAAAACGAATCTCTTACAAGAGAAAACATATTTTTGTTTTAATACATATTTTCAATCAGATAATATAACATTTTAGCTATTTTTGAAATTTTGTATTTTAGTCTACAACCTTTTTCTCCCTAAAGACTGTAAGATGTAATGGAATAGAGAACAAGAACTCAAATGTTAAATGATAATGCAGAATGTGTGTTTCCTCTGAAATATAAAATAATTACAAGAAAATGTCATTTTAAAACTAGGTCTTCTTGGGACTTCCCTGGTAGTCCAGTGGTTAAGACTCCACGCTTCCAATGCAGGGGGCGTGGGTTTGATCCCTGGTTGGGGAACTAAGATCCCACATGCCGGGTGGCATGGCCAAAAAAAAAAAAAAAAAAACCAAACCAAAAAAACTAGGTCTTCTTATTACAGATTAATTCTATGTGGTGAATACTTGGCCCCAAACCACCAAAGTTCTTGAGACGATAAATGACTGTTTGAGATAGTCAGGGGCCTACAAGGGAAAAAAAGTGATACATTCAAATTGGGTATTTTGAGGAGTGTTTAATAAAATGACTGTTTTTTAAAACTATGTGGACAAAGAATAGGGGAACCACAAGAAGTAGTGCTGTACCTTGAGACTAGTGAATCATGGCAGTAATACCACCCTTAGAACAGAAGGAACAAAAAGACAGAAAGGTCTGTTTAGAGAGGAATTCCTTGACAGGAGCGGAGATCTTTAGTCAAGGGGCTTGCCAACCCATTTCACCCCACAGGAAGGAAGTCGAAGAAAAAACACATTCAGACCTCATTTTCCTCCTTTCCTCTAACCTCCTTCTGGGGCTTACCCAATTGAATAGAATGTCAGAGGACAAGGGAACTTGTTAATGTAATCCACACAAGTTCAGTCTTCCAGAATACAGAGTAGGGTGGAGATAATAAATAAGGAGTAATCTCTAGCTGGGCTAACAAAGACTGTCCAGCACACCAATGACAGTTTTTTTTCCCTTAATAATAATTTCAGCTTGGACTTATTTTTTTCTCAAATGAGATAGTAAACTTACAACACACAGGTGTAATATTTGTTACACCTAAGTTAAGTAATTAAAGTAAAGTTTAATTTGGGAATATATTAATTATTTAAGAATTTAGTAATTACTCACTGAACTAAACCATTTTATAAATTGAAAATGAGAATTCCTATTTGCCCTATCTTGACTTTCTAGCTGATTCAAAGGCAAAGTTGTGAAGAAAGTTAAATATGCCTACTCCTTACTTTTGAACTCTTTCCACTTTTCCCTTTTATTAGAATCTCGGAGGTTTGAGGCCTGAGCACAGTGGGTCTCTTCCATTATAATCTACTCAGAGTCTTAATACCTCAGGAGAAGACTTTCTATCCTATGAGGTCACTTAAAATACAGAGTTACTTTCACAATACAAGTAATCTTTACAGAATATTTTGTATTTAAGAAAAAGATTTCACAGGAGGACAAATCCTTAGAGCCAAGGAACCCACTTTAGTGGAGATTGAATTGTTCTTCAAAGTGATGATAATTTGAGTGTTGAGACATCGTATTAAAAAATAAATTACTCAGTGATTCTTCTGATTATGTGAAAAGTTCCAGTTTTTTTTGTAGCCTTTAAGACTTCTCAAACAGTTTTTGATTTCCTCCTTTAAATAAGGAGAGAGCATTCCACAAGTTCAGAATCATCAGGGTCATAGCCATTACCAAATGGAATCTATTAATTAATAAAGTTGTTTTGTTTTCCTTGTATTAATTTCTTTACAATTACAGTCTATTAAGAGCAAATGCTACCTGTTTAAAATGTATTGAACTGATTTCTTTCTTATATAGATTTAAGTAAAATAAAGCACTTTAAAGAAAATTATTAAGTTAATAATAGTATAGGCAGAATGAATATATATGGCAAACCTTATCAAGGTGATAATGAATGACTAAGGTTTCAGGAAAGTGGACAAGGTCTTCATTTTTGTTCTCTGTTGAATTCTCAAGTCTTTGAACAAAGTGTGGTACATAGTAGATAATCAAAAAATATTTGGGTGACTGAATCTTTAATTGGAATTTAAGACAGAGTAGCAAGTAGGAGTGTCCTTGGAGAGACATTCTCAAGCTATATCATATAGGCCAATCCATATTTTGTCTACCCAAGAGACTGATCCTACTGTTAAGAATGTATTGCTTATCTTCAAAATCTGTCTCATTATCTAATTAAAATTTTTTGGAAATATAGCAAATTTGAAATTTGAGCTACTGCTGAGGACTTTTGAATACTCCTTAAAGCTTAACAAGTGATGTCTTAACTGACTAGGTATATATCAGAGTAACAAATATGAATTTCTTTATGTTAAAAAATAATGTCCTTAAATTATTTTATGTCCTTATAAATTATTTTGATCATTTGATTATTTATAAGGTAAATCACTACATATTTCCATTACAGCTAAAATTTTATTACTAAACCACAAAAATTAGCAGGCTGTTGACTACAAAATTTAATTTTATTTCTTGTGGTCATAAAATGATATGAAAATTAACTGCATGAGAGATGCTTGTTTTATCTTTAATTAGGCATCAAAACATCTTTAAACGAGGAAGACAAAAGCCATTATAGGTCATTAAAGAGCAATGAATTTTCAGGGCTTTATGTAAATTTATCTGTTAAAGAATTTTTTTAAAAAGAAAAAAACAAATGGCAAAAATATAGCCTATATTGTAAATATATATTTTACTGAGGATGATGTCAATGGAAGGATGGTTAAAACAGTTCTGTCTTTCCTTTTACTCCCTGTTTGATACAGCTAACATTTCACCAGTGGTTTGATGAGTTGAACTCTTTCTAGTAAATGATATTAAATATGAGATCTTTCTTGCAGCATTAATGAGAAATTAACTTTTGATTGTGTTAGGCTACTTAGATTTTACTGTGGTTCCTTCCTACAGCATTGCTAAGTCTATTTTGACTAATATAGTATATGTAATATAATCTAACATATTATAATAGTTACAGTAAAAGGCTTGGCCCAAAAGAAACCTCATATCCATTAACATTCACTTCCAATTCTTCCCTCCCCTTGGCCCCTGGCAACCACTCATCTACTTTCTGGCTCTATGGATTTGCTTATTCTTGACATTTCATATAAATAGAATTATACAATATGTGTCTGTTTGCGACTGACTTATTTCACTGAGAATAGTGTTTTCAAGGTTCATTCATGTTGTACTTCATTCCCCTTAAAGCTGAATAATATTCCATTTTATGCATATATTACATTTTGTCTATCCATTTATTAATTGATGGACATTCGGGTTGTTTCTAGCTTTTGACTATTACGAATAATGCTGCTGTGAACATCTGTGTACAGTTTTTTGTGAATATATATTTTCAATTCTTTTGCATCTTTACTGAAAAGCAGGATAGCTGGGTAATATAACTCTAGGTTTAATTTTTTGAAAATATGAAACTGTTTCCAAAGTATCTGCACCATTTTTCATCCCCACCAGCAATGTATGAAAATTCCTATATTTCCACATTATCGCTGACACTTGTTATTGTCCATCCTCTTGATTACAGACATCTCAGTGGGTGTAAAGTGGTGTCTCCTTGTGGTTTTGATTTGCATTTTCAGAATAACTAATGATATTGATCATCATTTCATGTGCTTCTTGGCTGTTTTTATATCATCTTTGGAAAAGTATCTTTTCCAATCTTATGTCCATGTTTTAATTGGGTCATTTATCTTTTAATTGTTGAGTTGTAAGGGTTCTTTATATACTTTGGATACTAGTCCCTTATCAGATATATACTGTACAAATATTCTCTCCCTACAATTGAATTTTGATTATAGAAAAACCATTAAAAAAAATAGTGTGGGTGATGAGTCGGGAGAGATGAAGAAGGAAGGAAGAACAATTATGACCTTACTGGGGTAATTCAAGAGAGAAATCATGAGGCAATAGTGCTATAGAAATGGAGAGGAAATAGGGGAAATTTAAAGAGTTATTTTCTATATGATTTGATAATAACATAAAATAGGTAAAAGAGCTGGGCTTTGCTGTGAGACAGTCTAAGTTGTAATCCTTGCTCCTCCTCTTCCTAGCTGTAAAATCATGGTGCTTATGGTATCTGGGGAACATAAGTTGTACACACAATTTTTATTTAAAAAATAGCTCTTAAATATTATTTTTTCATTCAAATTTGTTCAAATAGTGATGTTTGTAGGACATTTTAGAAGAAAAAATTTCTGGAGGACCTACGAGCAAATTTTAATGAAAGTTATGTTTCCGGGAATTTTGGAAGAAAAATTGTGTGTTGCACCTATGTTCCCCTCTGACTAGTTGTGTAATCTCGGGCAAGTTAATTAAGCATCTTTGGAAATCAGTTCTCTCATCTGTGAAATTGGATAATATTTCTCCCATACGGAGTTAGAAAAAAGAAAATGTGGTGGTTAATAGCATGATTTTTGAATTCAAACTACCTGCGTTCAAGTTATGCCAGCTATGATCTGTGTTAATTTTAGGAAATTATATAACTCACTGTGCTTCAGTATCACCTGGGAAAAATGGAGATAATATTTAACATCAAAATGATGTTATGGGGCTTCCCTGGTGGTGCAGTGGTTAAAGAACCCGCCTACCAATGCAGAGGACACGGGTTCGAGCCCTGGTCCGGGAGGATCCCACATGCTGCGGAGCGGCTGGGCCCGTGAGCCACAACTACTGAGCCTGTGCTCTAGAGCCCGGGAGCCACAACTACTGAAGCCCGTGTGCCTAGGGCCCGTGCTTCGCGACAAGAGAGGCCGCCGCAGTGAGAAGCCCGCGCACCACAACGAAGAGCGGCCCCCGCTCGCCGCAACTAGAGAAAAGCCCGCGCACAGCGACGAAGACCCAATGCAGCCGTACATACATACATACATACATAAATAAATAAATTTGGGGGAAAAAAAAAAGCCACTTCATAAAGTCAGTTAAAAAAAAAAATCAAGTTCTAGACTATCTTTAAAAAAAAAAAAAAATGATGTTATGAAGATTGAACTAATACAAATAAAACTCTTAGTGTGGTATCTGATAAATATAATTTCCTAATAAATATTAGCTGTTATTGTAAATGTTACATAAAATAATTTAAGTGGCATACTGATTTTAGAGCCTGGACATAAGGGGTAATCAATACATGCTTGGTGCTATCATTATAATAACCATTATTACTAAATGTCAGAGAAAGAAAAAATTGAGAAGTTGGGGATGAACACAGTTTCTAGTTTGATAAGGATCATGCTGCCATTCATCATCATTCAAGAAAAGTAGCAAGCCAGACGGAAAATAGACATTACTTGAGCATATTAAGTCAGATAACTTGGTAAAATGTCCAGTAGATAACTGATCGTGTTCATTTGAGCACTGGTTAAAGGTAGGACTTGAAGACTGCTTAAGATTTTTCCAGACTGAAAGAGTTTGTCATTCTAGGCTTTAGCTGGAGGGAGGGCTGATGTAATGAGAAAATACAGTATGTATAGATCCTTGGTTCACTTGGAGGAAGTAGAGGATAGGAGGAGAGAAGCACAAAAAAGGAGCTCAAGGTAAATTGACCATAAAAGTGATGTGAGAAAGTAGGAAAAAAGGTATTTTGTTTGTAAAGGAAAAACTTCAGTCATCTATCTTGGATTTATAAGTGAAGGAGTGTGTGTCTAAGGGAGTTAAGTGCAGTAATTATAAGTTATGAATTCAAAAGCAATTATTGGCTTTATAACTCTTCTAGATTTTTGTTGTAGGGAAGAGAAATATACTTACAGTAATTACATCAGTCAGGGTCCTGGTAAGACACACATGTAGGTTCAACTTGGCCATGAAGGAGAGTTTAGTAAAATGACTCTTAGAGCATGTTTTAGAAAAATCAAGGGGTGATATTCTATGTCCGTGCAACTAACAGTCAGAGTGATGTTACTAGACCTAGGTTGAAAGAGGCCAGGGGAGGTAGCAATGATCAGATCCTGGAGAAGGAAGTTTATAGAGAAGGTGGTGTGTCAGCAGACCACAAAAAACCAGAGGTGATGTCCCATGAAATATGAAAGAATGAATATCTTCACGTGACTCTCCCTACTCTCTCTTATCTCCTGGCTTTGTCTCATTGGCTGAAGCCTAAACCTGTGGGCAAGGGAATCATTGATGCCTCCTGGGTTCAGCACCCTGGGGCACAGAACAGGGTGGAAAAAGATGGAGAAGGTATCTGCAGAGACACGCAAAAGGTAGTCAGCGTAACAGTGGAAGCAAAACATAAGTGAATATCTAAAAAAAATCACTGCATCACACAGGAGAAAATTAGTTAAATGTGTTAAAATAAAATATAAAATAGTGGTTTAAATGAGGTTTCATCTTAGGCTTAGTTTACTTTATCATATATCTCTGACCTGTCCCACAAAAATAAATTCATGGGGAGGTTTAATCAGAAGTATGAAAATTACTTTAGAAAAAAATTAATCTTCTTAATGGCTACATAATAAGCCAACAGACTTTAAAATATTGCTGCATAATAATCAACTTGCTGTGATTGTCCAAGCCCTGTGGGGTTCAATATGAGTACTATGAAGTGGAATGAAAGGATATGGTGAAACAGAGTTCCTCAGTTGATTTTAATAACCTTTGACATTAGAAATAGATGTTCTCTAACAAATAGCTTAAACTTCTCACTTATCAATTAAAGACTTCTTACGCTGTAGCTTTTCAAACAAGTTCTGGTATTAAAGAAAAGTGGATTTGTATATACAACTTTATCTCATTTTAGTTGTACATTATCCATAACCCATTTTCTAATTTAAAAAATCATATTCCATAATAATAATGATACTGAAAAGTCATAAGGGTAACAATTAAATTTCTTTAAATTTCAATTGAATTTAGAAACTTATTTTTTTCTCAGTATCTTAAAATTCTTTATATCAATCTAGCATCACAGTTGTGAGTTTTTTCCTTACCAGTGTGATAACTGATTGTGCATGGCTTATTGTCCATTCACAGTTACCACTGGAGATGATGAAGCAGGAAGAGACATCCAACAGGACCATCTAAGTTTCAGACATATTGTTCCCTGCCTCTATTACTAGCAGCAACCTTATCTCTTTATGATAATCAGGTCTCATTACTCTTCCCAGTAAGTAACTTTCTCTTTGCCTGCTTGTCATTTGGTACCAAAATGTCCAGGTGGCAACCACAGCTGTAGGTTTAGTAGCAAACACTTGCTGTGTCCCTTGATAGAAGCATTCCATCCCATACCCTTTCCCAAACCAGTGCCTCTAATCCAGTGGAGCCTAAAGCTGTGGGAGAGTTGAGCAAACATTCCCCAAGTGTTTTAGTAGGAGTGATGATGAGAGAGTCTACCCCTATTACCATACCTTGGATCCAACCCTATATATTCTAGCTTTTGAGAAAATATCACCATATAATGGCTTTTGGTTTAAAGTATATACTGAATCTTGAAGAACAGCATCCCAATCCCCAACCTCTCAGAATATCATCCTCGGACTGAAGACTCAGCTGGGCATTTAAGAGGCCATTAAAAATTTTATTAGCTTGGGAGCTTTTGGGTGATAAAGTATATAGTAGGACGAGAGGGGTCCATGGTCATATGCTCTCTGCTGTACCTCCTATGCCATAAAAAGGGCCCTCAGCATCAATTACAGCTCAACCTTGTATCTAACAGTCCTTGAAGAACCTGTTTTCCACTTCCTTCCATGTGCAGCTATATGGATACATATCATGGATCCCTCTGGGGCAGACTGGGGGAATGCCTGCTCTACCTGCTGTGTGTTACAGGGTCCTTCCTTAATGGTACCCACTGTCCCTTTCAATTGGGAATCAGAAATGGCTTAGGTCTAGAAACTGAGTAATAGATCAATAATTTTTCCACCATTGCAGCTGACATCAGCCTTCTTGACACATGCTCTTGATATTTTGGGGTTATATAAGTCAAGAAGTGCTATTACTTGCTGATCCTCAATCTTGCTTCTAGAACTACCATGATACATAAGTCCTTCTTCTAATCATCAGCATGTGCATCTCTTTGCCAGAGAATTTTTCTGGCGTCTCCACTTTGCCCATGCAGATTGGAATGCAAGGGAACTAGTGCCCGCCTCTCATCCCCCCATAACATTCTTCAAACAATGACTAGTGGGAATTTGTAGATAAATACCACTGCCCCCTCAGGTTTTCATTGAATAAGTTTGAACTGTGAGACTACTCTGTGTTAGATCAGTCTCCAGGTGACCACAGTAGTAAATTTTCTTAGTCGACTTTCCTTCTCTGTCTCATTTTCCCACTACCCTACGTGTGCTACCTGGGCTCACCTTCCAATACACTACCTGCACTCAAATCCTTGTTTTAGGGTCTAATTGGGGTTGGGGGGGAGTGAAATTAAATGCCAACAGTGTCCCATTTCTGGTGACAAATAGAATGTGATAGTGCCTAGGATGCCGTAGTATCACTAAGACCTTCACCTGTGGTGAATTGGGATGACATTCAGGTGGAAAGTGATGCATGGGCTTATATAATATTCCTAGCACTTGTGAGATATGGGGTATGATATAAAGATTGTGGAGTTTGTTGGTTGGTGTAAATTGCTATCAAGGTATGGAAAGAAGAAAATAACAGCTTTAGGTCATCCAATTCTTAAATCAGTGCATAGTGGAACAGCTCAAAAGTATTTAAAGACACCTTCACTTCCTGTAAATCTACTGTATGACATTTCTTTCCATCTTGGCACTGAAAAAGTTCTAAAAAATACCAGTGGATAACCACACTAAAATATAAAAGTTGTGATGATGATAAGCATAAGCCAAAATAATGTGAAAGAAAAGATCACATGTCAATAAATATGGCTAGGATAACACTCTTAACTCTATATCACCCATTATGAAGATATAAAATAATCATTTTCTCTCCAAATATAGACTCAACTTTACACACATGAAAATTTTTGTAGCTTCCCTTTGCAATTGTCCACTCTTGGGTAACTCAGAACCTAGAAACAGTATTTAGTTTTTCTGATTGATAGATGACATTTTGTATCTAAAAATTGTTGGAATTTAAACTATGTTCCCTCTAAGAAATATTTCCAAGTTACGGTGAGAGCACAATTCTTATAAAGTGACCTGTAATTTGGCCTCAGAGCCTTTGCGACAAAAATCCTACACGCTTGTTAAATTTCAGTATGATGAAAACTAATAAGCCAACAATTTGCACAGGGTAACTGAGAATCCTGCATCTTTTTAAAATCTGTAACAACATTTGAATGAGTAAAAGTTAACATTGGAATCACTTATACTTTTTCTTGTAAAAATTACAGCTAGTTTTTATGTTTCATAATATGTTTTCTAAAAAAGAATGTGATACTCTAAAGATAAGCATCGATTTATCATAATAACCAAGTGTTTATTAAAAAGTGTTAATTTCTCCATCTGTTTATGTCATCATTGATTTCTTTCATCAGTGTTTTACAGTTTTCTGAGTACAAGGTTTTTCGCCTCCTTAGGCAGGTTTATTCCTAGGTATTTTATTCTTTTTGTTGCAATGGTAAATGGGAGTGTTTCCTTAATTTCTCTTTCTGATTTTTTTGTTGTTGGTGTATAGGAATGCCACAGATTTCTGTGTATTAATTTTGGATCCTGCAACTTTACCAAATTCATTGATTAGTTCTAGTAGTTTTCTGGTGGCATCTTTAGGATTTTCTATGTATAGTATCATGTCATCAGCAAACAGTGACTGTTTTACTTCTTCTTTTCTAATTTGTATTTCTTCTATTTCTTCTTCTCTGATTACTGTGGCTAGGACTTCCAAAACTATGTTGAATAAGAGTCGTGAGAGTGGACATCCTTGTCTTGTTCCTGATCTTAGTGGAAATGCTTTCAGTTTTTCACCATTGAATATGATGCTTGCTGTGGGTTTGTCATATATGGCCTTTATTATATTGAGGTAGGTTCCCTCTATGCCCATTTTCTGGAGAGTTTTTATCATAAATGGGTGTTGAATTTTGTCAAAAGCTGGACTTGAGGACATGGGGTGGGAGGGCGAAGCTGGGGTGAAGTGAGAGTAGCATCGACATATATACACTACCGAATGTAAAATAGTTTGCTGGTGGGAAGCAGCAGCGTAGCACAGGGAGATCTGCTGCTGCTTTGCAATGACCTAGAGGGGTAGGATAGGGAGGGTGGGAGGGAGGCTCCAGAGGAAGGGGATATGGGGACATGTGTACGCATATGGCTGATTTGTTTTGTTGTGCAACAGAAACTAACACAGTATTGTGAAGGAATTATACTCCAATAAAGATCTATTTTTAAAAAAGTGTTAACTTTCAAAATCTTGTGTCAATCTATAGTTTAAGTAGAACTAAAATGCTCTGTTGATTCCTTCATGAATCCACCTGACATTTTCTGATCACCTCCTATACACCAGGCATGATGATTGGTGCTAGGAGCTTATAATAGAGTATGACATCAGAGACAGTTAAAATATGCACAAGGCTCTAGGAATGCAGATACTCAAGCTGCCTGAAGGAGCCAGGAAATTACTATTAAGGAAATAAAGCTTGAGCCCAACTAAAAGTGTTAAAAGTTGGTCAGTGGTTTTTCAGTAATTCAACTGCAAGTAGTTCAGCCTGGGAGGATGGGGGAAAGAGAGACAAACCTGGAGAGGAAAGAGGACACCCTGGCTGTTTGGACAAGATCTGGAGGATGGCATACTGTGTCAGGGTGCCTGGGCTATTGGAGAGTCTTCATTATTCTCTTTGTCTTGTTGACATACCCTGTACAGTCCTTCCTGCTGTGTCAGGAGTCTGGGCATTAGCCTTCCATCAGTTTCTAGGGCTTACCTGAAGATGTTTCCTTTCTCCTACATTTGGATATTGAGACGTAGGTGAAATGGCTTCTGCAAATTCTTGACTTTGATAACAATGACGTTCCTATAATAACTGGCCTGAGAAATTCTTTCCTAACACTCTGTTTTTCAAGCTATGTGTTAATAAAACCTAACTTCTCTTCTACCCATGCCATGATTTTGCCAGCATTTTTTTCCCTCAAATGAAAATAGGTGAGAAATATATCATGCGTGATAGACAAATTGTTCCTTTTGGTTTTATTCTCTTTTGAGTGTTTTAATAAATATATGCATTAACTCCATTGTTTTGATTTACCTTAGAATTATTATGTAATACATATGTATTATGTAAATTTTAATCAAAGTTGCTTTTAAAAATGATATTGAAAGATTAGGTTTTATCTTTTCCTCTTCCCTTCCATGCATAATTATAAATGTGTACTCATCATTTCCTCAGCTCACTGTGATATTTAACTTATATTTATATACGGTTCTCTATATTTATGAATTAAATGTAATTCCAAAGAAACTTATCCATCTGTAATAATAATCAGTGGTAACAAAAAGTGAAAATAAAGCTATTGATTTATTTCAAAACTGAGTGATAGATTACGACTTTTACACGAAGATGCTGCTTTGAAATGTAAAACTTAGCTGATTGGCAAAATGTGAGAAAACTTTCAAAACAAATAAAAAAAATAAAACAAAAAAGTCAGTAAAAGCTCTTTTCAAATTAGAAAGCAAAGTGCAGATTAAAACAAAAAAAGTCTTAAATTTCTGAAAAATTTACTAGGACTTTGAAACCTAATTCATCAGATGGGACTTAAAAATACAGAACTTTGTATTAGAAGTAGAATTTTTTTTTCCTGTAAATGGAAGGAACATCTGGGCAGACTCAGACGAAAACAGAATGCCACAATCAGCTTATAATACAAGCCAATTCAAATGGAAAGAGACGATTCTCAAAAAAGAAAACCC
The DNA here is from genome assembly GCF_949987535.1 of Balaenoptera acutorostrata. NCBI lineage: Eukaryota > Metazoa > Chordata > Mammalia > Artiodactyla > Balaenopteridae > Balaenoptera > Balaenoptera acutorostrata. The sequence continues at coordinate 67,419,361 of NC_080070.1, forward strand.
ATTTTGAGAATAAAGGAACATACTCAAAACCTACAATTTATTCTTAATGATGCTTCATTTTTCATTTGCTTTATAGCAGCCTTCCACCCAAGGGGCAAAGATTGACAGACTACTTCTTAGTCCCTTAATTTTATCTGTCCCCTTAACGATGACTCTGGGGCTGGAATGCACAAACAGGACAATAAATCAAAGGAACAAAGAACCTTTAAAAACTATAAGGCAGAGGGGAGAAGGAAAGTGTGCTGAAAAATTCCCTTCACATGCATCCTTAATAATTGATAAAAAGTATCTAGTTTGCTGAGTCCAGTTATACATTTTTCAAGACACATACATTTGTTCATTGTTTTCCCTGTCTAACTTTCAGCAACACAGAGAGTGCTGTTTCACATTTTCTCTTTGATGTTTTACTCTATCAAGTTATATAAAATTAGAATAAATTGGGTTTGGTTTTAGAAATATTCATACTTGCCATGTCTTCAGCACTTTCAAGACATACAATGTACAAGTTTGTTGGTTTGAAGCAAACCTTCATTTAAATGTCATCTTTTAAAAAGAAATACACTGATGCTTTCCTGGAATTTAGGGTTTCTCTTTAGATAAATCTAACACTTCTGAGACAAGCTTAATTTGCCAACTCCAAAACATGAACACCAGTGCTTTTTAGCCTCTTGAATTGTGAGAGACCAGATCTCATTAGATTTTTTTTTTCTGATTTACATGTTTTATACTTTAGTAGTTGAACTATGTTTTATATGTGCTGAAATATGATAGTTAATTTCCTTTACACAGGTAATAAAATATCCTTGACCTAATAACTAGATGCATGCATATTAAGGCAAACAGTTGTCATCCTAGTGTTCATTACTATTTTATTTCTGTCATTATAGCATGGTTAAAAGCATAGTTAGGTCAGGTGGAAAGCTCAAGAATGAGCTTTGGATGGTTTTTGGTCTTGGGAAGCTCGAGACTGGTTAGCAGTGCTTTGGAGTAGCCAAACTGACCTAGTTATTTATCATCTCAAGAACCTTGGCAAGACTATGACAGGTTAGGATTAGTAAAATGATCTTTGGACAGAACTGAGGAGTTGGTTAAGATTTCCTGCTACTAACTCAAAATAGGGGTGTTGAGAATGAGGAAAGATGCTCTGGAAATGATATACGCATGCTTCAATTCCATTGAACTTTGCAGGGAAACTAAAAATGAGCCTGGACTATGGCAGTGCCCATTCTCAGGCTTATTAAATTTAGGTGGTCAGGGAATATTTGTAAAATATAGATGGGGTGAAGAAGTTTTGTACTAATGCAGTAGTTTTTGTGTACAGTATGTAATTAGTTTCCTTAATTTCAAAAATTCTGTTCTTCTTAAATTTAGAAGTTAACTCTACCTTATGTATGTCATTAATATTGTAGTAATTGCATGTAAATAAGTAATGAGATATATAGAAAAGTAGCAAAGCATTTTTATGATTATCATCTGTCTTTTATGTCAGAAAAAAAAAAACACGTTAGCTCATAAATTCACTTTTCGGCAGTCTTTATTTTTTTCTTTTCTGAAAGCTTTAGATCACATTATGCCAAATCTCTAAACTTTTTTTTTCTATCTTGTAATCAGATTCTCTATCTTCTTTCAACAGTTCCCATTCTGTTAGCAGATGTGCTACATCTAAAGAGAATTGCTCTGCCTCTCTTATTTACAGTGGAAAAGGATTTGCTTATTTATGTTTAACATTCTTGAAGCAATTTCACATAAAACACTCAGTGATGATGGGCGTGGCAATATTCAGGTGATGCAAAAATGATTTGTTTTTCCTGGTTCATTTGGGAATGGTCATGATTCTGAAGAATGCGATTCAGGCTTTCAGAAAAAAACACCCTTTGTGTTTTTCATATATCAAGAATAAATGCCACCTTCACAACGAAGTAAAATGCTAACTCTCTTAAAATGCAAGTGTTATGATAACACAGGGAGACAAGGGGGGACTAAGTACCCTGACATCTCCCTCCTCTTGAACTTAGATCTGCTGCTGATGACTCCCCTTGTCCTGGCTCCATCAGAAACTATAGGGCAGGGAGCCTAGGTGGGACACTGTAAAGATCAAATGCAGGGCACAGAGTCAGGCAGAGATGGATTAAACAGCAGATTAGACAAAACTTAAAAGATAATTAGTGATTTAGAGGTAGGTGTAAGGAAATTACTGAGTAGCATAGAGAAACAAGGATTTGGAAAATAGGAAAGATTAGTTAACTGACATGAAAATTGGGATGCAAAAGTGTTTTATATTCCTAATGGGTGTCCTAGAGGAAAGAATACACATAATGGGGGGGTGTGTGGAAATATTAAAGGAGAAGATAATAAAAGTAATCATTATTCAATAACAATAGAAAACACATACATAGTATCTACTATGTGCAGGGTATTGTTCACAGCACTTGACTTTCATTAAGTTAATCCTTGTAACAACCTTATTAGTAGGTATAGGATGAACCCATAGCTATAAGAAACACAATAATTATTGAGCAGTATAAATTAAAAATAAACTGACATTCAGATGCCTTGTAGTCAAACTACAGAACAAATAAAAAGAGAATTGCTCTCTGGAAAAGAACCAGAATAAAAGTAGTAACAATTAGGTTGATAACAAAAATTTTAAGAACAGTGAAATAATAGCTTCAATGTATAGAAAGAAAATAACTATAAAACTAGAATTAAGTATCCAGCAAAACTATTTTCATGTATGAGGGAATCATAATAATACTTTAAGATAAAAACAGAATATTTACCATCAATAGAAATTCACTAAAGGAACTTCAGAATGAACGTACTTTAGGAGGAAAAAATTGATTCCAAAAAGAAGGTTAAGCAGCAAGAAAGAATGGAAAGCAAATTGGTAAACATTTAACTAAATTTAATCAAATGTTGTCTTTATAAAGTAATAGTAATAATTTTTAAATTAGAGTATAAAAGAAGATAAAATTAAACAATAGCATGTAGCTTGGAAGGAGGTTGACAGGAATCAAACTGTTGAAAAAGTTATATTTTTTGAAATACGAGTGAAGAGTGACATATTCTGTTCATCAGTTGAGAATCTCGAAGACAATAATCATAAAGATTAAAATATAATATATATTATTCCCAAGCCAGTTAAAGAGAAAAGATGTACTAAGAACCAAACAAATATAGCATTTCAATCAATCCAAGAGAAAGCATGAATGGAGAAAAAATAGCAAAAGTGGAACTAGCAAAACCCAAAATGCTAGAAATAAGTCAAAATATTTATAATTCACGATACACTTAATTCTTTCCAGTTGAAAGGCAGAATGACTGGTTGTATTTAAAAAAAAAAAAAATCAGCCTTACATTGAATTCCAGAAGCACACATAAAACCTAAGGGGACAGAAACATTGAAGGTACAGTAGAAAAAGATTAGTCAGGAAAACATTTTTTTTTTTTTCAGGAAAATTTTTTAAAAAGATGGGGTAGCTTTCAAAATAATTGTTAAGTAAACTTCAATAACTGGTAAGCAAAAAGCATTATTAGGGATAAAGAAGTCAGAACATGTGGTGATTTACCAATAGCTGTATATCAACTACTGTTGTATGCATGTAAGTATTAACTTGTTTAAACCTCATTTAAATCCAACAGGTAGGCAGTATTTATATTTCCATTTTTTAGGTGAGGAAATGGAGGGATGGAGGTTAAATAATTTGCTTAAGATCACACAGATTGTAAGGAATAAGATTAGGATTGAAATCCAGAAGCCAATTTGTCCCCAGAGTCTATCCACCTAATAAAAGGCTTAGTATACTAGAAACTTTTAATGGCCTCAAGTATATAAAGGGAAATTTGATAAAACTACAGGGAGAACTAGACAAATAAAAAAAAATGATAAAAAGAGATTTCAGTAGCTTTCTAAATTATTAGAAGATTAAGCAAGTGAAAAATTCGCAAGATGAAGAATTGAACAACACAATTTAAAAGTTTGATTTAACAGAAATTAATACACTCTGTGCTCTTTATCAAAACTTTTTAAAGGCAAGGATAATACATTTGTTATCTGCTGCTGACTAACAAATTATTCTAAAACATAGTGGCTCAAAAAAACATGATTTTATATCACATTTCCTGTGGGTCAGGAATTCAGGTATGGTTTAACTGAGCGCTCTGGCTCATGGTGTCTTGAGGTTTCAGTCAGGATGATGGTCTCATCTCAAGGCTTGACTTGGGGATGATCCACTCCAAAATCACTTGTAGTTTTTATCAAGATTCAGTTCCTCCTGGGTTGTTGGACTGAGGGCCTCAGTTCTTCCTGGCTGTTAGCTGGCGGCCTCCCTCAGTTCTTTGCTATATAAGCCTTCTCATGGGCAAACTGATAGCAAGGTAACTGGCCTTCCTCAAAGACTAAGAGAGGCAGAATGAGAAGGAGAGTGGGAGGAAAGAGAGAAGGGGGAGTGGGGAGAGAAGCTAGTTACTTCATAATCTAATTTTAGAAGAGACAGCCATTCCTTCTGTCATATTCTATTTGTTAGAAGTGAATCACTAAGTTCAGCCAACCCTCAAAAGAAGGGGATTTCATAAGGGTGTGAATATCAGGATGTGGTGGTTATTGGGGACCGTCTTAGAGGTTGTCTAGCGCAGGTTATAAACACAAAATACAGGACAGTAGTTTGGAGTGGGGAGAAGCAGGATTATAAGAGGAGCATAGAAACTGGTGCAACTATGTTGGCATTGGCATATTTCTGAATTGAATGATTGAATTGTATGTGTCCATTTTGGTACGCTTTATAACTTTAGAGATATAGTGCCATTTTCTTTTGTATGTATCAAATATCACATATTTTTTTCAAAAAGAAAGATAGTGGTCATTTTCTGAAACAAAACAAATCTGTACCTGGTCAAGACTGACCCTTGATAAGTTTAGATTCTACTGAAAAGTAACCATTGCATTTTATCTGATTTATGAGTCTTTGGGGAAGTTTGCTTCATTCCTCCAAACCTCAGATTATATATATACATTGGATAGTGCATTTTAATTCTGTCTTTAAAGTAAAATGTTCATTAATTCATTTTAAACTATAGTTAATTCACATAAGCCTCCAAAATTTTCACATAAAAGGCACTCTACAAACTTACAAATAGAAAAAATATTTTGTGGTTTTTTGCTCCCATGAATTCAGGCAAATGTGAGCTTTTTGCTTGAATTTTTCAGGTAGTAAACTCAAGTCTTTGCTGTAAATGTGACCTCTAAATGTTAGAACTACTGCAAACAGAAGAACTTGGTTCCATCATTTTTATATGTAGCATATTTCTTTCCTGCCCACCCCCTTGCCTGGTATTATCAGAAATAGAGTTTGATAACATGAATCAAGCTAATAACATTAGCTTATGACTGATTACCTGTCCAGTTTGGCCTCAGATGAAAATTCTGAGCAATTAATTTTAATCTTATGATAACTCTCATGGGACTGTAAACCATTCTCCTTAATTTCAATACAACAGTTTCCAACTTAAATACATATGCAATAATCAGGAAAATCTTTTACTATGAAAAGAGTATAAGTACCGCAACTAAAATTTTCTACAAATAACATTAAATTTTTAATTAATTTTTATTGCTCCTTTTCAGTTAAGATAAACTATGCAGTGGTTCTTTGATTTTCAATTCATATTATTCTGAATGTCTCTTACTTGGTATTTCAAGAGAGCTGCATTGTTTGAGGCTAATCGAAGATTCTGCAAAAGTATACATTACAAAAATAATTTAAGATCACTATAAAAATTTTAAGCAATACAACTATATATAAGAAGTAATAATTAAAATCTACATAAACCACCCCTCAGCTCCTAATCATACTTCCCTAAGGTAACCAATTTTACAAATTTGATATGTGTCTTTATAGAAATTTTCTATTATTAAAAACATATGTGCATGCAAACACATACACATTTTAAAATGAGAGTGTAGTATAATTATTGTCTAAAAATTTGCCTTTTCATATTTTTCATTTAATATAACAGCCATCTTTAAAAGATACAAGGTAAAGTTCTGCATGACTTACTCTTTTATATGGTGTATAGAAATTTCATATCTGGATGTATAATAACTTAACTCTTCCTATTGATGCTCACTTAAAATATTTTATTATTTATTTTTTAGTTTTAGAAACTGCCACAATAAACATTTTTGGCAGTGGAATTATTCTACTAATTAAAATAAATTATTAAAAGAGTAATATATCAGAGGTTATTATTTAAAATTTTTGTGTATTCTCTTAATTGTATCTTTCAAGATTTCCACTGACAGGTACCATTTCACACCACTGCTCTTTTTTTTAAAAAAAAATTATTTATTTTTGGCTGTGTTGGGTCTTTGTTGCAGTGCGCAGTCTTTCTCTAGTTGCGGCGAGCGGGGGCTACTCTTTGTTGCTGTGCGTGGGCTTCTCGTTGCGGTGGCTTCTCTTGTTGTGGAACATGGGCTCTAGGTGCACAGGCTTCGGTAGTTGTGGCATACAGGCTCAGTAGTTGTGGCTCGCGGGCTCTAAAGCGCAGGCTCAGTAGTTGTGGTGCACAGGCTTAGTTGCTCCGTGGCATGTGGGATCTTCCCGGACCAGGGCTTGAACCCGTGTCCCCTGCATTGGCAGGCAGATTCTTAAACACTGTACCACCAGGGAAGTCCCTCATAGCACTGCTTTTAATAGTGGATGTGATAATTCTTTAAATTTGGGTCTCAATGTAAGGTTACAAATCTTGATTTTAATTTTCAGTTGTTAATTCAATTATAATTACATGTTAGCTAAAGTGTTCATAATAGTATGCCAATTTCAACTGAAATGAACAGCTTAAAAATAACAAAGTTCATCTTAAATATTTTATCTCTTTTAGCATAAAAACTATAATATGGTAGTGTGAATATGTTTTCTCTGACAGTTTTGTAAATTATGATAAAGAATTTGCGTTTTGAAAAATAATGAGTAGCATCTTAATTAATTGCAATGTGTCTTTTGCAAAGAGCTTGAGGCCTAATTAGTTAAAATCTCACATATGTATTTTCAGCATGAGAATTCTATCAGAAGCTACAAACTGCTTATCCATTTTGGTTTCAACCGTGTTTGTCAGTTTAGTTTTCCCTGAGGAATGGGGAATGAAACAACTCTCTTTCTAGCAAGTTGTCTCACTAGGTTGGTTAGTGCTTAGTAATACAGATTGGCAGAGCCTGTAATCAGCCTGCCTATATGGGTTAATAAAGGAATTTTGTGTTTTAGTGGAAACTCAGTAGGTGTTCATTTGGAAGACTATCATGATGTTCAAAACAATTAGAAATAGGATTCTCTCTTAATTCTTCGGTTTACCAGTGATTGGAAGGTAAGGTCACCTAAGCAGAGCTGACAGGTAGTGCTGTTGGGATTTGTTCTCCTTTCAGGAGAAAAACACATTAGTGTATTTCTTGGCAGCCTCCTCCTTTTTAATGTAAATCTAAGATTGGAAGCATTTTAGAATATAGTATGCTTCAGGACTTTGTCATTACCTGTAAACTGCCTTCTGTCTGCTCTAACCCTTTGCCCTTCTTGATTCAACCATATGGCTCTAGAAGAATCCCACTTCTGCTCTTCAGAGTCCAGCACACAGCTGTATGCCAACCCTCAAAATGAGCAGTTCAGGTTTTATGTTCTGGTAAGGTCAATTTCCATTTCCTACAGCTGTTTCTTCTTTTATGGGGAGAAAAAGAAAACTAAAATATTTTTCAAAATATTTTTCTGTCACTCATGTGAGACATGATGCATTTTCTCTGAGAAGGTGCCCACATTTTCCACCAAGCTCTGCTGCTGCCTTGTGATTTTTTCTTGGGTTGAACCATTCTACTCTTCTTTGTAGGCTGCTGTGTAGGAAATGAAGTCGTCACACTCTACACAGCATCTCTGATGCTTTATTTATTTCACTTTGTAACGCTGCAGGCAGGGTATGTTGATGGCATTACACTGAAAATGTCTTGAATCTTTGCTGTGGGGAGATAGGTTTCAGGTCAACTCCAAAGAAAGAATTGACTACTGTCACAAGAAAGGATTTGAAAGAAAAAAAAAAAGTCCCGTTTATTTCCTGAGTCCTCAGAAATTGCAAATCCTCAGTGAGAATGCACCAGCAGAGGACACTGTTGTGGCCATGAAGAGGTCAGAGTAGCGGGATGAGGCATTCTGCAGCTGCCTGCTCTAAACTAACATAAGAGGCATCGTCAAGATCTTTCCTAGAAATGAATGACAGGTCTTGGTGGCTAAAAACACAACTTGGAGCCATGGAAAAGCAAATCCTAAGAATTTCCTTTTTTTTTTTTTTTTTTTTTCCAGTTCAAAATTTTAATCAAGTGCTTGGTTGAATATATATATAAGGCACTATTGGCAGATGTTACAAAGTTAAGAGAGATAGTGGTTTACTTTGCACAGTAGCAAAATCAGGGCTCAGATCTTGGCAGGATGTAGAATGGACCAGGTCCAAAAAAATAAAGCTGAAGAGAGGTCAATGAAAGGCCTTGCATGTGTGTTAAAAAACAAAACAAAGCAACAACAAAAACAATCAGCTACACAAGCTGGGCAGGGGGTGAGAGGTGGAAAAAGACATGTAAAAAATTATTTTTTTTACCGAGATACTATTGACATAACATTATATTAGTTTTAGGGGCACAACATAATGATTTATGTAAGTATTATGAAACAATCAACACAATAAGTTTAGTTAACATCCATCACCACAAATAGTTACAATTTTTTGTGTGTGTGATGAGAGCTTCTAAAATCTACTTTCTTAGCAACTTTCAAATATACAATACAGTATTGTTAACTAGTCACCATGCTGTACATAACATCCTCACATCTTATTTATCTTGTAACTAGGAGTTTGTACCTTTTAACCACCTTTACCCATTTCGCCCATCACCCAACTCCCCACCTCTGGCAACCATCAATCTGTTCTCTGTACCTATGAGTTTGTTTTTTTGTTTTTTTAAGATTCCACATATAAGTGAGAGCATAGAGTATGTGTCTTTCTCTGTCTGACTTATTTAACTTAGCAAAATGTCCTCAAGGTCCATCCATGTTGTTTCAAATGGCAAAATTTCTTTCCTTTTTAATGGCTGAATAATATTCCATTGTGTGTGTGTGTGTGTGTGTGTGTGTGTGTGTGTGTAATGGAATATTTTCTTTTTTTTTTTTTTTGGTTTGTACATTGCCTATTATTAACACATGGAAATATAGACATGAACTTCCATTAAATTCAAAGCATTTTTCTCCTCCTTTCTCATTGTTCTCCAGGTTTTTCTTTTTTTTTTCTTTTTTTTTTTGTATCTATTTTTTTTTTCTTCCACGCACACACACTGTATTTTATTTTTACAAGAGATAAATAGACTGACACCAAGCATTGTACATGGATGACCACAACAAAAGCAACAATGATTGCAATTACCAAACACGAAACACACTCATACTATGTCATAATATTGACATTCAGTCCAGTAATCCTCCACTGTAACAGCTCCTTTACTTTGCAGTGAAAATTGATTTGTATATTCTTTGCCTCAGAGTCCTTGTGGGATTTTTTTTTTTTTAATTCAGACAGAAAGTCACAAAAATTATACTCATCCTCATCAGTTCACTTTGATTCATAATCAGAGCCCTCAACCAAGAGAGGAGCATCTCAGCTCAGGCAGCACTGAACCATAGCAGTAAAGGAAATGCAAATGAAGATCCTGAGATCTTAGAATGCGAATCTAAATTAGACCATAACAGTATCTCTTGGCCACAATATCAAGGACCACAATTCCTTGGTGAGCAAGATTTAAGTTTGATATCAGAATCTACTCTATGTATGTTTGATCTATTTATATTTCTGTCTATCTGAGGGAATTGGGAAATAAAGTGGAATTATTCTCACTATAATGATTGTGTTCAGTAAGTCTTAATACTTTTCTCAAGTTCCTAGTGTCTCAAGTCGGTGACTTTCCAGGTATTGTCATACGTAAGACATATAACTGGGGGGACCCTACTTACGTCAGATAAAATTATGGTGCCAAGAAGGAGAATATCCATTATCCTTTACAAAGCCTTTTTTTCTTTCAGGGTGTGCTACATATACACTTATGATTATTTGTCAGTAACAGGAAAAAAAAAGAGGTATAATTTTGAAATATCTGAAAGTACTGGTTATTTTAATTGCTAGAATTTTCCAAGTTTAATGTTTGTATGAAAAACAGAAGGTTTTCTGCTTACCTTAATACTTCTCACAGCAATTTAAATCTCATATAGATTGTCACCAAATCTTCAAATGCAACTCATCCCTTACTAGCACAATGGGAATTGTTAACTGCAGTCAGCCAAGTGGCTGTAATTATTGATTAATCACCAGGTGTAACGAAGACTTCTAGGCTCACAAGAAAGACTGTTGTGTTAGTGAAGAAGTTTGTTTTTGAAAAAATGTCGTTTGCATTAAATATTTAATGTGCTCTCTTACTAAATGGTCGTTTTGCACTTCTTGTGTGTTACCTGGGAACTGAGGATCTAGCACCATCTGCAGGCAAAACTCTGCTAATTTCATCTGGCGGTAGAAACAATTTTTAAAAACTTTACAGCTGAGTTTGAAATTGTTTTCACAGTGATGGACAAGACTGTCCTTACAAAAAAAATATAAATTGAAATGTCATCTAGTTTGTCTCCCCTTTCTTTTGTTCTCACGGAGCATCCATAGTTGCTATTTAAGAAGTAAATAGAAGGTGTTATCAGCTTAACACTGGCAAACCGCTTAGAATCAGCTTGGCACACATGGAGCTCACAAATTTTAGTCATTATATGTCTGCCACTTTTAGCCTTTTTAGGCTGGTTCTGAATAACTGTTTGCCAGAGTTGATTTAGAATTTGCATTCACTTATTTTATCTTGCTTTTAACGTACATATTGTTTAATCAATGCTTTTTAAAAGTAAATTCTTTAATCAGGGAACAAGAAACGCCAATATACAGTAATCATTGGAAAACCTAAAATAAGGGAAGTCTACCTGTCATCTTTTTCTCAGCTGGTTCCAAAAATTCATTATTAGCAACAAAAAACATATAATAAAACCCATGTACTGGGCATTTATTAGATGACAGTCATTGTGAAAAATTATTTATAATTATCTCATTTTAAATTTAAAATTACCTAGTAATCCTCTGAAGTAAGTATTATTTATTCCTATCTTACAAATGAAGGAATTAAATACAGAGGGAGGTAAATCTCTCTATGCAAGTCCCTATAACTGGGAAGAGGTGGAATGAAGATTTGGGGTTGAATTAAAACCTAGGTCTTCCCAACACTAGAGGGCCAAAGAAAGAATAAGAATATTTGATAACTCAAGCATTTCATTTAAATGTTAACATGAATAAACACAAAATAGCCAATCATATTAAACAAGGTTTAAGACCTGAATTCTTTTTTGGAAAATGACTTATAAGGTAAACATTGAAAGTTACACATTTTAAAGTACTTTTGCTTAAAATCTTGAACACTCATTATCTTCAAAATATTTTCCAAATAGATTTTGGTTAAAAAAATTTTCAAGTTAATAGATGTGAAAATATAACCAAGAAGTAAGAAAAAAATAAATTTCTTCATAAATTTATCAAATTACTTGCTTTTCAAAACTCACATTATATTTCTAAAACACTACTTCCACTTGCACGAGTCATTAGCTTTCATAAGGAGTGCTTTTATATAAAATCTGTAAACTAAACTATAACATTTCTTCATTATTAGCATATTCAGGTCCATTAAATCTATTATAAATGCAAAGTCTACTGATTAATATTTTAATTGTAGCTTGGGATTCTTGGTGTGGATCTAGGAAATATTTATGAAGATTTTAAAGTATTGGTTTAGACATGTCAGAATAAATCCTTGAGCTATTATAACTTTTTAACCATAAAAAGTGTACACTGAAGATCAGCTTAGTAAAGCTACTGATAAAATTGCAATGTTGTATACTGAGCAAAGGAAGCAGAAACAGTTTAAAAATTATAGCTATTTCATTTAACTATTTTTGTAGGAATTTCAATTCTAATTATTAACTTTAAAAAAGTATTCACTTTTATCTAGAGTACTTTTTTCTTTCTAGTATTCATATTTTCACAGCAGCTTAAAAATTTAAGCACACACTAATTGTCAAAGGTTTATTTTGCATTTATATTTCTGTATTTTTGGTAATAAAATAAAACATAGTAAAACATGTTATATTCTCTTAAATGATTCTTTAAAACTACCTTTCAGCAAATATGAAATGATAAACTCTCTTTAATTGTGACATTGAATGCTATTACTTAAAAAGAGTCTTATCAAAGTTAGCAATAATTTCTAATAATGTCTTACTTTATCTTATAATTTTAGACATGGCTTAGAAATGCTTAGTCTTTCCACTTAAAAGAACAAAATGAGTTTTGTAAATTTACATGATTTGAAATAGGCATGTTCAAATTAAAATGTTTTTTGAAAAAGATAATGAAAAGTTTGAGGTCAAATATAAGATAGTAGAGAAAAGGAAGTTTTATAACTCTAGTTAACGTATAATTATTTTCATCTTTGAGACAGATCTTTCAATTATTTGTATATTCCCTGTTGACATTCCCACTTCCTCAACAATCATGTCATTTAAATTTTCTTTTATTAAGCATCCAATTCTCTTTTGATATTTATAGAAGGATTTGATTTTGTGATAGTTTCTCTCTTGCTTCTGCACCAAAACAGATCACGGTACTGAAAGAACGGATAAATAAAAGACATTTTCACGTAAACACAATGACTAAGCAAGTCCTTTAAAACACCCAATTACATTATTTCTTCCCCTCTGTCCAGAAATGGTACAGGTCAGAGCAGCAGAAAGAGTAGAGGTGAAAAATAAACAGATGATACTAAGTATGGTGTTTTTATCAGTGAAAAGTAATAGCTTTATCTCTGGAATACAGTCCAAAGCAATAAGATGCAGAACTTTTAGTATGTCTTGTGTTAGCTCACTTTCGTCCCTTTGGCACCACTGTCACTTCCTTCTAAGGCTAGGGTCTACATTTTCCAGAATCCCCTTCTCTGTGTGGTTCTGGGTTAGAGTTCACCAATGAAAAAAACTTTCTAGAGAGTTAGAAGATGGAAATGAATAGGAAGCCATTATTTTTTTCAGAGGTGTTTGCAGCTAGATGCTTGGAAACAGGCTGACATCTTCATTCTCAATCTCTGACCTTCAGCAGCTGCTTTCCTGACCTCTACCCTATCCTCCCCCATCTACCCCAGCTCTTCCAACAGTCCTGAGAGTCCCTAATTCTGCATTAACACTTTATATCTGGATACATCAAATGGCTTCTGTTATGCTGACTGATCCCTGATGATAAAGACACCATCGCAATAAGGACTGGGAAAATATTCAGTTTATTAAATATTGTGAATGTCAGGAATATCAGAAACATCGTTTCAATATGTAAATATTAAATCACATTTCAAAGTAAATTTTTGATTATCTGGATTTCTTCTTTGTTTTTCTCTAACAACTAAGACCAGTCTATATTTATTAGTTTCTTCGGCCTTTAAAATAGCTTTAAAAATGATGTTCAAATAAACTTCAAGTAGTTAACTTCAGTTTTTTCTGAATAAAAATTGCCATTCTTACACTTGATATTACTCAATGGTGTTTTATCTGTAGTAGGAAGAGGGAAATCAAGTTTCAAAAAATATTAAAAAGCCAGTTAACTCTGACTCATTATTTGCTACCTCCTTCCCCTTGACATGATACATAAAGCTCTTTCAGGTTCTGTGTTTGCCACTAGAGACTAAGTACTGCTTTCATAAAACTGAGATCTAATCAAGATCATATTTAAATGTCAAAACAGTTGTGACTGAATGGGGCTTGGATACTACATGACTCCATCTTGGCAGAATTACATTCAAGAAACATCCATGCTCAATAAAACCAAATAAAAATTTTTATATCCTTCAGGAAACGACTTTTGATATTCATAACACATTGCAACATTTCTCTCAAGTCTCTTTGACCATCCTTGCCCTTCTCCACCTCTCTCTATTCCTCTAGTCAATGCAACTACCAACAAACTTACATAGTATTTTCTACATACCAGGCACTGTTCTAGGTACTTCACATATATTAACATATTTAATCCTTACAACAACCCCATGATTAGGTGTTACTATTAGCTCCATATTACAGATGAAAAAAATTAAGGCTCAGGGTGGCGTACCTTGCCCAAGGTCACAGAGCAAACAAGTGGCAGGGATATGGTAAGTACACTTAGCAGCTAGGCAGCAAGTTATGAAACCTCTCAAAGCTGTTCATCAACCCACCCTCTTTAGCACCATCCTTCCCCATTTCCTCTTTCTTTGTGTCTTTTGTTTCTAGCCAGTAATTCTTGGTCTCTTTTATTGAAATTCTAGCAATCCATAAGAATTTGGGAGAGCAGGTTATAGTAAAGCAGGACATGTGGTCCTTGGGCTAGTCTTTCTGTTTTGTTTTCCTTCTCCTTCCCCATGACCTTCTGTTCTTTCTTTCCTTAATATGGTTCCAGATGCAGTCTCAGAAGCAACATTAATGGGGATGAGGATGATCCGCTATTAAAACATGAGGAAGGATTCATGCAGTAAAGAAATGCATAAAAAATAGAATATAGAGAAGTAACCTAGTTTAGTCTGTCAAAGTGGAGTTAAAAGCTTTTGAGGGTTTTCTGTGCCATAAAAATCTCAAATAAAATAAAATAAATTATATTTAGGCTGCCTTCAAACCCAGGTAACTCAAACTTTTATATTTATTTTTCTCAACAATAGCTGATCAAATAGTTACTCAGTAACTTTTGTTTCCTAGTTTTCAAACTATAATACTATTATAATCCTGTTTTGTTCAAAATGGGGGACATATCCTTCCAGGATGAACACGAGTGCTAGAAGAAAAACATATATATACATCCACTTTGCCTCTAAGCCAGACTGATTGAGTATCTTGCTTCAGGAAGAAAATTCCTTATCATTTTTCAAAATATAATACTCCAGCATACTTTGATATTCATGACCCTTGGGTTTTTTGAAGTGCTAAATAGCATATAATTGTGTTTTTTTTTAAGATTTTTTTTTTTTGGATGTGGACCATTTTTAAAGTCTTTATTGAATTTGTTACAATATTGTTTCTGTTTTCTGTTTTGGTTTTTTGGCCACAAGGCATGTGGGATATTATTTCCCTGACCACGGATGGAACCTGCATCCCCTTCACTGGAAGGCGAAGTCTTAACCACTGGACCACCAGGGAAGTCCCTGTAATTGCTTTTTTTTTTTTTTTAACATCTTTATTGGAGTATAATTGCTTTACAATGTTGTGTTAGTTTCTGCTTTATAACAAAGTGAATCAGTTATACATATACATATGTTCCCATATCTCTTCCCTCTTGCATCTCCCTCCCTCCCACCCTCCCTATCCCACCCCTCTACGTGGTCACAAAGCACCGAGCTGATCTCCCTGTGCTATGCGGCTGCTTCCCACTAGCTATCTATTTTACATTTGGTAGTGTATATAAGTCCATGCCACTCTCTCACTTCGTCCCAGCTTACCCTTCCCCCTCCCCATATCCTCAAGTCCATTCTCTAGTAGGTCTGTGTCTTTATTCCCGTCTTACCACTAGGTTCTTCATGACCTTTTTTTTTTTTAATTAAATGTAATACAGATTAACTTTAAGAAAATTTTGGACAGTTCTGCTGCAACTGTTTTTTTTTTTGTGATCGTTAGAGTCACCCTGGTATATGTAGGAATTAGGACTGAAAAAGTATCTTGGCTATTGATATTTAGAAATTTAAGATTGGAAATCTAAAAAATTCAGTTTCATTTTATAAGTACTGATATGATCACAGAAACTTTTAAAATAGATATTTACATAGCACTGGCTTTGTAAGTTAAGTGTGGGGCAACTTCAGAAACTGCAAGAAAGCCTTTCTTCTTCCTTTGCTTTCTTGATTTTCCAAATACAAATAAATCCTAATTGTAATGATATGAAGAGTTTTTTATTGCTTTCCCTGAAATGGATTTTAATAGGGAGTAAATGAAGAGAGAGAACTACTATCAGGGAAAAGGATGAGGATATTCATTCAAGGCTTCAGTGGCATATGATCCACTGAAAATGTTTAGAAACACGTCCCCACCAAAATCAATGAAGTTGTGATTCATTGATATAAAAGTGGGGAATTTTTTTTAAAGGGTGAAGGTGGTCTTTTTACCTCGTATTTGACCAAATATTAATTATTGGTGTCTTAAATCCATATTGTGAGATATTTGCTTTCTTTCAGCTCTGGTGCCATGATATATTGCATTATGTTTGATGGTTGTTATCTACACACTGAAATTCCTTAAGTGCACATCAAAATTTTGAATCATAAGATAACTCTATAATGACACAAGAATGATATTACTTTTAGTTTTGGAGGCAAATAGTAAAATCTTGTATGTTTTCTATTTTGGAAGTAAAAGAAAATAAAACATTAACAGATAGGTAAAAATCACTAAGTAGAATATCTGAGTAGATGGCATATGTCGATATCTAATATATACTTTGTTTAAAATGTAAAATACCTGTATTTTCTTTTCACATTTGACTCCAGTATATCCAGTGCGGCAAGAACATATGTTGGGGAGTATGCATCTGCCTCCATAAAGACACTTTTGATAGCAAATTGCTGCAATACACAAGTTTTTACAGTTACCACCTTTTGACACAAATGCTTGTGACATATTCTATTCCAATGGTCTGAAGCCATTCAGCAACTTGACTATAAAAATAGTCATAAGAATCTATGAATGACCAATTGCACTCCTATATTTCTGCAACCAGCGTGCAAACACACACATATATACACATATCAAAAGACAAAACACCCGCAAACTCAACACAACAGTTTCAATATTTTATAAAGATATTATTAAAGCAAACAAAATTTTCATTGGCTACATTTTAAAGTATTTAAAATATGTCTTTTTGTTTTCTATAGAGAGAAGATTCGAATCAGTAATATAAGATCACATTCATAATTTGCTTTTTAATAAAAATATTTTTAGCAAAAATTTAAAAGGGACAATTCAGTACTGACCAAAGTATGGAAAAACAGACAATTTTATATACTATCAATGGAAGTTTAATGTGAAACAACTCTATTGGAAGCTTCCTAAAGATCTTCACACTGTCTGTACTAGAAATTTCTTCTTTAAAATCTCTCTCTATGCAATTTTTAAATACCTATATCTATTTATCTTTTGTCTTCTTTCTTTTTCTCTTTCTTTCTTTCTTTCTTTCTTTTTCTCTTTCTTTTTTTCTTTCTTTCTTTCTTATCTACCTACCCACCTACAGAGAAAAATGCTTATAATAGTAACAATTTGTAAATAACAGAAATGTTCAATATGAGAGGAAATGTCAAGTGAATTATAGTATTTATATTATGGAATTTAATATATCGTTTAAAATTACATCTTTAAGGACATGGAAATGCTTTTAAGTAATATTGACTAAAAAATAGGAATATAAAATTATATACAATACAGTTTTTTTCATGGGAGAGGTATCTCTTTCAAGAGCTCATATTGGAAGCTTGCATAATTCAAGAATAATATTCCCTTTAATATAAATGCGACATTGAAAGGTGTGTTTTCATCAGAGATATTGTGTATGGCTGAGCAGGTTATGTAATGCAGAAGGTTCCACAGCTAAGGAAGCACTGTTCATATCACAGACATCATAGATTCAAATATTTATTACAACAATTTTCCAGAAGATGGCAGTAAGACATCTTGTATAAATAACATCATCAATATTTAGACTGTTTCCAGACAGATGGAAGTAAAGCATTTTGAGGAAGGGGACTTTAAAAAATTCACATAAAGGTGCAAGGTGCAAACACAAGGTGCAAAAACAGGGTGCACATCTTCAGGCTGTGCTCAGAGTACCTTAATCCACAATTACTGGAGCATATTTCCACATTAATGTGCTTTTAGCATCTTATCATTCTCTCTCATGTTCCATAAAAACTCTCTCCAGAATGAGTAGCCCAAACTGAAGTTGCTAGTTCTTTTTTCTAGCATTTTATCACATCTAACTTTCAATGAGAATTATTTATTTTTGAGCACATAATTCTTATGTAAGTACTAGTACTTAATGAATTCTTTGAAAATATTTTCCTAGGATGAGAAATGTGTAAATTATAATAGCAATTACTAATAAAGTCTAAGAGTCATAAAAATTATATGCAGAATTTCTGATACATGAAAAGCAGAGCAGGTATTTCTAGTAAAAAGGCACAGTCATTTTACAATTGTGCTATTTCAGTTTATAATACACTTGGATCACCAGTTTTGATATTATGTAATTACTGAGCATTTGAAAATATTTTGAGGAGATTTTCTGTTTTTCCCATTGAGTTATTAATCTTTGTTAATATTTTAACATGTTATTTCAAGTTTTCATAAATTTCAAAATTGCATTAAATTTGATTTTCCTTTATACCCTGTGATCCCATCTATGTAAAAATTTATGACTAAAACTGAAATAACTAAAATGCTAAAATCAAGGCAGAAACTAGTTCTGGGTGGTGGAATTTGGAGTGATTAATTTTTAAAAACTTTTTCATATTTTCTATAATTTCCATGTTAGATATATACCTACCTTATAATATGGAAAAACATTTAAACTTATATTAAAACCTTCTTTATCCAATTACCCCTTGGATGAAAATAGTCAAAAGATACAAACTTCTAGTTATAAGTTAAATAAGTACTAGGGATGTAACATACAACACAATAAATATAATTAACAACGCTATACATTATATATGAAAGTTT
This sequence comes from Balaenoptera acutorostrata, assembly GCF_949987535.1. NCBI lineage: Eukaryota > Metazoa > Chordata > Mammalia > Artiodactyla > Balaenopteridae > Balaenoptera > Balaenoptera acutorostrata. Next base: position 67,438,230 of record NC_080070.1, read on the forward strand.
TTTTTTTTAATGCTCCCTTCTCTTCACCTTACATTTTTTTTTTAATTTTTATTTTATTTATTTATTTATTTATTTTATGGTTGTGTTGGGTCTTCGTTTCTGTGCGAGGGCCTTCTCCAGTTGCGGCAAGTGGGGGCCACTCTTCATCGCGGTGCGCGGGCCTCTCACTATCGTGGCCTCTCTTGTGGAGCACAGGCTCCAGACGCGCAGGCTCAGCAATTATGGCTTACGGGCCTCGTTGCTCTGCGGCATGCGGGATCCTCCCAGACCAGGGCTCGAACCCGTGTCCGCTGCATTGGCAGGCAGACTCTCAACCACTGCGCCACCAGGGAAGCCCTATATGAAAGTTTTAAGACAGTAAAAGTTCTCATCACAAGGAAAAAACATTTTTTTCTATTTCTTTAATGTTGTAGCTATATGAGGTGATGGATATTCACTAAACTTATTGTGGTAATTATTTCAAGATTTATGTAAGTCAAATCGTTATGCTGTATACCTTAAACTTACACAGTGCAGAATGTCAATTATATTGCAATAAAACTGGAGGAAAAAGAAAGATCTTTTAAAATTAAAAAAAAAAAACCTTCTTCAGTCCACCTAAGAGAACTTCACTGGCAACCCACAGACTGTAATTTGGAGTTATCTATGTCACACAAAATGTTAATATAATATACCATACTTTCTTTTTTAAAATGGGTATAGAAATGGATGATATCCTTTTATTTCTAAAACTTTCTTTTTAATGGATCAGCATGCTGGGATTTATTTTACCCTATATATTTCTCCTAAAGCTATACTTTGTTTGATAATTATAATAGATTCAAATTCAGAACATAGATTAGAAAGCAAATTCTGTAGCCTTATGTATTTGACACTGTGCTCCTTCCCATGTCGTAGGACAATGGCATATGCTAGGAGCAATACACTCACCACCATTTTTACATTTCTGAAAGCAGATAGCTGCAAATAGAGAAATAAACAAGTTAATAATTTAATTTACTAGTCAAATCCTATCATAAACCATAAAAATTTTCATTAAAAAAAGAGAAACAGTTAAAAATCAATGATTAAAGGATCTTTTCCCTTAAAGCTTTTCCCCAATTGTTAGATATTTATGTTGCTTCTCATTTTACACTTTGGCCAATACATTATAATAGCTGCTAATTTTAAATAATAATTTATAAAAAGAAAAAAAATGAAACATTTGAATGAGGAGAGCTGCCATCATCTCAAAAACTAGCAAGACTTGAAAGCAGTGGTACCCCATCTCAGGAGGTTCTGAATTGGTCTGAGATGGGACCAAGGAATCAGTAATTTTTTAAAAACCTTCCCCTGACTCCTACTTAATACTGAGAGACCAGGACTTAAAGACTTGTCATTTATCCTGGCAATCGTAGTGAACAGACTGGAAAATACAGGATATCCTCTGCCTCCACTAACCTGAAAGAATGAGTTCAGAGGACTTGGCATTTTACTCTTTCTATTTCAAAAAGATATATTCTAAAGTAGGAACAAATAAAAAAAATAAAAACAAGGAAACAGAAAGCAAGGAAAATGCTCTTTGTCTGAAACTCTGCTTTATGTTCCCATGTGGACTTTAGCATTTTAAGAGTATTTCTCTTACGTGTGTTGCATTGTTTCCCTGTCCAGCCAGAAGGACAAGAGCAAAGGTTTGGTCCCATGCACTTACCTCCATTAATGCGTATGGAATCACAGATACCTTAAGGTAAAGGGATGAAATATCAGTTCTTAAATATCAGTAGTTCTGCTGTTTAATATGTTTGCTTTACATGTAGTTGGCAAACACATTTAGTAGTGTCTTACTTTTTTGGCATTTCCTACCAGTGTATCCTTGAGGACAGGCACACACATTATTTCTCATGCAGTGACCACCATTCTTACAGGGAGGGTGACAGATAGCTAAAGGAACACATGGCAGCAATCTGTGAATATCACATATTCAATTATTATATATTACATATTGCATCATGTGCTTATTATCTATGGGGACATAAGGCAGAGAAATGTGTTATTAAAATAAAAGATCACCACTGCAAGTCATTAAAACCGTCCTTTCTAAGTCATAAAATACAATGCTTATAGCTGTAAGTTGCTAGTGGGTTAGCACAATTTGAAATGTATTGGTGAATTATGAAATGTGTTGTTCATAACCAGTGGAGCCTTCAGTATTAGAGTGCACATAGAGTGAAATGACCTGGGCCAAACCAAGAAAATAAGTCAAAACCGAGCTCAAAATAAGAATATCTGTTCCTGTGGAAATTAGAAAAACTCAACATTGGTCACATGATGTTTAGAAAAAACTTTAAAGTTAACTTTTGGATACCTACTGAGGTCACGAAGGCAGAGCTTTATATGTGACTTATTCCTGTGAATGCCTGGCGAAAAATCTTTTTAACAATAAATCTTTGGCTTTGTCAGGAATATTTGTTGGATAATCCTGAATATGCTGTACTAGTATCTTGTATGTATGTGATTCTGTTCCATGGAGTTCAGAAGTTAATGTTTATAATCTTTTATGAGAGGATTTTTGTTGCTTCATATTTCTTACGGATATGACAATTAAATGCAGTTATTTAAAAAACAATAATACATAGGCAAACCTGCCTATAAATTTTTAAATTTAATTTTCCTTAAATGATGATTAAGTGGATTTTAGTTTGTGTTTTAAAAGTGAATGTCAAACTAACTGGTTTTGTTAATAGGGCCTTGGTAGACAGACTCCCAATTTGAATTAGATCCATCTTTAATAGCTGCTTTTTAAATTTCCAAACACTAAGAAAACTTCAACTGATTTCAAATAGATTAATAAGTGAAAATAATGAAGCACTTTATGTATAAAACCAATATTAACTGAATGTTTCAGCAAATGGATAATTTCCACTATTTTAGACTGAGCCTTTTCTGGTTAATGATTGAGTTTACTTTCTCTGGCATTTTTATTGGTACTTTTTATTATGGAGAAATGCTCTTACATTTTCTGCTTCATAATCTTTATACAGTTTAAGATTATTTCTATTTATTAAGAAAGGTGTATTCTTTCCATTGCAAAAGCACCGTGGGAAATACCTGTGGTTAGAAATTTAAAACTTAAAAATGAAAAGAATAAAAGACCCTTTTATAATGGGTAGCCTTGTTATAATCAATACTCATCTACTCTACAAAACTTGAGTATAGAGATAAATACTACATGTATACAGAAAAGTATATATAATTAAAGTAATATAGAGAAATGACATAAAACTTGGGCTCGGTCATGCCCACCCCAATCACATTTTAAGAAAAGGAGGTTTAGGGGAAAACCCACTTTCATGTATATATTCATGAGATTCTCCAGGCCTCAGATGAATCTTCCACCAAACTCCAAAATGAGCCAAGTAATCTGGCCTCACTTTCTGTATGGAATGGGCTCATGGCATTTAAGGGATGAAAGAAATTGGAAGATATATTTAATCATCTCTCCAGCCACACATTTTAAGTCTTGCTTATTATTTTTTTTTAAAGGTAACATGGTGATATTTTATTTATTTATTTATATAAATTTATTTTATTTATTTATTTTTAGCTGCGTTGGGTCTTTGTTGCTGCGTGCGGGCTTTCTCTAGTTGCGGCGAGCAGGGCTACTCTTCGTTGCGGTGCACAGGCTTCTCATTGCGGTGGCTTCTCTTGTTGCGGAGCACGGGCTCTAGGCGTGCGGGCTTCAGTAGTTGTGGCACACGGGCTCAGTAGTTGTGGCTCGCGGGCTCTAGAGCGCAGGCTCCGTAGTTGTGGCTCACGGGCTTAGTTGCTTCGCGGCATGTGGGATCTTCCCAGAGCAGTGCTCGAACCCGTGTCCCCTGCATTGGCGGGCGGATTCTTAACCACTGAGCCACCAGGGAAGTCCCTAAGTCTTGCTTATTAATAGAGTAGTTTAACCTTTCATGATGTTTCCAGCTCAGTGTCTGTCTTCCTCTTTTGTAATCCTATAGAATACACAGAATATACTCCTCATATTACTTTTAACCATATTCTGCCTAATTTATTCAATGGCTTTCCATGTGTATACCATCTTCCCTTCCCTTCATTTGGGCTCACAAGGGGATGTGATCTAATAAAAATAAAGATCATGTTTTCATTTCTTCTGCACTTTCTGTAACATGTCTTATGACAATAATACCATTACTTAATGGTAGCTAGCCATGTGCTGACTGTACTTGCAGGTGGTCCACTGTATGTGTCATTTGCACTTGACAGCAACTGTCTAGTTCAAACTTGAAAGTAAAGAAGTCTGAGGCCTGGAGACTATAAGTAAATTTCTAATATCCATGCCACTAGGAAATTGTAGAGACTGCTAATTCCAAAAACTATAACATGACATATGTTCATTAGATAATTTTTAGTTCAATTTAGTAATTTAGAGCCCCTGCTTTACCCAGTTACATAGTTGGCATATACATTTTACAGAACTTTTCTTACTATAACTTACATCTACTGCAAATAGCATGATAGACATAGCTTTTTATTTACTTCCTTATATTCTCCACTCAAAACCCTACCTAAAACTCTTAAACGTACATTTAGTAATAGTCTCCTAGTTTTCAAGATCTGCCTTAATTTAGTCTTAACTTTCCATTTTCATAAACCTAGTTTCTTAACAGAAATCTGAACTAGAAAAACTCATTTGTGTGCTCAAATTTCTAGTATTAGAATGATGGTTTCTTCTCCACATCAATTTCAATCTCAGAATCCTAGCTAACCTCCAAGTTAAAAAAATAATATTGCAAATCAAACTGTAACAAGGCAAAGAAAGTATATATTTTAGGAGTTAAATTATGACATATTCTGACATGTTTTATACTAAAAATCTACTCTATATTTGCATACACTTAAAAATATGAAGATGCAGAAGATACATTTAAAATTTCATTTATTGACATTATTTCATGCCTATGTGCTCAACTTCAGGTCATGCCCATTATTCTGAAAAAACTTATAGCATTAACTCTGTGAAGGAAAGTGTTACAATAACAGGCCATGAGGGGGGAAAATGGTACATCTTTATGTCCCCATATCACCTTGCACAGTGCTGTGCATAGCTGGCTCTTCATAAGTGTTTAATGAAACTAAAGCATGAGAGATTATGAGATAACAGTGGACATTAGATTGACAGTAAATCAAAAATGTTTGCTGAGAAGGCAACAAAAATTACATCATTTCACATGAAAGACTGCAAGAGAACTTTGCTTTTTTGTTTCACATCTTGGTCCTACAAATGTGCCAAGGCTGTGAGCCTAACATATGTTGAATAAATAAACATTTTACATAATAACTCATGTATTTCTATGAACTGGTCATTTGGTGACCAAAACTGCAACAGCACAAGAATTAGAGTAAATAAATAAATAGCATCTTCCCTTTGAAACTTGTCTTGTGCTTACTCAGAGCTCTGTTTGTGTCTAACTTTCCCTTTGCCTTTTTATTTATAAAGAAAGAGTAATTACCATTCTGACACTGTGCACCAAAGAATCCATTTGGACAGAGGCAAGTGTTTGGCTTATTACAGGAACCACCACTGAGGCAAACAGGGTCACACAAAGCTAATGAACAGCAGGAGGAAGAAAGACCATAAAAGTTTTGTTATTTAAAAAAATGAAAGCTGTACTGAAGTACAAAATGGTGCATAATGAAATATTTTATTTTCACTGCCAGTAAAACCCATAACCTATACTTAGACTTTGCCAAACATAAGAGAAGAGAAATAACTGGATAATAGCTTTGAAAGTTTGTTTATTAAGTTTACAAATATTACCAAGCTAAGAATGTGGAGACTTTGATTAGAATTCAGAATGCCCTCAGTAAGCTGGAAAAATGATTGGAAGTTAGGAGAAGGCAATTCAACAGCACAAACAGGATAGTCTGTAATCTGCTCAAATACATGCAGCCATGTGTAGCTCTTTAAGTCACCTTCCCAATTCAAATAGGAACACTGCATTTAAGTCCTAGCACACTTCGAAAACATGCTTTGTTTTTGCTTCTTTACATTTGTTTCACTTTGAAAGTCACCCCAATTCCATTTCTCAATGCAGATTTTGCCAATTCTCCAAAGTCTACACAATTTTCTTCCTAACTGCACTTGCCAGAATTAATTTCTCTTTTCTCTGCTTCCAAGGCGCTGTGCATTTATTACATCACTTGTAACACAACTTGCATCATAGTCTTTTTTATAATTGTATACCATGTCTCCTTCACTACTGATATGCTACTTGAAATCAGGGCAAACATGAAATTGATCTTTGTTCCCCCTTGCATCATGCTTCACACACAGTTGTCAAGCTATGAACATTTAATTAAATTTATGTTGAGAAAAGTCATTAGGTCATAAGGGATTAAATTAAACATAGATAATTGCAAACACCGCTGCCAAAGAATTAAGCCTGATACTGTGAGAAATAAATAGAATAATGTTATGGTGTCCACTTAACTCAGAATTGCTTGAATGTTTAATGAAATAGAATGTCTATGTTGTAATAAAAAACTTGGAAGAGACCTGAATATGCAACACAGATATGTTTCTCTCCACCATAAGGCAAGCGGATGAGGGAAAAATAAAGGCCAAAAAACAAAGTATTGGTTGGGTTGGATAACAGTAAAGCTGGAATACACTCTGTGGTCTAATACAAGAAGAAAAAGAATGAAGATGAGACATCGGGTTTTAAAAATCTGTCTGAAATAAAAACTTTGTTTGTCAGACTAGTTTTATGTTTTTGGGTGCAAGTCCTTAGGACACTGATGAATTTTAAATTTCTTTTAAATGACATGTTTATTGAAAATATTTCTGATTTTACCTGTGCTACAGGTGGGTCCATACCAGCCAGGCTTGCACTGGCAAACATCTGGTGTAAGACATTTGCCTCCATTTTCACAGTGCCTGTTACAAACTACTAATATCACAGGATAAAAATATAAGAAAGGTAAATTAGGCTTGGAATTGGTTATATTATTGGCTATGACCTAGTTGCTCATAACTGCCAATCACATCACCTAATGAATAAGATCAGAAAGAGATTTCTTAATTTGTGCCTTGCCTTGTCACGAAAACATTTAACATCACTCTCAGTTTATTAATAATTATACATGTACAATCTACTAAAATATATTCTTTTAAAATATTATTTAAAAATAACAAATTTGTTTCCTTAAAATATTATCCATTTTAGGAATGCCATTTCCTAAACTCTCCACTTAAGATTTCAACCAAGGCAATAAAATTATATGGCTATAGACATGTGTTTAAAAATCATTTTTTAGGTTTCTTCTTACTACCTGATATCTTCTAATTATTTGGTATTTAAGAGTTTCTTGGAACCATGCTTGACAAGTTATTCAATAAGCAGGTGTCCTTTGTTTGAAGCTAAAATATTTGTAGGGATATGGTACCATATAACTAAATCTCAAAAAATTATTTCTGAAGATACTTTTACCAAGGATGAATGAGCTACTGCTCTTTGGCTCTCTGATTTTGTAAATTTAAGTTTTAAAAATCTTTAATAAATTATTTTTAATAAATATTAACAAACTTGGATTCCCTCACCAGCATTAATAAGTATGTGTTAATATGTACACAGTAAATGTGAATTATCTTTAAAAAAATGTTTTTAAAGAAAAGATTGAATTATTTTGGCTTTATTATTTGATTTTTAATTTGAATTATCACCTTCATCACAGGTAGCTCCACCATGTCCTGGGGGACATTCACAAATGTTAGGCTAAATACATTTTCCATGGTTTTTGCAATCAGGGTGACATATAGCTGTATAGAATAAAGCTCATGGTTTAGAAATATCAATTATCAATTAAATTTGTTATGCAAACTAATGAGTGCTACACCTACCGGTTTGGCAGTTAGAACCAGTGTAACTAGGTTTACATTCACATATGTTTGGGACAACACACCCCCTGTTTTTTTCCACATGGATGTCTACAAATGGCTGCAGAAATCAAGGGAAAAGGCTGAATTGTAGATACAGTATGTACACATTGCCCATAAGCTTAATTATATAATAAAAGTAAAATTCTCTGAAGTTGAAAATTTTGGACATTGCTATTAGACAGTAACGACTGCATACATCCATAAAATTATTTTTTCCCCTTATATTTGTTTTACTACTAGAATGACTGAGGTAAATGATTAACAGGGTAAGAAAAACATACCATATGAGGAAATTACTCCCATAGCAAAACCTGATGTTGGAGATGGCTGCTAACCATAAATGGAATTACAGTCTTTCAGAGAGCAATGAAGTTTCAGATACCAATTAGGTAAATGTTGGTGAATGGCAGGGATAATCAGAATGTCAAAGAGCAAGATGCCAGGAACACGTCATAAGCTTATAGGTTCATATTTCTTAAGCTTCTCTAACAACCTGATATATTCTAACTATTAGTCATTTAACACTTCCTGAGGTAACTGAAATGCATGAGGTTTTTTTCTGTTTTATTTGCTAATAATAAGGAGTTTTATACTCTAAACATGTAAGCGTTGAAGGTTATTATCATTATTCCTACAGAAAAAAGATAAAACGAAGTTCCTCTAGGTAACTGAGAACAAAGGAATACTCCAACAGCTTTGTTGCTTAAGTTGGTCTCAAACAAAGCAAAACACAAACAAAACAAAACAATAACAACAGAACAATATCAACAGCAAAAAGTAGCTTCTAAGCCAGAAATTTGATTTGTATCAAAGAAAACAATGCTGATGATTGTGAAAAGAAGTAAACACTCCTTTCAAAATTAAAGTGATGCCTAACTTGTTTTATTCTCAAGAGCTGGAGGAATTACAGAGAAACCTAGTTTATACAAATAAGCAAATATGCCAGAATTAGTAATTTAAAGTGCTAAATACCCTCTGTGAGCTGAAAAGAACCCAAACCACAGTGTTATGCACACCATTATTTTATATCTAGCTGCTTATTGCCAGGAAAGTCAGTTAGCCCTCTAAGGCTCTGCTTTCTCTTCTGTATAATGGGAAAAATAGTACCCAGTATGTGGGGTCCTTGTGGATTATATGACATAATTGATACAAATTTTTTTCCAAAGGCCCTAGAACACAGTAGGTACTTAATACATATATTTATAATGTATTATATAGTTATAATGCTATTTAATATTAACTTTATGAAAAAAATTAAGAAACATCAATATTAATTTTTTTGAACTGTGAAGAGAATATGCATAAATAATAAATAAAATGAATAGAAATTAGTGAGCTAAATAGAATAAACAAAAATTAATCAATAGAAGAGCATATCTTCTTAAGTACTTAAACGTGAACTGGATAGTTTTCTTTGTAAGTTTTGAAGAGTTTTCATACTACCTCTGCATTTGATACCATCTCCGTAATATCCAGAGGGGCAGCGTCCACGTTAGAAGTGACCATCTGTGGTTGGCACACAGGAAACACCAAGAAAGCAAGGGGATTCAGCACAACTTAATATTTTGGTCAATCCAGGCTTTTCTGGCAAAATAGTGATGGCTCTAGTAAGTGATGATGCAAACCCGTCCTTATACTGTGTGTAACCCTGGGGAGACCTGTTAGTTTGAGAATTATATCCTCCTGCCTCTGTTTGGATGGGGCCCTGGATAACATCCTTTACTTCACCATGGGAACTATTCGGGTTAATGCTTAAAGAACTACGATTGTTTGTAGGAACTTCCAACTCCTCCAGACTGAGGTTTGTACTGGGGGTATGATCCACGTGTTCAAAATCTGATATCTGATGGGAAATAGCCTTCTTTGAATGATTCATTCGAGTTGTGACTGATTTTAATGAGAAGTGTGAGATGTCGATTGTATCCAAGAACTTTTTCATAGTTGCAGAACTGTGGATAGAGCTGGCGCCAATTAGTGAATGTTCTGTTGATAGTTGTTGCAAATTTATGTCTAAACAACCAAAAAAGAAAAAGAAATGTTAGTCAATAACATCTGTTAATGCTCTGCTCTACCCACAGTATTTAACATTAGGTAATTCATTCCTTCATTTAATGTCTATTACTTGTATAAACACTATACTAAGATTCGTGCAGCAATAAGAAGTTATCACATGGTCCCTGCCTTCTAGGAACTTATATAATCTATTTGGATACACAAGATAACACAGAATATTAAGCAGTATAGAAGTATTTGACTACGTAAAATTTTAATATTTCTGCATAAAAAGACAACATAGATAAGCCAAGCCATAGAGATAAAAAAGATAATTTCAAGTACACATTATGTAAAGGATCAGTGGCCAGAATATGTAAAGTACTCTTACATACCAACAAAAAGTCAAAGAAAAGTTACAAACAGATAATTAACAGAAAAGCAAATTTCAATGATTATTTGAAAAAAGCAATTCAATAGATAACCTTGGCAAGTTCTATTTAGAAAAAAAACAATGGAAAGACATAACTAAACTTTTAAGATGAGAAAACAGAAAAAGCTATATATATGAAAAGAATTTTAAATTATATATACATATAATTTGAAACTAAGAATTTGAAATCTCAATGAGATAAATGATTTTTTTGCAAAATATAAATGATTAAATTGACTGAAGAAGAGATAGAGTAGATGATAGAAAAATTACTTTGAAAGAAATAGAAAAATAATCTAAAATAACCTCCTAAAATGATGCCAGGACAGCTGATCTAATGGAAAAAAATTAACCAAATTTCAAGGAAAGAATATTTTACAAAACTGTTGCAACACACACAAAGAGATGAAACATAAACATTTTGTCAGAGTGGCATAATCTTATAGCCAATATTATTTATGAAAATACATAAAAATTTAAAATGAAATACTAGTATTTCATTTAAATCAGATCAAGTGCAGCAGTGTAGTTATATATTATCACATCAGGATGAAATAGACTTGTATCTCAACTAACATAATTATATCAAGATATTAGTGAAGAAAATAATATAAAATAATGTTAAAAAGTAATTTGATACATCAATTTTTTTTGTTAAAAACATTCTGAGAAAGTTAATCCATGGAAACATTAACAGAAATTGTAGCAAGTAATAATTGTTCTGAAAAAGCATTTGATAAAACGTAAAACCCACTCATGACTTAAAACTAAAGAGAATTCTGAGAAAGCAATCAAAGGAAAATTCTAGCAGAAACCTACAGTGATATCATATTCACTGGTGAAACATGAGAAGAATTCCCATTGAAACCATTAAGAAACAAAGCTATTCCAATCCCTACACACTTGGAACTGGAGGTCCCAGCCACTACAATCACAGCCTAAGTTTGAGAGCTGGGACAGGGCCATTAGATTGCTCAGGTTCAAGTCTTGCCTCTGTAATTTACAAACTCTGTAAATCTGAACAGATTACTTAACCCATAGATGCCTCTGTTTACTCATCTGTAAAATGGAAATAAAAGAGTTACTATATAGAGCTATTATGAGGATCGAATGAAATAATATATTAAAAATATTTTCCTAATGCTGGCACATCATAAATACAGACTAAATCTTAGTTACTATAAGAAAGTAAATGAGAGACGAACTCAGTATTTGCAAAAAATATTGTTTTACCTATAAAATCAAGAAGAGAATCAACTATAAAAAACAGTGTAAATAAGAGTATTTAGTAAGGCAACCAGATACATGAATAACATTAAAATCAAGATAGCTTTCCTGTATTGCAATAATCAACAACACCTTGCAAAATGAACAAATGCAATGATATCTTGCAAGATAAACAGCTGATATTACAGTATGCAAAGGCATAAAGAAAGGTAATGAGAAACATGGAAGATCGTTATGAAGACAGTAATAGAGTGTTACTGAATAAAACAAAGAGTTATAAAGAAAGCACTATGAAGAAGAAAAGGCCTTATGAAATAATGAGCTTCTCATACATTTAGAGTTTGAGTAGATGATGAATGACCGGGGATTTATAGAATGTAAGTTTGAAATGGTCACTTCCAACCATAAGCTTCTCTGAAATCACCTTAAATAATGATATAATTTGTTCATTACACAACATGAATCACTTTTCTAGAATATAAGCCAGAGGATTCAAAAGATTAGCAAGAAAAAGAATAATTTGTAAACTGCATTATATAATCGCAGGTGAACTTTTTGAAAATAAAAATTCCTGACGAGTAAATATGGTAATCTGGAAGACAGATGAGAGGTATTGTCATTAGAGTTTTACTAAGACCATTACTTATTAGAGGCATTTCCATTTGTTGGCTTAACATTCCTCTCCCTCTGATTGGCATTTTTACCCTCCTTTTCCTTAGTTACACTGTTGTCAGACCTTGTGAGAACCACAGTATGTGTAGTAAATTCATTTAAAAACTGTTTCAACTGTAAATGTATACATGAAAAACAGATCAGAATTAAACTGTTATAAAACTAAAGCACTGTGAATAAGAACATAAAATAAAAATGTCACTTGGATTGAACTCCTTGCAAATTAGATCAGAGAACTAGTTTAAATGTCACATCTTCAGCAGATGCTTCTGTTAGGGACTGAATTGTGTTCCCCAAAATTTCTATGTTGAAGCCCTAACCCTAAATGTGACTGTATTTGGAGATACTTTAAAGGAGGTAATTAAGGTTAAATGAGGTCATGAGAGTGGGGCACTAATCCTATAGGAATGACGTCCATCCTTATAAGAGGAGGAAGCACATGAAGAGTGTACATGTGAGGGTACAGTGAGAGAGCAGCCATCTGCAAACCAAGGAGAGAGGCCAGAAACCAGTGCTGCTGGCAACTTAATCTCAAGCTTCCAGTTTCCAGAACTGTGACACAACGAATTTCTGCTGTTTAAGTGACCCAGTCTGTGGTGTTCTGTTACGGCAGCCTGAGCTAACTAATGGATGTTCCTAGAGTCATGCTCACCCACTCAATCAATGTCATCTATCTGTGTTCATTCACAGAACTTTGTCCTTCACACTTATGTGTCTCTTTACTCCACTAGTTAGGAACTTCAAGAAAAGAACTGCACTTTATTTGCTTTTATAGTCATTGACTCTGGTGCCTGCCATAAAACAAAGTAAACAACAACCAACAATAAAAAATTACTTTGTCTTAACAAGCATTTTCCTAAAATACACAAATGCTCTGATAGGGTTAAGAAACTTACTAGTCACTCACGTGTAATGGAATTTGGTTCAGTGTGCTTTTGTCTTAAATTCCACTTGATAAAGGTCTTATTGAGAAAATGGGCCACTGTTTGGAAAAGACGGATGTTAGATCACTTTAGTGCACAGAGTGGAAGGGTCAGTATTTGGGACTGGATATTGATGTGAGTAGCTGAACTAGTAGGGAATTTCTCTCACCATCCTGCAGTGTGCTCTTCAAATCTGTTATCTCCCGTGCTAGACAGGTCCACCCCAATTTGAAGCACAAGGTAATATCATGTAATTAATATATATTTTTCATCAAAATACGCCTTGTTTGCTTAATAATACCAAAGATACTGACTTTTTATTTATTTATTTATTTATTTGGCTGTGCCGGGTCTTAGTTGCGGCACGCGGGATCTTCATTGCGGCATGCGGGATCTTTTTAGTTGTAGCATGTGGGATATTTATTGTGGCATGCATGCAGGATCCCTGACCAGGGATCGAATCCAGGCCCCCTGCATTGGGAGCGCTTAGTCTTAGCCACTGGACTGCCAGGGAGGTCCCCAAAGATACTGACTTTTTATAATTTACTTTTCTTTGACATTAACTTTTTATAATTTACTTTTGTCTTTTTAAGTTTTAAAAAGGTTGATATGCACCAATGTTTTTCCTCTTTTCTCTAATTCTAAGTGCTCTCCCTGGGAAGTTTCACCCCTGACTGGTGACCTTAAGAATTATATCTTTAACGTTATCCCCCTTCCTGAGCTCCACTTGGCTATTCCATAGTCACCTCAGTATCTGTGTTTCCAAACTGAATTCATTATCTTTTCTCTCCAAAACTATTTCTTCTTCCTCATATTTCATGTGTGTCTTAGTCAGCCCGAGCTGCCATGAAAAAATATCAGAGTAGGTGGTTTAAACAACAGGAATTTATTTTCTAACCATTTTGGAGGGTGGAAAGTCCAAGATCAAGGTGCAGGCCCATTTGGTCCCTGGTGAGAGAGCTTTCTTCCTGCGTCCCAGACAGCTGCATTTTCCTGGTGTTCTCACCTGGCAGAGAGAGAAAGAGATTAAGTTCTGTGGTGTCTCCTCTTAGAAGGACACCAACCCTATTGGATCAGAGCTTCTCCCTTATGACCTCATTTATCATTAACTACTTCCTTACTCCAAATACAGCCATATTGGGGGTTTAAGATTCAATGTATGAATTTTGGGAGGACATGATTCAGTCCTTAGCAATATGAATGTCAATTCTACCCACTCAATTTGCCTAAACCAAGCACTGTTAACTCTCTCCCTCACCATGCTAATCCCAATCGCTGACCAAGTACTATCAACTTGCTTTTTTTTTTTTTTTGAAGTATAGTTAATTTACAGTATTGTGTTAGTTTCAAGTGTATAGCATAGTGATTCAGTATTTTTGCAGATTATACTCCATTATAGATTATTACAAGAAAATTGGTATGATTCCCTGTGTCATACAGTATACCTTGTTGCTTGTCTGTTTTACATATAGTAGTTTGTATCTATAATCCTATACCCCACATTTGTCCCTCCCAACTTCCCTCTCCCCTATGGTAACCACAAGTTTGTTTTTTACGTCTGTGAGTCTGTGGAAACAGACTCAGCTTTCTTCTTTAGTGTCTTTTTCATCCTCGTCTTAGGTCGGAATATCTTCATGCCTTTCCTATGTTTGTAATATTGTCTTAACTCTTCTTACCACCTTCACACTTGTACAGTTCCTTACCTGCAAGTGGTCCATCCTCTACACTGCTCTTAAGTAGACTTTCTCAGATGTAAACCTTATCATGTTTCTCATAGTTTGTCAGTGATCTGTCCACTGGATACCCCTGCTACTCTTGTAGCAGTCCCCTTACCTTCTCTATTCCAAGCACACTGAATCCTTCTCAGTGCCCAAGGTGATGTTACATGCCTCTGTACCTTTGCTCACGCTGTTTCTTCTGCCTAGAATGTCTCTCTCTTTCTTGATCAGATACATCAGATTCAGCTGTAGTGATACTTCCTTTTAAAAACTTTTCCTTGTCCCTCAAGGTAGACATGATTCCCTGTGTACTATTCCTACTATTCTCTCTAGACACTTCTATCGAAAGACACAGAACATCATATTGAACTATGTGATTACATGTCATATTTCCTGCTACTATACTCAAACCTATTAGGTCAGAGGACATATCTTATATATTTCTGCATCTTCTGCATCTAGCTTAGTGCATGACCCTGAATGAATGCATGAGTACAAGAGAGAATGGAACTAAATGACCTGAATTAATTAAATGCAGCAAAAACAGAAAGAAAAACAATTCATGCCAGAAAATAGGGACTTTTCCCATGACATATTTTTCCATCACCGTAAAATGCTTTTGGACATGAACCACCATGATAAGAACCAAAGGTATTGAGGCACTCTGCTCCTGAAAAGCAAGGCCTGGATTCACACTCATCAACATCTTCCTGGCAGTTTTTGCCTAAATAAAATATAGATTGAGAATTCAAATTATTTAGTTTGAAAAACATTACATGTCAAATCAAAGATTGATTTCTTGTACTCTTTATGTATGTCCTGGTAACTCCCCCAAAGCTGTCATATATAAAGAGGAGAGAAGTGTACTGTTTTAAAAATTTACTATATAATTAAACATAAGGTTATTAATTAGATTCTATTTAACATTAAGTAAGACCCTTCAAGTTTAAAAGCTTTTCCCTATAAATAAGACTTAAGAAGGCCATTAATATTTTAAGGCAAAAATTACCATATTATAGCAGTAATTTGTACTTTGTTAAAAAACTCAATGATTCTTTAAGAAGTTATTAGAATGGTTGCCTGCTTAGCTTAAGGACAACAATTCAGTCCAGTTATTGCATTGGCTGTAAAAATCCATAAAAATTTTACAGTGTGCTAGGAAAGTCAGTCTTTCTTCAATAAAAATTTTTGAGATGAGGTTTTGCTCTTTGAAATGTTTAACAGCTTATTTGAATGAATATATTGACAGTCATTAATGATGGTAACCCCTACTATAGTAAAATCCATGAAGAAATCAACATCTGAATTCTTTCAAAGGTAGTCTGTAGCAAAATAGCCCCAAATAATGAAAATTTTTATTTTAGATATGCTGAAGAAAATCAGACGACCCCTAAATGTCCTGCCTAGTTCTGTTATTATGTTAAAATAGATGTCTTCAAGGAAAATATCAGCTCAGTAACTGCACATTTACTTATTTAATATTTATATCTATTTTAATTAAAGAAAATATTGGTATGAGTTTTTTAAAAGCCTTGGGAAGTTAAAATTGTCAGTCATATACTTATTTGGGGTTTCTGGAATCAGACATTTTGGAATAATTAATGAGTTAAATATTCTAACATTTCATTTGATTTCAACTCTTTTATCATGATATTTTTAAGTTAATGAATTATCAATAAAATTCTTAAATGATAATTTTTATATTACCCATGGCAAATTTCTTTATTATTCTATACTATATTTCAATAGTAATACATTTAAATATATTTCTACCTACCAAATATAGATAGAAATGTTTAGGAACCTGCAAAATACAATATAGACACAGAATATTGCCAAACTATAAAAATGAGCAAAAATTTAAGAGTATATGTAAGCAGGGCTTCCCTGGTGGCACAGTGGTAAAGAATCCGCCTGCCAATGCAGGGGACAGGTTCGAGCCCTGGTCCGGGAAGATCCCACATGCTGCGGAGCAACTAAGCCCGTGCGCCACAACTACTGAGCCTGCGCTCTAGAGCCCACGAGCCACAACTACTGAAGCCCATGCACCTACAGCCCATGCTCCGCAACAAGAGAACCCACCGTGATGAGAAGCACGCGCACCACAACGAAGAGTAGCCCCTGCTCGCGGCAACTAGAGAAAGCCCGTGCACAGCAACGAGGACCCAACACAGGCAAAAATAAAAATAAATAAATTTATTTTTAAAAAAGTTATGGAGCTGTTGATGGCCACGTTTTTCACTATGTGGAGAAAGCTAATATCTGGTGAAAGGGAAAAATGAAGCCCACAAACAGAGAAAAGCAGAACCGTGACAGACACACACACACACACACACACACACACACACACACAAATGCAGACAAACTGAGTCTTCATGATGTTCAAGTCCCAAGTTTAAGCTTTTTTTCCTGAGAATTCAGCAGTCATATTCTATCCTGATTCTGTGAAAAATGCATTATCCTCATAATAAATATCATTTTTGCTCAAGCTAGTTCAATTGAATCTATGTAACTTAAACTAAATAAATTCTAACCAGTTCACCCTATTTAATAACTCAATGGCATATCATATTTAAACTTTGAGTACTATTTTTCAGTATTGAAATGCATTGTTGTCTAAAGAAGAAGAGCAAGGATAATGTTCTGGGTACTGATAACTACACAGAAAACTAAAAAGATGTATCTTATTACCAAAATTTAGATTCAGATTTTTAAAAAATTTATGACTGTAATGCTTTCAATGGCTCAGAAATAGTAAGTGTGCTGATGCTTCAATATTGTAGGTCAGGAGGAAAAAGAATGGAAGGCAAGAACACACTAGTCTGTGGCTAGTAGAAACTATGTTGCTGAAAGAGTAAGGCCCAGAACAAATCTCCATATTTAAGGGAGTGTATACAGTCTGGTCTAGCAGATATATCAGTGGTTTCCTTCTAGCAGAGGGGAATGACAGCAATGCCTCAGGGTAGTCATGATGTTGACACTTAGATGGATACAGGGTCTCTTGGTTTTGTGTGTTGAAACAAGACTCCAGGTAATGACTGGGAATTTAGGGGTTATTTCCACCTCTCTGTTTGGAGAGCTTACCCCAAATGAGGAATAAACAGGGTTCTATTTCTTTTCCATTCATCAATATTTGGGAATATCTATATGTACTGAGGATATTCTGATGAAAAGAGATCACAGAGGAAAAGACAAACAAACACTTTCTTATTGCTATAATCAAGATTCAAATAAGGTGTAATGAGAGAGAAAGAAGCCACTAAGTCTAACCAGCACAGTCAAGAAGGCTTCAAAAAAGGACACAGCACTTCTCTTGAAAGTGAAAAAGGAGACTGCCATTTGGACACTGGGAGCAGAAACAGAGTGCGATTTAGCAAGGTTGGAGTGAATACCATATGAAAAGACAGCGATGCATGAAACAGCATGGGATTTTCCTAGAGCACATGCAGGAAGTTCAAGCCTGCAAAAACAGACAACAGCTGGATTATGAAGGGCCATTTGTTTCTAGGATAACAACTTGGATTTAATCCTGTAAGTAAGTTATTTAAAAATTGGATTCTGTAAAGTCCTAGCAGCTTTTGGGGAGAGTGAAGGAAATGATTGGGTGTTTGGCACTCTGGCTAAAAACTTGTTTAAAATTACTACTGCAAAATTAGAAAAGAACATATGTAATGTGCTAGTATTCATATAAGAAAGAAGGAATTTACCTTCTCCTTTGTGCAAAAAAAACACAGTAAGGATAAACTAGAAAATAATGAGAGTGGATACCTTCAGGGGATGGATGGGAACAGGATGGAAAGAAGGGGTAATGGGAAGAGGGAGGTAGGGATGAGAAGACAGTGACATTTCTCTGTGTTGTATACCTGTTGTATGGCATCAACTGTTAGAACCATGATAATATTTCACATACCTTCCAAAAAAGTATATAACTAAAATCAACCAGAGTGTGAAGGAAACTCAAAATGGAATATAAATATTAAAAAATAAACCTAATTGTATTACAAATAAAATACATAAACATTCTAAATGGGGTGAGAAAGAAAATAGTTAATCTATGTAAGATTGTTTTGGCTAGTGAATATATTTTCTTTCTTTCTATAGTTCTGTATAGTGTTAATGAATTCCTGAGTGTACTCTTTATTTATAAGCTATTTGGAGGAGGGAAGTAGTATGAGAAAAAATATCATAGGAAAATATATATCTGAAAGTAAGAATAAAATGTACTTTCCAAGAAAATATAAACCTATAAAATTCTCTCGTCAAATCACTTAATTATAGTGTGATGTCATATGGTTTATTCTGCCAAAAACAATGTAATGACAACTCTCTTGAGCGACATTGAAGTGAATGAAATAATACATATATATTACATTTTCTATTATGTGTCTTATTTCATTGGGGTTAGAATATTTCATGGCTCATTTAGAAAGGCTCTGCTCATAAAATCTGGAAATAAACATAATTCTTGTGTATAACTATTTGATAAAGACACAAACAAAAGTTATTTCCTCAAATTCTCAATCTCAGAATCAATTTAGAGAAAAGGTAAAAAGAATGCTAAAATATGATTTGCTGTTGTAAGTTTTTATCTTATCCATGTAGTAAGTACTTTCTAAATTCAAAGTGCTTTCCTTAAAATAAAATTCCACTTAAATAAAGAAAAGGAAGACCATATAAATAACCATCAAAAATAAGGTGTACACAATGTTCATTGCAGCTCTATTTACAACAGCCAGGACATGGAAGCAACCTAAGTGTCTATCGACAGATGAATGGATAAAGAAGATGTGGCACATATATACAATGGAACATTACTCAGCAATAAAAAGAAACGAAATTGAGTTATTTGTAGTGAGGTGGATGGACCTAGAGTCTGTCATACAGAGTGAAGTAAGTCAGAAAGAGAAAAATACCGTATGCTAACACATATATATGGAATCTAAAAATTTTTAAAAATGGTCATGAAGAACCTAGGGGTAGGACAGGAATAAAGACGCAGATGTAGAGAGTGGACTTGAGGACACGGGGAGGGGGAAGGGTAAGCTGGGACAAAGTGAGAGAGTGGCATGGACATATATACACTACCAAATGTAAAATCGATAGCTAGTGGGAAGCAGCCGCATAGCACAGGGAGATCAGCTCAGTGCTTTGTGACCACCTAGAGGGGTGGGATAGGGAGGGTGGGAGGGAGGAAGACGTAAGAGGGAAGAGATATGGGGATATATGTATATGTATAGCTGATTCACTTTGTTATAAAGCAGAAACTAACACACCATTGTAAAGCAATTATACTCCAATAAAGATGTTAAAAAAAAAATGAGGTGTAATTTGATACACCAATGTTCAAACTGAGTGATCATATCTGTGTTTGGTGGTCTCAAGAAAGAAAAACACTTTTTTTTTTTTTTTTTGGTAATTCTCCCATATGAAATCCATAGTAAAGGAAATATAAAGGATGAGCACAATTTGTCTGAACTTTCTGGTTTGTAAAAGGGAATTGTTCCTATCTCTAAATCCTATAATTCATGCACAGAGTCTTAGATAAAAATGACCTCCATTCTTTGTGTTTTTACATTTCAGTAAATACAGAAGCTTATATATCAAGTTTGATATTATTTTAATTTCTTATTATGGCTTAAATAGTGAGTCAATACCTCAATAAAAATTATATAAAACAGTTTAATGGAGTTGTCAAATAGGGAAGCTTTAAGGTTAAGCAACTTAATAATTTTCCTGTTCAGTTCTCTGAGGATATGACATCCTTTGGGATTATGTTGCTAATTGATACTCCAAATTAATCTAAGAAAATTAATCTGAATAACTCAGAAACTTAATTGTTTTCAACATTATAATTAACATACCTTCAGTTTAGTAACTTCACATTTAATTGAAGGTGATTCTTTGAAGCCTTGACCAAAAACTCTCACCATCATACAGTTATATTTTTGAATATTACACAATCCAGCATTCTCAAGTTCTACAATTTCAGGAACTTTGTCTTTGGAAAAAATGATTTAAAAATAGGACATATTTTCTTTAATTCCAGAAAAAAACTAATTATTTTCAAGGCCAAAATTAAAAGCGTATATAAACTAATATTTTAAAGTCTACCCCCAATAATATTTAGTACATTAATTAAACTATTACATGTTAAGAGTGATCTGGTATTAAAAGAAGTGTTACCTACTATTCAACTCAATAGAAATAGCATTACAGATACTACCAGTGCCTAACTATAAAGGTTTAATTAATTTTTTAATAATATTTGATACCAAATAAGTACGAGTACTAACAAATTACTCCTACCATGGCCTATGTTTTGGTTTTACCATTTTGCTTTATGTCATAGAGATAGGTTATAGAAAAAGTGCTTTTGTAATAATACAGTGTACTTAGCAATGTGATGTATTAAAATTTTTTTAAAAAATTCTTAATTTGTTTTAGAAAAGAATTATCAAAATTTGTGCATGCTGTTGTCCCAGTATTGTTGATATTTTTGTGTATTATTGCTATCCTACATGCTACCATAATCTTAGGTGTACTTCTCAGTCATAGGAGAAAAAATTTCTTTTATCAGTCAGAGTTAACTGACCTTCATATGGTTATTTCTGTGGTTCTGGTCTTGGTAAGATCATTCATTATCTCTATGAGCAAGATCTGGTGGTCAGAATAGATAAATGCAGTATAAAAACAATTGAGTCCTTTGTCTAAGTAGTGGCAAAATCCAAGTGAATATAACCTTAATAGCAATAGGATATAAAAATCCTGTTACATATATTCAGAACCCTAAAATATTCATGAAAAATGTAAAAAACACGTATTATTCTTTCATATATTCAACAAATGTTTACTGAGCAACTTCTATTTTTCTGGTGTTATTCCAAATACTGGAGATATAGTAATGAACAAAATAGTCCCTGCCTTCATGTAACTTACATTCTAATATGGGAGGACAAAAAAATAAACCAATGAAAAAATAAATATAAAGTGTATCACATAAGTGTTTTTGAGGTAATGGAGAAAAAGTATATTAACTATATTAAGGGAGATAAAGACCATGGGGTTGTGTGAGAAAAACTACTTTATTTAGAATGACGATGGAAGGATTCTATGATAATATGATATTTGAATAGAGAAGAGAAGGAAGTCAGTCATGAAGATATGTGGTAGAATGTGCCAGTGAGAGGGAGCAGTAAGTGCAAATGTCCTGAGGTAGAAGCAGGCTTGGCCTCTTTTGAGGAACAGCAAAGCAACCACTAGAGAAATCTGGAAAGTAATGACCTGTGGAGACAATGGTAGATGAATTCAGTGAGAGAGGAGTCTCAGACTACATAGAGTCTTCTAGGCCATAGTAGGGCCTGCCAGTTTTATGCTGAAGGAGATGAAGAGCTAACAGAGGGATTTAAGCAGGGGAGTAATACGATCTGACTTACATTTCAAAGGAATCACTTTATCTGCTGCATGGAGAATAAACTTTGAGAGAATCTATAATAATCCAGGGAGAGAGAATAGTGGCTTGGACTAAGTTGATAGCAGGGAAAGATATGAAATTCTTTGAAGCTAGAGCTGGATTTGCTGCTAATGGATCAAACATGAGGCTTGATATAAAAAGAAAAGTCAAAGTGACTACACGTTTTTAATGTGAACAATTAGAGGAATGAGGTTTGCATTTACTGAGATGGAAAAGGGCAGATTGGTGGTGGTAGGAGCAAAATCAGGAGTTACTGGTTTAATAGTTAAGAGAATCAAATTGACTTTTTGAAATGTCTTTCTCTAATATATTGGGACAAAATAATTTGTACCATTTAGATAGGTTGGAGAAAAAAATTAAGCATATTAGTAAAATTAGCAAAATATAAACAGTGCTTTAAAAATACTAAATTTGAGTTCTAGAAGAATGATTATCCTCTGCAAGTAGAGGGACCAGCTATGTGCAAAGGCCCTGAGGTCAAGAGAACTGACATTGTAAGGAACAGCACAGAAACCAAAGTGGGTGGAGTGGAATGAGTGAGGGTGATAGTAGTAGGGGATGAGTCTCAAAAGATATTGTGTGCCTGATCACGCTGTGTCTTATAGGCCATTATAAGTACTTCAGCTCTTATTCTGAGTAAGATGAGACTGTTTTGGAAAATTATTAACATATTGATTAATATAATTTGGGTTCTTTTCCATATATAATCTGAATAAAGCCTGTTAGGATACTGAAGGTAAAAAAGAACAAAGAAGTTTTCATCATTAAATAACATACACAAGATCAAAGTTGGAGTGTATTTACTTACCGTGTGAATCACTGCAGTCATAGGAACTAAAGCCTGGGGAGCATGCACACCCCCATTCTGTACACTGCCCATGGCCACTGCATAAATTGGGGCATTTTAATGACAAGAGAATGTCTTTAATTGACTTGCTGTATTCTTCTCTGTTATATTTCCCCTCTTCCAAAATCCTCTTTTCACATTCATTTTCTAAAAGGGCCACACCTGCTTCTGCCCAGCTAAGATCATCTTTTAGGAGAACATCCTTAACACACATCTCTATCACACTGTCTAGTCTCTTGCCAAGAAAGGCAAGACAGTGCATTCCCATGCTGGAGTTGGCAAGAGCGTGCTGACATAGTGCCGATGTGCTGTATTCGGTGTGGCCAGATGGTGTGGGCCACGTGGGGACAAACTCTTGGTGGACATCCTCAGTATGGTCCTCAGGGAAAAAGTAAGTAAACTCTTCTAGGTCACTTTGGCTGAGACTTTGAAAAGCAAACACAGGAAGAAACTCACTGAAGTTTTGCTGTTTCCATCTGTTTTGTTGATCCCACCTTGTTTCTTGGCTGTGGTCCTGTGTATATCTCCCCTTGTCCAAAGTTTTTGATGCATCTTGTTTTTCATTCCCGGGATGTTTTTGCAAATTTAAGTCCAGATTGGTTAGATCCACATGCTTTTTTTCTTGAGGAAAGAAATACAAATTATTCTTTTCTCGAGATGTATGCTTGTTTATTCCTCTGACAGGAGCTTCTGAATTAATATATTCAGAGGTGACATCTAGCTCTGGTATCAAGGAAGCAAATTTGACATGTTTGGGGTCTTTGCAAGCTGAAACAATCTCTGATTGAGAAACAATTTCCAGATGATTAGAAGATGGATACAATGAAGTAGTGTCCAATGAGCAGCTACAATAGGATTGTTTTCTAGGTGATGGCAGAGAAACTGGCATTGTGTCAAACATGCTTTTTTCCTGGTAAAATCCTTCCAGATGGAAAACAGAAAAGAATAGTAATTTGGACAAGAAAAATTTTTTCTCAGTAACGTGTTGCAAAAAAAGCAGGGCGTTGAGTCACCCACCACTCAAGTTAAGTCAAATATTAATACAATAACAAACGAAAATAAGTTACTTTCTTACCTCCATTCATTAATAAAAGCAGCACAATTATTAAAAGTTTGATCAATTTTGATCCCATTTTTGTGATGGAAATCATTTTCTGGGTTTTCATCAAAGGTGCCACAAAGTCCCATAGTGTTTCTGTAATCTAAACTAGGGGCTCTGATTATTAAACTCATGCCCCACTCCCTAAGGTCAGCACGGATAAATGCTCCAGAGGAAAACCAGATCTGAAGTACAGAAATAAAAGATGTTTAAACAATATTCAATATGGATTAAGAAAAAACTAGATTTTTTAAGAAATAAATTCATTTATTCCTTTAGTATAAAAAGAGAACAAAATACTGGTTTTCTTGAGATCACAAATTTCCTTTTAATACTACATGTCAAAATAATGGGTTTTTGCCTTTTGCTGACTTGAAATTTGAACTCCATATTGATCCTTTCATTGAGATAGTTTGTTTATACTTCTTTCTTTAAATGATTTAAACTAAACTAAATATTTTATACGATTAAAACAGCTAGAAATGTTGAGGATAATGTTTACCAAGTAATATCTCTGAAAATAATTATTTAATATAGAACTAGACTGCCGGGTAATTAATTTACACAGATAAATATAATTCCAGAGGAGTACATATTCCTGTGGCTAATCAGTCTTCTCTTGCAGCCAGTAGGTAAATAGAATCAGAAGCCAAATTATACCAGAAAGTTGCTTGGGGAGTTGGGAATGGGAGCAAGGGGTTTATTGAATGATCCTAAGAGCCTGTGTCATCCATGATCCTCCTGACAGGAGGATCACTTCTCCCAGGTCAGGGACTTGGATGTCTGTGTTGAAAATATACCACCTGTGTTTGTTCCTCT
This sequence comes from Balaenoptera acutorostrata, assembly GCF_949987535.1. NCBI lineage: Eukaryota > Metazoa > Chordata > Mammalia > Artiodactyla > Balaenopteridae > Balaenoptera > Balaenoptera acutorostrata. Next base: position 67,463,358 of record NC_080070.1, read on the forward strand.
GACTCGCCTTCCCCTTTTAATTTTTTAAATTTTATAATAGTGTCCTTTTCCTTTTCATGAAAACAGTAAGTATTCATTACAGAAAAATATTTAAAAAGCAAACAAACCTTACATTACTACTCAGTCTGAGGTAGCTAATGTATCTTAATCCAAGTTCTTTGAAAACCTCACCTATATTTCATTAATATCTTCCCCTGTCAATAAATACACATTTACTCCAAAACTTTCATGACTACAAAGTGTTCTGTTATGTGATGTCATTATATTTAGGGTTTTGATTAAACTATTTTATTCATCACTGATTAATTGTAATTTTTCCCTCTTGGAGAAATACAATGAACATCACTAGGGTTCTGCATATCCTTAATTATTTTATTGTGATACATTTTCAGAAGTAAAATTTCTTGAAAAATGGCAGGCATAGGTTCAATTTATTATATATGAATAATATGTATGTCTCTGGAAAGACTGTAACTACTTTGTCTACTCTTGCTCTTGTATGACAGCTATTTGATCTGCATTTCTTTGATAAACTAATGAAGTTGACATTTTCATATTTTTGTTGGTTATTTGTACTTTTGGACATACTTATCAGTTTCATTTCTTTTGTGAATTGCCTGTTTATATTATTTGCTCATTTTAATTGGAGTGCTGACTATATATTAGTGATGTATGAGTGCTTACTGTATTAACTATATGTTTTATATGTAGCAAATATTTTCCCAATTTTTGATTTGTATTTTGGTTTTTAATGATGGAATTCAAATATATAACACTATGTTAAAAAATTCTTATTCATCTCAATGCTATAAAAACATTCACTTACATTTTCTACTACTTTCATTTAAATTTAAATTTCATTCACCTGGAATTTACTTTTTTGGAAGATGACCTTAAAATACAAATAATTAGCTCACAGATATTAAGTATTATTTTAAAATGTCAATGAGTATATAATCTTGGATCTATTTCTTGATTTTCTAGTCTCTTCCATGTATCTACCAGCTTATTCCTGAGGCAGAACCATCTGTATTCATTTTAAAAATGGGCTAGCTATTCCTGAATATTTATTCTTTTTTTAAATTAATTTTTGCTGGAGTATAGTTGCTTTACAATGTTGTGTTAGTTTCTGCTGTACAGCAAAGTGAATCAGTTATACGTCTACATATACCCCTCTCTTTTAGATTTCCTTCCCATTTAGGTCACCACAGAGCACTGAGTAGAGTCAGGAACAAGACAAAGATGTCCACTCTCGTCACTATTATTCAACATAGTTCTGAATATTTATTCTTAATTATATATTTCATCTCTGCCTAATATACCATTTATTGGGCGTTGTCAAAAATATGAATAGCCCAAATTATCAAACTGAAATCTTAAGGCACTTTAGATTTGACAAAGTTTTAACTATGTTGTGTCTATTTGTGTGTGGTAAGTGAAAAAAATTTTATTCCATCTAAGATTGGTGTTAATCAAAAAGCTACTTTCTTGAAAAAACTGATGTTGAAAAATAATAGTTCCTAATTTAATAGAGATGAAAAGAAGTTCATATTTGAATACAAAATCTGTGGGAAAAAAAGAAAAAAAATACTTTTTTAACAGTGAAGAATCGTGACTTTTCTTCCTAAGTAAGATTCACTTATCTTGATATTGCTAGTTACATCTTGGCTCTTTACAAATAAATATGGCTGTGATTCATGTAGCTGACCACCGCACATATCTAAAGTAACTACATCACCTTCTTCTTTGGCAACAAAGCTGCAGTTACATGACACAGGATAGTGGAGGCTTCCACAGTCCCACTGACATACGTGGACTTCAAAATCACGCGACATACTCTTACAAAGCACAAATATTCCAGCCTTGAAGTTATCATACATCCTATCATTAACAGAAGTCAATTGCGTTAAGAATTGGTATAAAATATCACAATAATATGTTACAAACCAAATATACATATTAAATTTATTTAGCACTCAATATATTTTGATGCAAGAATGGAAAATCTATATTCTAATAGCTTTATATATAAAAAGCAATTATTTGTAGAGTACTGAATGAAACAAAATAGTGATAAACACCTAAATCTCTCTCACTACTTTTTTCTTCTATTTCATCATTTCAGTCAATCCCTACTTTCAGCCTTCTCTTTCTGACACTGCTTTTGTTTTCTTTGTAGCACCTATTTCCTCAGATACACTGTATATTTTATTTATTAGTTGTGTATGTCTCTCTCCACCCAGACAAACGTAAGCTCCATGAGAGCAGGGGATACTTGTCTGTTTTGTGCACTGCCATACTCTAGCACGTAGTACGTGGTTGTCACTTAGTTGTTGCACAGTTAATCTTGTTGAATTATAACACTTTAAATTAATGACCACTATGCTTTCTTGAGGTTTTTTCCACTAAAACTTCTAAGCCTTTAATTATAACCACAAAGGATTCTTGTATGTGAGATCATTTCCTACAACTTTTCAATAACTTTTCAAACTTTTGCAGTTTCATTTGTTATTGGGGGGGGGTTATATATCTCTTTACTGATACTGAATAATTTTACTGACAATGATCACATTATAGATTTTTTAAAGAAGAAATTACCTTGTATTATGCAGAAAATTATTACTGAACAATGAGGTGTTCTTATTATTTCTTTAGCAACATCTTAAAATCATGTATTCCCCAGAACAGTATAACTGAGTTTAAATCCTTCTATGCAGATATTAATAGCAAGATAGTTTAGGTTACTGTTTGATCGTTTTGCTCAGTTTAAGTTCCAAAGGCAGATATCCAGGCATTCATGATGGCTATGATAGTTTTCCCCCTGAGTATCCTTGCAATGAATTAGAAGTTATTAGTTTTTAAAATAATTATCATGTGTTAGTTTAATCATCTTGCCTAAACCTTAAATATTGTTTCAGTATCATGTAGAAATGCAAAACAGTACATATCTCTAGAGTAGATAATTTAATTATTATAAATAAATAAATGGTCAAGCTAAAAGGATTGTATTTTTAAGACTCTTCATTTTTACAAATTCAGCTTCACAATTAATCTGTATATTTACGAAGAAGTAGATTTTAGGGCAAAAACATTCCACACAAATCAATATTTTGAAACAAAATGTCCATACATGCCTTCCTTTCTAATCTTTCAGTGAATAGGACTAAGAAATAAAATAGTATAATGTTTAAAACAAAACAACAACAAAATCCAATAGAAACACAAACTACCAAAGGAAAAAACTTACAGGAAATTATCTGCCATCAAAGGTAATTATATGTGGGTCAGTAAATGAATAGCAGCAAGCAGTCAGGACATCCTTTACTCTGATCTTAAGAGCAAAGAAATTTTCAGTAAATATTACCGTTAATTGTTATTTAGTGATATACAATAAATTTCCTAGCAAGCTCAATGAATTTTTACTTAACTACCGTTTTATCATAGTTATTGAAACTGGAATAATTTACAAACTGAAAGAGCTTATTAAATGATTTTGAAATGAAAAGTTCACAAGGTATAGTGATAAAATACACATATCTTTTTTTAAAGCTTCACTTATAAAGATATTTTTGTAATTTGTTAACCTGGATGCTGTCTGGAATGTAGCTGTTCCATAGGAAATCCTCATTAACTATAGGTTCTACTACAATATTCGTGACTCTATTTCCATTTTGAGAAAAATCTGTTACAGCAGTGTAGTACACAAAAGCATTGCTGCAGGTTCCGTTAGCACAGGATGATGTCTGGTGAAGGTCCACGTGACAGGAAGATAGTGACAAATTTAAGCCTAGCTGTTCTTTACCTATTTTAGTGAAAAAATACACAGAAAATTTTCCTAAGAGAATCTACCAACCAAAGCACATAATAACTTGATTAACACAAAACACTGAATCAAGAGATTATTCTTATATTATTTTCTCTTACTTAAAAATATAGTTGTAACTTTTGTCTAAGTAAACCAAAGCTATTGAACTCTACCTGATCTTTACAAATAGTTAATAACATGTGTGTGTGTGTATATATATATATATATATATATATATATATATGACTATTTTTAATAGGTTATAAATTCATATGCACCTGCATAAAATTCAGAAGCAATATAAAATTTATTTTTGTTTCTATAAAAAAATGTAATTCTAACAGTAAGAAACATAATTTAATTTTTTTGCCTAATGCTTTTAGGCCTTGGGTCCAGATATATCTTAGGGCTTGAACTCATGTTCTATCCATTTGTTGAGTGATAGCAATGATTACTGATCATTAATGATTACTGATACAGAGTTCATCAAACAGGTTTAACTACTGATACAGTTCATCATTTTAAAAAACAGAAAAATAAAAACAAATAAAGTAATTCCACACCAGTAATAAATCCTCAATCTCTTTCACCTCCCAAATGTCCCAATATATTCAGAACCTTGAGACACTTTCTTGCCTGTGGAACAAAGAACACACACAAAAAATAATTTGGAAAGAAAATGGTAACAAAAGCGAAGGAAGGAACTCTAGGGATTTGTATAACTAAACGAAAAGGATAGATTCCTCCAAAAGCTGGCTACAAAAGAAGTTTGCTGTCACATCCAATTAATGAATACAAAGTCCATCTGAGACAGGCACACTGCACAGATTCTAAATTCCTGAAAAAATTTTCTCTCCATGCATTTTTTTCTAGAAATATATACTTTTCCCATGTACATAACAAATAACAGAAACATCAGAATTCTTAGCCAGCTCCCCAGGTGAATATGAAACACATCTGGCTTAGATAGAACCCCTGACATCATTTCCCCTGGTCTGTGGTATGAGGGCCAAGTACTGTTCTCTTTAAGCCTGTGAAAAAGCAGTGGGGCCTTTGTAGAAATACACAAGGAGACACCAGCTTGGAGACACCAACTTATTCTCTATGAAAGTAGAGATATAATGAAAATATACTTAAAGAAGATGAGATGAAGAATATCAGAATGAAATCCAGAAATTTTTCTCCAGAAAAAAAGGAAATTGTTTTTAATTGACAAATAATAACAACATAAGCTTCTAAAATGTAGGAATATATTTAGGCTGTTTTTATATTATTATAGCAACATTTGTCCTGTTGAAGGAATTGAGAGCTTGAAAATGTAGTGTAAAGTATACTTGGAAGGAAATCTTTGCATAACACAATTTTGGAAAATGTCAATAACATCCTCTTCCTATTCTCCCCCATAAACTGTAGTAAAATTTGCATAATATGCAAGTATGCATAATATGCACATAGTTTGAAGTAGAATTGTGTCAAACAGCCTGAGAGACAGTGTTTATATTCTGGGTTGTATTTCAAAATTAAGTGTTGCTTATGGTGCTTCTGAAAGCTGAGTAGCTTGGTGTTACCTTAGCCTGTTGACTGTCAAGTATGTTGGGATAGCCTCTCTTGATTCCTCTTTCTCTCTCCTTAGTCATCTCTTTTTTCTGGGTGAGTCATTCCCATGAGACTCTCTCTCTCTCTCCTAGCATTTTTATCCTTTTGTTTCTCTGATTTAATTAGGTATAATATAGACATGAAGATCTAGATACATTTCACTTGGTATATTTACTACATAAAATTTTATGCCCTATGGTGAAAAGGTATGTGAACAGAGCTGGAATCTCTCTTAAAAGTTATTTTGGACTTTTTTTTTTTTTAATTAATTTATTTATTTGCTGTGTTGGGTCTTCGTTTCTGTGCAAGGGCTTTCTCCAGTTGCGGCGAGCAGGGGCCACTCTTCATCGCGGTGCGCGGGCCTCTCACTGTCGTGGCCTCTCTTGCTGCAGAGCACAGGCTCCAGACGCGCAGGCTCAGTAGTTGTGGCTCACGGGCCTAGCCGCTCCGCGGCATGTGGGATCTTCCCGGACCAGGGCTTGAACCCATGTCCCCTGCATTGGCAGGCAAATTTTTAACCACTGCGCCACCAGGGAAGCCCCCTTAAAAGTTATTTTAATTTATGTATCTTTTACTTGCTTGGTTCCTACATCAGAGGCATAGGGGATAAAAAAGGAACCCAACCAACCCAATCACTGCTATACATGGTTTGTCCTCTCATAGTCTATCCTGTTCTGTGGGAGAATTTTAGCTCTCTGTGGCTGTGACAGTGATGTATATGTGGCCATGTATCATACAGTCTATATAACGTAGTTTAAACGGAAGAATTCTAAAGCAAAAGATCTCAAACATGAGCTTACATTAGGGAGTGAAGTGTGACGAGTGCATTATGAGATCCGTGTTGCATAAACTTCAACTTTTAGCATAACTTACCACCTTTCCTTATTAGGGATAATTTGAAAAATCTTAAAGAGCAGTTTGTCCCTCAATCTCTGAAAACAAAACAAAGAGAAGAATTAGCAGAAGGATGAGGAGAAGGAGGAGGAGGAGAAAGATAATAAAGAGGAGGAAATTGTTCATTATTGTCTTTTTTTTTCTAATTTGTGCTTTGAGCCCAGGAAGGATAAATGTGGATTGCAAAATAGATTGCTTTTGCAATCATAAATTTGGCCCAGTATTATTAATATGATTGAACTGTAATTTGATGTAAACATGCAACATAATTAATTATATGAGTACACTGTAGTGACTTCCTGAAGAAAAAAGCATTAGTTATGATCTGAAATCTAATAATAAAATGAAGTGGATTTAGTATATTACCTTGATCAGCAGTTGTCAGTTTTAATGAGATTTTGCACTCCTGATCAAGCTCACTGAATTCAGGACAAACGATAGGAATTGTGCTCTCTATCCTCAACTGGTATTCTTTCCCATCTTCTTTTTTTTTTTTTTTTTTTTTTTTTTTTTAAAGGATTTTCTTTTATTTATTTATTTATTTGTTTATTATTTTTGTCTGTATTGGGTCTTCGGTTCGTGCGAGGGCTTTCTCCAGTTGCGGCAAGTGGGGGCCACTCTTCATCGCGGTGCGGGGACCGCTCTTCATCGCGGTGCGCGGGCCTTTCTCTATCGCGGCCCCTCCCGTCGCGGGGCACAGGCTCCAGACGCGCAGGCTCAGCAATTGTGGCTCACGGGCCCAGTTGCTCCGTGGCATGTGGGATCTTCCCAGACCAGGGCTCGAACCCGTGTCCCCTGCATTAGCAGGCAGATTCTCAACCACTGCGCCACCAGGGAAGCCCCTTTCCCATCTTCTGATACAGTGTTCAGTTCAGGTTGTAACTGGTGTAAGAAAATACGTAGAGCAGTCATGTTTAATAGAATTTATTTCTAAGATATAATAATTTTGAAAGGGCATTTTTCCTCAATAGCTCATATTTTGCTAAGTGAGCTGGCAGTAAAAACTTAAGCACTAGAATTTTTGAATTAAACAAGATCAATTAAAACCAAACCCTTAAAAACATCAGCAATGCACAGAAGGGAACATGGAGTTGCTGTAATCTTCTGACTTGAGGCACAGTTTGGTTCCCCAGCACATTTTAGGCAGTCTGGTTGGAGCCTGCCTTCATGAAGATTCCTATTTTCTCCCATTTGTTTGCTAAGGTTTACTGACACACCAATGGCAGATTCTATTTATTCTTAGGGATTAATATCGTCCCTAATATCAATTAGAAATCTAAATATTTTAATGCATAAATCAAAATATTATTGTCACATGAAATATCTCAACCTTCAGCTTATTTCTCAGCTTCTGCTTTCCACAGTTGGATTTACTGAGTACTGAAATCTAGGACTGGTCTTAACCCAGTTCACAGGTCACTCCTTTTTGAAGCCAGATGTTTTTATGCAGTCTCAGTTCTTGGCTGGCCCTCAAAACAGATGGTTGTGAATATTCTCCCTGTTAGCCTAATCAGAAGTAGTACCTGGGGCCTGATCACTGGCCCTAATGTTGTCTTCTGAGTTCTTTCCAGTGTAGATGCAAAGGTTCTGTGTTCCCAGGGTCTGAGCTCTGTTTCCCCTCCCGCTGTGTTTTATGTTATTCTGACAACATTGTTCAATCTCTGCATTCCTTTCCCTCTCCCTATTGTGTATAAGTGGACTTTATCCAGAAACAGGCTTTGTCCTCGTTCAATCCTATTCTCTCAATCTATCAATTATCCCATCTTTTCCTTGAACTAGAGATGAGTAGAGGTCAAACTCCAGTCCTGTGGCTGAGACCTCAGAGGGTGCACAGTGGTTGCCTGCCTAGACCTCCTGATACTGTCCCAGCTCCTTCCCCCAATTCTGGATTCCCTGTCACCACTGATGATCTGGTAGAATAGCTCATCAGCTCTTGGACCACAGTGCTGCCAGCACTGACCATAGATATTGCCTTGTTTAGTTAGTTCAATCTTTGCTGTCCACAAAGCCTAAATTTCTGGGCCAATTCTACTCTAGCCAGAAACTCTAGGGCTTGACCTGGTACCTGTCTTGAAAAATAACAAACTCTGATACTCTAACTTTTAGTTACATGATGGAATTATTTATGGGGATAGAATTTTTGCTTTATTCTAATTTGAGCTATTTCTGAAAAAAAAAAAGCAAGTATATTCCAATTTTAGTTCATTAGCAGGCCCTCAAAGCTCAATGGCACTAGAATTATTTGGGTTATTTCTCAAAAATACAGACTCTTGGGTCTCAGCATTCAGTCTGTGAAGAGGTCCTGGAACCAGCATCCACAGATCACAGTATGGAGAACACGGTTCCAGAGGAATAATCTTTCAAATCCATCCCCACTGCTACATACCTTAATGCCTGCAAAAAATTATCAGCTTTTGATGGCTAAACTTTGTACATGTGGTTTCTCCAAGAAAAAGATGGAAGCACTACAAAATATCTATGAATACAAATAATCATTTAGCAACACAATTATGGAGGAAATATGTGTAAATTATTATATTTAAGTACTTAATTTTAATTTTTGGTAGATAGTGCATAAGATATCATAGAAAACAAAATAATTAAAAACTTGCTTGAAAATTGAGAAAAAGTCCATCATTATAAAATATTAATTATTTAAATCTCAACATAAATCAAAGTTTTGTAGACTTTGTATTTAAGATGTATTTAAAAGTAGATAATAAGTGATATTATCATTGAAAAAATAAAAACATTATTTTCCAGAATAAAAGTATATCATTTTAAAACAAGAAAGGGACATAAATTCATAAGGGTTCATTGATAATAATCAGTGAATTACTAAAAGCAGATACACATATAAGGTCAGTAAGATTACTGACTCATCCAGTTACCACTGGAGTTGGCACAATTGTCAAGAAAAAAGTAAAAAGAAAAGCATCATGCTTTATATCCTGGGGACAAAGGCTAATTTTAGAATATATTTTAATATCCATTTTTGAAAATTAACACATTTATGAAAATAAAAGAAAACCCAACGGTTTTTGAACATACCCTGTCTCCAAGTCTGAGATTTATGCCATCCAGTTCTAAAAGAGAGAATGGTTGAACTGTGGTCTCTTGTTTCAGCTCTTCTTTGATTTCTAGAGAAGAAAGCCTAGACCAAGCTATGAGAAATCCCACTGAGTTGTTTGTAGGGGAAACATCAAAAGCACATCTACAGAAAAGCCTGGACTCAATCAGCTGCACCACAACCTCTGGCCTTCCTGGAGGTGGTGGTGGCAATGAGGCAGACAGCTGACCTGGTGGGAGAAAATGCGTAATTTGTAGTTGGGCATCTTAAAGAGTTGTTATGGGAAAGCTCATGAAAACTGTAACTCAGGGATTTATATTAAGAAAAAATAAAATATGTTTAGAAAAATAATTATTTTCTAGCAATCAGCAAAGTAGCATATTCTTTTTTTAAAAATTTATTTATTTATAATTTATTTATTTTTGGCTGCATTGGGCCTTTGTTGTTGTGCGCAGGCTTTCTCTAGTTGAGGCGAGCAGGGGCTACTCTTCGTTGCGGTGCACGGGCTTCTCATTGCGGTGGCTTTTCTTGTTGCGGAGCACAGGCTCTAGGCGTGTGGGTTCAGGAATTGTGGCTCGCGGGCTCTAGAGCACAGGCTCAGTAATTGTGGCGCACGGGTTTAGTTGTTCCGCAGCATGTGGGATCTTCCCAGACCAGGGATTGAACCCGTGTCCCCTGCATTGGCAGGCGGATTCTTAACCACTGCGCCACCAGGGAAGTCCCAGCATATTCTTACTTTGACCCATAATCACATAAATATTGATAGCGGAGAAGTTCGTCAGCTCATCAAGCTTATATTAATGCATGTTGAATATGACTACTCTTGGAAAGTCTAGCTCTTGAACAGAAAAGTAATTTACTTTCTTTTTTTTTTTTTTTTTATAGTTTTTTATTTATTTATTTATTTATTTATTTATTTATTTATTTTTGGCTGTGCTGGGTCTTCGGTTCGTGCGAGGGCTTTCTCTAGTTGCGGCAAGTGGGGGCCACTCTTCATCGCGGTGCGGGGACCGCTCTTCATCGCGGTGCGCGGGCCTTTCACCATCGCGGCCCCTCCCGTTGCGGGGCACAGGCTCCAGACGCGCAGGCTCAGCAGCTGTGGCTCACGGGCCCAGCCGCTCCGCGGCATGTGGGATCCTCCCAGACCAGGGCTCGAACCTCTGTCTCCTGCATTAGCAGGCAGACTCTCAACCACTGCGCCACCAGGGAAGCCCTAATTTACTTTCTTTTAAGCAATTACCTTTTCTAAAAAAATGGAACAAACAAATAAAATTAAGATTTTCTACTTTATAATTTCCTGTTATAAAGAAAAATGTCATTATAATGCAAAATCAAATGCCTTACTATTTTACTCTTATAAATTACTCTTATAACTCAATCCATCATTACTTTGGGTTGAAAGAGCTGTTCATTACAGAAGTGATTATACTGTTAGTGAAATATATTAAGTGTTAAACAATAGTCTTATTCTTTTCATTTTTTCGAGGTTAAAAAAGTTTAAAGTTTTCTCTAGGAACTCAGGAAGATATTACGATTTTTTTTCTCTGGGCATTTGCAAGGTTAAATCTAGGGATCTAAAATGTTTCAAAATAGTTTTTTATTTGTTTTGTTCTGTTTTAGAAAAGAGAAAAATATCTGAGTGATAAATTTTAAAAGTAAGATTTTTTAAATGTCCTAAAATATACAAATATTTTTCTATGATATACACTGCAATTTTATGATAATCATAAAATTATTTTCTCAATTCTGTAATGTAGATTTTGGAAAATTCTGAGACCTTAGTCTAAATATGAGGGGAACAAACTTATGTACTTTCAGATATTTTAAAGTGTGATTTTGTTAGATATTTAATTACAAAATCACAATAACAAATGAAATGTTTCCAAATTAATCCAAATAATAAATATTTTGCCAAACATTTTAAACATTAGGCCAAATCATTATCTAGATTTGAAGAAAATGATAGACTGCTTTTGAGTATATATGATTTTTTTAAAATTACATATCTGAGTAAAAATTTTCTCTTAAATAAATTAAGAAAAAGATGCTGAACTTATTTCCAAACAGGGAGGAACTATCTATGGAAGTGATTATTAGGAACAGGAGATAACAAATGACTGAAAAGAAAATAATTCATGAAATTAAAATTTTTGAATTAATTGGCATCAACTATCTAGGTGAGCTGATCATTGCTCGCAACAATGTAGATCAAAAAACATTTGTTAACATGTATTTAAAGAAGAAGGTTTCAAAAACAACAACAGATAAATTATTTCTGGGACTTCCCTGGTGGCACAGTGGTTAAGACTCCACGCTCCCAATGCAGGGGGCCCGGGTTCAATCCCTGCTCAGGGGACTAGATCCCACATGCATGCTGCAGCTAAGAATTCGCATGCCAAACACAAACACACCAACATACAGAGTTCCATCACTAGCAGTTCATGTGTATTACACATGTTTTCTTACCTTCTGCACAATATCTCATACATTCCTGAGTGGGTTGTAGTAAGTACACAAAAAACTTTCCACAGTTTCTTACGGACACTGGGATTTGAAAAAGACAGCAGTCTTTTGTAGTGCTACACAAAAACGGTCTTGTGGCACAAGCTGTCAATTGCTTGATCTCCCCAGGTGGAGGTAGTGTTTCTGAATCGTTCAGAGACAGGCAGATGGGGGCCTGTGTTGCACAGTGGTTCATCTTTTGGATCAAAGAAAACAAAAGTTGAAAAGCCAATTTTTTTCATACATGGTAGATAAATCAACTTTGCATTTTCTTTTACACAACCTCTAAAATATTAAAGTATCAATCATTTAAAAAAATCTAATAACTTGTACCTGTACCATAAAAGAAGTAGTAACTTCATGGAATAGTAAATTTAAGGGTACATCCCTCATAATTAATATAATATTTTTCAATTAAAATACATTTATTACATTTGTATTGTGAACAAGAGAAATTCAGTATCAGTTAACTCATGAAACAGCTGATACATCTAAGACAAGTCAATCTGAAGTCATCTTAATATACAGCACAAAGATAAACTGATCTTGGAGATTTCTTGAAAAATTTCTGGAAACAGTATACGTAAGAAGTTAGTGCACAGTAGAGGAGCCATCAAAAATCAGGGGAGGAAGACAGGATTGCTCAAAATTTGGTCATGGACCAACAGGCTGGCAATTTGGGAAAAAAATGAGGTTAAAGCCTCACTTGAAGCCAAATTTGGATATCTTTCCTGAGTTCTTTTTACATTACATACCTAAAAAGGAAAATAATTCCCACTTCTGCATAATTTTTAAAATGTGGGTATCGATAAGGAAAATGAGCCTTCTATTAAGACATAATCCTTCTGTTAAGCAGACAAGAACTGAAGCACTTAAAATATGCAGTATTTTACTGTTTGAAAGTTACTGAGGTTAAGTACCTGAGCCCTGGAGAATGACAGCCTGTGATCAAAACTTGGCTTTCTTACCTGCTATCCAGGTGACTCTACGTGTGTTACGCCTTAAAATATGTTTTCTGTATTATATGGTGGAAATCACAATGATAGACTGTCTTTATAAGATACTGTAAGTTAAAGCACTTGGTGGACTGTTGAACATTACATTAGCTATTACTATTATTGTCAGAATAGAGAATCTTGGAATACTCCCTTTGATTAACTTAATCTTGATGCAAAATTAAAATAATATTGCAGTGTGAGAAATAAATTGGTTGTAGCAAGATTCAATCCTTATATGAAAAAATACTTAAGAAAAAGCACGTGTAGTTCACATTAGTGAGTTGATAACCTCAGCACATTTGGTTGGCATCTTAGCAGGTCTGGCAAAGAGGAGAAATCGATACCATCCGGGAGAAAGGGAGTGGTCACATATCAGGTCTTGAATGGCTAACTGCTGGAGGCGCAGGAAGTCAAAATGGACACTTCTGTAAGGGCTCTGAAGAAACTGGTGTCCCCCAGGAGAGCACTCCTGAGCTAGAATGGAAAGACAGATGATGTTATGTATTTTCTTCATTGACATAGTTCAGCCCTCTATTAAAACTGACTCCTGAAACAAAAACAGAGCAAATAAACCTACAAGTGCACATAAAGGCCATCTGAAATGTCATGATCTCTTAGTAAAACAAAGATGACAATATGCACTTTCCATAAATACAATAAGCCAATCAACAAACTCTTTAGAATGTATTTTTGAGGTATTTGAGCTTCAAGGACTTTATTTTCATTTAATTTGGACAGGCAAAATTGCTGATTGCTGTTGAGTCAGGATTTGTTTATTCCTACCATCAGAAGGCATAGGCCTTACAAGGACTCCTCTTGAGAGTGATTCTCCAGATTTGAATGCAATTACTGACCCTCCATGACCTGCTTTCTGCCACAGTAGCCATGTGCCCCCCCAGATCCCATCTCTGCCAGGTCCTGGAATGCAACAAACTAAACCAAACTTTCAATGCTAATATAATTTTTGTAAAATGCCCTCCTAGTGAAGTTTCCTGCATTTTTTTACTGCAGGAAAAAATATAAAGTTTTCACATTTTTTCTTATTTTTAAATATAAAAGTAATGAAGTTCATTTTCATTTCTAAGCACAGGAAAATGATTGGGGTAGAGGGGAACAGTTTTGAAGGAAAAACAAGAAAAAAAACATGGAGAAAGAGCTAGTTCTGTAGATTTTTTAGGAAAGCCATTTTCTGAGCAGTAGTTGGCCTGGAAGATACTTTTTTCTGTCAAATCTACAGAGGGAGAACATAAAGCACCTCTTCCCAGCAAGAAGAGAGAAGAGAAGAGGAGGCAATAAAAACAGTTATCCTGGAAATACAGCTCTTGTTTGAGGCTACTGTCTCCCTAATAATAAGAAACACATGGAACTGTCCTTATTTGGAGTATCTTATTGACACAATAGGCAGAAAATCTCCCAGTATTAGATATTGTATTTGTTCAAGGAAAACACTATAGTAAAGATAATATCTTTGAAATAGAAATGGGAAAGAAAAATTTAATCATTACGAAAGTACCTCACTATAGAAAAAAATCGATCTAACTGAACAAAACTCTCAAATGTTTATTACATAATTTTAAGTTACACAGTGTTTACGAACAAAAATCAGTTTCCAAACAAATTAATAAGGAGCACAATAAACTAGAGATAGTAATTTGCATGTCAGTCTCACAAATGTAGCTTATAAAATTGTCTTTATTATACAGGTTTTTGCTTTTTATTTTGTTTGTAGTTACAGCAATTAAACTGTAAAAAAGGTATTGTTTTGCAAGATAAAAGATCTCCCTAAAGAATTTTTTTAGTAAAAGATTTCAGGAATGACCACAAAAGGTTCTTCTTCCTTTTGTCTCTAGTTTCACCAGTTATAAATGTCCCAAAAGGCTCTAGTGACTTTGACAATCTCAATTTGTCAACACTAGATAAATATTTTATAAAATGTATGTGGGTAGAAGTCAGAGGATGTGCTATCATTTCATTTAATTTTGAAATAATTCTAACCCCCTGTCAATATCAGAAGATTGCACGTGGTTAGAAACTAAGGAAAATATTTTGAAAGAGATTACTAGTGAGGTTTGTATAAATTATTAAAATGTTTTCTCTGATCTTATCCTACAACAGAATTTTGTATTGGGAAAAAAGTCAATAACTCCATCTTTATTCTGTGCAGTATTTCTCCTTGCTAAGCACTTCTGAAGTTCTCACATTTCCTCTGATTTTGCTGCTTTAAATAACTGTTTTCTAATCCAAAGCTAAAGATGTCATAAATGTAGAAGCAATCACAGTGTGACATCAACAATACTAAGAAGTGTATAATATTTAAACAGAAATTTTAAATTTTTTATTTTTTTGTTTAATATTTATTTTAGAGGAAAATTCTTAATTTGTATAATTAATAATAGCTCATATTTTGTATCGTTCATTTCACAATTTTTCCCTCCAAATCGACTTGTCACTCATTAAATGTTCAAGGTCTCTGTAGAAAAATTTAAATCTTACTAACAATGAATAAGCCACACTCTTAAAAACCTCATTGCAACCTTAACTCTAGAAGGGAGGATATAGTTAACTATGGCTGGTTTGGGCTCCCGTTTGGGAATCTGGGGGCCTAGCTCCTGAAGGACTAAAAGAGTAACTCTACAAGCCCATTTCACACATCAGTCAATTTCATGATACGAATGATGTGCAAAGCTTTCTAGCAAATGTCCAATAAAAATTTTTTCCCTCAAAACAAAAGTACGTATAAAATATACATTAAAATTTACATTTCTATTTATTCTGTCTTCTTCTCAATAGGATTTAAAGAAGCTAGGTAGTATATAATAGAAACTGCAATATTTGCATTTCAAATACTTTGGGAAAACGTGTCAAGTTATAAATAATAGATACATAATGATACAATATGCAAATAGTTTTCTAGTTTTGTTTGTAGGTATAAGTAACCTGTATTAGATTAATACATTGGTTAATACAATGGCTAAGATTAGTATGCTTTAAGATTCATAATTGGGTGACAGACAAATATGTTAAGAAACTAAATAAATTATTGTATTTTTAAGAGATGAATACGCTTAATGCCTGAAGACAGGCACTTCATAATATCTGAGTTTATAATTATAAAACCTTTGGTATATTGCTCTATGGGAATTTCAAATATCTGTGAATTTTTAAAAATTGTATAACTTCCCCAAAGATGTGGAAAAGAGAAAAACCACCTTTTAGCTCCAAATTCAGTGAGAAATAAAAAGTTAATCATTAAACTTCTAATATTCAAAACTGTATTATGGATTCGGCAACAACACAAAAGCCTGAAAAGCAAGGTCAAATAGAGAGTGATGGACTTGCTAAGTCTCTTTACTTTGTCGTCCTTTATATATTTAAGGATGAATGCTCTTGAAAAGAATACAAATAGACTGAAAGTAAAAGGATGGACAATAACATTATGCAAACAGTAACCACAAGAAAACTGGATTGGCTGTACTAATATCAGACAAAAATATCTTAAAACAAAAAAAATGTTACTAGAGACAAAGAGGAATATTTTATAGCAATAAAAGTTTCAATCCATGAGGAAGATATACACCTAATAACAGAGCACAAACATACATGAAGCAAAATCTAAGAGAAACAAAGGGGAAAAAAATACCTACTTCAACAGTAATAGTTGGGGACTTCCAATACTCCACTTTCAACATGAATAGAAAAACGGGCAGAAAATCGTCAAGGAAACAGCCAGAACAACACACTATAAACCAACTTGACCTAACAGACATCTGTAGAACACTCTATCCAACAACAGCAGAATATAAATTCTTCTGAAGTGCACATGGAACATTTTCCAGGATGGACACTACATTAGACCATAAGACAAACCTCAATAAATTTGAAAAGATAAAAATTATACAAAGTATGTTCTCTGACTGCAATAGAATGAATATATAAATCAACAGCAGAAAGAAATTTACAAATACGTGGAAACTAAACAACCTAGAAAAGCAAGGGGTCAAAGAAATGAAAATAGAAACGAGAAAATACATTGAAAAGGATTAAAATAAAGATACAACACACCAAAATTTATGGGATGCTGCTAAAGTAGTGGTTAGAGGAAAATTATAGATATATATGCCTATATTAAAAAAGAAAAGTATCCCAATATAATGAACTAATCTTACGCCTGAAGATTGGAAAAAGAACATACTAAATCTAAAGGAAGAAGGAAAGAAATTTTAAAGACTAAAGAAGACATTAATGAAATTGAGAATAGAAAAACAGTAGAGAAAAATCAATGAAACCAAAAGCTGGTTCTTTGAAAAAAATCAACAAAGGTGACATACTTCTAGGTTTGCTGAGAAAAAAAGAGAGAAGACTCACTAGAATCAAAATGAAACAGGGCACACCACTACAGATCTTATTAAGGAATACTATTACAGTTGCATGCCAATACATTAGATAACATATAAAATTGAGAAATTCCTAAAAAGACACAAAGTACAAAACTGATTCAAGAAAAAGTAAGCAATCCAAATAGATTTATATCATGTGAAAAGACTGAATCGGTAAAAAAAAAAAAAAAAAAAAAGACACACAAACATCCACAAAGAAAAGGCCAGGTCTAGATGGCATCAATGCTCAGTTCTACCTAACATTTAAATAATACCAATTCTTCACAAACATTTCCAAAAATTAGAAAAAGATGGAATACTTCCAGACTCATTCTATGAGCCCAATATTACCCTGATACCAAAGCCAGAAAATGATATCACAGGAAAAAAAAGCCTATGAACCAATGTATCTTTTTAATATAGATACAAAAGTCCTCAGCAAAATACTAGCAAATCAAATCCAGAAATACAGACAAAGAATTATAAACCATGACCAAGTAGGATTTATCCTAGGCATGCAAGGTTGATTCAACATCCAAAAATGAATTAAGGTAATATACTATATTAACAGAATAAAAAATAAAATCCACATGTGCTTCTCAATAGACACAGAAAAATCACTTGAAAAAAATCTAACACATTATGATAAAAAACTAGGAATAGAAGAAGGGCACTTGCTCAACCCAATAAAGGAAATCTACAAAAAACCCCGTAGCCACAACATACCTGATGGAGAAAGACTAGATGCTTTCTCATAAGATCAGGAACAAGACAAGGATATCCACTCTCACCACTTCTATTCAACACCGTACTTGAGGTTCTAACCAGGACAACTAGGCAAGATAAATAAATAAAGATATGATATCCAGATTGGAAAGAAAGAAGTAAAACTATCTTTATTCACAGATGACCTAATTTTTTATGTAAAAATCCTAAGAAATCCACTAAAAAACACAACAAAATATTAACACTAGTGAACAAGTTCAGCAAGGTTTCAGGATATAAAATCAAGATGCAAAATGTGATTTTATTCTTTTTTTAAAATTCACATACCATAAAATTTACCATTTCTAAATGTAGAATTCAGTATGGGGTGCTTTTTTTTTCTTTTTGCATATTCACGAAGTTGTATACCACAATTTTAGAACATTTTCATCACCCCAAAAAGACAGCTGTATCATTAGCAGTCACTCCCGCCCATTCCCCTCTACCTCCAGCCACTGGCAACGACTAATTTTTTTGTCTCTATGGATTTACCTACTCTAGACATTTTATATAAAAACAATCATATAATATGTGGCATTTTGTCTCTGGCTTTACCATGTTTTCAGGTTTCATCCATGTTGCAGTACTTCATTCCTACTTATGGCCAAATAGTATTCCACTGGATATACCACCTTTTGTTTACCCATTCATCATTTGATGGGCATTTGGGTTGTTTCCACTTTTTGCCTATTATGAATAATGCTGAAGTGGACCTTAATGAACAAATTTTTGTGTGAACATATGCTATTTCATTCACCAGGGGCAGTAGAGATAGCCCAATAGTTAAGGATGTTAGAATCTGAAGCCACCTTGCATGTGTTCAGAGTCTGGCTCTGCTACTTAATAGTATGTGACTTTGGGTAAATGGCCTAGCATATATGTGACTCAGTTTTCTTACTTGTAAAATAGGGTAATAATAATACTTATCCTGTGGCTATTGTGAGAAGTAAATGATTTAATGTGGGTAATGTATTTTAAAGTGCTTGGAATAATGCCCACACATAGTAGATGCTTTCTACATTTGCTGTGTTAAAATAAGCTGGCAAGGTTATTACCTTTTCTGTTTCACAAATGAAGAAACTGGGAGTTGCCCAAAGTTTTATGGGCCTTAGGGTGGTTAATTATATTCTTAAACATGTGCAATAAATAGACTAAGAAGGAAATTAAGAAAATAATTCCATTTATAATAGTTTCAAAAGAACAAATACTTAGGGATAAATTTAACAAAAACACAAAACTTATATTTTGAATATAACAAACATTGTTGAAAGAAATTAAAGACCTAAGTACTTAAATGGAAATTCATCCATGTTCGTGGATCTGAAAACTTAATGTTGTTAAGTTGGCAATACTCCCCAAATTTACATGCAGATTCATCACAGCTCCTAACAGAATACCAGCTGACTCTTTTGTAAAGAATGACAAACTTAATTGTAAAATTCATATGAAATTTCAGGGGACCAGAATAGCTAAACTAATCTTGAAAAAGAAGAACAAAACAGGAGGACTCACATTTTCTCATTTCAAAATTTACTATAGAGGTACAGTAATCAAGAAAGTTTAGTGGTGGCATGAGGAGAGACATAGATTGATGAATAAAATTGAGAGTCCAGAAATAAACCCATGTACCTATGGTTTTTAACTGATTTTTGAGACGGGTGCCCAGATCAGTCAATGGGGAAATGACAATCTTTTCAACAAAACTGGATATCCACGTGCAAAATAATGAAATTGGACCCTTTGGTTATACCATATACAAAGTTAATTCAAAATGGATCAAAGACCAAAATACAAGAACTAAAACTAAAAGACTTAGGAAAAATATTGGGGTAGATCTTCATGACTGTAGATTTGGCAATGGATTTCAAGATATGACAACAAAGCACAAGCAACAAAAGATAGACAAACTGGACTTCAGCAAAATTAGCAACTTCCATGCTTCAAGGACATTATCAAGAAAGTGAAAAGACAACCCACAGAATGGGAGAAAATAACTGCAAATCCACATGTCTGCTAAGATAATTTAGACTATACAAATAACACATACAACTCAATAACAAAAAGGCCAATGACCCAATTAAAAAATTGGCAAAGTATTTGAGTAGGTATTTCTCCAAAGAAGATATGTAAATGTTCAATAAACACATGAAAAAATGCTTGACGTCATTAGCCGCCAGAGAAATGCAAATCAAACCACAATGAGACATCACTTCACACCCACTAGAATGGCTAGAATCAAAATTTCAGATAAAAAACTTTTTTTCAGATAATAACAAGCACTGACGAGGCTGTGGATAAATTAAAACCCTCATACACTGCTGCAGGAATGTAAAACAGTGCAGCCACTTTGGAAAACAGTCTGGCTATTCCTGAAATGGTTAAACACAGAGTTACCCTATGATCCAATAACTCCACTCCTAGGTATATTTCTAAAAGAAATGAAAATGTGTCCATACAAAAACTTATACCCAGATGTTTACAGCAGCATTATTTATAATAGCCATAAGGTAAAAACAGTCCAAATGTTCATCAACTGATCGATTTATATACAAAATGTGGTATGTACTTACAATGGAATATTATTCCATCACAAAAAGAGGAAGTACTGATACATGTTAGAACATGATGAACCTTGAAAACATGATGCTAAATGAAAGAAGTCAGTCACAAAAGACAATCTGTTATATGATTCCATTTAGATAAAATATCCTGAATAGGTAAATCTATAGAGCAGAAAGTAGATTAGTGATTGCTTATAGTTGGGAGGGTGGAGAGGGTGAAGGAGGGTATAAGGGGAGGATAGCTAGAGTATGTTATTTCTTTTCAAGGTGATAAAAATGTTCTAAAATTGACTATAGTAATGGTTGCACATATTTTTGAATATACGTAAACCCGTAGATCACTGTGTCCTGTAAGAAACCATTGTACACTGTAAATGAATGATTTGTATGGTATATGAACTATATCTTAATAAAGCTATTTGAAAAAGTCTTGTATGCTCCACTTGTCTCCACTTTTATCTCTACTATATTAACATAAAGAAGTTTAGCATAAACTTTATTATCCACTTTACCACAATAGGAGCTTAGAACATGGCAATGGTTAATATTCGCCTTTAGTGGAGAGATTACAAGGCTATTATATAGGGCAAGAAGTCGTTATGTGATCTATAGTAAACACTGAAGCAAACTCCTTTATAAATATTAGTCATTTTTCTGGAAACATATCGTCTAACTGTAGTAAGTACATATTATATATTATTACATGTATTTTTTGAAAAGTTCTTCATGAAGATCTAGTTAATGTGTAAGCAACCAAAGACGGCACAGATCAATGATAGCTTGTTGAGGGCTATCATTTTAGGAAATAACTTAATTGTGTTCTAATATTCTTTTTAGTTTTATGGGTAAGTGCTGCTCTCCCTTCCTCTTTTACAGAGCAAACTTACCTTAGCAAACTAGATTAAGATCAACAAGGTGATAAAATAAAATTATATCCTGAACACTTATAAATGTTGCACACAATCTTTTTTTTAAAGCTGCGGGTAGTTTTACACAGGTCAGATTTATTTCTGAAAAACATAAGGAAACTTATAAGAACAAGTCACCTTTCATTTAATGTTCCTATCTGTGTGAACACAAAACAATCAGGAAGGGCTAATATTGTTTTAACTTCACAGTGTTTTCAACCATGTGTTCTTCGTCGTGGATTGAAGTGGGAGGGGGGCCACTCGCTCCTCAGAGATCTCTTTTACAGTAGCAAAACTGATTCTAAGAGGTATACACAAAACTTATTGAATTATTGTAGGGGTAAAATGCTAATCAGTTTATTATTTCCAGGGGTAGGGAGGGAGTGGTGCAGAAATCGTGCAGTTTGGAACTGAACTCCTTTCGGATATTTCAGATCCAGTTGTCGCTAGGATGCCTGGAAGATCCAGGAAAAGTTTCTTATGGTAATAAAGGGCCCTTAAGGAGCGGATATCAGCAGGAAACGAACAAAAAAGTGACTGAGGGTCTTAAGAGCGGAAAAATGGGAGGCAACAGTCGCCTGTGCACAAAGGAAAACTGAAGAGTGCCAAGGCTGTAAAGTGACCATTTCAAAGAAGGCGGTAGGACAGGGAGGAGGTTGGTATGGGACGAGTATTAGATGCGGCCGTAAAGATGCACAGGCACGCTCCACGTGTCATCCGGGAAGTTAGCCCCCCTCCTCCAAAGGCCCAGGTGGCGCACCTGCGCCGCCTTACGCCAGCGCCCTACCTGGCCGACCTTTCCCGGCGGCCAGGAGCATCGATGCCAGCGTCAGCACCCGAACTCCGTCAGGCATCGCTACTGCCGCAGGTGGGACGAAGGCGTCGCTGATCCCTGGCCGAGGGTGCGGGCAGGAGGGTGCCACAGCAGCCTCTCCGTCCTCCTATCACAGAACTCAGTCCGTTCCAGCTCGCCCTTCAGGGTTGCCGCGCATCCTCGCTCTGGGGCGCGCTGGTCTTTTCCAGGGATAACCCAGCGAGCCTGGTGGCTCCTCCCTCCCAAACCCCGCCCAGCCGCCGGAAAGCCACGCCCAACTGTCCCCGAGACCGCCGTGCGCCCTGCGTGTCCTGGCTGTGGCTCCACCACCCTGGTTGTCAACAGCAGTCGCACATTCTCGGGGAAGACTCCCAGGATATAACGGCATCCCGCGTCTCGCTGTTCCAACAAATGCTTTAGGAACACTTGGTATTCCTAGAAACTGTTCCGATGGACCTCCGATAAAAGAAGGCTTGCAAGGTTCTGTTGGCAGGGAGAGGGCCCCTGATCATACCTGCAGATGGACTCTTCACCTGGTAATCGGGGTTGCTGGTATGCCCCCACAGGTGCTTCTCAGAAGTTGCACCTGCCACTTTCGGCCTCAGTGTTAATGATGGAAGGAGGAAGTAGAGATTACTGCTGCGACAGTAGTAGCTCTCTTCCTCTGTCTACATGGAAGGTTTTTCAGAAGTGAACTGGAGGGCGTTTAGACAATTTCCAAGTACGTGGGCACAGTCATCATGTATTTGCTGATGATTCCAGAGCTCTCTCAGTTGTCCAGTGGTGACCCCGTGACTCAGGAGTTTTCAACACATGGTTACATGACTCCCAGGGTTGCCCTGGGGATGGTTTCCAATCCAGAGTTGTCTTCAGATGTGTGGTTGCCTCTGCAGAGGGAGGGAACCTTTTTTTTTTTTCTTCTTAACCTATTCTTCATCTTTTTACGTCTTTAAACGAAACCTCACTCTCCTAGTTTTTCTCTGGTATTCTCAGTTCTTGAGTCCTTTTATCCGTCACCTGAGACTTCACCCTTAGAGCCTGTACCTGAGGGGAAAGAAGACATTGGTCAACAGATGGTAGTCCAGGAGTCCTGGTGAGCATCAGGGTTCAGGCCACAGTTCCATTTATAGATTTGGACGATTAAAGCATGGACTATGCATGGTGATAAAGACAGCAGGTGCCCAAATGTATAAAAAAGTTATTTAAAAAATTGTTTATAGTTTGTTTGAAAGAAATTACCATTTAAAAGTTTAAAAACTCTTTCCAAACGTATGAGTATTAGTCCATCTTGGAAAAAAATTTCTTTGTGCTGTGCAAAACTTGTGTTTAGCCCCCTTTTAGATGCAGAAAAGGTGTCCAATCTTCCAGGAAAAAACTGAAATGTAAGTTTTTGGTGGATGTGGAAGATGAGTTTCATCTTAAAGCCTAATCGTGGAAGAACAATTTAATGTGAGCAGGTTGAAAACCCAAAGATTTTTTAGTCTCCGTCTTTTGTTTCAGCTTATCAAAGCCCTAATAAAACTGGGACAAATATAAACATCGATTTTTCTCAGTCTATTTGTGAGATCACCAGAAATAAAGTAATGGTTATAATCAGGATTAAATAACATCAGGCTTTTTTGTAAATTTATTGTCCAGCAATATCTGTAGAAATGCAATCAACTTTTATACTTTCCTGAAGGACAACATCACTTGCCTAACTTCCAGCAAACCCTGAGCATACAATGTAAAGTATAATGTGTCTCATTTTCCCCTTCAGTTTTGGTTGATGAATACCAGTTTATGAGTTTACAATAGACTTGTAACAGAGAACAGATTTTCCTCCATATAAGTGAGTTAAGATGGAAAAAAACCTGAAAACAACTTAATTGTTTTTCAGATCTCAATAGTAAATTCATCTAAACTGGCTTGAGTCTGCAAGAATATACTGAATAAAACTTAGTTACAGGACTGTGGGAAAACCAAAAAGTAATAAAAATAGTGTTTTAACATACATTATGTAGTGAGATTCATCAAAATTTGGTATAATATTCAAATTTTTAAAACTTTTTTTTTAATTTTTGAAAAGTAGGATAAAGAATGGAGGCATGGGCTTCCCTGGTGGCGCAGTGGTTGAGAATCTGCCTGCCAATGCAGGGGACAAGGGTTCGAGCCCTGGTCTGGGAGGATCCCACATGCCGCGGAGCAACTGGGCCCGTGAGCCACAACTGCTGAGCCTGCGCGTCTGGAGCCTGTGCTCCGCAACAGGAGAGGCCGCGATAGTGAGAGGCCCGCGCACCGCGATGAAGAGTGGCCCCCACTTGCCGCAACGAGAGAAAGCCCTCGCACAGAAACGAAGACCCAACACAGCCATAAAAAAAAAAAAAAAAAAAAAAATTGGAGGCATGGTACTCTAATTATAAATACCAGTGGTACGTGTAAAATGCAGTAAATACCACTGAGAGAGAAATAATACAGAATGTCTGTGTGGAAGATAAAATGAAGCCAAGTACAGTATAACTTGAGTGAAAGGAAACACTAATCAGGAGAAAATTTCAAAGGATAATTTCCTTGAAAAAGGAAATAACTCAGCTCTTCTCAGGTTCATTTGCAAAATTATGCTGAACTTATATGAGTAAACCCCCCAAATTCAGGGGATAGAAAGACACAGTGATTAAGTGCACAAATCCTGAGGTGAGGACACCTGGATTCTAATCCTAGATTTGCTACCTATTTACTGACTGTGTCACCTTGGATGGCACTCTGAACTTCATTTTTTTGTGCCATGGGAATGATGGTAACAATACCTAACCTGTAGAGTTTAAGAAACAATAGTGTATGGGATTTCCCTGGTGGTCCAGTGGTAAAGAATCCACCTTACAATGCAGGGGACGCAGTTCGATCCCTGGTCAGGGAACTAAGATCCCACATGCTGTGGGGCAACTAAGCCTGCTCGCCACAACGACTGAGCTTGAGTGCCTCAACTAGAGAGACCGCGTGCCGCAAATTACAGAGCCCATGTGCCCTGGAGCCCAGGCACCACAACTAGAGAGAAGCCCACCTGCTGCAACCAAAGATCCCACACACCTCAATGAAGATCCCGCGTGCCACAGCAGGACCCGATGCAGCCAAAAATAAATAAAATAAATAAATAAATAAATAACAAGTAAAATTAAAAAAAAAAAAGAAATGGATTCATAAGACTGGTTGTTTTAAAAAAAAAGAAACAATAGTGTATGTATGTGTGGGGGTGGGATGGTGTGGAGGAGGAGGGGTCTGGAGAGAGAGCGTTTAGGTAGTGTCTGGCATAGGGTAGCTAACATGAGTATACATAATAGTTTACAGATAATAAAACCAAGGTGCAATACCACATAACTATACTTGTCGTTTTGTTATTATAGAACGGTTCATCATTCCTCAGTGTTATCCTCTTACAGTGCTCAGGATAATTTGGAGTAACCTTACTGAGAAACACACGTTTATATAATATATGAATTCCTTGGCCCGTGTATATTTTACTAAATGAGAGCGTCTGGGTCTTACCTGGATATATCTTTTTTTTTTTTTTTTCGGCAGGGGGAGAGGAGGTTTGATAGAAGTGGCATTGGGGAAGAGAACAGTGTCATCAAATCAATTCTTGAGCTTCACAAATTAATGTTTTGGCTTTGGCACTGAGTTTATATTCAGGAGGCCATTGCTCCCAGACAGAGACACTAAATGGGACAGACATTTTGCCCCCAACAATAGTAAATTCCTTTTTCTTAATGAGTCAGCTAGATACTTGATATATTAAAGAAAATTCACTGAAAGCATCCATTAACTGTGAATTTTATAATGTTTATTCTGGCATGCCTCTAGGAAATAACGTAAATAAGCTGAGAGAGGGGAGCTGCATGCCTGGCATGAATGCTTGTTTTAAGAGTCAATCTTTTGGGACTTCCCTGGTGGTGCAGTGGATGGGAATCTGCCTGCCAATGAAGGGGGCACGGGTTCGATCCCTGGTCTGGGAAGATCCCACATGCCGCAGAGCAACTAAGCCTGTGCGCCACAGCTACTGAGCCCATGCTCTAGAGCCCACGAGCCACAACTACTGAGCCCGTGTGCCGCAACTACTGAAGCCTGCACGCCTAGACCCCGTGCTCCGCAACAAGAGAAGCCACTGCAAGGAGGGGACCACACACTGCAACAAAGAGTAGCCCCTGCTTGCCACAACTAGAGAAAGCCCGTGTGCAGCAAAGAAGACCCAACGCAGCCAAAAATAAATAAAATTAAATCTTAGAAAAAAAAAAGATGAATCTTTCTACATCCATGTTCATAGAAGCATTATTCACAGCAGCTAAAACGTGGATAAAACACAACTGTCCACTATGGATGAATGGTTATCAAAGTGTGGTATATAGATACAGTGCAATATTATTCAGCTTTAAAAAGGAAATTCTGACAAGCTACAAACATGGGTGAAGCTTGAAGATATTATGCTAAGTGAAAGAAACCAATCACAAAAGGACAGATACTGTATGATTCCACTTACATGAGGTACCTATAGTAGTCAAGTTCACAGAGACAGAAAGTAGAATGGTGGTTGCCAGAGACTGGGGGAAGAGGACAATGGGGAGTTATTGTTGAATGAGAACAGAGTTTCAGTTTGGGAAGATGAAAAAGTTCTGGAGGTAGATGGTGGTGATGGTTGCAGAACAATGTGAATATACTTATTGCTACTGAACTGTACACTTAAAATGGTTAAAATGGTAAATTTATGTTATGTATACTTTGTCAAAATAGAAAAAAATAAATAAAAAGAATGAGCCAAAGCAGTCTTGAGAAAAAAGAACAAAGCTGGAGGTATCATGCTCTTTGACCTTAGACTATACTACAATGCTACAGTCATCAAAACATCATGGTACTGGCACAAAAACAGGCACAAAGATCAATGAAACAGAATAGAGGGTACATGTAAAAGAATGAAATTAGTACATTTTCTCACACCAAATACAAAAACAAATTCAAAGTGGATTAGAGACCTAAATGTAAGACCTGAAACCATAAAACTCCTAGAAGAGAACATAGGCAGAACACTCTTTAACATAAATCATAGTAATATATTTTTTTTGGATCTGTCTCCTAAGGCAAACAAAGGCAAAATAAACAAATGGGACCTACTTAAAAGCTTTTGCACAGCAAAGGAAACCATTGGCAAAATGAAAAGACAACCTACTGAATGGGAGAAAATATTTGCAAATGATATGATGGATAAGGGGTTAATATCCAAAATATATAAACAGCTCATGTAACTCAATATCAAAAAACCAAATAATCCGATTAAAATTTTTCCAGAGACAATATACAGGTGGCCAGAAGACACATAAAAAGATGCTCAACATCACTAATCATCAGAGAAATGCAAATCAAACCCAAAATGAGGTATCACCTCACACCTGTCAGAATGCCTATCATCAAAAAGTCTGCAAATTACAAGTGTTGCTAAGGATGTGAAGAAAAGGGAATCCTGTTGGTGGGAATGTAAATTGGTGCAGTCACTATGGAAAACAGTATGGCGGTTCCTCAAAAAACTAAAAATAGAGCAACAATATGAGCCAGCAATTCCACTCCTGGGTGTATATCTGAAGAAAACAAAAACACTACTTTGAAAAGGTACATGCATGGCAGTGTTCACAGTAGCATTATTTACAGTTGCCAAGATATGGAAGCGACCTAAGTGTCCATCAGCAGATAAATAGATAAAGAAGATGTGGTGCATGTATATATATAATTATATATATAATTGAATATTACTCAGCCAAAAAATAGAATGAAATTCTGCCATTTGCAACGACATGGGTGACCTAGAGGGTAATATGTTTAGTGAAATAAGTCATAAGTGAAATAAGTCTCATGAAATAAGTCATGAGAAAGATAAATACTGTATGTTATCACTTTTAAATGTATGTGGAATTTAAAAAATAAATACTGTATGTTATCACTGTTAAATATATGTGGAATTTTAAAAAAATAAAAAAATAAATGAATATAGCAGAACAGAAACAGACTCACAGATAAAGAGAACAAACTAGTGGTTACCAGTGGGGAGAAGGAAGGGGAGAGGGACAAAACAAGAACAGGGGATTAAGAGGTACAAACTACTATGTATAAAATAAATAAGCAACAAAGATATATTGTTCAGCACAGGGAAATATAGCCATTATTTTATAATAACTTTAAATGGAGTATAATCTATACAAATACTGAATCACTTGGTGCATAGCTGAAACTAACATTGTAAATCAACTATGCTTACATTTAAAAAGTAAAATAAAATCAGGTAAAATAAAAAGAATGTATCTTTCACTCATCGGCTAGAAAGAAAGCCCTTTATTTCAACATATCTCAATGTCATTGGCCCTAAGGAGGTTTCTTGAAAATGTTCAGCAGAGTAGAAATGGTTCAACCCCTGACTGAGCTTACTTTTGACATAAATTCATATAGAGGTGACAACCTGATTACATATCAATCAACCATGCAAAATCACATAGATTGCAACACAGTGACCATGTTTTACCACCTAAGCAGTTTTTCTATCTTGTAGATCAGTATATTTTACAGAAGACTGAGAAATTACTACTTTTCAAAGATTTTGTTTTTGTTATTTTTGTACAATAAAAACAACTTTTTAATTATTTTTCTTCCAGTTTTGAAATATAGTTGACATACAACACTGTATAAGTTTAAGGTATATAGCATAGTGATGTGATTTACATACATCATGAAATGATTATCATAGTAAGTTTAGTGTACGTACGTCATCTCACATAGATACAAAATAAAAGAAAAAGAAAAAAATTTTTTTCCTTGTTTTGAGAACTCTTAGGATTTACTCTCTTAGTAACTTCCATACATAACATATAGCAGTGTTAATTATATTTATCATGTTGTACATTACATCCCTAGTACTTATTTATTCTATAACTGGAAATTTGGGGGGTTTTTTGTTTTATTTTATTTTATTATTTTTGGCCATGTGGCATGTGGGATCTTCATTCCCTGACCAGGGATCGAACCCGTGCGCCCCCTGTATTGGGAGCATGGAGTCTTAACCACTGGACTGCCAGGGAGGTTCCTGGAAGTTTGTATTTTTGACTACCTTCATCCAATTCCTACTTCCCTCACCCCCACCTCCAGTAACCACAGATCTAATCTCTTTTTCTAAGAGTCTGTGTGTTTGTTTGTTTGTTTGAAGTATAATTGACCTACAACACTATGCTAGTTTCTGGTGCACGAAGATAAAAGCAACTTTTAAAAATCATAATTTTCATACAAAAATTAACTTGTTTCAACTTACTATCTTCCACAATGTGGTTTAAAAATAAGATTGGAATACTAAAATTCCTTTGAATGGAGTTGGAAAAGGTGTATATTTTCCCTTTCAACAGCCATCCATATATGTAAGCAATAATGTTTGCATCTGAAGTATATATTATACAATACCTTTATAATTGAAATGTCTGGCTAGTGTCATGATTATACTTAAATGTTATTTAGGTTCTTCTAGAAGCCTTAAATAAAACGTTGTAGCAGGTGGTAAAGCTATGTGACATTTCTGTTTTTCTTTATATGATTTATGTTGTCATCCCTTTCTAAATCTCAAAGCATTTTGATCCTCAAAATTCTAACGTGTAATATATAATTAGTTAAATTCTTTAACTCTAGAAGGAATGCTTGGTAATATTGGAGCAGTAATTTCATTATTTATGAAATGGTTAGATTTACAAAACAATCTAATAGATGTCAGGATATTTCATTTTTGTCCAACTGTCCCAAACACCCACCCTAGTCCAATTTGAAATAAGCCAGATTTTTACAAGACGTAAAGTCATTTTAAAAAATAGCTTTATTGAGATGTAATTTACATAACAAAGAACTGACCTGTTTTTAGTGTATAATTCAATGAATACTAGCATATTTACAGGGCTGTACAAACATTACAGCAATCTAATTTTAGAACATTTCTATCACTCTAAAGATAAACCTCATGGCAACTTATAGTCTTTTTCCATCTCCAATCTCAAGCAACAACTAATCTCGTTTCTGTCTCTACATATTTGTCTTTTTTGGATATTCCACATAAATGGATCATATATGTTCTTTTGTGACTGGTTTCTTTCACTTTTTGAGATTATCTGTATTGTAGCTTTATCAGTACCTTATTCCTTTTTTTTTTTTTTTTTTGGTTTTCACCCTTTATTTTTTAAAGTATTGTAAAATGTATTTATTATTTAAGTCACATGTAATTATAATGAAGATTATTTTAAAAGATTTATAAAAGCACTCATTATCTTACCAACTGGACACAATGGTG
Organism: Balaenoptera acutorostrata; assembly: GCF_949987535.1. Taxonomy (NCBI): domain Eukaryota; kingdom Metazoa; phylum Chordata; class Mammalia; order Artiodactyla; family Balaenopteridae; genus Balaenoptera; species Balaenoptera acutorostrata. The sequence goes on from NC_080070.1 coordinate 67,493,979, forward strand.
TTCATTTTTCTTTCCAATCTTAATTCCTCCTTACGCATATTTTACTTTGCTGTTGGGTTCTCTACTTTTCATCCAAACTCGTTGTATAAATGCTTCTCCATATTAGCTGCTGTCTTTGCCTGCATTGTTGTTGTTGTTTTTAATTTTTATTGGAGTATAGTTAATTTACAATGTTGTGTTAGTTTCAGGTGCACAGCAAAGTGAATCAGTTATACATATACATATATCCACTCTTTCTTAGGTTCTTTTCCCATACAGGCCATCACAGAGTACTGAGTGGAGTTCCCTGTGCTATTGTTTTAGAGGCTGCATCCCATTCCGGCTGAGGGAGATTTGTTATGGGCCAATGAACTGAACATGATTAGCAAGGGTGACTCAGGTCTGTTGTGGTTCTGTCACCCATTGGTGAATAGGTAAGGCTCTGGGGGAAGTTGAACCAGGCCCCTCCCAGCTTTGGGGGACTGTATCTGCCCTTGCTGCCATACTGGGGATGAAGCCCTCAGGGTGCTTCATAAATGTTTGTAGCTGCCAGCAGGAAATACTCTTCCTTTAAATGGGGAGGCAAGCCAAGTATTTTCCTCTTCTCTTCAACCTTGCAAGGAGCTGTTGGTTTCTTAAATCAGCTAAGCTAGGGCACAAAGGTTTAGATTTCTCATCTCTTACAAAGGTTTCCATTTCTTCCGGAAAGGGGATTTAATTTTACTGCTGTAGCAATTTTTCACCACAAGAATCTGCTTACTTCTTTTCCTGATACTGAAATACCAGGCTTGGCACATTCTGGTCAGGTAGAGGGCATCCCCCTCAAGCTACATTGCCCTCTTCTCTCCACCCATTTAAATCCCATTTCACATCATTCCATGCCCTCCTTGAAACTATCCTTGGCCTTTCACCCACACCCAGGTTTCTGACATCTTAAAACATTTACTATTTGCTTATAGTCACATTCTCCTAGAGGGCAGCATGACGTCATAAACAGACCCTTGACTGGAAAGCAAGATACTTCAAATCTTGTCCCATTGCTAACCCTCTGTGTGACCTCGGCTAAGTCTTTGCACCCCCTGGGCTTTAGCTGCTCCAATCCTTATTCCTTTTTATTGGCAATATTCCATTGTATGGATATACTATATTTTGTTTATACATTCTTCAGTTGATGGACATTTTGGGTTTCCACTTTTTGGTCATTGTGAATAATGCTGCCATTAACATTTGAGTGTAAGTCTTTGGGTGTACACGTATGCTCATTATTTTGGATAGAGTTCTAGGAATGGAGTTGCTGGGTTATACTATAAGCCTGTGTTTCATTTTTAAAGAAATTTCCATATTGTTTTCTAAACAAACTTGCTTTCGGAGGGAAAGTAAATTTGTATATCATATGTGTGCTCTTGGCTTGTGTTTATTTTTCTCTGAAATAAAAATCTCTCAGAAATTTTTTTTTAATAAATTTATTTATTTTATTTATTTATTTTTGGCTGCACTGGGTCTTCATTGGTGCTCGCAGGCTTTCTCTAGTTGCAGCAAGCAGGGACTGCTCTTCGTTGTGGTGCGCGGGCTTCTCGTTGAGGTGGCTTCTCTTGTTGTGGAGCACAGGCTCTAGGCACGCAGGCTTCCGTAGTTGTGGCACGTGGGCTCAGTAGTTGTGGCTCGCAGGCTCCAGAGCGCAGGCTCAGCAGCTGTGGCGCATGGGCGCAGCTGCTCTGCGGCATGTGGGATCTTCCCGGACCAGGGCTCGAACCCACGTCCCCTGCATTGGTAGGTGGGTTCCCAATCACTGTGCCACCAGGGAAGCCCTCTCAGAAATTTTTTGATCAGAAATTAGGTCTCTTGTTTTTCCCATGACTCAATTTTGAAACTTTATTGGCAAACTTGTTATAATACTTTAAGCCATGATTTTTAAAAAATGAATTGCCTCAAAAATGTCAATGTGGGCTTCCCTGGTGGCGCAGTGGTTGGGAGTCTGCCTGCCAATGCAGGGGACACGGGTTCGAGCCCTGGCCTGGGAGGATCCCCCATGCCGCGGAGCGACTGGGCCCGTGAGCACAATTACTGAGCCTGCGCGTCTGGAGCCTGTGCTCCGCAACAAGAGAGGTGGCGATAGTGAGAGGCCCACGCACGGCGATGAAGAGTGGCCCCCACTTGCCGCAACTAGAGGGGGCCCTCGCACAGAAACGAAGACCCAACACAGCCATAAATAAATAAATAATTTTAAAAAAAATTTCACAATTAAAAAAAAAAATGTCAATGCATTTCATTTGATATTAGGTGAAGTAAAGTAAAACCTCTTGAAGATTTGTTTGTATAAAATTGGGATGACAAATTTTGAAGTCAATCTGTAGAAGATTCTCAAACTTTTATGAATACTGCACATGAAAATTACTGTCAACATTTTTGAAATTTTCAGCAGCTTTTCTTCATGAATGATTCATCTATTAGCAACCCTTTCAGACCTCAAATAATGCTTAGAACGTTAAAAGAAAAACCAAAGGCTTTAGTGTACTTAATTAAACTCCTGGATTTCCTGATACTTTAGGTATCAGGAAATTAAATTTTGTGCACACATGTGAATTTCGTGATATGAAAAAAAGAATAAACATTACTGGATTAGACCAACTTTGATTCAAAATTGAAATCTGATACTTTAAAAGCTGTATGTCTTTGGGCAAGTTATTTAATATTTCAGATAATTAATTTCTTGATTTGTAAAGTGAGGCTCAATAACTCAGTGACTATCTAAATAGAGAGGGGTCCAAGAATCTCTAACTGATGGCCACATTCATCCCTGTGACTTCCTAATGTTTTGAATCTGTCGACTCTTTTACTTTGATATTCCTGTCTATATGAATAATGAGCAATAACTAGGAACGACTAATGAACACTGTCCTTGTTTTAATTGCACTGTGTATTAACTATGTTTTCTTTGCCTAGATTAAAGGAGTTGGGGGCGGGAGGGCCTTCTCTCAAAAGAGATCTAATTTACGGTAGCAAAAGGAATTGGAACAGAATCAGTGTCTGATTATCCTTTTTGCTAATTAGAATTTCCTTGCCGCTAGAATGCCTGTCAGGCTCTAGAAGTTACATACATATTAGTGAGGGAATTTTAAGGAGCAGGACATCAGCAGCAAAAATACAAGACCTCCCTCTCCTCGGGGAGAAGACAGCTGCCAGTACGCAAAGGAAAACTAAAACAACCACTGGAAGAAAAGTGACCACTGCAAAGGCCGGAGAGAGGCAGGGTGGCCGTCGGTCAGGGTCAGTCACAAGCTCCAGCTGTACATTAAGATGCTCAGCTACACTCCGCTTGTCTTCTGACAGATAGAGCCTCCCACCTCCGCACCCAGCGGCATCCCCCTACCTCTCCGACCTTCCTCGTGGCCAGGAGCACCAGCCGGTGCCCAGGCTCCAAAGAGCTCAGGGAGCCCAAGCCTCGGGGACGGGAAGGATGGGGCCATCCCGGGCTTCCCTGTCTGTTCCTGCTACAAGTTCAGTTTGGCCACGGGTCTTCGCTCATGTCTCAGCCAGCCCTCCTCTTGGACAGCGATGTCAGCCTGTGCGCTGCCCCTCCTGTCTGCGACCCTGACCCGCGGGTCCGAAAGCTGCGCCGTCGCGCCCGCTCCCTCTCGCATCCCGCCGGCCGCGCGCACCTAGCGCCAGCGCTCACCGGAAGTAGCGTGGCTCCCCGCCCCTCTCTAAGTGCAGTTGTTTTGGGGGAAGACTTGGTAGTTTTAGAAACTTCAGAGATGGATTTTCAGTAGAGGAAGCCAGGTATGGTTCAGTTGGAAGGAGCACCGTCCCTGATTACCCCTGCAGACAGATTCTTCAGCCTCTGTTGGTTCCTGTTGGATTGCCCACGAAGAGCATGTTTCTCAGAAGATGCTCCTGCCGCCTTACGTCTCAGTGAGGAAAGGTAGGAGGAGGGAGTAGACGGTTAATGTAGCAGCAACATTCCTCTTTCCCTGCAGCTTTCACAACATTTCAGACATGAAAAGAGCAACCTGAGACACTTTTCAAACACGTAGCACCAGTAACCACTGTATGATGACGTTTCCAGAGTTCCCTCAACACAATCTCTCTCCTGACTCCATGCCCGTAAAACCAAATGCCGATTGAATAGCTAGCCCGTGGTCTCCACGTCCCAGGATGCCAACTCTGCGCATCTGCACCATCCACAACCTTACTTTTCAAAATTCTTCTCCATGATTTTCCGTCTCAGGAATAATTCCCTCATTTCCTCCCAGCTGAAAGCCTGCAGGTCATCCTCACTTCCCTCCGCTGCACCTCCCACAGCTAGGCAGCCCCCCAGACCTGTCTGCTCCTTTAACATCCCTCAATTCCATTCATTTTCTTCCTTCCCTCCTGACCCTACATGGGCAGATAGCCATCACTTCTCACCTAGTTTATGGACAATAACTTCTTTTTTTTTGTTTTCATTTTTGCCCACATGTCTATTTAAATCTATTAATTCATCCCCATCATCCTTTGCATGAGGCCCCATGTTCAAAAGGTAAGCTACAAGGATCTTCAGAGTGGCCCCCCTCCATCCTCACTTATCCTCTTCTTCCACAAGAATGCACACCTCCACTCTCACACAACAGCTCACAATTCTCTGATGTGACCAGGCTCTTATTCATTTATTTCGTATGATAGATCCCTGGCCTGAAGGCTTTCTGTTCCTTATCTTTTACCTATCACCTACTCAGGCTTGGCTTTCAGCTGAGACATCACTTTTTCCAGTGTTTTCTTGACACACTGAGGATTCCCATAGCTCCATGTACTTAACATTCTCACAGCTCTTTTTTTTTTTTGTAACCATTTTCTAAAATTGGTGTATAGTTAATTTATAATGTGTTAGTTTCAGGTGTACAGCAAAGTGATTCATATATATATATATACACACGCACACATATATATGTATGTATTCTTTTTCAGATTCTTTTACATTCTAGGTTATTAGAAGATATTGAATATACTTCCCTGTGCTATACAGTAGGTCCTTTATCTACTTTACATGTAGTAGGACATGTAGTGTGTACATGTTAATCCCAAACTCAACTAATTTATCTCCCCACTCCCCGCTATCCCCTTTGGTAACCGTAAGTTTGTTTTCTATGTTTGTGAGTCTATTTCTGTTTTATAAATAAGTTCATTTGTATCACTTTTTTAGAGTCCACATATAAGTGATATCATATGGTATTAGTCTTTCTCTGTCTGACTTAATATGGTAATCTCTAGGCCCATCCGTGTTGCTGCAAATGACATTATTTCATTCTTTTTTATGTCTGAGTAATATTCCATTGTGTATATATATACCACATCTTCTTTATCCTTTCAACTGTCGATGGACATTTACCCATCATATGAAAGTTCCCCACTTCCCTAACTGTCTACCTCACCAAATTGTGAGGTCCTCGAAGGTAAAGATTGTCTGCATCAACATGTTCGCAGAAGATGGCTCAGTAACAGACACTGATGACACTCAAAAAGTACTTGCTTGATGAAATTGAATCCTGTAAAAGTATGAATTATGCTGATGAGGAAAGGTAGGTCAAGGGTCTGAATGGATATAGTTATTCACTAGGTTCATGAGGGAGTTAGGCTCATTATTGGTCTCAGAAGACAGAGGAGCTTCTGCACCCCCAGCCGACAGACCTGGCTTTGATACATGAAGGTGCCAAAATAACCTACTTTTAAAAACTGCTTTGTCCTTTCATTTTTCCCCTCAAATATTTAAAAAACAAAAGATACAACCTAAGTTGATATACAGTCATTGCCATTTCGCTCTAATTGTCTATCTGGTCAATGAAATGCTCACTAATTAATCATATTCTCAAAAATTTGTCTAGCATTTTTTTTGAAGACACAGTGTAATCTATTCCAGTTACACTTGCTTAGCATGACATAACTCAGTGTTATTATATCTAGACTGCAGAATATCAGATGATAGGGGGGTCTTGTATTTGAATTAGGAAATTGAGATTGATGCACATCCTTTTCTGTAATTACACTGTATTGCACTGTGACATCAAAATGTACCACATGTTTCCACATGACCATGCCCTTGTTCTCACTGTTTCTTTTACCTAAACTGTCTTTCCCCTTATTTCTTACTGCAAAGAGCATCTTCCTGATTCAGCTGAAATATATCCAGTGATATAGGAGTTATAAATTCCATGCCAAGAAAAGTAAGTCATCTCCAGGGTGTCACATGCATCGCTCTCTATGCCCCCTCATTGTTGCAACCATTCATCTTCATTTATACTCACGTAGTGATTGTCAAGCTGTATTTTAATAAACTTTGTATGTCTCTTCCCAACATTAAAAATGATTTATTTCTTGTAAGTAAGCGGCACTGGCAGGCTGTGTTTGGAAAAAATGTTGCTGAACAGGCAGCACTAGAGCTGTAAAGCAAATATGGCATTTTTCTAAGGATTAGTCTCAGTTGCATTATAATACATGAAAGTAGATGGACTTAAATGACTACATACTCTTTGATTCCATTTATATGAATTATTGCAAGGCAATACTATCCGCTCAGAGAACAAATAAGTAGCTTCCAGGGGTTGGCAGTGTTATATTTGTTGATTTCAAATGGGTAAATAAGTACATTTTGGGGTGAGACATCTGCTCTATATTTTCCTTATAGAGGTAGGTGCACACTGATTATGTTTATGAAAACTCTCAGAACTGTGCACAGAGAGGGTACGTTTAGTGTGTGGAAATAATGTTATTTTGAAAGGAGTAAGAAAAAAGAATTGGAAACAGCCATATTGTTGTTTTTATACCCATAAACCCAAACCTTACTTGTGGTTAAGCTTTCCAGCTGTTCGAGGAGTGAGGAGGTTGAGGAGAACTTGCTGTTAATACGCCTTCTCCTGACTAAGGCGCTGTAACAGGAGGATCACTTTGTACTCATATCACAGATCACTGTATAACTCTGGTTTATTCATGTTTATGTATGTGTGTTATATGTGACATTAAAAAGTTCACAAAAATTTAAAAAATCTAAGCCACAAATAACCTTGTTCCTAAATATCAACCTCTGAAAAATACATGCCAAATTTAGTAAAATATGGAACGAATAAATGGCAAATTCTGAGATAATATGCATAGCTCTATACATTTTGAGTAGCTCACAGAATTCAATAGAAATAAAGAGCAGCAACTGAAGTGTCAGTGTATTGTTTCTCACCTGAAATGACAAAGTGAGGGATGTGGTATGCCCTAATTTTTAATAAGTCCACAAAATGATGTGGGGCATATTTGGGCTAAATGAGGAAACGTATCATCAATATAACAAGATGGTTATTAATGTGTATGTGTGTGTGTGTGTGTGTGTGTGTGTGTGTGTGTATTTGACACAAGGGTTTTTTGGAAGACAGGAGAGTGCTTGCTTCTTGTGTTATAACCCTGGTACTGTCAAGGTACTGGGGGCCCTGCAGAGTGGCAAGGCTTTGTCAGGATGGGGGCCCTGCCCTTCTGCTTATCCTCTGCAACAGACATTGCCTTGCTTGTCATGCATCCTCAAGCCCTCTCAGCTTGCTGCTGCTTCACAGCCATATTTGGAGCACTGAAAACTTTCTTCAAGGCTGATCCTGGTCTTTGTGCCTAGATCTGCCCTATAGCCACTCCTTTAAAGACTCTGTCCCTACCTCTCTCTTCTCCCTTTTCCAAATCTAGAGTAGTCTGGTTGGGGCGTGGCCATGTGTCTTTGTGTTTGACGTGGCGACAGGGGAAGGGGAACATACTGTTCTTGTCATCTTTCTCCCAAAGATATTTTATTCAGTCTGCAAATACTCTCTCTCCTCCAAGGTTTAAGCTTCTCAAAATAAAAAGCTAGAACATACGGAACAAATTTCTGTTATCTTCCTGTTTTATCCATTCTGTCAGAGGTTATACAAAGAGGCTAACTGAAGGAAAGAAAGGAGGGAAAAAATGAAGGAAACAAAGATTAACACCTTAATATATTATATTTGCATAATTATTGGCAGGTTAAATTGCCTAAAAACCAAATAAATGTGCAGCATGTGAAAGAAGAAAACTCTACTGAATATATAAAAGAGAGTTTAATTAAATATTCATGTATGTTTTTCTGTGGATATGATGCGTCATTAAAAAAATGTCAACTTTCCCTATTATAATCTATAAAATTATTATTAAACCAATAAAAATGTTAATAGTAGGTTTAACTGGGGCTATGGAAGAAACTCAACTAAATTATATTGGACTCATCTACAAAAGATTAAGTATATCCAAAAAATGAGAAAAATTCCTAAAGAGAATGAAGAATAAAAACAGTAATAAGTTTTGCCAGGGGTTTGTTGTTGTTGTTTTGGTATTTTCATGTATTTTTTCTGTTATTTTCAAAACCAATCATCAATTATTAAAGTAAATATTAGGTTATTTGTACACATTTCTTAGTATAATTTATAGTGTATAGAAATAGACTTTAATGTTTCAAATATCTCTAACTGGTCATGTCAAGCTTCAATTATGGCTGAAGTAGTCATGGACTAATTTATTCATTTAAAATACAGTACTTACACAATTGAATGCTGGGAGGTCCAATGAAATGAAAATAATGTATTAGTAAGAATTATATTTCAGCCATCTGTATTCTGGAACTACTCTCTTAGGAGTTATAAAACTTTAATAAGAGAAAATGCATCATCAGTTAAAGGGCAGCAGTTACACTAGAAAAATATCAATCAAAATTTCTTTAAAGAGAGGAAAACACATCAGATCTTCTGCTGTGCATATGGACATGCGGGAGTTGGCTGCTCTACAACTGAATCAAACCTGCACATCACCCTGGATCCCTGTGCCCTCACATCCCCCTCCTCCCCTGGGGACCTGAGGATGCAGGGAATGCCCTGACCCTCTCTGGCAGCTGCCCTGGGCTGCAAGTGGAATAGCAGGTGCAAAAGGGTCTTTTGGCAAAGGCTGGATTCTAAACTCTGATTCTGCCCACTTTTCCCTGTTTTGATCATTTTCTTTCCTTAGCTCATTGAACTTTCAGTCAACAGAGCTGCCAAGCAACTTCAGGTTTTTTGTCATAGGAGAAAATCCTATGTGATAGAAAGAAGTGGTGCTTTCCAATTCTTTCTCCACATTTTGGCTATCTTACTGTAGGTGTCAATGTGTAATGCTGATGTTTTCATAAACTTTGGGAAGTTTGTACTCTCTTCGTCTCCATTTTTTTTAACCAACGAATTTATTCCATCACAGTTCTGGAAGTCAGAGGTCAGAAATCAATTCTCTGGGCTAAAATCAAAGAGTTGGCAGGGACTCACACCCTCTGGAGGCCCCAGGGGAGGATTCCTTCCTTGTGTCTTCCAGCTTCTGAAGGCCGCCAGCATTCCTTGGCTTGTGGCCACGTCATTCCCATCTCTGTCTTCCTCTTCACATTGCCTTCCCCTCTGTGTATTCTACTCCATTTTAATGATAAATTCCCTCATCAACTGATGCTGTGTTTCATATTCATGATGTAGTTTAGACAGTTTTTGAAGTCGCAGCTGAGGCTTTTGAATCTCATGTTCAAAATATGCATTTTCACACTGTAAAGATACTTTCTCAGTTTGAGACTTTTAATTTGAATTGTTTCACTCATTTGATTGGCTTCACATAACTTTTAAAATATCACTTATTTTCTCTTTTAAGTCTGTTTAAAGAAGTATTTAAGTTTCTTCAAATCCATTTCTGACTGATTATCTTGGTCTCATTCTTCTGAATCACTTTTTTTCCCTCTGATTCCAAGTTGCCATCATCATTGTAATCTTCTCTAATGAGATGCGGAACACTTATATTCAGGAAAGTTTCAGTCAGAGATTTTAACTGTTTCTCTTTATCATTTACAATGAGTTCCCATTGTGTGTCGAAGTTGTCAAGCATTTTGTTGTTGTTCCTTTAGTTTCCACATTCTTTCTGCCATTCAGCATCTTCTTTAAGCTTTCTGACGTTGAGCATTTGCATCAAAACCATTATTCCCCTGTGACATAGTTCTTTATGCTTCTGAGACGACTTTAAGTTATTTTTGGACTCAGTCACTTTGAATTGTAGGGATTTTGATGCCTCTTTAAGTGATTGTCACTGCCTTTAGAGATAGATGATCCTCATGCCATTAAATGAAATTTTTTGTAACTCTCTTTTCTGTTCTCTGCCAAGACTTATGGTATCCCTCAGGGACCTGTTCACATCTCTACTAAGTGCTGCCAGACACAGAGTTTGTAACTTCAGAGGGCTGGCCTCCACTGCAGGTGATTCGAGGACTTTAGAGTCTTTTGCAATCAGTCTAATCTTCTCACTGACGCCCTGATATTCTTCAACTCAAACAGAAAATCTTTTCCTAGCCCTTTTTCCCTCCTTAAAGTAAATTGGCTTTTTATGTTAAACACAATCAAAGCAGTTTATACTAGAATTTCATAGGGAAATCCAAACAGACTTGAGCCTTGTGCCCATAATTCAGACAATACCATCAGAGCACTGCACAGCTGCTGCGGGACTGGCTGGAAGTTCATTTATTTGGCCGCCAGGAGGCCCTCTCTGATTCCAAAGGGCATTACAGCTCTACTGTGGAAGTTAGCTTGCGGGTTACAAGTGCTTGCCTGGAACCCTGCAAGTGTTTTACTTCAATCCAAACAAGTGCCTGGCAACCAGGACAGACCATGAGTGGGGCTGGTGCACGGATGGGGGACAGATTTTACAAATTATTGCTCTCTAACTGTGTCCTGGTACTGCAACTATCTTGCAGGTCATAAGGGTGGGGCCCTAATCTGATTGGACTGTGGCCTTCTAACAAGAGGAAGAGAGATCTCTCTCATTCCACCATATGAGGACAGTGGTCATCTGCAAATCTCCTTCTGACCTCTTTTAACCTTAATTACTTCCTAAAGACCCTGTCTCCAGAGATAGTCACAATAGGGCTTAGGGCTTCAGCATATGAATTGGGGGCAGGGGCCCTGAGGGTGGGTGGGGAGCGGTCAAATCAGTCCATAGCAGGAGGCTCCAAGATAGAGCTCATTCTCTAAACCCATCATGTCCTCCCCTTTGGAGAGTTTGAATTCCAGACATGGAAAGTCAGCTGGGTAGGGGGTGAGTTGCTGCCAGGTTGCCATTGCTCTGAGAGCTACTGCATTGTAGTAAAGGAGGAACAATGTAAGGCAGTTCAGCGCAGTGGTTAAGAGACCTGGAATCAGAATGACTTGTTTTGCAAACTAGTCCTGTCACTAACCAGCTAGGTAACTCTGGGCAATTTATTTAACTTGTCTTACCTGTTTTGACATCTGTAAAATGGGGATAATAATATTTGCCTCATTAAGTTTTTGTGTGGATGAAACAAACAATGCATGTGAAGCTTTAGCATAACTGGTATGTAGAATGTGCTCAACAAGTGGGGAAGCTTTTGTTATTTTTAGTGTTATTATTTCTCATACGGCCCATCGATGAAATCTCATTAACTGAGCAAATCTACCCAGTGCAGCCAGAAAAAGACTAAATTACACATTACCTGCAAAATTGTCAGGGAGTTTATAGATTACCTATGGCCTTCATATACCCATCCTCTCTTCTGTTTTTCTGGTTAACTCTTCCTCTTCCCTATGAGTTAGCTAATACATCACCTCTAGCAAACTTACCTCAGCCTCCACTCTCACACTTCCTGCTTCGCACTTATACATTATTAAAGCTGAACTCTGCTCTTGCCCTGTAGCACATCTTCTTTTACCTCATAGTCTTGAAATTATATCTGTTTCTAGGTTTACCTCACCTACTAGACTATAAGCTCCTTGAGGATCAAAGCCTTGTTTATATATCTCTGATTGTCCAGTGCCTAATTAAGTGTTTAATATTGATGATAAATATTGTTTGAACTGAATTAAAATGTATGAAACTCAAGCTACATCTGACATTCACTACTGTGTTACCGGTGGATATTGGGCTGCCATGATGCAAACTGTAATACTCTATTCTTATCCATAGGTGGCAGCAAGCCCCTAAAATAAGGAGGAAAATGGTCTGTGCAGAGATAGAATTGATCAGAGAAGTTAAAACGACTTATTCTAATGTGTATTTTGGCCTTTACATGAATAACAACTGTGTAAGTTCTCATTTTACAGAAATACTAAGGTGAATAGAATACAATCTATTAAACTAGGAGCTCCTTGAAGTGAGTATTTTTTCTGTCTTAATTACTCAATATCTCCAGAGTCACCTACAAAGCTTTGTCTAACTCTTTCCAGCTTATTCTTTGTAGAGGCTGTCGTGCTGTTTGGTGGTCGCTGAGCAAAACTGTGAAGTTGTTTCCATTTGGTTTTGGCAACATCTTTTTTCCTTGACACAAGTTTTTATCACTTATTCCGTATCAGTCTTCCTGAAATACTCACTAATTAATTTCTAATAAAATATTAGTTACATCTTCTGTCTATATGGCCATGGACAGAAGTTAGGAATATTCTTTTTTTTAAAAAAAAAAAACTTACTGATTTATTTTTGGCTGTGTTGGGTCTTCGTTGCTGTGCACGGGCTTTCCCTAGTTGTGGCGAGCGGGGGCTACTCTTCGTTGCAGTACGCGGGCTTCTCATTGCAATGGCCTCTCTTGTTGTGGAGCACAGGCTCTAGGCGTGCGGGCTCAGTAGGTGTTGTGCATGGGTTCTAGAGCGCAGGCTCAGTAGTTGTGGCCCACGGGCTTAGTGCTCCGCCACATGTGGGATCTTCCCGGACCAGGAGTTGAACCCGTGTTCCCTGCATTGGCAGACGGATTCTTAACCACTGCACCACCAGGGAAGTCCCAAGGAGTATTCTTAATATTAGGCTCACAAAAAAGAAAAAAAAGATAGGTAGACAGATGATAGATATTTGATATAGATATAGCTGTTATGTATATGGGTATAGATACAGGTATAGGTACAGGTGTAGGTATATTTTGGGTGCAGTTAAGAAAGAAGGAGCTTGTGGTATCAGCAGCCCATTTCCCTAATTTTACACTTCTTTCACTGAAGTCAATGCACTTGTGTGGTCCAGGCTTTCTTTTTGAACTTGACTGGTGAAAAAGCAGTTATTGATCCCTCCTTGACCATTTTTATAACTACTTCAGTGCACCCTGCCTTAGTATATAGTTCAAGTGGAAGGTCCAAATTTTGAGTTGGGTCTTTATGCGTAATCCAAATAAATGTCACGTTCAGTGCAGCTGTGCCACTCAGTCCCTGAGGATCAGTTTTCTTTTCATGCTCCCAAGGTCTGTCCCACCATCAAAGCAGGAAGTTACTCTTCATCAAGGCTTACTCCACAGAATTGTTACACCAAAAGTCAGGAGCTGCTTCTGTTTAATTCAATAACAATGTTACTGGCGGGCTTCCCTGGTGGCACAGTGGTTAAGAATCCGCCTGCCAATGCAGGGGACACCGACCGGTTTGAGCCCTGGTCCGGGAAGATCCCACGTGCTGCGGAGCAACTAAGCCCGTGAGCCACAACTACTGAGCCTGCGCTCTAGAGCCCGCGAGCCACAACTACTGAAGCCCGTGCACCTAGAGCCCATGCTGTGCAACAAGAGAAGCCACTGCAATGAGAAGCCCACGCACCGCAACGAAGAGTAGCCCCTGCTCACTGCAACTAGAGAAACCCCACGTGCAGCAACGAAGACCCAACACAGCCAAAAATAAATAAATAAAATAAATAAATTAAAAAAACACAACATTATTGGCAAAACTGCTTGTTAGTAATTTATGGAATTAAATTTTTGTATATCTAGGTCCCAAGTGGCCCTATTGTTACTACTACTGAATTATTTCAATTATAGATGCAGCCTATAATGAAACTTGATGCTTCTTATCCTTTTTTCCTAATCCCCCAAAGAAATTACAAACATAAAAATCTTCCCATAATCAATAATCCACACAAACTAGAGAGTGAAGCAGCCAGGTAGAAGAAAGAATAGCTTACTAAAGGTGAAGATCAAGGATAATGATGACGTATAAGGAAACCAGTAATACATGGTGATGAACATTCTTTTCTTCTAAAGGAAGAGAGAGGGACAAAGCATTTTATGCTATTAAAATTTCATATCTAGTATTTGGTTCAAATAGAAACTGTTTATATCTGCTATAGTGTCTGTGCTAATAATGGGCACATACTGGATGTTTATATTGGTCAAATTATCCATTTTAATCATTTATTCAGTCAATATTCACTTACTGAGATTATGGGATCCTAGGATTCTACTCCCCCTCCATCATCAACATACTAAAGGACTTTGGGAAATTTGATTATCTATTAAAATTATTTCCTAAATTTCTTCCAACTCCTTTCACACTAGAAGCAGTAATGAGGCTCTGTAATAACACAGCCCAACATTATAAGCAACAGCAGTAACAACAAAATAATTCCACCGAGGTCTTTCCCCTTTCTTAACACTGTTTGGAAGAACAAACTGTTAACATTATTTTATTTGATTAAATCAACATTAGACTCTTGTTTCTGATACATGACTTGACGCTGCCAATTATTTTACTAAGAAATACCTAATGCAATACTATCCTCTCTCACTGGTTTGCATATAAAATTTGAACAGCTGTAATTTAATTTCATCATTTAATGAAATTATTTTATGAGTATTGCTTATATCATAAAATGAAAATGAATTATTCCTGAAGAAAAAGCATACAATGAAGTTTGAGAAAATTTCAATTAGTGGAACAGAGTAAGAAGAAAATAGGTTTATGTTTGTGTATTTGTATGTGTGCAGGTGTCAATTCACACCTGTAAATATATTTTTTTTTAAAGATGGAGCATATTTACTTATAGACCTTGTATCTGCTCCTTATATAATCTACTATGATTTATTTTATGCCATATGGCTTATTTCATCATACTTTTAACTCTGACATGCTCTGAAACACCTTTGATTATTATATTACTTATATATCATCAATCCCTCATTCATTTAAAAATATTTCATTTAGCCAGTAGGCCCCATAGAGAGGCTGTTTTCAATAAATAATTTTAATCTCTGTCTATTCTTTAGATAGAAATAATAAATGTAATTAATTCATCTATCCCCAGTTTTTAAAATTTTGCTTTATTTTTAGTCAATATCTATATATTTTGAGAACAATGAATGAAAGCATTTTTAAGTAACAAATGATATTAAGGTTTAAGTTTACCTAAAACAATATGATTCATTTTCCCCTTCCTTTATTGGCTTATTTTGTTTTGATAATAATGGAAATACATACTTTTAATAAATATTTTGCAAAGTCCAATATAATATTAAAAGCTAGAAAATATGGCTTATAATCCCAACAGCCAGAGGCAACCACTAACATATTCTGCTTTTATTCACTTCCTTTTTCATATCCCCCTTTTTACATTATACTTGATCCCTCAGCATATAACAATTTCCTGTAATGTTCTTTTGTTTCAACGTGGTAGACTAGAGTAGGCAACCTTCTTACATATTGGCTGGCTTTTCCCAGAGAAAGCATCCCAAGAGAACCAGGTAGAACTCGAATGGACTTTTCTGACCTAGTTCAGAAGTCACATAGCCTTACTTTTACTGTATTTTATTGGTGGAATCAACCAAAAACCTACCCAGATTCAAGAGAGGGGGCACTAACCCCCTGCACTGTCATGGGAAGAGAGTCGAAGAATTTTGGTTTATGTTTTAAAATCACCACAACACAAAGACATAAATATAAATCAAAGTCATAATTGGCATTATTTTAATAAAAGAAACAATCAAAATTTCTACAATGGACAAGTCCAAGTTGTTTCTCATCCCATTCCACTAAAAGAGCTCATATGTTCTTTCTCACATTTAGTATGTGAAGATCTTTATAAATTTCCCCAATAAAATTTATGGTCACAGTAGGAATGCTGAAAAGAAAGCAGATTTTAGAAACACCTTACGGTGAAAATTTGGAATATCTACATTAACAGGAGTTTGGAAGAAGTTGATTCCAACCTTCATGGATGACTTTGAGGGGTTCAAGATTTCAATGGAGGAAGTGACTGCAGATGTGGTAGAAATAGCAATAGAGACTTAGAATTCCTATGAATCATGAATGTTTTTAATGGCATTTAGAATGGTGAATCCTTCCTAGAAGGTTTTCCACTTACTTTGCCCAGATCCATCAGAGGAATCACAATCTACAGCAGCTATAGCCTTACAAAATGTATTTCTTAAATAGTAGGACTTAAAAGTCGGAATGACTCCTTGATCCATGAACTACAGAGATCCATGAACTGCACGTCTTAGCAGGCATGAAAACAACATTCATCTCATCGTACATCTCCGTCAGAGCTCTTGGGTGATCGGGTGCCTTGTCAATGAGCAGTAATATTTTGAAGGAATCTTTTTTCCTGAGCAATAGTTCTCAACAGTAGGCTTAAAATATTCAGTAAGCCATGTTGTAATTAGATGTCCTGTCACCTGTTGTTGTTCCATTTAGAGAGCACAGACAGAGTATATTCAGCATAATTCTTAAGATCCCAAGGATTTTCAGAATGGTAAATGAGCACTGGCTTCAACTCAAAGTCACCAGCTGTATTAGTCCCTAATAAGAGAGTTAATCTGTCCTTTGAAGCTTTGAAGCCATGCATTGACTTCTCCTCTCTAGCTATGAAAGTCCTAGATGGCATCTTCTTCCAACAGAAGGCTGTTGTGTCTACACTGAAAATCTGTTGATGAGTGTAGCCCCCTTCATTAATTATCTTAGCTAGATCTTCTGGATAACTTGCTTTAGAGATGGCTTATTTTCTTAAACTTCATGAACCAAGCTCTATGAGCTTCTAACTTTTCTTCTGTGGCTTCCTCACCTCTCTCAGTCTTCATAAAATTGGGGAGTTAGGGCCTTACTCTGGATTAGGCTTTTGCTTAAGGGAATGTTGTGGGTGGTTCAATCTTCTATTCAGACCACTAAAACTTTCTCCATATCAGCAAGAAGGCTATCTCACTTTCTTATTTGTGTGCTCACTGAAGTAGTACTTTTAATTTCCTTTAAAAACTTTTCCTTGCACTCACAACTTGGCTGTTTGGCACAAGAGGCCTCGCTTTTGGCTTTTGACATGCCTTCCTCACTAAGCTTAATCATTTCTAGCTTTTGACTTAAAGTGAGAGACATGCGACTATTCCTTTCACTTGAACACTTAGAGGCCACTGTTGGGTTAATAATTGGCCTAATTTCAATATTGTTATGTCTCTGGGAATAGGGAGGCCAGAGGAGAGGGAGAGAAATGGTGGAACAGCTGGTCAGTGAGCCATCAGAACATACACAGCATTTATCTATGAAGTTTGCCATCTTATATAGGCACTGTTCATGGGGCCCTAAAACAATTACAATAATAACATCAAAGATCACTGATCACAGGGACTTCCCTGGTGGCGCAGTGGTTAAGGATCCACCTGCCAACGCAGGGGACACGGGTTCGAGCCCTAGTCCGGGAAGATCCCACATGTCGTGGAGCAATTAAGCCCATGCGCCACAACTACTCAGCCTGTGCTCTAGAGCCCGCGAGCCACAACTACTGAGCCCACGTGCCACAACTACTGAAGCCTGCGCACCTAGAGCCCATGCTCCGCAACAGGAGAAGGCACCACAATGAGAAGCCCGTGCACCGCAACGAAGGGTAGCCCCCGCTCACCGCAACTAGAGAAAGCCTGTGCGCAGCAATGAAGAACCAACGCAGCCAAAAAATAAAAAATAATAAAATAAATAAATTTATTTAAAAAAAAACTGATCACAGATCACCATAACAAATATAGCAATAATGAAAGAGTTTGAAATATTGTGAGAATTACCAAAATGTGACACCGAGACACGAATTCAGCACAGTCTGTTAGGAAAATGGTTGCTGGGTACAGAGTTGCCACAAGCCTTCAATTTGTAAAAAATGCAATAAAATGAGGTATGCCTGTATACATAGGTATAGGTATATGTAGATATATGCGTTATATACATTTGCAGTATATATATGCAAATATTGTAAATAAAAATGTGTCTGTATTTTGAAATGTTGGTATTAGCTTGGTAAAATGTCTGTAAGGATACTTATCAAATTGTTATACTTGGAATCTTAAGGGGTTGGGATTGGAGTAGGGAAGGAAGGCACTTCAATTTTTTTTATAGACCTCAAACTGTTAAAATACATGTATATTGCCCCTTTAGTAGTAAACAAATTCATGTCATAATTTTTTTTTGAGAGAAAGCATTGGGACAAAGGAAAACTGAAAGTAAGAAGTGTAAAATGAAGCCGGGAGTCTAAACTGGGAGACGTGCAAGACATTCAAACCAGAGAAAAAAGTGCTGTGGGAACCTAAGGGAAGGATGTTATAGCTGCTTGTGAGGCTGGGAAAGGTTACTCTGCACTCTAAGAAGGGGTTCTCTGGACAGAGCGTGGTGAAGAAGCCCACACACAGGGGAGACTACTCATGCAAAGATATGAAGGAGAGGGGCTTCCCTGGTGGCGCAGTGGTTGAGAATCTGCCTGCCAATGCAGGGGACACGGGTTCCAGCCCTGGTCTGGGAAGATCCCACATGCCGCGGAGCAACTCAGCCCGTGAGCCACAACTACTGAGCCTGCGCGTGTGGAGCCTGTGCTCCGCAACAAGAGAGGCCGCGATAGTGAGAGGCCCGCGCACCGTGATGAAGAGTGGCCCCCTCTTGCCGCAACTGGAGAAAGCCCTCGCGCAGAAACGAAGACCCAACGCAGCCATAAATAAATTAATAAATAAAATTAAAAAAAAAAAAAAGATATGAAGGAGGAAAATAGGCTGGAATGGCCCTAGTTGTGAGACGCTTGGTGGAATAATATTTTGAAATATTATTCCATCTTCTTTCTCTTTCTTCCAATATTTTGTCTTTTATCTGCTTAGATTTTTAGTACATAGTCTGCTCTGTGTTCATTGCCTCAAGGAGAATTCTGAGACAGAAAGCTGGAATATATTGAGAAACTTCCAGCTTTTGCTTTAACTGCACAAGTTCATAGGAGAATTTAGTGGATAAAAATCACTTGTGGATACAGTGATACCCTTGAACTTCTGTATTCCATGCAAAAAATACTCCTCGTGAGCAGGGAGCAGAAAAAGGAGGGTGATGCTGTGTGCACAGAGAGCGTGAGTTAGAGAGCGGAGGGCCATGCTCTCTGTCATTGCCCCAAAGGCGAGGCTGGACCAGAGGAGCAAATATTTCTTGACTCATTATTATTTTTGTATTAACAATTTTCTTTCTCTTGCCAAATCACAAAGTTATTACAATTAGAGAGACATCCTATTTTGCAGGAGATGGCTGTCTTGTTTGATTTTATTATTATAGACTTTCTATTTCGCTCTCAAAAAATGCCATGGTTTGGGTGATAAATTATAGAGTCACTAATTATCATCAACGCATATCGAATGTATTTTCTTCTTTGTGTTCTTCCACTCTTCCTTCTCCACCTTTCTCATTTTCAAAAGAATTTGAAGCATCCTTGTAAATAAATATGATAAGACAACATGAAAAGATAAATATATTGAGTTCAAAAGACCATAAAGATAGAAAATAACCTAAAACCAAGAATAATGTGAACACACACAGTGACTAATATAAGGTTTCATGTATCTAAGCCATGAACATGTATTTACCTTTAAAATTAGCAACAGGATTCATAGTAACAGTGAGATGAAAACATCAATAGCTCAGTGCAGAACACCAACAGGAAATATTTGAGGGCCCAAAGCAAGCTAATCTGAATGAAAAATTTTTGAGTCAGAGTTTATCAGTTTTCTCATTGATGCCTGCTGTAAACCATGCATGAAACTGAAGTGTTTGGGTGAACAAGGCCAGGTTCTAGACCTCATGAAACTTACATTCTATTAGAGGAAACAGATAATTAACGAGTAAAATCAATAATTTTATTCTATTTAACTATAAAGGAAGTAAAACTGCTGCTAGTTTTAGATAGAGGTATCAGAAGGCAAATTTTTTTGGATCCAAGAATAAAATATAAAATATGATGAAGATAATGTGGCCTCAATATCCTTTAAACAAAGTAACACTCTCTGAGAATTAAAGACTCAATCAATAATTAAGCAATCTGTAATTTAAAACCACATTCATTAGACTTACATGTTTAAAATGAACACCTAAAAAAGTTTTTCTGATTCTCCAGTTTGGTTTTACATTTTATCCATTTTTGCTTTTTTATTCATTTTTCCTTTAAGAAAATATAGCTTTTCTAGAAAGCTATATTTTAAGGTTGAAGTAACAGATATTTAAACTAGAAAATTGAATGTATGAAGAAAAAATTTATTATACATCCTTACAAATTTTTTTCTGTGTGACTAATTACTTACATTTAGCTCAGCGAAGCTACTATTCCTGTGCTTTGTAGCAACTTTTTTATTTTTATGATATATTATTATTTTAGTTTTAACAGAAAAAAATGTATATCATCATTTTAATGGTTACATACCCCTGTATCACTGTATGAGTTGTATGGATGTAGTGTTTGATTTAAAAATGCTCTATCATTATTTCGGTTAAGAACTACTTCAAGTTTTTATAATTTAATGGTTGTGCTTAGTTCTTAGCGTGAAGAAAGTTAAAAGGATTATACTGTACTGTATTTGAAATGACATAAGATGTTATTGCAAGCAGAAAACCCTACTAAGTCATTGGCCAGTATATTTGGAAATGAAATTTCTAACTATTTGCAAATAAGGATATTAAGCATTAAAATTATTTTGGGCTAAAATTTTTTTACTCAGATTTTAATCTAGACATGTTCAAGAATAATGCACACTAATTAATCTAATAGTAAAAAAAGTTATTATACATTGCTTACTAAATATGCACACAAAATGCCAACATGTTTGACATTTTGGTGTTTGTTGATAGTGTAAACAACTTATTTATTCTATTGTTTATTCTAGAAGTTATAAAAAGGCATGATTATTCAAATTCTAAGATACACTTTACGTTGAATCATATATTTGTTATCTGTATTAAATGCATTTTCTGTCATTTTATCTCTTTATCTTTTTAAATTATAGTAGCCAATGGTTATACAAGATGTAACAAGGTGAGCAGAGAATGGCACCTAAATATTTTTCTGTAGCTGGAAAAACTTCCTTTGGGGAAAATTTTACAGACAGATCCTGCCTCCTTGGATAGAGACAATGCTTTGTCTTTCAGGCAAATGCTCTTTTATTCTGCAGTGGATTCCCTTGGTAGGGCCTTTAATTAGGAGTTATTACTTCCTCATTGTTCCTAGTGAATCATAATGCAGTGAAATAGCCCAAAGCAGATGTTTCAGACCAAGAAACACATCTCCCTGTGGGAAGATAACCATTGTTCAAGATGAAGGGAGAAAATAAGAGAAAGAGGTGGTGTGAGGAGATGGTTCTTTTGTGTCTGGAAACTTGTGGAAACTTGGAGGAATATGAGCTCTGCAGCACTCCCCTGGAGATGGGGCTTTGTGTCTTCGTTTGCTCAAGATGCTCTACCAAAATACCATAGACTTGGTGGCTTCAACAACAAACATGTGTTTCTGACAGTTCTGGAGCCTGAGAAGTCCATGATCAAGGTACCAGCAGATTCAGTGTCTGGTGAGGGCTTTCATCCTGGTTTGTAGAGGGACTTCTTCTTGATGTGTCCTAACATGGCAAAGAAAGAGAAAGCAAACTCTGCTGTCTCTTCCTTTAAAGGCATTAATCTCCTCATGAGGACCCCAGCTTCATGGCCTAATCTAGACCTAACTACCTCCCAAAGGCCCCACCTTCTAAACCACCACATTGGGGGTTAGGATTTCAACATAAGAAATGGAGGCACAAACGTTTAGTACACAATAGCCTTTAACCCCAGTTACCCCTCACCTCTCTCCACAGGAGGTCTGTGTGGACAAGAAGAGACCAAAGAAGGAAGAGGGGAAGGAGGAATCCTGAGGCAGTCACTCAAATGTCTGTCCACAGATCGCGCAAACAGGATAAGACATGCAAGACAATAGACAAGGAATAAGCTGTTTCCCTCAGAAAACAGTGCTCTGTAAGATTAAATATCTAGCGCATATCACATGATTTTTGTTCAGCTTCTTTTTATTTTTTCATGCATTTAAAATTAACATTGTAATGAATTAGTTAATTCTAGGGCCTGGCATGTAGTAAATATTCCATCGTGTAAATTTAATATCAGTCGAACCGTGCTTATGAGAACAAAGATAGTTTTCATTTTGCCTGTGCTTGAGCCAAGTTCTTGAAAATTGCAACTTTAGTTTCTTAAATAAAAGCAGTACTTTTCAATGTAGAAAATGAATCTAAGCAATGCCAAAAGAATGTATATTTTAAAAACCACCCATAATCCTGCCATACAAAGATGACTAACTAACATTTTTGATGCAAACTTTCTTTTTGAGGGTTGGGAAGGGAAATTTAAAGGGATTTAAACAAAGAGAAAGAAACCTATCTCCCCAGAGGCTGATTGTGGTGATAGCATCAGGAATCAAGTCAGAAAGCCATAAAAAAAAAGGTTGTTGGACCACTTTTTCCTAAAGATTGTCCTTTTGGAGTCCTTCCTTGTAAAATTCTCAAGGGGCAGAAACAGGTTTTATGAGGCCTACAGCTTATATAATCTGGCCCCTTTTTATTTAAAAAAATACAAAATTAGGCACACAAAATCAGATACAAAAGTGAGAATTATTTAGAAAGAGAAATTACAACATATTACATATTTTAAAAAGCTGGCAAATACCATAAGCATCACAAAATGCAAACAAAATGCATACTTTTATTAATAACTGCCTCACTTCTAAAATACATTTTCCTACATTTTTTGGCTGCATAGTCTTTGAGTGCCTCCTCACATAAAGCAATACTATAACACTTTAAAAAGAGACTAGGAAGATAATTCAGTCTTTTAGCACAGTTGCTTGAAATATTTTATTATTAATAATAATTTAGAAAAATTTCAGAGTCACTGTTTACAACTAGTGCTATCATGTAAAGTTTTAGGGTTGTTGTTTCCTTTGTTTATAGGCTATAAGGCTAGGACACATTTTTACAGACTAGCTTTTGAATATGTTTATTTTTAGACCAATTTTTTCTCCATTTCTATACTTCTAGTGTTAGATGTTGTTGGACATGTTTATAAAGTAATATGCTTCTGACTCAGGTGCTAACATCTTTGTGACATGATGTAACAGAGAAGAACAAACCAGACTCCATATAGAATCTGTTCTTTTAGGTCTAACCCTTGTGATCTGTTGCCTGTGCTTAGTCATGCTGGCTCTGTACCTCTGTAAAACAATGTTGCCTGTAACCTGAAATATGCATGATAGCCTATTCTCAAGGGTCTGACCTTTAAAGGTATAATGCTTTTCCATTCATAGAGATAAAAAGTTGCAGAAGAGAAAATACCAATTGTCTTATTGGTGTTTTACAGGAACATTGTGACCAAACCTACATGGACAGCTGCAGGAGCAAAGGATTCTGGCATCAAGAACTTTGCAACAACCAACCATACCTCCTACCCTTTTAGTATAAAAGAAGCCTGAATTCTAACTGGGTAAGATGGTTCTTTGGGACACCAGTCTACCATCTTCTTGGTCTGCAAGCTTTCCAAATAAAGTTACTATTCCTTGCCCCAGCAACTCTATTTACTGGCCTGTCATGTAGGAAGCAGTAGGAGCTTGGACTCGTAACAATGACACCCAGCCGAATTGGTATGATGGATGGTCGAAAGCCATTCCTGCACAGAGACAGCTATGTCTCTAGCTATTATGTAATAATAATATGTAACTATCCACGTAGGAGACTGTGACCCACATAAGTGTATCATATTAAACTTAATCTCAATGTATCACCAACTCAACTTCCTTTTAGACAGATCTCACAAATTGCTGCAATCATTCCAATCCCACTTAACGTGAGGAAAGTACAAAGAGAACAAAGTGAAGAGAGAGCAGTCTTAGCAAATTTCAGATAAAATATTTTACTTTTGCAAATATTACAAAAAAATATTTGGCTATGGTCCCTTACAAGGCCTTGGCCAGTGGTAATAAGAGGCCCTGAAGCTTCTGCTTCATTAGCTTCTTGATAAATCCACCTCTGCCTGGAAAGCTGTGTTTTATTTTACCAAAAGCTGGTGTCCTGAAATTCCTCCCTCACCCAAAGTTGTTAACTCTTCATAGACATAGAGGTGTGTGGCACAAAGCATCCATATATCTTCATGAGTATTTGTTCAGCTAAGGAGATCTCTTTCCCTACCAAAGATTATTTCAGTATTTCGGCTTATTGGACTAGTAAATTTAATAATGGATTTAAATTATGATTACATGTTTATATTATGAGGGCAAACAACAATAATAATAGTTAACTTATCTATAATAATGCTTCCCTATGTTTATATGGTGTTTTTAACTTTTCAAAGTACATTTCCATAAAGCACCATGGCTATTAACAAGTTTTACTGTCACCAGTGAAAATCTGGATAATACATGTAAATATGTATTAGTAAAAAGACCCAGCATCTCACTTATTTACATAAAACAAAACCTGCATTTACCTACACTGTGGTGATTTAATGTCTAAGCAGACTCAGCAGGAACTACAACACCTCCCCCATGTAAATATGTGTCATTCTCTATATACAAACTACCTTGATAACAAAATGAAGACTAGATAAATAGGATTAAAAACCATAGTACATGATTTTATCTTTAGAAATATGCCATTTAAGCAATTTCAAGTATTACTTAATTAGTAATCTCCTTTATTACTTCACAGATTTAGTTATTTTATGACCTAGTTACTAATGATAAAAGTTAAAATAGTGTTATTGTATTAGTTATGAAAGAAGAACAATACAATAATTAATTATAAAAATATCTGTATTTTGACGATGGATTATGACCCCAAAAATCTAAATGGTAAGAAAATATGTGTTTTTGCCTTTCTATCTGTATCCTAAAAATTATTATAACTAGAAAGTTTTCTTTCAAAAATGTAGAAGAAATATGAAAATGAGATTTCTTATAAACAAAGACATACAATAAGTATTCTGATTTTTAAGTGAAGTTCACAATAGATCAATAATATGTTAGTTAATCAGAAAAAAACAATCAAGATACCACATTAACTGGGGGAACAGTAAATCCACTGTGTCACACTGCTTGTTGAACATGATAAATATTCTGAATCTACATTATATGACACCAAAAAGCTGTTTTTTTTTTATAATCAAATAGTGGACATCATTGTGTCTAGATGATTTCCTATTCAAAAAACTGATTTGAAAAGGTATTCCCTAGAAGCCAGTCTTGTATTCTAACAAGAATATAACGCCTTTTTAAGTAAAGACTTTTTTTACCAATACACCAAAGAAAATGCTATAAACATATCTCATTCAAGTAAATTAATTAGAGTCTCACAAACTTTTTTGAAATTAAAATTAAACTTGAAAATAAGTAAATGCACTCTGACCAAAGGAGTTTTGGATTGACCCACCAATGCTTTGGGCTCAAATTTTCACTGAACTTTATTTATTGTAATTTTTAAAAAGATAAATCTCATAGATAAATGACCAAATCTTTATTACCATCCTCTATGTGTTAAAATCCAGTTGTTTTCAATGTTAGCTATTATAACCTCCCAATACATGTATCTTTTTTTCCTCAGGATAAGGATCTTAACCTGGGTCTATAACTCACGAATCAGCCTCAGATTCTGTGAAACTTCTAAGAAAGTGGTTTATAGAGTTCATCAGATTCTTCAAATAGTCTGTGATCCACAAGGTCTCAATACCTAATGGACATCACTGGCATCTGCAATGTAAGAAAGTGAAAAACTAGAATCTAACTGTCTGTATCTAACTGAATTTTCATATTAAGTTAATTTTATGTATAGCTATTACTTGCTTCACTCAACATAGATTTCCCTCTTCCTTCGCTGCAAACCAATCACGAATCACAGAAAACACTTAAACGAAGTATTCAGAAATTTTCACTTAGTACTTCTGAAAACTACTAAACTCTAAGGATACACATTTTTCTTTCAGTTCCAAATAACTGTGTAACAAGAGCTGTAATTTCCATTCAAAGTAAATAAAAAAAGAGTCCCAAACTGGTTTATTCATTTTTTTATACTTAACAGGCTGCTTAAAAAATAAGAAACAAACACTGCTTTCTGTTTCTGTGTCATGTGTGTCATTTGCTAAAGAAGAGCCTATGTAAATATATAGTCTACCTTCATTTTTTCAACTTAACATTTCATCACTCTGTTACCTATTTCCTAAAAAGTCATTATAATTTTCTCTACATCCTCTTCTCAGCACATTAACTGTTGGTGTTCATTGATATTTAACTTTTTAAAACTGACAATTCGGAAACCACCAATGAAGTCCTTCAGGCAGGACTTCATCTTTTATGATATTATTTTTAGAGATTCACTTTAAAAGCAGAAATTTCCTATGTTACATTTTAATCTTCCTAATTGAAGATGGTACTGCCCTTCACTATTTTTTTTTGTTTTGTCTTGCTTATTCCTAAATGAATAAGGCATCTTTTGTATTTTCTTTATCACATTGAACAATATATGATTTTAGTATTGTGAAATTATCTGAACTCTGCTATATGAGAAGACTGATTAAAACCAGTTGAAATAGAGCAGTTTATAATTTCTCTGTAACTTATTCATAAGTCCACTGTCTGGAATGAATAGAGAATATTCAGACGGCTTAATTCAGTAAGTTCCTAACGTGAGATATTTCAAAAGACCAGCCTGAAAGGAGTTCTTTTTCATAAAGTCCATAGAGAAATGAGAATTTATTTGCAAATTTTAAAAAACCAGATTTTTTTTAAAAAATTATTTATTTATTTATTTATTTATTTATGGCTGTGTTGGGTCTTCGTTTCTGTGCGAGGGCTTTCTCTAGTTGTGGCAAGTGGAGGCCACTCTTCATCGCGGTGCGCAGGGCTCTCATTATCGCGGCCTCTCTTGTTGCGGAGCACAGGCTCCACACGCGCAGGCTCAGTAATTGTGGCTCACGGGCCTAGTTGCTCCGCGGCATGTGGGATCTTCCCAGACCAGGGCTGGAACCCGTGTCCCCTGCATTGGCAGGCAGAGTCTCAACCACTGCGCCACTTGGGAAGCCCAAAAAAACAGATTTTTGACATGCATTTTATTGTATATATAAGATGTTCAGTTCACTCAGTTTCTAGTGATATGTATGTAGATGACTTCACTGCCCCTCCTAAGATTTTCATTTGATCTTCATTCTGACTGACCTGCAGCATGGTTTTCTGAAAAGGAAATTAGTCCTTGGGGAAAAAAATCCCCTCCACTACCACCACCAGAAGAGCGTCTTCCCTTGGGATCCAGGATCTCAGCTCTGCACTTCAAAGGTGAAACATCTCTCACCCACCACAAAACACACTAAATATCAACAGGCACTTTGCGCAAAGTTGTATCTTTTTTTTTTTAATTCAAGAGAAATACAGAAACTGATAAATTAAAAAAATGTGGCTTAATTAGACACTCTTTTCACCTAGCAATGATAAACTATTGATTTAATATAAGAGGAATTTAATGAAATCTATAGATAATTCAAGAAACAATTTTAGATACTGATTTGAAGATTTTTTTCCTCACCCAAGGGACCAGCAGTACAGGGAAATAAAATGAATTACACCTTTTAAAAAAAAACTCTATTCTCTATTAACAAACAGTGAAATGCACATGAGGGAACTGGATGAAACACTGCTTATGTCATCAGTCTATAACAGTCTAGGTAAATGTGGCCCAAATAAGCAAAAGGAGCTTAAACTCTTGGCAGAATATGTTACCAATCTTAAGTGTCTCTCTCATACTCACCAGATTTCCAAAGTACTCGGGGCTCCATCTGTAGATGATGTATTAAAAGGTATCACGACAGATTAAAAAGTAAATTGCATAATAGCTAAAGAGTTCCTATTAAAAGTACTTTTACAAATGATGCAAGAAGTTATAAATATATAATGACTTTTAGTTACATATAAAGAATTGTTTGCCTTTCTGATTAGGTAATTGTTTAAAGCATAAAGATGAAAGGAAGTTCCCTTTCCCTCAATTTAAAATAAAAAAGGCAGTGGATATAAATAGGTGAGTCACGGAAGAGAAAAGTGGAGAATACATATATCTAAAAAAGTTCAATCACAATTCTACTAAAAATGCAAATTTAAATTAAATGCCATTTTCTCCATCAAATTAGAAAATACATTTTTGCATAAAATGCTGGGAGATGTATAGTAAAGAGAAACTCTCATATTCTGCTGATGGGATGTAAACTGGTACAATTTCTCTGGAAACAATATGGCAATATATATTATGAACTTAAAAATAGTCACATACTTTGATCCATTAGTACATCCCCATCTAAGGAGATACTGAGAAATGAAATCAAAAGCAAAGATGTCCTAGTTAATGTTATTTATGTTATCAAAAATTAGGAGAGGGACACATAGTTTTTGACGGCAGGAGCCTGCTGTGTCCCCCTTTGCCTGCAAAGCATGAAGCTATTCTTTTCTACTTCACCCAAAACTATGTCTCCAAGATTTGATTCGGCACTGGTATATAGAAGCTGAGCTTTTGGCATCACCACTCAAATATTTTTGTCTTGAGTTGATGATGGTGTTTAAGTTGGTGGTGGCTTGGGCCGTCTCTGAAAGTTACTCAGTTTCATTGGTTATCTCCTATGTATACGTGAAATATGCATGTTAATGTACTTCTGTTTGTTTTTCTCTTGTTAATCTGTCTTATGTTTAAGGGATGGAAGTCACGAACTCAGAAGGGTAGAAAGAAAATTATCTTTTCTCTCCCTCTTGTGAGAACACTGGAATCACAACTAACTGCTGAACAGTCATCGAAAGGAAGACACTGGAACTCAACAAAAAAATACCCCACATCCAAAGACAAAGGAGAAGCCACAATGAGACGGTAGGAGGGGCGCAATCAAAATAAAATCAAATCCCATAACAGCTGGGTGGGTGACTCACAAACTGGAGAACACTTATACCACAGAAGTCCACCCACTGGAGTGAAGGTTCTGAGCCCCACGTCAGGCTTCTGAACCTGGGGGTCAGGCAACAGGAGGAGGAATTCCTAGAGAATCACACTTTGAAGGCTAGTGGGATTTGATTGCAGGACTTCAACTCTTGGAGTCTCCACTCTTGGAGGGCACACACAAAGTACTGTGTACATCAGGACCGAGGGGAAGAAGCAGTGACCCCATAGGAGACTGAACCAGACCTACCTACTAGTGTTGGAGACCTGCTAGGGTCTCCTGCAGAGGTGGATGGTGGCTGTGTGTCACCGTGAGGACAAGGACACTGGCAGCAGAAGTTCTGGGAAGTACTCCTTGGTGTGATCCCCCCCAGAGTCCTCTGTTAGCCCCACCAAAGAGCCCTGGTAGTCTCCATTGTTGGGTCACCGCAGGCCAAACAACCAACAAGGAGGGAACCCAGCCCCACCCATCAGCAGACAAGTGGATTAAAGTTTTACTGAGCTCTGCCCACCAGAGCAACAGTCAGCTCTACCCACCACCAGTCCCTCCCATCAGGAAACTTGCAGAAGCCTCTTAGGTAGCCTCATCCACCAGAGGACAGACAGCAGAAGCAAGAAGAACTACAATCCTGCAGCCTGTGGAACAAAAACCACATTCACAGAAAGATAGACAAGATGAAAAGGCAGAGGGCTATGTACCAGATGAAGGAACAAGATAAAACCCCAGAAAAACAAGTAAATGAAGTGGAGATAGGCAACCTTCCAGAAAAAGAATTCAGAATAATGATAGTGAAGATGATCCAGGATCCTCAGAAAAAGAATGGAGGCAAAGATCGAGAAGATGCAAGAAATGTTTAACAAAGAACTAGAAGAATTAAAGAACAAACAGAGATGAACAATACAATAACTGGAATGAAAACTACACTAGAAGGAATCAATAGCAGAATAACTGAGGCAGAAGAACGGATACGTGACCTGGAAGACAGAATGGTGGAATTCACTGTGGCGGAACAGAATAAAGAAAAAAGAATGAAAAGAAATGACAGCCTAAGAGACCTCTGGGACAATATTAAACGCAACAACATTTGCATTATAGGGGTCCCAGAAAGAGAAGAGAGAGAGAAAGGACCAGAGAAAATATGTGAGGAGATTACAGTCAAAAACTTCCCTAACATGGGAAAGGAAATAGCCACCCAAGTCCAGGAAGCACAGAGAGTCCCATACAGGATAAACTCAGGAGAAACATGCCGAGACACGTAGTAATCAAATTGGCAAAAATTAAAGACAAAGAAAAATTACTGAAAGCAGCAAGGGAAAAAATGACAAATAACATACAAGGGAACTCCCATAAGGTTAACAGCTGATTTCTCAGCAGAAACTCGACAAGCCAGAAGGGAGTGGCATGATAAAGTGATGAAAGGGAAGAACGTACAACCAAGATTACTCTACCCGGCAAGGATCTCATTCAGATTCGATGGAGAAATCAAAAGCTTTACAGAGAAGCCAAAGCTAAGAGAATTCAGCACCACCAAACCAGCTTTACAACAAATGCTAAAGGAACTTCTCTAAGTGGGAAACAGAAGAGAAGAAAAGGACCTACAAAAACAAACCCAAACCAATTAAGAAAATGATAATAGGAACATACATATCAATAGTTACCTTAAACGTGAATGGATTAAATGCTCCAACCAAAAGACATAGGCTCGCTGAATGGATACAAAAACAAGATCCATCTATATGCTGTCTACAAGAGACCCACTTCAGACCTAGGGACACGTACAGACTGAAAGTGAGGGGATGGAAAAAGATATTCCATGCAAATGGAAATCAAAAGAAAGCTAGAGTAGCAATACTCATATCAGATAAAATCGACTTTAAAATAAAGAATGTTATAAGAGACAAGAAAGGATGGTACATAATGATCAAGGGATCAATCCAAGAAGAAGATATAACAATTATAAATATATATGCACCCAACATAGGAGCACCTCAATACATAAGGCAACTTCTAACAGCTATAAAAGAGGAAATTGACAGTAACACAGTAATAGTGGGGGACTTTAAAAACCATATGGTCATCTCATTAGATGCAGAGAAAGCTTTTGACAGAATTCAACACCCATTTATGATAAAAACTCTCCAGAAAGTGGCCATAGAGGGAACCTACCTCAACATAATAATGGCCATATACGACAAACCCACAGCAAACATCATTCTCAATGGTGAAAAACTGAAAACATTTCCTCTAAGATCAGGAACAAGACAAGGATGTCCACTTTCACCACTATTATTCAACATAGTTTTGGAAGTCCTAGCCATGGCAATCAGCGAAGAAAAAGAAATGAAAAGAATACAAATCGGAAAAGAAGTAAAACTGTCACTGTTAGCAGTTAACATGATATTATACATAGAGAATCCTAAAGATGCCACCAGAAAACTACTAGGGCTAATCAATGAATTTGGTAAAGTTGCAGGATACAAAATTAATGCACAGAAATCTCTTGCATTCCTATACACTAATGATGAAAAATCTGAAAGAGAAATTAGGGAATCACTCCCATTTACCATTGCAACAAAAAGAATAAAACACCTAGGAATAAACCTACCTAGGGAGACAAAATACCTGTATACAGAAAACTGTAAGACACTGATGAAAGAAATTAAAGATGATACCAACAGATGGAAAGATATACCATGTTCTTGAACTGGAAGAATCAATATTGTTAAAATGACTATAATGCCCAAAGCAATCTACAGATTCAATGCAATCCCTATCAAATTACCAATGGCATTTTTTAACAGAACTAGAACAAAAAATCTTAAAATTTGTATGGATACACAAAAGACCCCGAATAGCCAAAGCAGTCTTGAAGGAAAAAAACGGAGCTGGAGGAATCAGACTCCCTGACTTCAGACTATACTGCAAAGCTACAGTAATCAAGACAATATGGTACTGGCACAAAAACAAAAATATATATCAATAGAACAAGATAGAAAGCCCAGAGATAAACCCACGCACCTATGGTCAACTAATATATGACAAAGGAGGCAACAATATACAATGGAGAAAAGACAATCTCTTCAATAAGTGGTGCTGGGAAAACTGGACAGCTACATGGAAAAGAATGAAATTAGAGCACTCCCTAACACCATACAGAAAAATAAACTCAAAATGTATTAGAGACCTAAATGTAAGACCGGACACTATA
This sequence comes from Balaenoptera acutorostrata, assembly GCF_949987535.1. Taxonomy (NCBI): domain Eukaryota; kingdom Metazoa; phylum Chordata; class Mammalia; order Artiodactyla; family Balaenopteridae; genus Balaenoptera; species Balaenoptera acutorostrata. Next base: position 67,526,178 of record NC_080070.1, read on the forward strand.
AAACTCTTAGTGGAAAACATAGGCAGAACACTCTGACATAAATCACAGCAAGATCTTTTTTGACCCACCTCCTAGAGTAATGGAAATAAAAACAAAAATAAACAAATGGGACCTAATGAAACTTAAAAGCTTTTGCACAGCAAAGGAAACCATAAACAAGACAAAAAGACAACCCTCAGAATGGGAGAAAATATTTGCAAACGAATCAATGGACAAAGGATTATTCTCCAAAATATATAAACAGCTCATGCAGCTCAATATTAAAGAAACAAACAACCCAATCCAAAAATGGGCAGAAGACCTAAATAGACATTTCTCCAAAGAAGATATACCGCTGGCCAAGAAGCACATGAAAATCTGCTCAGCATCACTAATTATTAGAGAAATGCAAATCAAAACTACAATGAGGTATCACCTGACACCAGTTAGAATGGGCATCATCACAAAATCTACAAACAGCAAATGCTGGAAAAGGTGTGGAGAAAAGGGAACCCTCTTGCACTGTTGGTGGGAATGTAAATTCATACAGCCACTATGGAGAAACGTATGGAGGTTCCTTAAAAAACTAAAAATAGAATTACCTTAAGACCCAGCAATCCCACTACTGGGCATATACCCAGAGAAAACCAAAATTCAAAAAGACACATGCACCCCAATGTTCATTGCAGAACTATTTACAATAACCAGGTCATGGAAGCAACCTAAATGCCCATCGACAGATGAATGGATAAAGAAGATGTGGTACATATATACAATGGAATGTTACTCCACCATAAAAAGGAACGAAACTGGGTCATTTGTAGAGACGTGGATGGATCTAGAGACTGTCATACAGAGTGAAGTAACTGAGAAAGGGAAAAACAAATACCGTTTATTAACACATATATGTGGAACCTAGAAAAATGGTACAGATGAACTGGTTTGCAGGGCAGAAATAGAGACACAGATGTAGAGAACAAATATATGGACACCAAGGGAGGAAAGCGGTGGGGAGTGGGGGTGGTGGTGTGATGAATTGGGCGATTGGGATTGACATGTATACACTGATGAGTATAAAATGGATGACTAATAACCTGCTGTATAAAAAAATACATAAAATAAAATTCAAAAAAACCCATAAAAATTAGGAAAAACTTAAACATCTAACAAATTAAGAATAATTAATTACTGTATGAATGTACTATAAAATTTTATTTACCTATTGGAGGTAATGTTTGGGAAGATTATTTACCAATATGAGAAGGTACTCACAATATAATGGGATGAAAAATAAGCTGCTGCATCAATGAATTGTCAATTAATGCTATGTATACATATGGAACCCCTGTGTGTATTCAATGATTATAACAACTTCATTCTTTTCAAAAGAAAAACAATGTAAAATTATTGAAAGTTATGCAACTGTGATTCTAGACCTAGATTAATCATTCATCTATGTATGACAAAAAATATTTAACGACAATAGGGCTTACATTTTTAGAACTATGCCCAGCCGTCACTGAAGATTTTAGTATTCATTTGGGATACTGCCAGCTAGAAAATTTTTTAAGTGTTCTCTTGACCTATGCCAAAATACTGAGAAGATTTATTCATAAGTAATTTGTCGATGTCAGGGATCACTCACGAGACAGAGCAGGGTAGAAGGGAATCTGATTTGAACTCTGGAAAGCACTAGGACAGGCTGATACCAGTTCACATGCTGATACCTGCTGAACTGCATAAAGGATATCATAGGTTTAGATTCTTATTTCTCAAGCTAAATGTGATGTTAACCTTAATCCAAAATGTGATGATTAGATGCAGACCTTTGCAAAGCTACAAATGTGACAACAGGGATAATATTTAAGATGCCAACGGCCATATAATTAATACAAAGGATAGAGAACGAGACACTCACCATAGACTCCGCTTTCACTTTTATGGAAGAATTGTGTGATAGAATCCATGGTTATATTGAGTTACCTTTTTAACAGATATTCTTAAACTTCTTAGGAAAAATAGGCTCACTTTATAATTTGTCATACTTATTTTATTGGCTACTGCTAACTATTGACTGATTTGATACAAAATGGTCGTTGTATGTTAACTTGCAAGATTTACAGTGAATGGACATATAGTCCTCTTCACTTAGAGACAGAACTGCTCTAGCATTAATACATAAAGTCTCTCAAGAATTTCCCCCCCCCCATTTTCCTCTACCTGTTACCAGTGATAGCCAAATGTTAGAGAATCAGAATATATGCACTTAAAAGAAGCAACACATATCTAGCCCAAATGAAAAATTCAATTCCAAAAATCCGGTAGTCAAACTTTAGAATCAGCTGGTTAACCTGTTTCCTAGAATCTATGTTACATTTCCAAGGGGCAGAATCAGCAGATTGTAAGTACACATATTACTGTACACACACACACACAAATGTACTATGCATGTAATCTTAGAAGAGGAAACATTTCTATTATATTCACTAGTTTTTGGATGTCACAGTCATACATATACTAGGTTGATATTTTGGGTTCAGAAGAAATAATGTCTCCTAGAAGTGTTGACATTTTTATATGTGGATACCTTTTAGGGTAAAGCTGAATTTATACATACTGCTTTGAACATAATCTGTTTTTCTGTTTTTTCTCTGAGTTAGCACAGACGGCCCACATGATCACATCCATATGTAAATCAAGGAAAGTTTGTGCTACATTTTTGTTCACTGTGGATGGATTGCTTCATATGATCTTCTGAAAGGTTCGTATATCGCCACTTCAGTTCATTAGGAGTTCTTCTGAAATGTCAGTATCACCAAAATTGAGCACAGAGCTTTTTATTTTCTACAAATGTTGTCTCAAGGTAGCATCAGCTAGATCTCAGACGAGGAAAAATATTGTTTGATTAAGCTTTTGATATCTCTCATAAACAAAGGACATGAAAAAAAAAAAACCCCAAAGGACAGAAATTGATCTTGTATCATGGACAGCCTGAACTGTCATAGTAAAGCTAAAGAAGATAAATGATGGTGTTGGAGTTTTAACTCATTGCTGATTGGTTTCTAGCTGCTATAAATCTTTCCTTTTAAGAATTTATCCTTGGAAAGATCAGGAAAATAGTAACAAATATATCATTCTCCAACAAATTGCTACCTATTTTCATTTTGAGTCCACAGTGCCTCCAGAAATATAAAGGTATAGAGGGGTCTTGTGTTGGAATAGGATCACTTTGTATGTGAAATAGATATTGAAAAAAATGGATATTGGAAAAAAAAACACTGAAGAAGGCACAGATCACTGTCAAAATATCTAAACACTGTAAATGTTTACTTAAATGTATTGAAACAATTTGGTCTTCAAAATTGGCTAAATAATATCAGGCTTTCATGATTTTTTTATTGTTATTATGTGTGTTCTGAACTATGATTTGGAGTTGTATTCTTTTTATATTTCAGAATAAGAAATTGCTCAACTATGTAGAAAGTGTGACTAAGTGTGTCTGAAGTGTATTAGTTTGTGTATATGGAGATCAAAACATATTTCTACCTTTGTCATGCATTGTCTGGTTAAATTTAGGTAAGTTATCTTAACATCTCAAGACATATTTTCCTATCTCTACAACAGAGATAGTTCTATCTTCTTAAAAATATTAGAAAATTTTAAGACATTAAATGAGCTTTTTGAACTCGGTATTTTGGTAAAAGTGTATTATTTAGTTACACCCCACTTACTTATAAATTATTTTATAATATCTCAATTTGGGGGAATACATTTATTTTTATTTCCACATTTTCTGCTGTCAGCTACTTTTTCTGATTACATGCATGTTACAAGGAATGTTATACATCTGAAGGTGGGCTACATCCATTTCAGGATGGGGATAGAATGCATGTGTCTTACTTTTATTAGTACACCATTCTAATTACTTCTCTCTGACTCTTGGACTATAAGCCTTTCTTCTTTGGTCTGCTTCTGTTACTTAATTTAACATTTACTCAATTGCAATGAAAAAATTAAAATGTCCCTTTCCCAAATTTGCCTCTATTCTATTTTCTTAGATACATATATGTCATATTCAACCAGTTCAGAGCAGTTATTTACATTTTGCAGCTTTATGCAATTTTCAAAAGTATTGCATCCTTAATTTCCTGTTGGTTTAAACTGCTCCATGGTACAATGAAAGCTGAATTTTAGTGATGTGGTAAGGAGATAGTGAAGTCCTCAATTACACAGTCTCTTTGAGAAACTGAGCTCTCCTCTTCCTCCTCATTCACTGATTGTCTGAGACACAAATTATAATTTGCACATGGAAAGACTTTCAAAGTAGAATTATAATAAACATTATGACTCAGCTGGGGTGGGAGAAGTTGAGAACAGTTGTCTCAAAAACAGGATATTAATCCAATATATTAATCAGTGGATCATGAAATCTTATCCTCTGTCTGTCCTACATGGGACATAGCTCATGCAAAGGCAGCTCAACTAATTCAAGGTTTTGGAAGAAACTTTCAAGATTTTGGCAGAAGATGAGTCTGAAAATGTTGACAAAATCAAAATTGTAGATAATTCATTTTTTCCTATTCACTTGTTTTGCTTATGAGGAAATGTAAGATCAGAAAATTGAAATGATCTACACAAGTTCTGCCAGTTTTTACTCATTTACACCTTGAATAAGTCACTTTGTCTTTAGGATTCTAAAATATCCTTCTCTATAAAATGGAGATTTTTGTGATGGAATCTGATTCACTTCTTCTACCAATAAGGTTTTTGTGAATCCTAAGAAATTCTATACCTTTCCAGAACTGAGTTGTGTCTCATTTTCCACATAAAAATTCAGTAACAATATTTACTGAATGCTTACTACTAAGTTTTATTTGCTGCTTGCTGCCTTAGTCCCATGACATCCAGATGCAGTCAGATATGATAACAGTCCAGTTATCATATCCTTTTAAATGCCATCACTCAATAAATATAACCCAGTCTCAGAGAGGTAATTTAGGACACTAAGCTGTGTACTGTACAAATCCCATTTCTTCTCCTTCACCCCAGGATCATGACACAGCTTTAGAGTCTGGAATTGAGATGAAGCTTCTTCACCTGTACCTAGAATTGGGAATAGACCCTAGAGGTGATGGGGCAAGGCAAATACCATTCACTGGACAAAGTCATGGTTTGTAGACAAGGAAGATGGCAAGTCCAGGCACCAAAGGCAAACTGATGTACAGGTCACAAAACAAGCATTTTAGAAGAGATAGAGATGGGATAAATCTTAATACATTTTGGATATCTGTGATGTATAGAAAATGGGTGGGGAGGTCACCTGATGGTGGCAGGGGAATGCTACACAGGTGGCACTGACATGTCCTTTCATGGGCTAGAAGGCTTTAAAAACCATGAATGGTGTGGACAGTGGGTGGCAATTCCAGTTCTTTGCTTTTCTATTTTCTATACTCTTACAATCTTATTTCTTATTGAAAACATTTCACCTGTCTTATGGAAAATGTTAACAGAATCAATATTTTCTTGCTGAGGTAAATAAAAGAAGACATTTAATAGTATTAATAAGTAGTTACCATGTGTTGAGTGCTTAGTATGACCTAGCCACTGACCTAAACAGTTTGAGCACCATATATTAGTTATGAAGTAGTAATGATTTATTTACACTTTACATGTGATGTAACTAATTTTTGGCAAGGTTATATGAACATCTCTTTGTAATAAAGGGAGGAAAATCATTTTAATGCCTATGTAATTACACCCTCTGTTTGTGGTTTGAAGTTTCTGTACCATCTACCTTTTGAAGGGATATTCTTCAGCATGAGCAGACATGATGTAAGCATGTGGATTGAATATGCACTACCTTTATCACTGGGGTTTGCTGACCCTTAGGTCAAAATTTTACAAAGAAGACTGAAAATATGAGATATCATTTAGGGTAATGAAGGATTCTTATACGAAGTTAGGTCACAGGGGCTTCCCTGGTGGCGCAGTGGTTAAGAATCCGCCTGCCAATGCAGGGGACACGGGTTCGAGCCCTGGTCCAGGAAGATCCCACATGCCATGGAGCAACTAAGCCTGTGCGCCACAACTACTGAGCCTGTGCTCTAGAGCCCACGAGCCACACTACTGAAGCCCGCGTGCTACAACTCCTGAAGCCCGTGCGCCTAGAGCCTGTGCTCTGCAACAAGAGAAGCCACCACAGTGAGAAGCCCGCGCACCGCAACGAAGAGTAGCCCCCGCTTGCAGCAACTAGAGGAAAGCCCTCGCACAGCAATGAAGACCCAACGCAGCCAAAAATAAATAAATTAAATAAATAAGTTAAAAAAAAAAAGTTAGGTCCCAGGAAATGATTTTCAAGTCTGGAGAAAAAAAATTGTCTTTTGTGGGGCTGGGGTGGGGGTGGAGGAGCAGGAAGGATTCATTTAAAGTGTCTTGGAATGATTATTATGAGGGAAAAAAAGGAACAGTCACATCTGAGACTGGATACTTGTGCCAATAATAAATAGTTATCTGTCCCAAGAATATGGCATTTGTCATTAGGAAAAAACAAAAGACAAAAAGGAAATGGTATTAACCTAAATAAAAAATATTTATAATCAAATGTTTGGCATAATTGAGTAAGCGTGAGAACTGAATAAAATTGCCAATATGGCAATTTTTACTGGGATGTAATTGGAAGACTTAACCATCATTCAAATCTTTGGATTTGCATTCCCACAGTTTCAAATTCAGGGCACCAGATTTAAAAAGTACTCCCTCTGTTTTTCTTCCTTAAGGAAAAAGTCTAGTGTTAGACTCTACTTATGATCCAGAAGTTGGCAGAAGGTCAGATTTCTCAGTGCTGTATGTTTCTATCTGCAACATCATCTGGAGGAGGTATTTGACACCATCCACAAGGAAAAGCTAAGATTTGTGGTAGGCAACATGGCCTCCTCTTTGTCAGCTTGTCTTCATGTTATCCTCATGTCAGCAGAATTTATTACAGGGATTACAGTAAATGGATTTCTTATAATCATCAACTGTAATGAATTGGTCAAAAGCAGAAAGCTAACACCAATGCAACTCCTTTTCATATGCATAGGCATGTCTAGATTTGGTTTGCAGATGGTGTTAATGGTAAAGTTTTTTCTCATGTTCTTTCCACTCTTTTTTTTTTTTTTTAAAGATTGATTGATTGATTGATTGCTATGTTGGGTCTTCGTTTCTGTGCTAGGGCTTTCTTTAGTTGCGGCAAGCGGGGGCCACGCTTCATCGCGGTGCGCGGACCTCTCACTGTCGTGGCCTCTCTTGTTGCGGAGCACAGGCTCCAGACGCGCAGGCTCAGTAGTTGTGGCTCACGGGCCTAGTTGCTCCGCGGCATGTGGGATCTTCCCAGACCAGGGCGCGAACCCGTGTCCCCTGCATTAGCAGGCAGACTCCCAACCACTGCACCACCAGGGAAGCCCCTTTCCACTCTTTTATAGAGTAAAAATTTATGGTACAGCGATGATTTTTTGTGGATGTTTTTCAGCTCTGTCAGTCTCTGGTTTGCCACCTGTCTCTCTGTATTTTACTGCCTCAAGATAACACACTTCACCCAGTACTGTTTTCTTTGGCTGAAATTCAGGATCTCAAAGTTAATGCCTTGGCTGCTTCTGGGAAGCCTGTTGACCTCCGTGAGCATTGCAGCTCTGTGTGTCAAGGTGGATTACCCTAAAAATGTGGATATTGATGTCCTCAGGGATGCCATGCTAAAGCGGACTAAACTCAAGACAAAGCAGATTAATGAAGTGCTTCTTGTCAACTTGGCATTAATATTTCCTCTGGCCATATCTGTGATGTGAACTGTTATGTTATTCATTTCTCTCTATAAGCACGCTCATCGGATGCAAAATGGACCTCTTGGTTTTAGAAACGCCAGCACTGAAGCCCATATTAATACATTAAGATCAGTGATAACATTCTTTTGCTTCTTTATTTCTTATTTTGCTGGCTTCATGGCAAATATGACATTCAGTATTCCTTATGGGAGTCAGTGCTTCTTTGTGGTTAAGGACTTAATGGCAGCATATATCCCTCTGGCCATTCGGTTATAATGATCTTGAGTAATTCTAAGTTCCAACAACCAATCAGGAGACTTCTGTGCCTCAGAAAGAATCAATGAAGAGGAGGATCAATGTAAAATATTTTGTACTTCCTTGTCATGGTTTCAATGGACTTGTGTTTTGTTTTTGTTTATTTATGTGTTTTGTGTGCTCTCTCTCTCTCTCCCCTGGAAGCACTAATTTTGATGTTGGATGGATAAGATATCTCTTTTTCCAGGACTTGTGTACTTAAAAATATTATGACAGTAACACATATAGATAACTAGTACTTGCATTGGAGTGCCAGTTGTGTTAGAAATCGGAAAAAAATACTAAGACTTCACTTGGCTGACCAAAGTAATTCTGTTATCTGTCTTCCCAGGTCATTGAGAATCTTCTGGTTTAGATGAGCAACATCACGTTGATTTAGACTTGAAACAGTATGATAATTTGGCTATTTGATTGCGCATAACTATTTTCCAAGGAGAGTCATTAGTGTAATTATTTTAAAATGCAAATTATATGTTGAAAGTGTATATATGTCAGGGCAATGTACTCAGGTACACAGATTAAAGTCTTGTTTTGCTAGATACACAGATTAAAGTCTTATTTTGCTTTTGATTTTAGTTACTAGTTCAGGTTGGTAAATGATAAGGTGCAAATAGAGCTGGCATATAAATACACAATGTAGGGTCTCCATTTTTTTACAAGTTGAAGAAACATTTTTCAACCCCCTGAACTGTGAAAGTCATACCCAAATAGGACGTGAGGGAGGTTGCTGACAATGAAGTCCCAGCAGGAAATCATTCAACTGGTGTTTCAACTTCCCTCCTACTAGGAATATTGTCTGAGGTATGGCTGCAGCAAATGACTTGAAGATCTAAAGTAAAAACTTTGAAATCTATTGCTAGATTTGAATTGATTCTGCTCTTTTAAAATCTTCCATTCTGTTGCTTTGGGGAAGAAAATATTTTTTGTAATATCTTACATCTCAGGATATCTGTTTGAATCTGTGAAATCCTCACTGGCTCTTAAACAAACAAATAAAAAGCTAGGTAGTCATTTTAATTGTAAATACATTGTAATTTAAATGGATTAAAAGTTGCCAGGGTGGGGAAGAAAAAAACTAGATATGTGTGTGAATATGTGCACATGTATGTGTGAATTTTTTTACTTTACAAAATATTTCCACACACAATTCTTTATTTCATTCTCAGAACACTTTGTAAAGTAGGCAGTAGAATTAGCTCAGTTTTAACGGTTGAGAAATTAAGGTTTGGAGAGGTCATTATACATGCCTAGGTCCACTCAACTACAGTCAAGTGGTATAATTGGAATTCAAACCTGGTTCTTATGTCACTAAAGTCAGTACCCTCTCTCTTTGGTTTTCTTTCCATTATTCTTTTTTTTTAAAATACATTTATTTATTTTAGTTATTTATTTTCGGCTGCGTTGGGTCTTCGTTGCTGCGTGCGGGCTTTCTCTAGTTGCAGTGAGCAGGGTCTACTCTTCATTTAGGTGCGCGGGCTTGTCACTGTGGTGGCTTCTCTTGCTGCGGAGCATGGGCTCTAGGCGTGCAGGCTTCAGTAGTTGTGGCATGTAGGCTCAGTAGTTGTGGCTCACAGGCTCTAGAGCACAGGCTCAGTAGTTTTGCTCCGGGGCATGTGGGATTTTCCCGGACCAGTGCTCGAACCCGTGTCCCCTGCATCGGCAGGCAGATTCTTAAGCACTGCACCACCAGAGAAGTCCCTTTCTGGTATTCTTTACAGGCAACTTTAGATTCTGAAAGTCATGACAAGAAATGACATTCAACCTATTACCTATGACATCCTGTGACATTTCTCTGTTATGTCCCTACAAAGTCAATTAAAAAATATTTCACAAATGTCTGAATTATGCTATTACTGGGTGAAATTATTTATTATCTATTTCATCTCATATTTGGTTTACTAACTGTCTGAAATGATGTACACATAGGTGCTCAATTTACATTTTAGCATCCCTTGACTCTTATATGGTCGGGAAATTGCTGTACCAGTCTCACTTGTTATAGGTCAGGTGGGACTAACCTCTCTGCTGGGAAAACGGGTATTTACTATGTTTACATCTTGAGTTTTGGCTAATTGTGTAACTGGAAACTACTCCTCAGATTATAGAACCGACTTACAAGCTTTTGCATCGTCCTGGGGGAGCCCACACCCCCTGGTCTCCTAGGCCAAGCTGAAAGTCTTATTTATGCTAGTGCCTGAATTACGCAGGGAATCGTGGCAGATATTTACATGGCGAGATCTGATATCATTTGGCCATTTATATCCTCTACTATGCTCATCTATTTTTTTAATTCAAGAAATAATTTTAGTAATTTTTTAAAAATTGTAAAATAATACACAGTCAATGTAAAAACTTGGGAAAATACAGGGGAATTCCCTGGCGGTCCAGTGGTTAGGACTCCTTTCTTTCACTGCCGAGGGCCCGGGTTCCACAAGCCACGCAGCGCAGCGAAAAAAAAAAAAAAAAATTGGGAAAATACATATTAGAAGTGAACCTGATACAATCACAGGTAAAATTTTCATATACATTCTTTCAGGATTTGAAATATACATCATATAGACATATATAAGTATATATATGTATGGGATGGGTATAATTTATTACATTATGAGGATCCTGCTGTATATATACTTTATACTACATTTGCATTTAAATTACATGTGAGAAATTTGCATATTTTAACAGCTTAATAATGTTTTATTTTATGGTTGTAACTTTGTTTTTAACCACTTTTCTATAATTAACCAGTATCTCCATTAACAAAGAGAACTATAGAGTTGAAAATAATGTTTACATTACTGAAGAAAAAAAGGAAGGAGCTCACCCAAACAAAACACATAAAAGGTGAAATAAAAGTTTACAATTACAAAAAGGAGAATCTTTTATTATTAATAATATTTATACATAAGTAAGCAAATTGGTACTAATGCCTTGAAAACTTCTGGCATGGGAATCTCTTGGCATGAGGCCTGTTGGCATGGGAACCTTTTGTAATGATGCTATGGGCTGGGAATTCCTTGGAATGGGTTTCAGGCTAGGAATTCCTTGGAATGGGGCTGTGGCATAGCAAGCATTCTAAGATTTCATAAAGTCTGTATAAAAAGGCATCAATGCCTTTAAAATGAATTTCAATAGTTAGGTAATTAATTTTCTATTTCAGAATTGCCCTTTTTTGTGTATATTATTTCAGGGATCCTAACAACCCTGAGAGGATATTATCATCTGTGTTAAAGATGAAGAAATCTACACTTGAAGAGACAATAGAATTGGTCTAGAATTATCTAGACCTGAGTCTCACCTTCTAAATCTAAATTCCATATTTTTTTTCCTAAACTTAATTGTGCATCAAAATCACCTGGGAAACATTTTATAATTGTAGATTCCCAGGCTTATCCTAGACATGCTGAATATAGTCTCTGGAGATGGAGGCCAAGATTCTGGATAATAAACATACCACCCCAGGAAATTCCGATACAACTCTTTATGGACCAAGGTTTGTGACTCACTGCATCACAGTATAATAATGCTACTAATTGGAGCCTAAGAAATATATTCATTTAGAAATAAAGTCTTTCTTAGGAGAAATTTTAATGGCATTTAAATAATATTATTTTCCATTACAAAACATTCAAGTTATAACTCACCCTGGCTTGGATTAGCTCACCTAAGAATTTGCAAAGACTGATAGGTTATCTTTTCTAGTGTAATGTAACTGTCGACCAGTTATTTATCTTTTATGGCGAAATAGCCCTATGACCAATTAATCGTGCAGCGAAACTGCTTGAGGTAAAGAGGTTTACGGCAGAAATACAGGACTCGACTTTTTCAGGACTCAGGTAAGACAAGGAATTCCCATAGATGCCATAAAGACTTTTCATGTCACTGGGAGTTTGAAATCTGCAAATAAGAGTTTGGCTTATTTTCCCAATGTGTTCTTGATAATTTTGTATCCAGGAAGATTTTGTTATGGGTGGATGAGATCTTTTGCTGTAGAGGACCGCATATACACTTATTCAGTAAATAAGTAAATACTGAGAGGTAAGAATGTTCATGTTTCCAGTTCTTGGGCACGTCACAGCTGATTCAAACCTAAAAATGAATTTGAGGACGTCTGTATTTATTCTGTCTCTTCTGGCTTCTCCCTCAATAGACACCGCTTCCTCTTCCTCTTATCAACACTACAGAATTTATATTTAATTCATTAGTAAAAAGTTTTAGTTTTAGCCATTGGAGTTAAGTTACTACAGAGAAAACTTTTACTAGTTAAGCCCCCAAATCTTGTGCCTCTTCTGTGTGACACTGCTTAAATAGGAAATCTTCTGAAAATTAAAAGCTTCCTTCCCACATACACACACATATCTATCCAAACTTCTAAAAGAATAAGAATTACAAAATTTTATTAAGAACTCCTTCCCTTTTATAAGGCAAGCTTCCTGGATTTTACTGAGGGGATAGATAGGGAAATTACCAATAAGTTTCACATAAGTAATCTCAGGATGAAGAGACATAGGCAGTTTTTCTATGATTAGGGTTATGAATGTGCCACTCACACTACTAGTGACACCAAATGTTGATTTGTTATCAAAAGAGGGTACTCTGATTGTAGCAGGGATTAACTGTGTATTAGTTACTTGACCCCTGATCCATGGAGTAAAGAGAGGAGGTCATTTTCAATAAGGGGGTGCCTTCTGAAAAATAAACTCTGCATGTTTGACTTGGATGGGATGAATCTCAGTATGAGAGCCAGTGAGGGATGGAATGAGAAAAAGGCCAATGGGAAGTAAAGGTGTATCATATCAACGTTGCAGTTTTTTTCTAGGGCTCTTCTCTGTATCACAGATTCCTCAGAACAGAGGATCCCTGACACATGAAAAATGATACCCAAATTATATACTTCAAGTTGAGGGGAATGAGTCATTAACGGAATCCATCTTGTGACACTGTCTAGGAGCCCATTCTATATATAAAAGACGAATGAAAGAAAATATTTAAATGTTATAACTGGGAAATTTTAACAAGAGTTGCCATACAGCATCCACTGAGCACAAAGTATTTCATGCTTAAAGTGCATAACTCGGGTTATATCAATAACTGCTCTTTCACTATTATGCCAAATATTGTTCTCCAGTTTCTCTAGGGGTATATATTTTCACAGAAATGATAAAGATAATGGAAATGGTACTCTATGGAAAATTATGAGAATTAGAGAGGATGGAGCTTTATGGACCCAGTTTTCTATGCTATGATTCTTTCAAATTTAAGTTTGCATTTTCAGAGACCCTTAGTTTTTGCAATATATTTTAGTACATAATTTTAAAAGTTGCTAAGTCTATGCTTATGTCCCTTTTTAAAAAAATCTTACTTCCCCATTATGGTCCACTATAGTTTTTTCAATACCTAGTTTCACAGAAGTAAAATTTTTTTTCTTTAAATCATCTTAAAATCATTAATAGATTCTAGTTTTGCTTTTTATTTATTTTTACTATTATTATTATTATTATTTTGGCCACGCTGTGTGGCTTGCGGGATCTTAGTTCCCCAACCAGGGATTGAACCCGCATCCTCGGCAGTGAAAGCATGGTGTCCTAACCACTGGACCGTCAGGGAATTCCTGGTTTTGCTTTTTAAATGTACACTAAGTTTTCTAAAAATTTTCTATAGCTCTATCAGTGTTCACAAGTGTTCTAACATATGCACTGCAGTGTGTTAAAGCTTCTCTGATTTCAGTCATAAAATCACATAAAGAAAAAGCAGATAAAAAAAGTTTTAGAATCTGTACTAGCAATTCCCTCAGTAACCTGTAAAGCAGAGGTTCTCAAATTTGAATGGACATCAGAATCGCCTGGAGGGTGTGTTAAAACACAGATTGCCGCACCCCATCTCCAGAGTTTCTGACTCAATAGGTTTTTGGGTAGGGCCTGAGAATTAGTATTTCTAACACATTCTCAAATGATACTCATGCTAGTGGTCTCGGGACCCCACTTTGCGAACCACTGATTTAGAGTTATTGTACTGCAGAGGCTGAAAACCAGGCCTCTGAGGCCATATTGGATGAATTTTCATTCTGGCCCCATTGCTTATTAGCTCTATAACCTTGAGCAAGTCACTAGACTCTTTCCTTCTGTTTCCTCATCTGTCAAATGAGATAATAAAAGTACTTACTTCCAAAGGTTGTTGTGAGATTGAGTGTATTAACAAGTGTAAAGCACCTAGAACAGTGTCTGGCACACAGCAAAGATCAGTTAGTATTTTATTAAGTCAAGAAAAATTTTCAGTTGCCACTCTGTGGAAGACATGTAGATTATTTATTATTCTTAAATACATTTCTCTACTGTTTTGAAGTTGGACAAATAGAACTAAAATTTTTTATCAGTACTTTGAGAAAAGAGGTAAAGTATACTAAGTTTAGAAATGATGAACAGGGTTAGTATTTTTATTAGGCATAAAAGAGAGTAAACATGTATTTTAGAATGCTATAAAAGGCAACAGACTAAATGAGGTGGTAAAACAAGAATTCTCAACCACCAGAGGATGACAAAAGGACAGCAGTATGTGACATAGGAGTGAAGAAAGGCACCAAGAGGCTGAAGGGTGTGGTAGAAAGAGGTGAGAAGGCAATGTTTGCCATTTTGCTTAGGTCCTAAGGAGAGGTCACTGATACACTGGTTTCAGATGTGGGACAGTGTTGTGCACTGTAGTGCTTGACCTGGTGAGTGAATGTGGAATGGATAAGTCCTTCTTTGAAACATCACTCACTCTGTCAAGGGGGCATGTTTTAATTGGTGTGACTTGAACATGGATAACTGAAGGGGCAGTTCTGTAACCATGGTAAATTTGAGCAATCCCCTGGGAGGAAGGAAAGAAAACAGCACAAATCAACAGACAAGCTATGAACATCAATAACAATGGCCCAGGCAGTCTCAGACTCAGTGCAGAGCAGCCAAATTTATGTACAGTGTGAAAGCATCACATATGATTAGGCCTATTTTATTCATACACAGCCCTGCTTTGTAGATAAATCTATGGTGAATTGATCTCCATTTCTAATAGTGAAAAGAAAGCCCCACTTCCCTAGAGTACTCACCAATTGCCTGTTAGAAAACCTATTGTAGAATTTATTGAGGTTCTGTAGTGCAATAAGCACGACTGTCCTAAGATGCTCCAGGCAGCTCACCTTGATCTGCCTGGACAATGAGACAACTAGAATCGGGAGGTCTTCCCTCTTCTGATGAGAGGGGTTGCTTCTAATCTCAGCTTCCCCCTGCATTGTTAGCTTTTTTCCTCGAAATATAGGAATGCAACTTTGCACAGGTCCCCAAAGTCACCAAACGCTGAGCAGCTGGCTTTCCCAGACGCTCCTGTGAACAGCTGGCATCCAAACTCAGTAAGGCTGGTGCCCAGATAACTTGTTAGTCACTGTACTCTGCTCCCCACATCCCCACTGATAAAGGTGCTCTCAGACTTGCTCTGTAAACAGGAGAGCAACAGGAGGAGGAGTTCCTGTCATCCGGAATGTTCATCCACCGTGTGTTCAACTGTGTGCCCCAGTCCTCATTCCCCACCTAGAGGGTATTAGGAGATCTGAGAACTCAAGTCCTCTTTTTTCTGATCTTTGGTTGTAAAACTGTTACCCCAATAAAATCCATTCCTTAACCCACACTGTGGCATGTTAGGTGGTGCTCACAAAGAGGCCCACCTTGTGTCAAGGGTAAACTCAGGTGTGTCTAATCTCCAATATCCACTCATATAACTCTGTCCTCTCAACAAGATTTCAAAGGGTACCACCTCATTTCCCACTGCCAGTTCTCTCATTGTTCTGAAGTGTAACTCCTATGGTTTTATGGACCTGAATTCATGTAGATAAGTATAGTATCTTGTCTCCTCATCTAACTCAAGCTTCAATTTGTTCCTATTCATGTTTGCTATTTTCAGTGTGGAAATTGTTCCCTTTTGTAAGGGAGGAGATAAAACAGAAGCCAAACTGTTTAGCTACATAATGGCATTCATTAATATTATTCCTTCCGCCCAAGAAACTCCCTCATTCTCATTTTCTTATTCTGAGCATAACTGAAAACCTATTTTACTTCCTTGTTAATTCATAGAGTATTTCAAACTACAGTTATGTGATAAGATTATTACTACATACACTGTAAGTTAATTCATTTGTATAAACATATGTTATTCAAGTGGCTTTTTCAAAAATGTGCACATTCAATGCCTTCCAACTAGAAGCTATTAAATTCTTAGTGGTGGGTAATAAAAAATAAAAACTCTTCTAATTTCCAGAATTTTACTTTAAATTAAGTGTGGCTCATAATTCAGGTGAACAAACATGTGAGAGGTGGTGTGGGATAGCTTATGTGACTGACCCTTAAGAGACAATAATAAAAACTTTCCCCAAACTGGAGCCAAGGAATTCAGCTTAAGAGATTAGCTGGAAAGGAAGAGAAAACACTATAGGACATTTTCTTTTTCTTTTAAATGGTGATCACTCTCATGCTTTAATTTTCTTCCCCTCATCTCTGCACAGAAAAATAAGAGATACTAATTTGCAGAGGTAAGATGATGCTTTGTTACTTTTTATGATACCCAAAATTCCAAAGACCAGAGGGCAAATATCTAACTTGTTATGTTTAAAAGAAAAAAACCCTAGATATTGGAGATGATAATAAAATTATATTAAAGTAAAAAAAAAATGTGTGTATTCCTTAATACCAGGAGACATAAAAGTCAGAGTGTGGAGGTTTTTATTTTCCACAACAGGGTGCCTTCCTAAATTTGTGGAAGCTGAGCAACAGATCCTTGCACATCTCACACATATTCATGTGCAGTCAAAATTTATTATACACTCAAAGTATCTACTTAAGAGGAGATTTTTGGATGCTTCTATATATAACTTGAGTCACTTAACCATGAAATAGTATTTCCCTAACAGAAACTTCTTGAAAAGCATAAGAGAATTAAAGTAGCTTTTATGCTGTCCACCCATCTAAACCATCTTCCCTTCTCCTTTTTATTAAGAACTTTGCTGTTGTCAGGATTAGAATAGATCTTAGTTGCTCTAAGAAATTTTCAGAGACGTTCTTAAACTTCAAGGACCTATCCCTCATTAACTTCCCAGGAGAGTAACTGTCAGGACGGATCATTTGACATTTAGTACCTGTCTTGAGATGTGTTCCTATAGGTTTGTATCTTTTCTAGCCAATTATTTATAATTTTCTTGAAATCTGTGGCCACATCATATGTATTTTGGCATCGCAAACAATAGTAGTGAACCAAATATAAAAGGCACTTTGAACATATGCTTTTGAGAAAGAATCATATGCATCTCTATGCGAAGAGAGAGAGAGAAATACAGTCAGCATAAAGATAGGTTAATTTTATATCAAAACTGTAAGAAATTGAGTAAACCCAACTCTACTGTCATTTCACCAAGGAAAAAACACAGTGAAATTGAATACTGGGGAAAACAGTACAGGCAAATTTATCTTTGAGTCTCAGTTTACAAACTGGGATAAAATTATAAGTAATGCACTGCCACCCAGTGGCGAACTTTCACTTCAGACGAAACAATAGTTAAGCTAGTCAAAAGACTCCAGACATTAGAGATCTTCGTTCAGGAAATTTTACAACTCATTAGAAAAATATGAGGAAAAGAGAAGTTAATGCTCAGGTCATGGGAATTTTTTGGACCAAATGAGAATGAATGACTAGCCCAAATCACAAACAAACTGTAAAGAAAAAAGCAAAACCGAAAATATTTGACTTTTGTGAGATAATTAGAAACTTGAACTTTGCCTGGCTATTCAGTATCAATGAATTGATGTTCCTTTTTTTACATGTAATAGTGGTGCTATTCATATACTTTTAAAATAAAGGTGTTTTTATCTTTTAGTGGAAACATTTAAAATAATTACTGATAAGTTGATATGATGCATCAAAATAATATGAGGAATGGAGGGAGATAAGTTGGAGGTATATTTAAAGCAATTTGAGCTATAAGTTGATAAATTTTTTAGCCGGGTGTTGGTTACATGAAGATTCATTATACAATTCTGTCTACTTTGGTACAGATTTGAAATTTTCTATGACAAGTTTTTTTTTTTTTAATCTCACCAAGATATATATTATCATTGAGTGTAGAATTTGATCAATAAAAATAGAAAGCTTTCTCCATAAATTATTTTGCAGAAATCAGTAGGTTAAGCCATAAATTAGGAAGACGAACTTGTAATCTTCATTTGCCTTATAAAGTGAACATTAAGGAAATTAACTCAAACCTTCTTCAACCCAAGGTAATAAAAGAGTTGAAACTGCTTTTCAAATTGTGTTTATATTAAATGTCAACTCATGTTGACTTACAAAAGAGATTACTAAACAAATACGAAAAGTAAATTGTCAAGACATTTAGGAAAACTGCACTGGAGTGGAATTATTTTCTCTCTTTTTTTTCTCTTGACATTTACTGAGTATTGAGTTTTGTAGTATGTTGATTTTCTAACCTTTCAAAAAAGAGCTCGGAGTTATTGCTTTGTTGCTAGGTTTTAGGCAACATTAGAGGTCCTGCTTTCACTCTTTTTTCCTACTCTGACTTCACTCCTTTAGAAAATTAATCCTGTTTCTTAGCAACCCGGGTGGGTAACACTTAAATATACTTCAAGTTCTTTTGTAAAGCAAAGGCTAAATGTTTCCCTTATAAACTATCTGTTTGCTTAGTCTCATTTGGCTTTGAAGAAAAGATCTGCTGAGACATACTGCCGTAAACATTTTTATTAAAACTCTCAGTTTTAAATGGTGAGTGAAGTTACTGATTTTCTAATGAATACTTCTGTTTTTTGTGTTTATTTGGAATTATTCCAGTTTGTCAATTTGTCTAAGTCTTTGGAATCTGTGTGTTTTATGTTAAGATATATGAGATGAATTCATTTAAGAGAGAAACAATCTCTTTATATATAATATAATAAATAGGAGATCATGAAATATGTTAAGAAGGAGAAAGCCCAGCTGGAAGAAAGTGTTGAGTTTCTTTATAAACCTACAAACGTGCATGAATTCGTGGTCTAAGGAGTTCACTGTGATCTTAATAGCAGAATATTTTACAATGCTCTTTTCTTATGTTGGCATCATTCAGGTATCAGGTATATATCTATATCAATCTATCTCTCTATCTCCCCAAATACTTAAGGTTACAAAATTAAACTCAGATACCTAAGCAAAAGAAGCTTAAATTTGCGTACATTTGCTAACCTAAGAAATGCATTTCTCTTAATTAGCTGATTGTAAAAGCAGATACCAAAAATATTTTGTGACATTCCAGTAGAAAATATTTGAGGAAGAAATTAAAATGAAAGTCTATTTTTTATATTGCCACTATTAGAAGCTTTCATTATTTAGAAAAAAATATAATTAGATATTTGAGCTTTTAGATACAGTTTCAAAAAAGGAGCATCTGTAATTTCCAGAATTTGGCAACCAATTGCTTGCCAAATGGTTCAAACCGTTGAACCATTTAAAGTTTGCATTTTTGTAAGGTAGAAAAATCTTTGAATAAAAGGAATTTCACATGGCTCAACCTAAAATATGCAGAACCCTACATAGTGTTTGTAAAGATAGAAATCTTTGTTCCAATTTTATATTCTAATTTGGGGGCAGATGTTGTAAACAACTAACTTTAATACAAGGTACAAGCCAAAATGTAGCTTCAAGTTCCATTGCTGTATTCAGAAGGAAGTATGAATCCTGATAGATCTGGGAATGCTTTTATTGGAGGTGGCATTTAAACTGATCCTTGAGACCAGTGTAATTTCATAGATGGAGAATAACTGTGCTTACTGAATGCAGATTAAGCCATTCTTTTATTTCCAATGAGACATCTTGGCCCAAATATAGCTTCTGTAATATCAACATTTACCACTAAATCTTTGACTGAATGAGAATATTGCTGGTTTACTTTTTCTGACTTTCTCAGCTACACATCTTATGACTTTGTATTTCTCTGTGCCTTAGCTTTTTCCATGTAAAGTGAGGATTATAATGTGATATTGCCATCACAGGCTTCAATCTTTCAACTAGATCTCCAGTTGATTTCTTTCTGCTGGGGTGTCTTGGGACTACAATGACATATGCTAATGCATGATTCATATATTATACTATAGAAGCTTAATTTTACATATGTATTATTCAAAGGAATAATATGTAACAATAAATTCATAATACAAGGACAAAATAAAGTATCATGCATAGTTAAAGCTAATTTCTCACTAGTTTAAATATCGCATAGTAACAATTTTTGGTAGCCAGGAAGACCCAGGCATATACAGAGAGAGACAGATGGGAGCTTTAGTGGCAACAAGGTGACAAATGAGCATGTTCATTCCCAGCTACCTAGTCAAAAAGAGGGCCAGACCAGCACTGCATTCTCTAATCACAGCTTCTTAGCCTGATGGCTGTCTAGCTCTCTTACTGCCATGATACTTGTTTTTTATATCAATTAGACTTCTGAGGTCTTGATCTATTCTTATTCTTCCAGTTTATAACCCTCCTCATCAGTTTCTTCATAGCTGTATGTCCTGGTGGGACACTTCATTGTCTCACCAACACCATCAATCTTCATGTCTTTTCATGGCAGGAGATTACAAGACCCTGACCATGAATCAGTCTACTCGTGCTTTCTTTGCTCATGTAACCAGATTTCAGAGCCCTGCAGGAGATAAGTATATTTACAATTTTAGTCAAGGCTGAGCCTTCAGTGCTTCTCAGAAGTTTAAAAATATGTTTCTACAGAAATGTGAAGGGTCATAAATGAGACAAGAGAGTTATAAAATAAGGCATATGCTGGGAGCAAATTAACAACTGACTGTCAAGGGCTTGATTTTCATCAGCTCCAGGTCAGTACGTAGGTCAGGGCTGATGTCACATTAACCAGGTTCAGAAGAGTCCAACACGAAAAACAGAACATGCAGATTTATTAGTTTATGAGAAAAATAAACCAAACTAACTCATATTTGTTTTCTAGCTCATTGTCTTCCAGCAGACTACTGTACATGCAAAGCCAAATGATCATCTGAGGGTGATTTGGTGAAAGTTAGATGAGAATAAGAATTAATTAATGCTTTATATGTTAAATGGCCCAGGTTATGAAAAGTTATGCATCAGTCTTCTAAGTTTAGATAGATATGATAATGAAAATAAAAATATCAAATATGGGCCAGCATGCTCTCCCCTCTGGATGAATCTTGGAAGGGTACAGCCAACCTTCAAACTCTCACCCTTTCTTTTTTAAAATCTTTTATTTATAAACCCTTTTAATTTCTATGCAGACATTCCTATTGTTTACTGTATAATGTAGAAACATGAAATTAACATATTTTTATTATTTAACTTATATTTTTTGCATTGCTTAGGAAATAGTAATCCTAAGTAATCCTATTTCCACATATTTTGTTCACTGGTGTGTTATTTTAGTGATTTTATTTTATAGTAACTTTGTAGAGATTGTAAGTGGCTCCCTATTCATCAACTCTCCTTTATTTATTTATTTATTTTTAAAAATTTATTTATTTAATTTATTTATTTTTGGCTGTGTTGGGTTTTCGTTGCTGCGCGCGGGCTTTCTTTAGTTGTGTTGAGCGGGGGCTACTCTTTGTTGCGGTGCGTGGGCTTCTCATTGCGGTGGCTTCCATTGCGGAGCACGGGCTCTAGGCACACCGGCTTCAGTAGTTGAGGCTCACGGGCTCTAGAGCGCAGGCTCAGTAGTTGTGGCTCATGGGCTTAGTTGCTCCACGGCATGTAGGATCTTCCCAGACCAGGGCTCGAACCCGTGTCCCCTGCATTGGCAGGCAGATTCTTAACCACTGCACCACCAGGGAAGCCCTCTCCTTTATTTTATTAATGAGCAACAGAGGATAACATATTTTTGAACACTTGGGAATTTCTAATCTTCTTACTCAGATATTAAGCACCACTCTTTTTTTGTCTCTATTCGGCTTTTTTAAAAAGTGTATAAGAATACTTAACATGAGATTTAGCCTCCTAACAGATTTTCAAGTGCACAACACAGTATTGTTAATATAGGTACACCATAGTACAGCAGACCTCTAGAATTTATTCATCTTGTATAACTGAAACTTTATACCTGTTGAATAGCAGTTCCTCATCTCTCCTCCCCCTCAGGCCCTGGCAACCACCATTCTACTCTCTGTTTCTATGAGTTTGACTATTTTAGATTTCTTTATATAAGTGGAATCATACAGTATTTGTCCTTCTGTGACTGGCTTATTTCACTTAGCATAATGTCCTCCAACTTCATTCATATTGGTGCATATGGCAGAATTGCCTTCATTTTTAAGGCCGAATACTATTCCATTTTGCGTATATACAACATTTTCTTTATCCATTTGTTAGTTTGCAACCTCCTCAGGAGCTGCACAGGTGTAATCTGAAACTGGCCTCTGTACGTGGAGGGCAGGGAGAGATGGAAGACAGAGGCAGACCATTCCAGATTGGGAGGTAGGCAGGTTTAAGAAGCAAAGGAACTTACACACGTGGCTTGTCTTGGGCAGCTGCCAAGATGAGTAGATCTCCGAGCTCCCCGCCCCCGCAATTTAAAAAGTTTATAGAGAGGACTTCACTGGGTAAAGTCACGTATATAGTCCAGATAGTCTCGGCACCATATTACTATCTCAAGGCTGTGTGCTTGGGCAGCTTCTAGAGCAGGAAAGGCAAGTGATGCACACATTCTAAGGACAGGGTAGGGGGTAAGGGACGTCTGATTGCCTAGGTCCAGCTCACGGGTCAACTGGTGGTCACTTCCTCATGATGACCTCATCCAACACCATTCATCCAGCAATGAGTATTTAGATAGCTTCTGTATCTTAACTGTTGTGAATAATGCTGCAATTAACATGAGAGTGCAGATATCTCTTTGAAATTCTGATTTCAATTTTTTGGATAAATACCCAGAAGTGTGATTATTGGATCATATGGCAGTTCTATTTTTAAACTTTTGAGGAGCCACCACACTGTCTTCCTTAGTGGCTGCATCATTTTACATTCTCACCAGTAGTGTACAAGTGTTCCAGTTTTTCTACATCCTCACCAACACTTAATGTCTTCAATTTTTTTGATTATAGTTATTCTGACAGGTGTGAAATGATGTCTCATTGTGGTTTTGATTTGCATTTTCCTGATGGTTAGTGATGTTGAGCATCTTTCCATACACCTGTTGGCCATTTGTATATCTTCTTTGGAGAAATGTCTATTCAAGTCTCTAGCTCATTTTTCAGTCAGGTTATTTGTTTTTGTTGCTATTGAGTTGAAGGAGTTCTTAAATATTTTGGATATTAACCCTTTATCAGATAAACAGTTTGCAAATATTTTCTTCCATTCCATAGGTTGCCTTTTCACTCTGTTGATTGCTTCTTTTGCTGTGCAGAAGCTTTCATGTTCCCTTTGAATATTTTTTGCAAAATTTAAGTGGAC
The DNA here is from genome assembly GCF_949987535.1 of Balaenoptera acutorostrata. Classification (NCBI taxonomy): domain Eukaryota; kingdom Metazoa; phylum Chordata; class Mammalia; order Artiodactyla; family Balaenopteridae; genus Balaenoptera; species Balaenoptera acutorostrata. The sequence goes on from NC_080070.1 coordinate 67,549,751, forward strand.
TCAATTAGATAACACCTATAGTCTTATTCTTTCTATTTCCCAGAATAAAGTTTGTCTTTTATGTTTACTGAAATTTATCCAACATGATTTAATGATTAATTTGTTTTTTCTAATTGAGATAAAATTTATATAACATAATTTCACTACTTGCCATTTTAGAATGTACAATTTAGTGGTTTTTAGTATATTCACAATGTTCTGAAACTATCATCACTATCTAATTCCAGAACATGTCTATCACCCCCAAAAGAAATCTTGTACTTGTTACCAGTCAATCCTAATTCCCTCTTCCCCACACCCTGTGGCAAAATTTTTTTTAAAATTTATTTTGTCACTGAATTTGTGAGCTGTTTGTTAGATAGCATTATTGCAGCAAAAGCTGACTTAGCCACAGGCCTATACTTCCAGTTATATAGTGGACATATATTTTGTTTAAATCTACTTATTATTATGGTCTTTTTCCATAAACTGATCCTCCTCTTGTGTTTCTTATCTTGGTTAAGAAATTTTGTATTATCTTTGATTCATTAAAATTCCTTGCTGTGTCATTAAAGACCTTTGCTAATATAACCCCAACTGATTTTTCTATCTTTATATTCCACTGCCTCCTCATATACATATGCTAAGCTCCTGCCACACATGCTTCTTGCTTTTCTCTCAATGGTCCATAGTCATTAAAAAAATGTATTCATATTAGAAGTTGAAAAACAATTCATCATTTTATATTACAAAATATTTATTATTAATTTTTTCAAGTTGACATTTTCAGTGTTTCTCCAAAGTAGTTTCTTTTTATACACAACTTTGAATTACTGCATAATAACATTTAGAATCTTGAAAAGCCTCTATTTTGATGTTATTGTCAAACAACACAAGATTCTAGCATAAGAGAAGGAAATTCATCCCCACCTCAGATCCTTATTTCCCAGGAACCAGCATTGTTTTATTTCCACTTAGCCAAATATATTTTAATTGATTATTATTCCTCTTTCCATGGAGATTTTAAATTCATTGGCATTGTCTAGTAACATACTAACACATTCATTAAATCCTAGAAGTGTGCCAACCATATCCTTGTCACAGATCAACAAAGAGCAAATCCATGATTCTTATCCAAAGATCCCAATCGTAAAAGCTACAATGCACTTATTATGGTTTAGGTGGCCATAGAAGTCCTAGAAATAGCTTATGACAAATTTTACATCCTTTCTGTGCCTCGGTGAAATGTTTCCTTCCTTTACCCCCTGGCATATTTCTACTTATTCTTCAAGATCAGTTCAAATGATAATTTTTCTTTTGATGTCACTTCTATTTTCCTGATAGAATTAGCTGAGCACTCTCCTTGCTTCTCATAACACTATTGTAGTATCTGTCACGTTACACAGGTTTGGCTTTTGTTTTCATGCCTTTCTCCCAATAGCCTCTCGGTTACTTAAGGACATGGATTTCAAGTTAATCATTTTGAATCCCTAGCCTCTAGTGTGGTGACTACTGTGACAAAGATGCTGAATAAAATACTCGCAGCAGCCGTGATACTTTCATCCCCTCTACACACACTCCTTGTCATTTCTGAGCTTTTTTTCCTGCTTCATAAATCTTTTAGAGATTACCCTGGCCCAGAGAGAAAATATTCAATACACAGTTCTACAGTAGCATACTTCACCAATTTCCATATCTGTTGCAGATTCCAACATGTGAACACGCCCTTGAGTCCCGGAAAGGCAGGAGAGGCAGGAATATTGCAAAGGGGCTGCAGCAGGGTCCCACACTAGATCTCAACTCCAAATAGAACAAAAATGTCCTGCAAGCACCACAATCTGAAATAAAAGTCAATATATGGGAAATAAAGCCTCCTGATTTTAGTTATAAACTGTATACATCTTTGAGACTTCCAGAAAAGCCATCAAGGACCATTAAGGAAGAAGAAAGGAGAAAAAAATGCATTTTTCCAGGAACAATGCTTCACTTTCCCAGCATAAGGAATCATCCCAACAAGGCCATGTCTCCTAAATTTATAACTACATTTCCTCATCTGGATTCACATAAAGTGAAGTTAATATTTGTGGAAAGTGGAAAATATCCAAATGGTGTATACCTCAATCCAAAACCACATAACTTTCGACAGGTACAAAAAGAACATCTGATTCTAAATAACTTAAAAGAGGTAAGGGGGAAATATATTGTTTTTATTCATTTCTTAATTATAACAACTATTACATGAGCAAAAAAAGTATATGTGAATATAATGTGTATAAAGTTGCATCTTTATTTCTCACGGAACAATACAACTCAAATTCAGCAATAAATGATTGAGAAAGGAGAGGTAAGAGTCTGGTTAATGTTTCTGATGGGGTTTTATCTGCCAGTTGGAATGACCAACTAGGGATGGCTTTTCTAGGGCTCAAGAAGAGTTTGGACTGAGGTGTAATTGGAGAACAGACCTCAGTTTCCAGGAGTTTACAGTCTAGTAATAATGAAATCAAATCATGGAACGAATGGATGAGTGAATGAAAATTGACAAAGAGGGGGTATTGTATTATTTAAATGAGTCTAACAATTAATAATTTAAATAATATATGAGTAAGAATTTCTAATTTAAAGTGGTGGTGGGGAATATATATTTAAGGAGATGCAAATGAAGTCAAAATATAATTCCACTAGAATATGAATATATCCTATACTTAGGTCTATAATTTAACTTATAAATATGATTCTTGTTAGGTAAAGAGTGAAGCAATAGGAATGATAATACCAAAAAAAAATTCTAGAAAAAGGAAAAAATTTATTCCATTGGGAAAATATAGGGAAGCAGTTAAGAGCATGGCCTCTGGGATCAGTGTATCCCAGTTCTCTTGTTTTCTAATAATTTTGTACAAGTTATTAAGCCTCTTTCCTTATTTATACTTTAGGATAACAATACTATATGTTTTATATGGTTATTTTAAGTAATGAAGGAGACAATTATATACAAATTTCTTACAGTAGGGTTTGGAATATTGAGATATTCAATAAAAGTGAACTCTTAGGAGCTATTAGGATAAAAGCTGGGAAATTCAAGATGCCTTGATTCATAACCTTCTCTACTTGTCCAGGGCATCTAAACACTTTTATATGTAGTGAATGAAATATGTTACCATTTGGAGATGAGGGGAGGTCAATTAAATATCAAATGCCATTGGTTTATTTAAATATTTCACTAGTTACAGTTAGAATTACATGACTTGGGTAAGTAAAAGTTCAAGGAATAGGGGACTTTGAAAAAATTTTTATTGGAGTATAGTTGATTTACAATGTTGTATTAGTTTCAGGTGTACAACAGAGTGAATCAGTTATACGTATACATATATCCACTCTTTTTAAGATTCTTTTCTTATATAGGTCATTAGAGAGTATTCAGTAGAGTTCCCTATGCTACACAGTAGGTTCTTATTAGCTGTCTATTTTATATATAGTAGTGTGTATATGTCAGTGCCAAGCTGGGACTTTTCAGTTCATATTAGTTCTTTTTAACCATGTTAAAAAAAACTTTGTTTTATAGTTTACTAAAAACAGTCAATATTTATTCTATTCCAGCCTCAGCAAATTATTTTAGCTTTGTTCAATATTTTTCCTATTGCCTGAAATAAATTCAGCTCTAGAAATAAAACATGTAACTCTATTTGCATTTAAGATTACTTTACCAAGTTCTGAATAGATTCCTTTAATTTCATTAGTCACAGAAGGATGATCGAAGTCCTCGCTCCACCATAAATTAATTGCTTATACACTGTCTTGAATCTTAGATTATTCTATCAAATGTTAATAGGCAAGTTTTTTTTTTTTTAAGATTTGGGCTTTTACTCTGAGGTAGGGACTGGATGGTTTTGTGCAGAAGAGTGAGTGATCTGCCTTATGTTTTTTTGTTTTTATTTATTTATTTATTTTTGGCTGTGTTGGGTCTTCGTTTCTGTGCGAGGGCTTTCTCTAGTTGCGGCAAGCGGGGGCCACTCTTCATCGCGGTGCGCGGGCCTTTCACTATCGCGGCCTCTCTTGTTGCGGAGCACAGGCTCCAGACGCGCAGGCTCAGTAGTTGTGGCACACGGGCCTAGTTGCTCCGCGGCATGTGGGATCTTCCCAGACCAGGGCTCGAACCCGTGTCCCCTGCATTGGCAGGCAGATTCTCAACCACTGCGCCACCAGGGAAGCCCTATAGGCAAGTTTTAAATGCTATAACAAAATCCTCAATATTGCATTTTACTGGTGAAATATTTAATATTTGGAAAAACCAAATTCCAAATTGAATGTTAGCAATATGAAACAATATTTATTAGTAATAACACAATCTTCTCTTTGCATATCTAGTACCAACATAATTTACCAAATTTTGTGACAACTTAGAAAAGGGACCAAAATGATTAAAGTTTAAGTCACAACACTTAAGTACAGGTAAGTTATTATAATAAAGTTATGAATATGGCAAAAAAATAAATTTTCTGCATTATATCTTGATAGTAATACATAAAAAGGCAAATAATTTAAAAACTATTTTTTTACTTATCACCTTTAATGATACAGTAAATTTTTTAAATGCCCAGTTAATTAATGGCAACAATCCATATGCTTTCTTAGCCACAACTTGTAATATATTATTAAAGATTGAGTTTGTAACTCAATGTGTTCTGTGTAGAGAAACAATGAGTTAAAATATAGATTTCAGAAGCAAGCTGCATAGCTTTGAATCTTGGCTTCATTGCCCTAAATTACCTAAACTGTCTATATCTTGGTTTCCTCATCTGTAAATGGGAATGATAATAGTTGAATCTTCATCATAGAATTACTGTGACCATTAAATCTGTTATACATATGTAAAGCACTTAGTTAATAATGTATGTAAAGCATGTGCTGTCTAACACATGGTAAATATACATACCATTATTATTGTTATGGTGCCATTTGTATAGTGTTTATGCAGACTTAATTTGTATAATCCAGCATTTTTTTATTTGGATAGGGGTGAATAATACATACTGTATTTACATATTATAATTACATATCAATTATAAACAAAACAATAAGGTGTTAACAGTGGCTGATTTTGGATAGTGGGATAATGGTTGAATTTTGTTTTCTTCTTTTCAAAATGAGTAGCAAATAATTTTATAATTGGAAAATTAAGATAATGTATTTGCGAACAATGTATACATTTTGGTATGGATTAAATTTAAAAGGTCTTCTCTAGGTGTGTAATTAAATTGGTACACCTCAAGTTTCCTGATATATAAGTCACTATGGAGAAAATACCAAGAATATTTTGTAGACCAATAAGACCAAGCCTTTGATGTTAAGAAACGTCTAAGTCAAGTATAAGATAGAATACACAATATGCCATTCGAGTCACAAAGCACTAATGTGAAAAAGTTTTAAAAAGAGGTTTCCAAGGAAATAAACTAAGGTAGGATTTGAATTGAAGTTGGAAGAAGAAGGACAAAATTAATTCCAGCAGAAAGGGTGGAAAGGGTAAGCAAATTTTTATTTAGATTAGCATTTATAAATTGCCCAGCAATTTACTACTCCTGGGTCCTTATCTCCAAAAATGAGACCATATTCTGAGAGACATCATGAACAAAGACTAATGTAATTGCTAAGTTTCTCATTTGTCTTCCTATCTCTAGTAAGTGGATGCCCTTTGCTGAAGGAAGGTCAGCAGAACACTACAGAAAGATTTATCACCTACAAGCCTCATGAATGCACCTGGGATTCAACGCTAATTTTACCAAAAGCCCTGTGGCCTATTAAATCTGTGTCACACACAGTGAGTTTGCCTCTTTCTCTATGGCTGTTGCGGTTTGTCTCCTGCACTGTCGTTAATGATTGCTTTAATGAAGGAGTTTTCCATTTATTGGAGTGAAAGCTACTTCTATCTTTAAAAGTAAAGCATGCAGATTTCTGATTTTTCTTAAAATGCAAATAGGGGATTATCTAGAATTTTGGATTTTTTTTTTCTTATTACAAAGATAGTTGGCATGGTGGATTGAGGTCTGAAGATTGTGAGGAATCTTACCCAGGTTTACTCCCACTTTATTTGGAGCAGCCCATTTTGAGTGAATTGCACTCAAGTAAGAAGGACCGACAAGAAGACTCTGTCATACACTCAGAAAAAAGATGCTGAAACACATACTTCATGGCTCAAATTCTCCCCTGGACAAATAAGGCTGCTTTGAACAGCCCTGTATGACCAAGCAGAACAAGATGTGCATTTGGCATGCAAAGCAAGCTTTTAAAGCAAAGATTATTAAATAGCAATTTAAAAAAGATAAATGAAAAAGTCGATACACGTTTGCTTTTGCTAACTTCCTCTGTACCATCTTCCTTAAGAGACACAGAAGGTGGCCAGATGCATACAGGGCATTTATGGATCGTTGTGGAAGAAAAGTTTACTAAGACATGCAAGAACAGTGGGCAAAAATTTTAAGATTTGTTGTTGAACACTTAGATTAACTCTTGAGAATGACTACTCAAATGACCTTTTTTTACTACTGTGTACTTTATCCTATGGAAGCTCTACTATCCTAGGAATTATAAGTGAAGTATTTGCATGGTGCTTAAACCATTTTAAGTGGAGTCTGAAAGAATCCAGTCCCTTGATCAGATAATTATTATTTTTCTTAGATTTCAGCTGAATTCTGGAAAACTACCAGTGACCATGTCACCATTCCACATTCTTTTGCCTCCTTTCAAGAAAACAGGAAACACCCTATTTCCATGCACTGTTAACACTTGTATTCCTTGCCTCAGTAACGCTATCTCCTGTCATCTGAGAAGCCTGGTGTACCAACTCACTAACTCCTCACATGCCTTTGGCCATTTCCTGGGAGTCATCCTCCCAACAGCCTTCTTCTGGCCTTCCCTACTCACCGATCTTGTTTGAATACCCTTGTCCATCCAGGCACGAACACCACCCAGAGCATACCTAGCATAGCTTTTTTTTTTTTTTCTTTTTTTTAAATTAAGTTATAGTTGATGTACACTATTATATGTTTCGGGTGTACAACATAGTGACACAATTTTTAAAGGTTATAGTTCATTTATAGTTATTATAAAATATTGGCTATATTCCCTGTGTTGTACAATATAACCTTGTACAATAGCTTATTTATTTTATACATAGTAGTTAGTACCTCTTAATCTCCTACCCCTATGATGTCCCTCCCCCATCCCTCACCCACTGGTAACCACTAGTTTGTTCTCTTTATCTGTGAGTCTGTTTCTTTTTTGTTATATTCACTAGTTTGTTTTATTTTTTAGATTCCACATATAAGTGATATCATACAGTAATTGTCTTCCTCTGACATATTTCTTTTTTTTTAAAATTTATTTACTTTTGGCTGCATTGGGTCTTCGTTGCTGCGTGCAGGCTTTCTCTAGTCGTGGTGACTGCAGGCTACTCTTCGTTGTGGTGCGTGGGCTTCTCATTGCAGTGGCTTCTATGTTGCGGAGCACGGACTCTAAGTGCGCAGGCTTCAGTAGTTGTCAGTTGCGGGCTCTAGAGCGCAGGCTCAGTAGTTGCGGCGCACAGACTTAGTTGCCCTGCAGCATGTGGGATCTTTGTTCCCCGATCAGGGATGGAACCCACGTCCCCTGCATTGGCAGGCGATTCTTAACCACTGTGCCACCAAGGAAGCCCCTGTCTGACATATTTCACTTAGCATAATATCCACCAAGGCCATCCATGTTGTTGTAAATGGGAAAATTTTCTTCTTTTTTATGGCTGAGTAGTATTTCATTACATTCACCATTCAGTATATTCATATTTACTGTTGCACTGGGGCATGAGGGGAATATTGTAGGCATTTGGTTTATTTTTAAACTAATGTTCATTTCATATTGGAGCATAGTTGACTTACAATGGTGTGTTGGTTTTAGGTGTACAGCAACTTGATTCTGGTATACATAGATGTATATCTACTCTTTTTCCCATTCCTTGCCCCTGTAGGCGCTGTTGAGTAGAGTTCCCTGTACTATATACAGTAGGTCCTTGTGTTCATTTCAGCGCATTCCACTCTCATTTCCAACCCAGGAACAGGACCGGCACTAAGGCTCTGGGGCCCCAGTAACCAGAGTGGTGTGTGTTATATAAATTAGGGTGTATATGTGAATCCCAAACTGCTGATTATCCCTGCCCCGGGGTGTTTCCCCTTTGGCAACCCTAAATTGGTTTTCTAATTCTGTGAGTCTGTTTCTGGTTGGTAAATGAGTTCATTTGTATTAGTTTTAAGATTCCACTTATAAGTGATACCCTATGATATTTGTCTTTCTCTCTCTGACTTACTTGCCTTAGTATGATCATCCCTAGGTCCATCTATGTTGCTGCACGTGGTGTCATTTCTTCTTTGTCGATGGCTGAGTAATATGCCCTTGTGTATAGGTACCACAGCGTCTTTATCCATTTTTCTGTCGATGGACTTTATGTCTGATTCCAAGTCATGACATTGTCAGTAGTGCTGCAATGAACATTGGGGTGCATGTGTCTTTTCCAAGTACAGTTTTCTCCGATATACTCCCAGGAGTGGGATTGCCGGATTATAGGCTACCTCTGTTTTTAGGTTTTTCAGGAACCCCCATCCTGTGCTCCCAGTGGCTGTACTAATTTACATTCCCACCAAGAGTGTAGGAGGGTTGCCATTTCTCCACACCCTCGCCAGCATGTACCTTTTGTAGACTTTTTGATGACGGCCATTCTGACTGTTGTGAGGTGATACCTCCTTGTAATTTCGATTTGTACTTCTCTCATAGTGTGTGATGTTGAGAAATTTTCATGTGCTTTTTTTTTTTAAATGGTGTGAGCAAACTTGACCTCTTGAAAGTGCTTCTCTGAAAGCCTGCGCTGTTTTGAAATCGTAGTCAGTTGCCTACCGCAGGCCATTTCTGAGGGAGGTGTCTTCTACAACCCCACAGGCCTTGTGAGTATTAAATGCCAGTAGGTACTGGTTTTAAAGTTGTTGTTATTAGAAACGGCCACAAGGCGGAAGGGTTTCTTCCTGCCCCGCTCTGGTTACTGAGGCCCCAGAGCCTTAGTGTCGGTCCTGTTCCTGGGTTGGAAATGAGAGTGGAATGTGCCGAAATGAACACTTTTTCCCTATTTCCCTTCACCCTCTCCCCGCCCCAAATCCCAGCCCCTGCAAACCTGCTATGCTGGGGATGCTGTTGTCAGTAGGTGGGGTGAATCTGCGGAAGGAGATTGGAGGTGGGAACCCCAGCACCAGGAGACTTGGAGACCAGGCGACTTTTCAAAGCTCTTCCAGACCAAAGGGTCCACCATCCTTGGGTGCGCTCGGCTTGGATTAGCTGTGGAGGGCCGGCCTGGGTCTGGAGATTGTGCTTTTGTGCAGAGGCGATAGTCACTAGAGGTCCAGTGAGGGCTCATTTCCTGGCACATCCTCCCCAACTCCCTCAGCCCCAGGACAGGCCAGCCTTGGGAGCCAAGGCTGCCCGGGTTCCAGGGATGTTAGAGCAGCCGGGTCACCGGGGCCTGAGGGGAACATGGTAGGCATTTCGTTTTATTTTTTAAAATAATGTCCATTTCATTTTGGAGCATAGTTGACTTAACAGTGGTGTGTTGGTTTCAGTGTGCAGCAACTTGATTCTGGTATACATAGATGTATGTCTACTCTTTTTCACATTCCTTGCCCCTATAGGTTATTACAGGCTGTTGAGTAGACTTCTCTGTGCTATACAGTACGTCCTTTTGGATGGTATGTGTTATATATATTAGTGTGTATATGTGAATCCGGAACTGCTGATTAACCCTGCTCCCCAATGTTTCCCCTTTGGCAACCCTAAATTGGTTTTCTAATTCTGTGAGTCTGTTTCTGGTTGGCAAATGAGTTCATTTGTATCAGTTTTAAGATTCCACCTATAAGTAATACCCTATGATATTTGTCTTTCTCTCTCTGACTTAGGTAGTATATCATCCGTAGGTCCATCTTAGTATGGTCATCCATAGGTCCATCTATGTTGCTGCACATGGTATTATTTCCTTCTTTTTTGATGGCTAATATGCCCTTGTTTATAGGTACCACATCGTCTTTATCCATTTTTCTTTTGATGGGCTTTTGTTTGAATCCCATTCTTGGCTATTGTCAGTAGTGCTGCAATGAACATTGGGGTGCATGTGAGTTTTCCAAGTATAGTTTTCTCCGGATATACGCCCAGCAGTGGCATTGCATAACATAACAATGTTGTGTTAGTTTCAGGTGTACAACGAAGTGAATCAGTTATACATATACATATATCCACTCTTTTTTAGATTCATTTCCCATATAGGTCATTACAGAGTATTGAGTAGAGTTCCTTGTGCTATACTGTAGGTCCTTATTAGTTATCTATTTTATATATAGTAGTGTGTATATCTCAATCCTAATCTCCCAATCTATTCCCCTCTGGCCCCCCCCAAAAGCTCTTTTCTTAATGATTTTTAAAAGATGTCTTCTTGAGAAAATGTGGCCAAAGAAAATTAATGTGGACTCATGACAATAGCTTGGCGTTTTTCCCCTTTTCCTATTTTTTGGTTCAATTTGTAGAAATAGGGATTAGCACTGTTCCCTGAATATGTGGTAGGAATTACCTATAAACTTTTCCTTGTCTAGGGCTTTCTAAGAGAAAACTTACCATTAGTAATATGATATATTTTGTGGCTATTAGTCTATTTAAGTTGTTTTCTCATCTTTTACTAATTTTGTCACTACATTTTTACATTTTCCATTTAATGTGGTTTTCTGATGTACTGTTAAAATATTATTCACAGCATAATTTGATAAGTTTCAATATGTCTTTTATATCTTTAGTTATTTCCCTTCATTCTGTATGTTGTTTGCATTCACACTCTTAGTGATGATCAATTTTTTCAGATGTATGTCTGACTTACTGATCTTTAAAAAAAACAGCTTTCAGTTTTGTAAATCATATTTCTGTCTTCCATTTCATTTAATGACATTATCTTTATTATTCCCTTGTTTAGTTTTTTGCTGTCGCCTGTTTATTCTGTTAATCCTTTTCTGTCTTCTTTATTTGAAAGCTTAGATATTTAATATTCTTTTTTACTCTCTAAATAATGTTTTCAAAACCGTACGTTTACCTCTATTCACTGCTGTATTAGCTTTGAATTGTCTCCTAGGTTGAGAAGTACACATTCTATAACAGTTCATTATGTTTTCTTAGCTCCACTTGCTGCATTGGTCTGGTATCCTTTATTTTTTTCAAATACTTGTCCCCTCACAGGGAAAATTTTCTCAGTAACCTTAATTTGATACAGAGATTATTCATTTCATCCCAGATTCCTGTTGAAGCAAAATACTATGGTCCCTTTTTAAAATATTTATTTATTTATTTATTTGGCTGCGTTGGGTCTTAGTTGTGGCAGGTAGGATCTTCATTGCGGCGCGTGGGCTTCTCTAGTTGCCGCACGCGGGCTTCTCTCTAGTTGTGGTGCACAGGCTCCAGAGTGCGCGGGCTCAGTATTTGCGTGCAGAAGGTATTTGCGACCTTCTTAGACAATTTGGCTATTATATTTACTTAGTTTTCTCAAAGATGGAGGAACAAAATATTAAGGTTAAGAATTGAGAAAAGCTTTAAAAATTAACATCATGTAAAAGGGATACCTTCTCCCCAAGGACAACAGCAGATTATAAATTGAGCTGCCACAAATCTTCCCAGATTTTAATGTTAAATCTCATAATTTTCAAATGCTATTTTAAATAATGAATGTAAGTTTCAAAAAGAAAAATCATGTTCAATACGATATTAATTTTGCTCAAAATATCACATTTATATACACAAAAGATTAGAAAGTATATATGAAAATATTTAAAGTGATTACACAGAGTAGAATTTTTTAATATTTTATACATTTTCTAAATTTTCTTCAGTTTATGCATTACTTTAGCAAGTAGAAAAGAAACAGTAAGAGCTAATAAGTAATGCTAACAAAAATTAAAACCAAGCTAAAATCATCCCTCTCAAAAACAAACAAATTTGTACCACTAATTGTCCCTTTAAAATTTTTGTCCTTTTAAAATTTTGTTTCCATAGTTTAAGAATCAAGTTATATGTTTCCTACCTGGGTCTGGCCTAGAACAGTGAATATTTTCGTGTCTGGTAGATATTTATAGGTGGAATATTAAACTTTATTACTTTCAGAAGGGTTGAGCCAAATCAAAAGTTGGCTGTCTCAGTAAGACCTTTGAAAAAAAAAATTATGTTGAAAGAAAAAGGGTTCAAAAATAATTTCTATCTACCTGAAATAATGCTGTAAAGGACTATGATTTCAGAGAAGGAGAAGCTAAACATGAGAATACTACCAGCTAAATTGCTTAATACAGACCCGTGTGGCAGGAAATGTCATGGGAAGAGATGCTCTGGTCATATGAAGCAATTTCAGATCAAGCCTTAACATTCAAATCATGTTACCCTTAGTGCTGCAGTAAATGACTTCTTTTTCTCATACTGGGCTTTAATCATCTGACTAGCAAGATGGGACTATGGGCTGAATAATCTTTAAAGTCCCATCCATCTCTCAGTTTCTATCTCTGATTTCACATTTATTTAATTATGAGGAAATTCACTACCAACATATTTAAGCTATTTATTTACCACCAGAATAATGCAAAACTATTTTATATGCAGATAAAATATCTAAAGAGCAAAAACAAAGCTATAAGATTATTAGAAGACAGTAGGAGCGAATATTTTAAGGTCAGTGTGGAAAGGCCCACTTAAAAAGGAGAAATGTCTAGATACAACCACCAGCAGGCTTGGAGAAAATATTTGTAACACATATATGAGACAAGGAGTTAATATTCCTGATATACACAATGATGAAAGAAATAGAAGAAAAGAAACCATACATATAAAAATATATAAATAATATGAACCTAAAAGTCATAGAATACCTATAGACAGCCAATAAATATAAGGAAATATGCTATCTTCACTATTAGCAGGGAAATATAAATGAAAACCAAATGCAATACAATATCATATGCATTGGATTTGCAATAATTAAATTAATAGCATTAAATGCTGGTTAGGGTCTGTGGAAATGGATAGTATTCTACAGTTTTTGGAAGTATAAAATAGGCATAATATACTTGGAGAATAGAGTATCAATCAATTTTTAAAAAAATAGATATATAATTTGATCCATCACTTTTACTTCTTGGAATCTATTCTTCAGAAAGAGTGCTATTTATATGCAAAGTTATGTATAGAACATTGCAGCTTTAAGTATTATTTGTAAAGCAAAAAGCCTGGAAGGAAAAACTAAAGGTACACCAATGTAAGAATAGTACATCAATATAATGTGTTACAACACAGCAATTTTTTAATGAAATAAATCTACATGTACTCACCTGAAAAAGTAGTCCATGGTAAGTGAATATCGCAAGACAAATCCAAAAGACATACTATTTTGGCTCATACTGCATATTTATATGTATGTATGTGCATGTGTGCATATATGTAGTTATGTATTTCTGTCTATATGGGATTTAGCCTGGGTATTTATAATGATGGTGATGATGATGATAGCTAATATTTACTAGGCCCTTACCTTGGGGTAAGCACTATACTAAGCACTTTACATGGATTGATTTAACTAATCCTCAGAACTACCCTATGAACTAGAGATTAGTATTCTCCTTTTTTAAAGAGACCACAAACAGTTAGCCCAAGTCACACAGTAAGTGACAGAGCTAGAATTGATTTCAACAGTTGTTCTCCAGAACCTGCATCTCTTAAACCTTTAATTAAAATTCCCTGAACAGGTCCGGCCTGAAACAGGACAGTAGACCAAATGGCCTGGCCTGGTTAATGTCATCAAGCTCCCAGGATCCCAAGGGTCCTAGCCTCTCTTCTCTGAGTCATCCATGAGCAGTTTGAGAGCTCTTGTGCATTTTTTAAAGGCTTGGGCACCTTTTCTTTTCCAACAATAGGTAGCTGAATTCTGTCTGATCTCTCAATTTATATCTCTATGGAATAAAATGGAGGATTAGTGAATTTAAAATATTAAGGTCCTATTAGGTAAGAAATAGATTTTGGGGAAAATACTGTCACTTGTATGATGAGAAGCTTTTTATTGGTGCCACAATAATATTGATTTAATTCTGAGGTTGGTGAGAATATTGATAATTAAGAGTTGAAAGCAGTGAGAAGAAATGTTCAATATTTGCATACAGTTGTACAACAGTGGTGAGCTAGCGATGGACCTAGTCACACGCTTACTGTCAAAGGTCAAACAATTGCATTAACAATCGGTAAAGACCCAGGTATAAACTGCTGTGTATATTTCTCTTTGTGAAACTTTTGAAAAATGAAGTGACTATCAAAAAAAAAATAAAGTGATGCCATCATCAGGATTATGTGGAGATTATCCAGCACTTACTTTAGAAAAACAGAGCAGTGATTTCCAAAGCTAATTCAAACCAGATGCAGTTTAAAACTCAAGTAAAGTAGTTTTCCAATGAGAAAAATTTTGTCTCTTTCAGGGAATTTTAGGACAACTTTTAGAATCATTCAACCGTGCTGCATTTTTATCTCATTCTGTACAACAAATATGTTTCTAAAACATCTTTTCAAAACAATTATTTTGCCAGTTATACATATTCATTGCTATATATAGTTTATTTATTTATTTTTATTTTTTTCTTCCAGTTTTATTGAGATATAATTGACGTACAGCACTGTATAAGTTTAAGGTGTACAACATAATGATTTGACTTACATACATCATGAAATGATTACACAATAAGTTCAGTGAACATCTATCATCTCATATAGATACAAAATAAACAAATAGAAAAAAATTTTTTCCTTGTGATGAGAACTCTTAGGGTTTACTCTCTTAACTTTCATATGTAACATACAGCAGGGTTAATTATATTTATCATGCTGTATATTACATCCCGAGTACTTATTTATCTTATAGCTGGAAGTTTGTACCTTTTGACTACCTGTATCCAGTTCCCCCTCCTCCCACCCCCGCTGGCAACCACCTGTTTATTCTCTGTGTCTATGAGTCTGTTTCTGTTTGGTTATGTTTGTTCATTTGTTTTGTTTTTTAGGTTCCATGTATAAGTGAAATCATATAGTATTTGTCTTCTTCTGTCTGACTTATTTCACTTAGTTAGCATAATGCCCTCTACATTGCTATATATTTTCAATTAAATGTAAATGCTATCTATCCTAGTGCAAATAATAACTGAATGTTTATTGAGCATATGCTATAAATGTTCTAGTTACTTGTTATGTATATTTTATGCACAATCTAATTTAACCTTTACAACAATGTGCCTGTTTTCATATATCTGTGTGTGTGTGTGTGTGTGTGTGTTCAGTATATATTCATCATCACCATTTTATAGTTGGGGAGGTTGAGGAGGTTACTAATTTGCCGAAGGCCGTATGGCTTATAAATGGAGCATCTGGAAATCAAAGCCAGGTAGTTGGGTTTTGTTTTTTTTTTAAATGCAAAGTACAGATTCCTAACTACTATACTCAGTGCCCATAAGAGCTACAGGCATGCAAAGGGCAGGAAACAGGTTTCAAGCATTTTTTCCTCTCTAATTTTATCACTGGAAAACCAACTCTAAAAACCACACTAAACTGTATCTCCTAAACTACCAAGTATTTGATATATTCATTTGTCTACAAAATTAGATGCACAAAACGGTTTTTCATTCTTCTCTTTAACTTGAAGAAAGCCTTTTCTATGTTTTCTAGGACAGAAGAAAAAACAAATATAACTGCCGTATTTTTTAATGACTGTAGGAGAACATTCAATTATTTCACTGGTTGAAACAGTTAAAATATTCAAATTTGAAACTATTTTTCTTTTATTGAGGTAGAACTTTAAACTTTTTTTTTCTATTTCTATTTCATCATGAAACTTTAAAACTTTCTTAGCAGATGGGCAGAGCACTTTCTGCAGAAATGATTCAGTTTTAGTCTCATAATCCCACGTGGGAAAGTTGAAGGTTGTGTAAATTGAAAATCTGTCCTGGTCATCCAAATGACAAAAGAAAGTTAACCTCCTGGTGACCTTTTGAAAGATGTCACCCTTCTCTAAAAAATTAGCTTAATTTACTTGATATGACAAGGGAAAGAAGCCAGCTAGTTATATTGTCATATCAGAAAGACTGCTTGTCAGAAACCTCCAGAGTTCTCATCAGCCTCTCAACATTCTCCTTCAGATTTTAGTACTCATAATTTAAAATGTTTAAAGTATGAACTTTAAAATAAATGTCACTAATTTTCAACAGGTATTTTAATGTAGAAAATTCTCCCTGAAACAAAATACTCATCAGTCTAAACCGTGTCAATAACATTAACCAATTTCACTCACCAATCTTTTTGGGCAACTGTTCTCTGTACTGTCTATTGGAAATTGCAAACAAACAAAAAAATGAAACTTCCTTTGCAGAGTTATTTGATTATAATAAATACTCATTACTTGACAGTTTAATTTTGAAATTGCTTAATGAAAGGGAAAGCAACGTTTGTAGACAGGAGCTGCCCCACATAAACTCGGAGAGGAAGAAATCTTGCTAATGCTTACTGCACACGTGGAAAAGCAGCCCACACCTGCCAGTTGTTTTGGAAATGGGAGACGTGTGTCAGGCCGTGCTTCATCCTGAATGTAGCTGGACTTTTGGACCGGCATCATAAGCTTTCCCAAATGTGTCCAGCCATGCAGCTCTAGGAACTTTATTCGCTTCGTAAATATTTCAGAATGCAATTATAGCAAAATAATTTTTAAAATCATGCAGAGCCAGAACTTATAATTATTTTAAGGAAAATTTTTTATGATGAAGAATTTAAATCTTATACAAAAGTTGGCTTAAGAGAGTAGTGGACCCCTATACTCCCGTCACTCAACAACAACAATTGATACCACTTTGCCAATTTCATTTCAAATATCCCTCCCCAACTTTCTTCCTGGTGTACTTAAAGGTAAATCCCAGACTCTGTGTTGTTTTACTCATAAGTATTTTACTATATCTCTAAATGAGAATGAGATGCTTTTATCTTTTAACCTCTTATTGTTAAGGAATATATACATTGCATTTTTGCCATTATTTAAATAATTAGATATTGCAATACTTAATAAAGGCCATAAATGCAAGAGGATAGTAATTAAGACCATTGGAAAGAATGTAGTTGAAAGGGAGGGAATTTTTTCCCCATTTTTCTGCCTTTAAGTACTCACCATGCTGTTTCCTTCTTGCAGTTTCCTTGATTCATTAAGTAAATATGTTTTCTGGGTCATTATAAGCTTTGAAACTAGAAAAAAAGAAAGGCCAACATAAATGCAATATAAAGCATATTATGCTTAATTATTTGAACGTTTTTGTAATGATAGGTTATTATAAGGGTGCAAGATTTCATGTCATAGAAACAAGTATTTTTCTACACATTCTTAAACCAGACAGTAATAAAATAGTAAATTAGTAACCCAGGTTTTAAAATTCATGTGAAACACTTCCTGGGTTAAAGATGTTTCTTTCTGTCACACAAACTAAAAGAACATACAGGAAAAAAACGGAATTAGAATCACTACATTCAACTTCAATAATCCTCTCTGTGCTATTCTTTAGGCCTCCGAAATTCTTTAAATCCCTACATAATTTTTATTATAATAGGTCTAAATTTTATATATTGACATGCCGACGTTTTAAAAAACTCTGTCACATAGATGGATGAATGGAGGGATGGGTGGATGGATAGATAGATAGACAGGTAGATTTTTAAAATTTTGTTGCTCTTTTTAATTTTGTTTGCTTTGGGATTTTGGATCTCAGGTGCACAGAATTGAATTGATTATACTCCTTGGTTCCTGGCAAGTTTTTGTTGTCAACCAGTGCACCTTCTCTCTTTTATGTTTTATTTCATGATTTTTCTCATTCTTTCCTGCATCATCAGTCCCCTTCCTACCCCCACCAGGCTCCCACTCACACGCAGTTAATGTATGCTTTTCCAGTCCACATTCCACAGGGTTCATGGTCATTTGCAATGTGTGCATTCATGAAATTCATTTTTATTAATGTAGATATGCTTTTAAGGGCACAAATGGCATCACGTTCTGTTTCTTACTATTCTATTCAACTTTATAGTTTTGAAATCTGCTTACACTGCTCTTTTCCATGCTGATCATTGCCTCTGGCACTAGTATTCCTCTCTTGCATATTCATATACCATACGTTACTTATGCCTAAAAAATATTTGCCTGTTTTTGAACTTCTAGGTTGCCTTCAACTTCTTTCTAGCACAATATGCTTTGGTGGGCATCACTGTACATGCCTCCTTGTGCATCTGTGAGGAATATCACTGGAGTACACATCCAAGAGTGGAATTTGGGGGCACAAAGGATATGCCTACAGTTTTCACTGAATACTGCCAGATTGCTGTCGAGATGGCTACATCATGTTAGAGCTGACCCTCTCAATATTATATGAGATTTCTTATATCCCCACATCCTTGCCAGCCTTTCGTGTTATCTTTCTAATTTTTAACAACCTGCTGGCTATGAAATGGTGTAACAGAGCAGTAAAGTTGTAGTGGTTGTAGAGGTGAGGGGTGTCGCCTCAAATTCCAGCTCTCCCGCTTAATACTTGTGGAACTTTCTGTTCCTGGTTTCCTAATTTGTAAAATGAGACAATAATGATGCCTAGTTCATAGAGTTGCTGTAAGGATCAGAACAGAACAGTTACACTTTAAAAGCACATAGAATAATGGCTGACCTTTGTAAGCACTCAAATATTGGCTGTTTATGTAGTTCCTTCAATTAATAGCGAGGCCCAAATCAATGGACACTCTTTGTATATTTAGTGGCCACATGACTCTATATCTTTACATTACTTTTTCATAAAGTTCCTTGACTTTATTCTTTCTGCTTTCCTTTTTTGGTATATATTCTTGATATCCTTAGTTATTTATAGAAGTTGAAAAGATTTTTCACTCAGTCTACCCCCATCATTTAATTTTGTCTTTGTTGTCCAATTTTAAAGCCATATCTTTAGTTCCATGTAGTCAAAGCTATCAGTTTTTCCCTTTATATTTCATGCTATTTTTGGTATTGTTTAAGAAATCTTTTTCTTCTCTGAAATCATAGACACATCCAATTTTATATATTTTAAATTTTTTGAGTTTGTATCTTATTTTATATCACATTATTCTAATCATTTGATAATCTTGTTGAACTTTCTTGTTCTATCAGTTTGTCGGTAGGATTCTTAGACTTTTAATTTTCAGATTATCATCTGCAGATAATGAGTTTTGTTTCTTTCTAGCAATTCCTGATATCTTCTATTTCTTTTTCTGGTCTTGCATTGTCCACACCTTCCTGTACCCTCTTGAAAATTACTGAGATACTGGGGTTCCTGTTGTCTTTTCTTACTAGTTTTTTCCAATCTTAAATGAAATCATTCTAAAATGTTCCCATTTGATATGTTATTGCTGTAATTTATTATTATGTCATTAGGTTAAGAAAGTTCCCTTCTTCCTAGCTATCTAGTTTTCTAAAAATGTTGACATAAAGGGATTTTATTTATTTTTAATATATTGAGATTATCTTATTTTTTCCTTTAAACAAAACTCACTTTTTACTTGGTTGGATAAAATTTTAGATCTGATATTGGTGTTAATGTTCATAAATGAAACTAAACTGTACTTTTATTTTCTTGAACTGCCCTCATTGGGGTTTATGTGCTGTAATTGCTTCATGAAAATAATTTTAGCAGCTTTTCTTTTTTCCTGTTTTCCAGATATATTAGTATACAATAGAGGATATACATGGTAAAACTCACATATAAAACTTCTTGGACCTGGTACTTTATAGAAGAAAAGTTTATGCTTTTTAAGCGGCATTGTTTATTTAGCATATATTGGTCAGTTAAGATTTTCTATTTCTTCTTTTGTTAATTTTGGCATTTTACATTTTCTAGAAATATACCCATTTTGCTTTGAATTTCAAATTTCTTGACATTAGTTTAGAATATTTTTTGATTTTTAAAATATTCATGTTATTCTGTAGTTAGATTACTTTTACAAATTATGTCATTTCCTGGAACCAAGAACTATATATTCCCCAAGGTCCTATCAACTCTCAATCTCTATCTCTGATTCTAAGATTAAAAAAACCATAGTCTTACTGAGGTAAATCTAAATACATGTCAATTCAATTTACTATTCTTCATGAATTAGGCTATCTCACCTGGTTAGGGCCTAGATATGTTAGTATTGACACTTGTAGATGTTGAGAAGATCCCTGTGGTTTAAATGGTGAGTTCAACACTCTGATTGCCTGGGTTCAGGTGCCAACTCAGCACTGAGTACAAATATGACTTTGGACAAATTTCTTATCCCATCTCTATCTCAG
Source organism: Balaenoptera acutorostrata (assembly GCF_949987535.1). Classification (NCBI taxonomy): domain Eukaryota; kingdom Metazoa; phylum Chordata; class Mammalia; order Artiodactyla; family Balaenopteridae; genus Balaenoptera; species Balaenoptera acutorostrata. The sequence continues at coordinate 67,570,158 of NC_080070.1, forward strand.
TTTTTCCTTTATGAAAAGGGAGATGATAATAGTAGCACCCATCTGATATGATTGTTGTATGATTAGGTTGGCAATGCTTGTAAAAACACTTAAACAGGACATGGCACACACAAAATACTCAAAGTAATATATGTTTATTTACAATTTAAAGCCAAATCTGAACATACCAATGTGTATCTTGTTTTACTTTTCTTTCATTCACTTTTTATGAAAAACTTTCCAGTTGCTCCATATTATTCTAAATATAACTTTTCGTAACTTTTAAACATTATCAAATCCTTTCATATCATCTATGGATGCACTTATATAATTTTTACTCCTTTAATTTTGAAGATAAGCCTATTATTGGAATAGCAACAAACATAAATAAAAGCTAAATATATATATTTAGTTTCATATGTATATATGTATATGTGTATATATATGACACAAATGTATCATATATTCAATTATACAAAATCTAGGAATAAGAATTTTTTTTTTTTTTTTTTTTTAAATTACAGTTGTGTTGTGTTCTTTTTTTTTTTTTTTTTTTTTTTTTTAATTTTATAGCTACTTTATTTATTTATTTATTTATTTTTGGCTGTGTTGGGTCTTCAGTTCGTGCGAGGGCTTTCTCCGGTTACGGCAAGTGGGGGCCACTCCTCATCGCGGTACGGGGACCGCTCTTCATCGCGGTGCGCGGGCCTTTCACTATCGCGGCCCCTCCCGTTGCGGGGCACAGGCTCCAGACGCGCAGGCTCAGCAGCTGTGGCTCACGGACCCAGCCGCTCCGCGGCATGCGGGATCTTCCCAGACCAGGGCTCGAACCCGTGTCCCCTGCATTAGCAGGCAGATTCTCAACCACTGCGCCACCAGGGAAGCCCAGAATTTTTTTTAATTCTGAAATAATATTGACTTTTATAAACCAGGACATGACCAAACGCCAAGATTATGCTGTGTCCCCAAAATAGTAGATTAAATTAATGTTAAAATTAATAGACATGTTTCCAGAGAAGACATATAGATGGCCAACAGACACATGAAAAGATGCTCAACATCACTAATCATCAAGAAAATGCAAATCAAAACCACAATGAGACATCATCTCATACCTGTCAGAATGGATATTATCAGGAGGACAACAAATAACAAGCAGTGGTAAAGATGGAGAAAGGAGAACCCTCGTGTACTCTTAGTGGAAATGGAAATATGTACAGCCACTGTGGGAAAACAGTATGGAGGTTCCTCAAAAAATTAAAAATAGAACTACCATAAAATCCAGCAATTCCACTTCTGGGTATTTTTCCAAAGAAAAGAAAAAATACTGATTCAAAACGATATATGTACGCTTATGTTCACTGAAGCATCATATCCAAGCTATGGAAGCAACCTAAATGTCTGTCGATAGATGAATGGATAAAGAAATGTGGTGTGGGGCTTCCCTGGTGGCACAGTGGTTGAGAATCTGCCTGCCAATGCAAGGGACACGGGTTCGAGCCCTGGTCTGGGAAGATCCCACATGCCGCAGAGCAGCTGGGCCCGTGAGCCACAACTGCTGAGCCTGCGCGTCTGGAGCCTGTGCTCCACAACAAGAGAGGCCGCGATAGTGAGAGGCCCGCGCACTACGATGAAGAGTGGCCCCCACTTGCCACAACTAGAGAAAGCCCTCGCACAGAAACGAAGACCCAACACAGCCAAAAATAAATAAATAAAAATAATAATAATAAATTAAAAATAGAAAAGAAATGTGGGGGGTGGGTGTATATATATATATATATATATATATATATATATATATATATATATATACACACACAATGGAATATTGCTCAGCCATAAAAAAAGAATGAAATCTTGTCACTTGCAACAGTATGTATGGACCTAGAGGGTATTATGTTAAGTGAAATAAGGCAAACAGAGAAAGACAAATACTGTATGATTTCACTTATATGTAGAATCTTAAAAAAAATGAACAGAACAAATTCATAAATACAGAGAACAAACAGGTGGTTGCCAGAGGGGATAGGGTTTGGGTGGACTAGTGAAAAAGGTGAGGGAGATTAAGAGTACAGAAAAATGAGTTATGGGGATGAAATGTACAGCATGGGGAATATAGTCAATTCTATTGTAATATCTTTGTATGGTGACAGATAGTAACTAGACATATCATGGTGATCATTTGTAGAAATATTGAATCACTATGTTGTACATCTGGAACTAACATAATGATATAGCTCAATTATACTTCATTTAAAAAATATGTAGACACTGGGAGGAAATGCAGCAAAATGCTAATGATGGTTATCTCTATGGGGTGGGGATTATGGGTGATTCTTAAACTTTATGCATTTATGTATTTCTTGTAACATCAGAAAGAAAACAATAAATGTCATTCAAGAAGTTTAATGTTTAAGTGATTCTTAATTTTACATGGAAAATATATAAGAATTGATAAGAAAGTTTGAAGAAAATATTGAGGACCTGCCACAGCAGAAATTAAAGGAAAATATAATCATTGTGATAAAAGAAGCCATAGATTGAATAGAAAGCTAAGAAATAAGAATTTTATGTATGATAAATATATTTCAAATCAATAATAGACATAGGTAGACGTCATTTGACCCAAAAATTGCACTTTTGAAATCTATTCTACAGAAACAGTGACACATATATATAAAGGATAAAACATATGGAAGGTTGTTTATTGACATATTATTTGAATTGGTGCTTCTGGAAGTAACTAAAAGTGCATAATTAGGAAAATGGTATATTAATACAGTGGAATACAAAGCTGTTATTATATTTATTTTTTTAAATTTATTTATTTATTTTCGGCTGCATTGGGTCTTTGTTGCTGCGCGCAGGCTTTCTCTAGTTGTGGCGAGAAGGGGCTACTCTTTGTTGCGGCACACAGGCTTCTCATTGCAGTGGCTTCTCTTGCTGCGGAGCACGGGCTCTAGGTGCGCGGGCTGCAGTAGTTGTGGCACGTGGGCTCAGTAGTTGTGGCTCGCGGGCTCTAGAGCACAGGCTCAGTAGTTGTGGCGCACGGACTTAGTTGTTCCGCGGCATGTGGGATCTTCCCGGACCAGGGCTCGAACCCGTGTCCCCTGCATTGGCAGGCGGATTCTCAACCACTGCACCACCAGGGAAGTCCCAAAAGCTTTTATTATTATTATTTTTTAAATATTTATTTATTTATTTATTTATTTATTTATTTATGGCTGTGTTGGGTCTTCGTTTCTGTGCGAGGGCTTTCTCTAGTTGTGGCAAGCGGGGGCCACTCTTCATCGCGGTGCGCGGGCCTCTCACTATCATGGCCTCTCTTGTTGCGGAGCACAGGCTCCAGATGCGCAGGCTCAGTAATTGTGGCTCACGGGCCTAGTTGCTCCGTGGCATGTGGGATCCTCCCAGACCAGGGCTCGAACCCGTGTCCCCTGCATTGGCAGGCGGATTCTCAACCACTGCGCCACCAGGGAAGCCTGCTTTTATTATTTTTAATGAGGTTCTATATATCCTTACCTGAAAGGACATTCATAATCTATTAATAATTTTTTAAAGCAAGCTACATATGAATATACACTCCGTTTTGGTTGAAATATGTGAGGATGTGTATATATGTGTTTATGTGTGAATAATAATATGCATTTATTGAGAGCTTACTATCTGCCAAGAATTTTTTCAAGTTCATCTATATTAATTAATTTAATCCACACAACAATCCTAACATGTGGTACTCCTTTTTAGAGGTGAGAAAACTGAGGTGCAGAGTACCTGCCACAGGTTACACAGCTGGAATTGGCAGAGCAGGGAACTGAACCCAGGACAGTTGGCTCCAAAGCCTATGCTTTTAACCACTAACATGGACAGATATGGGTGGATGGATGGATGAACAGAGATGGACAGATAGAGTGTCAGAAGGATGATGCATGGATATGTCTGTAACAATGCAAAAACTTGAAAAGGATATGCATCAAATTGTTAAAATGTGTCCTCTAAGAGGTGGACTTCAGTGGGCCAAAGATGGGCATTCACTTCTTAAATAATATAATGTTTGTTAAAATAGAGAGAGTAAGAATGATGTGATTATGGGTTAGTGTGATTCCTTTATAATTTTTCAAATAAAAATAAAAGTTAAAATTATGCTTTCAAAGATTCTAAAATGACACAGGATTTGTTCATGCCTAACAGATCAGGGTTTCTCAAAGGTGAGGATGGGACTTTTGAAAATTCTACATTGTTTTCAGCTCCACCCACCCAGTGAAAATATCTATGTATTATAGATGATAAAACAAACTACATATCAAAGTGTAGAGTTTCATATCATGACCTTACTTTTGTTTAAAATATTATCAGAACCTATCTGTAGGTTGTGTGATCAGGGATACTTTTAATCTCATTCGTAATTGGAACTTGCAAAATTGTCTTCAGAAAAAGCACAATAAATATTAAAATAAAAATTGTAGAAAAAAATAAAAGAACTCTCACCCATCTTTTTAAAAGTCTCCCAAGTATCCCAGTGCCCCACGATTTCTTTGGTGAGGCAAATCGCCTTCCATTTTTCCTCTGTGGGCCTCGGCTGGAAGCATGAGTACCAAGTATCCAGGGGGTATTTATTGAATGGCTTATTTTTAATCTTGGTCATTTCAGGAGAGGGACTAGGTAGACATCGAGGACGTGAGGCTCCCTTTGCCAGGCTCGGAATATAGTGTTCTCTGAAATATATAAAATAAAAAATAAGATGTCTAGCAAAAATCCTTCCAATCAATTTGAATAGTTCACAGAATCCTGTGATTTTAGGGAAGCCTCAAAATATTGAAATAAGGGGAAAGCTAAGAGTAAAAGGAATACCGGTCAGATTGCTTAATTTAAACTCACATAAAGCGATACTGAGTCAAGAAGAGAATTAGCTAAAGGAAGTGGTTTCTGGTCAGTGAGAAGGGTATAGTCAAGCCTTAACTCTTTTTGACAAACTGCTATTTGGTTTAGGTGAGTTAATTAACCTTATTTTTGTAAGTACCTGTATAAGAAAATGATGATCTGATCATGCCTGATTTCCATTATTCTCTGTGATCACAGTTCTGATATTTAAACATTCTAAGTACTTGTTGACATATTCCTTGAAAATCTGAGGTTATTTCTCACAAGATGGTAAAGTCAGGGCTACAAGCAAGCAAAACTAAGTAAAATGTTCATTGTGATTATTAGTTAATAGATATATTTAGAAAAACTAGGCAAAAAAACTCCTGCTATAGTCTCAAGCATCTTTAGCCTCAATTTTATCATAGTTTTAAAACCATGATTACCTTCAGATCTCTATTTGCATAAACATAAGCTTAAAGCAAAACTATCATTTTAGATCATGAATCTCTTTGAGACCTTGTATCCTCAAACCTTCTCTTGGTTATATGCATTCTCTAATTTGTAAACGCCTACAGTAATGATGATGTCTTCTCTCAGTAATCTCACAGGGGTTAGCTATTTCCTATGTAATAATAATAATAGGTGATTTTATATATAATAAAAATATTATGAAGAAAGTGCTGAATCAACCTGCTGTGGTAAATAGGTTTACAGGAAATAAATTATCACAACAGCAGATGTTCAAGACCAATAAAACCTTCACTGTAGTACTGAGCCATGACCATGAGTTTATAGTTATAGTATTATATGCAATTTTAAACTAACTAATTGGTGAAAGAAAAAGTCCTAGATCCTGGCTGATCTAAAATTAAAAAGGTGAATTTTTTAAAAGTTCTTCTTTGTCTGGTATGGAGAGGAGGGATGGAAATACACTTCCTTAGAGTGCATTTTCACTTTTAATAATCACCTGCCTTTGATAAGTACTGGGGTTAAGGGCCCTTGCTGATTAGTAACCGTGTTTATTGACTGTGTTCACAGGGCTTCTACATACATTACCTTTTTAATCCTCACAACACTCAAGTCTTCTGACTCCAGGCTCCATGCTTAAACCCTCAAATCATTTGGTAAATCAAACATGTTAATACAATTTAGCAGGATGACCAGTAAAAGAAATGTATTTTTAATTACATTCTTTCATTATTTATAATCAAAGGAAAGCAAATAAATAAAATACTTGAAGCATTTCCCTCTCTTGGAAAAAAAGGTGTACTTCCTGTCTTTCACATATGTTTAATTTCAACAATTCTGTGGTCATGATACAATAATGGAAATAAAATGAGATGCCTCTCAACTCTAAGATTTTATGATTTAGATAATGAAGACCACTTGAAGCCAACTTTTTGTTTTGTTTTGTTTTTTTACTAACTCATTCCAATGAATTGCACAATGAATTAATTATATATTAACACTGTTATTTATTTCAAGGATTAAACTAACATATCCCCTTGGGCATTAACATTCTAGAAAAACACCTACCTTGAATTCAACCATGAGGCTCCACACCTCAAACCTCCAGATTCCTGTTAAAAACAAAAACAAAAGCAAAAAACCTTATTCACCTTGGCTGTTTCTACCTGGGCTGAGAGAGGATTGGTAAATTATAAAAAAAAAAAGAAAAAGTAATTTAATCCAAAATCATCTATTCAACCACACCTTTTCAGCATGTGTTACCATAAGGTCAGAGAATAAAATAATGAGATATAAGTCTCTCAGTGAGCCTACAGTGTTGTGAGAGAAAACACACTTCAGAGTGTAGTAATTGCTATAATGTAAGAGCATATCAAGAGAACTGGAAGCAGAGAGGATGCTGAAATTTAATGGATCCAAGAGAATATTGATGATGAAGATGAGTATCTTTAGTTAAACCTTAAAGAAATGGTAAAACTTCAATAGACAGATAATGGGAGAACAGCAATAACATGAAGAGGAGAAAATAATCTACTTTTAAGAATCTAGGTTATGAGAGACAGAAAGAAAAAATAAAGGCATGGAAAGGAAATGGCATCTGGTTTTAGAGACCTTTTTTGTATGGGAAATTGGCAGTCCCTATCTGAATTAGACTTAGAAACATTATTCTTACAAGATTGGATTGGGAGAAGTGATTTGACCATTCATCAATCTCAGTTGAGTTTATACCAGGCACTATTCCAGGTTTATATTTATTTATCCATTTAATGCTCATGACAATTTTACAAGGATTTGTGTCAGTAGTCCCATGTCACAGATAAGAAAAATGAGACACAGTAATGCAAAAAAATGATAAACCAAAATATCAAAATTTTAAGTAAAAGAAGATCAGTATTTTTCCTTTGTCTCAGCTTCCAATATGGCCCCATCTGGCACTGTTAACAATTCTGTCTTTATTTTAAACTTTGCTATTTTTATTATGATTTTTTTGCATTAATTTTGATTATTAAAAATAATGCCTTAAAATAGTATTGATCTTGATTATTGAACTTTTTAGTGCACTTGTAAATTTTCCATCCCAGGCAGGTGCCTCACTTGCCTCACCCTATTGCCGGCCTAAGTAAGAGGGAATTTCACTTATACATCAAAGTCCCGTTTTATTTCTTTAATAAAAAGAAATTATTTCCTTTTATTTTTATTTAATCATTAAAGGAATTCCTTCACCAGAAGGAATGGAATTATGACTAAAACTGAAACTGAACTTAAGTGATAACTCTGACTTCTAAATTATCTTAAGTCCAGATCACCAGTTTTCATATTTTTTCCCTAGAAGAAAGAAGAGAACAAATGATTATCACTTTATAGATAAGAAAACCAAGACATGTAATGGCTCAGTCACAAAGTTAAAGCTAAGCTTCCTGGTGCTGAATGGGACACACCATATTAGAAGCTTCTCTAGGGACAAGTTTGAAGAAAATGAAAATATAAAGTATACTTATATGAACAAATCTAGGCCAAATAATTTGGATCGAAAGAGTAAGGTTTTGTAAAGAATATGTGCTTCTGAATTAGACACAGTGAGCTTGAATTCTCCTTCGGCCACTCACTAGCTGGGTGATCTTTGACAAGTTCCGAAGCCTCAGTTTCCTCATTTATAAAATAAGCCTTCTCAAACCTACCTATCATTGTTTGTGTTAGAAAGAAAAAAAGAGAACATAGCTAATAGTATTTATCAATTAGGATCTCAACCTATGACAGATGGTACATACAAAACAGAAAAATTCAGGAGATTTTTTTTTAAGAGGTTTTATATATATATAAGTAGAAGGACAGAGAAACCTAAAGGGCTAATGCATCTGAGGGGACAGTTGCCTGAATCCAAAGGAGAGAAAAGTCAGAGTTATTTGTCTTTAAAAGTAGTGACCTTTGGTGGAGGAAGCCAAGGAAATAAATACTCTGACCTTACTCTCCTCTCTCCCTCTGATTTCCAACCAAACCCTAAGCTAGAGGGCATTGAAGCCCAGTTGCTTTAGCCCATGCAGGCTGGTCTTAAGGGAAGACTGCCAGGAGCTGAAGGATGAAGAAGGGGTTCAGAGGAGCAAAAGGAAGCTCACCACTGCATAATAAGAGCTCATAATTACTGAGCATTTTCTATGTAACAGACAAAAACACTTGTGCATTTAATCCAAATAACAATCTTTTAAGGTGAAAACTATTATTTTCCCATTTTACAGATGAGGAACCTGAGGCTTGCTGTAGTTAGGTGACTACAGAACCAAGAATGGACAGGAGAATTGAATGAAAGCTATCTCTGCCATGCCCCATCATTGCAGAAGAACAGAAAATGGTAGTGACTAGTTTCATAATTATCATCACTGTCATCAACACCATTGAATTCCAACCCCTCTAGCAATTGTATTTCCAGGAATTTATCTCATATTTATAATTCATGAGTATAACAAAGTATGTTCAGAAATGTTGTTTGCAACATTGTGTTAGCAAAATATAGGCAAAATTTAAATGCCTATGAACTTGAACAGATTAAATAAGTTATAGTACATTTAAAAGATGGAATACCTTGATACCTTGTGGTCAGTAAAAAGAAGCAGCTCTATGAGTACTGGCTATTGATATTTTGATATATTGGCTCAGAACAGTGTGTATGTTACCATTTCTGTTAGAAAATAAAAATTACTCTGTTATCTGTATTCTTGTAGTTGAAAGAATATCAAATATGTCTGGAAAAATACTTAAGAAACTGGTAACTCTGTTGCCTTTGGGGAAAGCAACCGGATGGCAGGTGAAATAGAGATACATTTTTATTGCACACCTGTACTTTTGAGTTTTTTTTACCATGGTCATGTAATACCTATTTTAAAACATAAATTAATTAAGGAAAAAATCAAATTGTATGTTATTAGTTACCTTCCGGGGACTTCTGTAATTTGGAAAACAGTGACAGAAAATGTACATGCATAAAAACCAGCTTTCTTACTCTATGTCATGAGCGATTTGCTTTCTCAATAACAGTAAAATCCTTTGCCATATCAGCTTCAGTTAAATGAATGCAAAATAAGGAGTAAACTTCCGTCTGTATTTTACAGTGCTTTGCCCATGCTGCAAAAGCAAAAGCTGTAGGGAAAACAATGAGAAAATTAGCACCTTGAAGCCAGGTAACAGTTAACTCAGAAGGCAGGCTAAGCATAATATCACACTCACAAACAGCCCAGCCTGAGAACACCCCAGGAGGACAGCTGTTGTTGTTGTTGTTGTTGTTTTTAAAACAAAACTCTCTTGCCCAAAGGAGGCAGGTGACAAAGAGCTTAACCACAGCTCCCTAAACCCCTGGGGACTTAGAGAGCGCTGTCCCCCGGATAAGACCACTATCCTTCCAGGTTTTCACTCTTTCCAAGAAACCTGACATGCTGTTTCTCATGGCATTTTCAAATTGGGAAGATCAGGACGGAAAAACTTTGCCCATCGGGAATGGCGAGACAGGCTGATAAAATGATGGAGTTGATGATTAACTGTTACCTGGATAGCCAGTTTTTTTTTTAAACGATGCGCCAACCTGAGTTTTAATTGTTGATCTCCTCCAGCTATTGCCTGGGAAAATGTCCTTCCTTGGAGGAGGCATTTCCAGGAGTTTCAGCAAGTTTCCTTAGGATCTTATGATTTCTGAGATTCGATTTCCTTCGGGCTGCGGGGGAAGGACGTAGGAGGTTGATACCAGGCGCTACGCTTCGGAGGAGAACCGATCGCCTACTCCAAAGCAACTCCGGCCTGAGCACTTAGCCCCTCCCGTTTGGGGGTCCCGGGGCTCCGCCCCCGCAGAGCAAACCCTATAAAACCGCTGCGACTAGGGTTCTTCCTGCCGGTCTGTGTTCAGTCCGACTTCAGGGTCAGCGAGGTACCCCGCCAACTTCCCGGATCATCGCGTGCCCGAGCCATGGCCCAGGGGCTGTACCACGAGGAGTTCGCCCGGGCGGGCAAGCAGGCGGGGCTGCAGGTCTGGAGGATCGAGAAACTGGAGCTGGTGGCCGTGCCCGAGGGCGCTTACGGTGACTTCTACGTCGGGGATGCGTACCTGGTGCTACACACGACCCAGGCCAGCCGGGGCTTCACGTACCGCCTGCACTTCTGGCTCGGTGAGAGACGGCGGGCGGCGGGGCCCGGGCGCGCCCAGGTCGGGGAGGGGCGAGGCCGCTGGGGGTTGAGGTTTGCGGGCTGGGGGGCGGGGCAGCGCTAGCCGGACGGGCCTGGAGACCCTTCGCGCCGGTTGAGCCCCCGTAGGCCTCCCCCCGCCGCCCCCCCTGCCCCATTTTGGGCCTGGGCACCTTTTCCCCGCCGGCGTCCGCTCCTGCAAACGCGGCTGCGAACGCGGGGCGCAGCGAAGTCGGGAGCAGTCTTACCTCACTAGCTTTGACTTTTGTCGTGTCCATCTCCCGGGTTTTGGCGCTGCTTTCTCTCGCTTCTCCCCCTTTCACTTTCCAGTCTCCAAACCCACCTCCCGCCCGGGGCGACCGCCCGCTGCACCGTGGCGCTGGCCAAGTTCGGCTCACCTTCCGACAGGTTCAGTCCTGGTTCCCCTGTCAGCGAGGAGATGAAGCCAAACAAGTTTGTGGGCATTCGCCGCAGACGGCGAGAATTCCTTTAAGAAAATTATTTAGTTTTATTTTTGCCCTTGGGCGTCAGCTTAGAGTTCTCTATTATTTGCGGCGATTAATGTTCTGGGCCGCTTTAAATCAGATTCCAGCCTGCCACGCGCTGCTCGCAGGTTTGGCTAAGAGAAATTCCTGTTGATTAGGATGCTGGCGGCTTTATCAATATGAGTAAATAGCTTTATATGGCAGAGTTTGTATTTAGATGAGTTGCTTTATAATAATAATAATATGATTATTTTTAAATTTATTATTTATGTATCTGAACAAGAAGACAGTTTGGAACAAAACAGCTCCTTCATCAGTAGTAATTATTTTGGGCTTCACCCGCGCCAGGCTCTCAGGACACCGGGCCTTGAGTGTTCTACTTTTCCCACCTTCTGCTTTTACTCGTAAACATCCTGAATGTCTAACCTCTCCCTGTGAGATCCTGTGCCAGTGGGCACACCCCGTCTAACAACGCACGGATTGTCTGAGCCTTATTGCCTTCTTTTAAAATCAGCTTGCCTCCCCTAGACTGTGTTTATTTTTAGTTTTATTCATGGGTTTATGGGGAAAACACACAAAACCACACACACATACACATTTTGAAGTCCCTGAAAGTCATTTTTTCCCCTAACATTTGAAGATTTTAAGAAACAAAACGGTAGAGAACATGAAGTGATGTTCTCAATATTAGCGAACACCTGGAGCCAACACTCCAAATGAGAAATCCATAGAGGGAGACAGCACTGTTTCATTATAGCACTTGATATTAAAATTTTGTGCTTGCTTGAGGAGGCTGAGGCTGAGATCTAAACTCATTTTGGTTTCCTAGTGTAATGTCACTGTTCCTATTATCACAGACAGTGATCTGTTTATATTTTATACCCTCCAAAAGAAACTCCCCACTGAAACCTTAATGTATAACTTATGTTCATGAATGAATGATGCCACATAGAATAATAATGTCCTTACCTTGGTTTTTCTGTTTAGAACTTGGATCTGGAATGAGTAAAAGTATCTGAAATACCACATCTGTCATTTTGGTGAATTAAAATGTGAAAGAACTTCATATCATGCTGTAGACAGCTGTGAAGTTTGACTTTGTCAGAGGATTCCAAGGGGGCTTTAAACACAATTGTTTTAATTCTATAGGTTCTTTCTCATCCAGGTAAGTTCTTCAAGTACTGTGTTTCGTAGGGTTTACAGATTCGAATTAACTCATTCATTCAGTGCTCACCAGTTGCAAAAAATGTAATAGAAAATGCTTTGGGCAGAAACATTTTATGGTCTTAAAGGTCTACTAAAACTGAACTTAATAGTGTGTCAATTAATAGGTTAATTCAGTAACTTTCAACGTGCCCAGCATCGTGTGCCCAGCATTTTTGCATATGAATGATTTATGAACCTTCCCTGAAACTTTACAATTTCAAAGGTGCAATAAAACAAAAAGTGATATAACCCAGGTAAAATGTGATGAGCACTGTGAAAGAGACACCACGTGTCTGCGGTTATGGGGAAGCAGAGAAGCCTTGATGGAAAAAAGGAAAATGAGGGGAATTGGGAGGGATCTTGTGCCAAGAGAAAATCATGGGAACCGTGGAAAGTTTAGCGCACGATAGTCAGCAGGACCTGTAGGTGGAACTGTTCAGCAGCTCTTCCTACTTCAGTTCCCTGAAGCAAGCTGGATTTCATCCAATGTATTCTACTCTGACTTAAATTCGGGTGAATTCATGAGGATTATTCAAAGGGACAGATTGAGAGAAAGTTCCAAGTGGGAGAGCTGAAGGTTCAAGGGAAGAGAAAGTCTGACTAAAGGAAGTCAGTTGGAAGGAAGATGAAAGAGAGTAGAGTTAAAATCAGCCTGGGATAAAAAAGATGGCTGGTGTAGAAATGAAGAAACAGGCCAAGTAAGAGGAAGAAAGGGGAAACAGGAAGAAGTGGGACACAAAACGGGAGAACAGAGGAAGAGTCATCTTTCCTGGTCTCTCCCTCAGTGTCTTTCCATAGTACCCTTGCATATCTCAGATTATTTCATTTTTTAAATTTATTTTTTGTTTCCTTTACAAAGTAGGAATTTGTTGCATGTAACTTAGAAGTTGTTGCATCGGTCCTTCCTGAAAACACATTTCAGCTTTGTACCTAGCAGTTTAAATGCATGTATCTGTGCTGGGCTCTTTGTAAGGCACGGGGGAATCCAAAAAGTTGGGTTACAATATACAATGTACAATACAAGGAGCTTATAATATACAAGGGCTGGAGAGGTTGCTGAGAAACTGGAGTTTTATACATTGCTGGAGGTAGAGGAGAATATAAAATGTACAACCATTATGGAAAAGAGTTTGGCAGTTTCTTACAAAACTGTACATGCCACTACCATGTGATCCAGCAGTCGCATTCATGGGCATTTAATCCAGAGAAATGAAATTTTATATTCATGCAACAACATGTACATGCATGTCATAGCAGCTTTATTTGAATAGACAAAAACTTGAATCAGCCCAGATACCTGTCAACAGGTGACTGCTTCAACAAGTGGTACATCTATACCAAGGAAGACTACTCAGCAACAAAAAGGAACAAGCTATTGATAAACACAACTCAGGTGAATCCCTTAGGGAATTATGCCGTGTGGAAAAAAAAAACAATGCCAAAAGGTCTCATGCTATATGATTCCATTTATATAACATTTTGGAAATGACTACATTTTAGATTTATTGTCACCAGAGGTTAGAGATGACGTAGGGGAGGGGGATTCAGGTGGGAGGTGGGTATAGTTATAAAAAGGCAACATAAGGGATTTTTTGGTGATGGAACTATGCAGTATCTTGACTATGATGATGGATATATAAATTTACATATGTGATAAAATTGTATATAACTAAATGTACAAATACACACAGATGAGTTCAAGTAAAATTGGGAAAATATAAAAAAGATAAGTGGGTTGTATCAATGTCAATATCCTGGTTGTGGCATTTTGTGCTGTACTGTACTTATATATTTATACTTTAATATACTGTAGTATACTAAACTGTACATACTAAAGTTTTACAAAATTTTACATTGGAGGAAACTTGGTCTATTGATCTGTGTGTCTATACCAATTGGTGTCTTCCACCAATACCACACTGTCTTACTTAATTACTGTGGCTGTATAGTAAACCTTAATGTCAGATAGAATTAGTATTCTTACCTTATTTTTCTTTGTCAAGGTTGTATTAGCTATTCTAGGGCCTGTGCCTTTTCACATTAATTTTATAACAAACTAACTCATATAATCTGTACTAAACCTCAATATGATTTTGATAGGAATAGAATTAAGGCTATAGATCAATTTGGGGAAAATTGACATATTTATTGTATTACAAGTCTCACATTCCATGAATACTGTCTTTATATTTATTAAGGTCTGATTTTTTTATTACCATTTTGTAGTTTTTAGCATGTAGATCATGTACCTGTTTTGTTAAATATGTATCTGAGTATTTCAGTTTCATTGAAGTGACTGTAAATGGTATTGTGCTTTTAATTTCAACTTTTGCATGTTCATTGTTTCTATATAAAAATGAGACTGCTTTTTGTTATTGATTAATCTTCATCATGCTATTTTGCTGAATGCACTTTTTCTGAAGAGGTTTATTTTGGTAGGTTCCATAGAATTTTCTATGTAGGCCATCCTGTCATCTCTAAATAGACACATTTTTTTCTTCCTTTCCAATCTGTATGTTTTTTATTTCTTTTTCCTACCTTTTTGCAGTCGTTAAAACTTCCTGTGTTATGTTGAGTAGGAGTACTTGCCTTGTTCCCCATCTTTGGGAGAAAGGATTCAGTCTTTGATCATTAAGAATTTATGTTAGCTGTATGTGTTTTGAAGATGCTGTTTATCAAGTTGGGGATTTTCCCCTGTGTTCCTAACATGGCGAGAGTTTTTTTTTATCATGAATGGTTGTTCAGTTAACTTAGTCATTAAACTTCTCTTTTTATTTATGTTTTATATATAAAATCACATCCCCAAAACAATTTTAGGAAGTTTACAGCATATTTACAAATATAATATAGCATAGTATAAAATAACATAACACAAAACAACATAACATGGAAGGCATTGGGAAAATTAGCATAGGGAAAATAAATGAAGTCATAAGCATAACTCATTCAGAACATTTGTAAGTTTTTGAACACTTATTAGAATTTCATCGTAATATAACTGAATTTGATTTTAGTTTTCATTTTCAAAGGCTAGTATTGGCTTCATTAAGACCTTTCAACCTCTTTAGAAGACTCTGGTTTACTCATACTGACATTCCCTGGCCTTGCACAGTGCATAAGCATCAACAAATTATAGCATAATTTAACTAACTTACTTCTAGTTCATTCATTAGTCGCATGCCTGCCCATTTTCATCTACCTAAAGAGATTAGGGTTTCAACTTGTACTCAAGTAAGAATATTTATATCAAATACATCATCCTCAACACCTTTCATATTAACCTTGATTTAAGTTTCCTTCTTAAAGCCTCTCTGTACAAATCTACATCTATACCCTTATTAGTAATCTAATTTATGGATGGGAAAGTGGACAGAAGAATGACACTAGGCCCTTTCAGACTGCAAAATTGCATGTGTTTTTTATGTGTTAAATAATTTTCTTTGACCACAAGCTCACAAAATTGATATCATGTCAGATACTCTTCTAGCTACTAGATTTTTTTTCTGAGAAGACACTTACTACATAGGTCCCCTCTGAGAGTGAGAGGAGTTGTAAATAAATCCAATTCTTTATTTAATATACCTGACTGACTGCCTTTCTCCAACTTTAGTGAATACTCTTAATTGGGGTTCCAGTTGAACTATAGTATGGTTACAGCTTCTGAACATTTATGCATCAATTATCCATGGAGGAAAATAACATTCCCCAATCACCTCAAAATTTTACTGGTAATGAGAGTCTGAGTATAAAAAATATCTACTAGTATTGTAATTTCTAAGAGCCTGTGCTTCAGAGTCACAGACACCTGCCTCTGGGTCATGTTCTATCAAAGGTCAACATCATGACCTCAGAGAAATTACTTGGTCTCTCTAAGCCTCCACGTCCTCTGCTGTAACATGGTAGAGAATGGTTTCTGCTACATTGGATCACTTGAAGATTAAATCAGATTATCCGTGTAAAACACTAGCGTAGTGCCTGGCCCATAGCAAGGGTGCTATAAAGGTATAAATGTTAGCTATTATTATTATTTCTAGAATCATTAATGATTTTCACACAGCTTAAGTAGTGGAAGTTTTTAAATGTCTTTTATAAATTTTGAGGTCCCATCAGGGCTGTCCTGGCTCTGATCTTTGTGTACGTCGAAGACACTGGGTTTAAGAATTGGTGTTTGGACCTCAGTGAGTTTGCCTGGATGGGATCTGCATTAGAATTATGAAAATTAACTGTGTGTTGTGTGTTAAATTCCCGGGGTAATGCTGCGTACATTAACATTCAAAAGATGTTAGCATTCTGGTTCCTTTACCCTCCCTTTTCCTTCCGAGAATATTATCTTATGCCAATAAGATAGTGAAGTAGGGACAATTGGACTCAAAAACAGTGGTAAAGTCAAGTTACATCCATTTTCCCATTCTCAAAGTGGTGTTTAGCTCTGGCCCATGATGTTTGTATTCCTTACAAATATTAACATATTGACATTTTGGAAGCCTGGAGATTAATTCTGAGAAAGGCTAAAACAATTGAAAAATGTTTTCATAGCCTTATCATTGACTATACCAAATGAATGTGAATCCTAATGGAATATATTATTATATCTTCCTGAACATAGTCTGACAGTGGCGTTTCTTTTAAAATTAAAAAAAAAAAAAAGAATTGGAAAGTGGGAACAAAACAATTCTTTTAGTTATTAAAATAGTATTTTATATTATACCATTTCTGCTGATTGTTCTGTTGAAGATGAACAATTTATGCATAAATTGATTGTATTGGCATATAATTCAAAGAAAATTTCTGAGTGTTTTCTTATCAGAAATTCTGCCTTAATCCTGTTTCTTGCTTGATAAATGAGGTGCTGTCATTGGCCGTTTCAGGAAAGGAGTGTACTCAGGATGAAAGCGCAGCAGCTGCCATCTTTACTGTTCAGATGGATGACTATTTGGGTGGCAAGCCCGTGCAGAATAGAGAACTTCAAGGCTATGAGTCTATGGATTTTGTTGGCTACTTCAAAGGAGGTCTGAAATACAAGGTGAGCAGCTCTCTCAAACTGTTTTATGACCCCCTTTTCTTTTCCTATCCATCCATGCCTCATATCTTCATAGAATGAAAGTTCATTGAGGGCAGGGTTTTTTGTTTTGTTTTGTTTTTGTTTTAATCTGTTTTGTTCACTGATGTGTCCCCAGTACTCTTGAGACCCATAATAGATGCTTGATAAATGTTTGTGGAATATATGGTATAATGTGTGAAATATTCTGACTTAATTTCGTTTGATAGGTTAATTTTTAATGATGCTAAGTAAATATGGGCAACTTGGGCATTAATAGTTTTCATTTTTGCTGTTCGAAAGAATCACTTAATTTGCTGCAAATAATCCATAACTTGGGAATTTCAGTTGTTCTGGAATATATTAGTACATTATTTATAACAACTATAACTTCAGTTAATACAAAGAACTATACACGCATTTCCCAAATAGTGTAGTTTGATCTTGGAAATGATACAAATGAAACCACTGAGTTGAACATATGAGTGGTTGAGTCTCACAAACTCCTACGCATACACTGGCATACGCCCCCCCCCCATACACACACATAGAATTTATGTGTTTTGGCCTGAAACAATAATCATCAAATGGCTTTACTTCTGAAACAAACAAACAAAATCCCAAATAATTAAATAGTCTCTGCCTTTAAGGCGACCTTCAGCAAAGGATAGCTTTTCCTGGAATTCTCTCAGTGGCGCTTGCAGACTGGCCATCCTTCGCTATCCCCCCTGCCTCCAAGAATGTTCAGTTAAAATGTGAGGAACACCTTCTCTAGACAAACACTCCAGCAACAATCTTTCTCAAAATCAAACGTTTCCAACAGGTGTTCTGCAGACCGTACCACCCCACCCGTCTACCATATTAGCCCAGTGAAGACCTAAAACCTCAGAACTAAACTAGAATTCTGAATATATACTAAATTTGCCTACTATGATGCCCGAGTTTATTTCTTCTTCTTCCTAATCAGAGCCTTAGTTGAATATTTTGTGATGCCATTGGGATCAGGACAAAACTCTTAAAAGTTCTCTTCTCTCTCTTGAAATCATTTTTTTACTCTAAGCTAGAAACTATTAAATATGAAACTATTACCTCTTATTTTATTTAATTCACGAGTTATTTTATGTGAAATGATCCTGAAACATCTCGTATGTCCATGAACCCAAGATTCTGAATAAGCTGGGGCTTGTAGTTACTAGAAGCACGTACTGTGCCATGATCCTGGTTATGAACCCATTTCTGCCACGTATGGCTTGTTTGCCTCAGGGCAATTACATAAGCTTTCTGTGTTCAGTTTCCTCAAATGTGCAATGGGTGTAACAACAGCTTTCTTGTGTAAGTGTTGTAAGGATTAAGGATTAAATTAAATAATAAAAATACATATGTTATAGTACATATGCCATCATTCGGATTTTATGCTATTATTAATCCTTCTGCCTATTAGCGGGACTTCTGAAATCAAACTTCTGGTTACATACTTAAAAGTGGACATGATAAAAGTAATTTTACAATTACTGGATAATTATCTCCTAATCATCAACATTAAAACCACCACAAATCAGCAGTTTTTAGAAAGAGGATGTCTGCAAATGGAGGTCAAATTTATCAGCAAAAAAAATCATTTTACTGTCTTATCACTAGTGACATTGAGCAGATGATAACGTGTGTAGTTGCAACAATATGTGATAGGAAACGTGGAAGCAGAGCTCATTTACTACCCAGAACAGCAAAGATTATTACGTTATACTTAATTTCATGCTTCTAGGAATATACTAAGCACTTCACATGTATTATCGCATTTAATCTGAAAAACAGCTCTGTGGTGCAGTTTCTATCATTATCATCCTGTTAAGATAAGTAAATGGAAACTTAGGGAGACTATGTAACTTGCCAAGCTCTCACAGCTGCTGTGTGACTGGGTGATTATCTGACTTCAGTGCCTAAGCTGGTAACCATGATGCTATGATGCTCTCAACATAAGTAAATCGTTCAAATGCCCAGATGAATTTTTTTATTTAAGAATACTCTATGGAAAGGATATTGTGTCTATTTGAAATGCGTAAAACTTGGCCAAGTCTACCATTCCCAAGTCAGCAACAACCACATTTAGTTGCTATATATAAGATAAAGATGCAGCTAGGAAACATTAAGATCATCTTCCCATGTCATTTAATCGACTTGAGGTTTTTTTTTTTCCTCTGTGAGGGAGTTGGGGAGGGGTTGCAGAGGACTAATTACTTACTACTGGGCTTCCCTGGTGGTGCAGTGGTTAGGAATCTGCCTGCCAATGCAGGGGACAGGGGTTCAAGCCCTGGTCTGGGAAGATCCCACATGCCACGGAGCAACTAAGCCCGTGCGCCACAACTACTGAGCCTGAGCTCTAGAGCCCGCGAGCCACAACTACCGACCCCGTGAGCCATAACTACTGAAGCCCGTGCGCCTAGAGCCCGTGCTCCGCAACAAGAGAAGCCACTGCAATGAGAAGCCCGCGCACCACAACGAAGAGCAGCCCCCGCTCGCCGCAGCTAGAGAAAGACTGCGCGCAGCAATGAAGACCCAGTGTGGCCAAAAAAAAAAATAAAATTAAATAAATAAATAAATAAATAATTACTTACTACTACTTCCTTATATTAAATCTCTGGCTAAGCACCTTTCCCAAGCTGAACAAGACCCAGCCCCAATCATGATTGTAAATAGCAACAATCAGACATCTGTCAGCCAGTAAAACTGTATTTATGGTGCCCTTGATTTAGGGGATCATCCATCTTGCTTTCATTCTGTGGAATAGGTAGAAAGAGGCTGGGAGTTTCCAGGGTACATTCAAACAGTATTCATAGAAGAATTACTGTCTGATACAGACATATATGAAACAAAAGTTTTTCTTTTGTGCATTTTTGGCATCAAATATCAGAGACAAAATTAATTTTTAAAATACCATTAAATGTTCACAGACTATATATTCTCTGATAGTTCACCATATGAAATTATCCTAAATGTTATATATGTATTCTCAGTCTAAGTCAACTCTATATTTTATAACTTTTTTACAGAACACAGTGTTCTTATGCTATTTTTTATCAGATTGCAGTGTACCTCTTATTTAAAAAAATGAAGGCGGCCAAGCATAGTAATATATCGGTGAAAAACTTGAATTTATTTTTATTGTATAATACTTTGTGCAGTCAAGAAATATGACAATCTTTTTAAAATTATGAAGTGGGAAATTATTATATATTTGTAAAAGCTTGCAGTTGTAATTGTCTGGAAGTCAACATTTAGCATATACTAACAAAACCTTTTTATTCATGAGGGCCTTTTGGAGAAGGGGAGAAGTCTAAAGTCAATGGAAATTTAAAGAATGTGCTATTGATTACATATGAACCTTCACTTCTTTCTTTGGATTTACTGTATAATGTTGATGTAATAAATTTGAAAGTTGGATTATTTTATAGGCTTCTTATACTGCTAATTTTCTTACCATATTATCAGGGAGGCTTTTGATCAATAAGTAACAGTTTTATTTACACTGCACCTTTATTCTGCACGTTACCTCATAGTTAATTATGGAAGTAAATAAAGATTATTGTCCTTAACACTTAATTCGGGAAAAGAATGAAAAAGGGAAAAGCTGATTTCAAATGATTCAAGAAGATGTGCTTGATACAGTTAATCTGTTTTTCTTCAGCATTTCTTAATTCAGTGTGGTTGTACTTTGATTTTCATTTTGTTTTGGTTGGGGATGTGCAACCAGATTTAGAGTATAAATACTTAAGCCTGGCATATTTTGTAAACTCTTTTTACCTAAATAAATAAGACAGGTGATTTTTTTTTATTAATTAATTTATTTTTTATTTTTGGCTGTGTTGGGTCTTCGTTTCTGTGCGAGAACTTTCTCTAGTTGTGGCGAGCGGGGGCCACTCTTCAACGTGGTGCGCGGGCCTCTCACTATCGCGGCCTCTCTTGTTACAAGCACAGGCTCCAGACGCACAGGCTCAGTAGTTGTGGCTCACGGGCCTAGTTGCTCCACGGCATGTGGGATCTTCCCAGACCAGGGCTCGAACCGGTATCCCCTGCATTGGCAGGCAGATTCTCAACCACTGCGCTGCCAGGGAAGCCCCAACAGGTGATTTATTAATGCTAAAAAACAAGGACCAAAATTAGGAGCAGCCCATACCTGGCCAGCACTCAGCTCCCTTCTCTGACCTGAGGCTGTGGCCATGGGAGTTTTGGGCTGCCTGGTCCTCTAGGCTCTCCTCGTCTGTACTTCTGACCTCTGCCTCTCCGTTAACCTCCTGTCACCGTTTTTCCTGAAATCCTTGTCTGCCTTCTCACTCAATGGTTTGAGAATCGTTAGTTCCCAGAGGACAAGAGCTACAGCTCTTTTCAGTTTATGTAGCAGGTTTTATACATGGAAGGTTTTCAGTAAATATTTGCAGTATTAAATTGAATGGTTAAAATAGGAAGGATAAAGAGCCTAAAACAAAACAAAACAAAAACCTGTTGATTTGCCAGGAAATTCTCTTCTGCATATTTAATTTTTCACACGCACTTAAGTGGGTATTTTATCTTGGCCTACCAAGCAGCTTGGCACCAACGCCTGTGGTTTTCTAAGCTGCTGTGTCTAGTTCAAAGCCTCATCCTTTTCTGTTTGTTTGTCTTCTATCTTCCTTCCACTGATCAGGCTGGAGGTGTGGCGTCTGGACTCAATCATGTTCTCACAAATGACTTGACCGCCCAGAGGCTCCTGCATGTGAAAGGTCGGAGAGTGGTCAGGGCCACAGAAGTTCCTCTAAGCTGGGACAGTTTCAACAAGGGTGACTGCTTCATCATTGACCTTGGCACTGTAAGTTTTATACACACATGGAG
Source organism: Balaenoptera acutorostrata (assembly GCF_949987535.1). Taxonomy (NCBI): domain Eukaryota; kingdom Metazoa; phylum Chordata; class Mammalia; order Artiodactyla; family Balaenopteridae; genus Balaenoptera; species Balaenoptera acutorostrata. Next base: position 67,592,223 of record NC_080070.1, read on the forward strand.
ATGTCTAGAGGAAAGTAAATTGTCTTCAGATCAAATCAGATGTATGTGTCATGGAAGATAATCACTTTTTCTACACACTTAGAAAAAGGTCATGTTTATGTGAGGTGCAATTATATCATATGACTAATTGGCAAGTATTTAAATGACACATAAAGCGGGACTTCAAAGTTTTTATTTTCTTTGATAGGTTTAGAATGGAGTAGTGATTTAGTTCTTCCTACCATAGAACAGAAATTGAAAATTTTAATATATTTCCCCTTCTCCTTGAACAGAGCTTCCTCTAATTATTTTTGTCCCTAAGTGTGTGTGGGAAAACATTGCTTGAGGGGGAAATTGATTCCCCCAGGAAGCAAAGATTCTAGAATTTAAAATGGATGTAGGATGAGTCTAAACCGCCTGCCTGAAGAGTTTTGGGAAAATATTTTAACAAATATTAGTATATCCCTTACATCCACACACATAATACTATTTCACAATTTTTTAAAAAAAAGATTTAATTTTATTTATTTTTGGCTGTGTTGGGTCTTCGTTGCTGCGCACAGGCTTTCTCTAGTTGCAGCCAGCCAGGGCTACTCTTCGTTGCGGTGTGCGGGCTTCTCACTGAGGTGGCTTCTCTTGTTGCGGAGCATGGGCTCTAGGTGCACGGGCTTCAGTCGTTGTGGCTCGCGGGCTCTAGACACGCAGGCTTCAGTAGTTGTGGCACTCGGGCTCTAGAGTGCAGGCTCAGTAGTTGTGGCGCACAGGCTTAGTTGCCCTGCAGCATGTGGGATCTTTGTTCCCCGACCAGGGATGGAACCCATGTCCCCTGCATTGGCAGGTGGATTCTTATCCACTGCGCCACCAGGGGAGTTCCTATTTCACACTTTTTAACTTTCTCAGAATTATTAGAAGAAAAGGCACAAGTACAAATGTCAAGTATCATCTTAGTCGGATGGGCAACATCTGACTTTTCTTCAGGAAAAGAGGCCTCTTTAATGTCAGGAATACTTATCATTATTATCATGACAAAGAAGTATTATTGCAAGGTCTTGTGCTAGACTCCAGTAGGTAGGATTTGAGTTGTGTCTTTAAAACTTTGTAAGGTTTTAAAAAACCTAAAAAAGTATTCCCTGCCACTGAAAACCCATGTGCAACGGCAAAGAAGGCAAGAAGCACAGAGCATGTTTATGTTGTCCTTTTTCTTCTAGGGATCATAATTCTCATCACACCACATACATCAGCATTCCAATCATCATCCATAACATTTCTAGGTCAAGCAATGTTCAGGGACTTACTGCTTCAGTTAGCATGAGGCTTGGACTGTCTATAGAACTTGCTCAAGGTGGCACAGCCAGTAAATAATGAAGCCAGGATTAGACCCTACATATGTCTGATTCCCACCTAAGCCTTTTGCTTTACTGCCTCTCCTTGGGCAGTATTTTGGGGAAGAGCATCAGACAGAGGCCAAAAAAGTTTATTTCATATATATAGAGAGGGGACACTGAGGATTTTAAAAATGCAGCTACACAAAGTTCGGTTTGAGCAATATTAATCTGGCAACAGCATAGAGATTAAATATGCTAAGGTTATAAATAGTTTGGAAAATGACACAAATTATAAACTTCTTTGGGTTCTCTAAGTTAGGATACACCTCTAGTTTTATTACTGCTAATGTATAATTCGACTGTCTTGGATTATACCAGCTGGGTGCACAGTTGAAATTATGATATTAATGCCCAAAGTACAATTCCCAGTGTCACACTTAGACATCTGCACCCAAAATGGCAGTACTCTTGCCCTGTATCTCACAGTGAATTTCATGGAAATATCCTTTTCAACCTTAGATGCTAACCTGTTCCCCTAACCAAGCTTAAGTCCTAACCTTCAGGTAGGCAGAAAACAGATACTAGTCTCTCCCTCCATTCCTCTGCAACCAAAACCACAATTTATACAAATACATGATCAGGTATATTAGGCTATGCAGTTCCAAAAACAGCACTCAGAATCTCTCAAAGCCAATGCACAATAATTGTCTCCCTCAACTACTTACATTTTATAGCCCTTTATCCCTTTATAATTTATAAAGTATTTTTACATACAAGGTGGTATTGTTCATGGAGAAAGTGGACCTCAGTTTTCATCCGAGTTTAGTGTAATCTCAGGTTCTCATCTATAAAAGTCGGGTATTTGATTAGATGAGCTTTGAGGCCCCTATCTACTTCCCACTGATAATGTAATTCATCACTGCCATTACTTGAAAATGTTTCTTTTCTTAAAAAGTATTTTATGTGTAATGTAATTGCTCTACAAATGCAATAATCTCTTTGTCATGAATAATGTCCAATTGAGCTTTCCAACTCTCTGCTCTTTGATCTTGAGCAAGTCATTAACCCCTTGGAGACTTGACTTCCTTATTTCTTTTTCCTTCTTTTTTTTTCATCTTAACTGTGGTTTCTAATGACACTACTGACCTTAGCTGACTCTGATTCAGTCCCATCTGACACACAGTCATATCTGGAAATGGCAGTTACCATCCCAGTTTCACAAGAGGAAGAAACGCCTTAGAAGGTGTGAGCAAGTCACTTGCGTTAATGCAGGTTGAGTGGTGATCTGGGATAGGACCTGGGTTTTTCTGTCCCTGTCACATCCTTTTCATTCCACTAAGTGAACTTGGTAGTATAGAAGATGATGTGGCTCTATAACAGAGTGTCTTGCAATAGTTTCAGAATCTGCTGAATTCAGAATTGATTATGTCTAATACAGCTTAGAATCTACTGAAAGTAGTATTATTAATGAAATTATTTATTATTTTGTTGGACAAGTATTGAGTTTCCACAATGGGCTAGATAGTTGAATGCTGTGATAGACCAATTCTAGCTCTAGTAACATATGCTCTCTTCCCATAGGTAGTATCTGCGCATAGAAGTAGTCCCCACAAATCCAGCCTCATGTAATAGGGACAGAGTCTCTATAATAAGATTCGAGGACATTCACCTGTTTAATAGTAAATTTTCTTTATTTTATGTAGTTAATTTTCTTTCATGAATTTCAAGTTACCTCCTGCTCTCATGGTTGGTTAGAGACATTTGGAATGATTTTGTTGCAGAGATACTTGAAGCTGATTTTCTCTTATGTTGTGGAACTTTCCCACACCTCACAGGGATATCCTAGTAAGAATCAAGCCCTGGATTCCTAAGTACTTTAGAACAAATACCCACATGATCTGTGTTTGTGTTATTAACCTTTAACCAGTTGTTATGTCGCCAAAAGTTTCTAAAAGGTGATAAGATCTTGCCGTTACCTTGGGGACTTTATTTTTAGGGTGTGTCACAGTAAACCAAGAAGAAGGGAATCAAAATTTTCTCTATCATAGTATTTTTATAACAGTTACTAGTTAATTATTTCATGACCACTTTCTGCTTTAGTGGGCACAAAGGCAAGCCAATGCCATCTCTTCAATCTTGTTTTATTACCCAGGTATGAAAAAGATAGGTTGAACGTCTAGAGCTGTCACCAAACTAAAGCCAGCTGGCCAATGCTAAGGTTATGGATATAACCTAAATCCCATATCTTGATTGTGTTTGAGGGAAGTGAGCCTTTTTTGATAAACAATCACTAGTATTAAGGCGATGTGACATATACCTTAGAAACATTTCCTGTGATAGGATTTTAGACCACAGTAAATATTCTCTAGACATGACAGCATAACCTTTTCAACCTAAAGCATGAGATCGTAAAATTATTCATTTAATTACAACATCAACATTTTGGAGGATGATTTGGATAAGTTGTCTTGTATTTAGTGTCTTTTCAGAAAATAATATGGGATGTGGCTAGACTTCAGCAAATTGGAATTTACTGAATTGTTGGAAAATGCTTTTGAAATATATATTTTAATGTTGGTGAATTTATAAATCATTACTTCCCCACTATTTTTAACGATATGAGGAATTTGTAGAAATTAATAAAATTACATCTCCATATTGCAACAAAGCATCAGTAACCCCAGAAAGTGAATGATGATGAAAAAAGCCCATATTCTTAGAGGTTGGTATCTGGAGTTAACTCTTTTAGAAATACATGTCAGAGCCAGCCACTAGTGGAGAATTAGGTTTCACAGGAGTAGGAACCTGTGGTGAGTTTTTAATCGTGGTGTTCTGCATGTTCTGTTTCCTTGTTAACTTGTTTGGTCAGTTATGCAACATTGCCCTACTGCCTTTGCTATTTGTAATCTATCCCGCCCTCTCTCATAGTCAGTCATGCTGCTTTGAAAAAGCAGCCTACACTTCCTCATTGACCAGTTGGCCTTCAACCCACGTCTTCTGACTTTCACTACCACTATTTCTTTGCAACTGTTCTTCCTATGAGCATCAGTGCCTTCTGCTAAATCCAGTGGACGCTGATCATTTCCCACTTGCCCCTGTGCTCAGTTGACACTTGATTATTCCTTTTTCCTTCAGTCTCACTTCTTCCCTGGCTTCCTGTTTCTCCTCCCTTTCAAGCCACTCTTTCTCATTCTTCACATGGTCTGCCCACTGCCACAAGTTGTTGCTTTTTTAAGGATTCTACTTTTGATCGTTGTCTTTTCTTTATACATTCTTCCTGAGCAAACTCATCCTTCCCCAGAGCTTCAACTGCTCACCCCCTAGTAAATCTCAGCATTATAGTCCAGCTCAGACCTCTTGCGTGAGCTCTCTGTCAGTATTTCAGATTGCCTCCGAGATATTTCATCTTGTGTATATCATGAGAACCTCAGACTCGATAAATCTAAAAACAGAACTCATCAGTTTCACCCTCTCATTCCAAAATGATTCCTCCTCTTATTGTCCTTTTCTTGTGAATAGAACCACTGCTCACTCAGGCCCTCAAACCCCAGATCCAGGAGACATCCTGACAACTTCTCCCAAGTGCTGCACATGAGATCAATCACATTCAGTCTGTTTTTCCTTCTAAGTCTCCCTTGAATGCTTCCCGTCCTCTTCATCATCACAATACTGTCTCAGGACCCTGTGCCTTACACTTTCCCTCAAGTCGCCATGCTTTTGCTTTTTTGCAGGTTTCCCTTGCTTAGAATACTCTCCTCTTCTACTCACCTTTCTCTGCCAAGCATCCAATATCATCTCACCCTCAAATTCAACTCAGATGTGCCTTCTTTATAATGTGTTCACTAATCCCCGTCTCCCCCTTGCCCTGTCCCATGTCACACCTTGTAGAGTTGGGCACGCTCTTAACTTTCCTATCACCATGCGGAGACTTGCCTCTCAGCACTTTCCACACTGCCTGCCCATACATTTATTAGCCTCACTCACTCTCTTTGTTCCTAGTCTATGGCCCAGAACTTACAGTCACTCAACAAACATTTCAACAAATGTCTGTCTGTCCAACTTAAAGCCACACAGTCTCAAATGCAGTCATGTGTATAGAGATGCAATTTTTTTTTCAATCTATAACTCAACCTTGCTTTATTGTCAACCTTCTATTTCCACAGGTAGGTTAAAAGTGTCTTGCCTTATTAAGGTGAATTATGTTTGTCATTAAAGAAAATCAGATTATCCCACCCACCCCCTTCCCCATCCCAGAGGATGCATATGTAATATTATTGCCTGGGATAGGGGACAGGGTTGAGAATGGAAGCATGAGTCTGGTTTGCAGTCTTCAGCCTCCCTCCTCTCTAAGCTTAATTGAGGCATCACCATTTCATTGAATCTTGAGCTCTGGGCTTTGGCCTCTGTCCTAAGACACTTGCTGGAAAATATTCATGGCCTCACTTTGGTCTTCTGAGATGCCCACATATCCACTGCAAGACCCTTTCTGGTTCTATCAGCCACTACTGCATCTGCCCTCAGGAACTCTACTTAGTTTTTCCCATGCCACACTGGAGTTGTGGGGACAGTGTACCCAAATGGTTACCAGTACCCATTGGTCCAACTGCCTGGACACTGCCCAGAGTTGTTTCTGCTCTAATGCTTGGGATCATGGATGAATGTATGACAGATAAGTAGGAGTAGACATTTACCGAGCTCTTCTCAAAAACTGATTGCACCTGATCAAGTTTCCTGGTTCCCTTGTAATCACCTACTTTTCTTGGACCAGACAAACTAGTCTTATACCATTTCACACTGTTGCCTTCTCCGTGGTTTCTGCAATACACTCTGGCCCCTGAGGCCAAGACTGTGGCTCTCGATATGCAAAACCAACTTTCTAGACCACATCCTCACTCCTCCCCTGCAGAACACTTAACTCTAGGAAAATCAAGGTTCTTTTAAGTTAAAACTATGTTGGCTTTCAGACTTTTGCCTCTACTATGACTTAAGAAGGCTTATTTTAAAACTGAAAGCTGAGCAATATCTTCTGTGTTCTGGATAAATTTGTCCTTACTCCAAAGTAATGCATCCTACTAGATTTACTGGGGAGAGCCTTCAGGCCACAAAAAAAGATAATGGGAAAGATAAACCTAATTTTAAATCTCTGAAATTTACCCTGCAATAAAAGTATGGATGAATGGCATTTAGTGTGTGCTTAGTGTATGCTGGGTGCCTGGAGTGTAAAGATGAAAACCAGATAGCCTTTGGCCTCCAGGTGCCATGAAGTGGTGAGAGACACAAACACATACACAAGTCAAGAGTATGACCAGGTAGAATGTGAGAAGTGCTGGAATGGAGCTACACACAGGCTGTAACTGGAGAATGGATGAGGGCCCTAGGAAAGACGGCTGTCAAGGTATTAGGAGTTATATTTTAATTCTCAATCATGGTTTCACACTGGCATCATTTAGAAGAGGTTTTAAAAATACTGATGCCTGTGATTTGACTCCTGAAGATTCTGATTTTAAGGTTTTAGGACGGGCCTTTGGTGTAGGGTGTTTTTTTTTTTTTTTTTTGACCGGGCTGCGAGGCATTTAGGATCTTAGTTCCCCAACCAGGGATTGAACCCATGCCCCCTGCATTGGAAGTGTGGAGTCTTAACCACTGGACCACCAGGGAAGTCCTGGTGTAGGTTCTTTTTAAGCTCCACCCCCAGATTATTATATTGTACAGTGAACGTCCCCATTTCAATATGGGAAATGTCTAATGGTGCTGGGAAATTCACAATCATATGTTCAAAGAACCAATAAGTCAGTTAAAAAGAGTTGAGTCACCTACTTCTGTGGCTGGAAGAAATTATTTTTGATAAATAAATATATATGATTTGCCAAATACTTTGACTAGTACAGAGAACGCAATTTCACCTTCTCTTGCTACAAAAAGAATGCTCCAAAAGCTGTCACCTTTTCCCAGTAAGTGGCATCACTGCCGCAGCCAAGCTAGAATTGTCCAAGTCATTTCCCCCATTCCCGGTCCTCTAGTACCCATCCAAAGGCATGGTTGACCGACCCTGTAGGCTTTAACCTTATAAATCCCTGTATTCTTCTCCTCTTCTCCATCACCACTGCTTTGTCCTACCTCACATATAACTCCTTCCTTTCTGGTCGCCCTGCCTTCAGTGACCATCCACACTCTCTGCATCCAACTTACATCCTTCAGTCAGAGATGTTTTTTAGAACACGTATACATGTCATTGAAGGATATTGAGTTGCCTTGGCTTTAAACAACAACAAAATAGAATATAAATAAGCATTTGTTTATCAAAAGGTTAAAAAAGTCATGTTTTAAAGTTAAAAAGAAAAAGGTAGGTCCTAGAAGTATTGCAGAAGACATTATCATATTTTTTTAACATCTTTTTTTTTTTTAACATCTTTATTGGAGTACAATTGCTCCACAGTGGTGTGCTAGCCTCCGCCCTACAACAAAGCAAATCAGCCATACATATACACACACCCCATCATTGGAGTATAATTGCTTTACAATGGTGTGTTAGTTTCTGCTTTATAACAAAGTGAATCAGCTATGCATATACATACATCCCCATATCTCCTCCCTCTTGCATCTCCCTCCTATCCTCCCTATCCCACCCCTCTAGGTGGTCACAAAGCACTGAGCTGATCTCCCTGTGCTATGCAGCTGCTTCCCACTAGCTATCTATTTTACAATTGGTAGTGTATATATGTCAATACCACTCTCTCACTTCGTCCCAGCTTACCCTTCCCCCTCCCCATGTCCTCAAGTTCATTCTCTACATCTGCGTCTTTATTCCTGTCCTGCCCCTAGGTTCTTCAGAACCTTTTTTTTTTTTTAGATGCCATATATATGTGTTAGCATACGGTATTTGTTTTTCTCTTTCTGACTTACTTCACTCTGTATGACAGATGCTAGGTCCATCCACCTCACTACAAATAACTCAATTTCTTTTCCTTTTATGGCTGAGTAATGTTCCATTGTATATATGTGCCACATCTTCTTTATTCATTCATCTGTCGATGGACACTTAGGTTGCTTCCATGTCCTGGCTATTGTAAATAGAGCTGCAATGAACATTGTGGTACATGACTCTTTTTGAATTATGGTTTTCTCAGGGTATATGCCCAGTAGTGGGACTGCTGGGTCATATGGTAGTTCTATTTTTAGTTTTTTAAGGAACTTCCATACTGTTCTGCATAGTGGCTGTTAAGCAGTTCTTGGAGACTCTCCAGCCTAGAGGGGTATCTGAATGAACTTCTATATTTGGTTAACTAGATCTAAGGGAAAACTAAACACAGGAAAAATAAAGCCAATAGAAGCAAGGGAGAGGAAGAAATCTGCCCCCGCCCGTTTTATAAACTTTTAGATGTATTTAGAATAAAAAAACTTAGAAAAGGACAAAAGAGTAGCAATTCCATCTGAATTCTTTGCCCATGTTATGAGTCACCATCACATGGCTGTTTGGGGGTCTCCTTTAACCTTGCCTCCCTTCAAGGGCATCATTGACCATTGTTTTATTTCTGCTCTTATTTCCTGTCCCCAAATGAGGTTTGGCTGCACTTTGTTGTTTGACTTGTTAACTCTGACCATGTAGTTTAAAGGAAATTTTAGAAACCTCTAGGTCTGCCCCCAGTGTGGTTGTTTCTATGAATATCACTCACTTGCTTTTATTTCTTGTTACTGGTGGTCCGAACTAATTGCCAGTAACAGTTTCTCTTTACTCCCTTATTTTTTCCTTTTTGAACTATCCAGTGTGATTTTGTTTTCCTTTAATAGTTTGTACATTGAGTTAATTATAGTTTCACAAACTTCTACTAGAGGTTGCTCGTGGGCAACATGTACGTCAGCAAATTTCAGCCAAAATTTAAGTGGACTTCATTCTAAATTGAATGGATATTTCCATATTTACAGGGAGTTTTTATATCCTTCCCTCCCTCCCCAAATATAACATTTAGTGTTGAGTTGTTAAATCCCTTAGGATCTTAGAAGGTAAAATAGTTGCCTCTGAAACCATGTTTGCTCTACAATTTTCAGTGTCTAGTACACTTAAATAAGATTTACAAAAGGTTTTTCATCTAAATCCCATTAAAGTATTACAAATAAAACAATTTAAATTATAATGAAAACTTTTTCTGGTTGTAATAATACATATCAACCTATCATATCAATTCAGACATTTTTTAGCTCTCTGCAGAATTTCTTTTTTTCAGCTCATGCCCTCTAAAAAAAAGGTTAAGTTACATTATAGGAGAGTTTTTCAAACATGGGGCCGATTGAGTACAAAGTTTCCTTGTGCACAGTGGTGAATAGTCTTAACCAACTACCTCTGAATAGAGTAGGTGTTGGGCTAACACAGTTTATTAATAGTACTACACACATTCATCTCATCACTGTACAGCTGTGTTAAAATAAGATGTCTTAAACACATCATCTACATGTAGTGGAATGGAAATTGCTCAAATTTAATGAATTGCTCAAATTCTGTTTAAAATTTAAAACATGTTTTAATGTACTGCTACCATTATTGAACAAACTATATTTGTATAAAAAATTAATTAACATTGAATGAAAAGGGTTTTTTTTTTTAAACATCTTTATTGGAGTATAATTGCTTTACAATGGTGTGTTAGTTTCTGCTTTATAACAAAGTGAATCAGTTATACATATACATATGTTCCCATATCTCTTCCCTCTTGCATCTCCCTCCCTCCCACCCTCCTTATCCCACCCCTCTAGGTGGTCACAAAGCACCGAGCTGATCTCCCTGTGCTATGCGGCTGCTTCCCACTAGCTATCTATTTTACATTTGGTAGTGTATATATGTCCATGCCACTCTCTCACCCTGTCACATCTTACCCCTCCCCCTCCCCAGGTCCTCAAGTCCATTCTCTAGTAGGTCTGTGTCTTTATTCCCGTCTTGCCACTAGGTTCTTCATGACCTTTTTTTTTTTTTTTCCTTAGATTCCATATATATGTGTTAGCATACTGTATTTGTTTTTCTCTTTCTGACTCACTTCACTCTGTAGAGTCTGAAAAGGGTTTTTTAATTAATTTTTTAAACAGTTCTGGCTTTTAGCAATTTAAAATTAAAGTCCACATTTTATTGCATTTCTTGTCTGAGTTAACCACTGAAAATTAAGTCTAGTAAATAAGATAATATGTCACTTATAGAAATAGCACAAAATAAGGTGAAAATAATGAAAGAGTAAGCATAACACAAAACATTCATTTTCATGCTCAGTAAGAAATTTTTTTGGTAACACTTTCTTTAGTGATTTAGTCATCTTTGAGTTAAAAGGTAAACTTCACTATTAAAAGTTTTATTATTATTATTTTTAATAATTTATTTATTTTATTTATTTTTGGCTGCGTTGGGTCTTCGTTGGTGCATGCGGGCCTTCTCTAGTTGTGGAGAGCGTGGGCTACTCTTCGTTGCGGTGCGCGTGCTTATTGTGGTGACTTCTCTTGTTGCGGAGCACGGGCTCTAGGCTCACGGGCCTCAGCAGTTGTGGCATGCGGGCTCAGTAGTCGTGGCACATGGGCTTAGTTGCTCCGCAGCACGTGGGATCCTCCCGGGCCAGGGCTCGAACCCGTGTCTCCTTCATTGACAGGCAGACTCTTAACCGCTGCGCCACCAGGGAAGCCCCTAAAAGTTTTATTATTTTTATGAGTATTTCCTAGATATGTTTTTGCTATTTTAAAGGTTGAAACTGGTCTCTAAGCAATGGTGAGGAATATTTTCCACAATTAAATTTATCTGTGAATTGATACTGCACATAAAAACTCCCAACCCAAAGTAATATCATGGAAAATATTTTGGGATCCAAAGAATATTGTAAAATTCTATGTTAAATAATAATTATATTTAGAAAATTATCATTAGCTATAATGCTTTTTAAAGACATTTTACCAGGCTTCCTTAATGCTTTACAGATACTAATAAAATTTAGTGTGATTTTCACTAATCATTAGAGAAATGCAAATCAAAACTACAATGAGGTATCACCTCACACCAGTCAGAATGGCCATCATCAAAAAATCTACAAACAATAAATGCTGGAGAGGGTGTGTAGGAAAAGGAACCCTCTTGCACTGTTGGTGGGATTGCAAATTGATACAGCCACTATGGAGAACAGTATGGAGGTTCCTTAAAAAACTAAAACTAGAACTACCATACGACCCAGCAATCCCACTACTGGGCATATACCCTGAGAAAACCATAATTCAAAAAGAGTCATGGGGCTTCCCTGGTGGCGCAGTGGTTGAGAATCTGCCTGCCAATGCAGGGGACACGGGTTCGAGCCCTGGTCTGGGAAGATCCCACATGCCGCGGAGCAACTGGGCCCGTGAGCCACAATTACTGAGCCTGCGCGTCTGGAGCCTGTGCTCCGCAACAAGAGAGGCCGCGATAGTGAGAGGCCCGCGCACCGCGATGAAGAGTGGCCCCCGCTTGCCACAACTAGAGAAAGCCCTCGCACAGAAACGAAGACCCAACACAGCCATAAATAAATAAAAATTAAAAAAAAAAAAAAAGAGTCATGTACCACAATGTTCATTGCAGCTCTATTTACAATAGCCAGGACATGGAAGCAACCTAAGTGTCCATCAACAGATGAATGGATAAAGAAGATGTGGCACATACATACAATGGAACATTACTCAGCCATAAAAAGAAAGGAAATTGAGTTATTTGTAGTGAGGTGGATGGACCTAGAGTCTGTCATACAGAGTGAAGTAAGTCAGAAAGAGAAAAACAAATACCGTATGCTAACACATATATATGGCATCTAAAAAAAAAAAGAAAAGGTTCTGAAGAACCTAGGAGCAGGACAGGAATAGAGACGCAGACATAGAGAATGAACTTGAGGACATGGGGAGGGGGAAGGGTAAGCTGGGATGAAGTGAGAGAGTGGCAAGGACGTATATACACTACCAATTGCAAAATAGATAGCTAGTGGGAAGCAGCTGCATAGCACAGGGAGATCAGCTCAGTGCTTTGTGACCACCTAGTTGGGTGGGATAGAGAGGGTGGGAGGGAGGCTCAAGAGGGAGAGATTATGGGGATATATGTAGATGTATAGCTGATTCACTTTGTTATAAAGCAGAAACTAACACACCATTGTAAAGCAATTATACCCCAATAAAGATGTTAAAAAAAATTTAGTGTGATTTTATATAATCTCTTTGAAGAAGATGAGAGGCCATTTATACAACTAAGGTAGGGAGAATATAAACATCTATTAGATGAATATAAAAATACAGAGCAAATAAATAATGGAAGTTGTTTACAAGCCTGAGATATCTAGAGAGCTAACTTCTGATCCACTGCCTATATTTCACTGTTATGTAAAAATTGGAAGTTTGCTTTCTCAGGTCTACTAAGAAAAGAATCATTTGCAAAATATCATGGAATAAGGTAGAAAAGGAACCTAAGCTAAGAGCCTAAGTGTACTGGCAGAGTAGCCTGCTTGGCTGCATTGGGTAATTAGAAATTACAGATTCCCTGTAACACCTGCCTGGTGCAACGTGCTCCCGGGAACCAGCAGAGGTTCTCAGCCTTGGTTTAATGCTTAGAATCATCTGGGGAGCATTCAATAAATGCGGCTGCCCAGAACACACCTGAGAGTCCCTAAGGGTAGGCTCAGGTATCCATTTAAAAAAAAAAAAAAAAAAAAATCACCCTCTTACTCCACCACCTGATTTTAATGCTCAGTGATTAGGCGTCGGCTGATCGTTGGGAACCATTTATTTTCACTCTTTGTAACTGTTCATCTGGGCCTGGTATTCAAATGTGAGTCTCATGTTCAGATGCCCAGGTATAGAAAAGAGGTTAGAGCGGAAACAATAGCGGCACGCAATCCTCTGAAAAATGGAAAAGAAACACCCCTTAACAACGTTGAATAACTAAGTTAGATTCTAAAATGAAAGGAATTGCAAAGCACAGTCCCTTTTTCTTTTACTTCTTATAAAGGCTTGAATTCCTAAGACATGTTTTATTCTTGAAGAGGAGTGTGGAAGAGGCGAAGCAGGATCATGGGAGTGGGGGGCTGGTTTAAGGGGACAGAGAGACTGTCGCCGGCCTGTGTGCTTTCAGGTTGTGCCCCAGGGAGAGGGATCCTGCCCAATTTCAGGTAATCAGTGAACTATTTTTGAATGGAGAAATGACTCTGGACTGGAAATGTCTTGTGATTAGAGAAAAGAGCCTGTCTCTCTGAATTTTGGGGTGCCCTTTTATTTGCTGTTATTAATTTATTTCCTCTTTTAAAAATTGCAAACAAAGTCACATAGAAAGTGGCTGCTGAAGTCTGTCTCCTTTATATTGTACTTAACCACAAAGCAACCGTCTCTCCGGATTGACTAGAGGAAGTATGTGCGGAAACGTTTTGAAAACTAAGTGTAGTGCAAACATATTATTAGCATGAGTTGTCTACATGTCAGTCTCTCCTTGCTAGTTTTCGCTCATTCATCTCTTTATTCCCAACATCTAGCTCCTAATAGGCAGCTAGTAAATGTGCGTGACATTTAAAAAAGAAAAGGAAAAAACACTGATTTAGATACAGCAAACACTGAAGGCTTTCTTTCTGCAAATACATGCCCCTTCCCATGTATTAAAGATACTGTGTATCTTTAAAAATATTTTTCTGCAAAGGCAGAAACAGAGCTTATATTTTTGTTTTTGTACTTTAATGGAGCTATATTATTCTGTGGCTTTATTTTATGATATACCTGAATATTTTTAACATCGGTGTTTAAACATTGCCCTCAATTTCTAACCACTGAAGAATAGTCTGTAGTATCCACATAATGACATTTATATGGCCATCTCCCTATTGATGGGCATTTGTGTTTGTTTTGTTTGTTTCTTTGTTTTTGCATCCCATGTTTGAATAGTTCTAGATTCTAGTAGTTTGAATAGTTCTAGAATCTAATAAAATAGATTCCTAGAAATGGAATTTCCTGATTTTAAAAGCATATATAATTTTTTGGTATGACACCAAAGTGCCCTCAAAAAAAGCCTGTGTCAGTATCTACCACCCAAATAGTATGTGATAATACCCACTCCCACATCCTACCAGGCCTGGGTACCATTAAATTTCTTTCTTTCTTTTGTTAAACCACATTTAATGGAGAAAATGACATTTTATTGTTATCTTACATTTGTTACTGTATACTTTCTGAACACTGTACCTAAGTCTAAAATATATATTTTAATCTAAGTGGCAACTAATGTATATAATTTACAATATATCAAACTGCTGTTTCTATTTTTCTAAATTTCTGTTAAAGTATAATTTTGATGTTTAAGTATTTTTTCTATATATCATAATTTATATAACTGTAATCCTATTGTTGAACATTTAATGTGTTTCCAATGCCTCACGAATATAATGACATCAGTGAAAACCCTTGTACATGTGTTGTTTTCTCTTCTTTATGAATAATTTATTAAAGTAAATTCCAGATAGTGATATTACTGGGTCAAAGTTTTAACTCTTTTTATGATTCTTGATAAGAATTGTTAAATTGCTTTACAAAAGAGATAGGTCATGTTTTATGACCATCAAGAGCATATTCCTACTATAACAGATTCTTGATTATCTGAAATATGTTAGATTTATTATTCTAAATTTAAATAATTTATATAAATTTACTTTTATAAATTGTACTTAGTGGATTATATACACAGAGAATGCTGAGGTATATATTTATATTTTCCATGTTTAAAAATGCTTACTTTATAATGCTAACTGAAAGCAACAGGATGCAGAATGAGGTATAAATTAAATATATAAGATTATATATACCTCAACAATAGATCAATTTAATTTAATTGTTTAGACCTTTTTGTTTTTCTCCTAATTAATCACAGTGTGTATTACACCAGGGCTGAATATCCTCCACATATTCCTGGGGTCAAAAGATCTGTCTTTTTCTTTTAGGAAATTTACCAGTGGTGTGGATCCTCTTGCAACAAATATGAGCGTCTGAAAGCCAGCCAGGTTGCCATTGGCATTCGGGACAATGAAAGGAAAGGAAGATCTCAACTAATTGTGGTGGAAGAAGGGCATGAACCATCAGAGCTTATAACGGTATTGAGTTGTGTTGGTTTTTAAAAGCTTGCCACTCTAAGTTTTGTGTGTGTTAGTGTGTGTGTTAGATTTAACAACTTCTCTAATACTTAGGCTAAGGTTAGGTAAGAGGAGATATCAGTTTTCTAAGTCATGGTACTAGGAAAATAGAACATCACGACTGTTTTCTCCCACCATTGGGATGACTATCAAAGGAAGTCTTGTGCCTGTCTTCTGTGATATTCAAGGACAAATAGGTGGACAAGACCTTTGAGATCGACTATAGAAAATATTTTGGAAGAAACATAATAGTTTTTTCATCTGGGCTTCTCAAATTTTTTTTAACACAGTGATTTTCTTCAATTTTAAAATTAACAATTATTTCATTAAAAGAATGAAATAAAATCTTATACCAAGAGATTAAATACACCAATATTTTAAATATTTCAGTCATTTTAAGCTAAGAATTACAGTATAGGCAAGACACATAATTTTAGTATAGTTGTTAAATCAGTATGAATTGTCTGTATGGCTCTTTATACCTCTGTCATTTACTTAATCAACGTACAAGTCCTGGACATTTAGTTGTGACCAAGTGTATATATGGTATATATTCCCTTAAGTAAGATTATCAGTCAAAGGGTATAATCATATTCAGGTGTCTAGATACATGTTGGTAAATTGATTCCCATTTATTCATGCAACAAATATTTATTGAATTCCTACATGAGCCAGGCACTAAATGTTTGTACCAATTGCTGCTTCCTTGCCCAAGCACTGTGTTCCTTCATGACTTTACAGAGCACTGTCAGGATTTCCTGTTGTAGTACCTTTTTTTTTTTTTTAAAGTTTTTAAAATTAATTATTTATTTATTTTTGGCTGTGTTGGGTCTTAGTTTCTGTGCGAGGGCTTTCTCTTGTTGAGGCAAGTGGGGGCCACTCTTCATCGCGGTGCGCGGGCCTCTCACTATCGCGGCCTCTCCTGTTGCGGAGCACAGGCTCCAGACGCGCAGGCTCAGTAATTGTGGCTCACGGGCCTAGTTGCTCCGCGGCATGTGGGATCCTCCCAGACCAGGGCTCGAACCCGTGTCCCCTGCATTGGTAGGCAGATTCTCAACCACTGGGCCACCAGGGAAGCCCTGTAGTACCTTTTTGAATCTTCCCACATGTAATAGTAGCAGGAGGTATCTCTTTGAGTTTTCCCTTCTCTAATTTCCTGGGATATTATGCATTTTCCCCCAATGATTTTAGCCATTGGGCACTTAAATTTTTCTAAAGACAATCCTGTAAACATATGTTTTTAATATTTTTTATTTAGAGCAATTGAATGCATTAGAGTTACCTGATCCGATGCTAGCCTACATAATCCAGCAATCGAAAATTATATAATGAGATCATTTTATTGATTATAATGTCTTTAAACTTTATTACTTTAATAACCACCAAACACAGACTTTCACATTAATGATGTTTTAGAAATAATTTTAATTCAATGGGAAGATGATCACCGTACAATGCTAAGAGAAAAGGCAGGCTATAAAATTTTAGGTACAATATTATCTTAATATGTAAGTTTACATTATGTAGCTATATATTCATATATACATTTATATCTGGAAAGAAATACGCTGAAATATTACCAACACTACCAATATATGGCTTTGACTCTGGGGATATGGCTTCTTGTTATTTTCTTCTTCATTTGTCTTTGTGTTTTCAAAATTTATTGTAATGGATGTGTATTCCTTTTATAATTAGAAAAAAAAAGGCCATCTGGAAAAATAAAATAAGGGATGACTATTGAAACCTGAGTTTTCAATAGTCAGACTAACATTACTAACACATTAGACCTTGAAACTATTTAGAGCACATTCTTGATCTTTTAATATTTTTTAAAGACCTCTCTTCTGCAGATGTGATCACCATTTAAGTCATCTAAGTCTCATATTTGGGAGCAAAAATCTATAAATAAGATATATTTCTAATTGATTATAACCTCTTGTCTCAATAGCTATACTTTGATAGAAGTGGAGCCAAGGACACAGTTTGCCCTTGTAGGGAGCTAGAGGGAGTGTTGCATTAACTGTCAGGCTAGCTTCTCCATGGTCATCTTGGAAAGTCCCTTAAACTCTCATTGTCTCTGGTTCCTCATTTGTAAAGTGAGGGTTAGACAAAATGGCTTCTTGGTCCCTTTAGATTCCAATGATCTCAGGCAATGGCTGTGTTTAATTACCAGTCATTTGTAGTCTGTTCTAGGAAACGAAACCACTGAGGCCGAGGGCCTTAACTGTGCATATGTATTTTTGATGGCTTTGCTTATTGGATTTCATTCAGAGTTCTGAGAAAGAAAAGCTTAAATATAGTCGATGACTATATTATGCTGTTAAATTAAAATGAGAAAATGCAAACCTGAAGAAAAAAATTTGTAAAAATGTAACTTTGATTTTAAAATATCAGTGATAGGGATAAGGGACATACTGTTTAATATAAAATGCTATGTCTGTGTTTTAGGGGCTCTTTGTTTTTTGGTTTCTAAAAAATCCTAGAAAACACTGACTTTGTTTCCATTCAGTACATTCAATTTATACTGCATTATGATTGACAGCTGTCACTCACAATTGATCTGAACTGAATTTTGAGTGAAAGCCTTTTTTTTTTTTTGTTAAAAAGTGTTCAGTGGGAAGTTTTGTTTTCAGAAATGTTCTTTTGTGGCCTGATTACAAGGGTAGGTAGTTGTTTGATGAATTAACTATGGACTTATGATAAACAAGTTTGACTTCTAGGCTTTCTTAATGTTGTACTGTAACAATAGAATTCAAAGAGCTCATGAACTTGGTTGGGAAAAAAATTACAGCTTCATTTTCACCAGTTTCTTTGTGAAAATTTTCTCCAATTGTGAATGTAGTTGATAAACCACAGTAGCACGAGCAGAACTTGTGACTTTTCAGATCACACTATAGGTATTGCAGGTAACCTCAAAGTATCATTTATGCTCATCACTACTTGGTAATTATGGCAGTTATTAGACCTGCTTTTCAATAATATTATTTAATGAGCAAATGAAGAAGCTTATTTATTACTTTATGTTTGCTTTTTAAAATATATTTTGATTTTTTCATAGTTGTATTCTAATATAATTGATTTCCATTGTAATACTAAGTATTTTATTTTATACGTTTAAAAAATACATTTATCAGTAGGGGTTCATAGGCTTCAAAAATGGTCCAGAATGATCCATAGCACACAGACAAAAAGAGTTACCTCGTTTAAGATAATGGAACACTACTTCTTTTTCTGAGACTCTAATGGAACTGTTGACTTTGCTAGAGGATTCCAAAAATCTAAAAATCTTTCAAAATATCTTATAAAATTGACCTGTTAAATGACTCATTTTTAATGAGAATTTAAAACAATTGTTTATTTCCAAAAACTTTGAAAGTGTATATATAAAGTTTGGTAATGGCTTGAAATCAAGGACTTTTCAACCAGTTAAATGATGCAATTGTCATGACTCCATATTCAATGCTGAATTTTTGGAACATGTCTTCGTAACACATTCAAGTGATCAACACTGAAAATATTGAAAAAAATTTTTTCGGAGAGTCTTTTGAAAAATTGATCTTTATTTAGAGGTAGTTCAACTATCTTTTGATCACAATATTATTTTCACACAATTTTAATATGGCTTATCTCTAGGATGATCATAAATTTATCCTTCAAACAAAACACTCTGGAGAGTAATAGTGGGCACTAACCAGACAGGACACAACATGCATTAACAAGAACCGTCTGGGGAAACAGGATGTGTGGTCAGCCTCTTATTTGTATCTTCAGCACTTTTAAAAGCTTGTATGCCTAAGTATGAAAGTAATCCTATAAGCAGAACTAACTAAAGCATGTAATTAAAGTCATGTATACTCAGTGCTTGTTTTCTCCTAACTGTAAACATATTTACCATGAAAAGCTGCATGTAGATTATGCAAAGCTTTTTTCTTGGTCTTTTTTCTTTTCATATTTAAAATAAATAATCAATGAATGTGAAGGAAAATTAAATATCTCACTAGCCCGAAGGTCTCAAACTTTCTTTGTTGATTCTACTCATTCTCGAAACATTAGGAGGGAGGCTAAAAGTCCCTTGAGGAAAAATGGCTAAGGTGAATCACTTATCAGTATGTTTTATAGACTTTCATTTTTAAAAAGGTAGCATTGGGTAGATATCAAAAAGAGGATAAAGAAGGAGAAAGTTGTTTGAAACAACAACAAAACAACGAATTCTTCTAACCTGGAAAGAGTTTTTTTCGATGTAATTTAATTAACTTGTTAAGTCTATAATCATTGTAAATGGTAGTGAAGGAATCCTGGCAGTAAAAATACTACAGGGAGATTGTTAGCAGATGCTATGTTGTTGAACTGTTAGATTTCTTGCTTCTATAAAAACACTGAGGCTCCCTGGAAAGTCATATGCACAATCATTATTTTAGATTTTGGGTAAAAGAAGAAAATTGGAAAGAAAAATTAGAATGTCATATGATGTCTCAGTTAATAAGTGTTTTCTTCTTTTTGTAGAAGCATGTACAAAGTTTATTATTAGAGACATAGCACAACAACAAGTGGGAGAGCACGCAGAGGAACAGTTTGCTTAGTTAAGACAGAAGCAAGGCAGAGATGCACACCCGGAGAGCTAGGGTGTAGGCATCCTCCCTAATGAGGAGGAGCCAATAAGTGTTTATTGATCACTGGGTTGGTTCCCAGTAAAGTTCAGACTGTATTTTTTTGTCTGATTCAGAAGATAAGCATGCGCCCGATCTAAAACATAGTCCTAGAGTGGTAACAGGTTGTGAGGGTCCTCAAATGCCAGAGAAAACATGGTCAGAATGATACCACCAGTGGTTGAAAGACTTCTCATGATAAAACTTATGTATTTTATTTTATTATTTTTTTAAATTTATTTTATTGAAGTATAGTTGATTTACAATGTTGTGTTCATTTCTGCTGTACAGCAAAGTGATTCAGTTATACACATACATATATACATACACACATTCTTTTTCATATTCTCTTCCATTATGGTTTATCACAGGATATGGAACATAGTTCCCTGTGCTGTACAGTAGGACCTTATAGTTTATCCATTCTGTACATAATAGTTTGCATCTGCTAATCCCAAACTCCCAATTCATCTGTCCCAAATTTATGTATTTTAGACTATATGAAAATAGCATATAAAATAGATTAATCTCCAGAGGATCTTCCAGTATAGGAATTATGTTCATCTTGTTACTATAAGTCATAATTGACTACTTGAAAATAAGAAAATTTATTCAATCGTTCTTTTGAGAAGTTGATCAGATATTTATGATGTGCTCATCTGGTTATCTTGTAAATAAAATCTAGAGTTGAATTGTGCAGATATTTCTTAAATTATCCTTTAGATGTCTATTTAGGCAAAGAGTAAAATTTTAGTTATACTTCCCCAAAGTACTTTGCCCAATGAAATTTATATCTTAACAGTGCTACTCTAAATTCCTTGAGGACAAGACATTGCCTTTATATCTGTGGAAGCTCACAGATCTAACTCATTGCTCATTAATATTTAGAAAATTAATACAATTAACTGTGAACTTTGTGGTTCTAGAAAACCAATTACATTTGTCTTCCTGTTTTCTAGAGGATAGTATTGCTTTAAAAAATTTTCTGTGTTTTAGATGATAGTGTTGGTGAAGATATGAACAAAGCCATATGGTGGATTAAGTTTTAAAACCAACTGCGTTTATATAGGAGCAGTTAATGTTTAGATAAGGATAATCCATAGAGTCTGCTAGTCTTCTTTCTACAGATTGATAGTTAAAACTCATCTCCTGGAAAGTGATAACTGAGTCTTGAGCTTATCTACCTTCCCACGTATTAGGTAGATTGCATACACTCCAGGTGAGAGTACCTAGCACAGTAAGAAATAAGACAGCAGGTGTCTAAAACTGTTCATTCTGTGAATAAAAAAGCATGTCCCCAGGAGCTGCAGTTGGATTCTGCCATCTGTAAAATCTTCCTTCCCAGGTCAGGTCACCTCCCCATTTAGTGTTCAGCAAACTTGGACACTATGTCTGTTTTCGTCCACTTAGTGTCCACTTTGTCCACTCCTCTTGCTGTTTAGTACACATCACTGCTGTCCACTGGCCTCGACCGCTGTGCGTGGCCGCTGCCTAGAGTCTCGGTGCTGCCTCTCCTCACCACTGGGTTAAAAGTGAATGTGCTCCGTGCACTCCAAGGAACTACACAGATGTAGAGCTTTGTTTTTGAAATCACCCAATATATTTGTCTTATCCTTAACATCAATGCTTAACATCAAAGGCGGTGGTGCTAACGCTTCCCAAGGTTGTACAATTTAAATTTACAGAAAGTCAAAGCAGGAGTGATTTTGAACATTTAATCATTGAAGCACTGGAAGAGTAATACAGTTTCAGCAGGTAAAGCAAAAGATGAAGAAAAAGCAAGCTGGAATTTGGGAATTTAGAGTTTTGTCAACATTCCATGAAGCTTCTCTGTGGAAACGTTTGCTTTCATAGCATAACCTTGAGTTTACTGGATTTACATGGCATTATATTTTAATCTTTGAACTAAAATAACATTGTGTATTTGAATCATGCTTAATCATTTTGAAAATGATGCCATAGAGAATGGGAGAAACTTTATTTTCTGGGGATGATTTTTGATTAGATAAATCAATCCCCATTTATCTTTGTAAAATAGTATCAAATGAACCAAAGAAGTACCAATAATAGAAGTGGGGGAGCTGTTTTGAAAACCCCCTTCATGATCATTTTGGAACAGTGAGTATAGAGTATTTTTAAAGGGTCTAAAGATTTATAGGAAAATAGTATAAATAAGAATCAAAATCACAGCTTTTTAGCATCAGGGAATAAACATGGGTGTTTTGAGCCCCTTAAATGTGAAACATAGTTATTTTGTGGGTTTGTAACGCACACACACCACTCATTAAATTATTTTCTGTTGTCCTCTTACTTCACTGTTAGTCACAACTCTGTACTTTGTGAGGACGGAAATTTGAGTTGCCTGAGATACTAATTTGGTCAATAGGCACAGTAAACACTTTAACACTAAGAGACAACAGAAAACGTTTTGTGAGAGAGGTACACTTCTCTTTGTGTGCTATCCAAGTAGTTTTAGCTTCCTTGTTTATCCCTCCTTTATTTTCCAACCTCCTTTTGTAAGTTTTTGGGAAATTGAACAATGTCTGAGACGTATTTGGGGATTTCCTATTTATATCGCATGGTGTCTGGCGCATCAGAGACGTTCACCAGAATTTGTTGTCTGATTGAAATAACATTATTATGAGAGCCAAGTGGAGAGAGAAGGTCCATTTATGGGTTTACCATTCAAAGAATTTTAAGGTAAAGGGATCCAAAATATTTGCCACTGTCTCTAGATTAGTCCTCATATTACGTATAGAGAGGAAGTATCAGAGGTACCAGAAAATAGAAATCTTTCCTTTTCTTATATCTGTTGCATTGTAATTAAATCATTTCCCCCGTTTTGCTTTACAGCAATGATACTTAGTACACACCCCAAATCCAAAGATTATGGTGGTGAGTAGTGCATGCTGCAAAGTTAAGATGCTTCCAAGAGCACAATAGTTGCTGTAGCTATTTGTATCTACCATTTATTGAGAGCTTACTTTATGTGCCAGGCACTGTTCAGGGCACCATTCATTTATTGTCATTTATTTGAATGAATCTTTTATTTGGATGTCTAGTATTTAATTCAGATATCCATTTTGTTCCTCACCAATTCATCCAGTGGGGGACGTTGAAATATTCTGAGCAAAGATAAGAAATAGAGTAAAAGTATAGTTAACCATATACAACAATAAGATAATAATTTTTCAAATAATCTTCCACTTTGTCACACCCAAGTTCAACATTGAAGACTTGTGACCTTACTGATAAGATGTCACTTTTATATAATCAGTCCAAACTAATACTACTTGGCAAGCATTTCTGAATGAGGTCATTTCTCCTTTAGTTTGCAGCTGAAGTAAGGGAACAGTGATAGAACATATCAACAGGATAATGCAATTCAAAGACAGATGGGTTGTATGGAAGGGTGGATCTTTTCTATATTTGAAATGATAAACTAACACAAATATTAAACTAGAATGGCAGGTTTCTAGTCTCGCTATTATTTATATTGCTCCTCATGTTTGTTATAATATTAGTGATTTTATATATATATAGTAAAAAAAAACTTACAGTAAGACTATGTTTTCTTTCAGCAATTTTAGGTCAATTTCTTCTTATTCCTATGCTAAGAATTAGCCAAACTCAAATATCAAAGGGTCAGATCTCTAAGATTCAGTGATTCACAACTCCTTGACATTCATTTTATAAATTAAATAGTTAAAATATATAATAATAGTTAACTGTAATATTAATTGTATATGTTTCCTGTTAACATCTTGTGCTAAGAATTAACCAAGCCCAGATATTAGAAGGTTGACTTTTCAAGAGTCAATGATTCACAACTCCTTAGTATTTATTTTGTAATTATTGTTTAATATCATGAGGAAAAGTGTTCACGTATTGGAAAGAACTCCCTAAGTTAGAGACCATTTAGATTGTGATTTTAAGTCATGTTTATCCAGAGCCAAGGATGGCACTGTGATGGAACTGGGTTATATTGACAGTACTTCTGCAAATGCAAAACTGTTGTTATTGCTATTAGAATTGCTGTTATGTTTGCAAGGGTATCCAGTGCATCACAATTTTACAATTACTTTGTTTTGGATGTGTGTGTGTATGTGTATGTATATATATTTATATATATGTATGTATATATATACATATATACATATATATATTTATATGTAAGAAGGATTTGTCAGGAAAGCATGGTTTGTTCTTGTCAATACAGTATCCTCTCAGTGGAAACTCTCAATAGGAAATCCTCAGTTCTGGATATTCCATAACATTTTACTAATCAGAAAAGAGGTACTAACATACTATTAAACAGAAAATCTGTTAGTATCTGTACACAAAAAAGCCATACAAATATACTGGGAAATGAAGTCCTATACCATGTGTAACTGTGAAATTAAATATCAATGCTCTATTTCAATGAAGGCTGGTAACTAAAAAAGCTAACCAAAACTAAAAATAAATTTTGATGAAATCTGATAGAGGACATGTGGACAAGACAAATATGTTGACTAAAAACTGTTCCAAAGCAAGTAGCAAATGCCCCACAATTGAATATCATTTGCTCTGCTATTCAGTGTCTTGGTGCTCCATTGCTAGGTGATGGCATAATTTCATCTTGTCATGCCTTACAAGGGTAAGGGCAAATGGCTCACTGGTCAGCTGAATTTTCTGTTCACTTTTTACTCTTTCTAGCTGCATTTTTCTTTACATGATGCAAGTGCTTCTTATCATTGACACAGAAGTTCCATAATCTAAGAAACAAATTTGTCATGGATTTTATTTGCTGCAGAGGAGGTCCACCAGGAGCACCACCAGGACAAACATTCAGTGTTTACCATACGACTGGCATTCTTCTGTGGGCTGTACATGGATGAGCTAATTTAATTCTTACAACAGCCCTGTGAAGTGGATACAGTTATTATCCCCTGTCTTGGTCTGTGTTTCTCCAAAAGCCAACTTGGACACAAGGACTTGGGAGCAGATTGTTATTTGGAAGATGATACTGGAAGCGCGGAGTAGGAGTAAAATGAGGCAATAGTTTGTTAATAAGTTATTTACTGCTGCAGACAACTGGGACTTAGTCCCTGAGGGGTCGTCTGAGAAACTGTATGGAGAACACTTCAGAACTGGCCCCCTGAAGGCTGAGGTGGCTGCAGGATTTAGCTGGTAACTCCCATCCCTCATTTGTTGAGGGTCACTCCTTGGGTTTTAACTCCCCAGAACCTCTAGCCTGCCTTGTATGTAGATACAGTACAGCCTGGTGGCCAGATAATGCCATCAGACAGACAGCAGAAGGCTTTGGCCTTTAAGAAATTATCTGGCGATGACCTCTGAGGTAGACCAAGGTGAGATGGGCAGGGCCCCAGTAGCATCTCTACATCCTCACTTTATGAAGAAAGTAAGTCGTAGAGAGACTATGTAACTTGCCCATGTAGGAATGGGAATGGGAGACCTGTGGTTCACAGATCATGGCAGATCTTCATTCCAGAGCATGCAAATCTTAAATATGCAGAGAGATGGGAATCTCATCTGCTGTGAAGTTATTTTATAACTTCCAAAACTTTGCTACACACTTTTGACAATCATACCTATTTTATTACATATCATAAGTAATAGCTTTTGTAGCACAATTTTTGCGCTCAGTGGGCTGGCTTGACCCTTCATATCTCTTAGTGTCAGCATTCAACCTTTCATCCATACTATGGAGGCATTAGGTGCAGGGTAATTGGGGTAGACATCTTCTTTGAAAGAAA
Organism: Balaenoptera acutorostrata; assembly: GCF_949987535.1. Classification (NCBI taxonomy): domain Eukaryota; kingdom Metazoa; phylum Chordata; class Mammalia; order Artiodactyla; family Balaenopteridae; genus Balaenoptera; species Balaenoptera acutorostrata. The sequence goes on from NC_080070.1 coordinate 67,618,076, forward strand.
ATACATTCTTTTAATGTGACTATAAAAGGTATGCAAATATTTTTCAAGAACCTCAGAGTACATGAAAGCCATTTTGAGTTTGCTCAATTAAATTTTGGTGCTTGGAAGTTTTCTTAATTATGTAGATAAAGAGGAAACTCACAACTCTCTTGCCATAAAACTCCACCTAATCTCATTAAATGTTATACGTGAATCAGGTTTATTTACCTCACTTAATCATCATAATCATTGTGAGTGGTATTACTTATCATACTATTTAAAATATGAGAGTAAGGTCACAGAGTCACTTAGTTGTGGGTCCATCCAGCTCAGGTTGTCTGATTTTAGCAAATGAAGGGATTGTCAAAAAGACAAAGGTGGGGTTGCCTATTGTGAAGCATAGAGATTAGGAACCCCTAAGGCCAATGATGAAAGTGTCCATTCAAGCATTGATCGGGTAGAAATGTCCAAATGGCTTTGAGATCTTACAATAAAAGGGTTTAATAATCCCCAGAAGGAGCAGAGAGCCTAAAATCTTGACCTAAGAGTTGACCCAGGACAGTCTCCAGACTACCAGGCCTGCTAATTTGTCCAGGAGAGAAATTCTTTATGTGAAGGTACGTGAAAATCAGAAAGACTTGGCAGACCTGTCCTGTCCTGATAGTTAAGATGAGTGAGCCAGGCTAACAGAGCTGAAGCCACTAAAGGTTTAAATCATATCACCAAACCAGGCCCCAGGGGCTCTTCAAATACACAGTGCCAGGGCTTCATTCAGAATCTCTTCGGATGGGATTCAAACTTGAGTGTTCTTTATCATAACTCCTAGGTGGCTCTAATATGCAACCAGTGAAAAACAGCTGCTGTAGTTTAAAAAGTTGACATTCTGGCTTACATATTTTAATAACTTGTGAGTTGGATTTCCATGTTAAAGAAACTTGTAAGTTAGCTTTCTGTAATAGTAACCTGTGGATTAGCTTTCCATATTATAATAATTTATGAGTAAACTTTCTCATGAGTTTGACCCTCTAAATCTAATCTCTAATACGTTGATGTTACAGTAATGTTGAGGTTCAGACCTGCATCATGATGAGTTTCCCAAGGCCACAGTATTCTCTGAGTCCTCCTGAGCTACACTGTCAAATACAGCCTCTGTGAGACGTGTGGCTAATTAGGGTTTGATTTAAATTTGCTAAAATTAAATAAAATTTAAAATTTAGTTATTTGGTCGCATAAGTCACATTTCAGGTGCTCAGTAGCTACAGGTAGCTAATTACTACTGTATTGGACACACGGATATGGAATATTGCAGTCACAGAAAACTCTACTGGACAGCCCTGAGCTAGATAATGAAGCGAACCCTCTTTTGCAGACGCTTGGTTCACTTTGTCCTTTTATCCAAATATGTATTTCACATGCTTTCTCTCAGTCTAAAATACCTTACCCACTATTTGATATGTTAAATTACCCTTTATTTGCCATATCAATAAAGAGATAAAGGTATTTTAAAGGCGGGGAAGCACACCACTGAGAGAAAGCAGGAGAGCAAATGTTGGAACCATACCCAGATTAGGTGGAGCTGGCTAAAGGAGTTCGTGACTCTTCTCAGAATTGCCTATCATTTTATATGTGTTTCTTCCCTATTATCAAATAGTAGTCTTACCAAAGGCATAAAATGCGTTGAAGTAAGTAAATACACCATAACTATGAAGCTGTACTTCACTTTAACAATTTCTTTCCATATGCTTGAAATGTACTGATTTTTTTACCAGTTAGGGAAAGGAAATAAGACACAAAAACTACTGAGTAATTAAAATTTTATCTCTTAGAACCTGGAAGCTTACTCTTTTTAGTGAAAAAAGAAGCAGAGCCGTTTACAGTAAAATAATTAAGGTAATAACAGTGCCATGTCTCATTATCTATATAAAGCACTGCAGTAGGAGTTGGAAGCCCTGGGGTTTACATCCTCGCTTCCGTGTGTATAAGATTTGGGCCTAAGGCAAACTCCTAACCTCTTTCAGCCTCATTTTCCTCATCTGTCAAGATGAACTCGGGTTGGGAAGTACATAAGACCCTCTATGTTAAATGTCTGTAGGACTTGACACCGGGGTAGGTCATTTTGATCCCAGGTGACCTGGAGTTTTGAGTTACGTACTGTTCTTCCTCCAGGCCACGTATTATCCCCTCTTTTCTTATTGTTCACTTTAATTACTTACTGTAGAGCGTCCAAGCATCTCGACTTTTCTGTCAGACATCAGAAGGAGGGAAAATGCATCTTGTGTGAGCAAGATTGCAAATGTTGGAATTTTGTATCCAAAATATGTGGAGCTGGCTAAAAGATTCAAAATAAAAACAATTGCAAATGTGAAAATTCAGTAAGGATTATGGAAATACGGCAAAGTTTTTCACTGCTTCATCCTTCTTTCTGAAAAAACAAATTTACACATAGGCCAACTTATGTTTTAAAACAAAGCCACAGTGGGTCGTATAGAAGAAACATACAAGACGCTGAGGACGGTCTTGGGACAGGTCATGAAAACCTAGAAATTCTGAAGCTAGAGGATTGTGAATCTAAAGTTGGATTGTGTATGTGCTTTAATGATTTAATATAAATATCTTCTGAGTTATTTTGAATTGAACTCCTGTTGAAGGCAAAGAGTAAACAGCAGGAAAGAAGGTCTATTTAGGCAGAAAACAAAATTGTATTTCCGCAAATTTCCAACCTCTTTAACGTACTTGGAATAGTGTCTTAAAGTTGTTATGCATTTCCATTATGTTACTGACAAAACAGAGAGGAAAAGATATAGATGCTCCCATTTTTGTATTCACATCCCATCTGTAACAAAATAGCCCGTGCGATATTTGGAGCCACGTAATTTCCTAGCTAAAAACTTAAGAACCCTGGGCCCCTGCTGGCTCCTTCTAGGCCTTTACATTAACAAATGCTTCTCTGATCAAAATGCCTTAGAGCAGTTAGGAATCCAGTAATATTTACTATCCTTTGATGAACCGAGTGGATAAGGCTGAGGCAGAAGCCTAAGGTAGACTGTAAGTTAAAATGAAGTGATATTAACTCTATTTGAAGTAATAAAATACTGCAGTTTACTCTACTGGGAGCAAAACAAATTCAAGAGGTCAGCGTTTTTCCTAATAAAATTTTTACAGTTTTATTTATTAAAGAAAAATACATGTTTCTCGTTGAAATTTTATAAAATATATCTGTAGTAGAGAAAAATATCACCCCAAGTCCCACCTTTGAAAAAAGAGTGACCAAATTTTTTCTAATCTTTGTTTTCACATATGCAGCTCTGTGCTTTTACAAGAAAGAGTTCATACCGTAGATAATGCTTTGAAATCTAGATTTTTATTTGAAATGTTATGAAGATTTTCCTGATAATCAACTAATTTTTGATATTATAATGACTGTATAGTTTTCCATTGTTTGTATGTAGCCTAATTTATTTAATCACTTCCTTCCATGTTGGACATTTAGGTGGTTTGCATTTTTTAATATTATATAATGCTGTGGTGAATTCATTAAATTAATTTTTTGCATACATTTAAATTATTTCTTTAGAATAAACTACTAGAATAGAATAATTGGACTAAATGATAGGCATGCTTTTAAGGTTTCTGTTACCTACTGGTCATCACTTTTAAGAATTTTCCTTCTCACCAGGGTGCCTGGTGGAATACTGAATCTTTCCCAACACTAGATACGGTCAGTTTTCTCCTGACCTTTGACAGTTTTATGGGTAAAGAAGTATTGTTGCTCTGTTATTTTACATTTTTCGGTAGCTCTTTCATGTTTGTTGCACCCTGTTGTATCTTCTCTTTAAGGGCTGCCTGCTCCCACAGCACTCTGATATGATGAGAGAACTTCTCTCTTTTGACCTTTAATGCCCACAGCATAGGCAGAACCAAGAGGAAAGGGGAGTAGACAGAGAGGATCTGGAGAAAGATGAAAGCTACGTGGAGAGGAAGGCAGAGCACCGTAACCATAGTGTATGGGACGCGTGCCACCTGTGGTATTTGCTGGCATTGTTCTGATCCGAATGGGAGAAATAAACGTGGCCCCTGTACAGTCTCTGCTATGAAAAAACTTCTGCTTTATCTCCAGAGACAAGGCCTAAACAGTTAAGTGAAGATCTTTTGAAGTATCTACAAGAGGCAGCACAGCCTGTTAGTTGAGAACACACACTCTGGAGCCAGAGCTCAAATCCCGACTTTGTCACTTACTGGCTGCGTGACCTTGGTCAAGTTACTTAGTCTGTTTCTTAAGGCGTAAAATAGGATAATAACAGTGTCACCTCATAGGCTTGTTATGAAGATGAAATGACTTAATAAATGTAAAGTGCTTAGAATGGTGTCTGGTACATAGTAACGTGAGCATCGGTTACATTAAATTTTTAAAGTACTCAGTGTGGCACATAATGGACTTGAAAAGTGTTAGCTGAATACATGTAACAAAGTAAAAGGCAATAAATATATAAACAGATTCCAGTATCTGTGGTTTAGACAAGTGGGGTACTATGTGTTAAAGGATAGTTTTCAAAGAAGTAAAATCATGAATCTCAGACAAATATAAAATAACCATGTCAAAGATGTTATTTAAGTCATTCACTAATAAAACAACTAAGATATTATAATGAGTTCAAAGAGGATCCAAAGAACAGACAAAGGTATGGGCAATCAGTGTTGAAATGAATTTGCTAGTAAGTGCAAAACTGGCCTCTTCCACACGGCAGAAATTAGTTTCATCTCCACCAGACAAAATTCCTGTGCATCTCTGTGGGCAAAATCATTTGCTGCTATCAGTCTTCTACTGGATTAAAAAATAACTCAAAGAGAAGGAAAGGTGCAGACCTCTGTAACATCGGATCACCAGAAGGGTCCTTTAGACACCATCCATGGAAAGAATCTTTTTGTCCATTTCAAAGACTTGCCTCGTTTCTCTTGATTTAGGAAAGTATGCAACCAATTATTCTAAAAGTTACAGAAATGGCATTAAAGGAACCTATACCAGAATCTCAGTCTCAACACTTAGCAGCTTTGTGAAACAATTGCTTTGCCTCTTTGAGCATCAGTGACCTTTTCTGTAAAATGATGATTGATAACAGTATCTGGTTAATGGGAGCTCTTATAAGATTTAAATTACATGTGTCTAAAGCTCCTGATCCAGTGTGTGACTCATAGTAGACATCCGATGAGTGGTAACTATTACTGTGCTAATTATAATTAACTGAATCAACCAAAGAATAATTGTTCAGTTTTGCTTCTGCCACAGTCAGTCAACCTAGGTAGCAGTTACATAGAATATTAGGTACAGCCCTGGGGAAGGACAGTGCATGGCTCCCAGGGGACATGGGAAACATGAGCTTGATTAGAGAAGGCTACTTGCTAGATGCTGGGAAATAATGCCAAGTAGGTCACATCCAGCCTCTTGAGGAGCCTTGGAATCCAGAGAGAAGAGTTGGGGCTCTGTCAGTAAGCATCCAATTCAGAATCATCTGGAGTGCAGAATCCTGGACTTCACCCCAGATCCACTGACTTAATAGCTGGCAGTTGGGAATCTGTATTTTATCAAGTTACTCAGATGTCGCTTGAGCACATTGAACCTTAAGAATCACTGCTGCAGATAAAAGATATAAATCTTTTTCTGGAGTCATATTCTTGAAGCATTGGAGTAAAGTGAAATACGATGGGCCTTCCAGCCATTGCACAGGATAACTTTCTGGATGAAAAGATGAGGGGGGACTGAAGGCAGGAGGGAATTGACAGGAGTAGGCATACGCCGTGACTTGGGTGATGAAGAACTTCATTAGGGTGGGGATGAATGTAGATAGGAAACAGTGACTCTAAGCATCATCATAAAGAAGGAGAATTTAATGACTAAGAGGCTAGGAGACTCAAAGTAGAGGACAGGAAGTATTCAAAACTGACGACATGATTTTAAGTCCAGGTGAATAGAGGAATAGAGATTCACTGACACAAACAGAGAATTGAGAATGGTCAGTTTTGTGGAAAGATAAGGTAAGTTTGGAGCATGTTGGAGGATGGTGGTACTTTTAAGTAGAAATTTATAGAAAATAATTGAAGGAAAGGGGGGGCTCCAAGCTGGAGTGGCAGGTCTTGGCTAGAACAATAGATGAAACTTTCATGGAACATCCTGAGATAAGGCTTCTCTCTTCGCCTTCCTCTTTAGATTGTCAAAGTATATGTTATTTCATACACAAAGGGTTACATGAGCTAAATGCTCATCACTTGAGAAACCTAAAATGGGTGTTTTAAATTTAGGCATTATCCTACCTAAAAAAAAAGCTGTATTTACAGTTTATTTCAAAGATCAAAATGTATGGCATAGTTGATAAGGTGAACGTATTAAACTATTTTCCTCTTTCTAGGAAGGATGTAAAGTTTTTAAGCGTTGTGCAGGGTGGTTGGAAACTCTTTTGTATATCCCAGTGAGGTGTTTGGTAAATGCTTAGTTGTTGAACTGAATTTTAAAATGGTACCTGGCAATATACAGCCTCCCTGTACCTCTGGAGTTAAGCCTGTTTCTGGTAAATTCCCTGGGTTCAATTTCCAACTATGCTACAGCCCTTTGAGAGGCTAATTAAGATCCCTAGCTAATATGGGAATTGTTGTCTGAAAATTAAAAGTTCGAGTATGCCCCAAATCTCAGACTTACTTAGTCCACTGGGAGACTTCCCAGGATTAAATATGTCCTTAACCCAAACTGTTGATTCCAAACGACTGTCTTGGTTGAAGTACAATTTCTAAAGGGTATATGAGACCTTTCACTGCTCTTATAAGTTACACATATTTCTACCAAGGTAAAACTGTTTTTTAAAAAAAGCACTTTTGGTTGTATTTTAATTTTTGTCTTGATTCTACTTTTAGTAAAAAAAGAAAAACTATATTATAATCATTTAGTGTGGTCAGTAATTAAAGGGTTTCATTGATCACTCTATAAACAAAAAGATGGGCATATTCTGAGAGGAAATAAGTCTTTAATGCATTTCTAAACTCGAGGCTGTGGCGTGCTCATGCAAGGACTAAAATTTATATACATTTTTATTGTTGTCTGGTATTCAGCAGTATATATTTTCACACAATATATTGTAAGGAATACTGACTATAAAACGCATTATGCAAGGAATCTCATTGTATATTAAATATTTATTGAATCTAAGTGAATAGCTTCTTTGTATTTTCTAAACTTGAATTTATATCTATGTATTGTTATAAAAATCACATTGTTTTCAATAAATTTATATTTGATTCCCATCCTTAACATCCTATGATATTTATGTCAATTAATTAAATGAATTAATTAAGGTGCTTTATAGACTTATTTTTTGTGATTTTGGTGTACAGAAATTCAAAGCAGATTCAAATGTATTTTCTACCAAATGCTTTACTTGAACTTTTGGATTGCATCAGATATGCAAAGAATAAATAAATGCATTCATTCATTCGACATTCATTTGTTCTGTGCCAAAAATACAGCAGGAAACAAAGCATGATGTGGTTAACTTACACTTTATCTAGTCTAAATCAATAATGATAATAGTACCCTACCCTCAGATAGTAATTTTGACCAAGTCTTCGTGATAATAAATTAATAAAACCTATAGATTGCTTCTAGAGGCAGAGGTCATGGAAGAAATTCTGTTGTAGAACTGAACGTAGAACTCAAATTTTAATTAATTCCTACTAGTTTTCAGTAATATGGAGACCTACACTTTCAAGTTTGGGATTTCACTTTCTCCTTCACATCACCAGCAAACTCAGTGTTTACTAAATGCCATTGATTGATTTGACCCATGGTAAAAGGACCATTTAATATGACTGGTGAGACATGTCTGAGCCTGGTCATTTTGATTGCCAATATTTTATAATCTATGACTTTAGAAATGTAAGCTGTTTTACTTTTTTTTTTTTTTTTAAAAACTTTGCACCATTAATGAGAGGTCTTTATCTTTCATTTGTGCACTTTTTTTTCCAGGTTTTAGGGGAAAAGCCGGAGCTTAGGGATGGAGAAGAGGATGACGACATTATAGCAGACATAACTAACAGGAAAATGGCTAAACTCTACATGGTGGGTTCACTGTGAGGGAGTTCTGTTGTGTTTACTGGGCTGGAAGCTGCTGGGGGGTGGGGGCTGTACTAGGAGGGACTCTTTGCTACAGATGGCAAGTGTCCTCATTGCCCTCAAAGAGAAATGTGTGGGCAGAATCCGTTCTTTGCTCTAGCATAGTTATTTAAATTCCTCTTTCTATTACTTTTAAAATTTTTATTAAAAACAGCAAATAATGATTTGCTGTGATTTAAATAAAATTATATATTGTTGCTGTATTCGTTTGCAACAATATGTTTTGACACATTACATTCAATAAAATGTTTCCTTCATGAAGTAAAAAAACCTTGTAAGCTTTTTCTTATAAAATCTTAATAAGCTATAAAATCATCCCCTTATTTAAAATATCCTGTTTAGCCAACATGGAGACTTTCTTTGTTATGAGCGCAAGGCTATCAAATCAAACAGCTGGAAGGAAACAGGGTAAAAACTGTCCTGGGCATTGGCAGACTTAGTTCCATGTCAGCTCTGTGGGAAGGACTGCCTGGGTGACCTTGGGCAAGACATGGCCATTCTGGGTCTTAGTTTTCTTATCTGAAAAAAAAGAGAGAGAAATTAAATTAGAAGATTACTCAAGTTCCTTCCAACTCCACAATTTTGATTTTATTGCTGGTGAGGGTAACAAAATCCACAAGATGTACCAGTTGAGGAGATGGTTCAGATGGGATCCTTCAAGCATTCCCTCCCCTTGTAACTTTCTAAGCATGTGATTTGGAGCAGACCTTAATCTCCCTGCAGAACTGAATAGTTTTCTCATCTCTTAGGAGAAGGAATTATATTTGCTGCTCATTAAAGGGATCTTCTGGCTCAGACACGCTGTGATTTTAAATGAAGATCAAGTTACTAACTTGTATAGAAGAACTTCCTTTTTGTAGAACGGAAGGGGAAGTAGATTCTTTTCCTCCTAGATGGCAAAGGAAAATGTGGTTACCACTCCTAAATACTGATAATTTTAATATAAGCCACACAGAAATTGTTATTCTAAAGACTTTGTGGCTGCTTATTTTTTTTATTACTGTTTCTAAAACCCAATTGCAACAGTTTAACAAATATCTTTTATGTCACATCATCAAACAAAACTGTTCTCCCTCTTGGATAGCATTATGGGACAAGGGAAATATTCTAAAATGTGAACATGTTAATCCTGAAGCAATGCTCCCTCTAGTGGATCTGTAATGTATTGCATACATCCAATTCTAAAATATGAACATGTTAATCCTGAAGCAATGCTCCCTCTAGTGGATCTGTAATGTATTGCATACATCCAACTCTAAAGTCCTTTTGAAAATACTTTAATTTGGGATTGCTGAACAGAGCTGGGAAGCAGAGTCACCAAGGGTGATTTCTAAAAATACAGAGTTCAAGCCCTACCACAGTGCTGCAAAACCCCACCACTGATCTAGGTAGGGCCCTCAAATCAGCATATTTAACAAGTGCCCGGGTGGATTACCTTGCAGCCTACCAGGCCTTTGAAAAACAGTGAATTCTAACGTAGCAAATTTTGTAAGATCACCTGCAACTTAAAAAAAAAAAAAAATTCTGTAGTCATTTACAAACTTCAAGAGTCTAGGTAAGTTTACTTGTGACACAATTTTATTTGTGACAGATATTTATTTTGATAATTTACACAAAGTATTTAAATGAGGTAAATTACAGGCCCCATATTGAAAAAAATCTGTAAGCATACACTGTAATGTATCAATGCCTTCCTTAGCACAGTGTCTGGCATATGATAGTACTCAGTAAATGTTGAATGAATGAATGTTTAAGCTTCAGCTTTTTGTGTGTGTGCAATGAGTGTAAGGTTATTACCTATTTAAAAGATTGTTGTATTAATAAAAATTAAATAATCTTGCTAAAGCTCATTGTGTGGTGCCTAGTATATATGAAATCACAGCAAACCTTATACATTATTATTATCATTATTATTTTCTGTGTTGAAACTTAACTTTTTATTAGTAATACTTTTACCCCAGAGGATTTTTAAAAAGCCTTTCTAAGGGTATAACTGGGCTCATGGGGTTTTTTGTTTGTTTGTTTTCTTTGAAATAGCTTTGTTGAGATATAATTTACAGATTATAAAGTTTATCCATTTAAAGTGTACAATTCAGTGGTTTTTATTACATGTACAGAGTCGTGCAACCATCACCATGATCAAAGAGTTTAGAACATATTGATCATCCCCAAGCAAGCTCATGGTTTTCATGTTAGGTTTCAGATGCCAGTGGATCCATGAAAGTGAGCGTGGTGGCAGAAGAAAACCCCTTCTCCATGGCGATGCTGCTTTCTGAAGAATGCTTCATTTTGGACCACGGTGCTGCAAAACAGATTTTTGTATGGAAAGGTAAAAAATGGCATTGGTATTGTTGATGTACTTCAGATTTATACATATTTCTTCGGAAAGGTAAATAAAACATCTTTTCTGACTTAACAGAAACCTTACCTTTCTGCGTGATCTGTAAAATGCAGACATCAAAACCATATTTTCTTCCTACCAGCATTATTTACCAGGGATGATGGGGTGAAAGAAAGCCTTTGGGCACTATAAAAAGAATCTTTTTTTATACAGAGTGTTCATTACAATATTGTTAAATATATTTAGTATACTAGGAAAATTCTGCTATTCTTTCAGGGTTATAGTTAAATTCAATTATAATTATGTTTATTTTTTGGTGCACAAGTATTTCTTAATCATATAATACCTTGCTTCTCTGAAATTCTGTCTCTTTCATATATCTTGCATGTTAGGTAGAGATGCTAATCCCCAGGAGAGAAAGGCTGCCATGAAGACAGCTGAAGAATTCCTAGAACAAATGCATTATTCTACTAATACTCAGGTACGTGTGGAAATGAACTGGCTAGAAAAAATGTTTTTAAACCTGGGAGCTCATGACATCGCCACAAAACTCATGAAAGAATTTGGTTCAAAATAACGTAGGCACGGAAGTCATTCTCACATGTGTGCCATGCTGTATCATGTGTCCCTAGAACTACATCTGTGTGGAGGATGGGATTTTGCAGAAATTGGAGATCAGACCTTCCACGGGACTTTGTGATCCACTTCCCCCACAGCCTTTAAGTCAAGATGATCAACCACAGTTGAATTAACTGAGAGCATTTATCAGTTATTCCTTAGAGCAATTTGTATAGACATGGACTAATGCCCAGAGAATATTTGCCTTCATGGACATCAACATAGACACTGGATAGTTGCTCTTCTTTTCTGAATCGCTCAGCCTCATCTTTTCTCTTCATTTTTATGTCCTGGCACAAGTAACACAATGAGATCATTTCTTTCAGGTCATAGACATCTTATAAACCTAGTGTAGGAAAACAGTCAAACTTATTTGACTGTAATGGTAACATACGAAATAACTTTATTCTTCTCTCAAACATCCAGATTCAGTGGCAATTACTTTAGCCGTAAGAAAAAAACAAAAGCCAGGTTGCATTGTTTTAGCTTCGTATTTGATAACCTTCCCTTTTGCATTCAATTAAGGATCCCAGCTTCTAAGTTTACATCTGTCATCACAAAAAAGAGGATCATCTTTGTATTTCCTCAGGTTTTTTCTCCACTACTAGATTAATGTTTTTCCTTGGTCTCTTATTTTTCTGTTTATGATTATTATTATTTTTTAAATTTCAGATTCAAGTTCTTCCAGAAGGAGGTGAAACACCAATCTTCAAACAGTTCTTTAAGGACTGGAGAGATAAAGATCAGAGTGATGGCTTTGGGAAAGTATATGTCACAGAGAAAGTGGCTCAAATAAAGCAAATTCCATTTGATGCCTCAAAATTACACAGTTCTCCACAAATGGCAGCCCAGCATAATATGGTGGATGATGGTTCCGGCAAAGTGGAGGTATTTACATGTTTTTGTTCATTTGTTTGTCCTTGTCAAGCCCATTTATGCCAAGATATGTGGAAATATAACTTCAGGAAACTACAAGCTTTGTAAATTGTGAATTTTTATTATTAATAAAAATGGTTCAAGACTGTATATTAAACCAGGGAGTTTAAAGCTGGAAGAGCTGTTGTCTGGCCTTCAGGCCTAGTTTACGGTGTGTGTGCTGAGATTCTGAGAAGTTAGGCGGTTTGTGCAAGATCACCTAATTATCACCTTAGAGGCCTCCGTGCAACCCAGCCGTCTCCATCTTGTTTCCTGGTCCAGAAATGCTCCTGCCCTTGGAACTGGGATTGTCCAGTGAGGGCGCATTGCTCCAAAAGCACCCACTACATAAGTCTGTCCTTGCCTTGCACCGTAGAGGCATTCACAAAGGCAAATTGGGCATGTGTCATGTGCCAAAATCACAGATATTTTTAGAGCATTCAAATTGAGTTTGTTGGTTATTGCTATTTTTGGACAGAAATTGTTAAAACCCTCCTAAGAATTCTCCCTAACTAAAATCTCTTGACATTTAATCTGCTGTTGGGTCATCTAACTTAAGGGAAACTGGATAATGTCACTTCCATTCTAGAATAATGTTGGTGGCTCTCCACAGTCTTCCTGGGAACGTCCATCCTCAGGTGGGCCTCCCAGACCTCCATGATTGACTCTTGCTGTCTGCACCTCAGCCTTCCACAGCCTTGAGCACTCTTCCCCTCTGCCATCTGGCTAACATTCCCATTCCTCCTTTGTAACTCCGTTAAGTCACAAGCTGCACCTCTTCCGAGAAGCCTTCCCTCCACACTGAAATGACCTTTCTCTGTGCTCAAGCCATAAGTAATATTCTTCATAGAATTTATCATATAAGTACTACAGAATTGTTCATTTACTTACAGGTTTCTCCTCCCAGACCTCTTGTCAGTTCCTTGAGGGAGGGAATTGAATAATTTATCTCTCTATTCCCAGGGCTTATCACAATGCTTGGACCAAAGTATACAGTAAAAAGATTTAAGAGTTTTTTCTCTTTTCAAAGACATGAAGTGTGAATCTAAGCTGTGCAGGGGTTGTGGGAACTGCAAAGGGAGAAGTGCCCCCCCCCACCCCCGACCATGATCGCTGTCAGAGGGGTATTAGCTTCTGGGGCTGGGTCTGTCTCCTGCTCAGACATCCTTTTCTGGAGGTCAACACAGCCAGCAGACCCCGTGGCACACGTGGCTCCCAGCACCAAGTGTGTCCCAGCTGCAGTCTCCACGTTAGGGCACAGCATCTCTGAGATGCCCTCCCATGCCACCCCAGGGATATTAACATCCAGGGCTTTCTCTAGGTTTTTGGGTTTAGCCAGGCCATGCTGCCATTGTTGCTCTGGGATGGCGTGGGAAGGCTGCTCTCTGAAAACTCTGCACTGCTCTTCTGCACTTGCTCATCTCCTTATTTCAAAGCAAAGGGACCATCCTGAGCCTCCCCAGGACCCAGGCGGGACGGTGCTCGCGCACAGTGCCTGCAGTCTCTCACTCAAGTGTTAACTTTCCCGTTTCGTTTACAACTCTCATCTCTCCAACTTTTAATCCTTAATTAAAAGTGTCTTTAATCTGTGACGAGGATAAGGAAATAGAAAATAACTAGTTCTGCCCGCTTTTTTTTTTTTAATTATTTATTTATTTATTTATGGCTGTGTTGGGTCTTCGTTTCTGTGCGAGGGCTTTCTCTAGTTGTAGCAAGTGGGGGCCACTCTTCATCACGGTGCGCGGGCTTCTCACTATCGCGGCCTCTCTTGTTGCGGAGCACAGGCTCCAGACGCGCAGGCTCAGCAGTTGTGGCTCACGGGCCCAGTCGCTCCGCGGCATGTGGGATCTTCCCAGACCAGGGCTCGAACCCGTGTCCCCTGCATTGGCAGGCAGATTCTCAACCACTGTGCCACCAGGGAAGCCCTGCCCGCTTTTATCTTAATCAGTCTCATGCCTAGATGGTGGCTTTTGAAAATAGAAGTCATGCAACTGGTGTTTTTATTACTTGGTCACAATCTGCCACTCTTACCTGGGGAAACAATAGTCTCATGGCTTAAAACACAGGGAAAAAGAAATTTAAAAAAAATTACTTCCCAACTGATGAAAAATTGTATGTAAGTTAAGAGATGTATTTCTGAGCGGAATATTTCCGTTTGTTATTCCACTAGAGTGTCATGTTATTTTCCCTAATCGATCAAACAATATGTACTTATTAATCAACAGGCTCAGAACTGAGCTAAGTACTATGAAGGGTACCAAAGAACTATAAGCGCTTAAAAAGTCAATAACCAAATTGCCAAATTGATAAAAATTTCTTCCTGTTGCTTAATTTGTAAACTAGTGAGAAAAATAATTTAAAAGTTGCTTAATGACAGATCTAAACCAAACTGTTTTTTAAACCTCTGAGAAGTGTCATTAGATCAAGAAAATTTTGATTTGGGTACACATATTTCATTACTTTTAGATTTGGCGTGTAGAAAACAATGGTAGGATCGGAATTGACCGAAACTCGTATGGTGAATTCTATGGTGGTGACTGCTACATTATACTCTACACTTATCCCAGAGGACAGATTATCTACACCTGGTAAGTCTCCCTCTTTCATAAGATCTCAAGTTCCGTAGAGGCCACATTTTGCTCCAAAGTCAAATTTCATTAAATTCCATGCAGTAGGGGGTAGAATTATCCTATAAATACGTCCGTGAGGTTTGTATAGCATGCAAGTAGTATTCTTTCGATATGATTTTGACTGTATTCTGCAGCTGCTGTCCACAAGCAGGAGGGGTTAGATAAGTGTCATCCTTTCTAATCTAGGAGAAAGGTTCTGATAGCCCAAGGGTAGTGTTCCTTTAGTGGATATGCAGTTGAATAACTCATCTCCTATGCAAGCTAACACTCCAACTGGCATCCGGTACCATGTCTTCTTATTGTTAAAATTCACAGAGCCCATCTTGATTGGAGCTGCAGCATTTCAATGATGCAAATCCTCTAAGGCATGTATATAATTTATGATTCTATTTCATACTCCAGAGACCTCAAATTGATGCATCCTTATTCTTTGTCCTCATGAAATTCATAGCAGTAATGAAGAAAAATGCCATTGCATCCATATCTCGTATGGTTTTCACATAATGACTTGAGTTAATTGAAGGTTAAGTTTACTTAGAGAGAGTCAGTGCCCATGGGGAGTGTCCAACCAAGTAAGTGAAGTACACATAGCATGCTGGACTATTCCAAAGGGACAGGGATTCTGCAACAAATCATGCAATGTGGGATTCTCAAACTTTTTTTTAAGTGAAATCAGGAAAAGTAGAATATTTCTGAGAAGACTGAGAAAAAGAAAAGAATTTTCAAAAAAGATCTTAAAGGGGCTTCCCTGGTGGCGCAGTGGTTGAGAATCTGCCTGCCAATGCAGAGGACACGGGTTCGAGCCCTGGTCTGGGAAGATCCCACGTGCCACGGAGCAGCTGGGCCCGTGAGCCACAACTACTGAGCCTGCGCGTCTGGAGCCTGTGCTCTGCAACAAGAGAGGCCGCGATAGTGAGAGGCCCGCGCACCGCGATGAAGAGCGGCCCCCGCTCGCCACAACTGGAGAAAGCCCTCGCACACAAACGAAGACCCAACACAGCCATAAATAAATAAATAAACAAATACTTAAAAAAAAAAAATCTTAAAGCTGAGGGGTGTAGGCCAAAGGCGCAAGGGTGAAGCAGGATCCTGCCTTTGCCTACATGGTGATGGCAATCTTCAGGGAACATATTGAATGTATGCAGACTCAGGTGTCTGCTGATATCGTGACATTTCTCTCTGGTGAGCGTCCCACCAGATGACAGAGACATCTGTCCACACCGTGTGACCACTTAACACTTATACTGGCCAGTGCCTTGAGCTTAACCAAGTAAAGGAGATGAGATGATTATCCCTATCCCATAGTTCTTGGTACCCAAAGGGTGGTCTGTGAACCAAAAGCATGGGCATCACTAGGGAGTTGATTAGAAAAATGTCAGGCCCCATCTTTGACCCACTAAAGCAGAACCTGCATTTTAACAAGATCTCAGGATGATTCATATGCACTTTAATGATTGATAGGCACTGCCTTAGGCAGTGGTTCCCAACACTAGCTGCACATACTAACCTGGACAGTTTTTCACAAATCCAAACGCCTGGCCTCCACTTTATACCAAATAAAGGTGGTGGTAGGACTCCTGAGATTCTAATGTACACCGTGGCATTAATGAGAACCTCTGTGTCCAGGGACATTTCTGACTCCACAGTCACATCATATCCTGTCAAAGATGAATGTATTTAGCTATTTAGCTCTATGTTTAAGATGCCATCTTCTTAGTAACCATTTTTTTGAGCAGCATGTTTGTGCCAGCAAAGTTCTAGATGTTTCCATATATTATCTTTCTTCCTCACAACCAGATTATTTTCAAGTGAAAGGTAAAGATAAAAAAGGAAGGAGGACTTAGGCAGTATTAAGTAATTTAACCCAAGGTCACAACTTTTGTAACTGGTGAAGCAACATTTCACACCTTGATCTGCAGCTCTCTTTAAGGCCTGTGTGCAGCTATACCTTGGTAGAAGCTGCGTCCTTATTTTGCAATTTCCTTTTCTAAAATTTTAATTCAGAAGAGTGTGTGCAAAGTGTGGCATTTGTAGGGATAAATTTATTGTTCCGAGTCAGCTTTTCTTTTACATTCTGTTTCTTGGTCTTCTTTTTGGTATGTAAAAAATATAATTAATTGTAGCACTCAGATCAAAGAAGAAAGACTAAATAAGTAATTCAAGAGAATGTTTTGAGGAATTAGCAGTTTGTAATCCATATCAATAACTATGTGGATATAACTTAAACAGATTAAATCAGGTCGTAAATTTTAAACGCAGTAGCTATTCCTTCAATCCTACGAAAGTATTCATAGAGCGCTTTCTATGTGCCAAGCACTGAGCTAGATACTAAAGATACAGTGGTGAAAAAAAAAAAAAAAACCTTGCCCAAGAATTTATACTTTAAAGAGAGAAAGA
Organism: Balaenoptera acutorostrata; assembly: GCF_949987535.1. Lineage (NCBI taxonomy): Eukaryota > Metazoa > Chordata > Mammalia > Artiodactyla > Balaenopteridae > Balaenoptera > Balaenoptera acutorostrata. The sequence goes on from NC_080070.1 coordinate 67,635,111, forward strand.
TGATTATCAGGCATTTCAATGAAATATGAAGGGCTTAAGATAAAACCAAGCTGAGTGATCTTTGGGGAATTAGGGACAGACACTCAAGCTCACTCCTAGGCTATTGGTGAAGGGCTCTTAGAAGTGACATCTAAGTGGGAGCAAAAATGGGAGCGATGGAAGCAAGCAAATAGGGAAGTTGTTCCAAGCAATGCCGGGAAGATCGTGCTCTCCTCGGTTCGTAATGATGTATGGCTAGAGCAAAGTTAAGGAGCAAAAGATAAAACCAGAGAAATTAGAAGGAGCCAAATGGTGAATGACCTTGTAACTATCCTGGGGAAGATGCACTTTATTTTCAGGGCATTGGGAGCCAGTCAAAGAGTTTGCACAGGGGAGTGACATGATTGGTTTCCATCTTAGAGAAATTATTCTGGTTAACACCTAAAGAATGGACTGGTGGGAGATTGTTGGCAGAGAGGCCATTTGGAATTTGTTGCAATAATCCAACTGAATGATAATATGGCCAGAGATCAGTGTAAGGGAGGGAAAGGATGAGCAAGTGTGCAAAGTATTAAGGAGTTGACATCTGAATGACTGGTTACGGGGAACGGAGAAGATGACTGAGTCAAGGGTGGCCCCAGATTTCTGGTCTGTGCACAGGTGTGTAGTGTTTTATTCGCTGAGATAAGGAACTCAGGAGGAGGACAAGTTTGGTCCTCACTGTAAAGAAATCAAAGAGAAAAAGAAGATGAAAATATGTCACATTTTTAATAGTCATGACCTTTGGGGTAAGACTGGGGCTGGGGGAGGTGGTCATTTAGTTTTCTTCTTTCATTTTGATGTGTTCAAGGTTTCTGTGATGAGAATGTATGACTTTTTGAGATATCAAGAATATAAGTTAGATGCTTGTGTCCTCTTGTGAGTTTTTGTCATTTAATATCATGGATGTTAAATATGTCAGTTTGTTAATATTGTATGGTTTGCAGAACTTCGAAAACTTCCATAAAGGTAGCAAAGAGGCATTTAGAAAATGCCTCTTGAAGACTAGCTTTCAAATTAAACAGGTTTCCAGTTTATGTGATAATTTCAATGCAGGGATGTAAATAGGTTAAATCCAAGAAGCAGAGTAGAAGGTGACAAACTAGAATTAAATCACTTTGTCTCTTTGTTTCTGAAACCACTTATATTCTAAAATGATAGGAGAAAAATAATTTCAGCAGTGATCTTTTCTCTGAAATGTCAAGTAGTTGAAATTGAACAAACTTTGAACAGTGGCGATGATGAGTCTCTTGAAGCAGTAAATTCCATTTTCATGCAGCATTTATTTTTAATGAGTAACAAGCACCACAGATTTATAAAGAAGGAATCATATCAAAGTAAATTGCTTTTTTTCCCCCTAGGCACAGGATTTCAAAATTAGAGGCAAAGAGCAACTTTATTATATCTTGATTACAGTGGAGTCCTTGACCTCCTGGGTCATAGCTCAATAAAGCAAATTGGTTTGAATCTGTGTGGATGGAAGCATGAGTCACTTTGACAGGAAGAGGAAGAAGGGCTCGAGATGAACAGTGAAATATTTATTAAGAGTGTCAGACGGCAAAAGTTTGGTGAGGGTTTTCAGTTTTGCTGGTTGAAATACTCCAGGAAAAAAAATAGTAAAATGGTGACAAAAGTTTGGTGATGTAGTCTATTAGTTAGTTGACTTTTTTTCCTGCAGAAAAAAAAGGAAATGAAGAAACATCCAAGAAGTTGCAGATGTGAGGAAGGAAGGACAGGCGATAACAGACCCAGCTCTTTCCTCAGCTCTGTGTTACTCCCCAGCCGGTGCTCCCAGTGGCTCCCGGAAGTGTTTGCTAGCATGATAAGCTCATGGAAAATTTAGGCTATTAGCATTAAAAGACTGTATCTTTATGTGTGCCTTTGTTATGAAAAGCATTTTTTATTTTTTTAAACGTATGCCTGACATGAGCATATCCTTCCTTTTTTTTTTGCACCCCACTGTAGAACATTTTTATATCAATCACTTGACTCTGTTGGTGCAATGAAATATTCTGAGATAAATGAGACGTGCTCCCTGAATTCTGTGTTTTGGGGTGTGCGTCTGTGTGTGTTGCCCAGGTTGGGAGGCTATTGTTAATCTGTTCTGGGTATGGAACAGGTAGCACACTCTCAGACCTTCAGAAGAAAGGATATAATTAATTTTCAAAATCCAGTTCCAGGATTAGTGTTCTTTCCGCTAACCCCTAGTCACACAAAGATAGGAGGATTGGCTCCAAACAATGCTCAGTGCTTTCACTGGCTTTTCCCTCCCACAAAGTCATCAAACAAGCAGATCTCCCAGAGGTTGCTATATAAGTTAAGCCAGTGATTGGAGTTATAGCCGCAAGCTACCCTAGAAAGAGAAGTTGCAGATGAACTGGATGAATTGATTCATTGACTCTTTTTTTTTTGGCTGTGTTGGGTCTTCGTTGCAGCACGTAGGCTTCTCTCTAGTTGCGGTGTGCAGGATTTCTCTCTCTAGTTGTGGTGCACTGGCTCCAGGGCGCATGAGCTCTGTAGTTTGTGGCATGCGGGCTCTCTCGTTGAGGCGTGAGCTCAGTAGTTGTAGCACACTGGCTTAGTTGCCCCGTGGCATGTGGGATCCCAGTTCCCCAGCCAGGGATCACACCTGTGTCCCCTGCATTGGAAGGTGGATTCTTTACCACTGGACCACCAGGGAAGACCCGATTCATCGATCCTTGTCTGGGTCACTGGTAGTTTAGCTTCTTGTACAGTTTTATTAAAAATTCCTTTAAAGAATTGCTAGAATGACAAAATGGGGCTTCACCATTGCCTACTTCTGATGATTATTTTCTTGATTTTTCTGGGTCCACACATTTGTTACTAAGATCACCAAATATTCATGGAAAGATAAAGTACTTCTAACATCCAGTCTAATAGATTTGGCTCGTATTCTACTCAAATGGATTATTTTCACTGTGAAGGTGGTTTCCCAAAATAGGCACCTCCAACTTGAAATCAGAGAGAATTGACTACTTAGCAAAGTAATTATGGAACTAAAAATGGACCTATGAAATGGAGATTAAAGATACCTATCATATGTAGTTCTAAACAATACATGGGATAGTTCATGGCTCAATTTTAGTTAAGTACTTTAAAAAAACAATAGCTTCTATGGCTTTATCATGTCAAAACATCTGGTTTCTTCTTGATCTTTCATAATAACTTAAGTTTCTGCTTGAAATGCCTACATTAGAAGATCTTAAAACTTAAATACAAGCTAATTTATTTTACTTTGGTTCCTCCAGGCAGGGAGCAAATGCCACGAGGGATGAGCTGACGACCTCCGCCTTCCTGACCGTTCAGTTGGATAGATCCCTTGGAGGACAGGCTGTGCAGGTTGGGATATTTTTACCCCAAAACTTATACAAGTTAAAGTTTTCTTAGCCCAGTGTCTAGTTAAAACCCTTTTCCCAAGCTGGGATGGGAATTTGACACTTTCTAAATATTATCTTGTTTTCATTTTAGAATTTAAATATTCCTATTCTCATGCCATACTCGTTCTCTCAGATTCTGGAAAAGAGGGAGCAAACAAAATTTAAAAAACAGAAACAAAAATAAACTATTCACAGATTTAAGAGCCCCAAAGAATCATTCCTTTAAAATCATATCAGATCAATGATAGCCACTGGTTATTAAAACTGTTCTACATGAGTTATCACTTCCAGGTGATCACTTTCCAGTTTTCAAATCTTTATAAATGTGTAATGGCTTCTTCAAAGGTAGAAAGTAATTAGAAAAGGAAGTCCGATACTTTAGTACATAAAAACTGAGATGTGGAGAGTGAATTCAGTCTTCCAGCTGGTTTTCTTTCCATCTTGGATTTTAGTTCCTAAATAAAGCAAGTTAGACCTAAATTTAAAGGTGCATATTAACTTTTAAAAAATAAACTAACTTTGTTAATTGTTAATTAACAAATTAACAAGATGATTGAATTCTGTAAATGCAGTAACTCCCCATGAAGTTCCCCATGAACTATTACATTCATTTCTTTTTTTTGAATTTTATTTTATTTATTTTTTATACAGCAGGTTCTTATTAGTTATCTGTTTTATATATATTTGTGTATACATGTCAATCCCAATCTCCCAGTTCATCCCACCACCACCACCACCCCCGCTTTCCCCGCTTGGTGTCCATACGTTTGTTCTCTACATCTGTGTCTCTATTTCTGCCCTACAAACCAGTTTGTCTGCACCATTTTTCTATATTCCACATACATGTGTTAATATACGATATTTGTTTATCTCTTTCTGACTTACTTCACTCTGTATGACAGTCTCTAGGTCCATCCATGTCTCTACAAATGACCCAATTTGATTCCTTTTTATGGTTGAGTAATATTCCATTGTATATATGTACCATATCTTCTTTATCCATTCATCTCTCGATGGGCATTTAGGTTGCTTCCATGACCTGGCTATTGTAAATAGTGCTGCAGTGAACAGTGGGGTGCATGTGTCTTTTTGAATTACGGTTTTTTCTGGGTATATGCCCAGTAGTGGGATTGCTGGGTCATATGGTAATTCTATTTTTAGTTTGTTTTTTTTTTTAAACATCTTTATTGAAGTATAATTGCTTTACAATGGTGTGTTAGTTTCTGCTTTATAACAAAGTGAATCAGTTATACATATACATATGTTCCCATATCTCTTCCCTCTTGCGTCTCCCTCCCTCCCACACTCCCCATCCCACCCCTCTAGGTGGTCACAAAGCACCGAGCTGATCTCCCTGTGCTATGCGGCTGCTTCCCACTAGCTATCTATTTTACATTTGGTAGTGTATATATGTCCATGACACTCTCTCACCCTGTCACATCTCACCCCTCCCTCTCCCCATATCCTCAAGTCCATTCTCTAGTAGGTCTGTGTCTTTATTCTCGTCTTGCCACTAGGTTCTTCATGGCCATTTTTTTTCCCTTAGATTCCATATATATGTGTTAGCATACTGTATTTGTTTTTCTCTTTCTGACTTACTTCACTCTGTATGACACACTCTAACTCCATCCACCTCATTACAAATACCTCCATTTCATTTCTTTTTATGGCTGAGTAATATTCCATTGTATATATGTGACACATCTTCTTTATCCATTCATCTGTCGATGGACATTTAGGTCGCTTCCATGTCCTGGCTATTGTACATAGAGCTGCAATGAACATTTTGGTACATGACTCTTTTTGAACTATGGTTTTCTCAGGGTATATGCCCAGTAGTGGGATTGCTGGGTCGTATGGTAGTTCTATTTTTAGTTTTTTAAGGAACCTCCATACTGTTCTCCATAGTGGCTGTTTCAATTTACATTCCCACCAACAGTGCAAGAGGGTTCCCTTTTCTCCATACCCGCTCCAGCATTTGTTGTTTGTAGATTTTCTGATGATGGCCATTCTAACCAGCGTGAGGTGATACCTCATTGTAGTTTTGATTTGCATTTCTCTAATGATTAGTGATGTTGAGCATCTTTTCATGTGCCTCTTGGCCATCTGTACGTCTTCTTTGGAGAAATGTCTATTTAGGTCCTCTGCCTATTTTTGGATTGGGTTGTTTGTTTTTTTTAATATTGAACTGCATGAGCTGTTTATATACTTTAGAGATTAATCCTTTGTCCATTGATTCGTTTGCAAATATTTTCTCCCATTCTGAGGGTTGTCTTTTTGTCTTGTTTATAGTTTCCTTTGCTGTGCAAAAGCTTTTAGGTTTCATTAGGTCCCATTTGTTTATTTTTGTTTTTATTTCCATTACTCTAGGAGGTGGGTCAAAAAAGATCTTGCTGTGATTTATGTCAAAGAGTGTTCTGCCTATGTTTTCCTCTAAGAGTTTTATAGTTTCTGGTCTGACATTTAGGTCTTTAACCCATTTTGAGTTTATTTTTGTGTATGGTGTTAGGGAGTGTTCTAATTTCATTCTTTAACATGTAGCTGTGCAGTTTTCCCAGCACCACTTATTGAAGAGACTGTCTTTTCTCCATTGTATATCCTTGCCTCCATTGTCTTAGATTAGTTGACTATAGGTGTGTGGGTTTATCTCTGGTCTTTCTATCCTGTTCCATTGATCTATATTTCTGTTTTTGTGCCAGAACCATATTGTCTTGATTACTGTCGCTTTGTAGTATAGTCTGAAGTCAGGGAGTCTGATTCCTCCAGTTCCGTTTTTTTCCCTCAAGGTTGCTTTGGCTATTCGGGGTCTTTTGTGTTTCCATACAAATTTTAAGACTTTTTGTTCTAGTTCTGTAGAAAATGCCATTGGTAATTTGTAGGGACTGCATTGAATCTGTAGATTGCTTTGGGTAGTATAGTCATTTTCACGATATTGATTCTACCAATCCAAGAACATGGTATATCTCTCCATCTGTATCATCTTTGATTTCTTCATCAGTGTCTTATAGTTTTCTGCATACAGGTCTTTTGTCTCCCTAGGTAGGTTTATTCCTAGGTATTTTATTCTTTTTGTTGCAGTGGTAAATGGGAGTGTTTCCTTAATTTCTCTTTCAAATTTTTCATCATTAGTGTATAGGAATGCAAGAGATTCCTGTGCATTAATTTTGTATCCTGCAACTTTACCAAATTCATTGATTAGCTCTAGTAGTTTTTGGGTGGCATCTTTAGGATTCTCTATGTATAGTATCATGTCATCTGCTAACCGTGACAGTTTTACTTCTTCTTTTCCAATTTGTATTCCTTTTATTTCTTTTTCTTCTCTGATTGCCGTGGATAGGACTTCCAAAACTATGTTGAATAATAGTGGTGAGAGTGGACATCCTTGTCTTGTTCCTGATCTTAGAAGAAATGGTTTCAGTTTTTCACCATTGAGAATGATGTTTGCTGTGGGTTTATCGTATATGGCCTTTATTATGTTGAGGTAGGTTCCCTCTCTGCCCACTTTCTGGAGAGTTTTTATCATAAATGGGTGTTCAATTTTGTCAAAAGCTTTTTCTGCATCTATTGAGGTGATAATATGGTTTTTATTCTTCAATTTGTTAATGTGGTGTTTCACATTGATTGATTTGCATATATTGAAGAATCCTTGCATCCTTGGGATAAATCCCACTTGATCATGGTCGTATGATCCTTTTAATGTGTTATTAGATTCTGTTTGCTAGTATTTTGTTGAGGATTTTTGCATCTATATTCATCAGTGATATTGGTCTATAATTTTCTTTTTTTGTAGTATCTTTGTCTGATTTTAGCATCAGGGTGATGGTGGCCTCGTAGAATGAGTTTGGGAGTGTTCCTTTGTGTGCAGTTTTTTGGAAGAGTTTGAGAAGGATGGGTGTAAGCTCTTCTCTAAATGTTTGATAGAATTCGCCTGTGAAGCCATCTGGTCCTCGACTTTTGTTTGTTGGAAGATTTTTAATCGCAGTTTCAATTTCATTACTTGTGATAGATCTGTTCATATTTTCTGTTTCTTCCTGGTTCAGTCTTGGAAGGCTATACCTTTCTAAGAATTTGTCCGTTTCTTCCAGGTTGTCCATTTTATTGGCATAGAGTTTATATTCATTTCTTGAATGAAATATTTATAAGAACTGACATCATCTATGTCATTTAGTTGATCTTTCAAGTAGTGCTTACCAAATCATGCAAAAACTTTGAAGGTAAGGCCCTGTGCCTTATAAATGCTATATTTCAGAGTTAAATATTTGATATACCCAATGAATGAATTTCCAGTGTCAGCCAATTGAATCCTAAATTGACAATGAAATGGTAATGTTTAGTTTTACCACGAGATGGCGGTGGTTTACAACAATGCATAAATAAAGTCCTGAATTGCTGTTTTAAACATTCCTTCGTAGACTGTATTAACAGTACTGAAAAATTTTCAATTTACCTTTCTATCTCTTATTTTCATTTCACAGTGGAGAATGGGTCTTAATCAGTAGCCCTCTTTCTTTCATGTTGGCACTTGCGGTTTTCTCAGTGTTATGGGAAATGCCAAGCCAACGGCAGTTTTAGGAGCTCTTAGCTAACCTCACCCCAAGCTTTGGGGTGTGACTCAAAAGACGTTTTAATTTGTTACTCGCTTATTTGAATGTCTACTAGTTGAAAGATATTTGTGGAGTTAGTTACTTTCAGTGCTCCCTAGGCTTCCCTGTGATGGTATGTGCATCAGCATTCCCATTCACTTGGCTTCTAGAAAAAGACAGACCAGGGTAGGAGAGATATTTCAGTTTTAGCATAGGGCAAATAATTGAAAAAAACAGGAGAGTGCCACAAATTTTGAACTCTTTATGTAAATACATGCATCAATAGATTATGCAAGAGATATCGGATCTGATCCAGTATCTGTTGTTAAACTAGTAGGTGAAATTAAATAACTTGCCATTTATTTCCTTCCATTTCCTTATCCTGAAAAGTCCTTATATTGTATTTTAAAAAGAGCTTATATTAAGCAAATCTACTATTACCATTTCCATAGGTAAGCTAAAAAGTAGAAAGTCTATTCTGTTTATTTCTGCCAGTTTTTGATGTTTGGATTGAAATCTTTATTCATCCCCAGATTACGATGATTTTTTTCATCTCACAGTGGTAGGGATGTAAAAAGAATGAGTACACTTTTCGTGTTGTCTTATTTTTGGAAGAATCTGAATGAATGCACATCTCCTAACCTACTGAACAAGATCCAAAACACGTGAGAGAGAGGTATACCCCTAAACATCTGGAAAGCTTGGTGCCCTTGTAAAAAAAAGAGTAATTTTCATAAAAGACAGCATACATCAGCACTTCGTTGTTTTTCCCCTTTTGGAGTTGTAGATGAACAGACTTGAAACTTTGTGCTTTCTGGAAGCAGAAAGTGGTGCAGTGTGGTGGTGTGTCCCCCGAGAAGGTGCTGTGTCTGGAGTAACGAATGGTTCCTAAGTCAGTGAGGAAGCTCTGCGTGATTATCATTAACCTACATTTTCTGTTGATTCATCGTTCCTCCTGCTCTTGACTTTTTATATATTTTTAATTTTGTTTTCAAAGAGAAAAATAAGGATGCCTTTGGAAATACGGTCTTCTTTCATTGCACTCTTTATTAATTTCTTTTATCCCCACCGCCCCCAGATCCGAGTCTCCCAAGGCAAAGAACCTGCTCACCTGCTGAGTTTGTTCAAAGACAAACCGCTCATTATTTACAAGAACGGAACATCAAAGAAAGGAGGTCAGGTGCCGGCCCCCCCTACACGCCTCTTTCAAGTCCGAAGAAATCTGGCATCGATCACCAGAATTGTGGAGGTAACATCATGCATTCAATAAAACCTGCCCTGCTCATGGGCTTCCCAGTGGACCTGAGCCGTCAACAAATGCTAGTCTTTAAAAAAATTGGCAAGTAAACCCCCTTCATTTCTATAATTAATCCAGCGTTCACCATAAAAGTATTAAAAGCCGGAGAATCAAGTAAAAAGTTAACTTCAGATACCAGGCCTCTCATATTTTTCAACCAGCTTATAACAAAACAAATGAATTTTAAGAGTAACGTAACAAATCAAGCTGTCAAAGGCGTGAGGCAGCTTAAGCTCTGTCTTGAAAGGCCTGGGGGAAGATGGATTGAGGGTGATGGTCAGGTGACCACACTAGGGAAATTCAAGAGGGAGGGCCCTTATTTGTACAAGTGTAAGGACCGTGGAAAGCAAGCTTCACCACACTGGGCCGGGACCATAACTCAGCTGTTAAGGCCACACAAGCTGTCTCTGACAGCAGCTGTGAAAGAAGTCAAACCCCAGATCACAGTGTCAGACCACAAGACCACCAGGTATGGGCAAGGCCACTGGGCCCAAGTTTTTAAATGGCTGAGTGCTTTGACCTCAGGGAGGATTCATCACCCTTCGTAACCCGGTCACCTTAGTCACCGTTGAAACCCAAGTCTCCCAAGTCACCCCTAACTGCCCTGCACTCTCTGTATATCCCCAAACCTGGACCATTTGCCAGGTTGTTCAGCTGAGCCCTTAAAACCAGGTGGGTCACAGCATCCCTCCCCGCCTCAACCTCTTCTCTAAGCCACCCCGCCTTCTTGCTCCGTGGCTGTGTTCTGAGGACACAGATTGCCATACAGCCTTCTCAAGTGGAAGTTGTGTTTTCCCTCAGTGTCCGCTGACCAGGGACCGGTGGTGGGGTCCCCTCTTTGCTCGACCCTTGCCCTTTTGACTTCTTCTTATCCGCCTCCCTCCCCCATCCCCCTGTGCTGTCTGAGCTCCCGATCCTTCCCCTCTTATTGTTTGGTGGCTTCAGTCATTGTCTCACTGTCTCCATCAGTCTGGCTCCTCTCATCCAACAGTTGTGTCTTGACTCCACTTCATCTCACACTTGTGGTCCTGTACTGGACTCCACTCCACCATCCCCTCCTGCCCCTCCAGCCGGATGGGCTTTATCTAGTTTGCCAAAGCCCTGCCTTTTGCCGTCAAAAGCCTCTTGTCTGACCCCGCTTTTCTCAGCCTCCTGCTAGCATTTGCCAGAGCCACCCTTTTCTGTCTTCTCAAAACGCTATCTTTTTACGAGGCTTCTGGAACCCCTCACTTAGCAGGATTTCTTCCACACTTGAGGGCCACTCTTCTGAAGAGTATTTGCACTCCCATCTAGCTCTGCTGGGTTCTCCTCCTCTGCTCGTCCTCTAAGCTCTGGAACCCTCCGAGGCTCAGTCTTGGCCCTCTTCCGAGTGATCTCATTTAGTCATATAATTTAAACACTGTTAGGTATTGATCTCATCCAGAACCTTCTGTGCATGGATTCTCATGTGTTCAATTATGACTACTTTTTTTAATCTATCAAACTGACGGTGAAGCCTTCACCTACAGGCCCTCTCAGTTGATTTCAGATGCAAGAGTCAAGGAGAATCGTTATGGTCCTGGTCTCTTCCCAGTGGGTACTTCTTTTTTTTTTTTTTTTTTTTTTAAAGGATTTTCTTATTTATTTATTTATTTATTTATTTATTTTTGGCTGTGTTGGGTCTTCGGTTCGTGCGAGGGCTTTCTCCAGTTGCGGCAAGCGGGGGCCACTCTTCATCGCGGTGCGGGGACCGCCCTTCATCGCGGTGCGCGGGCCTTTCTCTATCGCGGCCCCTCCCGTCGCGGGGCACAGGCTCCAGACGCGCAGGCTCAGCAATTGTGGCTCACGGGCCCAGCTGCTCCGTGGCATGTGGGATCTTCCCAGACCAGGGCTCGAACCCGTGTCCCCTGCATTAGCAGGCAGATTCTCAACCACTGCGCCACCAGGGAAGCCCCCCAGTGGGTACTTCTTTAGGAGGCATCCTGAGCTGCTTGCAATGCAGATTCTTTATTTTCTTGCAGCCTCCCAAACCAGCCTTTGCATTCCTAGCCTCTCTGAAATGCACTAGTCGAAACATTGTTTATAAGGCTTTCTGTTTTCATCTCCTGGGAGGCTAAAGCTTTCTTATGTTCTATTTTGGAACTTCCGCCAGGATCCCACACCAGTCTGGGCATGGGCCTCTTGTCACCTGTCTCTTTCCTCTGTACCAGTAAGGAGACATTTGGATTAGAAATTGGAAGCCATAGTTCCTATAAATCTCCATCATCACATCTGATAGATTCCTTTGAGCTTGGTCCATGGAGCCTCCTTCCTACTGAAAGAGGATGATGACCACTTCTCTGAGTGTTACCAGCACCTGGGACACATCTTTAAAACCTCCAGCAGCTGTTCATTGCTCCTCTAGTGCTCTCTCTGGGGACAGGGTCCTGACGAACCTGGTGAAACCCAACTCTCCACATGGTTGATGCCTTCCTCTGGCAGCTCGACACAGTTGGCCAAACGGCATCATTTGGACAGCCAATCACCAGCTCCTTCTTTTTTTAAAAAAAAATTTTTTTTTGATATCTTACCCATTTTTTCTCCTTCCTGTTGTTTTTTTTTTAAAATTAATTAATGTATTTATTTTGGCTGTGTTGGGTCTTCGTTTCTGCGCGAGGACTTTCTTTAGTTGCGGCGAGCGGGGGCCACTCTTCATCGCGGTGTGCGGGCCTCTCACTATCGCGGCCTCTCTTGTTGCGGAGCACAGGCTCCAGACGCGCAGGCTCAGTAGTTGTGGCTCACGGGCCCAGCTGCTCCGCGGCACGTGGGATCTTCCCAGACCAGGGCCCGAACCCGTGTCCCCTGCATTGGCAGGCAGACTCTCAACCACTGCGCCACCAGGGAAGCCCCACCAGCTCCTTCTTGAGGCACTCTCTTCACTTGACCTCAGGACACCACACTCTTGATTTCTTCCTCTCTCATGGCTGCTCTATCACAGTCTTGTTTCCTGGTTCTTCTCCATCTCCCTGTTAGCACACCTCACATGGAGTCCCATAGTCCCACAGAGAGTCATATACATACTGTCACAGTCATACAATCCTATAGTCAGACAGAGGGTCTCACAGAGGCCAGTGCAGAGACACAAAATGACAAGGTCATAGACTCAGTCAAAGGCACAAGCCCATCCTAGGACCTCAGACTCACTCCCAAGCCTGAGACTCCACACATGCCTCGTCCCTGCCCCGAGGCTCCCCTGTCAGCCTCACCCTCAGGCTGGAGTCTGGTCTCAGCCAGGTACCTCTCACTCACGCTGCAGCCACACTGACTGGAGCTGTGCTCGTCTGGCTCATCCCAGACGGTGTCCACAGCTTCTCAGCTGAAAGGAAGCGGGTATGTCAGTGCTGTGTTTTTAACCCCCTATAAACAGTCTCTTATAATTTGAGCTATAATTTATCTGAGCCTGGAGAACCTTTTAGTGAATCTATGTTATTATCTCTTTGCCCGTATTAGACCCCAGTCCCTGTTTTATGATTTTTCTGTGTCCCTTTGATTATTTGACAAACCTCTTTGGTGGGGGGAGAGAAAAACTGAACACTGTGCTTTACGTTTATCATTTGTGAATATTACAGTCTCTTTCCAAACATCAATTGTAGCCCATCCTCCTTCTTGCGGTCTCTTTGAATATTATCCTTGTTATGTATCACTTAAGTTTGCCTTATTTTATTCTCAGAGCCTTGTGCTACTGTCTTTGGGCGGGTGAGCGTTAAAGTGACACAGCGCAATGTGCTCCTAATGTTTCTAACCCCCTAGAGGTGTCCTGGTGCCCCCTGAATTAATATCCTGGGTCAGGACAGAAGTCTGTAGGTGGTTTGGCACTGTCACAGCTTCTTGGACATGTTTATTGAGGGAGCAGCAGTGAATTTACATCATTGTGTTATTTTTCTTCATACTCTAGGTAGATGTTGATGCAAAGTCATTGAATTCCAATGATGCTTTTGTCCTAAAACTACGACAAAATAATGGCTACATCTGGAGAGGAAAAGGGGCCAGCCAGGAGGAGGAGAAGGGAGCAGAGTATGTGGCAAGTGTCCTCAAATGTAAAACCACGAGGATTCAGGAAGGCGAGGAACCAGGTGTGTATAAGTGAGGCCAAGGACACTAGCCAGAACGTATATTTGGCATACTTGCTAATCATGTAATTTATTTATTTTTGTCATAAATAGGAACTTTGTAATGGCTGTAGGACATTAAGAACCCATTCACTAGTTGCAAAAGTGGGTGATGGTACCTACTATATTTAAGTAACTTCTGCTCTATTTAAGTAACTTCTTAACAGTGAAGTTGAGGTGAGATACGATTATTTGTTAAGGTAAAGCAGTACCGACCATATGCTTCTGAAAATGCACTGGCTAACTTGTTGTGTTTTCCACAGAGGAGTTTTGGAATTCCCTTGGAGGGAAAAAAGACTACCAGACCTCTCCCCTGCTAGAAACCCAGGCTGAAGACCATCCACCTCGGCTTTACGCCTGCTCCAACAAAACTGGAAGATTCTTTGTAAGTGTCCCCTGAAACCCTGGGGTAGAACCAGCAGCCGTGGGAGAGAGAAGCATTCTGGTGTTGCTCTAGCGCGTTCCTGCCCTGATTCTCAGTTCTACTTTACCTGCAAACCACAGGTGACAATCTTTGCTCCACACAGGGTTGGTTTAAGAGCCAGTGACGTAATGGATGTGAAAGCATCGGAATACTGTAATGTACTATATTAATCAAGCTGCTCTTAAATATATCAGCTGCTTTGCACCTGTGTCAGCATGTGGTCATTTCGGTACGAATATGCGTGTGGTTGGATTTGCTAATTTAATGATTTGATGCTTTCTGTACGCAGCAATAGTGGTTTCTCTCATTAAACTATGTAAATTTTACATTGCAGTTTCCCACGGGAATAAAAAGTTTCACCATGTTGATGGAATAAAAAATATGATCCTTGGGCAAAATCACAGAAAGCTACATACACACCTGCAAATTAACTGAAATCAGCAGGAATTTTTTTAAATTAATTAATTAATTAATTTATTTATTTATTTTTCGCTGTGTTGGGTCTTCGTTTCTGTGCGAGGGCTTTCTCTAGTTGTGGCAAGCGGGGGCCAGTCTTCATCGCGGTGCGCGGGCCTCTCACCGTCGCGGCCTCTCTTGTTGCGGAGCACAAGCTCCAGACGCGTAGGCTCAGTAGTTGTGGCTCACGGGCATGTGGGATCTTCCCAGACCAGGGCTCGAACCCGTGTCCCCTGCATTGGCAGGCAGATTCTCAACCACTGCGCCACCAGGGAAGCCCCAGCAGGAATATTTTATGTCATAGTCATAGTCCCATTCACAAGCTTTGAATTCTAGGCAATTCAAAGTAAAAGTATTTGTGTACAAGAGTGATTGTCTATGGGTCTCTAAAATATCCTGGGCTGTGGCCCCTCATCTCAGTTTAATCACAAAAATTCTGCTTTCTCTGTTTGACTTACTAAGTTTTTGTGTAAATCTTTCATTTAAAGAACAAATTCCTTGCCTATAAAATCTGAACTAAAGATTTGGTCAGCAAGTCTTGGTAAATACAAGCTTTACTTTTCAACACACACATGAAAATTTAGTAAGTATTTTCCCAGGTACATGGCATGCTTGAAATAAAATGCTTTGAAGAAGAAACTGCTCATGTGTGAACCACACTTGAAGCTTACATGTGATTTGACCTAAAAATTAAAGATTTAAATGATGGATTATGATAAATATTATGTGGCTGGGCACCACAGTTGTTCACCTACTTTGCAGGGAATCCATATATTTTATAAACTTGCTGTCAGAAAAATCTGTTGTTTTACTCTTTTGACTGTTGATTTTATTGCATCCAAACAATGGCTTTTTCAGCATATGCTCCTATAATTTCTTATTAGCATTATCTACTAATAATGCTGTAAATAACATGTTTGTTTCCAATGGAGATATGTTACAAAAATAATACCTAGGCTTTGTTCTTAGGTTAAAAAAATCTATTAGTTTTTGGTTTTTGTCATTCACATATTTAAGAGAAATATACTTTTCCTTTACACCTACTCATTTTCTTGTTTGATATTTGGAACGCTAATCCCTTCACATTTTAAGGAAAAGGAGTGTTACTAACAAGTGTTTGATCTCATCACCAGAAAGCAGGCTTTAGACATGTAGAGTCATACAATACAGCAGAGCCTATTGGTTAAAAGCACAGCTTTGGGCTTCCCCGGTGGCGCAGTGGTTGAGAATCTGCCTGCCAATGCAGGGGACACGGGTTTGAGCCCTGGTCTGGGAGGATCCCACATGCCGCGGAGCGGCTGGGCCCGTGAGCCACAGCTGCTGGGCCTACACGTCTGGAGCTTGTGCTCCGCAACAGGAGAGGCCGCGATGGTGAGAGGCCTGCGCACCGTGATGAAAAGTGGCCCCCGCTTGCCACAACTGGAGAAAGCCCTCGCACAGAAACGAAGACCCAACACAGCCAAAAATAAATAAATAAATACATAAATTAAAAAAAAAAAAAAAAAAGCACAGCTTTTAGAACCATTCTGCCTGTTTGATATCACTTACTTGGCAATATTATTTACTGGCTGTGTGACCCTAGGCTGGTTACTTACCCTCTCTGTGCTATAATTTTCTCATCTGAAAAATGGGGATAATCCTAGTACCTACTTCATGGGGTTGTTGTGAATATTAAATTAGTTGTTGCATATATACAACAGTGCCAGGCATGGAGTAAGTGATATTTAAGGTTTTTGCTTTTTTTAAGCATTATGTAATTGGTAATTATTCTGTAAAAAGAAAATATAAACAAATTTGCCCTCTGTAAATGGTTAGTGTTTGTTTGTTTTTTGTGTAACAATCTCAAAATGTCATCAGATTACAACAAACAGGTATTGTCATGCTCAGGGGGCTTCAGGTTGGGGTCATGCCTGTTCTTCCCAGGACAGAGCCCAGGAGCACAGGAGGGCCCCTGAGTCGCATTTGCTAGTATGACAAGGGCAAGGCCACAGTCAACTTCACCTGCAGAGTCACACAGTAGAGGGAAGGAGCAAACCATAATCCAATTTACCATACCTTCCTAAGGATCAGGGGGGGTTCATCCAGAATTCTTTTAAAAATTTGAACTTTGGATTAATGCATGCCTGCTGGTAATGGGTGCATTAAACTAACCCTCCCCATTACCCTTTAACGTTAACTATGGAGAACACAATTTAACCCATTTAAAATAAAAATAATGAAGCTTTGCGTATGGAATATTGTTATAATATCATCTTATGGAAAATGATTGATTCATAAAAATGACCAGACTTACTGATTTTATTAAAATAATCTTGACCTACAAAATGAAAGACGATTTAATACCCAGATCATAAACTTAAATGTCTTTAGGAACTAGGAAGGCAACAGAAATCTAGAAATCTGTGAAGCAACTTGTCATAAGGAAGTAGAATTAGAGACAACTGTGGCCAGATTGACTGTACATGGTATCTCTAAGGCCATATGCAATGTTTATGTTAAGCACTGTCCTCCCCAAATAAGATACCCTGAGTTTGTGATACCTGATTAAACAGATAAACAATTATTTAAATCTTTAACTGCCCAAAAGGAAGAAAAAAATGGCTACCAAACTTTTTTTTTTGCTATGCTCCAAATAATACAAGGCGTTTGTATCCCGTATATTAGAAAAATCACTGCTTGACTGTTTGGTCATCAAGCTTTTTTATACATTTCAGGTTGAAGAGGTTCCAGGAGAGTTCACCCAGGATGATTTAGCAGAAGATGATGTCATGTTACTAGATGCTTGGGAACAGGTAAAGCTGTATTTTGTTCACAGCAAGAGAGGGTACTTATAGTTGGGACCTGACACAACCTGCTTTGAGAAATAGCAAGTCTACTAATAAACGGACCCGTGGATTTAGGCTGTATTTAAAAGAAACTCTCCAGAGTTTGGCAAAAAATAAAACCAGTGTGGCAAGTTGGTTTCTTAATATGGAAATAATTCCACGGCTACCATCTTTGGCTGTATAGTTTTGGCCCAAAATCCCCTACTTTTCATTTATTTGTAAAATTCACTCGTTCCTAATTTATTCATACATTCATTCATCCACTCATTTAGGTAATAAATGCATTAGTTGGTTGCAATGCATGGGGGGGCACGATGCCTCAGGAAGACCAAAATATTCAGAATTTCTCTTGAAATTTGACAAAAAGTCCTAGGAGACCCCTTCCCTGGGGAAGGAATAGACACAGAATAGTTTTGAATCTACACAGTAAAATATATTACTGTTATGTATATATCTTTTTTTTTTTTTTTTTTTTTAAAGGATTTTCTTATTTATTTATTTATTTATTTATTTATTTATTTATTTATTTTTGGCTGTGTTGGGTCTTCGGTTCGTGCGAGGGCTTTCTCCAGTTGCGGCAAGCGGGGGCCACTCTTCATCGCGGTGCGGGGACCGCTCTTCATCGCGGTGCGCGGGCCTTTCTCTATCGCGGCCCCTCCCGTCGCGGGGCACAGGCTCCAGACGCGCAGGCTCAGCAATTGTGGCTCACGGGCCCAGCTGCTCCGTGGCATGTGGGATCTTCCCAGACCAGGGCTCGAACCCGTGTCCCCTGCATTAGCAGGCAGATTCTCAACCACTGCGCCACCAGGGAAGCCCTATATCTTTATTTGATAGAAAATTAATGGCGATTTTATATGTCACATCTGTTAGTTGTTTTCTCCTGTGAAAGGGAAAAATAAATATGTTAGGAGCTAAATCATATAGAACAATTATAAAACACTTATCTGAATTAGGCCTAGTCTTGGAGCCAACCACAGAGACTTGTTACTTTTAGGCTTGTTCTTACTTGCTAAGTCATTCAGTTATATTACAACTTAGCTTCTTGGTTTAGAATTACCATATTTGAGTTTGGGATCTAGTCACAGATTCTCCCTAAGTGAATGGATCACTTATTTCTAGATGTGAAATTTAAAACCTTATGTCAATAAAACACCTTGGTGTATTTAAGAATTATAAGAATGTTTCCTTATTCAGAAGAATTTAATCTTTTCCATTTGTAGTCAGCTCTGTTGCTTCCATAATCATGGATACTTCAGAATATTTCCTGTACTACATTTCATTTGTTTTTCAATTATACTTTTTATTTACATGGCCAGGCTGTCATGGTTTGTTCTGTGCCTGCAAGCAAATATTCTAGCACTTTCAGTATGCATTAGAATGTAATCAAAACTAATTTGACCAAAATTTCTCTGCCAACAAGTGATTTTAAAGTGATTTAAATATAAGGGAATTCAGGAGAATTTTTCATCATTGAAGCAGAAGACTTACACATTTGACAAGAAGGATACATACAGAACATATATCTGTTTTTAAGAATCAGTATTTAAATATTAAACATTATAGCACTTTTACCAAAGTGTGACAGGATACAATACCATAGGACAAGAACCCTAGGGCTAAGTTAGGTGATCCTAAAGGGAGTCTGTGGTGCCCACAAACAAGCTACATATTGTTTCCCCAGGGTAATAGTATGGGTATACTGACTGCCTAACACACCCCACGGTTGAGTGCAAAAAACCAGCCAATGTGTGGTTTTAAGGAAAGCTCACTTAATAACTAGAAAATACTATATAAACATAAAAATACCAGAATGTGAAATCTGGAGTCAAACTGGCTGGATATAAATTTAGACGTCTCTTAGTAAGTGTATACATTAGGAAAATCATTGAACCTCTCTGAACCTCCATCTCCACACCCCTGACTTTGGGGTTGCTGTGAAGATTAAGTGGGATTGTATGAGAAGCACTTTGCATAAGGCTTGCACCACATCTACACTCCCAAAACAATGTGTATTATTATTGCTTCATTTTTCAGATTTTTATTTGGATTGGAAAAGACGCCAATGAAGTTGAGAGATCAGAATCTCTGAAGTCTGGTAAGCTAGATCCCGTGGGCAATTATGACAGTAATTCTGAACAGGTGTTACCAAGTTCCTGACTTCTCTTTTTACCACGTCCTCCAAAACCACATATCAAAACCAAGAAGAATCTTAGCTTTCATCTTCAGAACTAAAGAGTAATGGAATTTTTTTTAAACTGAAGAATTTCAGAAAAGGAACAAGAAAAATATTTTGTTATCTAATTTAGGATGTAATTATATCAATTTAATCTGAAAATTTTTAATTCACTTAAACACTTTTTTTTATTATGGAAATAGTAAAACCTCCATAACTGTGGTAACTTAGATTTTTTTTTTAACATCTTTATTTGAGTACAATTGCTTTACAATGGTGTGTTAGTTTCTGCTTTATGACAAAGTGAATTAGTTATACATATACATATGTTCCCATATCTCTTCCCTCTTGCATCTCCCTCCCTCCCACCCTCCCTATCCCACCCCTCTAGGTGTTCACAAAGCACCAAGCTGATCTCCCTGTGCTATGCGGCTGCTTCCCACTAACTATCTATTTTACGTTTGATAGTGTATATATGTCCATGCCACTCTCTCACTTTGTCCCAGCTTACCCTTCCCCCTCCCCATGTCCTTAAGTCCATTCTCTAGTAGGTCTGTGTCTTTATTCCTGTCTTGCCCCTAGGTTCTTCATGACCTTTTTTTTTTTCTTTCTTAGATTCCATATATATATGTTAGCTTATGGTATATGTTTTTCTCTTTCTGACTTACTTCACTCTGTATGACAGAGTCTAGGTCCATCCACCTCACTGCAAATAACTCAATTTCGTTTATTTTTATGGCTGAGTAATACTCCATTGTATATATGTGCCACATCTTCTTTGTCCATTCATCTATCGACGGACACTTAGGTTGCTTCCATGTCCTGGCTATTGTAAATAGAGCTGCAATGTACATTTTGGTACATGACTCTTTTTGAATTATGGCTTTCTCAGGGTATATGCCCAGTAGTGGGATTGCTGGGTCGTATGGTAGTTCTATTTTTAGTTTTTTAAGGAACCTCCATACTGTTCTCCATAGCGGCTGTATCAATTTACATTCCCACCAACAGTGCAAGAGGGTTCCCTTTTCTCCACACCCTCTCCAGCATTTATTGTTTGTAGATCTTTTGAGGATGGCCATTCTGACAGGTGTGAGATGATATCGCATTGTAGTTTTGATTTGCATTTCTCTAATGATTAATGATGTTGAGCATTCTTTCATGTGTTTGTTGGCCATCTGTATGTTTTCTTTGGAGAAATGTCTATTTAGATCTTCTGCCCATTTTTGGATTGGGTTGTTTGTTTTTTTGATATTGAGCTGCATGAGCTGCTTGTAAATTTTGGAGATTAACCCTTTGTCAGTTGTTTCATTTGCAAATATTTTCTCCCATCGTGAGGGTTGTCTTTTCGCCTTGTTTATGGTTTCCTTTGCTGTGCAAAAGCTTTTAAGCTTCATTAGGTCCCATTTGTTTATTTTTGTTTTTATTTCCATTTCTCTAGGAGGTGGGTCAAAAAGGATCTTGCTGTCATTTATGTCATAGAGTGTTCTGCCTATGTTTTCCTCTAGGAGTTTCATAGTGCCTGCCCTTACATTTAGGTCTCTAATCCATTTTGAGTTTATTTTTGTGTATGGTGTTAGGGAGTGTTCTAATTTCATTATTTTATATGTAGCTGTCCAGTTTTCCCAGCACCACTTATTGAACAGGCTGTCTTTTCTCCACTGTATATTCTTGCCTCCTTTATCAAAGATAAGGTGACTATATGTGCATGGGTTTATCTCTGGGCTTTCTATCCTGTTCCGTTGATCTATATTTCTGTTTTTGTGCCAGTATCATACTGTCTTGATTACTGTAGCTTTGCAGTATAGTCTGAAGTCAGGGAGCCTGATTCCTCCAGCTCCGTTTTTCTTTCTCAAGATTGCTTTGGCTATTCGGGGTCTTTTGTGTTTCCATACAAATTGTGAAATTTTTTGTTCTAGTTCTGTGAAAAATGCCAGTGGTAGTTTGATAGGGATTGCATTGAATCTGTAGATTGCTTTGGGTAGTAGAGTCATTTTCACAATGTTGATTCTTACAATTCAAGAACATGGTATATCTCTCCATCTATTTGTATCATCTTTAATTTCTTTCATCAGTGTCTTATAATTTTCTGCATACAGGTCTTTTGTCTCCTTAGGTAGGTTTATTCCTAGATATTTTATTCTTTTTGTTGCAGTGGTAACTGGGAGTGTTTTCTTAATTTCACTTTCAGATTTTTTATCATTAGTGTATAGGAATGCAAGAGATTACTGTGCATTAATTTTGTATCCTGCTACTTTCCCAAATTCATTGATTAGCTCTAGTAGTTTTCTGGTAGCATCTTTAGGGTTCTCTATGTATAGTGTCATGTCATCTGCAGACAGTGACAGCTCTACTTCTTCTTTTCCGATTTGGATTCCTTTTATTTCTTTTTCTTCTCTGATTGCTGTGGCTAAAACTTCCAAAACTATGTTGAATAATAGTGGTGAGAGTGGGCAAACTTGTCTTGTTCGTGATCTTAGTGGAAATGGTTTCAGTTTTTCACCATTGAGGATGATGTTGGCTGTGGGTTTGTCATATATGGCCTTTATTATGTTGAGGAAAGTTCCCTCTATGCCTACTTTCTGCAGGGCTTTTATCATAAATGGGTGTTGAATTTTGTCGAAAGCTTTCTCTGCATCGATTGAGATGATCATATGGTTTTTCTCCTTCAATTTGTCAATATGGTGTATCACATTGATTGATTTGCATATACTGAAAAATCCTTGCATTCCTGGGATAAACCCCACTTGCTCATGGTGTATGATCCTTTTAATGTGCTGTTGGATTCTGTTTGCTAGTATTTTGTTGAGGATTTGTGCATCTATGTTCATCAGTGGTATTGGCCTGTAGTTTTCTTTCTTTGTGACATGTTTGTCTGGTTTTGGTATCAGGGTGATGGTGGCCTCATAGAATGAGTTTGGGAGTGTTCCTCCCTCTGCAATATTTTGGAAGAGTTTGAGAAGGATAGGTGTTAGCTCTTCTCTAAATGTTTGATAGAATTTGCCTGTGAATCCATCTGGTCCTGGGCTTTTGTTTGTTGGAAATTTTTAAATCACAGTTTCAATTTCAGTGCTTGTGATTGGTCTGTTCATATTTTCTATTTCTTCCTGGTTCAGTCTTGGAAGGTTGTGCATTTCTAAGAATTTGTTCATTTCTTCCTGGTTGTCCATTTTATTGGCATAGAGTTGCTTGTAGTAATCTCTCATGATCCTTGGTATTTCTGCAGTGTCAGTTGTTACTTCTCCTTTTTCATTTCTAATTCTATTGATTTGAGTCTTCTCCCTTTTTTTCTGGATGAGTCTGGCTAATGGTTTATCAATTTTGTTTATCTTCTCAAAGAACCAGCTTTTAGTTTTATTGATCTTTGCTATCATTTCCTTAATTTCTTTTTCATTTATTTCTGATCTGATCATTATGATTTCTTTCCTTCTGCTAACTTGCAGTGTTTTTTGTTCTTCTTTCTCTAATTGCTTTAGGTGTAAGGTTAGGTTTTTTATTTGAGATGTTTCTTGTTTCTTAAGGTAGGATTGTATTGCTATAAACTTCCCTCTTAGAACTGCTTTTGCTGCATCCCATAGGTTTTGGGTCGTTGTGTTTTCATTATCATTTGTTTCTAGGTATTTTTTGATTTCCTCTTTGATTTCTCCAGTGATCTCTTGGTTATTAAGTAGTGTGTTGTTTAGCCTCCACGTGTTTGTATTTCTTACAGATTTTTTCCTGTAATTGATATCTAGTCTCATAGCGTTGTGGTTGGAAAAGATACTTGATACAATTTCAATTTTCTTAAATTTACCAAGGCTTGATTTGTGACCCAAGATATGATCTATCCTGGAGAATGTTCCATGAGCACTTGAGAAGAATGTGTATTCTGTTGTTTTTGGATGGAATGTCCTATAAATATCAATTAAGTCCCTCTTGTTTAATGTATCATTTAAAGCTTGTGTTTCCTTATTTATTTTCATTTTGGATGATCTGTCCATTGGTGAAAGTGGGGTGTTAAAGTCCCCTACTATGATTGTGTTACTGTCGATTTCCCCTCTTATGGCTGTTAGTATTTGCCTTATGTATTAAGGTGCTCCTATGTTGGGTGCATAAATATTTACAACTGTTATATCTTCTTGGATCGATCCCTTGATCATTATGTAGTGTCCTTCTTTGTCTCTTGTAATAGTCTTTATTTTAAAGTCTATTCTGTCTTATATGAGAATTGCTACGCCAGCTTTCTTTTGATTTCCATTTGCATGGAATATCTTTTTCCATCCCCTCACTTTCAGTCTGTATGTGTCCCTAGGTCTGAAGTGGGTCTGTTGTAGACAGCATATATACGGGTCTTGCTTTTGTATCCATTCAACCAGTCTATGTCTTTTGGTTGGAGCATTTAATCCATTTCCATTTAAGGTAGTTATCGCTATGTATGTTCCTATTACCATTTTATTAATTGTTTTGGGTTTGTTATTTTAGGTCTTTTCCTTCTCTTGTGTTTCCTGCCTAGAGAAGTTCCTTTAGCATTTTTTGTAAAGCTGGTTTGGTAGTGCTGAATTCTCTTAGCTTTTGCTTGTTTGTAAAGGTTTTAATTTCTCCATCAAATCTGAATGAGATCTTTGCTGGGTAGAGTAATCTTGGTTGTAGGTTTTTCTCCTTCATCACTTTAAATATGTCCTGCCACTCCCTTCTGGCTTGCAGAGTTTCTGCTGAAAGATCAGCTGTTAACCTTATGGGGATTCCCGTATTTGTTATTTGTTGTTTTTCCCTTGCTGCTTTTAATATTTTGTCTTTGTATTTAATTTTTGATAGTTTGATTAATATGTGTCTTGGCGTGTTTCTCCTTGGATTTATCCTGTATGGGACTCTCTGTGCTTCCTGGACTTGATTAACTATTTCCTTTCCCATATTAGGGAAGTTTTCAACTATAATTTCTTCAAATATTTTCTCAGTCCCTTTCTTTTTCTCTTCCTCTTCTGGGACCCCTATAATTTGAACGTTGGTGCATTTAATGTTGTCCAAGAGGTCTCTGAGACTGTCCTCAATTCTTTTCATTCTTTTTTCTTTATTCTGCTCTGCAGTAGTTATTTCCACTATTTTATCTTCCAGGTCACTTATCCGTTCTTCTGCCTCAGTTATTCTGCTATTGATCCCTTCTAGAGAATTTTAAATTTCATTTATTGTGTTTTTCATCATTGTTTGTTTGCTCTTTAGTTCTTCTAGGTCCTTGTTAAACGTTTCTTGTATTTTCTCTATTCTATTTCCAAGATTTTGGATCACCTTTACTATCATTTTTCTGAATTCTTTTTCAGGTAGACTGCCTATTTCCTCTTCATTTTTTAGGTCTGCTGGGTTTTTGCCTTGCTCTTTCATCTGCTGTGTGTTTTTCTGTCTTATCATTTTGCTTAACTTACTGTGTTTGGGGTCTCCTTTTCGCAGGCTGCAGGTTCATAGTTCCCGTTGTTTTTGGTGTCTGTCCCCAGTGGCTAAGGTTGGTTCAGTGGGTTGTGTAGGCTTCCTGGTGGAGGGGACTAGTGCCTGTGTTCTGGTGGATGAGGCTGGATCTTGTCTTTCTGGTGGGCAGGTCCACATCTGGTGGTGTGTTTTGGGGTGTCTGTGGGCTTATTATGATTTTAGGCAGCCTCTCTGCTAATGGATGGGGCTGTGTTCTTGTCTTGCTAGTTGTTTGGCATAGGGTGTCCAGCCCTATAGCTTGCTGGTCATTGAGTGAAGCTGGGTTTTGGTGTTGAGATGGAGATCTCTGGGAGATTTTCACCATTTGATATTACATGGAGCTGGGAGGTCTCTTGTGGATCAGTGTCCTGAAGTTGGCTCTCCCACCTCAGAGGCACAGCCCTGATGCCTGGCTGGAGCACCAAGAGCCTTTCATCCACGTGGCTCAGAATAAAAGGGAGAAAAAAATAGAAAGAAAGAAGATACAATAAAATAAAGTAAAATAAAATAGTTATTAAAATAAAAAATAAAAAATAATTTTTAAGAAAAATATTTTTAAAAGTAAAAAAAAAAAAAACAATGGACGGATAGAACCCTAGGACAAATGATAAAACAAAGCTATACAGACAAAATCACACACAGTAGCATACACATACACACTCAGAAAAAGAGAAAAAGGGAGAAAAAAAATATATATCTTTGCTCCCAAAGCCCACCTCCTCAATTTGGGATGATTCATTGTCTATTCAGGTATTCCACAGATGCAGGGTACATCAAGTTGATTGTGGAGATTTAATCAGCTGCTCCTGAGGCTGCTGGGACAGATTTCCCTTTCTCTTCTTTGTTCCCACAGCTCCTGGGGTTCAGCTTTGGATTTGGACCCGCCTCTGCGTGTAGGTCGCCTGGGGGCGTCTGTTCTTCACTCAGACAGGACGGGGTTAGAGGAGCAGCTGATTCAGGGGCTCTGGTTCACTCAGCCTGGGGGGAGGGAAGGGTATGGAATGCGGGGCGAGCCTGTGGCGGCAGAGGCCGGGGTGACGTTGCACCAGCCTGAGGCACACCGTGTGTTCTCCCGGGGAAGTTGTCCCTGGATCACGGGAGCCTGGCAGTGGTGGGCTGCACAGGCTCCTGGGAGGGGAGGTGTGGATAGCGACCTGTGCTTGCACACAGGCTTCTTGGTGGCGGCAGCAGCAGCCTTAGTGTCTCACGCCTGTCTCTGGGGTCTGCACTGAGAGCCGCGGCTCACGCCCGTCTATGGAGCTCCTTTAAGGGGCGCTCTTAATCCCCTCTCCTTGCGCACCAAGAAACAAAGAGGCAAGAAAAAGTCTCTTGCCTCTTCGGCAGCTCCAGACTTTTTCCCAGACTCCCTCCCGGCTAGCTGTGGCATATTAGCCCCTTTCAGGCTGTGTTCACGCAGCCAACCCCAGTCCTCTCCCTGGGATCCAACTGAAGCCCAAGCCTCAGCTCCCAACCCCTGCCCGCCCCGGCGGGGGAGCAGACAAGCCTCTCGGGCTGGTGAGTGCTGGTCGGCGCCGAGCCTCTGTGCGGGAATCTCTCCGCTTTGCCCTCCGCACCTCTGTGGCTGCGCTCTCCTCCGTGGCTCCGAAGCTTCCCCCCTCTGCCACCCTAGTCTCCGCCCGCGAAGGGGCTTCCTAGTGTGTGGAAACCTTTCCTCCTTCACAGCTCCCTCCCACTGGTGCAGGTCCCGTCCCTATTCTTTTGTCTCTGTTGTTTCTTTTTTCTTTTGCCCTACCCAGGTACTTGGGGAGTTTCTTGCCTTTTGGGAGGTCTGAGGTCTTATGCCAGCATTCAGTAGGTGTTCTGTAGGAGTTGTTCCACGTGTAGATGTATTTCTGATGTATTTGTGGAGAGGAAGGTGATCTCCGCGTCTTACTCTTCCGCCATCTTGAAGCTCCTCCAACTTAGATTTTTATAAATTCCTTTTGAGGAATGCTGTTTTTTCTGGCACAGTTTTTTTGTGTGTGTTTGTGGGGTTCTTTTTGTATTATTGCAAAGTAAAGAATAATTATGCTGTAAGAATAATTCCATAAAATCTGGAATTTTTTCAGGCAATAATGAGACTCTCGTGCACATTCCATGGCAGATGAGAGAAGACAATAAGGAATTGTTCATATGGAGTAGCATTGGCTACTTTAGGGCAATGAAAATTTGATTTATTAATTTTATTGGCAGGCTTTTCATTCTATAGTTATTTTACTTTAATTGAAACTAACTTTGTCTTTTAAACTCTTTTTAGCCAAAATATACCTTGAGACAGACCCTTCTGGAAGAGACAAGGGGACGCCGATTGTCATCATAAAACAGGGCCATGAGCCATCTACATTCACAGGCTGGTTCCTGGGCTGGGATTCCAGCAGGTGGTAAACTGAGTTTTGTAGGAAAAAGCAAGCAAACAAACATTATGGGGCAGCTGTCCCATTGCTGTTTGGTGGGGAGAAAGGGGGAGTTGTTTGTTTGTTTGACTTTAGAAAATTAACCTCAGCCATGTGGCTATTTTTTAATGCTTAGTACTGGTTTGAAATTTCTTTTAAACTGGAATTTTCTTACGTTAATGTTTTTAAATAACTTAAACTTTTGTTATGGACCAGTATTAGCTCTGCTGGATGCTGGCTTATATCTTTTATATGACCTTTTAAAGGAGAAAAGCTATGGGCAGTCTAGGGGAGTTTGTCAGGAAATTTTACAATTCAGGAGTGATTAGCCAAACTTGTACTTTAATATATCAGAGAAGAAAGTTATAAATGCCTTTGAGGTTATTCTCCTTTCTGGGTGTTGTGTTCAGAAGAATCGCATAGTTGCAGTAAGGTTTCCATTAAAATAGCTTTAAAAGTTTGTTGTTTTCCTTCTTTAGCCAATGTGACTTTGATACCATTAACTCTTAAGTGTCATTTTCTTTTTTTTTTTTTTTTAAGTTTTTGGCCGCACCCCACGGCATGTGGGATCTTAGTTCCCCAACCAGGGATTGAACCCATGCCTCCTGCATTGGAAGGCAGAGTCTTAACCACTGGACCACCGGGGAAGTCCCAAGTGTCATTTTCTAGGAGAAACTTTACCTTTTTGGCCTTTTAAAAAGCCTTTGAAAGCACAGCTCTTTCATGACAAAATAATTTGTATTCATATCCACTTTTATATATATCTATATATTTGACAGTACATGTTTAATATCACAAAAGATATGTACAAAAATATTTCACTAATCCTGTCTTTCCTCATTAAAATACATCTTTTTGAAAAGGTTGTTGTGACATTTTATTCAAGTGTGATGTGTCATGTGTCAGTTAATTACACAGTTAACCTTAAGGTTACAAATACTTTTATGCATAAATAAATATGAATTTAATTTAAAAAAATTCATTCTCATTACATAGTCAAAATTAAACTTTTCCATGGTTATATAATTTTCAACTTTAAATACCACAGTGCAAATGAAACCTGGGTCCTGTTAAAAAATACACAGAAGCATATTAACAGTTTTAAGAGGTTTTTTTGAGCAAAAATCGATTTGGATCGGGCAGCGCCAAACCGAACACTCCAGGGAGACTTTCGTGGAGAAAAGGTGGAAACAAAGCAAGGAAATTACTACTGATTGGCTACAGCTTGAAGCCTAGTTGACTGTGATTGGTTGTGCGTAAGTTTGGATTTCGTAACCGTGAGGCATTTACAGGCTTAGATTTTGATTTGCATACGTCGGCTGCCACGGCGTTGGAGCCGCCGCAGTCTAATGCCTCCTCGCTTAACTAGACAGAAAACAGGCTTTGGGGCGGAAGGCGGCGCTCCAGGAAAACAGAAACCGGCTTTGGTGGTAAGCTACGGGGTGGCTGGGTGGGGAGGGGAAGCTATACTTCCATGGGAAGGGGAATCAGAACAGAGACGGCGTCTGAGGAATTCTCACCCTCTCGCTGGGGAAATGAAGGGCTGTATGTCTCAATTTGGTCCTGGCCTGGGTCCTGGCCTGAGAACGTGGACCCGCGTCCATTATGGCCTGAAGGTGGATGGTCTTGTGGGGACCTGGGGCTTAGGTGGGTGGTAGGGAAGCAGTGAGAAGCTGTACTCCCAGGGACTGTTCATTTAATAAATATTTATTAGGCATCTGCTTGGTGTCAGGCGCTCTAGGGTACAACGTGAATGAAACTGACAAAATCCCAACGGTCATGGAGTTTATATTCCAGGCAAGAGGCTAAGAAAAACAAAATCAATAAGTGATATATTATAAAAATATATTAGAAGATAAGTTCTGTGGAGGGAAAAAGATAAGGAAGGAGGATAGGAAATACTTGGATAAGAGTGAGGTGGGGTACAGATTTCATAGGGTGCTTAGGCAGGAGCGAACCTAGTGATCACACCTGAGCAGACGGAATGCCAAGTACTAAGGCCTGGAGGTGGGAGCAAGCCCCATATAATGGGGCTGAAGTCTCAAGAAGCGGGGAGATTCCTTGGGGTTCTCTCCTGTCACCCCTGGGCTACAAAACATTCATCTTCAGCAGACCTGCTGTTTAAGCCTGAGTTGTGAAAAGGTTGCTTTCCCAAATCCCAAACCCAAGTACTCAGAGGCAGGGATGGTGATGCCCGACGAGGCAGGCGCGGCATCAGCACCAGCAGTGTGGGGAGGATGTAGCCATGGGGGATGTTCACAGAAATTACCAGCAACAACAGCCGCTGTATCAGGAAGGCTCACGAGTCCTGTGTTAGTGAACTGAAGGGCTGCTGCTGGAGAGAGGGGATGAAGAGCATTTGTAAAAATTACCTGGAAAGGGTGAGCTAGGGAGTTGCTGTTTTCATTTCACACCTAAAACTGATGTGGCTGGAAAAACCTACAACACGTGTGAAGTCAGTCTCGGGGAGGGGAGCCAATCTCTTCTAAAAAGGCGAATTTGGTGGATTATAGAAGGGCCATTGTTCTATGATATTGTGTAGTCTTAAAACTCCAGTTATAAAAATAGAACTGCCATATGACTCAGCAATCCCACTGCGGGGCATCTACCCTGAGAAAACCATAATTCAAAAAGAGTCATGTACCACAGTGTTCATTGCAGCTCTATGTACAATAGCCAGGACATGGAAGCAACCTAAGTGTCCATAGACAGATGAATGGATAAAGAAGATGGGGCACATATATACAAGGGAATATTACTCAGCCATAAAAAGAAATGAAACTGAGTTATTTGCAGTGAGGTGGATGGATCTAGAGACTGTCATACAGAGTGAAGTAAGTCAGAAAGAGAAAACTACCATATGCTAACACATATATTTGGAATCTAAAAAAAAAATGGTTCTGTTGAACATAGGGGCAGGAGAGGAATAAAGACACAGACGTAGAGAATGGTCTTGAGGACATGGGGAGGGGGAAGGGTAAGCTGGGACGAAATGAGAGAGTGGCAGTGACATATATACACTACCAAATGTAAAATAAATAGCTAGTGGGAAGCAGCTGCATAGCACAGGGAGACCACCTAGAGGGGTGGGATAGAGAGGGTGGGAGGGAGACACAAGAGGGAGGGGATATGGGGATATATGTGTATGTATAGCTGATTCACTTTGTTATAAAGCAGAAACTAACACACCATTGTAAAGCGATTATACTCCAATAAAGATGTTAAAAAACAAGAAAACAAAAACAAAAAAACCCTCCAGTTATATGTAAACCCACAGAGAAATCAGTCTCTTGGATATGAAAAGCAGTTTCATATAGCCTAATTAATAAATATAAAAGTTTCATAATTTATTTTCTATTTTTCTTGAATAGAACTATTGCTTGCTAATTTTTAACATGAAACATTAGATAGCTTTCTTGCCTCTGATTTTCCTGAAAGATTTTTGGGATGAAAAATCATAACAAATTTAGCCCTCAGCTACTAGTGCTTTCCAGACTTTTCTTTGCTTCAAATAATATAGCACACTGGTTTTTCTGTGAAATTTGTGACAGGAAAAAAAACTAGTGAATCTAGGAAAACCAAGTGCTAATCAGAAATCAGTATTCTAGTCAGAAGTAGCATATTTCAGGAATTTCAAATAAGGTTAGATTATGACATTAACTTTGAGCAAAAGAGCAGGAAACAAGGAACCTGTGTAAAGTGAACTATTGTTTTGTCGTCTTAGCATTGTTTGTTTGTTTTGCAAGACCATCAGAGAATTGGCTTCAAAATAACTTCTATATTGGACAGATTACTCACAGAGATTAAATTTTAGTCAAAATAAAAGAATATTAGTATTCATTATATATACAGGATGGGTATATTGTTGTTCAAAAAAATATATTTTCAAAACGTTTTTTCTTGCTGTTATCTTCAGATTTTTTTCTCCATTATGATTTCTCCCCTTTTAGTTTTAAAGAGTTATGTTAGGTATTTTAAAAGTATGTTACGTATTTTATATATTCTCTAAAATAGTTCTCTCTCTGAAAACCATCCTTATTGTGCTACCTAAAATATTAATGATGAAATATTTTAAAGATTGGATCCACATTTTATTGTATATGCCTGGATAAATTCCATATGATTCAAAAATTTGGATGTGAAAATGAAACTGAAAAATAATAGATGAAAACATGGAATTCCACTGTAATGGGGAAATCATCTCTCAAGAACTGACAGAAGAAGAAAATCAGTAAGGACCCAGAGGTCTCCAACAGCATTCTCAGCCAATTTAACCCAATCGATGTGTACTGAACACTCCACCAATAATGGCAGCATAGCTGTTTTTTAAGGGCACTTAAATTATTTGCCAAGAGAGAAAATATTCTGGCCCATAAAACAAATTTCAACAAATTTGAAGTATTGAAATCATACAAACTATGTTCTCTAACTACAATGGAATTAAAGTAGAAATTCATAACAGGCAGATATCTTGCTAATTTGCACATATTTGGATAAATGGAAAAATCACAAGGGAAATAAGAAAATATTTTTATTTCAATGAAAATTGAAATACAGCCTATTAAAATGTGTGGGATACAGCTAACTCAGGGCTTAAAAGAAATTTTATAGCATTAAATGCTAACATTAGATGAATAGAAAGGCCTCAAATCAATGATGTAAGCTTCCACCTTAAGAAACTAAAAGAAGAGTAAATTAAACCTAAAGAAAGCAGAGAGAAGAAAATGACTAATACAGAAAATGGGGGAAAATATCAATTACTAAAATCAGGAATAAAAGAGGGGTATCACCACAGAACCTATGGACACTGAAGAGAAAATAAGAAACATAATTTTATGCTTATAAATCTGACATTGATGAAATGGGCAAATTCTTTGGGAGACACAAACTACTAAAGTTAACTCAGGAAGAAACAGAACTTACGTAGCAACACATACACATTAAACAAATTGAATTCATAGGTAAACCCCTCTGGCAGAGAAAAGCCTAGGCCTAATTAGGCTTCACTGGTGACTTCTGCCAACATTTGAAAAAGCAATTAAACCAATGCTATACAAACTGTTCCCAATAATAGAAGATGAGGCCAGTATTACCCTGATATCAGAACTACACAAAGTGATTATAAGAAAGGAATACTATATACCCGTATTCCTCAATACATAGAGGTAAAAATCTTTAAAGTTTATCAAATTGAATCCAAATTCAATGGGTTTTATTCCAGGAATCCATTTTAACATTTAAAAATTAAGAATTCTCCATATTAATAGACTAAAAGGGAAAAACCATATGAACGTCTGAATAGGTACAGAAAAGCATTTGATAAAATTCAGCAACCACTGATAATGAAAACTCTCAGGAAATGAGATATAAAATGGAAGTTCCTCAATCTTAAAATGGGTATCTATGAAAAAATGTACAGCTGACATATTTAAGAGCAGAAGACCAAACTTTTCCCACTAGGATCTGGAACGTGATACAGAAGTTTGTTTTCATCTCTTCTGTTTTACTGGAGGTCCTAGCCAGGCGGAGAAGGCAGGGTTTCTCAGTCTTGGTACTACTGATATTTTGACAATTCTTTGCTCTTCGGGCTGTCCGGGCATTAGAGGATGACTAGGATCATCTCTGGCCTCTGCTTAACAGAAAACCGTAACCCCCATCTCTCCCACCCCTACCTCCAGTGTACCAATCAAAACTGTCTCCAGACATTACAAATGTCCTTGGGGGGAGAGGGAAGCAAAATTGCCCCCAATGGAGAACCACTTCAACGAGGCAAGAGAAAGAACTAAAAGCTTCATAGATTGGAAAGGGAGATGGGAGTACTCTTGGTGAAAGTCATCTGGGTGTTAATAGTCTTTAACTGCTCCCAGGTGATTATAATATGCAGCCAGGATAAATACCTACTAGAGTCTTCTGCAAATCAAATACAGCTCTTTCTGACTCTAGGCCTGGCCTCACTCTCCAGGGAGACTGATTAGATTATTTTCAGTTGTAGGAACAGCCAAAACTGTAACTATTTATCCTTCACAGTATTTGATAACCAGCAAAACATCCCTTTGACTTAAAAACCCTGTTCATGTTCTACTCTTGCCTCAAATCAAATTTGAGGTAGTGAATACTCTTTTAAAGAAAAATCTACACCCCAGCAGCATAAGATTTACTTTCTGTTTACTCTAAAAATAGGAATAGCATTAAGGGTGAAAATTATCTATTTGTAAACCTCTTCAAGTACATTAAAACAGTGTTCTGCCTGATTAAAGCAAAAATTAAGAAATTAAAAAATACATGTACCTTCAGAGATGTATACATCCAAGCAGCACAGTAGAGGGCACTCCTTGTCCATGTTAATAAACATGGTCCTGAAAACACTGAAAAATACAGTCATATTTACTTTTATTTTAGATTGGACATGAATAGTGCTTCTAGGCAGGTCAAATGTGGCTGTGGAAGTATTTTATACTCTTCCAATTTGGGGGTTCAGTGGAGTGCAATCATATATTGCTTTTATAATGTATTTGCTACCTGCTAGGCTATCCTGTCATGTATATCCTGATATGTATATATACAGTATATATCTTTCTGAGATAGATACATACCTATATGTATCTATCTATCTCCTTCTATATATCCTGGTATATAGCCTAGTGCTGGCGATACAACAGAAAGCAGATAGTTAAGGATGCCCTCCCTCAGTGGAGCTACAGCCTAGTGGGTGGAGAAGAGAAGATGCAAACACTAAAATACATATGCTACCATATAGCAATAAGTGTTATGAAGGAAAATAGGACAGGAAGAGAAAAATAAGGCCAGGGATTGTGAGATGAGGGATTCTAGTTTAGATAGAGTGAACAGGGAAGGCCTTTCTGAGGTGGTATTTGGACAGAGACCTGAAGGAAGTGAGGGAATGAGTCTGTGACGGTTAATGGTATGTGTCACCTTGACTGGGCCAAGGGATGCCCAGATACCTGGTTAAACATCACTTCTGGATGTGTCTGTGAAGGTGTTTCCTGGAGAGATTAGTACTTGAATCGGTAGACTGGGTAAAGCAGATGGTCCTCCCCAATATGAGTGGGCATCATTCAATCTGCTGTGGGCCTGAGTGGAACAAAAAGATGGGGGAAGGTTGAATTGGCTCTCTCTGCCTGACTGCTTGAGCTGAGATATCAGTCTTCTCCTGCCCTTGGGCTGACTTACACCATGAGGTCTCCTGTTCTCAGGCCTTTGGACTCAGACTGGAATTTATACCACTGGCTTTCCTGGGTCTCCAGCTTGCAGGTGGCATATTGTGGGACTTCTCGGCCTTCATAATCACGTAAGTCAACTTCTTATAATAAATCTTATTTTGTATAGATAGATATAGGTAGATACCAAGATCTATATGTCTGTCTGTCTATCTATCTATCCTTTTGGTTTTGTTCTGTGGAGAAGCATGACTAGTGACCAACACAGAGCCTTGGGCACATCTCTGGGTGGAGACCAGCAGAGCCTTTCTGTGCAGAGGCATAAGAAGCTGCTTGGTTTGCTCAAGGAATTGTGAGGAAGCCAGTGTGGTTGGAGTGATGGAGAGAGGTGGAGAAGTGTGGGAGATGAGATCAGAAAGGTAGTAGAAGCATAGATCATATAGAACTTGTGGCATTTTCATTTTCCCTCTGGATGGGATTTACTGGAATGGCATGATTTGTCTGACATTTTGAAAGGATCACTCTGGCTGCTGAGTTGAGAAGAGACTTCAGGATGACAAGCCTGAAAAGAGAGGCCAGTTAGGAGGTGATGATTCTAATCCAGGACAGAGCTGATGGTGCTGGTGGCAAAGAGGGATTGGATTCCAAAATGTTCTGAATATGGAGCCAATGGGAGGATAGTTGATTTGATAGAGGGTGTGAGAAAACGAGAGAAATCAAGTATCGGAGGAGTTGCCATTTACTGAGCTGGGAAACTGTGGAAGGAGAAGGTTTGAGTGGGGAAACGGGAGTTGAACATGTTCATTTTTGAGATGCTTATCCTATTGGACAGTTAATCGAAGTTGTTGAGCAGCTATTCTAGTTCAATAGAGAATTCATGGCCAGGGACATATATTTGCTATGAGTCAGTGTATAGATACATTTAAAGACTTAAGAGTAGATGTGATGACCTAGGGTGTGAGTGTCGATAAAGAAGATGTCTAAGAGGATAAATGAGTTCTGGGATGTTCCACCATGTAGAGGTGTGGGAGGTGAGGGAGAGCCAGCAAAGAGGATGAGAAGATCCCAGTGAGGCAAGAAGGAAACGAAGGGAGTCCATGAGAGAATGCTTTCTTGAAGTTGTTAGTTACAAACTGAAGGTATTTTAAGGAAACAACAACCTGTTCTTTCTGATGATTTCCTAATAATATAACCAAATATTCTTGTGAATATTCTAGGGGATGCTTATGGGGCATTTCTCCCCAGATTGTGCATGAACTAAAGCAGTAATTTTTCTTTTCTTTTTTTTTTTAAATTGGGGTATAGTTGTTTTACAATGTTGTGTTAGTTTCTACTGTACAGTGAAGTGGAGTTCCCTGTGCTATACAGCAGATTCTCATTAGTTATCTATTTTATACATATTAGTGTATATATGTCAATCCCAATCTCCCAATTCATCCCATCCCCCCCCTTTCCCCCCTTGGTGTCCATACATTTGTTCTATACATCTGTGTCTCCATTTCTGCCTTGCAAACTGGTTCATCTGTACCATTTTTCTATATTCCACATATATGTGTTAACATACAATATTTATTTTTCTTGCTGACTTACTTCACTCTTTTTTTTAAATATATATTTATTTTTAAATTTTTATTTATTTATTTTTGGCTGTGTTGGGTCTTTGTTGCTGTGTGTGGGCCTTCTCCAGTTGTAGCGAGTGGGGGCCACTCTTTGTTGCAGTGTGTGGGCTTCTCATTGCGGTGGCCTCTCGTTGTGGAGCACGGGCTCTAGGCACGCGGGCCTCAGTAGTTGTGGTGCACGGGCTCAGTAGTTGTGGCTCGCAGGCTCAGTAGTTGTGGCATATGCGCTTAGTTGCTCTGCAGCATGTGGGATCTTCCTGGACCAGGGCTTGAACCCGTGTCCCCTGCATTGGCAGGCGGATTCTTAACCATTGCGCCACTAGGAAAGCCCTTACTTCACTCTTAAAGCGGTGATTTTTTTCAACCAGGTTCGATTTTGCTCCCCTGGGGATATTTGGCAATGTCTGATGACATTTATGGTTGTCAAAACTGGGGGACATCTAGTGCTACTGGCATCTAGTGGGTAGAAGCCAGGGATGCTGCTGAACATTGTACTGTGCACAGGAGGGCCCCTCACAACAAAAGCCTATCTAGTCCAAAATGTCAATAGTGCCAAGGCTGAGAATCCCTAACCTAGAATCATTACATTTCAAAACGGAAATCTATTGTTTCTTCAGAGAAATTTTAAGGGAACAAGCTAAAATGAGGTAATACCATGCAGTAGGACAGCTGCTTCCTTTTTTTTTTACATGATGTTTCACATGAAGGACCAAATAAGAGCTCTTAATTAATTAACTAAACTTGCTATATTCTTGTCATCATGACATAAGAGACCCTATACCTAAGACCTAATTATTTTAAAAATATAAAATATATGGATAGGGAATCCCTGGCGTTCCAGTGGTTAGGACTCTGTGCTTTTACTGCTGAGGGCCAGGGTTCGATCCCTGGTTAGGGAACTAAGCCACAAGCCACGCTAGCACAGCCAATAAATAAATAAATAAATAAACAAATAAATAAACAAAACAAAACAAAATAAAGGGGCTTCCCTGGTGGCGCAGTGGTTGAGAGTCTGCCTGCTAATGCAGGGGACACAGATTCGAGCCCTGGTCTGGGAAGATCCCACATGCGGCAGAGCGACTGGGCCCACGAGCCACAACTGCTGAGCCTGCGCATCTGGAGCCTGTGCTCCGCAACAAGAGAGGCCGCGATAGTGAGAGGCCCGCGCACCGCGATGAAGAGTGACCCTCGCTTGCCGCAACTGGAGAAAGCCCTCGCACAGAAACGAATACCCAACACAGCCAAAAATAAATAAATAAATTAATTAATTAAAAAAAAAAGAGGCGACTGTTGTAATGACTTAAAATTCTTAAAAAAACAAAACAAAACTGCTCCCTGAGGCGCCTCCTCTTTAAAAAAAAAAAACAAACAAAAATAAACAAAATAAAGTATATGGATACAGGTATAAGTTGATATTAAAAATTTTTTTTAAAACAGTACAATTTTGATATTCTATATTTAAAATTGGTATTGTTGAATCATAGTATATTTATTTCCTATTGCTGCTATAACAAATTATCCCAAATTCAGTGGTGTAAAACAGCACAAATATATTGTCTTCTGGTTCTGGAGCTCAGGTTCTAGTGGCCTCCCTCCTGCATTCCTTGGCTTGTGGCTACTTCTTCCGTCTTTAAAATTAGCAGTGTAGCATCTTCAAAGCTCTCTCTCTCTTTCTCTATATGACCTCTGCTATGTGACCATCAGTCACATCTCCTTCTGCAACTCTGACTTTCTTGCCTCCCTCCTTCCCTTATAAGGACCCTTGTAATTATCTTGGACTCGCCTGAATAATCTTGGATAACCTCCCCTTCTCAAGATCCTTCATTTAATCACATTTGTAAAGTCCCTTTGCCTTGTAAGGTAATACATTCACAGGTTCAGGGCCGGATGTGGTCATCTTTGGGGGGTTGTTATTTCACCTACCACACTGGGTAGAAAGGTATACAATGAAACCAGTATTGTAGTCAGTTGGCATAGTGGATAAAAGTTGATAACCTGGGAAGCCGGTAGATTTTCCCACTCTCTTCTATCCGCTCCACCAATTAGACTCCAATTTCTAAAATAGAAAATAAATATAATTGTAGCTGGGGGAAAATCTAGTCAGCATTTCATCTCTTTCCTATTCCTTGCAAGGGGCTGTTGTAGTTCCAACCTGACCATCTTATAAACAGAGGCAGAGAGAAATTTCCCATACTATATTCACATAAGGCATTTGCTGTTTTCACAATTACAGTAACGCTACTATATATCCTTTTGTGAGACACTTTGGAGACAAGAGAGTGGGTATGATATTTCATTTGCGTTTAAACAAAAACAAAAGAGTTAGAACAATTAAACACCTAACTTACTAAGATAATTTTTGAGCTTTTGTTTTTTATTTTTTTGGTAATGGTTAAATTTTATTTTATTTTTTTGTACAGCAGGTTCTTATTAGTTATCCATTTTATACATATTAGTGTATATATGTCAGTCGCAATCTCCCAGTTCATCCCACCCCCCCTCCCACTTTCCCCCCTTGGTGTCCATACGTTTGTTCTCTGCATCTGTGTCTCTATTTCTGCCTTGAAAACCGGTTCATCTGTACCATTTTTCTAGATTCCATATATATGTGTTAATATATGATATTTGTTTTTCTCTTTCTGACTTACTTCACTCTGTATGACAGTCTCTAGGTCCATCCACGTCTCTACAAATGACCCAGTTTTGTTCCTTTTTATGGCTGAGTAATATTCCATTGTATATATGTACCACTTCTTCTTTATCCATTCCTCTGTTGAAGGACATTTAGGTTGCTTCCGTGACCTGGATATTGTAAATCATGCTGCAGTGAATATTGTGGTACATGACTCTTTTTGAATTACGGTTTTCTCAGGGTATATGCCCAGTAGTGGGACTGCTGGGTCATATGGTAGTTCTATTTTTAGTTTTTTAAGGACCCTGCATACTGTTCTCCATAGTGGCTACATCAATTTACATTCCCACCAACAGTGCAGGAGGGTTCCCTTTTCTCCACACCCTCTCCAGCATTTATTGTTTGTAGATCTTTTGATGATGGCCATTCTGACAGGTGTGAGATGATATCGCATTGTAGTTTTGATTTGCATTTCTCTAATGATTAATGATGTTGAGCATTCTTTCATGTGTTTGTTGGCCATCTGTATATCTTCTTTGGAGAAATGTCTATTTAGCTCTTCTGCCCATTTTTGGATTGGGTTGGTTGTTTTTTTGATATTGAGCTGCATGAGCTGCTTGTAAATTTTGGAGATTAATCCTTTGTCGGTTGCTTCATTTGCAAATGTTTTCTCCCATTCTGTGGGTTGTCTTTTCGTCTTGTTTGTGGTTTGCTTTGCTGTGCAAAAGCTTTTAAGTTTCATTAGATCCCATTTGTTTATTTTTGTTTTTATTTCCATTTCTCTAGGAGGTGGGTCAAAAAGGATCTTGCTGTGATTTATGTCATAGAGTGTTCTGCCTAAGTTTTCCTCTAAGGGTTTGATAAGTGTCTGCCCTTACATTTAGGTCTTTAATCCATTTTGAGTTTATTTTTGTGTATGGTGTTAGGGAGTGTTCTAATTTCATTATTTTATATGTAGCTGTCCAGTTTTCCCAGCACCACTTATTAAGAGGCTGTCTTTTCTCCATTGTATATTCTTGCCTCCTTTATCAAAGATAAGGTGGTCATATGTGCGTGGGTTTATCTCTGGGCTTTCTATTCTGTTCCATTGATCTATATTTCTGTTTTTGTGCCAGTATCATACTGTCTTGATTACTGTAGCTTTGCAGTATAGTCTGAAGTCAGGGAGCCTGATTCCTCCAGCTCCGTTTTTCTTTCTCAAGATTGCTTTGGCTATTCGGGGTCTTTTGCGTTTCCATACAAATTGTGAAATTTTTTGTTCTAGTTCTGTGAAAAATGCCAGTGTTAGTTTGATAGGGATTGCATTGAATCTGTAGATTGCTTTGGGTAGTAGAGTCATTTTCACAATGTTGATTCTTCCAATCCAAGAACATGGTATATCTCTCCATCTATTTGTATCATCTTTAATTTCTTTCATCAGTGTCTTATAATTTTCTGCATACAGGTCTTTTGTCTCCTTAGGTAGGTTTATTCCTAGGTATTTTATTCTTTTTGTTGCAGTGGTAAATGGGAGTGTTTTCTTAATTTCACTTTCAGAATTTTCATCATTAGTGTATAGGAATGCAAGAGATTTCTGTGCATTACTTTTGTATCCTGCAACTTTCCCAAATTCATTGATTAGCTCTAGTAGTTTTCTGGTAGCATCTTTAGGAGTCTCTATGTATAGTATGATGTCATCTGCAAACAGTGATAGCTTTACTTCTTCTTTTCCGATTTGGATTCCTTTTATTTCTTTTTCTTCTCTAATTGCGGTGGGTAAAACTTTCAAAACTAAGTTGAATAATAGTGGTGAGAGTGGGCAACCTTGTCTTGTTCCTGATCTTAGTGGAAATCGTTTCAGTTTTTCACCATTGAGGACGATGTTGACTGTGGGTTTGTCATATATGGCCTTTATGTTTAGGAAAGGTCCCTCTATGCCTACTTTCTGGAGGGTTTTTATCATAAATGGGTGTTGAATTTTGTCAAAAGCTTTCTCTGCATCTATTGAGATGATCATATGGTTTTTCTCCTTCAATTTGTTAATATGGTGTATCACATTGATTGATTGGCATATATTGAAGAATCCTTGCATTCCTGGGATAAACCCCACTTGATTATGGTGTATGATCCTTTTAATGTGCTGTTGGATTCTGTTTGCTAGTATTTTGTTGAGGATATTTGCATCTATATTCATCAGTGATATTGGTCTGTAATTTTCTTTTTTTGTAGTATATTTTTCTGTTTTTGATATCAGCGTGCTGGTGGCCTTGTAGAAAGAATTTGGGAGTGTTCCTCCCTCTGCTATAGTTTGGAAGAGTTTGAGAAGGCTAGGTGTTAGCTCTTCTCTAAATGTTTGATAGAATTCGCCTGTGAAGCCATCTGGTCCTGGGCTTCTGTTTGTTGGAAGATTTTTAATCACAGTTTCAATTTCAGTGCTTGTGATTGGTCTGTTTGTATTTTCTATTTCTTCCTGGTTCAGTCTCAGAAGGTTGTGCATTTCTAAGAATTTGTCCATGTCTTCCAGGGTGTCCATTTTATTGGCATATAGTTGCTTGCAGCAATCTCTCGTGAACCTTGGTATTTCTGCAGTGTCAGTTGTTACTTCCCCTTTTTCATTTCTAATTCTATTAATTTGAGTCTTCTCCCTTTTTTTCTGGATGAGTCTGGCTAATGGTTTATCAATTTTGTTTATCTTCTCAAAGAACCAGCTTTTAGTCTTATTGATCTTTGCTATCGTTTCCTTCATTTCTTTTTTATTTATTTCTGATCTGATCTGTATGATTTATTTCCTTCTGCTAACTTTGAGGGTTTTTTGTTCTTCTTTCTCTTATTGCTTTAGGTGTAATGTTAGGTTTTTTATATATTTGAGATGTTTCTTGTTTCTTAAGGTAGGATTGTATTGCTATGAACTTCCCTCTTAGAACTGCTTTTGCTGCATCCCATAGGTTTTGGGTCGTCGTGTTTTTATTGTCATTTGTTTCTAGGTATTTTTTGACTTCCTCTTTGATTTCTTCAGTGATCTCTTGGTTATTAAGTAGTGTATTGTTTAGCCTCCATGTGTTTGTATTTTTTACAGATTATTTTCCTGTAATTGATATCTAGTCTCATAGCATTGTGGTCAGAAAAGATACTTGATAGGATTTAAATTTTCTTAAATTTACCAAGGCTTGACTTGTGACCCAAGATATTATCTATCCTGGAGAATGTTCCATGAGCACTTGAGAAGAAAGTGTATTCTGCTGTTTTTGGATGGAATGTCCTATAAATATCAATTGTGTCCATCTTGTTTAATGTCTCATTTAGAGCTTGTGTTTCCTTATTTATTTTCATTTTGGATGATCTGCCCATTGGTGAAAGTAGGGTGTTAAAGTCTCCTACTATTATTGTGTTACTGTGGATTTCCCCTTTTATGGCTGTTAGTATTTGCCTTATATATTGAGGTGCCCCTATGTTGGGTGCATAAATATTTACAATTGTTATATCTTTTTCTTGGATTTATCCCTTGATCATTATGTAGTGTCCTTCTTTGTCTCTTGTAATAGTCTTTGTTTTAAAGTGTATTTTGTCTGATATGAGAATTGCTACTCCAGCTTTGTTTTTATTTCCATTTGCAGGGAATATCTTTTTCCATGCCCTCACTTTCAGTCAGTATGTGTCCCTGGCTCTGAGCTGGGTCTCTTGTAGACAGCATATATACGGGTCTTGTATTTGTATCCATTCAGCCAGTCTATGTCTTTTGGCTGGAGCATTTAATCCATTTACATTTAAGGTAATTATCGATATGTATGTTCCTATTACCATTTTATTAATTGTTTTGGGTTTGTTATTGTAGGTCTTTTCCTTGTCTTGTGTTTCCTGCCTAGAGAAGTTCCTTTAGATCATATGGTTTTTATTCTTCAGTTTGTTAATATGGTGTGTCACATTGACTGATTTGCATATATTGAAGAATCCTTGCATTCCTGGGCTAAATCCCACTTGATCATGGTGTATGATTCTTTTAATGTGTTGTTGGATTCTGTTTGCTAGTATTTTGTTGAGGATTTTTGCATCTATATTCATCAGTGATATTGGTCTGTAATTTTCCTTTTTTGTAGTATCTTTGTCTGCTTTTGGTATCAGAGTGATGGTGGCCTCATAGAATGAGTTTGGCAGTGTTCCTTCCTCTGCAATTTTTTGGAAGAGTTTGAGAAGGATGGGTGTTAGCTCTTCTCTAAATGTTTGATAGAATTCACCTGTGAAGCCATCTGGTCCAGGACTTTTGTTTGTTGGAATATTTTTTAATCACAGTTTCAATTTCATTACTTGTGATTGGTCTGTTCATATTTTCTATTTCTTCCTGGTTCAGTCTTGGAAGGTTATACCTTTCTAAGAATTTGTTCCTTTCTTCTAGATTGTCCATTTTTTTGGCATAGAGCTGCTTGTAGTAGTCTCTTATGATGCTTTGTATTTTTGTGGTGTCTGTTATAACTTCTCCTTTTTATTGATTTGAGTCCTCTCCCTCTTTTTCTTGATGAGTGTGGCTAAAGGTTTATCAATTTTGTTTATCTTCTCAAAGAACCAGCTTTTAGTTTTATCAATCTTTGCTCTCCTTTACTTTGTTTCTATTTCGTTTATTTCTGCTCTGATATTTATGATTTCTTTCCTTCTACCAACTTAGGGTTTTGTTTGTTCTTCTATCTCTAGTTTCTTTAGGTGTAAGGTTAGATTGTTTGAGATTTTTCTTGTTTGTTGAGGTACGATTGTATTACTGTAAACTTCCCTCTTAGAACTGCTTTTGCGGCATCCCATGGGTTTTGGATCATCGTGTTTTTGTTGTCATTTGTCTCTAGGTATTTTTTGATTTCCTCTTTGATTTCTTCAGTGATCTCTTGGTGAATTAGTAACATAATGTTTAGCCTCCATATGTTTGTGTTTTTTGTGTTTTTTCCCTGTAATTGGTTTCTAATCTCATAGTGTTGTGGTCAGAAAAGTTGCTTGACATGATTTCAATTTTTTAAAATTTATTGAGGCTTGATTTGTGACCGAAGATGTGATCTATCCTGGAGAATGTTCTGTTTGCACTTGAGAAGAAAGTGTAATCTGCTGTTTTCAGATGGAGTGTCGTATAAATATCAATTAAATCTCTCTGGTCTGCTGTGTCATTTAAAGCTTGTGTTTCCTCATTAATTTTCTGTCTGGATGATCTGTCCATTGGTGTAAGTGAGGTGTTAAAGTCCCCCACTATTATTGTGTTATTGTCATTTTCCTCTTTTATAGCTGTTAGCATTTGCCTTATGTATTGAGGTGCTCCTATGTTGGGGGCATATATATTTATAATTGTTATATCTTCCTCTTGAATTGATCCCTTGATCATTATGTAGTGTCCTTCCTTGGTTCTTGTAACAGTCTTTATTTTAAAGTTTATTTTATCTGATATGAGTATTGCTACTCCAGTTTTCTTTAGATTTCCATTTGCATGGAGTATCTTTTTCCATCCCCCACTTTCAGTCTGTATGTGTCCCTAGGTCTGAAGTGGGTCTCTTGTAGACAGCATATAGATGGGTCTTGTTTTTGTATCCATTCAGTGAGCCTGTGTCTTTTGGTTGGAGCATTTAATCCATTCACGTTTAAGGTAGCTATCCATATGTATGTTCCTATTACCGTTTTCTTAATTGTTTTGGGTTTGTTTTTGTAGATCCTTTTCTTCTCTTGTGTTTCCCACTTAGAGAAGTTCCTTTAGCATTTGTTGTAGAGCTGGTTTGGTGGTGCTGAATTCTTAGCTTTTGCTTGTCTGTAAAGCTTTTGATTTCTCAGTGTAATCTGAATGAGATCTTTGCCGGGTAGAGTAATCTTTGTTGTAGGTTCTTCCCTTTCATCACTTTAAATATATCATGTCACTCCCTTCTGGCTTGTAGAGCTTCTGCTGAGAAATCAGCTGTTAACATTATGGGGATTCCCTTGTATGTCATTTGTCATTTTTCCCTTGTTGCTTTTAATAATTTTGCTTTGTCTTTCAGTTTTGTCAGTTTGATTACTATGTGTCTCAGCATGTTTCTCCTTGGGTTTATCCTGCCTAGGACTCTCTGCACTTCCTGGACTTGGGTGGCTATTTCCTTTCCCATGTTAGGGAAGTTTCGACTATAATCTCTTCAGATCTTTTCTCGGGTCCTTTCTCTCTCTCTTCTCCTTCTGGGACCCTTATAATTTGAATGTTGTTGCATTTAATATTGTCCCAGAGGTCTCTTATGCTGTCTTCATTTCTTTTCATTCTTTTTTCTTTATTCTGTTCTGTGGCAGTAAATTCCACCATTCTGTCTTCCAGGTCACTTATCCATTCTTCTGCCTCAGTTATTCTGCTATTGATTCCTTCTAGTGTATTTGTCACTTCAGTTATTGTATTGTTCATCTGTTTGTTTATTCTTTAGTTCTTCTAGGTGTTTGTT
Organism: Balaenoptera acutorostrata; assembly: GCF_949987535.1. Lineage (NCBI taxonomy): Eukaryota > Metazoa > Chordata > Mammalia > Artiodactyla > Balaenopteridae > Balaenoptera > Balaenoptera acutorostrata. The sequence goes on from NC_080070.1 coordinate 67,680,068, forward strand.
CTTTAACTCTTCTGGGTCCTTGTTAAACATTTCTTGCATCTTCTCGATCTTTGCCTCCATTGTTTTTCCGAGGTCCTGGATCATCTTCACTATCATTATTCTGAATTCTGTTTCTGGAAGGTTGCCTATCTCCACTTCATTTAGTTGTTTTTCTGGGGTTTTATCTTGTTCCTTCATCTGGTACATAGTCCTCTGCCTTTTCATTTTGTCTCTCTTTCTGTGAATGAGGTTTTTGTTCCACAGGCTGCAGGATTGTAGTTCTTCTTGCTTCTGCTGTCTGCTCTCTGGTGGATGAGGGTATCTAAAAGGCTTGTGCAAGTTTCCTGATGGGAGGTACTGGTGGTGGTAGAGCTGGGCGTTGCTCTGCTAATTGCAGAGCTTAGTAAAAGTTTAATCCGATTGTCTGCTGATGGGTGGGGCTGAGTTCCCTCCCTGTTGGTTGTTTGGCCTGAGGCTACCCAGCACTGGAGCTTACAGGCCCTTTGGTGGGGCTGATGGTGGACTCCAGGAGGGCTCACACCAAGGAGTACTTCCCAGAACTTCTGCTGTCAGTGTCCTTGTCCCTGCAGTGAGCCACAGCTGCCCCTCACCTCTACAGGAGACCCTCCAACACCAGCAGGAAGGTCTGGTTCAGTCTCCTATGGGGTCACTGCTCCTTTCCCCTGGGTCCTGATGCGCACACTACTTTGTGTGTGCCCTCCAAGAGTGGAGTCTCTGTTTCCCCCATACCTGTCAAAGTCGTGCAGTCAAATCCCACTATCCTTCAAAGTCTGATTATCCAGGAATTCCTCCTTCTGTTGCCAGACTCCCAGGTTGGGAAGCCTGACGTGGGCCTCAGAACCTTCACTTCAGTGGCTGGACTTGTGTGGTGTAATTGTTCTCCAGTTTGTGAGCCACCCACCCAACAGTTATGGGATTTGATTTTATTGTGATTGCGCCCCTCCTACTGTCTCATTGTGGCTTCTCCTTTGTCTTTGGATGTGAGGTATCCTTATTGGTGAGTTCCAGTGTCTTCCTGTTGATGATTGTTCAGTTGTGATTCTGGTGCTCTCGCAAGAGGGAGTGAGCACACATCCTTCTACTCCGCCATCTTGAACCAATCCCCAAGCTTTGGTGTTTGAGAGTAGTGTTTTTCTATTCTTAGTCATGGGATATCTGTGAATTTTATGTATTTGAAGAGCCAGGAGGAACACTGCTAGAATGACAGTATTCTCAGTGGGTCATCAGTGAGGTTAGCCAACAGCATTCTAATGGTGCATAATATTCAGCCGAGGTTTGAATGAGAAGAATCTTTATTTGAGATTATAACTTCTGAATATAAAAGTGTTTCAAAACAGGTCATATTTTTATAAGGTCAAGTATTATTTTACATGCACTTTTATTGAGGACACCAGAGATAACATCTTTGTTCTTTTTTTTTTTTAAACAGTAGTTGAATCAGCTGCTCATTTGAGTCTACATTTTATTCTTTCTTTCTGTAATGTTTCAAGCCCCAAGAGGTCATCAGTTACTCAAAGCAGGAAATTTATATAATGCCTATATTTGCTGTAGGATCCACATAACCCCCTTCTTTATGTTCCCATGATGATACTCCTTAAGAGAAGAGGTCACTGCCAAACACAATATATTCTCATGGAATTTCATAAATGATACATTGGAGCAAATCATTCCGTATTCCAGCACCAAAACTAACACAAACTCAGAAGAACTTGTAGGGAAAAATAGCCACAGGATAATGATTCCCCAATTTTTAATGAAAAAGGAATTAATGAAAAGTATGGAAATTATGTTCTGTTTCCCAATAAGGATTACAGGTACACTGTAGTTTGTTAAAATATTCTAAGATCCTAAAATATCCAGCTTTATAGGTTTTTAAAATGTATTTTGTACTTGTTGGCTTTTAAGGTAATTATTAAGTGAGACCGAAAAGAAAAGAGTATAGTTTCATTCAATTTTCTGCGCATGGTTTTTCTCCCAGAAAGTAAACTATTCAGCCTTGACAGAACCAGATCCCCAGGATGACACCTAATAGTTAAATATAACTGACAGTCCAACTGATGCTGTTGGACTTCCTTTGCTTTGTCTGAAAGCAGTGTGGTTGGTTATATTAACAGTGCAATGCTAAAGAACACTGTATGGTGTCCTGTTAGGTCTTTTAATTAATCCTCTAATTAAGAGGATGTCAGGTTTCTTGGGAAGAATCCTGGCTCCACCATTACTAGTTGAGCCAAGTACATTAGGCAAATCACTTAATTGTTTTTTAACCTCAGTTTCTCTAAAGGTTAAGCATGCCTCTGCCTGCCTACTCTCCTTACAATCCACATATTAGATGGTCTTCAGTGGTTAGCGTGGGTGCTGGGAAAAAAACCCAGCATAGCTGCCGGAAGTGGGGGGAGGTGGTTTAGCTGCTACCCCAGGTTAAGCCAAATGAGAAGAGAAGGAGGAGGGAGGAGAGCATGGCACAGTCTCAGGACATGCAGAATATTGTGAAGAAAGACTATCTGAACACAACCAAAATTAGCAGATATGTCAGAAAGTGGCTATGCTGAGGAAGGGAATTATAAACCTAATTGTCCAACTACTTATGGAAACCTTGGTGGGAAAGGAGGGGATATTGGGAAAAGCTCAAGGATTGAGTAGAATGAATAAAACAATAATGGTGGTGAGGGCGGGGTGATGGGGAACAAAACTGAATGCTAAAAACTATTACTAGTTTGCAGTACTTTGTGCTCAATGAGATGGGTTATATATGCAGAGGCGAGAAGTAAAAAATAAGATGAGCAATACCTATGCAGAAAGTAGAGAGAATTCCTCTTTTTTTGGAATTTGGAAGGAATTTTTTTTTGGAAGGAAAAAACCCACTTCTTATAAGAATATCATCAACTGTTTTATATATTCACTCACCTTTTGCATTTAGCATATGTAGTCTCGTACCATCATACACATCAGTAAGAAGTTTTGATTTTATCGAACATTTCAGAAAGTAGAGGGTAGAAGTTTAGAGAGCTTTGAAAAAAACTGAGTGTAATTTAAAGGGCAAAGAACAATAAAAAAGCAGAAAGTATCACAGATAAAAAATATTTTTATTGATTAGTGACTTGGTGTTGATAAACAGCCTGAATTCAAAAGACATGAAATCTAGATTGAAAATATGTAATTTTGTATGTAACTTCAGAACTACAAATAGTGTTTCTAAATATGCATGCTATTTCCCCAAACTGATGTCAAAAAAACAAGCAAGGTTCTGTCACTGTAGATTGACTTGTTTTCATTTTCTAGAATTGTATAATATACAATATAAATGGAAGCATACGGTATATACTCTTTTTGCCTGGTTCGTACTCTTCTTTCCCTCAGCACAATTATTTTGAAATTTATCTGTGTTGTAGCATGTATCAATAGAGCATTCTTTTTTATTACTGAGTAGCAGAGGGGGGACTAGGGTGAGGCAAGGGAGGTGCCTGGGGTGCAAAGTGCAAGCAGGTGCTCACCCTCAGGATCCTGCAAAGGCAGCACTGGGACTTCCAAGACCCTGGGAGTGGGCACCTCCTTGTATTTTGCACCCTAGGCACCTCACTTGCTTCGTTCTAATCCCAGTCCTGCTGAGTAGTATTTCACTGCATGGATATATTGTAATTTGTTTATCCATTTACCTGTTGATGACATATGATTGCGTTGTCTGTTACAAATAAAGCTGTTAAGGGCACTCCTAAGAAAAAAAACAAGCAAGGGAATAGCAAAATATGTTCATGTGTTATCTGTATCTGCTGATCATTCTGTATTATCCATTCTTCCCTTTTTCATGTTAGTATTAATAACAGAAACCCACCTGCATAACTTGCAGGTCACATTCTTCGTGTTCCCAGCAGCAAGGTCATCTGACTAAATTCAGGCCAATGACGTGAGCAAAAGTTCTTTGAATTATAAAGGCAGGTGTCTAGTCACTTCCTTGAAAAGGAAGCTCTTTGTCCTCCACATTTCTATTCCCTTTTCCACTGGCTGTGAAACAGCAAGAGCTTGAATAGCCACCTTGGACTCAGAGATGGAAGCCACATGTAGCAGCTGGCAGAGCTTGCCTATTATGACTGGATCTGCTTGTTTAAGATGAATAGATAAAAAGAAAGAATTTTCTTCTTATTAGAGCCATTGGAGTCTCTTTTTAGAGCAGTTCACCCTCTACCCTAATTAATACAAACATTCGTATGAGAAGTGGAGTTTTACACTGTAAAACTGTTCTAACATATGTGGCCCTGCCTTAATGATAGACTTGCTGAGTGTGAGTAAATAGATATTGCAGGCTGGGAAGCCAGTAATCCTTTTTATGGTAAACATTAAATAAAACTGTTACCCATGGTAACTAAGAAGGCAGATCATGTGCCTACCAAGCCTGTATCTCCTGGAAAAGGTCAGGAAATTTCAGAATATTAATGTGCGTTGGCTGTTCCTTGCAGCTTTTAGCAATGCACTAAAAGAGAGAGACGACTCAGGCAAGAATTAATCAGTGTAAAGCAGAGCTGAAAGGGGAGTATAACTCTGCTCTATTCTCAGCAGGTGGCCTTTAATCTAAATTGACTGACGGATTAGTAACTTGGAAAAGCCAACTGTTTCTGTAAACAAAATAACAGTAGATAAAGTTGTCACCCAGGACCTTGCTCAAGAGCCTTCCCTTAAGGGTTCTCAACCCGAACCCAATCCAAAATCAGATTAAGGGTGAGCCAATGTGAGCCAATCCCAAATCAGATTAAGGGTGTTGTTTTCATACTCAGTGTAACTGCTGTTAATTCAAGGGAGAGAGAGATGATAGAATCTTCAGGGTTATATCCAGATAAAGCCCTTGGCCATAATTTCTTTCACAAACAACTACCTGGAACCAGATAGACAAGGAATCAACTATGTTTTTGAGCAAATAATATTGCCAAAGAACTTGCAAGTCTAGTCTACAAAAGTTTGGGATTGTTTCACGGTAAGGCACCTCCTGAGATTCTAACCCTGCATCTGCAGAGAGTTGAGAAACTCGTGCTGCATTCAATTTAAACCCTAGAACTTCTTGTCCATCATCACATCTAAAGTGACAAGAGGGTATGCTTTCCAATGTGCGCCATAGATGTGTCCTAGGGGATGATGGACAGAGAAGAATTTCCCAAAGGACAAAGCCAGGAGACCAAAAGGACAATGGACAAGGGAGTTTCCCAGAGGGCAGAGCCAGGATTTCATCAAGGAACTTACTCCAGTGCTAGTGAGGGGAGTCTTATTGATTTCTGCCCAGCAAGATTTCAGCCTTGCTAGAGACAAGCATCTCTGTGTAATTTCCATTCTTCTCCTCCAAGTGGGAATTTTTACTGTGGTTATTCTGGTTCTGTTCCACTGCTGTATATCAGTGTATTTGGGTGTTTGTGTGTGGGGACGTGGGAGCTGGGGGGAGTGGCAGGGAAATTATCTGCCAGTTTGTCAGTCACAGAACCAGATGAAGCCTCCTCAGGACTCATGGAAAGAACTTTGCATCACATAGAGATTCTAGATTTTGAGCTAAACTGGGTTGGACTCTACATTGTTCACCTTTGGAAAAGAGGTGCGTCCTTCATGTAGGGTGAAAGAAACAAGAGATAGTTGAGTTACCATACAAATGGGTTATGGTAAAAGCTGCTAAGTGTCTCCTAGTATCCAATATCTCTTAATTCCTTCTAATCATAGAACCCACCAAAATTTTAGCAAATATGTGGCTGTCTAAGTAGAATGAAATTTCTCAGCCTCACTTGGAGCAGACTGTGGCCATGTGACTCAGTGCAGACATTTACCCAATGAGATGTTTGCCTAAAAAGTAATCTTGCTACAGCAGCTTACCATGTACACTAATAAAGATAGCACTTCCCCTGCATTCAACAAGAATGATAGGAAGGCATTTATTTCCAGGAATAATAGTGGAGTGCAAAATAATCAAAATATATATTCATAAGTACCATATGAGGCAAGCTTAATTCTATACTTGTTTAAGGCTAGTGAGAAGGAAATGTCTAAAGAGGACTTTTTCATGAAATTAGTAAAGAGCAAGGTTACTGGTTCAGTGTAATTTGTATTTGACCACGTTTCTGTAGTTTAGCTAGTGGCTTTTCTCATCCCCAATTTCAGCATAGGTCTACCCAAATAGTTGAGTCTCAGTTAATATTCATTGAATGGCAATCTCAAAAATGGGATACGTGGCGAGATAATAAAGTAGAATGTTTTGAGAGCCTAAAATGATTATTCAGTCCTGTCACAGAGAGTTTTAACCTGCCCAAAAGAAGAAGAGAGAAGAAAACACAGCTAGACAATTTCTGAATGTATCACAGCAAACACATATGCACTCAGAAGGCATAAAAGAAAAATATGGTACATTTTACTAGATGAAAATATGCCATAATAGTACCAAACACTGGAAAACTTAGCAAATAATGTATAATACATATAGCTAACATTATCGCTACACAAATACTAATTTCCGTCATTGAAAAGGAACCCTTACAAATCAATAGTCAACAGCCCAATAGAGAAATGGTCAAAAGACATGAAGAGACAGTCCACAGAAAAGAATGAAAATGACCAATAAATATGGAAAAGATGTTCTATGACACTTATAATTGAAGAAATTCAAAATAAAACATCAGAAACATATTTTTGTCTATCTACCAAACTGGCAAATGTTAAAACATCCAAATATTAGTGGTCATCAGAGTATAGGGACACAGGTTCATAAATACACTGTTAATGACTATGCAAATTGCTCAAAACTTTTGATCTATTGTGCAGTAATATTTTTGTAAAAAAATACACCTGAAACATTTTATATTTGTCAACTATATGCACGAATCTAAGATCGAAGACATTTGACTGGGTGCCTGTGGAAGAGAGAGAGATGTGTGTGTTCTCAAGTAAGCTAATAAGTTGACGTCCCTGCAAATTGATATTTTGGCATATTAATCTAATATATAATCAGAGGCAAGGAAAGGAATATCCTTTACCTGGATCCAACAGGGATCCAGATCTACTGTTAGCAGAGATCACTCCCATTTTTTTCCGCTCTGATCCCCAAAGTACATACTCTACTCCATCAATCAGAGGTGCGCAGTTACCCTTGTCCTTAGAGAGTCATTTACTGAGATCATCAATATTTATACAAGCGTAATTCTTGGTATCTCATCTCCTATCTCAAGTAGCTTCAGATAAATTTTCACACCGCCTGTTTCTAACAGTCCTGGTAAAGAGAATTGCCTCCACATTGTATCTGTAGTAATGCTTCGACTCTAGTAATGGTTAGGAACCCACTGTAGCTTTACACATTAAGCATCTGTCCCCTGGGTTTATCACTCAGTCATACAGCAGTTTTCATATCGGTCATTTTCCAAAGCTACACACTGTAAACATATATCGTTGTATAAAGAAACCAGCCTTTCTACTAAAATAATAAGCTGAGACTTATTTTTGAGAATTAAAAAAAAACATGGTAAGTATTTATTATGCATTTGAACTGGGTTTGAATTTTAAAGACTGCATATGTCAAAAATATGCAGAATGACCATTCATTCCAGTTTGCTGTCGCCCCTGGTTAAGACAAACAACCCGAGGCTTATAAATGCACTTCATAAAGAATGATATAAAAAAGCCATTAGACCTATGAAAAGTGATTTAAACCAAGTATTCATTAGGGAGTGGCTAAAATCAAATGTGTCACATAACAATACCAAGTAAAAATACTGGTGAGGATGTGGTATAACTGGAACTCTCATCCAAGGCTGGAGAAAGTGTGAATTGATGTGTGGGTTTTGAAAAGCTTTCACTTTCTATTAAAATGAACATACACATATGCAACGACCCAGAAATCCCACTCCATGGAATATACCCAACAGAAATGCATACAGAAGTGCACCAAAGGATGTAATTGAATTTCTAAGTGATAAATTTCTCTCTTGCATTGGCAAAGAAATGAAGATACTGATCGGCAATTTTCTTGTATACTGCAATCAGTAGAAGACAAATCAGAGGTATTATTGTTGTCCCCTGTGTCCGTTGTTGTGTTTCTCTTTTTCATACTGATATGAAAAGCAGCTGACTGTTCTTTGACAACATAAGTCTCCTCTTAAGATGTCATTCTCACTATATAATTGGCTATGATACTTGCATGTATTTCATCAGGTCTCTAGCTATTCAGAATGATGATTTCTAATATATTTTTCTCCTAGTGCAAGAATAAGAATTCAGTAGCCATAATGTTTTCTGTTGCCTGTGAAAAACGGGCTTTTTAATTTAGTTAATATGACAAAGTTCATCTTATTTAGAGGGATTATTTTCAATGTTATTATAATAAAAATGACACCTTTATTACCAATGCTTGATCATAAAATGCTTTTCTATCTTTTCTGCACTGACTGCAAACAGTACCAAATTAAATTATTATTCCTGAAAATTTACTATGACTCAGTCTAAGGTTTTAATAATTCATGAATTAAGATTAATGTTGATGTTATCCCAATCATTCTGGCTAATGCCAACTCCTCAGTAAACAAGTAAACAAGAATGAACTAATTTCAGTTTTTCTAATTATCTGATATTGGCATTAGCTTGTGCTAGATCTATAGCTGGAATATATTTTGTCAGATCTTTTTTTCCCCACGGGACTGATGAGCCCTGGCTGGAATGGACTAAGAACGACAGGGAATGGCCTTAACTCCTTAGAAAGGTCAGAGGAAGAGATGAAAGTGGACAAGTTTTTACTGGAGCATTGACCCACCAAAGAAAGGTGCTATAGACTCACTGGTAAACTGGCTGCTGAGGTTCCAGAAGGTTTCACAATATTGCTGTTGCTGTTGCTGCTGCTTCTATTGTTGTTTTGGGTGGTACCCAAAACATATGCTACACTTGTGCTAAAATATGCAGGCTATGGGGTAAGAGGAGCGAGAGTTCCAGGCTTATCTGCAGTTGCTCCAGGCTGCGGTGGATTATAACGGGATTAGTGCCACACAGCCCAGAAGGCAGATTTGACAAGCAACTTTCACTTCCAGATGAGAAAGTAATACTTCGGGGCTCAGTTTCCCAGGCAAATTGTGCAAGGATAGAAATTCTGAAGACTAGGAGAGGACAGTGGTTGTCCAACTGGAATCAAAAGCCCTGATGGTGCAAGTCTGGATGGATTCGGGGTGCCCCTGGTCGGGGCAGGAGAAATCTTTTCTTTTCGTGAACATCTGTAACCCTCCCTGAATACGAGATATCAAGAGTAGCCTGGTGTTCATACTCACACATCCTGTTTTGTCAGAGAAATTACCTTTATTTTCGGATTATAAAAATGTCACTTAAATTTAGCAGCCCTCTGATCCCAGCGTGATAATACGTCCTAAAAAAACAAACACCAGCTCCAGAGAGCCTCTGAAGTCGTTCCAGTGTTTATGAGGTTCTCTTGAGACGGCAACAAAAGGAGGATTAATATTTTAGAACACAGAGCAAGTCTTACCCCGAATCTTCTACTCTTCACAGAAGCTGCTGATTTTTCCTACTTTTTCTCCTTCTCTTCCCACACTCACTGTCCTCAGCTTCCTGCTCTTCGTGTTACTCTCCTTTCTGCCTCTCAACATGATCCAGCCCCAAAATAAACAAAGGGTAGCTGGCTGAGCTGACCAAAGGTGCTTTCTTCCCTAGAAGGGAAGAAGGGGTGGAAGAGTGGCAGATCTTACGTTGCTGTGATAAATTACCACGAACTTGGTGGCTTAAAGCAACAGAAATTTATTCTCTTGCAGCTCTGGAGATCAGAAGTTCAAAATCAAGGTGTTCTCAGGTCAGTGCTCACTAGGAAGGCTCTGGGGAGTCTCTCCCTGCCTCTGTCAGATTCTGGTGGCTCCAGGCGTTCCTTGGCTTTTGGCAGCATAACTGCAATCTCTGACTCCTTCTTTCACAGGGCCTCTTTCACTGGGTCTCCTTGTAAGGAGACTTGTCATTGGATTTAGGGTCCACTCAGTTAACCCGGGGTGATCTAATCTCAAGGTCCTTAATTACATCTGCAAACATCCTTTTTCTAAATAAGTTCACATTCCCAGGTATAAATTCATACTACAACTCAAATTTCTTTGTATAATTATGCACAGAGTTAAAGCCTAAATGGATATATATCTATATATCTATATATCTATATATCTATATATATCTTCCCTTGTTATGTTCTCTGTGCAAGAGTGCACAGAGTGCAAGCTGGTAAAATTAGCTGAGCTGTGAGTGCAAGCTGGTAAAATTAGCTGAGCTGTGATGTGGACGTAGGTAGCTTGGCCCCACAGCCTATAATGCTAACCTCTGTGCCCCATTTGTACACTCAGGAGCCAATGCTCCTGAGTGTATAAGTTCCTCCACTTGGTAATGAAAACCCCTGCTACCCAGACCTGCGCTACAACTTAGAACAGCTTTTCCATAGTTGAAATACAGAATATGGTTCAGAGCGGGGGTTGAAAACTGGAAGGGTCTTCCTATATCAAGACAGTTTCAATCTGCCAGGACTAAGATGGTAGCACCCCGCTTCCCTGTCTTTGTCAGGAGAGGAGGGGAATTGCTTGGGCACCTTCAGAAATCTTGAGCACATGAGCAATGCAGCATTTATATGTTGATCTCTCGGGAGTTAGGAAGATTGTGACCTTGTGACAGTTCAACATGAAGAAATGTCCTTGAAACCTTCTAAGAAAGGAGACTGTGACAGGGTGAGGCATGAAAATGGCTCAGCATCCCTCAGAGCTTTGGTGGTCGTGTCTCCCTGAATGTATGGCTTGGTGCTTCTGGGAGGCCAGGGGTGTGGTTAACCAGGAGTCAGCCTGGATGGAGGGGCAGTTACACTTTGCTCTACCTGGGTGATGTGTTGTGATGCAAGAACGTTTATGGTGAAGAATGGAGGCACTTGTGTGTTATCAGTGAGCACATTATTTTGAGGGAGAATCGTTTACAAGAAGAGTAATGTGTTTGGACTGGAAGAAGTAAAGCATTTTGGATAGTGAGAGGAAAAAAGTGAGCCTTTACCAGTAGCTTGGTCTCCTGTTAACGTATGTGGAGCAATGTCCTGCTAGCCTCTGCTCCCTTTTGTAGAAGCAGTATCATGGTGTGATGATGGGGAAACAAACACTAAAGCTCTTCATCCCCTGATGGAAAACTAGTGGCAGTTGGGCAGCAACTTCCTTCCTCCCTTCCTCCCTCCCTCCCCGCCTCCCTCCCTCCCTTCCTTCCTCTTTCTCTCTTTCTCTCCCTCTCCCCCTCCCCTCCCCCTCTTTCTCCCTTCCTCCCTCCCTTCTTTCCTTCCTTCCCTCTTGCTTTCTTTTTTTTTAATCATGTAAACTTCTCTTTGGCAACTATCTATTATGTAGGAATTTACTTTCCCCCAATTTTTTTGGACACTCATCCAAACAATTTCTGATAAATCAAATACAGATATTAAACAGAATGTATTAGCCTTGTGTGAATCAGAAAAGCTGCTTTCCTCATCATTCTTTGGGGAAATCCACTGAAGTTATGAAATGAAGGTTATTCCCTAGAGAACGCAAAAAATGATTTCTTAAGAAATATTGGTTCTATCTTGAGAGCATTATGTTAAGCGAAATAAGTCAGAAAAAGAAGGGCAAATACTGTTTGATTGCTCTTATATGTGCAAGCTAAAAAAAAAAAAAAAAAAGAGTAGAACTCAGAGAAACAGAGTAGAGTGATGGTTACCAGGGTCTGGGTGGGGGAAATGGGGAGATAGTAGTCAAAGTATACAAACTTCCAGTCATAAGATTATCAAGTCCTGGGGGTCTGACATAGAGCATGGTGATTATAGTAATAATACTGCATTATACACTTGAGAGTTGTGGACAGAGTAGATCTTAAATGTTCTCACTACAAAAAAGAAATGGTAATAATGTGATGGGGTGGGAGTGTTAGCTAGGGCTATAGTGCTATCATTTTGCCATATGTAAATATATCAAATCAACATGCTGCACACTTTAAACTTATACGATGTTATATGTCAATTATCTCCCAGTAAATCTGGGGAAAAAATAAAATAAGAGGGAGAAAAAAAGAAAAATATTGGTTCTAAGTTTAGGAGCAAACATTTGGCCAATAGAGACCTCCCTTCTATCACAGCAGGTGATGAATTTGGATGAAGATATAGAGAATGCTTAAGTAATGGTTTATTTACAAGTAGACTTTTAACTTCACTTATACCTTGAAGTTACTCTTTATTTAAATGTTTTCATCTTATGCTAGCTCACTGAAAATATAAATGCTTCACCACAGATGATGTCATCACTTAGTGTTTTACATTATTCATATTAGTGAAACTTGGAAGTGAAATTGTATATTTCATTTGGAGATATGGCTTGTTTTCCCAAAGCATATTCTCTGATGGCTGTCCCACTTGGAATGAGGTTAGCAAACATTAACTCTTCCTGAATCTTAATTTTTAGCTTATATTTCAAATTTTCTTTAATTTTCAGAAAGCATTAATTCTTAAATAATCTAGATTTTTGAGCCCCTGTTTATCTAAGAGTGAGGATTTTTGTGTTAACTTATCAGTACATGTCATAAGAGAATGATTAGCAAAGAACTACAGAATTTTGCACCATGAAAAATTAGACCTGAGAAACCTGCATGGAGTCTTAGTCTTCTGAAAAATACAATATGGAAATTCCTAGACAAGAATTTCAAAGCTACGTTTTACCAATCTCCACCGTTTTTCCCCTAATATGTGGAATAATGACATATTCAGCCACTTTCCTGGCACATATTTTATCCAACAAATATTTACTTACTATCTGCTAAGTGCTAAGACACTGGAAATTGGGAGAGGATGTGTAATAACATTTGAAAGTTGATGTTGATAGCTTAAAACATGAGTAAGACTTCATAAAGTGGTAATAAAACTATTATGTTCCAACTAGAGAGCTTTCATTGTCAAGGTGAGAGAAATATTAAAATCTCTCCTTTGATTGATTACCTGATATATTCTTTAATCCTGATCTTTATGCTAGGCATTCATTTCTTCAAAATAGTTAGCACTTTTAAATCTCATTGATCTGTTTTATATATACTAACATCTTAAGAATGATATATCTGAGAAAAATAAGCAAGTGGTGCAGGGAAGAATAATGCCAGTAACATGATGGTGGTGATGGCAGGGGGCACACATTATTAATTTCAAGTAAAATTGATCCACCCCACACGATTCACCCCATATTTGTCTTCAGGTATGTACTAATTTCTTGGATCTCTGCATACTGTGTTGAATAGATATATATTTTAATATATACAATATCCTTTCAATCACTAACATATCCATGTTTATTTCATATTCATTCAACAAGTTATATTGAGTGTATATACTATGTACTTCGAACATGCAGTGGTGAGCAAAATAGGCACAGTCTAGTGGGAAAGTCTGAGGATTAAAGAGGAAATTATATCACATTTTAAAAAGTCATTCATGCTGAGAGTATATAGGAAGGTAGGTTTGGAAGTTGAGGGAAGGTGGGATAGGAGTGGCTCAAAGCAGGCATTCTAAAAGAAGTGACATTTAGGCTAGACCTGAAGTAGAAGTAGAATTTAGCCAGGCAAATCGGAGATATGAAAAATTGCTCCAGATGAAAAGAGCAGTAGGGACAATGACAAAAGGGCCTGATAGAGAATGCTGTAATATTTCAGGAATTCATAAAAATTCCTGTGGTAAGTGCTGTTATTTAGTCAATATGTCATTTTTATTTACTTTGTTCTTCTTAACAGAACTCTGATTTTGTTCAAAAGAGCAAAACACCCAGGTTAAAAGAAATATAAAAACAAACAGAAAACTACATTTTTCTTGTTTGACTTAGAGGTAAGGGCTATTTGACAGAGTTCTGGCCAATACATAAGTGGGTGTTGAGGTGATTTATGAGTAGGTTTTGCTTTCATGATGTAGGTGCTATCTCTTCATCCTTGTTGCTTCCTCCCGCATCTCCTATCTGGAATGGGGATGTACTGCTGGAGGTGAAGCAGCCATCCTGTTACCGTGAGGTACCCATGAGGAGGAAAGCCAGGAGCTGTGGGTGGTAGCATAGAAGGATATAATAAGGAGCCTGGGAGGTTGATGATATCATGGAGCTACAGTTCTAGCCCTGAACCGTCTACTCCTGGATTTCCTGATATGGTAAATTATAATAATAATGTCACCGCCCTCCCCAATTCAGTTATTCAGGTCACTGTTTACATGTGGCTGGATGTAATCGCTAACAGAAACAGTGCTGCAGTGGCTGGTGCATGGCGAGTGACTCTTAAGGCTGACAAAGCAAGTAGGAGCAAGGTCAACGAAAGACCTTAAAACATGTTAGAGTTTAGACTTTATCCTTGGAGCCTGTGGGGTAGCAGTAAAAGATGTTAGATAAAGAAGCCAGCAGCAAAATTTGCATAACAGAAAGCCCCCCTTGGCAGCAGTGTAGAGAATATACAGGAGGGGGCAGGAAAGGAGGCAGGGAAAGCACTGAAACTGGGCAGCCATCCAGATGTGAGACAGTCACGGCATAAACTGGAGTAACCGCTTCAGGGATGGAGAGAAGTGAACAGTTCTGAGAGATACCGAAGTGGTAAAGCAGTAGGAAGAGCTTCACGAATGGCTGGATATAAAGGAACTCGATGAGTGAAAGGTGATGGCAGTTTTGTGGCTCAGTCAGCTGGGAGGATGGTGTGTCATTCCGTGAGGAAGGGAGATGGACGTGGGAACAGGTGGGCTTTGAGGGAGGAATCAGGAGCCCGGTTTTGAGCATTCAGACTTTGTGATGCCTGTGGGATTTCCAGGAGGCTCTGTGAGTTAAGGTGTCAGAAACACAGGTCTGGAACTGAGTGTATCTCTCCACGGAGAAGATGTAGATTTCAGAGTCGTTGTCATTTAGATGATATTTGGAATCCTAAGAGGAAATGCAGAAGCCCGTGGAGGTGTGGAGAGAAAGAAAAGGTAAGGTCAAGGACAGAGGCTGGGGAATAATGACATTTAAGAGGTAGGTGGGAGGGAAAATAAAGCTTTCCAAGGAGCTTGAGCAGAAGAGACCAAAGAAGGAGGGGAGGAAGGAGAGACTCTGGTTTCAGAGAAATTCAGGGAAGAGTGGTGTCAGCAGTCTCAAAGCTGCTGAGTGATCAAGGAAGATAAAACCCAAGAACTAATTGTTAAATTCAGCTCTAACAGTCTTTGCTTACTTCTGGGAGCAGTACAGCGGGGTCTCAGGGGCTGAAGAGGGACTGCAAGGTGAGATAATAGAGCTAGTCCAGGAAACTTCTGAAAGAAGTTTGGCTGTAAGGGCAATGAAAAGCTTGGTACCAACAGGGAGACAGACTTCTGGTTGAAGAAAGATGTTTTTGAGGATGTGAGAGCCTTGAGCATGTTTACGGGCGGAGGGGGAATAGCCAGTATAGACATAGAGTTTGTGAACACATGAGACAGTGAAATAAGTGATAGTGGGGACCCGTGAAAAAGCGGGAGAAGATGGAATCCAGAGCACAGGCAAGATTAACCTCGGGTAGGAGGGTCTCCGGTTCCAACACTAGAGAAAAAGAGAATGTGGCCAGAGTATGAGGTACAATGTTCTGCCCTGGGCAGAATGAGATGGACATTCCAGGCAAATAGATGAAGTTTAAAATAACCACCATAGAGAGAGGGGTGTTTTGAGAAAAGAAAAACTTAAACAGGAGGGGAGTGATGTTGAAAGCCCATTTGTTTTATAACCACGAAATTTGTGAAAGTGCCAAGTTTTATGGGTTGAGTAATTGCATATTCCCAGAAGCATGCCAGGCATATGAGGAAGGCAGAGTCATATTGACTCTTTTGCCATATTTTCAGCTTCCCTTATTTCTCTCTTTTTATAATTACATACCAAAAATTTTTTAATAAAATTTCATGTACTGGCATTGAAATTTTACAATGCTGGAAATAATACATAAGTACACATGTATATGAAAGAATTCTGCCTTAGGGGAAAGCACAGTTGGGAAGGAATAACTAATTAGAATCCATTTTTTCCATCCTCTCCACCTATCATAGAAATTATGTTTTCAGTGCAGAGGAAGGCATGGTCCACAAATCAGCTAAGTAATCTGAAAAGCAATGTTTTTTCATATCCTGTTGAATATTTTAGGCTGTTTAGGGCATCTGGCACTTTTGGCTGATGTTCCCCTCCCACCTTTTGAGAGCCCATCTCCTACAAAGAAGCTGGAGGCCAGTGCTCCCATCATTGCAGTTAGCTGGGGGCAGGCACAGGACCTAAACAACCATACCAGACTTGAATTGGGAGCTGGTGGCATCAGTGCTGTGGTATCCACTTGAGTGAGAGCAGTGGTGGGTGCACTCAGTTTACAGAGGTGCCTGTGGCCAAGGTTCTAGCAGTGTTGTCCGGGGCTCACCCTCAGCAGTGTGGGCAGTGTGGGCAGTGTGGTCTGCGGTAGCCTCACCCGGCAACTGCTGCAGTGGTATCTTTGCTGGTGCTGTGAACCAATGGTGGGAGTCAAGTATGGTTCTTGGCCGTGCAGCCTCTAAGCCAGGCTCTCAGGCCCTCCTGCAGATTCAAAGAGCTACCTAACATCTTTATACATTGCCTTTCTGCTTAGCTAATTAAAAGTGATTTCATTTGTTGGTAGCTAAGAACGCTGACTGCTATACACAGACTAAGGTGTTGGAGTTCAGGGTTTCTTGAAAAACAAAAAAATGATCTTCCCATGTTGTCACCTCTAATTCCGGCCTCAGTGAAGGCTGAAATTCCAGAAGATTAGTGGGTGATGCAGAAAGTTCCATGATCTCAGACGAGTCCCCAAAGTTGCTTTAGTGGATAATTTTGGATATCTCAGAAATCTAAGAAAGAGCCAACAGTTTGCGCCTTCCACGTGTGAAGTGATTTGTTGTCAGAGCTCCTCAGGATGGAAAAAGAGAAGTCTGGCATCCTGATCTTTTTTAAGTCATTTTAAGTTATAGGCAAAGAAGATGCAGAGGGGAAAACAAAGCAAACTTAAATTTTAGTGTCGTATGTATTTGATTAAATATTTTATAGTGTGTTTAGGGCTAAAATCATGAAGTAATATGTGGGGAGATATAAGAATGGTTAAAGAGCATATTTCTTCTCTTTTGCATTTTTTTTTTTATAAATACATATCATCACGCATTTTTAATTCCCCAGAGCCTAGTACAGTGCTGGCAAGAAGGAAGTCTTTAAATATTGTACATATGTACTGATATTCTCTGTCTTTGCATAAATTCATGTTTAATTTCCAAGACATAAATATCAGTCTGCAAAAGGAATCCATATACATAACACTGTCTGTGTTTATGCCAAAGTTTTCCCAGTCACATGAGTGTTCGGCTTGGTAAGGAGTCCACATGTTCAGCCTGGATTAGAATGTATACAAACAAAGCTGCCAAAAAACTGCGATTTGTGTCTCCATCCACTGGCACGATGGATTGCCAAATACCTTTGCTAAATCTTTGTTTTGTCCTCTTCTTTGAAGTTGTAGCAGGGCTATTTTTATACTTTATGTGGAATGGATTATCTGTGAGATGAAAACACATAGTGGACACAATCCTGAACTGAACCCCTCAAAGACATTCTGTTGTTTTGTGAAGTCTTACATATGTAACTGGAGATAGTCAGCTAGTACACGCTAATTATTTGCTTGTCAGCCAGTTACTCTTCAGATGACCAGACATTTTGATATAAAAACTCAAGGAGATCTATTAAAGCCTGATAATATTTTCCCTTTTTAGTAAAACAACTATAATGAATTCAGTCAAAATGTTAGGTCTTCTGAACATGAATAATAGCCTACATGCATATCCTGAAGAACTGGAATATTGTAAATAATTGGTTTTTTTTACTCTTATAAATGTGCTAGATTTAAATACCCTTGTATATGGGCAAGTGTAGAAGTCTTTTCTGAAGAAACATGATTTATTTGCACTGATTAGGTTTTAAGAGATTGCTGTTGTCGCCCCCCTTTTTTTCCACAGTTGTACAACCATCATCGAAATCAATTTTAGGACCCTTTCATCACCCTAAAAAGAAATCCCATGCCCATTATTAGTCAGTTACCATTTTCCCCCAACCTTCCCCCTTCCTAGCTCTAAGCAGCCACCAATACACTTCATGTTCCTATAGGTTTGCCTACACTGGACATTTCATATATACGGAATCATACAACATTTGGTCCTTTGTGACTCACTTCTTTCACTTGGCATCATGTTTTCAAGGTTCATCCATGTTACATCAGTAGCATACATCAGTATTCATTTATTCTTACTGCCTGATAATATTCCTTTGTATGGATGCACCACATTTTGTTTATCCATTCATCAGTTGACGGACATTTGGGTTGTTTCCGCTTTTTAACTATCATGAGTAATGCTGCTGTGAACATTAATATATGAGTTTTTGTGTGAACATATGTTTCCATTTCTCTTGGGTTGATACCTAGGAATAGAATTGCTGGCTTATATAATAATTCTGTGTTTAACCTTTTGAGGAACCGCCAGACAGTTTGCCAAAAGCAGCTGCACCATTTTGTATTCCCATCAGCACTTGCATATCATTTTTTAATATCAAAATACTTTTATATTCTGGGAATTTATTAAAACTTTTAACTTTTTTTTTTTTTTTAAAGGATTTTCTTATTTATTTATTTATTTATTTATTTATTTTTGGCTGTGTTGGGTCTTCGGTTCGTGCGAGGGCTTTCTCCAGTTGCGGCAAGCGGGGGCCACTCCTCATCGCGGTGCGGGGACCGCTCTTCATCGCGGTGCGCGGGCCTCTCTCTATCGCGGCCCCTCCCGTCGCGGGGCACAGGCTCCAGACGCGCAGGCTCAGCAATTGTGGCTCACGGGCCCAGCTGCTCCGCGGCATGTGGGATCTTCCCAGACCAGGGCTCGAACCCGTGTCCCCTGCATTAGCAGGCAGATTCTCAACCACTGCGCCACCAGGGAAGCCCCAAAACTTTTAACTTTTATATTCAATAATATAATGCTCCTTAATATTTGAGTAAATTTTAAACAAATGGAATTTTAAAATTGTTTGGAAATTATCATTTCAGATTCAAAATATTAAAAGGAAATTGATTTTTAGAAGCCAGATTTTAATATCCGTTTCTTCAAAGAAGAGAAAATATATTTTTTGCTTTATTACATATAATTATATTTTGTAAGTTTACAAGATGTATATGAACTTCACAAGATCCAATTACAGTCTACCTTTCATTCCTGCTTTACAAGCTAATCCAATGCCCACCTCTAACCTCCAACTAAATAAATGGAAAGTTCAAGTAGAAAATATTAACCATGTCCATTATTGATAATTTCCTTTTTTTAATAGAATATACACAATTCTTAATATTTTCCAGATATGTTTACCATTTACATATATGGATAAACAACACTAAGAAATAATTTTAATTTTACTCTCAGATAAATTGGTCTTCTGATACTGATAGTTTAGCATCAGTTGTTAAGGTCAGATTTTAACACACACACACACACACACACATACACACACACACACACACACACACACACACAATCTATAGTCATCCCACGGTATTTCACTGAATGAAGTGCCCAAAACACACCCCAAGGAGGAAATGAGGTACAAAGACTCTAAGGCACACTTAATTTGCTCATTTTTTCATTCTACAAATATTTTCTAAATGCCTGTCAGTTGCCAGGTATGGGACTAGTTGTAGAATTTATGAGAACTAAGGTTGCGTTTGAGTCTTCCTTTGATCCTGTACCGTCTACAGAGGGTGCCCTTCCCACTTCTATCTCAGATCTTCCCTGTAAGCTTGTTGTACTTTCATAGCACAGCCTCTGGGGCCTGGGGTGACCTAGATTCCCTTCTAGTGAAAGGAAGACCCTCACTCATATCAGTACTTAACAGTACTGATTAAATGTAGCTGGATAGTAGCAAATTCCCCCTCAGCCTTCTTGCAAGCCCTCTTTTAGTTCTGTACATAGAGATCACAATATTCATACATACTGACCTGGATTGTATAACAGAGACTCAGTCTCCCCTGCCAGAGCAAACACACCTTTTCTTCTGACCCCCATCTCTTTTGGCAACATCTCTTCCTGACAACTGAAGAATTATATAAAGTAATGTAATTTTTTTAAAAAAATAATTTATTTATTTATTTATTTTGGCTGTGTTGGGTCTTCGTTTCTGTGCGAGGGCTTTCTCTAGTTGTGGCAAGCGGGGGCCACTCTTCATCGCGGTGCGCGAGCCTCTCACTATCGCGGCCTCTCTTGTTGCGGAGCGCAGGCTCAGTAATTGTGGCTCACGGGCCTAGTTGCTCCGCGGCATGTGGGATCCTCCCAGACCAGGGCTCGAACCAGTGTCCCCTGCATTGGCAGGCAGACTCTCAACTACTGCTCCACCAGGGAAGCCCTAAAGTAATGTAATTTTTAAAATTGCTATGCATATAAAAACACAGGCTTCCCTCCAAACTTCTGTCCTCCCCTGTTGTCTAATAATCACACCTACCCTGCATGTATGCCAGAAACGCTGGGAATTTATCCTGCACTGACTTCTGTCCTTAACTTCGATGATTTCCAGCTATTTCTCATTCCAGAAGTTTTTAAAGACCTTACCCCCTAGGTAATCTGATTCAGTAGGTCTGGGTGGGAAAACTATAAAATCTTTTGACGGTAATTAAAGTTGTATTTCTAAGAGGCCATGCATTATCACGAAGTGTGCTAGTAAAAGAAATAGTTCAATGAAAAATAAGAAAGTTGGAAGCTAAAAAGTTTTAGTCATATAGAAAAGTAAGTTTTCCTGCACCTTTTTTTTAATGACAATAAGAGTATGGCTATAAAATAGATACAAAATCAAGCAAATCCAGATTTGATTTCATATAGACTTGCTTGGTATTGTACCCACCAACCCCGCCAGAACTCCTTTTAGCCCTGGCATTCTTATATACAACTAAACCACTTAAAAAAATTGTTGACATAGGAAACAAAGCTACACAGAGCAGCTGTTGCCCAAGAAAACAGGCTTTATTTTAATGCCTGCTGCTGGTTTGCAATCATTATTTTCCTGCTACTTTCTGCTTCATGATAGCGTTATAATCAACAGTAGCTTGCAGCTTTGTGAGTAAATCAAAATGTGTAGCCTGCTTAAACAATCATGATGTATCTAACTGTAATCTAAAAATTCCAACTAACAGAAATCTCTGCAATAAACAAACAGACATACCTCACCAGGTGATTTTGCTAACTTTTGAAAACCACTGGGCTGGACTGCTCTATATATGTACACCTATGTCACCACCTCTTCAAACCTGCATACTTATTTCAGGCTTATTATCTTCTCTTCCACACCAGTTTCACCTTTTGTGCTTCCTAATTTTTTTTGTGCCCCCTTATTTTTTTGTGTGTGCTTTCTACTTTTTGTTAACTTTTCCAACATTTTTCTAGTTATTCTAGCTAAATACATAAGAGCCATATGACACCTCCTTTATCTCATTTATCTAATCAATTTCTAGTACCTGTCAATCTTCTCTCCAAATTACTTAACTCCTGTTTCCCCCTCAATCCATTTTTTCTGTCATTAAGCTCTAATCAGGAGTCTTACCAAGCCTCCCAACTAGTGTTCCTCTCTCTATTCTTACCCATTTTTTGACCAGAGTAATCTTCCTAAAGCACAGATCTGAGCTTTGCAGTCTTTAAATGAAAAAAATCTTTGATGACTATTTATTCTGTGACTGATATGACCTGCTTGGGGTACAAGTAAAGTCACAAATCTTATTTTTCAAAATACAGCCACCTCAGGATCAAATATTAGGTTAGCAGGAATACCCACACCTTTCTCTTGGGTCCTGTCCTCTTTCCCTGAATGATCCCATAACCATGGGAACTTAAAGAGCCAATCCTACCTCTAAATACTTTGTAATGATAGAGTCCAGGATAATATGGCCAATCTTCTAGTGCCTCTGATTTTCAGTCACCGCCATTTTGGTCTTCAGGCTTGCTGTTCCAAACAGGACCTACTATGCTAATGTGATTATCGGCCAAGATCTCCACAGAGGTTGCAATAGTTATGACATGAAAGAATGCACCTGCATCTGGAGTAAGTCCAGCATGTTAGAAAGAAAGGATGTGGGGCGCTTTTTGATTCACCTACAGTGTACACCAGAACAAGGCTTTCCTTCTATCTACATCTTAGTATTGAATCCGGGTCACAGTGCAGACCCTTCCCCCCACTTTTCTTACAGAAGTTCCCACTTCTGGCCCATTCCTGCCATAGACCTTGGTTGAGCCCATCTCAATCTAAATGGAAAGATTCAATAAGTTACATGTACTTTATTTCTTTTCCCTTGGCTCTAGACAAAGTTTTGTCTTTCCCCAAATGACAGTTCCATCTGGAGTGGCAGTACTATTTACTGTTTATAAAAAAGGGTCCTGTTCTGTCTTGTTCCCCAGTCAGTCTTTACCTAATTGCCTTACATTTATTTAATGAAAAGGGGCATTTAAAGTGCTTCTTTCCAACCAAAGATATACCTCAAGGAGATTTACACTCACCCCCAGTCAGAAAGGCATCCTGCAAGTTTTAAATGGCAGCTGTGTCTGGATTAAAAAAATAATCAACCTAATAAGGTAACTTGCTGTGGTAAATTCTGTACCAGCAATGTGCTAGACATAGGGGTCACAGAGTCTAGCAGGAGAATAACACGTGAACACAAAGAATTTCAAAGTGATCAGTACTTAAGTAGTGGTAGGTATATGAACTAGAAATGGCACAAGGGAAAAGAGTGACTTAATTCTATTTGGGAAAGTTAGAGAAGCCTCACCAAGGTTCAGGTTTTGGAACTTTATACTGAGCAATAAACAGATCTCCAAGGGGACAAGGGTCAGTGCAGGGGTGGATATGGGACATATGGGCATCATATAAAAAGTGCAGTCATGAAATAGCATGACACTATGAAATAAAATTCATATTTTATGGCAAGACAAGAAAAATTTAAACATAAAAACTCTCTCTGCCCTGTGGCCCCCCTCTCTTCCCTCTGCTCTGCCTTGTGTATCTGCATTGTGCATCAACCCACCTCCCCATCGGCAGAAATACCTGCTCAACCATAAAGAGCAACATTCTCCTAGCACCAACCAGACAACTCCTTAAAAGATAACATTCCTTTTTAATCTTACAAGGGGCCATGATGACCCAAGACCCACTACTTGCTAGATTGTATAAACTGTCAATAATATGTCATTCAATGTACAGCCAGCCATCTGTCTCAAAAACTTTGTGCTTTGACCTCAGACAGGCGGAACAGTTCTCAGAGCTTTCTGAGAGGCTGTTCCTGGGTTATAAGCCTTAATTTGGCTCGAATAAAATTTTCCATTTCTTTCTTAGGTCAACTGATTAATTTTTTCGTCGACAATATGCTACAGAATACTTGGAGAAGTAGTGCCATGTAGATGGAGCACAGGAACAAGGGTGGGGGAGTGGCAATGAGAGAAGTGTGGCAGATGAGGTTAGAAAGCAAGCCAAAAACACTCATCAAAGGTCTACAAATTGGAGTATTCTGACTTCAGAGATACATGGGGGTGTTTTAGGGGCATGCAAATCTATAGTGCAAACGTGCGTTTTGCTGAAGTATTAATTTCACTTTCTCATGAGAGGAGGGGGATTTATAGGGATTCTTTTTTCTTTACACTAAAATTTAATCTGTTTATTCCTTTAATAGTAACTAGACTTGTTTTATTAATGCTTAATTGAATAATTTTCTTCCTTCCTCTACTGAAACTACTCTCTGGGAGGTCAGCAGTGACTTCTTACATGGTAAAGAAATTTTGGCTAGTAACCACTGCTTCCAAAAGTTAGTTCAGCCCCAATCCACTATTATTCTTTTGCAGCATCTTAAACTTTTTTTTTTAATTCTTTTTTTAAAGAAAGCGTTAAAGGCATACATTAAAAAAGCATAAAAGTACACAAAATCATAAGTGTGCAGATTAATAACCTATAAGAAAGTAAACACATCTATGTAACCAATACTCTGGTCAAGAAATAGAATACTGTCAGCTGCTTTTTTTTTTTTAATTAATTAATTTATTTATTTATGGCTGTGTTGGGTCTTTGTTTCTGTGCGAGGGCTTTCTCTAGTTGCGGCAAGTGGGGGCCACTCTTCATCGCGGTGCACGGGCCTCTCACTATCGCGGCCTCTCTTGTTGCGGAGCACAGGCTCCAGACGCGCAGGCTCAGTAGTTGTGGCTCACGGGCCTAGTTGCTCCGCGGCATGTGGGATCTTCCCAGACCAGGACTCGAACCCGTATCCCCTGCATTGGCAGGCAGACTCTCAACCACTAGCGCCACCAGGGAAGCCCCCTGTCAGCTGCTTTTAAGGAGTCTTTGCTCTGGGCCGGACAGTCTACTAAGTACAGAACTTGAATTTTGGAGCTAACTGGGATGGGAGGTAACATTCAGGAGTCATCAATGGCTGAAGTCCAAGTTCCTTACTAAGATATACAAGACACTCCAATATAAGGGTCCATTTTCTTTTTTCTTTCTGAATTTGCCTCATGTCACACAACCCTATGTTTTTATTAGTTCATAAATTACTTGCTGTTTCCTTGGAACACATCCCGATTCTCTCCTTCTGTGTCTTTGCTTATGCTGTTTCCTTTTTCTTCCTGGAACGAGCTCCCTCTCTGGGCTCCTGTCCTTCGCCTGCCTTCCGCCAGCACACTCAAAGCTTTCTTTCTGTGTCCAGCTTCAACATCACCTTTTCCATGATGTGTGCCTGCTCTTCCTGATTGAAAATAAACCCATGTGATCAGACATTTCCACAGCATTACATGTACCCCTGCCCTTATATCTTCCTACGCTGGAGTATTGTTATCTTAACTTTACTAGGCTAAGTTTGTTGAAGACAGGTTGATTTAGGAGTCATTTTATATTCACTTACTCTTAAAATACCCTCTTAAAAAATAACCATGGTGGGCTTCCCTGGTGGCGCAGTGGTTAAGAATCCTCCTGCCAATGCAGGGGACACGGGTTGGAACCCTGGTCCGGGAAGATCCCACATGCCGTGGAGCAACTAAGTCTGAGCGCCAAAACTACTGAGCCTGTGCTCTAGAGCCCGCGAGCCACAACTACTGAAGCCCACATGCCTAGAGCCCGTGCTCCACATCAAGAGGAGCCACCACAATGAGCCTGCGCACCACAACGAAGAGTAGCCCCCGTTCGTGGCAACTAGAGAAAGCCCTTGCGCAGCAACAAAGACCCAACTCAGCCAAAAATAAATAAATAAATAAATTTATTAAAAAAAAAACAAACCATGGTATTTTGTACACATCATTTTATCAACCATCACTTATATTTTTAAGTGATCACTTTCTATGCCCAGAAACTTGAACATTGTTTTACTTAAAGTAAAATAACTGATGTCATACATGTGATCGCATTGAAGTATTCAATAATCATCTCAGATGTGATCAAAGATCTCCTTAATGTGAACTAAAACCTAAAATAAAATAAGGGTTAGAAATTTAAAATCAAATAAGGTGTAAAGGACTCTTTGTATTAATGGTTTACTGGTTAGACTGTAATTAGGACTTCTGCATGAAAATAGAAAGCTCATTTCAGTTCTGTAATGTTCTCCGTAGGCAACCAAAATATATTATTTATAGAGATAGAGTGAGCAATATGTTGATATTCAAACACATGTGACATACTTTGTCATCTTTCTCTTAAATAATCTTTTCCTATCATTCATCAAGAACAAAGTTTCCAGTAAAGCATGCTTTTTTTTCTCATCAGTACATGAGAACTCATTGAATGGAAGCAAAGATTCTACCTGACTTACCATTTTAAAGTAAACCAGAGTTCAAGCTGCCCTTAAATGTTAAATGTAAGACAATGAAAAGGTGGTTTATTATATTGTTTACCATCATAAATTAGTTACTCCTTCTTCAGGATTAGTAAACTGAATTATTTATCCTTCGTCTTTCTTCCAGATCACCTGCCACACCTGGTCAACTCCTGCAACACCAATACACACACACACACACACGCACACACTCATTAGGGCAAAGAGCAAGTTGTAGTTTTCTAAGTATCTATTCCGGTACTAGCTTGCTGCTCTATCGAACGTTTGTGGAATATGTTTTTAAGTACGTGCATAAACAAACAAACAAATAAAATAGGTTTAAGAGAAATGTGACAAAACTTTTTCTTCCCATTATTTTCACTAGGATATAGACTATAGTCTTTCTAAATTGTCCTGGTATAATTATTTAGTAGGTAACTTTTTGCAATGAGAACTAGTCTATTGTTTGTTTTATATTTATCCATCTAGCTCATTTAAAGATACTTTAAATTGTTAGAAGTTCTTTAATAATGTGGGAGTATTTGAGGCAATATTTTACCATGTACCATCTCATTAGATATTAAAATGTTTTACCTTAATTAAAACATCCCAAAATGTTATGATATCAATTCTGTTTTGAGTAAAAACAAAATTTTCCACACTGAGTTTACATATGTTCATTTTAGATTAGAGAATTTGAAATTAGTTATCCAATCCCTTCATTCTGTGTTCAACAAAAAGAGGGAGCACTTGCAATTATATATGATAGTTCTAACCAGACATTTCAAGAGTGATTGTTACATATTTTATACCAGGCTCATATGAACCCTTGACGTTAAAAGTATCAGGATACATTTAATTGAAAAGGGGGAATTTCTGCTTCTCCCTGACTCATGATGATAATGGTTTTCACTTCTTATCCAAAGGGAACAGTATGATAATGTTAACCATGTACACTCTGATAGCTGTCCCCCTACCCTGCACCCACCACAGGATGACCACCACTAATAAAACAAAGAAGCAAATATTGGGTGAAAACAAGCTAAAAAAAATGGAAATGCTTAAAAAAGAAAAACCTGGCTGAAACTTGAACTAAAATATTCAAAACATGAATGATTTGAAGGTAGAGGAAAATACTTATTCTCAAATTATAATTAGTTTCTGCCTCAAAAGGTGTAAAGATCGGAACACTCCTTTGGGTCCTTCTACTCTTGGGAATGAGAAAACCGCCTGAAAAGGTTCATTACTTATAAAAACACAGCAAGTACCTGATGATTAGTCTTAAAAATACTGAGATGACTGTTAATGCAGATATTTTACACTGAGAAGGTAAGCATTCTATTTTATGAACAATGGTACATTCAAAGTTGTTTATCTAGGATCTGTTGGCTATTTAAGAATAAATAGGTATAAGTCATTTGTTCTGTTTTTCTCTGTATGGAATCATGCCTTGAAATTATTATTTGTTTTTGTGGAGATCTGTGGGTTTCTGTTTGGGCAGTTCTTCTTAGGATATTAAATATTCATTTGATAAATTCACTGAGTTTCCTACTATGTGCCAGACACTGCATTAGACACTGAGGATACAGTGGTATGTAAGACTGACATTATCCTTGCCTCCTAGAACTTACAATGGAAAAGAAGAAGGAGACAGTTATTGAGAGCACACAGTAAACAAATACAAATTTTGCCACATAGAGACAAGTGCTAGGAAGAAGAGATAAAGCAGAATAACGAAAAGAGAGTGATGGTGGAGAAGGGTGGGCAGGGTAGATACTTCAGATAAAGTATTTAGGGAAGGCCTTTCTTGGGAGATGATATTTGAGCCTGGGGGGAAAGCTTTCTCCCAGAAGTAGAGAAACTATATGAAAAGACCAGGGACACAATAGACATGAAGTAGAGGGACAGCAGTGGGGTGGTGAGAAGCGTGGTGGATATACGTGTCTGCAGGGCTTGCTGGCGAATTAGATGTAATGAGGATGACTCCTGGGTTCTTGCTGTCATCAAGAGCAACCCAGCAGGTAAACTGGGTTGCCACTGGATATGATGAGAAATGTTGAGTCTGCAGAGCAGGTTTAGAGGTTGTTTGAGATGCTTATATTCATCTCAGTTGTGGAGTTCAGGGAAGAGGTCCAGGTTGGAGACAAATTTGAGAGCATAGAGGCTGTTTAAAGCCTTGGTACTGGATCAAATTACCTAAGAAGAAAGACCGAAGGACTGAGCCTTGAAGCACTCCAACGAGAGGGCGTGAAACCTGTGACAGAGAGGTTTAAGATGTTCAGGACAGATGGCAGAAATCTAAAAAGGACTGAACAGAACTAGACTGCTGAAATCAAATATAACACAGAGTGTTACTTAAAACTGAGAAGAATGAAAACTCATCTATTCTGATGTGATGGCCTTATTGGGGTCTTGTTGGACTGGACATTCTTACTGTCATTCATCCCAGAAGAGGCAGGTTCAAGGCCAGGAAGTAGCGCCATAGAAAGTAGGCCTTGTATGTGGCGTGGCATGACATCTTTCTACCCCTGGGCCTCTTTGCAGTTGGGCCTGAAATAGGTGTCCAGAGGCCCATGGAGGCCCTCTTGGAGGAAGGGGCAGTCTGTCCTGGTGGAGTTGGACCTTGAAGCTGGCCATAAAATGTTAATGAGGAGGGTTTTGGACCTGTGGCCAGGTGAATTCTTATCTAGGTGTTCATTCCAAGTGAATTTTGGGTTGTACTTCCCTTCTGACATCTTTTTTTTTTTTTAAGTCTTGTCAAAATTATACCCTGGGTTTAGGCTACAGTGGATCAAAGTGAATTAACCTAAATGTGGACTCCCTCGAATGTAGTTGAAAGGAGGACAGACTCTGGTGCCAGACATAGGAAACAAATCCCAGTGCCACTGCCTATTGACTGAAAAACCAGTTAGGAGGTGAATTAACCTGTTCAGGAGACACATCATGAGAACCAGATGTAAGCAGCGGAAATGGGAATGTAAAGAAAGAAATGGATTAAAGAGACATTGGTGGCTAATCATAAGTGAGGCATAGGAGAATTTTTACAATGGCTCTGAGATTTCTACTTGGGGTTCTTTTTTTTTTTTTTTTCTGGAGGAGATAAAGCTTTTATTTATTTATTTATTTAAATTTATTTTATTTATTTTTTATACAGCAGGTTCTTATTAGTTATATATTTTATACATATTAGTGTATATATGTCAATCCCAATCTCCCAATTCACTACTTGGGGTTATTAAATAAATTACCATAAACCAAAAAAAAAAAGGACTAAAAGAGGTGGGCCATGTTTCAGTAGGAATGATAATGAAGTGTTAATTAAGTTTTGAACATGCTGGGTGTTTGGCAGAGTTCAAGAGGCAATTGAAAATTGAGTCTAGCTCAAAAAAAGTTTCTGACTATACGATTATGAAGCATGAATAAATTACCATGAGTATGAATGGTACTGATACACTTCAGAAACATAAAATGCATCTGTTTTTCTGCTATTATTTGGGGCACAGTAAAATGTCTTTTTTCCTAGGCATATCTTTTTATTTCCAGCTTTATTGGGATATAATTGACATATGATATCGTGTAAGTTTAAGGTGTACAACATGATGATTTGATATATGTTTATATTGTGAAATGATTACCACAATAAGATTAGTTAAAACATCCATCATTCACAGTTACCGTTTGTGTGTGTGTTGAGAATAATCAAGATCTAGTCTCTTAGCAACTTTCAATGCAGTATTGTTAACTATAGTCACCGTGCTGTACATGAGATCCTCAGAACTTATTTGTCTTAAAACTGGAGTTTGCATTCTTTGACCAACAGCTCCCCATTTCACCTCCCCGGCCCCCAGCACTTGGTAACCACCATTGTACTCTGTTTCTGTGAATTCAACTTTCTAAGATGTACATATAATTGATGTCATACAGTATTTTCTTTCTCTAACTTATTTCACTTAGCATAATAATCTCCTGGTTTATCCATGCTGTTGCAAATGGCAGAATTTCCTTATTTTTTAAGGCTGAATAATATTCCATTTTGTGTGTGTGTGTGTGTGTGTGTATAATTCTTCATTGTATTAATATGGTATATCACATTTATTGATTTGCTTATGTTGAACCATTCTTGCATCCCAGGAATAACTCCCACTTGATCATGTTATATGATTTTTAAAATATGCTGTTGAATTTGGTTTCCTAGTATTTTATTGAGAATCTTTGCATCTATATTCATGAGGGATATTGGCCTGTAGTTTTCTTTTCTTGTAGTGTCCTTTTGTGGCTTTGGTATCAGGGTAATGATGGCCTCATGAAATGAGTTTGGGAGAGTGCCTTCCCTCTTCAATTTTTGGAAGAGTTTGGGAAGGACTGGTGTTAATTCTTCTTTAAATGTTTGGTAGAATTCACCAGTGAAACCATCTGGTCTTGGGCTTTTCTTTGTTGGGAGTTCTTTGATTCAGTCTTCTTACACATTATTGGTCTATTCTGATTTTCTGTTTCTTCATGGTTCAGTCTTGGTAGGTTGTATGTTTCTAGGAATCTACCCATTTCTTTTAGGTTGTACAGTTTGTTGGCATATAATTATTCATAGTATTTTCTTGCGATCCTTTGTATTTCTGTGGTATACATTGCAGGGTCCCTTCTTTCATTTATAATTTTATTTATTTGAATCCTCTCTTTTCTTGGTTAGTCTAGCTAAAGTTTTGCCAATTTATCTTTTTAAAAAACCAACCCTAAGTTGTGTTAATCTTTCTATTAATTTTCTATTCTCTATTTCACTTACTTCAGCTCTAATCTTTATCATTTCCTTCTGTCTGCTAACTTTGGGCTTGGTTTATCCTTCTTTTTCCAGTTCTTTGAAATGTAATGTTAGGTTTATTTGATCTCTTTTTTCTTAATGTAGGCATTTATAGCTATAAATTACCTCTTAGAACTGCTTTTGCTGCATCTCATAAGTTTTGTTTTGTTGTGTTTCCATTTTCATTTGTTTCAAGGTTTTTTCTGATTTCCCTGTTGATTTCTTCTTCGATCCATTGGTTGTTTAGGACTGCGTTGTTTAATTTCCACGTATTTGTGAATTTTCCAATTTTTCTCCTGTTACTGCTTTCTAGTTTCATACCATTGTAGTCAGAAAAGATACTTGATATAAATTCTATCTTCTTGACTTTTTCGAGACTTGTTTCATGGCTTAGCACATGATCTACCCTGGGTAATGTTCCATGTGGGTCTGAGAAGAATGTGTATTCTGCTGCTGTTGAAATGTGTTGTATATATGTCTGTTAGAGTCATCGGGTCTATAGTGTTGTTTAAATGCTGTTTCCTCATTGATTTTCTGTCTGGAAGACCTATCCATTAAAGTCCCCCTAGCACATTATTTTTTTCCCATGAGAAATTATAATCTCCTCTTTTTGGATGGGTTTGAACATATCATAAACTTAATGTCTCCATGCTCTGCGTACTGTTACTTCTACCTGCAATTCTGTTCCCCTACCCCAGAAAATTATGATTTTCTGTTAAGCTACTCTGACTGTCAGATAAAGTTTGTGCAAGCATAGGACTTGATAATAACTTCTATTTTACTACTCATAAGTCCTGTTGGATATCATAGCAATTATGTGCTTGTGTGTCTAGCACCTCCACTGAACTAATTCCTTCCACCAGAAAGCATACCTTCTGTTTACCCAGACTTTCAAACTTGGGAAACTCTAATAAATATGTACTGAAACAAATAAAGTGAGGAATTCTAGAAGAAGCAGCAATATATAAAAATAAGGAGTGGCAAAGGTCAGGAAGGACATTAGTTGCAGTATGTGGATGCTTAGCTTAAGTATATGGTAGAAAATCAGATTATGGAAGAGAAAAAGAATGCCTCAGGCATCAGATTTGATCTGGGTCCTGGTATTCATAAAGGAGAAACAAGGTAAATTACTCAGTTTTGTTATTTGAAAGGAGAAAGCTTACTTTTCCTTTCTAATAATAAAATTTCTTTAAGATTAGTATTTCTTCAAAATGTCTAGTCATTAGTTACCCAGGATACTTGTTGAAAATGCAGATCACTAGCCCTTCTCCTGATGATTCTGATTTGGCAGGTCTGTAATAGGGACCAGGAATTTGTATTTTACAGGCACTACCAGGTGATTCTCATTTTTAGCCAAGTTTGGAAAACCATAACTAAAGGCAGAGCTCCTCATGTCTCCGTAATTTTTTCATGGTGCCTCAAGCCAAAAGAAATACCCCAGAGTTCTGTTTATTAAGTAGATAGATCCAGACAACTTAATAGTTGTAGTTGTTAACAGAGTCCAACAGATGGCACTGTGTTCCCCTCAAAAAGTTAAAATATCCCATGCCCTATGATTTCCCTGAGGTACCCCAGAGCACCTCAGCCCACAGTTTATGAGCTGTAGCCTAAAGGGAGCATTTTCCTGGCATAGCATCTAAATAAAATATTTGAATGGGCCTTCTATAGAAAGATTGTGAGACAAAGTAGACAGTGTATTCCACGAATTTCATCACTTTTTCTATCATTTGCTGCCGTTTTCATATGGTTGTTACTGCTCATAGAGCAGGAGTATCATTCTCCCATAAAGAGCCTGAGAGCAAATATTTTAGGTTTTTCAAGGCCCCAGATGGTCTCTATTGCAGTCTTATCTTGTCTTTTCTGTTGCAGCCCTTTAAACATGTAAAAACCATTCTTATCTCTTGAATTTGACCCACAGGCTGTAGTTAACCAAGCAGGTTCTAGTTGTAAGCCTAGTATAAGACATTAAAGTACAATTTGGTATAGGTGATTCTGCAAGGCTGTAAGCTCTCAATATTTTCCTATCTCATCCTTTTTTGTTCAGGGAAGTGTGTGCAGTAATGCATCCCTGCAACTAATATGGGAATATGCAACTAATATGGCCTGCTTGATTTCAAAGCTACTATAAAAAGAAAGCTGTCACTGAATCTTGCTCTTATTTTTTTAATGAGAATTAGCAAGTTTTTCTCCAGCTTAATAAAAATATCTTTAAATTTCCAAGAAAAGGAGACTAGCCCTTTATCACTCGCTTGCTAATTATTGTAAATGGCTAAAGAGATTCCACAATTATATCTAATAAGTCAAGCCTTAGCTTATACTAGATAAATAACTTGATAGAATATGCCGTTTGAGACTTCTAGCTTTATTTCCAAAATTAGTGTTGCTATTTTGAAAATATGCATTGTGCTTATTAGTCTTTAGGTTTTATGTCAGTTATTTTTTAAAGTCTAGTGTGACAAGTACTGTTCCTATGCTAGTCATAAAGGAGATAAATATAGCAATAATGGTCTTGAGAAAAATCAGGAAATTTCTTGAGGAAATTTCAGTCCATATCTAAAAAGTGAAAAATTTTTGAAAAGTGCACCATAAAAATTCTTCCAATATCTTACAGTCTCCACCCCAAAGATGTTTGTTCATTAACTATTTCCCAGAACTTTAAGTCAGTACTCCTCCTTATTTGTTGTCATAAGTACTCTTAAATTATCAATGATCCTATTTTGTAATTAAATTTATGCATGTGGAAATTTGGTTACTTTCTTTTTCTCTCATGAGACTCCAGTATTCCACGGAGCGCCATTCTATCCCCGGCACATAGAATTGTGCCTACTGCCTATTAAATGTTCAGTAAATATTTGCACATCTATGGGTCAAACACTCAGCTGCAATAAGAGTCAGAATTATCCAATGGAAAGCATTATGCATTTAGTAACTAGCAGACTTAAGTTCCAGGACCACCACTAATTTTCCTTGGGTTATTAGAAACAGCCAGTGGATTTCCTCATCTGTAAAACCCGGCATATTTCTACCTGTCGCCACCTCACGGAGATGTTGGTAGCATCACGTGGCAGAGAGCATTTATTTGCTCGGCAAAAGGAGTGTGTGTTTACACACACCAAGCTGGCCCAGGACTCTCTGGGCAGCTACTGAGGCACGTCCACGTCACCCCGTTATATAAGGGGCCCGCCTGTCCGGTGTCCTCTGAAATCCCTGACCCGACGTCATCGGCCACCGCCCTGAGGACGCCATACGGTGTCCTGAGGATAGGCGGTGCAAGGTGGGACCCGGGTGTCGCCCGCCCGAAGCTCGCGGCCGGCTTTAGAAAGCGTCTGAGACAGCGGCGGCTCTCGGGGCTGAGACCGGAAGCCCCTCCCGACTGGCCCGCAGCCAGTCAGCGCTAGGCCTGTTCGAACGTGACCTTGTTTTGGCGTTGCTAGGAGACCCGGCTCCCGCACGCCCCCCACTGGCTGGCTAGCGCTGGAAGGGGGCGGGGCCGTGGCAGGCGCCGGTAGCGGTCGGCCGAGCACCGTTAGGGCAGCCCCGAGCCCGGCGCCCGGCCAGACCCTTGGAAGCGGTGTCTCGTCCCCTGCCACCGCCCAGGCCTCGCTGGCGCCCTCCCGCTGGTATCAGCGCGCTCCCGAGCGGCAGTGAGCCACGTTTGGGTCCGGACCAGGGAAGGACGTTAGTCAGGTGAGCAGCAGCGGGGCGGGCAGCTGGTGTGGCCACGCCCTGCCGAGGGAGACGAGCCGGCCGGGTGCGGGAGCGGCGAGGTGAGGGGATCGTGCTGCGGGGACAGCGGGCCTGCCCCGGCGGCTGCCGCAGGTCGGATCATTCACTCCTGTGGGCCGGCGCAGCCGCAGGGAGCACCCTCCGGCCAGCGGACAAAGGGTTAACGCGCCGGCGGTGACCGCGGGCCCCGGATGTGAGATCCTAGGCGCGGCGTCCGTGGGCCGCGCTGCAGGTGCGCCCGGGCGGGCGGAGCGAGCCGGCTGGCGGGGACCTGACCGACCGGCCGAGGCTCCCCTTCCCCTGCAGGGGTCGCTCGGCTCCCTCCGCAGGCGCCCTCTTTTCTAACTTGAGGGCAACAGGTGGTGCCTGTGGACCGAAGGAGAGCCCGGCTTCGCCGCGCTGGGAGCGGCAGTTATTCTCACCAATTAGGTCGCGAGGGTGCGTGTGGCTTGGACGCGCTGACGCAGGTGACCAATGGGATTTGGGCTCAGGGGTGGGCCGTGTGGAGTGGGCGTGGTCGTAGTCTGGAGCCACGGTTTCTAGTGAGGCAACCGCCAGAGCTGCGTGGAGAGCTAAGCTGAGCGGCGGTGGGGTGCTTCTCTGCCCCCGCGTAGAAAAGCCTGCCAATGCTTTCTCATGTGGATCCAGGCTCCAATTCGGGAGGTGAGAACATTGTATTTTGGGGTGGGGCGGTTGGCGCGCGGAGGCTAATAGTGACCTTGGGTATGCTGTTAAGCGTGTAGAATTAGATCCTGAAGATCAGATTATGTGTTACAAATATTCTGCCAAAAAAGGCACTATTGTGGTACTGCGACTTGGACCAGTTGCTGGTGACTAGGTTGTCTCCGGTATGAGGTCTTAGAGGTCTGGGGACCCAGGGGGGTAGAGAAAAGTACATATTACTACAATTTCAGTGAATGTTAAAGAATTTCAACAGCAATGATTATTCTGTCGTTTGCCTTGGATCGCGTATGTTTCTTATCTCACATGGTTTGTTTACTGAAGCAAGTTTTATTTATCAAGTTCCTCGTGTTGCTTAGTTTAGCAGGAAGAGAGAAAAGCAGTTGTAGTACATTATTTCACAAGAATAACTTACTCATTTTCCCCTTCAGCAGTCTGGTAGCTGGATCCCCTAGGAAGAGAAGTTCTCAAGCAGTAAGAAGAAAGCCCTTCAATTTGGAACACTTCTTTGCAGCTGGAAATGGGGAATGGGCTGTCAGACCAGACTTCTATCCTGTCCAGCCTGCCTTCATTTCAGTCCTTCCACATTGTCATTCTGGGTTTGGACTCTGCTGGAAAGACAACTGTGTTATACAGGCTGCAGTTCAATGAGTTTGTAAATACCGTACCTACCAAAGGATTTAACACGGAAAAAATTAAGGTAACGCTGGGAAATTCTAAAACAGTCACTTTTCACTTCTGGGATGTAGGTGGTCAGGAGAAATTAAGGCCACTGTGGAAGTCATATACCAGATGCACAGATGGCATTGTGTTTGTTGTGGACTCTGTTGATGTTGAAAGGATGGAAGAAGCCAAAACTGAACTTCATAAAATAACTAGGATATCAGAAAATCAAGGAGTCCCTGTGCTAATAGTTGCTAACAAACAAGACCTGAGGAACTCGTTGTCTCTCTCAGAAATTGAGAAATTGTTAGCAATGGGTGAACTGAGCTCATCAACTCCCTGGCATTTGCAGCCCACCTGTGCAATCATAGGCGATGGACTGAAGGAAGGACTTGAGAAACTACATGATATGATAATTAAAAGAAGAAAAATGTTGCGGCAGCAGAAAAAGAAAAGATGAATGGTGATAACCTTTTAGATCTGTGTGGAGTAGGTTTTCTGTGGTCTGATTTTGACAAATGGAAGAGTGTCTACAGCCTGGTTTGCCTGCCTGCCCTCCTGGATGCTGTTAAAGCTTTGTTTTGTTGAACAATCAGATGTCCAACTCTGTTGCCTTGTGGAAGATGAGTAAATGCAGTGCTTCTTAAAATGGCCTCTTCTCCCTACCCCACAAATCTTTTGGTACTACCATTTTGGGAAGCCAAGCAAAGATAGAAAATTGACCAGAAAACAGCTGTGGAAATTTGACCTGAAGTTACTGAAATAAAACTTTGAAGAGTGTCTGCCTAGTGTTTTGTGCTTACATCTTTTGGGGGGAAGCCTTTGCAAAGAAATTGCATGCAAGGCTTTGTATGTTATGCTAATGAATGGAAATGTTAAGGTAGATTAATATATACAGTCATACTGGTCACGTTGGTCCAACCAGTAAGGGACAAGGAGGCAGTGCTTGGTTTTTTAAGTTTGGCTGAATGAATTTTGACATTTTCTGGAATCAAATACTGTAATGCTATATCTTAATTCTAGACGATGTTTAAGTTGGTCTAACTTAAAGTTTAAAAAGAGGTATTTGGGGCATATTCAAGTGCATGGATTAGTTTTTCTGACAAAGCATGTTTTGGTGTATAGTCTTTTACTTTCTAGAGATAGCTATGCATCTTTTTACATGGTCAGGTTGAAAACACCTTTTTGGGGATTTAGGGCTGTTTTAGAAATAGTTTGTTGTCAGAGTCACTTTCAGTTAAAGAACCTAAAATAATTTACTTAACTCTTTTACATAGTAAATTTGGGCATGTAGACTAAT
The DNA here is from genome assembly GCF_949987535.1 of Balaenoptera acutorostrata. Lineage (NCBI taxonomy): Eukaryota > Metazoa > Chordata > Mammalia > Artiodactyla > Balaenopteridae > Balaenoptera > Balaenoptera acutorostrata. The sequence goes on from NC_080070.1 coordinate 67,717,063, forward strand.
CTTAAATGCATATGCTTTGACAAATGTATGGATTTATGAAGAAAGCAATTGATGAATTCAGTCAAGAGGGTGTAATTACAATACATGGTCTCTAAAGTATTCCAGTTGTAAAATATTTGTTTTATTATATTTGCTGGCTGAACATAGATGTGTTTTTTCATATATTTTTGTAGTGTTTTGAGAGAAGCAGAAGCTTTATAACCAACACCTAATGCACTGTGCAGTGAAAATGTAAGAGAGGTTCTTATGTGCTCTGAGCTTTAATTTTTTGTTTACAAACTGAACAGTGTTATGCAGGCAGTCTAGTCCTGATTATAAGGTAGGAAGAAATGATACAGTACTGCAGATAAGAATTACGATTATAGAAAATGAAGGGGAAAGTAGCAAAGCTATGTTTTGTGAAAATTCACTGGTACTGTTTACTTTGGAATCCAAAAAAAACCCTCTAAATTAAAAGGAGGAAAAACCTTTACCTAATTCTTATTTACAGGTAAAGACTTGCTTCCTGTGATCATATATAGCAAATCAACATGATTTCCATGTGTTAAAGCCAACACCTGTTTGTTTTGAAGATACCAAAAGAAATGCACTTTGCTAGCAGGGTTTGGTTTGGGGTTTTTTTGTTTTTTTTAAATGGAGTTTTTGGAAACTTGGTTCATGTTCACACAAAATGAAGTAGCTTCCTGTGGAGCCTTCACATGTTAAATGTACCTGCACTAGTGACAGTCATTTAGAATGTTTATATTCATGGAAATGTGGATAACTACCAATAAACTACTTGAGGCCCTAGGAGAACAGTGTTTGGCTTTGAGTTTTAATGTATGTACTTCCACTTTTGATGAAGCTACTAATCAGTAGTTGAAAAACAACTTTTGAAAGCTGGGTTACACAGTCCTATAGTCATGTGACATAGGCACCAAAGGTTGTTTTCTGGGAGAACCTTTATTTTTTTAACCCTTCACTATATGAAATCATATACAAACATGAGTAGATCCATGATGGATTAATAAAGCTTGCTGAAAGAAAAGTCTGTGAATCAATTTAGATTTTCAGCCTTCCTGTACTTTTTATGTACTTCTGTGTAAAATAGCAATGTTTTAACTATCTCTTGAGAATTTATGTGTTACCCTTGTTTTGTAGCCTAAGAATTTGATAAGCAAATCCACATTATCTAAGTGTTTCATATTTAGTGAACAACAAAAAGAAAAGAGAAAATGGCATGGACACTGTACTAGCTTTTATTTATAAAACACATTTTCAACTAGAAAACTCATCATAAAATTTTCCAGTTTGCTAAGTTCAGGTTCTCCACCACCTATTCTAGCTGTTAATACCATAGGATAGGATATAAGGAGTCTTGAAATAAACCCTAAAGAGTTTAGACAATGCTTTTACATCTAGTTTTTTTTTTTTTTATTAAGGTAAACCTTTTCTAAAGTGTATTTCTAAAATATTTTCTTATATTTGAAGTTATTTGGTTTAATACCAAATATCAATCAAGAACTGCAACTCTAAATCCAAATTAGTATCAACAAAGTAAAAATTTTTTTTAGTTAAAAAAAAAAGCTTTGATACTTAAAGAGCCTTAAATTTTAAATGCCCACGGTTGTTCTAAAATAGATTATAAACATTTAGAAAAAAAATAGTTGTACACTTTAAGTAGCCAGCAAAGATAGGTTCACTAAGAATTAATCATGGAAAAATAAATCATTAGAAGCCAAAAAGTGGAGTTATTAGTATAAATATATGTATGTAGACAGAGAATGACTAATTTGTAGAAGGATGATGCTTTCTGAACAGAAGGAAGGGGCAGACTTAGAATGTTTTTGTTTGTACAAGGCATTTGACACTTAAAAAATGTTTCATTAATTATTCATGTTGACCTGGAAAGAGGTCTTTGGTACAGTGTTGCAAGGTTCTATTTAATACAGTTTCCTCAGTGATGTAAACAAAATGGTTTCCTCAGCTATAACAGTGACACAAAAGAATGTTTCTTTAAACTTTCGATGATGTAACACTCAATAGTTAGCTAATAGAACTTGGAATGTTGAGTATACCATCATTTGAGGTTGGAATTTTACATTTAAGGTTTAAATTTAGCAGAACATTCTGTGATAGTGGTGATGCTTGTGCAACATTGTGAGTATACTAAATGCCACTGAATTTTACATCTAAAAACAACTAAAATAGTAAATTTTATGTGTATTTTACCACAATAAAAAAATTTAGAATATTAAATATACACTTAGTTTCAAATAATCAGCTGAGTGAGAGCAATGTGATTCAGAGACCAGATTTAATTACACATTATATGGAAAACTGGGATGCTTAAATTAAAGCTTAATATGAACCAGTATAGCATGGTAAACGAATCACAAAGTTAATATTAAAATATATGACAATCAGAGAGAATAGTCTCAACAAACCATAGCTGAAGTATATGTCAAATTCTGTGTATGCAAGTTAGAAATATAAGAATACCTATCTTGGAGGCTAGTTTAGGTGGATGTTAAGTGTTTTGTCTAAAAACAGCATGAGATTTGAGGTCAGATCAGGGTTCAAATCCTGGCTCTCCCACTCTTACACAGGTGACCTTTTGTCAAGTTCCTTGAAACTTCTCACCGTGTGAATTCCTTCCTGGTAAAATGAAGACTCTTGCATAGAATTTTGAGAGGATTGAATGAAATAATGTAAATGTAAACATCACCACCAAGCATTTGATAAGAACTCAATGAATGGTAGCTATTATTGGTAACCAGTACGGATCAGTATGTGTTGAGAGGCAGTATGGTATAGTTGATAAATTTTTAATTCCAATACTATAAAATTCAGGCCTTTTTAACAAGTTCTTTTTTAGAAGTACAACATCTGCTTTATAGTAGGCATCCAGTAAAACCTTGTTTAAGAACTTGACTCAATGCCAGCTGAAACAGTCTTCTAAGGGTCACATCTTATAAATTTATTTTTTATGTGTACACGTATGTATACACACAAGAAGGGAGCTTTGCTTGTGAGCTGTGCTAAATATCTTTAAAAGTGCAGCATTCTAAAACATGGGTGGTTGAAGAGAGATGCTGAAGTTGATTCATTTCAATGATGCTCTAGTTTTGAATAAAACTTTTTATTATGACAAATTTCAGCTTATACAAAAGTAGAAAACTGTAATGAACACCCAGGTATCTCTCATGTACTTTCAGTAATAATGAACTTTCGTCCCATTTTCTCTATATTCTCATCTTTTTCTGTCCCCTTTCCTCTCCCCCTACCCCTGTATTATTTTGAAGTGAGTCCTAGCAATTATATTTTATTTATAAATGTTTTGGCATATGTCTCTAAAAGATAAGAACCCTTTAAAAAAAACACTCTCCATATCATCACATATAAAATAAAACTAATAATCCTTCTTCAAGATAATCAGATATCTATTCAGAGTTTACATTTCCCTGATTAAAGTTTTTACAAGTTTTTGCAGTCAAGATCCAATCAATAACAGTCCATGTGTTGTGATTGGTTGATATGTCTCTATAGGTCCTCTCCGCCCCCTCACACCACACCCCCTTCTTCTTCCCTCCCTCTCCTCCCTCTCCTCATTTTCCCTGTCCCCGCCTTCCCTCTCCCCTCTCTCTCTCTCACTGCAATTTATTTTTGTACAGTTTCCCACATGCTGGATCTTGCTGAATGCATCTCCCTTTCGGTGCTTAACATGTTCTTTGTATGTGCTCTCACTTTTCTCTGTTTCCTCAAGACTACTTTAGGTGGTGTTTTATACTTTCATCCATAGGTACTATGGTCTGGTTGTCTCTCTTTTTGTGCTGGTAGCAGTCATTGATGGTCATTGTCTTAATCAATGACATCTAATAAAACTCTGTGATGATAGAAATATTCTATATCTACACTGTCCAATGTGGAAGCCACTAGCCTCATGTGGTTATAGAGTGCGTGAAGTGTGGCTGGTGTGATTGAGGAACATAATTTTAAATTTTATTTAATTAAATTTAAATAACTGCATTGGACAGGACTGGCTGATAAGAAACTTTCTGGACGTCCCTGGCGGTCCAGTGTTTAAGACTCCCTGTTTCCACTGCAGAGGGCTTGGAATCAATGATTTGGTTATCCTGAGGTTCAGTTCTTAAAGGAAAGGCAAGATAAATGCTTGTTTCTTTTGATTTACAAATTTTCAAGATAAGTTGATTCCTTAGCAACTTCTAAAGGTGACCAGTGAGGTTTGTTTTATTTTGAATACCATTATAACCTTCCACATTGAAACATATTTGATATATTTCAGTCCTTTGCAGGTATTATCCCTATTCATGCTTAAACTGTCCTATCTTTGAAGAACTAAGTTCTTTTGACATAAGCCTAGTAATCTTTAATAGTTTCTTTACTTTCTAGTTTTACAAGAAATTCCTGCCTTACCAGACTTGTTTTTCTAGGATCCCAGGTTTCTTTTAGTGGGAAATGGTATGAAGAGTCCTCTGTGTAAACCACTGAATTTTTCATTGTTTCTAGGCCTTTTCAGTGAATGGAATAGGATTTTTTAAAAAAGGTGCGTCAGTAATTGACGCTGATAGTTCCAATTCAAAGCTTAAAATTCATAATGGTAAGGCCTTTACTTAACCTCAGTGATACTACTTAGTACCTCTTTTCACCTATGCCAAAAATCCTGGTTATCCGTGACAACACTTATTCCTTTGCTTTATCCACTTTAATCTCAGTACATTCTCAAAATACTACTACTACCAAGAATTTGATTACTGTAAGTGGTTTAACAATAGTTGTAGTTTCTTTTGTCCTTAGGTTATACCTCACTAGGGATATACAGGAAAGTTCTTGTTCATTTGTTTGTTTGTTTTTTTCATGTGTGGTTATGCCACCACCTGGTACATGTTTAGGCATTTGTTTCACAAAACATTTTGTTTGCTTTTAGAAATGTTGACTCTGGTTTACTTAGTATATATAGTTCTTCCAGTATGTTTAAAATATTCAGGAATTCCCTGGTGGTCCAGTGGTCAGGACTCTGCTCTTTCACTACCCAGGGCCTGGGTTCAGTCTCTGGTCGGGGAACTAAGATCCCACAAGCTGCGTGGAATGGCCAAAAAAAAAAAAAAAAATTCAACTTGGGATTAAAAATAATTTACATACCATACATTAGAAACCTCTCTTTTATAAACTAAGCTACATGAATATTTTCCTCAATCAAGAAAAATACTTTTCTAAGCAATTTTTTTTTCATTTTTAGTTTGAGACCCATACTTTGCAGGATTGTTTGGTGAAAATTTAAGTTCATGGAGTTTGCATTGGAAAACATCTGATACAGAACAGTCTCTGATTGAAAAGGGACTCTTGCCTTCCTATTGCAGCTCTATGTAATGTCAACAAGAATATGAAGTCATTATTTTTCTTTCTTTTTAATGCAGAAACTGAGTAACTGAATAGCAAGTGATTAGAAACCATGGGCTTCCAGTGGACCAATGTATTTTTCAATATTAACATGAGAAGTGCTTATTTCCCTTAATCCATCATCTATCTGTAGATACCCTGAAATGGGTCAATGACAAAATGGAATTCGCTAGAACAACATTTTTCCAAAGTGACTAGACTTCAGAATGGCTTAAGGAGCTTTTTAAAATTCCTGGACTCGGGCTTCCCTGGTGGCGCAGTGCTTGAGAGTCTGCCTGCCAATGCAGGGAACACGGGTTCGAGCCCTGGTCTGGGAAGATCCCACATGCCAAGGAGCAGTTGGGCCCGTGAGCCGCAACTACTGAGCCTGCGCATCTGGAGCCTGTGCTCCGCAACAGGAGAGGCCGCGGAAGTGAGAGGCCCACGCACCGCGATGAAGAGTGGCCCCCGCTCGCCACAACTAGAGAAAGCCCTCGTACAGAAACGAAGACCCAACACAGCCAAAAAACTAAAATAAAAATAAAAATAAATAAATTAAAAAAAAAAAACTAAATGGAAGAATTACGTGCACAGCAAAAAAAAAAAAAAAAAAAAAAAAAAAATTCCTGGACTCGATCTCAGACATTGTGAATGAGTTCTCTAGGGGATGGAGCCAATAATTTATATTCTAACTCTTCCTAGGTTTTTAACACGCCTAGATCCGCCAGATTTACAAACCATTGCTTTGTTGGACATGACAGAGGGATGGTACTTAGAGTGGTGAAAATAAAGGGATCATAAATAGAACTGGCCTAGCAGAAATTTACCTGGCTACCTTTCATCTCTTTTCTTCTATGAGATGGGATTTTTTTCATTGGCTTGACATTGATGTCTAACTAAACTGAGAAACATGTCTAATCCAGGGATGCTTCAGATCAGATGGCTTAGGGGAAATCTGAGAGAGCTCAGGGGAAAGGAATAGCTACTTTTCCTTCTCTTGAACTTGCGTATACTTTATGCTAAGAGGCATCAAATGTCCGAGAAATTCTCAGGGAGTTCTGCTCATCTCACAAAAGATAGAGACCAGTTAGAGATTTAGAGAAGTCCTAACTAGTGCCTACAATGTTGTTTTTCTGTAATCCTCTTGGGAACTTTGAGTGTCACAGGTCTTAGTGATCATGATCATACCCGATTATTTTGGGACTAACAGGTACGATAAAGAAAAATCAAAGGCATATGACCGGAGCAACACCTGAAGAAAATGGGCAGTGCTGAATGGACTATACTAAATCCCTGACACATTTGATTATTCAAGTAAATAAGTAAAACACTTTGTCTTTCAATTTGGTAGACAGAAATTGTCCTTCTTGCTCGGCCCTTCTGTCAACAACTTCCCATGCTAAAAGCTGGGTGCTTGTTTAAAATTTTACAGGGTGAGTTTAAATCATGATCGTGACATGTATTAGCTGTGTGTCTGAATGCAAGTTACTTCACTTCTGGAAGCTGCACAGCCTTCTCACTTTAAAATGGTGAAAATCTCCTGCACCAGAAAGTAAGCTCTACCAGGGCAGGGGATTTATCCGTTGCTATATCCTTAGCCCTTGAAACACTCCAGGGCACATGCACATACTAAACACTTACATACGTACATAATTTACAAATGAATGAAGCTTAATTTTAACGGGGGAGTCAATTTAGTAAGCAAAAATAAAATGTGAAAAGTGCTACGAAGGAAACAAAGGGCTGAGGAATGGAAAACCATATGGCTGACTTTCTTTTGATAAAGTAGTTGAAGAAGAGTTTTTCAGATCTGTCTAAAGAGCTATGGGAAGGCTAGAGGGAAAAGGATTTCAGGCAGAGGGAACGAAGGACCTGACATCAAAAATCACTTAATGGAGTTGAGAACTGAGTGTAAACTAGTATGGTGAGAACTAGCGAGAAAAAGGAGAATGGCAGGATGTGAAGCTGAAAGATCAGGAGAAGATATTTATCCAGTCTGACAGTTGTGTCTTTAATGAGAGTACTTATTTTTTCTTTTATTTTTTATTTTTTGCTTTTATTCACTCTTTATACACTTGATTACAACTTACTGCTGTTTGTGTTTAAATCTACCATAATATTTTTACATTTGTTTGACCATTTTTGTTTCTTTTTTAATGTCCTTTTTCCCCTTTTTTTCAATTTAGCAAGCATTTATTAATTTTCCCCTCTATTGACTTTGGTACAAATTCTTCTACTATTATTCTACTATAATTACAACATACATCCTTGATTTACTGAAGCCTAATATAAATTAGTACTTTTGCCAGTTCCACTTTTTGGACAATACAAAACAAAACACTTTTAACTGCATTTATCTCACTTGTGATATATGTGTTATTATTGTTGTATATTTTATTTCTACAGGTTAAAGATCCTTCACGTTCTTACTTATTGCGTATTCTTTTTGCTCTCTATTTTTCTTGAATCTCTTGGGGTATAGTCTGGGATCATTTTCCTTCTGCCTGACAAACTTCCTTTAATATTTTCTTGAGTATGATGTGCTGGCAAGAAATCCATCCATTTTTGGTTTCTGAAGATACTTATTTTGCTTTTATTGTTAAAGGACATTTTCATTGTGTAATAGAATTTTAGGTTGGGAGTTTTTGGTTTTGGTTTTTTTTTTTTTAGCACTTTAAAGCATGTCATTCTGTTGTCTTCTTGCTTTATTGTTGTTGGGAGGTCAGCTCTTAGCATAATTTTTGCTTTTTATGAAGGTAGTATGTCTTATACTCTGTTTGCTTGCAAAGTTTTTCTTTGTTTTTAATTTTTGCAGTTTGACTATGTGTCTAGGGGTGGTTTCTTTGTATCTCTTTTGCTTGGGATTTGTAGAGCTTCTTGAATTTATGGCTTGAAGCGCCTGTCAGATAACACCAACATTTGGTTATCTGGAAGTCTGTCTTCTGTTTTTTAATCAAATTTTGCCCTTTTGTATTTCTGGTTTTCTTCTGACCAACTACCATACATATAAATACAATTTCAGTATATTTGGAGCTCTATGGGATGTCATCATTCTCCAGAGAAAATTTACTTTTTTTTGCTGGCAGTTAACAAAGGTTAGGCTAGATTATCTCTCTGGGTTTCCTTTTCCTTTTGGGTCTTCCCTCCAATCCTCAATGTCTTTGTAGCTCTCCAATCCTTTCAAATAGATTTAAAAACAAAACTTGCCTCGTTTTTCTAGTTTCTCTTAGCTGGAAGGTTGGTCTGAAAAGGAGTAAAAAAAAATTAATTTTAATTCTAAAAGCAATAGGAAAGTTTTACAGTTTTAAGAATTGACATAAATCTGATTCCCATTTTAAGATGATCTTAAATAAATTCTTTCTCTTATCATCTCTTCTCTTAAAATGTCTTCAAAGTTGGCTTTCATCTCCATTTCCACTGTTACCTTCCTGATCTAAATTCTCTCTAGTTACTAGCTTCAATTATTGCTTTTATCTCACTTTCTTAGTCCCTGAAGTCCCTCTAACATATCAGTGTTAGGTTCTTTTCCCCAAGATCCTGTTTATTTTAGGTCTAGATTTGGAACTTAAATTTAGCTGTGCATTCCTTTAAGTAGATAGTTTTATTAGTCACATTTTATAGAAGAGCAAGTTAGCTTGAAGTGGTTAAGGAACTTGCTCAAGGTCACATGGCTCGGTGGGGCTCTGTGTTGAATCTAGGCCTCCTGAATTTCAGAAAGTAGATCCATCATTTTATGTTACAGAGATATATTCTATTCAGACTATATTTACTACAAATATAGCAGCATTTATATATCCTGTTGCTGCTACATACAAAACAAAGTGTAAATAATAAAAAGTTAAAATTTTATTATTGTTCATGTTCACTGATGTCAAAGTTGCTTGAGCTGAACTTTTTTTCAGAGATGTTTACCACTGGCCTGTACAATTGTTTAGTTTAGAATATGAATATAAATTCATGAATATGAATCCACATACACATACAACACACACATACATATACATACAAGTATGAGAAGTTTAAAAAAAAGGTATAAGATAAAATTTAGTGCTTTATAATTCCTTATTTTCTAATCAATTTGTTTTTTTAAAGAATCAGAGTAATTTGTTTTCTGGACTACAGATTCTACCTTTAATTTGATGTTTCCTAGCTAATATGGTATTCTCATTTTGGGGTGTTTTTAGATACACTGAATGCTTAAATCACTTATTTCACCATATCCTGGGATATATGTATGCCTCCAAGCCTGGGCATGGATTGGAGGGTGTGGGTAACAGAGCTTTTGTCATTTAAAAAAGTAATAAAATTAATATTGATGTTCTACTCATTAATCCATGCCCTAATACCTGACATTTATAGTTATTAGGTTAAAGTTTCAATTTCATCTCAAATATATTTTAATTCTTGATATCATTTTAATCTAGGTAACGCATTTTGAGCAACAGCTGGATTCCCATATATCCTAGAGTGACTATTTCGAATTCCCTAGGTTTAAAATGTTGTAATTTCTGACTTGATAGAGTATTATTATTATTATTACTACTACTACTAGTTTACCAATAAAATTTTCTCTGAAGTGCCTCATTTATAATAGGATTTGCATAGAAGATCTCTGCAATTCCTGACTCTCTGTCAATTGGTGTAATTTTCAGAGATTCTTCAGCAGTTTGAATGGGCTCTTTCCAAGATGATATTGTTTATATCTGTGCCAATTCTCTATGTGGCAACCTGTGGTCTATATAATAATCAACAAGTGTTTATTTGAAACTCAGTGTTGGAAGAGGGAAGGGGAGGTTTTGACGTAAATAAACATAAGAGAATTAAAGAGGTGTTTTGAGATTCAGCACTGAGATTCTGTCTCGTGGCTGCGGAGTGGAATGTTCAGGAAGCTCTGATTCAAAGGGAGGAGCAGCAGCCTGCCCAGGTTTCTCCAGGTTCTGCTTTTATTGGATTCTTCTGACCCCATTTGAAACCAAAAGTCAGGTGGACAGAGGGTTTCTGCTGTATCCTGGAAGTCACCAATATTTCTAAGCAACAAGCGTCACCACTTTAATTACACAGCCTTGCTGAAATGTTGATGGCCTGGGGTTGCCCAGGTGTAGTGTCATACTCAGCTGGCCATGACCACAAACAGGATGTCATCGTCATTCCTTTCAAACTACAGAGCAGTAATTTGGTAATGTGTGAACACCTGGGTTTACACCTCCTTCAACCTGAGATAAAAGGGAGAGGAGTAGACTGAGTTTGGTCTTTGTGAGATCTGACCCATGGCTCTCCATCCCCTTCTAAACATTGTATTTGGATATGTGCCTATGTATATGTAAGTTTTAATTTTTTAGAACAGCTCCTTCAGGGCACCATTACTTTTGCTATATTATATACAATAATGTAGGTGTTAGATGAATGTTAAGAACTAATAATGACAGTACACAGTAGTAATTCACAGTTGAGGCATTTGGTGAGTCACCACTTCCTGTGCGTTCAGTGTTTAAACTTGGTTGTGCAAATGTGTCAGATTATTTCTTATATGAGCTTGACTATTGGGACATTCAATCACTGGAGTCAAAGAATTGCACTTTTACAACATTTTTTTTTCACTTTTATTGATAATTTTGAAATAATTTCAAGCTGAGAGAAAAGTTGCAAGAATAGTACAAAAAACTTCTGTATACCCTTTTCCCAGAGACTTTGTCCAAGGTTGGCCAGTTGTCTCAATAATGTCCTTCATGAATGGAATGCAATACAGGATCAACTGTGGTACCTGGTTGTCTCAGTTATTCTGGAATAGTTCCTCATTCTTTCCTTGACTTTCTCAGCTATGTCATTTTTGAAGATTATAGGCCAGTTATTATGGAGACTGTTCCTCAGCTTGGGTTTATCTAATGTTTCCTCATAATTATGTCCAGGTCATGCATTTTTTTGGACAAAATTTCACAGAAGTGTTGGTTTGCTATTTTCCTTGCGTCCAGTCATGTGATACATGGTGTCAATTTTTTTCATTATTGGTGACGTTCACTTTGATCACTTGAATAAGATGGTGTCTCTGAGGTTTCTTTACTGTAAAAGTATGAATTTTTTGACATTTTGGAATTAGTAATTATTTTGCAGGAGGAAATTTTTGAGACTGTAAAATCCTGTTCCTCAGCTCACACTCATCAGTTAGATTTAGCATCAATAACTATCTCTTGCCTGATTAATTATTACTAAATTGGTTGAGAAATGTTGATTTTCGAATTCCTTCATTCCTTCTACATTACTTAGTATTAAACTGTAAGGAAGAGCTTTCTTTTCTCCCCGTTATTTAGCTATCTATATCATTAGGATTCATGAAGTCCTATTTTATTCAATGAGCCATAATTCAGTACTGTCATTATTTTGATGCTCAAATTGTCCCAGATTTGACCAGTAGGAGCCCCTTCAGGCTGGCTTCTGGGTCCTCTTGACACATACCCATCATTCTTTGAGCACTTCCTTACTTTCTGGCACAGTCAAGCTCATCCTGTTCTCTCCTTGTACCAGCCCTCAGATCAGCCATTTTGCTGTATTTCTTTTAGGAGAGTGGCATCTAAACTAAGATCTGGGTGCAGGATATACTTATTACTGGGGTATTACTGCTTCTAGGGTCCTCTAGTGGAAAAAGGAAATTTATACACATACATACCACCATTTCTCTCTGTCTCTCTCTCTACATATATATGTATATATGTATACATATTTATACACACATATTTATTTATTAATTTATATCCATGAGTACGCACCAGTACTTCCAATTCCTATTTCTTTTCACCACAGAATTCATTATAGCTTTCTCTCTTTCCATATTTGTACCTTCCTTCTCTGACAGTAGGAAAACTGGCTTCCATTATCTCAGCATATTATTTGTTGAATTTACCTATAAGTAGCCGATCTTGCTGGGCTGCCTTCCTGCCCTCTTGGACCTGCCTAATGGCTTTTTCACTGAATAGTAAATAAGGGACAGAGAAGGAGGGAGGGAGGAAGGAAGGGAATAACACATTTTTAAAACTAAAATTTAAAGTTAGATTTTTTACACATGTTTTTAATGTATAGGTATTATAGAAGTAAAGTTCTGGAAATGGAGGTTATTACTGTTTTTCAGATCCGACGTGTATATTCTATTATTTTGTTTTTATATATTCATATTATTTTGTTTTATATATTCATTCACAGAACTTAATGGTAGCAGGCATTAGGCATACAGAGATGGATGAGACCTAGTCTACAAAGAACTCGGAATTTGATAAGGAGAGCAGACATGTTCACAATTCCTATGATAATGTGATAAGGGTTATAGAGGAGGAATACAAAGAGTTCCAGGAGCACAGAGAAGAGACCAGTAGGTTTTGACAGATGCAGCTGAATGCTTTTCTTCTCCATTAAGAGTAAGAATTGACATACTAAAAGGTTAATTTCTAGTTGGCCTTCTGAATTCTGTCACTTTTTATCTTCTTTTTCTTCTGCCCTGGTTGTTCTGTAGACGGCCAGAGGTTAGGATGAAGTCTCCCTCCATGGTCAGTTAGGACAGATACTGAGCAATAGGAAACATAGCTGTTCCTTAAAGCTCTGGTGTCCTGTTTCTCCCAGCCCCAAACTTGGGGGCCTTTGGCATATTTTGAGTGTAACTTCTGACTGCAATGGATCAGAATTTTATCATATTTAATACCATGTAATTCTTTTGAATACTATATTTTTTCAGTGATTTTAAAGTCAGTATTATAAAATTTCTTATATTATCAAATAAAGCCAATATTCTAGAATTTTTGTGTCTATCAGTTATATCATTACATATACTTAATGGCTTTACAGGCAAATCACTACAATTTTTATTATTTCAGTGAAAGAGTTCTTCATTACATAAAGTGTCTTTAAAACATACTTATTAGTTAAGCCTCTCAACAATATGGATATGTGGTTTGGTTTTATCACTCTCCAATTAAAAGTTATTGCTCCATGGCTTCCAAGGAGGGAAGTTAAGGCACTTGGAGAAATTGATCCAGTTTTGTATGGTGCAAGTAGAATAAATAAATCCAGATGAATGAATGTCAACCTGTTTTCTGCCACAAGTCATCTTAGAGATAAATATAACCGCTGCTCTAATAATCGAGTTTCAGATCCTGGCTCAGAAAGCCATTATGCCTTCTCAGCACTTGCCTTCAAAAACCCAAGATGCTCAATTTTCAAATAAAATCAATTTACAGTGAGAAAATATTCTTTGAGTTTACAAAAAAAGGCAATAGTAATATAATAAAAAATGCATTAAAGCTACCTTTTCCCCTACATTACAGAAATGGACAACTCTTTAAATGTTATATTAAGCATATTGCACCCCCCCCATTGTATATTGTACAGTATAAAGATATTCCTAAGCTAGGTACTGGTATTACTTACAACTGCAGTGGTCTGTCTGTATTTGATATGGAGCATGGGTACTAGGTCACATGTCAACGAGGATCTCAAGCCTGTTGCAATCTGGTTGAAACTCAGAGTAAAGTCCACATGAGAGGCCCATTATGGTTATATCTTGGACACAACACAGTGACACTTTCTTTATAGCTTACAAGTTCACAGAGTTCATAGGCAACTCATGTAAACTCATAATGTTTGAGTAGCCACGTATCTGCATCTTGGGGGCACCTAGGTCTCAGTTTATGACTCATCTCTATATGTCTAGAAACTGCCACAGTCATCATCTTGGAGTCCTGTCTTAGTGTAGGTACAAGTAACTCTCGTTGCTTACTTGGGATGTGGATGATTTTAAAACCAGAAAGTCACTGCTACTTTTAAAACTAGAAAGGCACTCAATCCAGCACAATGACCATGTTCATTCTTTTAGAGCTTTCTTCCCATTCCCTTTGGTTTCACTCATAACTCGGGTAAAAAAGATAAACGTCATATGAGTAGATAAGAATTTCCTTCCGGATTGCTTTGTCAGAAGAATACTATGATAAAATATTTTTACAAGTGTTTTATCAAGCATAATATTCAGCAAATCATAATACTAACTTTTTATACAGAGTCTCAGGTAATACAGGTAATAAGTATTTTTACTTTGTGTTTAGTGATAGAAACATTAAAGCTGACGATAACCAGTGATTTTAAAATAATGATTAAATTCCAACTAAACTAGTCTTTGACAAGCATTTACTGAAAATACTTGAGGAAACAGCAACAGTAATGATAGCGATAATAAAACATAGCAGGATAGACTTGCCTCTTTAATGCCCATGACTCTTGAGCAATGTGTATAATTAACAAGCCATGGAAACCACTGTAGGAACATTCTGTGACATGGTTTAGGGAGACCTTTGTCCTCAGATTTACTAGCTAATGATATTCTATAGTGATTTGGTAAATCATTGAATTTTATTGCTTCTTAAATATTTGGGTATATATCATTAAAAATATAAAGTCTGGCTTGGAGTTGGAACCTTTTCTTTTGAACTCTTCACGGTAACCTCCCAGCATGTTGTCAGTTTCTATGGAATGTCTAGACTATCTCTCAGCATATGAAATGAAGCACCAACAGTAGACTTTAACTTTGAAATCCAGCAATTTCAGAAGTCTGCTGAAATTATGTTCATTACTAAACTCTACTGGTATAAATATTACATAAGAAAATTATGATTTATTGGTAAATCATTCATTTGAACTTTTAAAACACAAAAATCAAGAAACAACATATTCTGCATTTCTTTCTGTCAACACATATCTAAAGTAAGTGTATTTTAAAATTATATTATCTGCAATCATATAACTGTCATAGGTTTTTTAAAATATAAAGTTTTGAGGAATAAAAGTTACTTGAGATGCACCAACTCACAATGGCAGTAAATACGACTGCCAGACTGAATTATGGAAATCTTCTAGCTGAGGACCTGTTGAGAATAAGTTTGTAAAATATGTTTTCAAGGAAAAAAAAACACGTAAGGATAGGTTGAAAGTACTTCTTTTTAATATGGGTTTCAATTTAATTAAAATACAACAAAAACAAACCACTTCTTAGGACCTTCCCTCGGAGATATCTTGCACACATAGGCACATGTGAGGATGCTTCCAGCACAGAAATTACTTCATCAAGTGACGCAGAGAATTAAGTGAGAATCTGTCGGTGATTTTTTCATGGCGAACCCTAGGACAAAAAAACCCCTAATCGTTCTATTTATTAAGTAGTTAGACCCAAATTTAATAGTAGTATTGTAGTAGTAGTTTGTGTGGTGTCTGACAGATGTTACTCTGCTTCCCTCAAAATTTAAAAATAGTCATGACACTCCTGTGTGTTTACAGTACCCAGCACAGTCTGGGAACCATGGTCCTAGCAGCATTTATGGGAAAACACTGGTAATGACTTGAATGCTCATAAATCGGAGGATGTTTAAATGACAGTGTATCTGTATGCCGGAATACTATGTAGGAGTTAAAAAGATTGAAATAGATCTGTATATACTGATGTAGAAAGGTCTCCAATACACGTCACTGAGTGAAACTTGGAAATTTGCTGAGAGTTTGCTGTAATATGATACCACTTAAAACACATAAATGTTTATGGAAAGCAAAACTATGCATATATATTCCAACACACACACAAAGTGTATATATATATATATGTTTGTATATAGATACAGTTTCTCTGTTGCGGGCAGCACACACATTTTGTGCTTGTCCCCAAGGCTCCCTGCTCTGTTCAGAGTGTCCGCACCCCTTACTGTTGGCCGTTTGGTAGTGTGGCGTGAATAGTCCAGGCTTCCTCCTCAACAGTTATCTTTTCCCTTTTTTCCAAAATTGCTGTGTCTGACTCTGCATATTCCCTTTATTCCTCTTCCCTACTTCTTTAAAGAATTAGGACAATTTGAAAAAGGAACTACATTGTGAAGGGAGTAAAGTTATGCCCCGTAGGACTTTCCTGGTGATAGAAGGAAATCAGTTAAAATCTTAACACCTTCTCGAGGAACCCTCCGTTGCAGAGCCTCCGTCTGAAGTCTTCCTAACTCTGTTTTCCAGACCTCAGGTTCGCAGATTTCTCCGCAAGCACATCCTCCTCCGTCTAACCTTTTCTGGGAGCGTCTCTAATATGTTACACAGGAAACTCCAAACCCTGCCTCTTACAAAGTCTAATTCACCTCAGCCCATGTCCCTGCTCTTCGTTAAGTATGTTCCTTGTTTACCAGGTCTCTGGCACTAGGTAGGAAAGAGTTCTCTTGGTCGTTTCTGACTGTCACAATCTCTCAACAGTGTGATTTGCACACACATTCTTTGTCTACCAGGCACGCACACTTGTTTCTGCTTTAGGACTTGTGCTTATTTCTGGTGTGCTGTCAATATCACCTTCTCACAGAGGCCTTTCCCAACCTTCCAGTTTAAGAAGTCTCCCAGGTAGGATTGCCACATAAAATGCAGGAGGCTGAGTTCGATTTAAATTTCAGATAAGCAACAAATAATTTTTTTGTAAATGCATGTCCCAAGTATTGCATGGGACCTATTTGTACCAAAAAGTATTCATTGTTTATCTGAAATTCAAAGTGAGCTCGGTTTCCTGAATTTTTATTTGCTAAGCCTGGCAACCCTACTTGTAGTCATTTTCTGATACAACACTCTGTAGTAATTTTCTCCTTGACTTAGCACTAGGTAATATTCTCCTGTTTGTTTGGTTGTTGGTGTGTTTAATGCCTTTCTTCCTCCATAGGAATGTAGGGTCAGTGAGAGCAAGAACCCCATCTATTTTATTCCCTATGTAGTCCCAGAACTTAGAACACTGCCTACTGTATAGTAGATACTCAGTACACTTTTTTCAGAGGGTGAATATACATCTTCCAAAGACAAATGTTAACTGAAATATTTTACACTGAAATATTCTCTACTTGCCTTGTATTTTGTAAGGAACCTCACGTTTCATGGAGTTCTGTTGTCACACAATTATAGACAGTGCAGTTGATCCTTTACTGCTCCCATTTGTGCCCTTCAGAACTTCTTGAATAAGAAAGGAGTCATGTAATCCAGTACAGAAAGAAAAGCTTTGAAAAAAAACATTTTATGGGACTTTCCTGGTGGCGCAGTGGTTAAGAATCCACCTGCCAATACAGGGAACACGGCTTCGAGCCCTGGTCCGGGAAGATCCCACATGCCGCTGAGCAACTAAGCCCGTGCGCCACACCTACTGAGCCTGCGCTCTAGAGCCCGCGAGCCACAACTACCGAAGCCCGCACACCTAGAGCCCGTGCTCCGCAACAAGAGAAGCCACTGCAATGAGACGCCCATGGGCTGCAAGGAAGAGTAGCCTCCGCTCGCTGAAACTAGAGAAAGCCTGCACACAGCAACAAAGACCCAATGCAGCCATCAATAAATAAATAAATTAATTAAAAAATATATATATTTAAAAAACATTATAAAAGCAAATTATGTTTATTAATCTTGATAAAACGAAAGGAGGTCATATATTTTACCAATTATATATATTTTAACCATTTAAAAAATTCTAGTAAAGACATTCAAGAATGTATCAAATTTTAACTCACAGGACACTGTCAACATATTCGGTTGTCCTGGGGTTAACTTTAAGTGATTTTTGGCAACAGTCTCACGAAAAAACTTCTCTTAACTGTCTATGCATATTTTTGAACATTTTTGTAAATGTAGTGTTATATGTAATTCATGAACTTAAATAATTTGTTGTTAAGTTAATTGGCTTTCTAGTAGTTTAGGGAAGGGTAAATTAATTGTTTCTTGTTCATCCTAGTAAATGGTGTTTTTTTTCTGAATATGTATTTCCTTGGAATGTACGTTTCACAGAACATTACTCTTATTGATAGAATATAAAGCTCTATGTAGTCTTTTTCACAAAGAAAGTTTCTACATCTTCTTTGGGTGAAGTTGCCTAAGTGGTCTTTAGGCAAAATAATCTGAGTAAAATTAAGAGTTAAGTAATTAAGAGGGAAATCGAATCAATAAGGACTGATTTTGCATAATTCAGACTTCCTTTTTCTTAATTCCAGATACAGGGATCAGAGGATTTAAAAGTACATAACAATTTCTAAAATGCTCTCTATTTATATGAAGTCTAAATTGGTGATGGTAGTGGGTGTGTGTGTGTGTGTGTGTGTGTGTGCGCGCGCGCACAAATTAGCTGATGAAACCCGCTTCCTGTTGAACTGGGACAGAACTAAGTGGGGAGGGTGTAGCTTTGGAGGGTTCTGAAATCTAAGAACAAGCTTCCTTTCCCACCACTTTCCGCTGAGTCACTTCACTGCAGAGTGCTCTGCAGGATCTAGAAGCCTTTGTGTTCAGATTATTTTACTAGCTACCAAAGCCACACCCTTGTGCTACACAAACAGAACACTTTGTCCTTCCGGGAGGTCCTACTTTGACCACAGCCCTGGGATTTCAAAGCTGACTCGAGGTGGCTTGCCTATTGTGATGTAAAGTTTAGGCCAGTGAGTGTCTCTGGGTCACAATGCAGAGTTTTACAATTGCTGGCGGTGGAGGCTTTGAACAGTGATTGACTCTGTCATTTAAAACAGGCTCAGAAATACATTTATTACACACTCGAAAAAGAAAAAGTACAGTGACCATGAGAAAGAAATGGAGTAGTGTAATCTGCTTGAGAAAAATCCATACTTTTATTTTTTAACAACACATAGTCCTTTAGAGCAAATACGCCTTTATATATTTTCGGATAGTGAATGGCCCATCGGTCTACACCGGCAGCTGTAGGGAAGCAGGGGCACAGTGGAAGGAGGGCTGAATTGGCAGACTGAGCTACTGCTGGCAATACCCACCTGCTGCTTCCCAGCGCAGCGCCAGCCATCTTCACGAGACAGACGTTGGGCGGATTCCTATTCTCAAAGTGTGTTACAGGCTCAAATGCGTCTTATGTAATATTACCTTTTGAGCCCAACAAGATAGTACAAACTTCCCCCTTGTTGAATGGTGATTACAATCACTGTGCTAAATGCTATGTTTATCTTCTCACTTAATTCTCTGCGTCACTTGATGAAGTAATTTCTGTAATCCACTTTTCATGAATAAAGAAAGAGAGGCTTAGAGGTGTTAAGTCTCTAGACATGGTCACTCAGTTAATAATGGGGAAAACTGGGGTTCTAACAAGGCCTGGTAGACTGCAGAGCTCAAGATCTTAACCACTAAGAAATTCAGCCCATTAATTACACCAGCCTTTGCATGAAGGAGGGCTTGGGGCGGGCTGGCATTCTGGTCTGGTCACACAGGGGGCCAGAGGACTTGTTGTGAAGGGTTGGCCTAGGGAGCACATTATTTGTATTTGCATTTGATGTTTAGGGGGGATGCTGGTAAACATTAGTAGACAGCTAAGCACCCTCCCCCCTGGCCTAGCTAGCCCCCCATACCCTTGGCGGAATCACCATTGCCTCTCTTATTGCTTTGCAGCCTTCAGACCTTCATAAAGCAATTTGGGATATCATGTTTGTTCCAGCCAAGCAGACCTTATTAAAGTCTCCCTTTTTTACTGTCAGACCCCTCTCTCTGGAATGGACGTTCACTGTCATCCATCAAGCTATGTTCTAAGCCTTCTGCAAAGTGAATCTCACAAGACTTTTATTACTGAAATTTTTCTAAAGTCTCACAAAATTCATTATTGACATTTTCCTAAAGCCTCACAATTAAACTAATCCTACCAGTTTCAGTCTGTACAAGAAATATTGCTCAACAATCTATCCTGCCTTTTTTTTTTTTTTTTTTTTTAAACAAAATCCAACTGAATCTGTCTGAGGCATTTTTAAAAACATTTGGTTTATGTATGCTTATGTTTTTACTTTTTTATTTTCATATGACTTTAATATCAGTCCAAAAACAGTACAAATATCATTTATTTGGTGAGCTCTCAAGCAGAATACAAATAATTCTAAGAAGTGTTTTTTATTTTGTTTTAATTTTTTGGTAAGAGTGAGCTGATTTGATCACTTCTTCTGAAAACGCTATTCTTGTGGCTTCTGTGGCAGCACAGTTATCTGATTTTCTTTCTGCCTCATTTGCTGCTCCTCTCCTTTGCTAGTTTTTCCTTCTCTATTCAACTGCTAAATGCTGGAGTACTTGGATTTGACTTTGGTTTCTCTTCTCTATCCATTTCTAACTTCATCCAGCCCCCAGAATTTAAAATCCATCTCTACGCTGATGGGTCTAAAATTTCCATCTTCAGTCCTGACATCTCCCCTAGTTCCAGATGTCTGGTCCACACCTTCCTTCTTGTGTACAACAACAATGTTTGTCATGTGGACAAAGAAGGACTTTAAATTTTCTCTCAAAATTATTTCTCTCCCAGTCTTGTCCATCCTAGTTAATCAAACCACTGTTTACCCTATTGTTCAAGTTATTTCTTGGTCTCTTTTTTTCTGCACCTCTCCACATTTCTTTCATTTTTTTCTTTCTCTACAGACTAGCTTTTTTACTGTATCCTACTTCTCAGTGCTGGCAGCCAGAATAGAGAGACTGGGGCTTCTGAATCCCAACTCTAGCCCTGGCCAAGGAAAGAGACTCAGTCCATCCTGACACACACCAGCTAGACTGCAACTAGGGTCTTGGTCTATAATCAGGCCCCAGCCCTGGTCATGAGTAAGGCAATTTTTAGAGAAGGGGGTTGGTGATGCATGGATTGGGCAGACATCCTAATAATGTTTACTATATACTCTTCCCAAATTTTCAATAATTTTTATATTCGTGATCCCTTTGACTTGAACATTCATGTAAAGAATCAGAAAAGATCATGCTTTTTTTTTGTTTTTAATGTATTTATTATTTTTGGCTGTGTTGGGTCTTTGTTGCTGCACGTGGGCTTTCTCTAGTTGCAGCGATCAGGGGCTACTCTTTGTTGCGGTGCGCGGGCTTCTCATTGCAATGGCTTCTCTTGTTGCGGAGCATGGGCTCTAGGCATGTGGGCTTCAGTAGTTACAGCATGTGGGCTCAGTAGTTGTGGTGCACGGGCTCTAGAGCACAGGCTCAGTAGTTGTGGCGCACAGGCTTAGTTGCTCCGCGACATGTGGGATCTTCCTGGACCAGGGCTCGAACCCGTGTCCCCTGCATTGGCAGGTGGATCCTTAACCACCATGCCACCAGTGAAGCCCGGATCATGCTTTTATCAGTAATGATTACAGTGAAAAGACTTTTTTTTCCCTGCTCCATCGTTTCTTTTTTTTTTTTTTTTCTTCTGATTGTTGATTAAGAACAAGCTTGGACTACGTGATTTCTCACCCTTCCTTAACATAAACTCTTTCTGTAACCTTAGCCCAGCAAGTTGTGTTTTATTTGATTTTATTTCTTCCCTGAATGTGCATGACTAGTTTAGACAACCAGCTCTTTGGAGGTAATCAAATATACTAGGAGTGATGTTGAATAAGTAGCCTTGAATTCAACTAGAGTGTGTTAAAATTGATTTAATTATAATCTTTATAATATGATCCTGAGTAATTGGGGAAAAAAATGCACAACTATAGGAATTCCCTAAAAGAGAAGAAATCTAGTGTGAGAAAAAAAAATACAACAAATACTCTTAATTTTGACAATTCCATGAAAGTCTGATGGATGGTATTTACCTTTTCTTTGGCTGGCCAGGATCTTGATCCGTACTAAATTAGTGCATCACAGAAGAAAAAGCTAGGTTGTACACTGCGACCCATCTATTCTTCTAAAAGAAAGTGGCGTTCATGCCAGAAAAGAGGGGGAGGAGCCTCTCTTTTCATGAAATAGAATTATTAATGTTATTCCTTACCTCATCAATCTCCCAACAGTAATTTTCAAAGAGAAAAACACTGGGTTTTTTTTTTTTTTTTTTTTTTTTGGCTGGGATGGGCCTTCCTGTCTAGCAATACAGCTATTTTCATTTAATAATTACATAATTGTTATGGAAATTCCCTTTTAAAAGCATTACTTAAAAAAACTGTGCAACATTTCTCCCCAAACTTCTTAATATATATGTCATAATAGGAATAAATGATGTGAAATTGTTTTCCTGGGACATTGTTGCCAAATAAACATGATCCTTGTCATTTTCATGAATTGATTTTTGTATATTTGACAACCGAATTCTTCACATGATAGCTAAATTGTTTCGATTACTCAAAATGTCACAATATGAAAGATGGAACAACTGTAATTTCCTCACCATTCCTCCTTTATCTGATCCAAATTATACACCAAAAATGAGAAGAACAAGTCATTGGATAATGGAGATAATTCACAAACAAATGAAAACTGGAGAATAAAAAAAAAAAAAAGAGTCATAAAGTATATTTTGTGTTAGATAAAATCCATTTATCCTCATGAATGATATGGCCACCAGTTTTCAACCAAACTGATAAAAAAATCTTTGGTAGAATAATAAAGACTATGGGAAAGATTCAGATCTGGATGGATCCCTGCTCTACCATCTTCCTTGTTTTCTTCAATGGCTATTCCATTGTTGAAAAGAATGGGGAAGAGTTGCTGATAAAGCTTCAAAAATTTCCCAGAAGGAGAGAATAATAAACTCTTCTCAGAACATTTGCTTTGGATAAAGAGTTCTATGATCAGATGACTTTGGGGATCACCGTTTGTATACCTACTCCGTGATAACAGCCATTGCCCAGACCTTTTCTTAAGCTCCAGTCCCATTCAGCCAGCCACCTTTATAGCACGTCCTCCTGGAAGTTCATAGGCAATTCTAACCCCAGAATCGAAGTCATAGTTTTTTCTCTCCATATCTGCTCTCCTCCATTCATCTCCTGCCAGCTGCCCCTTTGCCCAAGTCAGAAAACTGGTATTCATCCTCTATACCTCTCCCCTTGTCACCGCTCCCAACCCCTACCCGCCTTGATCTAAGTCATCGGTTCTTTTTATTTCATGCCTTTCTCCTCTCTCTGACACACCCTCTTTTCCTCTGTTGTCCATCAGGCCACTGTCCAGGCTCTCACTTGGTTGGTCTGCATTTATTCTCCTCCCCCAATTCATCCTTTACACTGTTGACACAGATTTTCTACACAAATCTGCCCCAGGGGGCCCTCTACTTAAAATATGTAAATGGTTCCTCTTCAGGATAAAGTTCCTACCTCTACTCTTTCCTCCTCAGAACCCCTCTCTCCCTTACATGAACTCACTGCTTCACAGAGTTCCCTGAAGTTGATGCTTTATTTTATCATCAGTGACTGCCCGTACTGTTTTGCTGAAAACACCTATCCTTCCCTCCCTTGTGTGATTGGCCAATTCCTTCTCATACAAGGTTTGGCTCATCAGTAACCTTTCCTGGTGCTTCTGTTTACACCTGTCTGAATTAGGTGCCCCTCCCTTATGCTTCCTAAAAGTCTGGTCCATGGTTCTGACGTAACACTAAAAGGCACTGTGATACTCTGTACCTGAAAGAGTATTGCCTCTAGAATCACACAGATCTGGGTTTGAATTATGGGTCTACTGTTTATTAAAAATAAACCCAGAAATATATTTTAACCTCAATGTATATCAATTTTTCATCTGTAATTAATTATACTTATACTTGTCATATGGAGTCTATATAAGTTTAAAGTAAAATAAAGTATATAAAGCATGAAAAATAGTGCCTGATATGATAGATATAGTTGGATCTCCTCCATAACCATGATTATATTGCGTTCTCCTTGGGGTTCTCAGGGCTAGGAACAGAATTGGCCCTCAGAAATGTTGACAAGATATCAGCAATTGACACCGTTGCCAACTTTCTCCTACAGTACTCTCTCCTATCTAGGATTTCCTGACACAATTCTCATCTATGTTCCTCCTATCAATCTGGCTGCTCTTTTTCCCATATATTTTGCTGGAGGTCCTCATATATGAAGAGGAGGAAAAACTTTTCGTTTATCCTCTTAGATTTAGTCTCAGAGGTGTGCAAATTAAATTGACAAAAGGCAAATTCATAGGGGAAAAGGCATAACATTATATTTTTAATTTTACATGTATGAGGGCTCCATAGAAAAGAGGTGAAAATCCGAAGAAGCAGTTAGACTTGGGGGCTTCTATACCATTTTGACAAAGGGCAATAAATCATGGGAAGGTGACTAGGAAATATATGATAAATAGGGGTTGTTTAATAAAGTTTGTTATGCTGACTCACCTCAGCGCTGTTTCTGGTCTTCCCGGTACAGGAGTCGGGAAACACCTTTACAAATGGAGATCTATGTCATGTTTATAATGGGAAATTTATGTTCTGCTTTTAGGCAGAAACAGGGAGGGCAGAGAGCTTTTCCTGTGTCTGCTGTTTCTTGACTGTCTTCAGGTCAGAATAATTCTTATGCCACAGTGGCATATTTTGTGGTGACATATTCTGATACGCTTCATATAGTTACCCTTTAAATGTTAGAGTTCATCAGACCCCGTCCTAATCCTCCCTATTCTTATCTCATCCTCTCCCTCTCTGAGAGTCTCTCAAAGCTCTACTAACCAAATGTGTAAGAGTTACCTGGCTTCCCTTTCCAGCTACGCAGTGGGAGAATAGTTGGGGTTGGATGAAGATGAGATTGTGGATCTGTATTTTCAACAAGTTCTTCAAGTGGGTCTTGGACAAACTGCAGTTGAAAATTTTGGCCTTAGAAATTTCACTCTCTCCTGTGGTTTTAAGTAACACACATTTGCTAAAGATTTTCAAATCTATATCTCCATCTCAGACCTGCTGTTGGACTTCCCACCTGTTTAGCCCACAGCTTCTCTGGCAATTCCTTTTGGAAGCTTTCAGGCAAGATGTTCAAAAGCAAAATTTTTTATCCTCCTCTGCTAAGTGTCTCTTATCTTAAAGGAAGGAACATCTACCCAAATGCTGAAACCTCAGGTCAGCCTTCTCCTCCCACTTCCTCTACTCCAGCACCAGAATGTGTGTACTATCTCTTGAATCTTTACACTTCTCTCTAACCCCATTGCCACACCCCCTAGTCTAAGCCACAAATATCTTTTTTTTTTTTTTTTTTTAATTTTTATTTTTATTTATTTATTTATTTATTTATTTATTTATTTTTGGCTGTGCTGGGTCTTTGGTTCGTGCGAGGGCTTTCTCCAGTTGCGGCAAGTGGGGGCCACTCTTCATCGCGGTGCGCGGGCCTTTCACTATCGCGGCCCCTCCCGTCGCGGGGCACAGGCTCCAGAAGCGCAGGCTCAGCAGCCGTGGCTCACGGGCCCAGCCGCTCCGCGGCATGTGGGATCCTCACAGACCAGGGCTCGAACCCGTGTCTCCTGCATTAGCAGGCAGATTCTCAACCACTGCGCCACCAGGGAAGCCCCACAAATATCTTTTATTTGAGTTTCTATACCAGGCTCCTAACTAGTCTGTATTCATAGTAAATAGCAGTAAAGTATAGGCTCTGAACACTGACTTCCAGGTTTCAAAATCTCTGCTTGTCATCACCTTGCTTAAGCCTCAGTTTCTTCTTCTATGAGATGAGGGAAAAATAGTACTTCCCTCAAAGTGTTTTCGTGAGTTACATTAGGTAATCTGTGTAAAGCTCTTTGTATTGTGTGGGCACGTAGGAAGCTCCCAATAAGGGTTAGTTGTTGTGATGATCCAATACTACCCTCTTCAGTCCATCAACCACCCAACATTAGTGATCTTTTACAAATGTAAATCAAATCACATTTCTATTAAAAAGTCTTGGCTTTGTGACATCTTTAGAATATTGACCTTTATAAGGCAGCATGACTCTCTGTGATGTGTCTAGCCATAGTTTAAAGTCCCAATGCCATCTTTCAATACCCTTCCTTTTTGATTATTTTTCTCCCAGCCATTCTGGATTTCTTTCGTTACTTAAATGCATCAGCCTCTCCTTTGCACACTTACAGGCTTGCACACTTACAGTTTCTTTCTTGTGTGGCTTATGGTTCTGCCACCTGCTACTCCCCCCCAAGTCCCTCAGCCTTCTGTTGTTTAGAGAATTCCACTCTTGTATCGTTTTTATTCTTCTATCAGGTTTTCGGAAAAAATTAAAAAATAACTTCCTTGGGGCGGGCTCCTTCCTTTGGATTCAGTTTTTCCTCTTTGTGGCATTCATCCCAATTGTAATTTCTTTCTTCCCCATTATTCCCACGTTCCGCTTTGATGACGGAGGGCGTGTCTGTCTTCTTCATGGCCGTATCCCCAGTGCACAGTGTGTTGAAGACACTCAATAATACTCTTGAAGTGAATGAATATTATGACCAAAGTATTGATAACTTCCCATTTCTCCTCTGCATATTTATACTCTCTTAAATCTTAAATCAAAATTTTATTTTCTCTAGTCTTACTTTGTTTATTAGATTTGTATTGGTATTAAGTAAGAACAAGTGAACAATGTTCTAAAAATCCTGAGATTTCTCTCAGAGAAGGAAATCTGCAAAATTTTCCTTAGAAAATAAGTTCCCATGAATTATACATCTTTGATGTTCAACAAAGAAATTATTCATTCAATAAAATTGAGGGTTCTTGATTATAAAAACATTTCTTAATCATGTACAGTATGTTGCTATTCTATTTAATATGACAAACCTGCTTTTAGGCATATTTTTACTCTCCAAAAGGAATACTGGGTTTTATTTGGATAGGACTAAATGTTTTATAAAATGTATTTTACTTATGGTCTAACTCTTCCTGATTTATGAATATAGAGTCAATCAATTCTGTAAACTAATGGAAAATCTGGAGTCTATTGTAAGGAATGTATCAGGACCCCTTAGCTTGTTTTATGTTTTATTTATTGTTGTTTTTATAACAGCAAAGAGAATCTTTAGCCTCTTCTTCCTCCAGATTTGTAGCAGGGCATCTGATTTGTCCACAGCTGTAGCTTTCATCATTTTGTTGCTTACTCCATCCTTTTGTTTATCCCCTCATTTGTCCCATACTCTGACATAAGTGGGAGAGTAACTCATTAGAACCCACCCTTTTAATTATTTACATTCTCTTTATACTCTAGGTTGAACTCTGAGCTCCCAAGCCAGCACCCACAGTGCATCCAAGATTTATAGCCAAGGGTGGCAGCTATAAATAGCCCATTTCTATTTGCACTTAATTTCAAAAAAAAAAAAAAAGGAGTGTTTTTGTAGATAAGGTCAGAAGTAAGGTTTGGTGAAGAATGTTAATTCTGGTAGGACAACTAACCAGCTGCTAGACAGAAAATATTACGAGGAAAGGAAATTTGAGCCCTATGTCTCCATTTCCACACTGTCGTAAATCTTGAAGCCTATGGCTCTCATATCATGTATTTCACACAGTCCCTCTGTGCCTCAGATATTAGCTGTTCTCCCAGTGTGTACATAACGAATAGTGATTGACTTATTGCCATCTTGACTGTCTAATATATGCCACGGACTATCTTATCTCTAATTATCTAATTCTGTATTTTTTAAATGAAGAAACTGTGTCTCAGAGTGGTTAATTAATGTGCCCAGATTCCCCTGTAGAGTAAGTTGTGGAGTCTGGTGTTCAAACCCAGACCTTCCTGACTATAGAGTCTGTTTTACTTTCCAGGGTGCCTCACTGCTTATCCTCATCATGCGGAGCAAGCCAGCCCTGTCTCCAAGCGGCTGCTTTCATAAATGATCCTTCCATCTTTTTCATATCTGCTGCAGCTTTCCTCCCTCTCCCCCCAGTAGGTGGCCTTCACAGATTCCTCCTTGGTCAGCTTTCCCCACTTCTCACTCATCCCTCCACCTTTTGGGAGATGGCCTTCCTTGAAGTCGTGGTGTCATCAAAGTACTGTTTCCGTTAAGGGCTAAGTCTGCTTAGAGCTGGCTTTGTTCATAAAAAAATTTTTGTACAAAGTATAAAATGAGGGGAGGCTTTAGCCAAAACTGTATCCACAGAAATCTCATCAATAAAAATTTGTTCTGTTGACTTTACAAGTGATTTAAAACTATATAATTTACTTGGGAGATTAATACTTCTTGCCACTATTTAGTTTAAACTGAATGTTTTAGTCGATGGCTTTCCTTCTGCCAGTAGGCTGAGATCAGCTTTCCTGAGTGTGTGTAAGTTTTAATATGGGATGAGTTGGAAGGGAAAGATGGGTGGAGGTGGGTGTTAAGATATTCGTCAGGTTCATTTTTGGGGTAGAGCCCTTTCTAGGGAGAGCAGCTTTGGAACAAATGCTATTTAGTTGGGACTGCCAGAGCTTGGCAAAATCTGCACCTCCAGAACAGGTAACATGAGACACAAGGCACGTGGTAGGTGTCAGAGTTGGAGAGGTTTTCCAGTTTGGGTAAGCCAATCCCTGAACCCCGGAAACGTGACACTGCATCCCCATCTTTGCCCACTAGTTTTTCCACAGCAAAAGGGCTTCCATCTGAGCATACTTGATTTTATTCTTTCTAAATCCTGTATATGTCATGGTGAGAAATTACTAGGTTGCCTGCTACCCACTCAACCAGGTTTAAGAATTTTCTTGTAAGCATCTTGGTGACTCTCATCAAAGAAAAATGCAGGACACAGAGCTGGCCTCGGGTGAACTGGATATTTGTCTCTCTGTGTTTCTCCCTTTCTAGGGCCACACGGTCTCTTGTCCTAGCTTCTCTAAGGTGTCTGCTATCGTCTGTGGTCCGTGGAGACTGATCTCCTGTAAACACTTCCAGAATTTCTATGCAGGAAGGGTTAGGGGCAACAATCTGTGTTGGTTGTGGAGGGAGTGTAAGGTGTGTGTACAGAGGCTGCGAGCAAACTGTTTTAAATTAGACATTATATTAATTTTGGATGGGATGATGGGGGGCTTAAACACCCACAGGTGTGCTATCACATGTCCCTGTCCCCTGGCCTGTCTGTGAGTATCCTGGTAGATGACTCAATGTGACTTTCAGTGTCCTGATTCCAGATTCCTAAGCCAGGGAACATAGTTGCCCAGCTTCTGCTTTTATCGAGTAAAAAGCATCAGTGCTCCACCTTTGTCAGTAATTCCCTCCTCCTCCTGCATGTATTTCAGCCCAAATGAAGGAAGACTGGCAGTAGGCTGCCAGTGAACAGCTTTCTATACTAGAGAAAACTTGAGGCCTTATACTGTCCCAGATGTTATCTTATCACCTTGGTATTTCTTTTTTGTACATATGAAAGACAAAGCCTGTGTCCTGACTTAGCATGAAAAGGAAAACAAAAGCACCCGTCGGTAAAAGCCTTCCTCAAATCCCCTGAACCAGACATCTCCCATTTCCTTTGCTTAAGCTCATTTCCTGACAGCCAGCCTTATGCCTTTCTGAACTCTTTTATGGTAGTTTACTTAAAAACAAGCAGTTCTGTGTACCGCCTCTTTACTTGCTGACATCATCTCTGGAAAGTAGTTTCTTAGACTTTTCATCTACGTAAGTTCTTTGATGTGATTAACTTTTATACACACATACACACCTATATGATTTTAAGAGTAACTGTTCATTAATACTTTAAAAAGCCTAGAAATAATTCTCAGCAACACTGTATATACCTTTTTATTTTCAGATTTTATGCTTAAACAACAACAGAAAATTAAACTCTTGCATACTTACTCGAAGGAAACTGTTTTCTCTGTAGCTTCTGGGAGGAAAGCCGACTGATTTAGTTTTTATTTATAATGCATAAAAATATCTCTATGCATAAAGTTTGGCTGTTTATTGGTGATATGTCTGGGAATTTCTTCCATTAAGGTTTGACATGCTTTTTCCTTTCTTTTTTTCTTCTTTTGCCATGCTTTTCTATTTTAATCATTTACCTAAGCTTGTTTCTTAAAACATGAGACAACTTCAGGCAGAGCTCACTTTTCTGGGTTTTCTCTTCTAAATAAAATAAGATCCTCCTCCTCTGCCTTCTGTCTGCAGTTTAGGCCAAAATGTGTGTGATCCTTAAAAACAAAACAAAACTAAACCGTGCACACAGGCTACAGCTCTGGCTGGGTTCCAGGATTGCATTAGCCAGACAATGGGCGGCCCTATCGACAGGCAGGGGTGGGCGGGAGGAAGCCTGTCTTGCCCTCTTTGGGGTGTCGGGTCAACAGCAGGTTGAGTCTGGGAATGGGGTAGATTGATTGTTTTGCAAATGGTGGTGATAAATATCTGACAGGGCCTGTTCTGCTCATATTTGCATTAAAGATCAAAATTAAATTTGGTAGTGCATATTTTAAAAATCCATTTTACAAGTTTATTTTTTTCCCTCTTAGAACAGTTCAAATAAAACTGTGACCAATTTTGGAATAACTACAGCTGAGTAAGAAATGGCTTGGTGGGAAGCTAAAAATAGATGTCTTCTTTAGATTTTTTTTTTCTTTATTTATTTCCAAAAGACTTGCCTGTATACTTGGGATTATAGTCTAAAGACTAAATTAGTCAAATAAAACAATGAAAAGTGCAAGGATTAGCATAAAAAAATTTGCTGTTTTCTATATTTGGATTCTGAATTCTTACAGTCTGTCAGCAATTTTAAACCAATCTTTGCAAGAAATTGCCCAAAGTGAAGAGGACTGATATATGATAAATATACAGGTCAAAATTTATATTTTTGAGGGGATATTTTAATTTAAAAAACAACTAACACATGTAAAAATCAGTTTACCATATGTCATTTCAGTTACTCCTCCAAATAACCCCCATAGTTCCTAGAATATACAATCCATGAAGGTGGGGATCTTGGATTACTAATTGTGACAGCCACAGACAACTGGAGAAGTCTGAATTCCCAGCCACGATATGAAATTCTCTCAGAGAGGGAAAGGGGGAGGAAATCACCCACTCATTGAAATACAGCATGCGAGGCTGTGCTGGTGCTTTACACGCATAATTTAATCTCCTAACAGCACTACTCTCCCACCCCCAACCACTGTTTCCTCACCCCAGAGTTAGGAATTTTTATCTCATTTTACAGATAAGTAAACTGAGGCTCAAATAAGAACTATTCATTCTTCTCCAACATTCTTTTTTCATTTTCACTCTAAGCCACAACACCACAAAAATTATATGCTTTAAAATTGCACAGCTTCTAAGTGACAGACCTAGGACATCAATCCCACATGTAGTGTCTCCAAGTACAGTCCTCTTTCCACCCAATGTCACCTGTTTACTGTGTTCTTTTTTTTAATCTGCCTTTTGCAAATACTGAAGGATAGGGGGATGTCATAAGACTGGGCTGAAATAGACAGAATTTAGGTTTTGCCTTGGGGGGTTTTGTGAGGATCTGGAAGGAAGACTCACATCCCCCCCAGTAAGATTAGAAAGGGTAGGGAAACAGCATATAGTCCCCAGATTGACACAGCTAGCAGCAAGGTGGGAAACCAGGATCCCATCTTTCAGGATCAACCAGTTTTTGTTCATACCTCCCCTGCCACCCTTTCTCTATTGGAGAAATACTCATTCTTTAAGATTTACTATGTTGTCACCCTCCTCCTTTCTCCTATCCTTACCATTAAAGAGTTAGTGTCTACCCCAACCTTCTAAAGAAAAGTAGGACCTGTTGGCTTGAGCGTGGAGCAAAGCGTGAGCATCTGGGGAGAAAGATTGAAGGTCTGAGGCGTCAGTAACTCATGTTAACTTGGGAATCCTGAGTTTCAGTTTAAGGGTGTCCTGGTAACTTTACAGAAATATTCATTCTAGGTTATTTCTATCACGTGAACATGAGTCAGGCAGGGGGAAGGCAGTGCTGATACACCAAGAGGAAAACACCAGGTGTGGGGTAAAGGCAGACTATGTTTTCTGTGAGTAAACAGCGGTATGGGTGACCTGAGGGAAAAAAAAATCAACAAAAATTTTAGACACAGCTTTCACTAAGCTTTGAACTTAGACAGAAGTTGGATTTGGCCTGTTAAGAGGAACAAAAAGGAATACTCTAGCTTTCTTCTGTATAATTGTTTCCAAAGGAAATATATTGAAAAATATCAAATTCTTACTGTGTGTTCATTTTTCTTCATTTTTTTTTAATTTCATTTTTTTATTCTTTTAGAGTTTAACATGTTCCATTCTGAACATAGATTTGATCTAAATTGTTGGTAATTCTGGATTTTCTGTTTTTAATTTTAAGAGAAACTAATAGTAGTTGGATTCACAGAGATTTTTTTTTCTTTCTTTCTTTTTTTAAATAACCCTAAGAGAGTGCATGCAGAGTAAGAGGTTTGCTTTTGGCCTTCACTTAGAACATTTTTTTTTTTTCTTCTTATCAAAGGATGACAGGTTCTCCAGCCTCACCCAGGAAGTCTCTTAAAAATATTGATAAAACTGTCACTAGAGACACATTCTTAGGTGAAGGGAAATCAACACATTACTAGTGTTAGAAATTTGGTTTTTATAGAAAAAAGATATTTTCTTTGAGTACAAGGTATAGCAAAATATTAGAAAACGAGTACACATGATAGCATTGATATAAACTTTAAAAAATTGCCGTTAACACATTTTTTTTAACAGCTTTATTGGAGTATAATTGCTTTACATTGTTGTGTTAGTTTCTGCTGTATAACAAAGTGAATCAGCTATACATATACATATATCCCCATATCCCCTCCCTCTTGTGTCTCCCTCCCACACTCCCTATCCCACCCCTCTAGGTGGTCACAAAGCACCGAGCTGATCTCCCTGTGCTATGCGGCTGCTTCTCACTAGCTAGCTATTCTACATTTGTTAGTGTATGTAAGTCCATGCCTGCTGTAATACTTTTTACTCGACTTCACTGAACTCCTCTGAGATT
Source organism: Balaenoptera acutorostrata (assembly GCF_949987535.1). Lineage (NCBI taxonomy): Eukaryota > Metazoa > Chordata > Mammalia > Artiodactyla > Balaenopteridae > Balaenoptera > Balaenoptera acutorostrata. The sequence goes on from NC_080070.1 coordinate 67,750,067, forward strand.
TTGACTCCCACAAGTAGATTAATTAGGTGGAGAAGTTTATAGACCTGATTTTGGTGGAGTAATAAAATTATTAAAGTATGTACAATTATTCAAAGTCAAGTATTCTGAAGCATCTACTATGACTAGATTATAAAAGAAGTACAGATTAAAAAGAAATGTGCCTCTAAATTCGCTAGCAGCTGCCATTGCAAGGGAGGTTCTGAAGAGAAGGTTTTAATCCAGTGGGGAAAAAACTGCTTTGTAGCTGGTTATTACCTAACTATTGTCTCTTAATTTTAACATAAAAAGAATACATCAATCTAGCCTGTATACTTTTCAGTTGTTTATAGGCCTGCTCACACTCTTAAACTTCTTCAGTCAAATATTTTCTTTAACTTTTTGACTTGGTATATCAGTCAGAGTTCTCCAGAGAAACAGGACAAAAAGGATGCCTAGCTATCTATGTTTGTATCTTGTCTGTCTGTCTGTCTATCTATCTATCTATCTATCTATCTATCTATCTATCTATCTATCTATGGAGAGATTTATTTATCTTAAAGAACTGGTTTACAGGATCCTGGAGGCTGGCAAGTCCAACATTTGCAAAACTGGCCGGCAGGCTGGAGATCCAGGGAAGAGATGAAGTTGCAGCTTGAGTCTGAAGACAGTGTTGAGGCAGAATTCCCTCTTCTTTGGGGAATCTCAGTGTGTTCTCTTAAGGCCTTCTACTAATTGGCTGGGGTCCGGCCACATTACAGAGAGTAATCTGCTTTACTCCAAGTCTACTGATTTAAACATTAATCTCATCTAAAAAATACCTTCACGACAACATTAAGACTGGTATTTTACCAAGTACCTAGGTACCTTGGCCTAGCCAAATGGATACATAAAATTAACCATTGCAGTTGGCAATTATAAAACCATCTATTTAATTTCTGAAGTTAGATTCTCTGAGGAGAGAATGGATCAACCTTATAATGGGGAATGGAGGAATTTTGCACAGGTTCTGTAGCAGATAATATTAGCTGCCTGTCCAATAGTTAGTTTCCCTTTCTTAGAGTTGCCAGATTTAGCAAACATAGAATGCCTAGTTAAATTTAAATTTCAAGAAAGCAATGAATAATTTTTTTAGTATAAGTATATCCTACATTTTGTATGGGGCTTACTTATATTAAGTAAGTAATGTAAGTACTTTTATTACCAACCAGCTAGGCTGGTTGGTGGACACACATTTGTGGCCAATGAAATACAATTAGATGTCAAATAATTGACATTCTCACTTTTGCTATTTGATCTTTGTGCTTTTTACTTCTTATGTCTAAACAAAAAACAAAAATACTGGAGGAGGTGAGGCCATCTTGGGACTATGAGAATGAGAGGCACTTATTAAAAATGGCAAAGCAGGAGAGAAAAAGAGCCCAGCTTCTTGATGAGATCCTGGGGTTGATGCACCAGCCCTAAATGGCCCACTTTAGAATTTCCTATTATGTGAAAACGTAAACCTTTATTTGCTTCAGCCATTGTGGATCTGTTTCTGTTACACAAAACTACATACAAGCCTAAAACTTATAGATTTCTGTGTGATCCTTGAAATCAAGGAATACTGTGGTTCGTTTCTATAGCATATACCTTCCTTTCCCCTCTTCTTGTCTATGAAAAACAATCCTTTCTGCTTCCTGATTCCTGAGTGAATTTGGAGAGAGAATTGTCTCCAAGCCAGTCTTGAGGAAATGATAGGGGTTTTTCCCCCCTTGTATTCTGTACTTGTATACACACATATGTGCTGCAGTACAGTTAATTTTGTCAACCACCAAAATAAGAGGATTAAGAGGATGGTTTACACTATGTAACAACCACAGAAGAAAAAAAACAAACAACCAAAACAGAATCTCTTTGTATCTGCACCAAACTATATCTTTAAATTCTGTTCCAAAATTTCTTGCTCTTTATCAGCATAGGTAAATTTAAGAAACAAGAATACGGTCAGCTACTTTTCCAAGAGATATAGTATAAAAGTAGGCATAATCTAATTCAGTAGGATTCAGTAGGCCAAGAGGCTGCACTTGGAACAAACAGGGAAAAGAGGTATTGTTAATTATTTCTAGTAAAGCAAGTAGTAGCTACAAGTAAATTAGGTGCTTGAGTGGCATGGGTAAATGTGAAAAAACATAAGTACAGGTATTTCTAATCTAAAAAAATAATGCAGCTCTCTCATGAGAACCTATGGAGTTTATATTTATCAGGTACAAAATAAAGTGTACCTTCAAAGGTCCATTAAGAATCAAAATCCCTTTAAACTCTTTATCATCCGCACATCCCTGGCCCTCTGTTCACCTCAAAGGAATTTGTGAGTTCCAAGAGCTATTTGTAGTAAGCAGAGGATTATGTCTGGTCCTTTGAGAACAATAAACAGGTAGAGGGCATAGTGATTCATTTTTGTATTACTCAATAAAGAAAACTGAACATCACTTATATCTTTGTTTTTATTATAATCAAGCCATCCAAACTTTCTGAACCCTAATTTATCAGGATAAAAAAATAAAGATAGTGATAAATATAATCCATTTCTGAGGGATGTTGAAGTAATCCCTCATGCAAAGAAAAAGAAAATTATTTGCATGAGAAAACAGACGTTTTATCATATGAATTATTTCACATTATTTTTCAGAATATAGGAAACATTTCTTAAGTGAATAAAATTATATTTGACAATAGTCAGTAAGTATGAGTTCCATTCCTGAAATGAGATAAAAAATAAGAATGTTTTAAAAGCAGTTTGTCTTTTAGACAATGTATATTGACCATTTTACTTATCAATTATACTATTTTATATATATACATATATATAGCTTATGAAATTTTAGAAAATCTAAACTAAAAAATGAAGATAACTGTATTTTTCACATGTTGATAGAATTACCTTAATGTCTTAGATTATAATTGTATTTACGACACAGTTAGTTTTAAGTTATATGGAAAACACTGTATACGTAACACAATGATGTCTACTGTGCATTACTGATGTTATTTTATTTTATTTTAATTTTTTCCAGTATCATTGAGAAATGATTGATATATGTCCCTATATAAGTTTAAGGCATACTGCATGGTGGTCTGATTAACATATATTGTGAAATGATTACCACAGTAGGTTTGGCTAACGTCGGTCTTGTCCTATGGATACAATAAAAAGAAAAGAAGGAAAAAAGGAAAAAAAATTTCTCCTCGTGATAAGAACGCTTAGGATTAACTCTCTCAACAACTTTCCTATGTATCATACGGCCGTGTTAGCTCTAGCCATTGTGTTGTACATTACACCCCTAGTACTTCTTTATCTTATTATAACTGGAAGTTTGTACCTTTTGACCCACTCTTCCCCAACCCTAGCAACCACTGTTCTGCTCTCTGGTTCTGTAAGTTCAGCTTTTTTAAATTCCACATATAAGTGAGATCACACAGTATTGTCTTTGTCTGACTTATTTCACTTAGCATAATGCCTTCAAGGTCCATCTATATTGTCACATAATGGTAGGATTTCCTCAATTTTTATGGCTGAGTATTATTGCATTGTGTATACAACAGTCTTCTTTATCCATTCATCTATTGATGGACACAGGTCTTTTCCATGTCTTGGCTATTGTAAATAATGCTGCTATGAACATGGGGGTGCAGATATCTTTTTGAGTTAGTATTTTTATTTCCTTTAGGTATATTCCCAGAAGTGGAATTGCTGGATCATTTGGTAGTTCTGTTTTTAATTTTTTGAGGATCCTCCATAGTATTTTCCGAAGTGGCTGTACTAATTTCCAATCTCACCAGTGGTGCACACAGGTTCCCTTTTCTCCACATCCTCGCCAGCATTTGGTATCGCTTGTCTTTTTAATCATGGCCATTCTAACAGGCATGAAGTAATATCTCATTGTGGTTTTAATTTGCATTTCCCTAAAGACTAGTGATGTTGAGCATCTTTTTATGTACCTATTGGTTTTTCATGTATCTTCTTTGGAAAAATGTTTATTCAGGACCTTTCCCCATTTTTTAATCGGGTTATTTGTGGGTTTCTCTCTCTGTTTTTTTTTTTTTTTTTTTTTTTTGCTATAGAGTTGTGTGAGTTCTTTACATATTTTGGATATTAACCCCTTATCAGATGTGTGGCTTACAAATATATTTTCCCATCCTTTAGGTTGTATTTTCATTTTGTTTATTGTTTCTTTTGCTGTGCAGACGCTTTTTAGTTTGCTGTAGTCCAACTTGTTTATTTTTGATTTTGTTGCTTGTGCTTTCGATGCCATATCCAAAAATTCATTACCAAGACCCAAGTCAAGGAGTTTTATTACTGTGTTTTCTTCTAGGAGTTTGATGATTTCAGGTCTTATGTTTTAAGTCTTTAATCCGTTTCAAGTTAATTTTTGTGAGTGGTTTAAGATATGGGTTCTGTTTCATTCTTTTACATGTGAATATCCAACTAGCCCATCACAATTTATTGAAGAAAATGTCTTTTCTCCATTGAGTATTCCTGGCTCCCTTGTCATATATTAGTTGACTGTGTATGCTTGGGTTTATTTCTGCACTGTTGATTCTGTTCCATTGGTCTATCTGTTTGTTTTTATGCCAGTACCATACTGTTTTGATGACTCTAGTTGTATAGTATAGCTTGAGATCAGGAAGGGTGATGCCGCCTGCTTTGAACTGTTTTCTAATGATTTCTTTAGCTATTCTGGGTCTTCTGTGGTTCCCTATAAATTTTAGGAGTGTTTTTTTCTACCTCTGTAAAAAATGCCATTGGAATCTTCATGGGGTTTGTGTTGAATCTATAGGTGGCTTTTGGTAGTTTTGCTACTTTAACAGTATTAATCTTCCAATCCATGAACATGGCATACTTTTCCATTTATTTGTGTCTTCTTTGATTTCTTTCATCAATGCCTTGGACTTTTCAGAGTAAAGATCTTTCACCTCCTAAGTTATATATATTCCTAAGTATTTTATTGTTTTTGATGCTATTGTAAATGGTATCAATTTCTTTATTTCTTCTTCACAAAATTTGTCATTAGTGCAGAGAAACACTACTGAATTGTGTATGTCAACTTTTTTATCTCGCAACTATACTGAAACATTTACTGATCATGGTGAATGAGCCTTGTAATGTGCAGCTGAATTCAGTTTCAGTTATTTTAAATAATATTTTAAAATATTTTAAATAGTACCTGACCTTGTGTAAATTTCTTTTGTATAGAAAAAGAGAGCTTCTTGTCTTTAGAGTTTGATTGACTAATAACCCAGATGTAGCTGTGCTATATGCATAACTAAAAAATATTTTGGTACTATAGTTTAAGGTCTAAGAAAGTATAAGGATATTTGATATAAAGCAGAGATTGATGTTCCCTATATTCTTAAAAAATTTATTTATTATTTACTTGATTATAAATAAAAATAGGGGAAAGTTACAAAATAAAAAGTTCCTACAAGGAAGGATAAGGGATGAAAAACTACCCTGGTACTTCTTTTTGCCACCTCAAATTTAATCTAGTTTCTGATCCTCAGGGCTACTCCTTAGGGCTGTGGCAGTGATTGGCATCTGTACCTTTACCAAACCATTTTATCAGATTAAGCAGAGCCAACTAATGCTAAAAGATCTACGTAGTTCTGCATAGATAAATCTGTCAGCCACTTGGGGTCACCAAGACAGAGGGGTCATGCTGGAATTTTCTTCCCTTTTCTGAGTACCAGAATTTATTCTAATATAACCAGTTTGAATTTTTTTTTCCCTGTCTAAAGGCTTTCCTAGACATTAATTTTAATCCGATTTTCCCTGAATCTAAATGTGAAAATGGTCCAGTGTAATTGCTACCTAAAGTTATTCAACATGAGAATAATATTTAGAAAGAATGTTAGCTCATGTTCATTTTAATACACTAAAGTACCCTGAATACCAAAGTATGGATATATTTGAGAATAATTTGAAAGCTGAAACCCTAGTTGGCAGCTATGCAGAAGAGTCAGTTAAGCAGAAAACTACAATTTCTAAGCATTCCACATATTAGAATTTTTATGATATTAATAATAATACTTAGCATAGTTCAATTTTATTTAGAAATTGAGCGCTATCTTTTCATACCTTTAACTAATCATGTTATGCTCTCAACTAAAACAGTCTAGATTACCTTGGATACGACCAGAAGTCCAGGCTACCCAGGTCATTGATATCGTACCCCCCTAATATGGCCCAATCTCCCACTCTTCCCTAACTCCTCTAATCTTTCTACTGTATCATCTGTGCCTTTCTACAAAAGGAAAATCTCCCTATGCTTACTCATATTTTTTTCACTTGCCTTACAAGGCATTAGACTCCCATCATTTTCTTCTTATCCACTGTTTGCTCCTTCATGATCTTTTTTACTGCCCCTTCTTGCTTTCCCCAACTTCTAAATAGTGGAGTGTTTTTCTCTTCCCTAGTTATACTTCCTAGGGGAGCTCATCCAATCTCATGGGTCTAAATGCCATTTAATGCTGATGAATCTTTTGCTCTAATCTCTTTATCTGACCTTTCTTTTGAATCCCAGACTCCTAAGTATATTTGTTTACTCCTTATTTCTATTTTGGCATCCAATTGACTTCTCAAATTAATATATGTAAAATAGGACTCTTGACCTTCACCTTCTCACTTAAAATATACTCCTCCCCATCTCTTCCTCACTTCAGTTTATGGTATTTATTTTCATCCATGTACTTAGGCTAAAAGGCTAGGAATCATTTTTAACTTTTCTTTCTTTCCAGTCCAACCCACCAGCTAGTGTTTTGGCTCTACCTTTAAAGTGTGTTTTGATTTGAACCACTTGTCACACCTTCCATCATTATCAACTTACCCCAGGCACTGCTATTTCTTACACGGACTAGTGTACAACCTACCTGACCTACTTCCATATTTGCCCACTTACCATGTGTTCTTCATATGCAATTTTTAACCTATTTGCAATGTAAATTCAGTCATTTTAGTCTCCTTATCAATGCTTTCCAAAGACTTCCCATGATATTCAGGATTAAAGCCAAAGTATTTTCAATGACCTACATGGACAAGACCTTGCCTCATGTCCTACCCTGAGCCACTTGGCTTTAGCTCACATTGGATTTCCTGCTGCCTTAAGCAGGTCAAGGTTTGCCTGTATCTGGATCTTTACAGTGCTTTTCCTACTGTCCGGCACACTGTTTTCCTAAGCCTCCTCATGTCTATCTCCTTCACATCTTCAGATTGCTTCTCAAAGGTCAGCTTATTGAGAGGTCTTTCCTCTGTAAATTTCTGTTCCCTTCCTACCCTGCTAAAATTATATGATTCTTTAAAAATGTGATATATCACTACCTAAAATTTTATGATTTATTTATTAAATAAGAGTGGCACCTAATTTATCTTTTTCACGTCTTATATAGATAGCACCTGGTACATAATTGACACTCAATGAGTGCTTGTTTAATGAACAAATGAATCTATTAACACCATGTGGTTTTGCAACTTTTAATGCATGAAATTGGTAGCAATTTCTTCTCATAATGTTATTGACAGTTGAAATTGTATATTCAACTTGCATAGTTCTTTATTCTTCCTTCAGAAATGTAGTGAGAATGTATTTGTGAGCTTTGTTGTTGAAAGGAGAGGCCCAGGCCACATCCTAGCACTCTTGCTTTGGTCGGTTTTCTTTTACTTTTCTAAAAATTTTTTATCTCATTTTTCATTTTAGAAGCAGGGGTAATGCTTCCTACCTTGTTGTGATAAAATATAGATAGATAACATATTTAAAGGTGTCTGTTATAGAAGCCAGCACACGTTGAGGTCTTATCACGTGGTAGCCATTCCTGCCATTGCCCCATGCCATGCACAGCCTTCACACAGGTTACATTGCATTTTTTTAAACGAGGAATAAATCTGGGCATGTGATGGGTATATGATAAAGTAAAAATACACTGGGTCAGGGGTCTGAAGACCTGGCCTCTAGGACAAGCTCTGTCACTTACTAGCTTTACTAAGAGGTTAAAAGTATATTAATCTCTCTGATCCTAGCATCTTCATATATAAAATGAGGGGTGTGGGGTGGGCATCGGGAGTGGAGAAGAGCTGTATTATTTAAAATTTCCTAGGTACCATTGTACTCTGTAAGACCTATGATTCTGTGTGTATGAAAAGCTCTTCTCCAGTCTCAAAAGAAATTGTCCAGAGTTTCTTTGGCAAAGTTCACGTTTCAAAGTGAACATTTCTCAATATTCAGTTTGTATTTCTTCATCATTTGTTGGGTGGTTGTGATAAGAACGTGGGATGGGAGCCACTGGTAAAAGAAACTGATGTTTTGAGAGTATTACCTGCACATATTTCAGGCTTTATTTCTAGTTTATCCAAGATGTTAACTATAAACAAGTATTGGAAGTAAAGGCAATTTTCCAGCCTCCTAAGGCTTGATTTTGGAAAGAAGGCCAAATGTGATCTCTGTACGTAAAGTCAATCATTTTGGTCACTGGTTATGTGTTAACAGATAGGTCAAATTAATTTAAGTCTTTTTCTTATGGTATTAACTAAATCTGTCAGGGTATTTTCCACAATTTAATTGAACTGTGACATCCTCCTAAAATCAGTTGTGGGACACAGAATAAAGGCCCCCCAAAGTTGTTCATTTCCTAATTCTTAGAATCTGTGAAAGGGCAAAAGGAACTTTGCAGATGTGGATATGATTAAATTAAGGATCTTGAGATAGACATATTATCCTGGATTATCTGGGTGGTCCTGGTGTAATCATAGGATCCTTAGAAGAGGGAGGCAGGAGGTCAAGAGGAGAGAAGATGCTTTGAAGGTAGAAGAGAAGGGGTCACAAGCCAAGGAATGTAGGTGGCCTCTAGAAGCCAGAAAAGGCAAGGAGACACATTATCTCCTAGAGCCTCCAGAAGGAACACAACCCTGTGGACCTACTTTATACTTCTGACTTCTAAGACTATAAAATAACAGCTAATTGTTGTTTTAAACCATTAAGTTTGTGGTAATTCATTATAGCGGCAATAGAAAACCAATACATTTGTATTGTAAAAACAATGGTATGATGGAATTTTTATTAGAAAATCTTTCTATTAAGTTCATAACTGGTAGGTCAAGGTAACAACTTTAATTTAAAAAATTCAAAAATGTAATCATCTGAAAGTGCTAGCATATGTGACAAGTTACCTGTAGCTGTATTTAAAAACAGGGAAACCAGCTAGAGTAACTTCTTATTGTGAATTATTCACTTTTTCTTTTTAAATTAATTATATTTTTATTGTGGTAGGAACATATAGTATGAAATCTACCCTCCCAACACATTTTTAAGTGCGCAATATACAGTGTTGTACAGCAGATCTCTAGAAATTATTCATCATGCATAACGGCAACTTTACGCCCTTTGAACTGCTAGCAATTCCCCATTTCCCCCTCCTTGCAGCCCTTGGCAACCACTGTTCTACTTTCTGCTTCTATGAGTTAGATTATTCTACTTATACTCCTAATGTAAGTGGAATCATACTATAATTGATTGTCCATCTGTGACTGGCTTATTTCACTTAGCATAATGTCTTCAAAGTTCATCCATACTGTTGCATATGGAAGGATTTCCATTTTTTTTATGGTTGAATAATACATCTGTCTTTTTTGAGGGGTGATTATTTTGGGATAGAGATTCCAGATATTGTATATGAGATTGCTGAGAGAGCTGATCTTCCCATAGGATTCCCCTCTGTGGTGATTTGAATATATGTCCACAAACTCAAAGGGTTGAACCTAAGAGTCCTTCCCCGAGTCTGTGTTGGACTAACTGACTCCCTTCTAACAAGGAGAATATTGCACAAATGATGCTATGTGACCTTTAGGACAAGGCGATAAAGGCACTGCCCTCTCCCGTGTGCTCACTCTAGGGGAAATTATTTTCCATGGCATGAGAATGATCAAACAGCCCTATGCAGAAGTCCATGTGGTGAGGAGCTGAGGCCTCCTGCCGACAGCCATGCAGAAGAGCCACTTTGGAAATGGATCCTTCAGCCGCAGCGGAGCCTTGAAATGACTGAAATCCATGGTCGAGTTTGTGATTGCAACCTCCTAAGAGACCCTGAGCCAGGACCATTCAGGTATGACACTTCCATCATGACCCTCAGAAAATGTGTGAGGTAATAAATGCTTATTGCTTTGAGTTGTTAAGACTTGGGGTAATTTGTTATGCACTAATAGAAAACAAATACACTCTTTCATGGTATTTTTCCTGAGCTATATATGTAAACAAAGAAAACTGTGCTAATATTGTTGAGAAGCTTTACTTTTTCTTTTAAACAATAGAGAGAATGGAAATGGTCCAGCCTGGATTATGCTTACTATTTAGAGAAGTAGAAAAGTGAGAAATCACATGCTTTGAAAATTCTTTTAAGAGACAAACTAAAGTATTCACAGGAAAGTGACTAATGGGGGTTAAAGGGTAAAGGGAGAAAAAAGCATTTCTTTTGCCTCTTTTATTCCCAGTCTGTCCTACTAATTAACATCGTTTACTTTCACAGTTCACAATCAGGTCATATAATTAGAGAAGGATTAAACTCTTCTCTCTTGAAGAGGATGGTTAATTTAAACTGTTTGGAAACTACTTAAAGAAAACCACTGAAAGACTCTGAGGGATGGACTCTAGCTAAAATGTAAAAAGAGTATAAATGTGGCCAAAAGCTAAAAAGATAACTCTGTACCAGACCGGGTGCCAAATTGTCAGGAACTTAACTCACAGCAGAAAATATTTGTTATTTATGAGTTTGCCTGAGTCTATAACGCTGTTCTTCATAGCTGCCAGTGTGTGAAGGTTTCATTATTCATTGACAGGACATCGTAATTTATTTCAGATAGTGTGATTAGAGTTTACATGACTGAATTATTTAAGTTGTTTTCTTGCTTAGATTGTCTCATTCTTTTTATATTTGCTTTTGAGTATCCACAGGTTTACCACCTAGGAGGGTCCTAGACATTTCTCTCTTGACATGTAGAGTGACTTAAAATTTATACTTTGAAAGAGGTAGCAGCTATAGCCTACAGCCCCATGAAACTCACTGAATTGTCCTCAGAGTAACTGAATGACACTGAGAAAACACAGTATGTATCCTCAGTGTAGGTATATAGCTGCAGAAATAGATAATCTTCAATCTTCTTTTTTTCTTACCATAATTTCCTTTTTTTTAAAAAAATTTTGTTTATTTTTGGCTGCATTGGGTCTTTGTTGCTGTGCGCAGGCTTTCTCTAGTTGCGGCTAGCAGGGGCTATTCGTTGTGGTGCACGGGCTTCTCATTGCGGTGGCTTCTCTTGTTGCGGAGCACAGGCTCTAGGCGCGCGGGCTTCAGTAGTTGTGGCTTGTGGGCTCTAGAGTGCAAGCTCAGTAGTTGTGGTGCATGGGCTTAGTTGCTCCACGGCATGTGGGATCTTCCCAGACCAGGGCTCGAACCCATGTCCCCTTCATTGGCAGGCGGATTCTTAACCACTGTGCCACCAGGGAAGTCCCTTCAATCTTCTTGGTTGCTTTGTTGAATCCAAGTCCTCAAGTAAATAGAAAGGTCTTATGATAAAATAAACGTCTCTATGAGAAAAGCTTGATATTGTGCACGTGATGTAGAGGTCAGACCTTCAGCAGAATGGATATTACTCATTGTCCTTCATCTGGAACAATGTGATTCCTCTGGCTATGACAGGGAAAGTGACAGGGATGAATACGGCTTCTTTCTCCTTTTCAGTGAGTGTAGACACACAGGACCTGGGTTTCCAATGAGAAGAAGTCACCTCCTACAGGCTGTCTAGCCCCTGCAAGTTAGTTTACAGCTCCATTTGCAAGTGAATCTTTGAAGGGTCTTCCTTCAACCCTCAATGTATCTCTGGGCCTCTTCCATCATTTTATGATAGATAACAGCTTTATTTACAGTGTGAAAGAAAAAGCAGATGGGGGCCCCTGTTTCGTTGTCACCACTTCAGGCAGCCACAGTTGCTGCACTTCCAAAGTAGAGTGACAGGTCTGGGAGGAGACTGAAAAGCTAGGAGAACATTCCCAGCATAGAAAATGCATGAGAAACAAAGAAATCTGGCTGACCATCGAGACACTGGAGATGCCAGGTCACACGGAATCCCTGCATCACTTTATTGAGCGACCTTAGGTGGCAGCTGTTTCCTCTAATTCATTCATATTGTGGCTGCGAGCTTATTACTCCATTCCCCTTATTCAAACCTACCTGATGTTCCATCTCCGCTTTGAGCGGATTCCCAGAATGGAAGAAAGTAAACCTCATTTTAGTGAAAGCACAACAGGTTCACTGCTACTTATCACTCTTTCTATTTATCTCACTTTACTTAAAGAAAAAAGAAAAGTAAATGACCATTATTTTCCCTTGGAAATAAAATGAAAAGAAATGAGAGAATGCCCATCTTTGCTGGAATTTATACAATAATTATACTGGACCAAAATATTAAGAGTTAAATGCCTGTTTTTATCAAGTTTACATGCACTTTGCTAATGTCCTTACTTGAGATCTTAAAAATTCTTTGACTTTCTCCATTTTTTGTTAAAAAACTTCCGCTTTACACTCAACCCACCTACCACCATTGGTTCCTATCTAGAGGACACACATCAAAATATATTTGAGGAAGAAAACAAACAGGACATCTCAGAGTTGGAGCAAGATGTTAGATATATCCTATGTGACGGCAGGATAACTGAGCAAATACAAATATTTTAATTTAAAAATAAATAAATCAAAAAACCCCAAACTAATGTCTTTTTTTTTAAACTGATCTGACCAAATTAGTCAGTCAAAATAGTTAAGTCAGTCTCTGTTGCCAATATTTATATTCTAGAAAACAAAACAACCTTCTATGAGAATATTTCATCTGCTGTAAGAATTTTATTTGGTTGTCCCAGAAAACACAGCCCAGGTATTAAACAGCTTTCTGAACATTTTTCCTTGGATAATACGTAATATAAGTAACTTGCATGGTTCACTATTAACACCCTCTATGTCTCCTTGCTCCCCACCCCTCCTTATAGATGACATTATTGGTTTGCTCACTGTTTCTCAGCTGCATTGATGTAGGCATATTTGTGAGACAAAGGATGGCAGGAATAACCAAAGAGCTGCTAAGATGGGATGAATGGGAGTAGTGCTGGCAGAAGAAATGAAGCACTATTCATAGCCCCTTCAGCATATTTCCTTTGGGATAGGACAGCTGTGCAAGGGAAGGAAAAAATGGTAACGGACTAACCATTGTTAATAAAGGGATGTGCTCACTTTGATCAAAGGCGTCAGTAGCCATTAGGGTAAACAGAGTAGGGTTACAATGTTAGCCTTTGAATTTGCAGTTCCCTTGAAAAATTAAGTATTATATTTTATTTAAAGATGTTTTGCTTCTTATAGGTTTGGCCTTCTCAGCTGACTTGGCCCGCAAAACTTGTTACCCCATCACCTAGATATCACAGGTTGGGTTCTCTGGGTAGCAGATGCTAGAGTGCAGTTTAGTGTGTAGTAGAATGTTTATTAGGGAGTGCCTTGGAATCTACACCTGTAGAAGAGAGAAGAAGGAAGAAGGCCCGGGTAAAGGGAGAGATTGAAGTGCTCTGCAGATCTGAACAACAGTCTCAATTGATCCCAAGAGGAGATATGAAATTAAAATATCCTTCAGTGTTGTCTTGGTTTGGAAGAAAATAGTCTGGCCTTCTTTCCCCTGTGTCAACTGTTGGATGCGGGAGCTCCTAAGAAGGGTAAAATCTAATTTGAGGTGGGAGGTGGCTCTTCACAGCAGAAGCAATCCCTGAAGGTGTCTGATGACATCATTTGCAGCAGCTGGGCAAGAAGCTCTTCCTTGAAGTGACATCCGGGTGGCTGATCTTTATTATACCAGTTCAGTGACTTTCGAAGATTGTTTTGCTATGGTCCACATTAAGAAATACCTCCTACATTACTACCCAGACATGTGCACATGTGTATGCACACATACACACAAAGAAAACAAAAGTTTTATAAAGTAATATTTTAATATTTGTCCCTGTTGTATGTGGTGCTCTCTGATAGTCTCTATTTGTTTTCTTTCAATCCATCTCATGTTATTCTATTTTCTTTCACTTTTCAAAATGCTGTTTATAACACACTAATTTGATTTCAAGACCCGCTATTAGATTACAACATGCAATTTGAAAAATACGGAATTAGATTGATAGTGGAAATTAACCTATTACTGTTGAACAAGTTCTCCAGGATAAGTAGAATAGGCTTGTGTTCACGATGTGATTGGATTACTTTCATTTCCAGGAAACCAGAAAAGTGTCACAGGAGAGCTTTGCTGATCAATGGGCCCCAAAGAGAGAGCGTGGTTCATCACAAATCTCTAAATCCTTGAATGCTTTGTTCCAGGTAGAATGTCACTTGTGATTACTGTTCTAACAGTATGAGCTCCAAGCAAGATTTTCAAAGAAGGGTGTTAATTAGCAGGGGAGGAAATAGTAACTGTGAGAACCATGATTTTCATTTACTTGTAGAATTTTAGGATGAGGTCAGGTATAAACACCTTAGTTTTTCCTGATAGTGGATGCCTGTGATCTGTTTTCACAGAGGAATTACTGGAAGAAACGTTTGGTGTCATGCTATAGAATATTGAGTTTTGAAATATATAGGGTAAATGCTTAAATGGGATACTATGGCTGTAAATTAAAGTTAAGAAAAAGACTCCATTTGTAGGCAAAGGTATGAAAAAGATCATGAACATAGTGAGATAGAATTCAGGAAGATGACAAATCAACAAATGTTTCTTTTCTTTGGGCCAACAAAATCAACAAACCAAAAATATACCGTTTGTTCTTGATACTCAAGCAATGAGTTTAGGGTCCTTGCTTGTACAAGATTTATACTAGAACGAACTAGGAATTTCATTACATGCATTTAAAATTTAAGGTATTTAAACTGAAGAAATATGGTCCTACTTGGAGAAGTATAAAAGCAATGATGTGGTAAGAAAGGAAAATGAAAGATATCTACTATTTTTCATGTTTTATGCTAGGACATCTGCAATTTGTTATCATATTTTGTCATTCGTGGTTACTAAAGAGAAGAGGCTAAGATATAAGGGACTTAGGTTAACAGAGTCAGGATTGGAATTTAGATCTGGCTCCATCCTTTTTACTACTCCAAAGTCACATATATGTTTAATTTTCTAACTTTTAAAAAGCTGCAGAATAGGGAATTCCCTGGCAGTCCAGTGGTCGGGGCTCCACACTTCCACTGCAGGAGGCACAGGTTCGATCCCTGGTCGGGGAACTAAGATCCCACATGCCACGCAGGCAAAATAAATAAATAAATACAAATAAAAAGCTGCAGAATAAATCTATATTAAAACCAGATATGTATTTATTTATATGTCCAATACAAGTTGGAAACTGGTTCATCAATTCTCTATCACAGTTCCATATTTTGCATTATTGCTGCTTGTGAGATAAGTATATTATGTACTTAAAAAAATCATTTATTACTGTTGCAAGTCTTTGGAAATTTCTCACATGATGTCTGTATTATATTTCAGTTATCTATTAAGAAATCCAGAAGCCAGGTTTAAGTAAGCCAAAGTAATAAGTATGCATATACACTGAAGAAGAGTTGAAAATAAAGTCAAACAAAGATCTGGAAACCAGTGGAAAGAACATGTTTTATAGATATATTCCATATCATTTACATCAATTATATGTAATAGTGAAGGGAGATATATATATGTATGTAAAACAATGTGTGACTATTTTCAAGCACTATCACATCTAAAAAGTGTAGTATTGTTTTTTAAAGAGAATATCAGACTACCTTTGATTTGGCAGGATATATCCACTTATGAACTTCAAATGTTCACTTCAAATGTTACTGGTGTAATAACAACAATAGTTCTGCAAAAGGGGAAAAAGGTTTATAAAGGACAGACTTTAAAATGTCATTATTAGCCCAGTTACCTCAAAATAGTACAAGAAATTAAGTGATTGACCTCATTAAATAGCTCACCTCACATCATTTTATTCTCAGGAAATTAGCTCTGAAGAGTGTTAGAGGACAAATTTAACTTCAGCATTAGAGATGAAAAATGAACCAGAAAATGTGTTCAGAAGCTGATGAAGACACTAGAAAGGGTAAAATATAATCACATTATCTATACTTATCCATACAAATGAAATTTCAGGGTTTAAATTTGTTGTGCAATGGCTTTCATATTTCTGTGACCTTGGTTGTGCAATGGTTTTTATATCTTTTTGAACTTGGCTGTCATAACACTTCTGGGTCTCATCTTTCTTTACCTGTGAAATGGTACAGCAATCTAAAGTTTATGTTCTGTGGTACATTATTGTTTTTTTCAGATATATTGCTTATTCATCATAGGAGTGATCATAAAAACCATATGAAGATATTCAGAGTCTTATACTTGAGAAACAGGAGATAGCCGTTTTCTTATTTGGATTCTGTTGGGGTTCATGTATGTGACCTTGAGTAAGTCACTTAAACTCTTTGTGACCCAATATCTAAATGATAAAATGGAGATTCTAATTCGTACTCCTCATTTCTCAGTGAAATCTGCTGAGGACGGACAATCAGGAAGAATTTGAGGGGCATAACACATTGCAAATATAAGGTATTATTTTAATGTTACAACTGAAAAACAGAATCAGTTGTTCTATTAGTGAGTCAATGAATTAACCATTTTCATATATGAACACAATTTCAACTCTTAAATTACCTAAGACATTTGTTAAATAATGATATGGGAGGAGTATTTATTTTAATGTCTTTTGAGATGAGTGTGTAATGATACTAGACAGAATGGAAATCAAAACTTTTTACATCTTCTGGAGGAAAGATGTAGATATTTTGGAATGTGTGCATTCCAAGATAATTATAGAAAACAAAGGCTGGGACTTCCCTGGTGGTCCAGTAGTAACGAATCTGCCTTGCAATGCAGGGGACGTGGGTTCAATCCCTGGTCAGGGAACTAAGATCCCACATGCCGCGGGGGAACGAAGATCCCACGTGCCATGGGGCAAATAAGGCCGCGTGCCACAGCTACTGAGCTCACACGCCTCAGTGAGAGCCCGCATGCCACAAACTACAGAGTCCACGTGCCCTGGAGCCTGCGCGCCACAACTAGAGAGAAACCTGCGCGCCGCAATGAAAGATCCCGCATGCCTCAAGGAAGATCCCGCATACCGCAACTAAGACCTGACGCAGCCAAAAATAAATAAAATAAATAAATAAATAATAAATAAATCTTTAAAAAAAAGGCTAATTTAAATTTTGATGCCAACTTAAAATTGTATTTATGAGTATTATCTTCTGTTCTCTGAGTATGTATTGATATACAAAAGTGTGTATTTTGATATTGATATTTTAAAGTGTCTACCATGTTCTTTATGAATGCTTCATTCAGATTATGCACATTTGGTCTTCACAAATTTGTTCAGAAAAGATGAAAGATAAGTCAGATTTTAACATTTCATCATATTTTCTATTGTAGTTGAAGTGTTGAGGGTAAATGGGCTGCCAGTGAGAGAATGTAGGGAAAGAAAACACAGGGCCTGGAACTGTGCCTGAGCATAGACTATGTTTGAGACACTGTAGCTAAAAATAAAACCCATGAAAGAAGTGGCAAAGGAATATTCAGAAACGAAGGAGGAAAAACAAAACAGGGTTGCACAGTTCTAAAGGAGGAGAGAATTTTCACACTTAGGGCTTGGTTGATGGAGGACAGAGGAAATTGGAAATGGCTGGGATCCAAAAGCCAGACATATGAAGTCACAGTGGAAATCCTGGAAGGTCTGAAAGAAATAAATGTAGAATAACACGGGGGCCTGGTTATAGGTACTTGACTGTAGGTATCAGGGAGCTAGATGTGAGCACTGCTGCTCAGAGACCTGGTTCCAATTCCCTGGGCGCTTTGGGCATAAGTTGGACTCAGTCCAGAAGGAACTGAACAGGAAGCCAAAGGAGACGCTCTGATATGTTTGGGACAGTGTGGAAACTCAATCACTGGATACAGGGCTGACGCTGAGGCTAGATGAAAGGACTGTGACTGAATACCAATTAATGGAAAGGGAATGTCATCAAAACCGGGCTAATGACAAAATGGATTTGATGATCACTCCAGAGCTCTATGGAGGTTCTTTACATTTCACATATTTAGAGGCCTGATTGATCCCCGAAGTTTGGATTAGACTGAAATGAACAAGTGGAAATTAAGTGCTTAACAGATAGTAGATGCTCAATAAATATTTGCTGAAGAAATGAATGAATCGTAAGATCTTAGATCTGGAGAATGGAAGTCTTCCATTCTCAGCCAAATAACTCCAAAGGTATCAATTTACAATAGTGTTTCCTAAATGTGTTCCATGAAAATCTGATTTCTCAGGATATGTCTTAAGATCAAAGAGTGTTTTGACCGAGTAAGTTAGGGAACTACAGAGTTAAATTAATTGCATTTCTATATTGCAAGACTTCTCAGAGATTTTATCTTCATGTATCTTATGGATCTCTGAAGGATCAGTAGTATGTAGACATTTCCAAGTTTCTTGACCACAGAACCCTCTCCTCAACAACTGCCTTTCTTTCCCTAGTATCGCCTGGACTGATGTTATGAAAAACATATATTAGGAAGTGTTGGAATACAGATGTAAAAATCAATACATGGACAAAGAGATCAGTGGATTTTGGTGATATTGAGGAAAAAAGTTATCTTTTTTAGTAGTTTCAACGATTTCGAAAGCAAACATTGAAAGAACTAGATAATTCTCATTGTACTCCTAATGTTCATCTCCAGGGATTTCTAAGAGTCAGAATCTTTTTTAAGTTCTGGTCCACAGGTGGATGGAGGGCTAGAAAAATTTGGAGAATTTGGGACATTTTCGGAAAATTTTTATGGGATGAGGAGGATTATGAGCCCGAGGCAGTCATTGCATTGTCCATACATTATTAAAGCTTTATGCAATTTTTTTCTACATGAATTCCTATGGGGATAAAAGAGTTGTCGTTTGTGTGTGGGGAGTGGTGGTTGGGGGCTGGGGGGAGGTACGGGAGGAGAGACCATGTTCCTCTCTTACTAGATGGTATTATCCATTGTTATGTCTGTCTCCTCCAACTTAAGGTAAGGGCAGTGTGTGCGCCTTGATTCACTTTTGTATTGGTAGCATCTCTCACTGCATGTGGAATATAGTAGTAAATATTTGAACTGAATTGAACTAAGAGGATCTGAAGAAATGAGTCATGGTTTGTGTTCTTTACAGTGCCTGTTTTTTACCAAAATGGCCCCCTCCTCCTCCTTGGATGGGTAATCTGGGGTAAAGGGAGCATTGCTTTCTTGAGGATGATATTTTGTTGACATTGTCACATGGTGTTTTCAAGGTGTTTTGCACCATCTTTCACCAGAGTGGATACCGAAACATATTCTAAAAACAAAAGCCCATAGGCTGTTCTTTATTGTTTAGAGTGGGATATTAGGGGAGATCACCTCTAAGATTACAAATCTTACAGTTCCAGGAAAGGAGGAGAGAAGTGACAGAACAACTAAACAAGAAATTATGAAGGCCTTTATTTCCAGGGAATTAGGAGTTTTAGGGATAATATCAGATAGGTTGATATTCCATCCCTTCCTCCAGCTTTTCATGCAGAAGGAAGTTTGACTCATTCCAAATCAGATCTCAGAATAATGTCATAACATCATAAGCTTCTTACAGCAATGAGACTCTTGGGAAAAAAAATCGAAATTAGTTGATAATGTGAATCTTTTATGAGAACTTTGAATCTGGTTAAAGCAATAATATATATGTATAGTTGATTTACAGTATTGTGTTGGTTTCAGGTGTACAGCAAAGTGATTCAGTTATAAGTATATACATATATGTATATTTCAGGTTACTTTCCATTATATTGTAGTTTATTACAATATATTGAATATAGTTCCCTTTGCTATACAATAAATCCTTGTTGTTTATCTATTTTATATATAGTAGTGTGTATCTGATAATCCTATATTCCTAATTTATCCCTCCTCCGCCTCTATCCCCTTTGATAACCATAAGTTTATTTTCTATGTCTGTGAGTCTGTTTTGTAAATAAATTCATTAGTAATATTTTTTAGATTCCACATGTAAGTGATATCATATAATATTTGTCTTTTTCTGTCTGACTTACTTCATTTAGTATGATAATCTTTAGGTCCATCCATGTTGCTGCAAATGGCAATATTTTATTCTTCTTTATGGCTGAGTAATATTTCATTGTGTGTGTGTGTGTGTGTGTGTGTGCATATATATATATACTATATCTTTTTTAGCCATTCAGCTGTTGATGGACACTTAGGTTGCTTCCATGTCTTGGCTCTTGTATTTTGTTTGTTTGTTTGTTTGTTTTTTGGCCACGCCACACAGCATGTGGGATCTTAGTTCCCCAACCAGGTATTGAACACACACCCCCTGCACTGGAAGCACAGAGTCTTAACTGCTGGACCACCAGGGAAGTCCTTGGCTATTGTAAAGAGTCCTGCTATGAACATTGGGGTGCTTGTATCTTTTTGTATTAGACTTTTCCTCTTTTCTGGTTATAGGCCCAGAAGTGGGATTGCTGGATAATATGGTAGATCTGTTTTAGTTTTTTAAGAAAACACCATACTGTTCTCCATAGTGGCTGCACCAATTTACATTCCCACCAACAATGTAGGAGGGTTCCCTTTTCTCCACACCCTCTCCAGCATTTATTATTTGTAGACTTTTTGATGTTGGCCATTCTGACCAGTGTGAGGTGTGCCTCACTGTAGTTTTGATGTGCATTTCTCTAATAATTAACGATGTTGAGCATCTTTTCATGTACTTTTTGACCACCTGTATGGCTTCTTTGGAGGAATGTCTATTTAGGTCTTCTGTCCATTTTTTGATGGGGTGGTTTATGTTTTGTTTTGTTTTGATATTGAGCTGCATGAGCTGTTTGTGTGTTTTGGAAATTAAGCCCTTGTTGGTGTTATCATTTGCAAATAGTTGCTCCCAGTCCATAGTTGTCTTTTCATTTTGTATATTGTTTCCTTTGCTGTGTAAAAGCTTATAAGTGTGATTAAGTCCCATTCGTTTATTTTTGCTTTTATTTCTTTTGCCTTGGGACACTGATTTAAGAAAATATTGCTGGGACTTCCCTGGTGGCTCAGTGGTTAAGAATCCTCCTGCCAATGCAGGGGACACGGGTTCGAGCCCTGGTCCGGGAAGATCCCACATGCCGTGGAGCAACTAAGCCCGTCTGCCACAACTACTGAGCCTGTGCTCTAGGGCCCGCAAACCACAACTACTGAGCCTGCGTGCCGCAACTACTGAGCCCGTGCGCTACAACTACTGAAGCCCATGCACCTAGATCCCGTGGTCTGCAACAAGAGAAGCCACCGCAATGAGAAGCCCACACACCGCAACAAAAGAGTAGCCCCCGCTCTCTGCAACTAGAGAAAGCCCACGCACAGCAACGAAGACCCAATGCAGCCAAAAATAAATAAATAAATTAATTAATTAAAAAAAGAAAATATTGCTATAATTCATGTCAGAGAATGTTTTGCCTATGTTCTCTTCTAGGAGTTTTATGGTGTCATGTCTTATGTTCAGGACTTTAAACCAATTTGAGTTTATTTTTTATAAATTTATTTATTTATTTTTAGCTGCACTGGGCCTTTGTTGCTGTGTGTGGGCTTTCTCTAGTTGCAGAGAGCGGGACCTACTCTTCGTTGTGGTGCGCGGGCTTCTCATTACAGTGGCTTCTCTTGTTGCGGAGCATGGGCTATAGGTGCATGGGCTTCAGTAATTGTGGCACACGGGCTCAGTAGCTGTGGCTTGAGAGCTCTAGAGCGCAGGCTCAGTAATTGTGGCACACGGGCTTAGTTGCTCCGCGGCATGTGGGATCTTCCCGGCCCAGGGCTCGAACCCATGTCCCCTGCATTGGCAGGTGGATTCTTAACCACTGAGCCACCAGGGAAGTCCCAAGTTTATTTTTGTATGTGGTGTGAGGGAATGTTCTGATTTCATTGATTTACATGAGACAGTCCAGCTTTCCCAGCATCACTTGCTGAAGACACTGTCTTTTCTCCATTATATATTCTTGCCTCCTTTGTCAATGATTAATTGACCATAGGTGGGTGGGTTTATTTTTGGGCTTTTTTTTTTTAAGATGGCTTGATTCAAATTTAGTCTTTTTTTCATTTTTTTAAAAGTCTTTATTGAATTTGTTACAATATTACTTGTGTTTTATGTTTTGGTTTTTTGGCCACGAGGCATGTGGGGTCTTAGCTTCCCAGCCAGGGATCAAACCTGCACCCCCTGCACTGGAAGGCAAAGTCTTAACCACTGGACCACCAGGGAAGTTCCTGGGCTCTCTATTCTGTTCCATTGATCCATATGTCTGTTTTTGTGCCAATACCACACTGTTTTAGTTACCGTAGCTTTGTAGTATTGTCTGAAGTCCAGGAGGGTTATGCCTCCAGCTTTGTTCATTTTCCTCAGAATTTGAAGCAATAATGTTTAATAAAAGTATTACTATTAAATATTAGAAGGAGAGCATTTAATTAATTAATTAATTTGGCCTCACCACATGGCTTGTGGGATCTTAGTTCCCAGATCAGGGATTGAACCCAGGCCCTGGCAGTGAGAGTGCTGAGTCCTGACCACTGGACCACCAGGGAATTCCTGAGAGCATTTTAACTTATTTATTTTATTTAATCATTGAATACCTACAGTGACATGCTTGTCACTCTGGTACAAAGATAAGTAAGATATGTTTCTAATATATTCAAAGTTGTTTATAGTTGAGTTAGAGTGACAGGCATGTCCCAGAATAATAAAGTGAGAGAGAGGAGGCACTGGCAGATCAGAGAGAAGATCTGAATGAGGGCTGAGTGTGGAGCCCTGTAGATTCCAAACTGCCATACTACTGTAGCAATGTAAACTTGCTGACTTCCCAGCCTGTGCACTTGGTTGGCTTTGAGAATCCTAACTGGGGATGTGTCTGTATCTTAGATGGGCAAATTCATAAATATTTAAATGAGAGTCATTATGATGGAATGACCAATTCCAGAGGATTCCTTAAATGAGGCTCCGTCACTGCTTACTAAGAAAATGATTCAGAGAGCGCTAGACAGTATACAAATTATAGCATCTCCTGACAAATGTGTTGCTTTTCTCTCAGATTCTTAACTTTAGCAATTAGAATAAATTGAGACAACCACTCACAAAATCACATAGCATAAGAAAAAGACCATGAACCCTGACAGACCAACACTGGCTCAAAGGCTGGCTCCAATACAGTATTTAGTTCCTGACTGACTTTGGAGGAAATTGCTTCCTTTCTCTCTGCCTCTGTTAGCTCCTGTGAAACAGGATTACAGCATCTAGTTTAAGGGATTATTGTGGAGGTGGTAACATGTAAGGTTAGGTTTCTTCCTTACATCCTCTCAGGGAACCCTGCACATCTCATTTTATAGCACATTACGCAGCTTGTAATTCATTAAATGTAAAATCAGCTCTTTTCTGTCTGTCTCCCCTGCTTTCTGCTGGGAGATACGCTTCCTGAGGGAAGGAACCACATTTCTCCTATTTAGCATGCTGTCCCAGGTGCCCAGCACATCCTTAACTCAGTGCCGACTGGAGGAAACCAGAGCAGTATGCGACGTGTACTACACTATGAATAAACATTGCTTCCCTTCTTTCTTATACCCAGAACCTGACAGTTTTCTTTTCCTTTCTCTGTTCCTCTGTGAGTTTTGGGAATTTCTGTGCTTCTCTTACAATACGTGATATTATTGGCATGTTGCTTGTTTATACCGCTTCCCAGGTGCTACTCATGTGTAGCCTGGACCTTCTTGTCAAAAACAAACTCTTTTTGAACTAAAAATGTAATCTCTACTACTTTTACCTGTCCTTAATAGGGCTTCTCCTGAGGTGTTTCTTACAGATAAAAAAGTGATTTCTGGGTCTACTTACATTATTTTGAAATTTTTCATTTATTTCGCTGAAGTTCATAGGATGAGGGAAAGATTGGGCTGATTATTGATACTTTTGGGTCGCTCACTGCAACTGTACTTTTTATTATTTCATGTATTATATCAGAAACCTAAACCTTATATAGCCCTACATTATATTTTACCCAAAGGCAAAAGGAAGATTAAAGGTATCATCTAACCCAGTGTTTGTTCATTATACTCATTTTCCTGTTGACTGATTTCTTTATGAATATAACAGTTATTCCTTGATTTCATCAACTCATGGCAGCACTAAAATAGATTACAGCTTCAGGTTTGTCTTCTGCTTGCATTCATGATGAGGGCTGTGAAGAACTGCACATTTTCAGGAGAGGAGTTTCCATGGAAACCCGGACAAAGGCAAAGCAAAATAATTCTTCAAGGCCCACAAGAAAAAAAATCCCCCCTTTGCTTTTTGTTTGCAGTTCAGTGTCCCCTGAGCAGTTCAGTGCTGGCCCTGTCCTTGCTCTCTAGGAATCCCTGTTTGAAATTTATATATAGCATTATGCCTCTCTGAAATCTGCAAAATAGGACTTGGCGAGTATGACTAAAAAGTTATTTCTCAGGAGAGCTCAAACCCAGAGGTTTTTTTTTTTTTTTTTTACAATGAGATTTAAAAATATAATAAAGCATACATTTAAGCAGCTACTGAGTTTATGAACATAGAGTTGCTCTTCAAATGATGAAATAGGTCTCAAAGAAGAGAGTTTTAGAGCAAATAAATGAAATCAATGATTAGAGGCAATTTGGTATTTCAAGACGATTTGTTTGCTGAAAATAAAGACCAGGTCAAATAATTTCTGATACATTTGCAGTTCTTATGCTTGAGGAAGTCATGGGGTTCATATGAATTCCTTTGGAAAATGATGTCTCTCTCATTGGTTTGCGAAGTTCCAGAGCAGCTGACTGTCTTACTTATGTATCTTCCATTGTACTTAGAACAGCAGTTTGAAGCTATTTTGGGGACTGGATTGATGCAGTGAAGGGCACCCACCATGCTCTCCCATACAGGGTTCTTTAGTGCCACAGTTAGAAACAGAATACCCTGTGTACAACTATTGACACTATTTAATACATTCACGGCACAATTCATGCTTCACTTTCTTTTCTTTATTGAACTTAATTGCAATCATGTTCAAAAATATATTCACTCTTCAGTTCATCCTTTCAACAAATAACTTTTGAGTAATTATTGCACACTAGGTACTATGCTAGGGACATTCCCTCGGGGAGTCCATCAAGGCCTGCCAGATTTTTTAAAATGAAATAACGCAAAAGAAAAACGCAAACAACATTGTGACAATTACTACATACTGTGAAGTTCCATAGTATTGAGGGTTGTTCTAGGTATTTATGGCAGTCCAGAGCGGGGACGTGTCTCAACTTAGTGGTGATGGTCATATAGGGGTTAGATCAGGTAAGGACTTCAAAAAGAGGTGACGTTTGTTTCGAGTCCTGACAAATGATTAGATATGAATCAGGCAGACAAATGGGGGAAACACATTCAGTGGAAACAACATAAAAACACAGGGATATGGAAGAATGCCAGTGTTTTAGGCACTGAGCATAGGTTATAATGCAGGGAGGAAGGGAAGTGAGAATGGAGAAGAAGGCAGAAGCCAGGTCCTCGAGGGGTTTGCAAAGCTAAGGAGTATGATTTTATCCTAAAGATGGAGAAGTCTCTCAGCAATTCCAATAGAAGTGCTAAATCTGTACTGTCGTCCTGGAGGAAGTCATGCATAGCAGAGAGACCGGTTAGGAGGCAGAGGGCAAGGTTGATGAGAAATGGTGAGGCCAAAACTATGGCTGTGTAGACTGGGCTAGAGAGGAGAACTAGGTCTGGAGGGTAGATGGACTTGGTAACCAGTTGGTTGGATTGGGGTGCAAAAGAATGGAAGACTGGAGTGGACTTCAGGTTTCTAGTGCAGGTGCTGGGAAGATGGTAGTACTATTTGTGTGTGTGTGTGTGTGTGTGTGTGTGTTCTTCTAAAGCTCTATTTATTTAGTTATTTATTTATTTTTATTGGGGTGTATTTGTTTTACAATGTTGTGTTAGTTGCTACTGTACAGCAAAGTGAAGTAGAGTTCCCTGTGCTATACAGCAGGTTCTTATTAGTTATCTATTTTGTACATATTAGTGTATATATGTCAATCCCAATCTCCTAACTCATCCCACCCCATCCCCCTCCACTTTCCCCCCTTGGTGTCCACACGTTTGTTCTCTACATCTGTGTCTCTGTTTCTGCCTTGCAAACCGGTTCATCTGTACCATTTTTCTAGATTCCACATATATGTGTTAATGTGCGATATTTGTTTTTCTCTTTCTGACTTACTTCGCTCTGTATGACAGTCTCTAGGTCCATCCACGTCTCTAAAATGACCCAATTTCATTCCTTTTTATGGCTGAGTAATATTCCATTGTATATATGTACCACATCTTCTTTATCCATTCTTCTGTCCGTGGGCATTTAGGTTGCTTCCATGACCTGGCTATTGTAAATAGTGCTGCAGTGAACATTGAGGTGCATGTGTTTTTTTGAATTTGGTTTTCTCTGGGTATATGCCCAGTAGTGGGATTGCTGGGTCATATGGTAATTCTATTTTTAGTTTGTTTTTTTTTTAATTTTTATTTATTTATTTATTTTTATATTTATGGCTGTGTTGGGTCTTCATTTCTGTGTGAGGGCTTTCTCCAGTTGCGGCAAGTGGGGGCCACTCTTCATTGCGTTGCGCGGGCCTCTCACTATCGCGGCCTCTCTTGTTACAGAGCACAGGCTCCAGACACGCAGGCTCAGTAATTGTGGCTCACGGGCCTAGTTGCTCCACGGCATGTGGGATCTTCCCAGACCAGGGCTCGAACCCGTGTCCCCTGCATTGGCAGGCAGATTCTCAACCACTGTGCCACCAGGGAAGCCCTATTTTTAGTTTTTTTAAGGAACCTCCATACTGTTCTCCATAGTGGCTGTATCAATTTACATTCCCACCAACAGTGCAGGAGAGTTCCCTTTTCTCCACGCCCTCTCCAGCATTTATTGTTTGTAGATTTTCTGATGATGGCCATTCTAACTGGTGTGAGGTGATACCTCACTGTACTTTTGATTTGCATTTCTCTAATAATTAGTGATGTTGAGCAGCTTTACATGTGCCTCTTGGCCATCTGTATGTTTTCTTTGGAGAAATGTCTATTTAGGTCTTCTGCCCATTTTTTGATTGGGTTGTTTGTTTTCTTGATATTGAGCTGCATGAGCTGTTTATATATTTTGGAGATTAATCCTTTGTCCATTGATTCGTTGCTTCGTTTGCAAATATTTTCTGCCCTTCTGAGGGTTGTCTTTTCATCTTGTTTATAGTTTCCTTTGCTGTGCAAAAGCTTTGAAGTTTCATTAGGTCCCATTTGTTTATTTTGTTTTTATTTCCTTTACTCTAGGAGGTGGGTCAAAAAAGATCTTGCTGTGATTTATGTCAAAGAGTGTTCTGCCAATGTTTTCCTCTAAGAGTTTTATAGTGTCCGGTCTTACATTTAGGTCTTTAATCCATTTTGGGTTTATTTTTGTGTATGGTGTTAGGGAGTGTTCTAATTTCATTCTTTTACATGTAGCTGTCCAGTTTTCCCAGCACCACTTATGGAGGAGACTGTCTTTTCTCCACTGTATATCCTTGCCTCCTTTGTCATAGATTAGTTGACCATAGGTGAGTGGGTTTATCTCTGGGCTTTCTATCCTGTTCCATTGTTGCATATTTCTGTTTTTGTGCCAGCACCATATTGTCTTGATTACTGTAGCTTTGTAGTATAGTCTGAAGTCAGGGAGTCTGATTCTTCCAGCTCCATTTTTTTTTCTTAAGATTGCTTTGGCTGGTAATACTACTAAGTGAAATTAGTATGAGAGGTGAGAAATCCATGAAGATTAAGAGTATAGCTTTAATCCTTGTGCTGCCTGACTGCTCAAGTGACCTCAGGCAAGATTCTTAATCTGTTTGAGCCTCAGTTCCTTTGAAATGATCCCATGGGATTGTTTAGAGGATTAAATGATATAATACTTATAAAACATTCACACATTTGCTTGATCTATATTTTTTGAACAATGATGATGTATCAGGGTAAGAGATTCAGAGATGTATAAGGCAAAGTTTCTGCCCTCCTGGAAATTCTATTGGATGAGTGGGATGGTAGATATAAACAAGTTAACAAATAAGTGAGTAAATCAATTACAGATTTGGAAGAGCAATTTGAAAGAAATAAACAGGTTGATGTGGCAGAGTTAGGGTTGAGTGCTCTACTTTTTGATATGTTGTTAGGAAAGGCTAAAACTTATAAGGGAGCCAGGGACAGCTATTCATCTGGGGAAATGCCTTCCAGGCTCTGAGAACAACCAGTTCAAAGACCCTGAAGTGGGAAAGAATTTTGGACAGTATACACTTAGCAGTTCCTCAAATATAATAAGCATGTAGTAAACAATACTTACTTGAAAACATGGATGTTATCTATTTGATTATATGCTGTGGAAAACTAGCTTAACAAAATACCTCTTTCATTTGTTACATACAATAGTCAGAACAATATTTAAAATTGCCACCTTTACAAATGTATCTTCACATTTAAGGATGTAAAGAAAATTGTTAGTGGAAAGGGGGGAAGAGTTCTTTAAAGTAGTGTTGAGTTTTATGGGCCAGGAATTCCCAGTAGGCACTTTGTGATTAATATTCTTCCCAACAGCTCTGGAAATATATTTTTCTTTTCTTTTTTTCCAATTATCTTTTTAATTTAGTTGAACCTGACTCAACATTAACACCGGTTGATCCTTCAAAGATGGGAGACTGTTAACTACCTTTTTGAAGTCTGAAAGTTATACAACTGTGTATAGAGAATTCTAGGTTAACCTTCATGCTTTAGAAACCTTGCTTATTAGTTACTTCTGCATTTTATTCTGTGCAGTGATAGAAGATACATCATTTAAATGATCAGAAAATGACTTCATGATATACATTTTTTAAAAGTGCAGATGGAGAACCTTATCCAGGGAAATTGTTAATGACTACACTGGCGTACTGTTCAAACATCATGTCTGAGAGTTTACTGTGTTACATGCTAAGGAAAGATTATAAACAACTTCTGTAACACGTCAACAAAGGCATCTGAATTTGATATGAATCCTAATTAGAGACTTTCCTACCATTTATTCTACTTATCTTCTTGAACTAAAATGTATAGTAAAATGAGTTGCAAATATATGGTAGTTATAAATTTAAGATAAAACATGTAGAAACATTAAATTTAGATAAAGATTAATGCATGGCATGTATTAAAACATGTTGATAATGTAAGTTAAAATTTTAAACCTCAAATGAATAACCAAAAAAGAAATAGCTAAGCAGATACCAGAACCATAAAGCAGGGATAAGGCCGCTCTAGAATTCGATGAATGACAGCCTCCTCTTCTGTTCAGAGTGAATTCTAGCAAAGAGCTAATGAAGCTAAACAATCTATTTAAGTGCTGCTGGAAAATTCCCCTTCAGCCAGCCGCTGACATGACTGTTGTCATTCAAAGGGCATAAGTAAATGTCATATAATTGAGTCATCGAGAAACTGAGATGACAGTGAGCTACATTCTCATTAACACTTAAAAAAAAATTCTCCCCTGAGCTGTTAAATAGGTGATGGTTAAGACTGGTATTAAAGCTTAAGAAAAACTACAAGAAGTCAGAGTTTAAATAGGTCTCAGCTCTTTCATCAGTAGTTCCCAGAGCAGTTGGCTGTGACTCTTGTAGACCAGGTGGAGTGTGTTTCTATGAAATAACAGTGATAGATTCTGATTCACTGCTTTTACAGTTATGAGACATCCAAACTTCACGTGAGGCAATGTGGTACTTCAGTCAAGTACAAAGACTGCCATAGCCTCGCATAGACAGTGCCTTCTAAATGCCCTTCTCACCCCTGTGCAACAGAGGAAGAGTGTCCTAACATTTTTAAAGGAACCCTAGGTCAGCAAGATGCTCTTTCCCCGAATCAAGTTGAATATTCTCCTTGTACCCCTGTTTTCTGCTTCCTCGTTTACCTCTGGCTTTCATCCATGACCATTAACTCAGGTACTTATTCATTCATAAGTTGGCGTCGTCTTCCAGCCCAACACTGTAATTGACCTTGGCTTTGCGCCTTGATTCTGTCTTTCCCTCTTGGATCCAACTGAATTCTGTGTCTTTGGAAGTGACTTCACACATTATCCTGGTTTTGTTCTTGCTACACCCTGGCCTGAGGCTACAGTGTTATTGGCATAGCCAGCATACCCTTTTAGGAAAGAAAGGTTTTAATAGTAGAGATTTTAATAGTGGAGATTTTTCCACACCTGCTTTAGTAACAATCAGAAATAGATAATTTCTACATCCTTCAAGTTCAAAAATGTCTATAGTAGATTCTCGGGATCTTAATGGCTACTCAGATTTGAGCCCAGTGATGTAAACGGTCAATATATAGCTTATCTGTAGGAAGTAAGATTCCCTTATTAAACCTGGAACCAGATAACAAGGCAACCAAATAGGTTGTCCTGCATATAATCTGAATATTTATATAATGTTCAATAAGGATGTCCATTAGTTAAAAACCAGAAAAAAAGTAAAATTAATTTGTAAAAATCACAATAAATTCCATACAGCTCGTGTTTAATAGAAACCAGTAACATAAGTTATTTAAAAATTCTCTGATAATTTATGTAATGTTTATTATTTTCGATCAAAATATAATCGAGGTTATCTTAGATACATGAAATGTGGTTATGATAGAAGTCTGATTCTATAGCCCACACATTAAAGCCAGCATCCCTGTTTTAGTCATTTATTAGATAGACCCAGTAGTGGATGCTGTTGTCATCCTACTGGATTACACTGGATCCCCTTTATGAATGACCTTCTAACAGCTGTCACCTGCAGTCCTCTTCCAAGGACTATCTTTGGGCTACTAAGGTGCTCTGCCCAGCAGCTGGAAGACTGGATTGCGGAAAGTGTCAAGAGTCACTTGCTGACTGCATGAGTACTAAAGCCCAGTTCCAAGGCAGGACAAACTCTGAAGATTACTACCAGATACACAATTTTGAAATGATCCTAGGAAGCACACTTTTCACATTTTTAGATGTTTGAAGTGGGATGCACCTTACAATTGATTTGTCATACTTTAATTGGCAATGTTTTTCTCTTTCTTAGTGCATACCATAAGGATGTGTCTTATGGTTGATGGTGAATTAGTGTCAATGAAATTAAGGTCTGGAAAAGAGTGAACAAAATCTTCTGTTTGAAAACAATCAGGAAAGGATTTAGGGAAGAACTGGCATCTAAGGTGGTAGAATGTGAAAGTGTCAGGTGGATTATCCTATGGTTTTGAAGATACATTAAGTGGCAGTTAAGGCCAATCAAAGTTTAGGTAAGAAGTTAAAGGGAAGGAGCCACTTTTAAGTGGATTCCTACTATGCGTCTAGCACCTACGTCTTCTGTCTTGAGTAACTTTTTCATTCTCATAATAACCTTTTGGGCCCAGAGGTAACAATCAGAAATAAATTATCTGCAGAAGACAGCAGTCCTGGCCCAAGCACACACTTGGGGAGCATTGCATCAATTGACATTAAGATGGTTTTACAACCATCTGCTTTTGATGACTTCAACTCTCCCAGAAGCTAGACCCTTATTCTAGGCAGAAAAGACACTAGTTTTTGGAGCACGCAGATCTGGGTCAAGCTCAGTCTCTTGGATTTAATCACTACATAATGTTGAACAAATTATTTACCATTTGAAAATAATTTGAAAAGAATTATACCTATCCCTAACAGCCTGTAGTATAGTATTTGTGTATATAACATGCTTACTAAATATTAGTTCACCTCACTTTCCTTCTACTCCGTTCTTTTCCTTGTAAAATATGTTTTCTTAAGTAACAATGAGGCAACTGAGGTCAGGAAAACAAACCCAGGGATTTGGGGAACAATGGTCAAGTTAAGGGGCCGGGCCTTGCCCTGGCCCCAGGGACATTCTCCTCTAGTCACTGGGCGGCCAGTGGTCATGAAGAATTGGACTCTACAAGTCCAATCTCATATCCATCCTTTGTAGGGCCAGAATTGGGATGAAGTGGGAGAGAAATGCAACAGTACTGAGACAGGCAGACAATCTTCAGGGTCCTGGTCTGTTAGTCACATCATAATCTGTTCTTTTCTGGAACTGCAGTATTTGAAAGATTCTTTTCTGTCAAATAGGATTTAATCAGAATTTATGCTCTCATTATTATTTATCTAAAATTTTCAAATAGAACTACTGAGCAGTGTAAAATAGCCAGGGTTGTCACTTTGAGTTAATATAGTTCATCCATCCTTTCCACAAATATCTCTTGTTCCCTTTCCACGTGCAAGTAGCGTGTGGGTGGAGGGAATAGAGTGTGAATACAGCTGCTTCCCTGCCTTGAGGCATCTACCCCTTAGTGGAGGCAAAAATCAACAGCATCATGTTTTTATCTAGGAATGAGACCACGGCAATGTGGGAATGTAAAGGGGGGTGGTCTGTCTTAACCTCTTTGTTGACATGAGCCCCTTCTGAGAAAAAAATTTCAAATATATGAAATAAAGTGCATAACATTACAAAAGAAACTGACCTTAATGAAATATGGTTAAGAATGCCTGGGAGGAAGTTTGTTCTGAGGGAAAAAAAATCAGGAAGAAGAGCCAAATGATGGTAAGGAGGCGGGAAACAGTGCCCTCAGCAAGAAAAACATCATGTGGAAAGAGCCAGCAGTAAGAGGGCAAGGCACAGGGTTCGCTTTTCAAGGGCAAAAGTTGAGCCTGGTCCAGCTAAAAGCAAAGGGTTTTGTTGTTTTATATTAGTCTCTGCAGCTACAATATAGGCACACGTATAGGCTTTGTTATATAGGCAGAATAAATAAAAGTTATCTTTCAATAAAGTGTTCTCTATGATTATATACTAGTGAGAAATATATATTGTTTTAATATATCAAGCTACAACTATTACTATGCCAACTTTCAAAATGAAAATGATTTGATTTTTTTTTTCCTCTTTAACAGATGGTTTTTTTTTCTTTGGTCCAAATTTTCTTTTATTTATTTTTTTATACAGCAGGTTCTTATTAGTCATCCATTTTATACACATCAGTGTATACATGTCAATCCCAATCTCCCAATTCATCACACCACCATCCCCACCCCCCTGCGGCTTTCCCCCCTTGGTGTCCATACGTTTGTTCTCTACATCTGTGTCTTCATTTCAGCCCTGCAAACCAGTTCATCTGTACAATTTTTCTAGGTTCCACATATATGCGTTAATATACGATATTTGTTTTTCTCTTTCTGACTTACTTCACTCTGTATGACAGCCTCTAGATCCATCCACGTCTCTACAAATGACCCAATTTCGTTCCTTTTTATGGCTGAGTAATACTCCATTGTATATATGTACCACATCTTCTTTATCCATTCGTCTGTCAATGGGCATTTAGGTTGCTTCCATGACCTGGCTATTGTAAATAGTGCTGCAACGAACATTGGGGTGCATGTGTCTTTTTGAGTTATGGTTTTCTCAGGGTATATGCCCAGTAGTGGGATTGCTGGGTCGTATGGTAATTCTATTTTTAGTTTTTTAAAGAACCTCCATACTGTTCTCCATAGTGTCTGTATCAATTTACATTCCCACCAACAGTGAAAGAGGGTTCCCTTTTCTCCACACCCTCTCCAGCATTTGTTGTTTGTAGATTTTCTGATGATGCCTATTCTAACTGGTGTGAGGTGATACCTCATTGTAGTTTTGATTTGCATTTCTCTAATAATTAGTGATGTTGAGCAGCTTTTCATGTGCTTCTTGGCCATCTGTATGTCTTCTTTGGAGAAATGTCTATTTAGGTCTTCTGCCCATTTTTGAATTGGGTTGTTTGTTTATTTACTATTGAGCTGCATGAGCTGTTTATATATTTTGGAGATTAATCCTTTGTCCATTGATTCGTTTGTAAATATTTTCTCCCATTCTGAGGGTTGTCATTTCATCTTGTTCATAGTTTCCTTTGTTGTGCAAAAGCTTTGAAGTTTCATTAGATCCCATTTGTTTATTTTTGTTTTTATTTCCATTACTCTAGGAGGTAGATAAAAAAGATCTTGCTGTGATTTATGTCTAAGAGTGTTCTTCCTATGTTTTCCTCTAAGAGTTTTATAGTGTCCGATCTTACATTTAGGTCTCTAATCCATTTTGAATTTATTTTTGTGTATGGTTTTAGGGAGTGTTCTAATTTCATTCTTTAACATGTAGCTGTCCAGTTTTCCCAGCACCACTTATTGAAGAGACTGTCTTTTCTCCATTGTATATCCTTGCCTCCTTTGTCATAGATTAGTTGACCATAGGTGCGTGGGTTTATCTCTGGGCTTTCTATCTTGTTCCATTGATCTGTGTTTCTGTTTTTGTGCCAGTACCATATTGTCTTGATTACTGTAGCTCTGTAGTATAGACTGAAGTCAGGGAGTCTGATTCCTGCAGCTCCGTTTTTTTCCCTCAAGACTGCTTTGGCTATTTGGGGTCTTTTGTGTCTCCATACAAATTTTAAGATGGTTTGTTCTAGTTCCGTAAAAAATGCCATTGGTAATTTGATAGGGATTGCATTGAATCTGTAGATTGCTTGGGTAGTATAGTCAATTTCACAATATTGATTCGTCCAATCCAAGAACATGGCATATCTCTCCACCTGTTGGTATCATCTTTAATTTCTTTCATCATTGTCTTATAGTTTTCTGCATACAGGTCTTTTGTCTCCTTAGGTAGGTTTATTCCTAGGTATTTTATTCTTTTTATTGCAGTGGTAAATGGGAGTGTTTCCTTAATTTCTCTTTCAGATTTTTCATCATTAGTGTATAAGAATGCAGGAGATTTCTGTGCATTAATTTTGTATCCTGCCACTTTACCAAATTCATTGATTAGCTCTAGTAGCTTTCTGGTGGCATCTTTAGGATTCTCTATGTATAGTATCATGTCATCTGCAAACAGTGACAGTTTTACTTCTTCTTTTCCAATTTGTATTACTTTTATTTCTTTTTCTTCTCTGATTGCCGTGGCTAGGATTCCAAAACTATGTTGAATAATAGTGGTGAGAGTGGACATCCTTGTCTTGTTCCTGATCTTAGAGGAAATGCTTTCAGTTTTTCACCATTGAGAATGATGTTTGCTGTGGGTTTGTCGTATATGGCCTTTATTATGTTGAGGTAGGTTCCCTCTATGCCCACTTTCTGGAGAGTTTTTATCATAAATCGGTGTTAAATTTTGTCAAAAGCTTTTTCTGCATCTACTGAGATGATCATATGGTTTTTATTCTTCAATTTGTTAATATGGTGTATCACATTGACTGATTTGTGTATACTGAAGAATCCTTGCACCCCTGGGATAAATCCCACTTGATCATGGTGTATGATCCTTTTAATGTGTTGTTGGATTCTGTTTGCTAGCATTTTGTTGAGGATTTTTGCATCTATATTCATCAGTGATATTGGTTTGTAATTTTCTTTTTTTGTAGTATCTTTGTCTGGTTTTGGTATCAGGGTGATGGTGGCCTCATAGAATCAGTTTGGGAGTGTTCCTTCCTGTGCAATTTTTTGGAAGAGTTTGAGAAAGATGGGTGTTAGCTCTTCTCTAAATATTTGATAGAATTCACCTGTGAAGCCATCTGGTCCTGGACTTTTGTTTGTTGGAAGATTTTTAATCACAGTTTCAATTTCATTACTTGTGAGTGGTCTGTTCATATTTTCTATTTCTTCCTGGTTCAGTCTTGGAAGGTTATACCTCTCTAAGAATTTGTCCATTTCTTCCAGGTTGTCCATTTTATTGGCATAGAGTTTCTTGTAGTAGTCTCTTAGGATGCTTTGTATTTCTGTGGTGTCTGTTGTAACTTCTCCTTTTTCATTTCTAAATTTATTGATTTGAGTCCTCTCCCTCTTTTTCTTGATGAGTCTGGCTAATGGTTTATCAATTTTGTTTATCTTCTCAAAGAACCAGCTTTTAGTTTTATTGATCTTTGCTATTGTTTTCTTTGTTTCTATTTCATTTATTTCTGCTCTGATCTTTATTATTTGTTTCCTTCTGCTAACTCTTTCTTGTTTTGTTTGTTCTTCTTTCTCTAGTTCCTTTAGGTGTAAAGTTAGATTGTTTATTTGAGATTTTTCTTGTATATTGAGGTAGGCTTGTATTGCTATAAACTTCCCTCTTAGAACTGCTCTTGCTGCATCCCATAGGTTTTGGATTGTCATGTTTTCATTGTCATTTGTCTCTAGGTATTTTTTGATTTCCTCTTTGATTCTTCAGTGATCTCTTGGTTACTTAGTAACATACTGTTTAGCCTCCATGTGTTTGTGTTTTTTACGTTTTTTTCCCTGTAATTGATTTCTGATCTCATAGCGTTGTGGTCAGAAAAGATGCTTGATATGATTTCAATTTTCTTAAATTTACTGAGGCTTGATTTGTGACCCTAGATGTGATCTATCCTGGAGAATGTTCTGTGCGCACTTGAGAAGAAAGTGTAACCTGCTGCTTTTGGATGGAATGTCCTATAAATATCAATTAAATCTATCTGGTCTATAGTGTCATTTAAAGCTTGTGTCTTCTTATTAATTTTCTGTTTGGATGATCTGTCCATTGGTGTAAGTGAGGTGTTAAAGTCCCCCACGATTATTGTGTTACTGTCGATTTCCTCTCTTATAGCTGTTAGCAGTTGCCTTATGTATTTAGGTGCTTCTATGTTGTGTGCATATATATTTATCATTGTTATATCTTCTTCTTGGATTGATCCCTTGATCATTATGTACTGTCCTTCCTTGTCTCTTGTAACATTCTTTATTTTAAAGTCTAGTTTATCTGATATGATAATTGCTACTCCAGCTTTCTTTTGATTTCCATTTGCATGGAATATCTTTTTCCATCCCTTCACTTTCAGTCTGTATGTGTCCCTATGTCTGAAGTGGGTCTCTTGTAGACAGCATATATATGGGTCTTGTTTTTGTATCCATTCAGCAAGCCTGTGTCTTTTGGTTGGAGCATTTAATCTATTCACGTTGAAGGTAATTATCAATATCTGTGTTCCTATTACCATTTTCTTAATTGTTTTGGGTTTTTTTTGTAGGTCCTTTTCTTCTCTTGTGTTTTCCACTTAGAGAACTTCCTTTAGGATTTGTTGTAAAGCTGGTTTGGTGGTGCTGAATTCTCTTAGCTTTTGCTTGTCTGTAAAGCTTTTGATTTCTCCATCGAATCTGAATGAGATCCTTGCTGGGTAGAGTAATCTTGGTTGTAGGTTCTTCCCTTTCATCACTTAAAGTATATCATGCCACTCCCTTCTGGCTTGTAGAGTTTCTGCTGAGAAATCAGCTGTTAATCATACGGGGAGTTCTCTTGTATGTTATTTGTCGTTTTTCCCTTGCTGCTTTCAATAATTTTTCTTTGTCTTTAATTTTTGCCAGTTTGATTACTGTGTGTGTCGACGTGTATCTCCTTGGGTTTATCCTGTATGGGACTTTCTGCACTTCTTGGACTTGGGTGGCTATTTCCTTTCCCGTGTTAGGGAAGTTTTCGACTATAATCTCTTCAAGTATTTTCTTGGGTCCTTTCTCTCTCTCTTCTCCTTCTGGGACCCCTATAATGTGAATGTTGTTGTGTTTAATGTTGTCCCAGAAGTCTCTTAGGCTGTCTCCATTTCTTTTCATTCTTTTTTCTTTATTCTGTTCCGCAGCCGTGAATTCCACCATTCTGTCTTAGAGGTCACTTATCCGTTCTTCTGCCTCAGTTATTATGCTATTGATTCCTTCTAGTGTATTTTTTATTTCAGTTATTGTATTGTTCATCTCTGTTTGTTTGTTCTTTAACTCTTCAACTCTTCTAGATCTTTGTTACACATTTCTTGCATCTTCTCGATCTTTGCCTCCATTCTTTTTCCGAGGTCCTGGATCATCTTCACTATCATTATTCTGAATTCTTTTTCTGGAAGGTTGCCTATCTCCACTTCATTTAGTTGTTTTTCTGGGGTTTTATCTTGTTCCTTCATCTGGTACATAGCCCTCTGCCTTTTCATCTTATCTATCTTTCTGTGAATGTGCAAAATGAAAATGATTTAAATAGATGAAATATGTGGATCC
The DNA here is from genome assembly GCF_949987535.1 of Balaenoptera acutorostrata. Classification (NCBI taxonomy): domain Eukaryota; kingdom Metazoa; phylum Chordata; class Mammalia; order Artiodactyla; family Balaenopteridae; genus Balaenoptera; species Balaenoptera acutorostrata. Next base: position 67,788,248 of record NC_080070.1, read on the forward strand.
AAATCACCCTTTATATAAATTACTAAATAGAGAATCAAGTCACAGCTGGGGACCTAAATGTAAATTTATAAGAGATTCTCTCCTCTGATTCTGGAATTTTCAGTCTGAAACACAGGATGCATCAGTTGTATCCTTATCACTTGGGCACTCAATAAGTCCTTAGTGATGGAACAAGGAATACTTTTTACCAACTAGTAAAAAAAAAAAAGCAATATGATAAAAAAAAATGCAAGAGTTTAGGTGCTGTGTAAAGTCAGAAAGAGCCATGTAATCTTTAAAATCAGAACAAACAATGTTTGAATTGTGACTCTCTTGCTTACTCACTTGTGTGGCTGAAAATTCTTCAGATTCAGTTTCTTGATGCGTAAAACTGGAATATTAACTCTTATACTTTGGGAGTAAATAAAATAATGTGCATGGAGCACTTAATACAATGCACCTTGTACAAAATAGCCCCCTCTTCTTTTGCCTGGAATTTCCTGACTCTCCTCCACTCACCCCACCTACTTGCACAGAGAGCTCAGTCATTTACTGAAAGGAGTAGAAGGTTGGGGAAAACAGAAGGTCTGAGCAGAGAACAAAGACTGGAGTTTCTATGTTACATTTCCTAGGCTGTTGGTTTGAAGATACTGGTTCCCCATATTTTGAGTTAAATATGTTGGAATTTTAATTATTTAGGAATCCCGTATATGATGGCTGTTTTTCTGACTATAGTGAAGGGACAGTAAGATTAGATAGATTAAAATGTCTTCGAAAATGTATTTTCTAAGGTGGAACAACATAAAGCAAAGGAGGTTATGTATACATAGCAATTATTCTTCAGATGTATTTTGAATTCTTAAACTTGATCCAATTTGACAAAATATATTGGGGACCTATTAGGCGTCAGGCTGTGTACACAGTACTTCAGATCCCAAAGCAGATAAAATGTACTTCCTGGCTTCAAATAAGTCTCAGTGGAGTTAAGAATTGTGGGTGGGCGGTTAAGGGAATGGAGGGTGGGAGACTGGGGCAGGGGGGCGACCAACATACACAGAAATAGCTAAAAGTTCATTGACATGAATGTGCATTTAGTTCCAGTATAGCGACACAGGTAAGTGAGCTATTTAATTCTGCCTGGGGCAGGAGGAGGAGCTTTGAGAGAGGTGACAGGTTCTGGGACTTTAAAAATGATTTCATAGGCCCAGGCAGGAAACATATACCCTAGTTTGGGGCTGAGGACAAAACCCAGTCTGAAGAGAGATGGAGAGATTTTTCCCCCCAAATCAAGACATGATGCTGAGTTATAGGAGACTGCTTTCTAACTATAATGGTCTTTTTTTTTTTTCACCCTGCAAATTTTACACACACACACACACACACACACACACACACACTCATATGTTCCTCAGCAATTTGAAAATTATGTTTCTCAGCCTTGCTTTTTACATCAGGAAAAAATGACAAGTAACTAAACCCCAATGTTCTGTCATTCTGTGACAGAGAAAGAAGTCACTTTGCAGGAAAACAAATTAAAGCTCAACTCACCTGCAAGGGGGGCCTCACACGGGCAAAGGAGTTTGAGGACACTTGCTAACGGGCACCCTACCTTCATATTTACAAGATACGCTGCAGGTGGTGCTTCTCCCCATCCTCCTTTGAAGCATCTGCTTCCTAGAATTCTGTACGACGTACTGTTCATTGGTCCTGAATTCGAATGGACCACAGCAAACAACTACCTTTAACGTGAACAAATGTGCTTAATTGCTTAATTCGGAGGAACAAGACAACCAACAAAGGCAAAATCGGTTGTGCTGCACTAAACCAACAAAGACCGCTATGAAAAAACTGTTGTCATTATAGCAGGATTTATTGTTTAGTTTTTATTAGAAGCTACACTCAAGCTGCAACCCTCTCCAGAGTGAGGGATGTAAAGACACCTACAAGTGCAATCACCCTGCTTTTGGATTGTACACTTATTTGTTTACCATTGATCCATGTCCCTTCCCATTATAATGCCTAATGTTCCTCTTCTTAAAAAGACCTTTTGGTTAAGCAATTCTTAAAAGTGACTCCATGGTCAGTCACTACAGTCACTGTATACTTTGGCTTCTGCTGCTGGGGGTCGGGAGAGTGAGAGGAGGCTGGTGGGTGAGCAGGGAATTGAGCCTGCTGTGGCATTCTGCCATTCTGCTCCTTTCTGCCCCCCTCCTCTTTTGCTGGAATCCCCTGGCTCCCCTCCAGTCACCCCACTCACTGCACAGTTAGTGTGTCAAGTGCTAGAAAGGCATAGAAGATGAGGTGGAATTGAAGATTTGGGCAGACAGACTCTAGTTTCTCTGTAAAATCTCCTAGGCTATTGATTTGAAGGTCTCAATTGCCCAGATGCTCTATAGGTTTTGGGGTTAAACAGCTATACATTTTCATTTTAATTGCCAAAGTTACTGAAACTGCTTTGTAAAACAGTCATATTCTAAGGGATTTTTAAAAAAGAAGTAACACTTCTGCTACTAATGGAAATGCATATTCTCACTGTATCATCAACAGATGGCTCTTTTTTTTAAATAAAAAAATTGCTAGATTGTAACTAATTTTAGTCCATGAGACACTCTTCCCCATTAACCTGTGGTTTATTGCAGCATCTCTGTTTAGCTTGGCAAGTTATCCCTCCAAAGACCATGTCTTTTAGGGAGTGTTCAGCTAAGTGAGCTCCTTCCTTTACAGAACTAGATTGAGATTTAAATTGTGCTTCTAAAAAAACCTGAAATCTTTGTTTTTTTTTTACTGCAAGAATTAGCATTATTTTTTCTCTTTTGGTTATTCATGGACATAATTAACAAGCTGTTCTATTTGTTGACTGGGGATATTCTGTAGCTTCCAGGCTCCACATTTTAAAATGCAATAGATTTATCATAATGAAATATGAGCAAGGCAGTAAAGCAGGAAATACTGTAATATATTTTTGCAACCAAGGCTTTGAATGTAAAAAATTCCCAGATCTCTCCATTACAACGCCAGCTGATAGTGTATTTCTCAGCTTTTATTTAAAAAAAAAAAAAATTGAGGCTCTGCCGAATAAAGCTGTGTATAAGTGAAGTATCTGCCACACAATCATAGCAAGCATATTTTTTGTTTCATCAGTACTTGCTTATGTTACCCATGTAAATAACATGACTGATTTTACTTTATCTCCACCTGGCAGTGTAGCCATAAATCTATCTGTAAGTTACCCAGCACAGGATAAAATGTTGTTTTTCCTCAGTGTGGTCTCATTTGATTACAACTGCAGCGGTGCCTGGCCGTATTCCATCCATAATTAATTGTCGCTTTGGTTTCCAGTTGCAGCCAGGCCAGTGCTGAGGCTGTTCAGATCTTTAGATAACAGGCTACTGTGCCAGCTGGCAAGTGAATGGAGACCTTCCACACTGAGTCTAATGGGCGCAGAAGCCTAAGACTTCGTCAGGGGCAGCTCTTGAAATGATATCATGCAGAGAAAGCCCAACTTGCTGTGACTGACAGTCTCTTTGGCTCTTCACCCTTCTGAGTAAACACCATATGCAGAGAAGTTTCCTTTTGCCAATTTATTTTAATGACTCTCATTCTATGATAGAAAGTGGTCTCAGCGGTGATAGGAAAACGAATTGCTTTAAGGCTTTACCTCCTGGTCCAGATCATTCTTTCTTTCTCTGTATTGAGCTGTAATCCCATTAGAATGAGTGACTGCCATTTTGACATAATATAGATACTTGTTTTCTATCATATTCTTTTTTCCTGGGCATTTGGTTTCACATTACTCCCAGGGAAAGAACATGATGTATACTAGGCAAAAAAGTTAGGTAATTGTCCATCCATGTCCAATGCTGACATTTATTTCTGAATAAGAGCGTATGCTGCAATTATTGCACAAAGACAGGTTAGGTGTAATTTTTGAGAGATGTATTTAGTCACTTGATTGACTCCCTGCAATGCTGCCTTAAAAAAGCAAACTACATGGGTTAGTATTTTTGTTATGAATCAGAAAGAAACTCATAAAGTTTTTTAGTCCATTTGTGATTACTCAAGGAAAATGTAAGCCATATTTTAAAACCTAAATGTTTCAGGAGCTCCCAAGTTACTCTGAGTGAAGTGGGCCAAGTGCATGATGTTGAGAGACTGTGTACAAACCAGGGAGCAGATTGTTGGCATGTGGGCGACATGAAATGAGGGAAACTCGGTCTAGTCATGCCAGATCTTTCTTTGTCCAAGGAAGCCAGATACCTAGATTTTTATCTGATACCCCTTGTTTTTAAATGTTGACAACTGCAACTTGTTCAGTTACAAACAACTAAAACAAAAAAGATTCCATTTGTGCAAAGGACTGGATCTATAGCCTGAACTTTACATTGTACCAATGTACAAATATTACATGTATAAATATTTTAAAAACCAAATTAATGAAAAGAATAGTGAGCCAGTTAAACAAGTCAATATGTTTTGAATGTCTATAAAATCTTCTCAACACGATTGTAGTCAGAGAATATATCTTTTGTCAGTTACAGGGAAGGGATGTTAGGCTGGTCTGGAGAGCATGTCAACTCTATCGCTTTCATGAGCTATGTTGTTGTCTTACAGGTCCTACCCACCCAATTCGCATCCACTACCACGTACCATGAAATAACTGATCAAAAATGACTTTTTCTTGTTACATTATTTTGAATTTATGCCTCCATATAACCAACTTTGCATTTCACGATGCTAAAAATAATTAGAACTTAAAGAATAGCAGAAAATATGGTGCTATTTATTCAACAATGTATTCTGCAGTGCAATCAAAATAAAACCTAGATATAGAATCCAACAAATATACTGCTTTGCTCATGATTATAAGGAAAGTTCTAAGGAAGAAAGAATTGTTCTCAGCAGATTTTGAGGGAGAGAGAATGTAGAAAAATGGTACACAAAAAAATCAAGAAACAGGAGACTGTAGAGTTTTGTTTCTTTTCTTTAAAGGGATGTAGAAAATAAAGAGAGTTCTTGACAATATTCTAGAGAGAATAAGATGGGTATGTAGATAATAGGTGTGGTTAAGTAGCTCAGCGATCTTGGATGTATATAAAATGAAATGTTTCTGTGTTTCCTTCAAGTCTAATTTAATTTGATGCCAAGTTCTTATTCATCAAGCCTGCCATGAAGTCACTGGGGGCTGTCTCTTCCCTGGGGTTCCACAAAGATCCAAGGGATCTAACATGAAGTGGGTACTCAGTGAGGTTCCTCTGGTCTTTAGCAGAGAGTTTGGTTTCAGCCCCTCACAAGCCCTTGAAATCAACCACCTCCGTGGCTTGTGGTCCATTCTTGGGCACAAGAATGTTGCTCCAGAGCTGGGAGGCCCAGGACTGGGATTGAGCTTTCTTGGGTTACCATGCAGCCCTTCCTCTCTCCCAGCACAATACAGTCAATGAGCTCAGGTTTATTTAAAGAAAGAGAAGTTGTCCTCATCCACTGAGTTTATCTGCTTGCCTCATTATCTTCTTGGAATAGGTGAAGGGAAAAATATCTAGAACAAAACACAAGTAATTCTGTTTATTTTTTCTGTTCTTTTACGACAATAAAAAGTAAGCAAAAATTAATATCTTAATAATGTATATTGCCTCATAAAACATTTTGCAGTATCTCAATTAGAAGACCCCAGAAATATCTGAGAACATACAGAAAAGAAGCAACAGTGGGAGTGAGGGAGAAGCAACAAAGGGGGAAAGTATATATCATTATGGGAAATAATGGAGAGAAAAATATCTATATACATCTATCATCTATCTGTCTATCTACCTATCTTCTTATATTCGATATTTGTGCAGTTTTCCCAATATAGTTATCAAAGGTAGAGATTTAGAGAAGGATTTATAGAAATGGACTTTTCGTAAAATATACTTAAGAGGTTTAGTTTCTTTTTGGGACTAAGTATGTTGACATGTTTGCAGTGGGGGAAATTTTAACTGCATTTTACAGTGCAACATAAGGTTTTATCATATCTACCTTAATATCATTTGTTTTTCTCCTAAAAAATTATACCTTAGAAAAAAGACGCCTAATTTTAAAGTTAATAAAAATGTTCTTACAGAGCTTTAAAAAAATTACTTTAATTTGTATATCGAAACATAGTTTAGAGTAGGCATGCTAGGCAAAAAACAATCCATTTCTCCACTCAAGAATCTGATGCATCTATATGCTTTTTTATTATTAGGGATATTACCTCACTAATGAGGGAATTGATGTCTGTAGACAAGAATTAAGATCACTTTAAGAAAGCAAGTGATTCTATCATGGAGGCCACAAGTACATATTTTCAGGATGAACATGGGGCTTAATGTTTTGGTTTGTAGTTTGGGTTATAGTTTCCATCATCATATGTGGATTAAAAATACTGTATTTTGAAAATTTGAACAGAAGTGAAAAACAGATGCCATTGAAAACAGGTGGGTGATTCAGCAAGAAGCACTAGTGCTGAATGGAAGAGGCATGTAAATGATGTGGAAGAGAAATAGGAAGAATTGAGCCCAATTGCTTCATAAAATCTAAGAGTGGAAAAGAACAATATTTTAAACACTGATGTGTAATTAAGGCTCTGACTCTTTTCTAAAAGTTTATCTACTTAGTTTTTAAACTTATCCCTGAGAAAAATGAAGTAAGATTGTTTGAGGGCCAGGGGCTTCTTGCATTCAAGCACGTAGAGTAGTTGGAACTGGGGGTTCATGTGCAAGTTGAGAATACAAATGCGCCTGAACCTGAGCAGGAGTTCCTGAGCCTGGGAGGATATTAGGGAATTTGTTAACCTGCTGTAACATTGTGAGTGTCTGTGCATATGTGCATTTCTCTGGCATGAGGACACTACATAGGTCTTTTCCAAAAGCAACTCAACCCTTAACTGGGTAAAAACCAATGCTCCAAAGCACCATAAATTGAGGTCTGTGGACACCAGATACCCTGGTTTCTCCTGAAGGGAGGAAGAAAACGTGAGAATAAAATGTTCTTGGACTCTGGAATCCAATGTGGGTAGAGACTGTATCTCCAAAAGCAGTAAAGAGTCCAAAAGCATATTCAACAGCTTGATCCCGATAGACAGTGCAATCCATGTAGTAACAGAAAGTTCTAGGAAGTGATGACTGTTGAAGAGAGGTGAGCATTCCGGTGTTCTGTTCAGAGCAGGGAGCTTGCCGTAAGAACCACGTAAAGCCCTCGAGGCAGGAACCAGCAGGCTTTTCTAGGCAACGTGTCAGGGTAACACACAAGTGTTCTGGAGGTTCAGCCAGGGCTCAGCCCCAGAGAGGGCCTTGCAGGAAACCCAGGGCAGTCAGGTAGTCTGGGCAAACTGGGAGGAGGCGCCAGGGACACATTCTGGGCTCAGGTTGGTATATCCTGTTTATCTTGATCATAACTAGCTCAAAAGTTAGGCAAGACAGAACCCGTGGCTAAACAAGGCTGGAGAAAGGCATCGATCTGGTTCCGGTGTGGTTCTGTAGAGCACAGGCTTGAACTGCAATCAATGTGCTGATCAGCTGTTAGCTCTAGGTCACACATGTTTGTACAGAGCTGTGAATTTCCTCTCGCTCTCATTATATTTCATTTTGCTTGTTGACCCCTTGGTGTGCCATTTATTCATGGCAAATAAACAAAAGAAATATCCTTGGATATCAGTGGTATGCACACGTTTTTATTATTTAAGGAAATAATTTCACATCAAGAGAACAAACGATGACTCTGAATGCCAGTGAATCCCTACGCTGCTATTATGTTCCACATTGTGTGACTATCAGCTTTATTTTGAAGGAAAGAAAGTAAACATTACAAGTTAACTCCAGAGATACTAATCAGCTATTTCCCCCCCCCCCCCAAATCCTTATAATCACTGAATATTGAGTTCCGAGTAAAGATGAAAGGGTAAGCTTTACTAGGATACAAAGATGCAAAACTCTTATTATAGCTAATGGGAGCAGAATGCCAAATTCTCTGACCATCCCAGTGTAAATTTCCCTTGAGAACTGGCTTAATAGTCATACAATTATTCCTGGTAGGCCCTAAATTATTTCACTTACCTAATTAAAAATGCATGTATGAACCAAAGAGTATCACAGTTTATAGCTGTATCTGGCCACCAGTCGTTCAGAAGTGTATTCAACACAACCATTTTTATGCCTTAAAAAAAATTGTTTTCCTATTAGGAAATAGATTACATTTTATTAGACTCTTAAAATCTGATTTTATTGATTATTAGTCATATTAGATTAAATCTCTAAAAATGTACTGAGAGTTACATCACTACTGAGTTTTATTTTTTTATGGGTGAGGGAAAGGAGAAAAACAACATCCTTTATCATAAATTTTATTTAAATAGTTAAGCAGCTAGTTAATTCCTTCTTATCTATGATGTGCATCTTATTTACAGGATAGGAAATATCATTTTCCTATGCCTAAAGTTGGAAATATTTTTACTGCATGTTATTATGCTATATTTCATAAATGGTTTCAGTTTGCTAATGCTGTATGCAATTCTGTTTGTTTTTCTTATCTGCCCTTGAGTTGAGGATACCGAACAAAAAAATTACACTGGGTTCCATTTAAATTATTAGATCATTGACTTTTTCAGAAACATTAACTTGAAATATGAATCAAATACACATTAGATACCAAAAGAGAACTTTTATTTAAAGCAATGTGGTAAATGACTCATCCATAGAGTGTAAGCACCAATCCGTTTGCTTGCTTGTGTAGGAACTCTAAGCATGCCTCTAATTTTTTGATACAAAGAGAATACTTTACATGGGTGTGCTCAAGGGTGGTCTTAATGTAGGAGAAGGAATGATAACAAGACTGTGGTTCATGATATTTGCAAGTAATCTAGTGTGAAAAATGGCTTGGTGATATTTAAAACAATGGTTCAGAGAAAATGAGAACATGAGTATCCTAAAAAAAGTATGATTTAATAGGGCAAAGGAGCTACTGTGAGCATCTAGGAGGAAAACTGTTGGAGGAACTTACTTTTAAAGAAAAGCAAAAAAAAAAAAAAAAAAAAAAGGGAGAAAGAAAGAAAAAAGAGAAAAAAAGGCAATTGGAAGTTTCAGGATGGAGAATAGTAAATTGCCATTAGTTTTTATTCCTGGAAGGGAAGCAGACCTATTACTAAAGACATTATTAAAGGAAGAGACAGACTAGACCCTTCAAAGGATTACATTTCATAAAGAACAGAGGGAGCTGGTAGACTGTTCTGAACTGGGGCTTCTAAAGAGACATAACAGCCATTTGTATTACATAAAAATTGGTTGAAGATATTTTTGTGATAACTGGGAAGATTTGATTATGATCTGGAATGTGGGGTAATGTATTTGGATTAATGATGATTTCTTAGGTGGTGGTGTGGTTATCTGGGAAAATGTTTTCCTTTTGGAAAGATGCATTCTGAGGTATGTAGAGGTACAGTGTCAAGATGTATGTCATCAATTTGCAAATGGTTTGGCAAAAGAGAAGTATGTATCCATGTATAGAAGGAGATAGAGCAGTTATGACAATTTGCACATCCTTGAATGGAAGGGATTTGTTATACTCTTCTTTCAACTTTTACCAGATTTCAACATTAAAAAATCCAAATAAATAACACCACCCTCTACCAACAAGCAAACGAACAACAAAGAACAGGTGCCAGCGAAGATAGTATAGTGAACTCACATGTTTATCATTGCTTCCTCTTATGACCACAATATAACGAGAATGAAGAAACACATAGGGGTTGAAACTCAAAAAATGAAGTGAAAGTAAGGAATGCATCTACATAGTACTTTTCCCCCATAGATTTCTGGAATCAGCAAATGAATGGAATAGGGGCACTTGATGAAGTGTAGGTCATACCTAGAATATGCATGAAGGCGTACAGGTCATGAGACCTGCCAGCAAGTCCCATTATATATCCGAGCTCACCACCAATAATTCTAGTGTTGCATTAATTAAGCATAAACAGAAAATCATGAATCACTACATATTTAACAAGTACTTGCAAAATGAAAGAGAAAGTCCAAATTAAACAAATTTTAAAAATTATTTTGGTGTACACGAAAATTTATAAAACAAAAGAAGATTTAGAAAAATAAGCAACGAAAAAAAGCAAACAAATCCCCTGACTCTAATATATATTCCTAGGGAGAGTCAAGGAGAATTGCATCCATAAAATGAGAACAGAATGCAATGAAAAAGAATAGTCTGAAGAACAAGAGCTCTTAAAAGTTAAAAACATAATTGACAAATATATCAGTATTAGTGCTGAAAGAAAAACTCAATGAAATTATCCAGAAAGTGTAACAAAAACACAGAACATATAAGAGAAAAAAATTTACAGAAATAGGGAATCAACCCAAGGGGTCCAGAATGTCAATAACTGGTATTCCAGTTATTGACATGAGAAAAACCAGATGGGAGAATACTGTCAAAGAGATACTAATATTACTACTAATAGTAATAATGTAATGCCTTGCTATTTTACTTAACTCTATTAACTAATTAAATTCTCATATTGGGTAAGTTATAAACCATTCCTAGTGACCTGAAACTAGTATGGTAGTAGGATGACACAAGAGGTTATGCTCCTAACCGTTAGTGTAGAACATCAGTCTTCAAGTTGATAGGACTCATCAAGGGCTTAGATCAGTTATTGAAAAAAGTACAACAGGAGTACAAAAAAATCACTAGAACTTTATAACATGAAGGAAAAGTAACAAACCCAAAAGTTTCTAAAGAGGAAAAAGAAAATCAACAATAGTTGCTTATCTAAAAAGGGAAAACTATCCAGAGAGGTATTATACTTCTCAGCACTAACCATAATGATGGAAGACATTGTTCAAGGTTCTGAGGATAAATATGGTACTCAAATTAGAATTCTATACTCAGTCAAAATTTTAAATATGACTAAGGGAAAATAAAGCTATTTAGGCATCCAAGAACTGTAGTATTTACCATTTCTTAGGAAGTTATCATTAGAGTGTATTCCAGCAATGTTAGGGCATGATATACATGACGAAGGACTATATCCAAAAGACCTGAAGCATTTTCACAACTCAGTAGTAAGACACCCCAATTAAAAATGAGAGAAAACGTATTTAAACAGGTACTTCACAAAAAGATCTTTAAATGGGCGATGAGCACATGAAAAGGCTTTAAATATCATTAGTCATCAGGGAAATGCAAAAGAAAATCACAGTGATTTATCACTACACACCCATTAGAATGGCTAAAATTAAAAAGGTGATTACACCAAGTTTTCGCAAGGTGGTGGAGTAATTAGAACTCTCATATTTACTAATAGGATTGTAAAATGGTGCAACTGCTTTGGAAAAGAGTTTGTCAACTTTGTACCAAAAAAGCATATAATACAACAAGTCTAGTTCTGGGTTTCTAACCAAAATAAATGAAACCGTATACCCATGCAAAGATTTGTACATGAGTGTTCATTGCAACATTATTCAGAATAGTCTCAAAGGAGAAACATTAATAGGTGAAGTGAATAAACAAATTGTGATATAGCCACATAATGGAGCAAACTACTGATATAGTAAGAAGATGGTTGAATCTCAGAAACATTATACCAAGGGAAAAAAGCCAGACACAAAAGAATACAGACTGTATAATTCCATTTATATGAAATTATGGAAAAGGAATCTCTAATCTGTAGTAAAAGAAAGTAGTTTTCTCTGGCTGGGGGTAGGAGAGATTGAATGCAGATGTGCACAAGGGAATTTTTCTGGGTGATGGAAATCTTAATATTGGTGGCGCTATATATTTTCCAGCTGTATATATTTGCAGAAATTGGAGTGAGGTAATTGGAAGAAGAATTTTTTTTTTCCCCTAGAGCCTTCAGTGGGAATATGGCCCTGACAACACCTTGATGCCAGACTTCTAGGCTCCAAAACTGTGAGGGAAAGAATTTCTATTATTTCAAGCCATCTAGTTTGTGGTGATTTGTTGCAGCAGACCTAGAAAACTAGTACAGTAATCATATTTTTAAAAATAGATATGGCAGTACCCCCAAGAAGAACCAAAACCAGTTAAAAGTTGTAGCCTTTGGGCAGAGGATTTGTGAGAGGGGAGACATAAGAGATATGCTGTTGTTGTTGTTGTTTTTACTAAAACCATCTATTTTTGATGTAACACATATGTATTACTGAGTCAAACATTTTTAAAAGAGTAACTAAGTTAAGAAGTTTCCAGGGTCAAACATAAATGAGCAGATAATTAGGTAGGGAGTTGAGATGGCTGAAAATGGGGCAAATTCAGTCTGAACATAGAGATTTGAACTTCTAATAGGACTGAGTATCCCAAAGGGCACAATGGTATGAGCTGATTGGTCTAGTAAAAGATTCAATAACTAATTACTCTAATTTATCTAAAGACTCTCTCATTTTGCAATAATGAAAAGAACTTTGACCTTCTTAGTATGTGACTAAGTGTATGATGTGCTAATGTCTTTCATCTAAGGGATAAATGAGAGGCCTAAGGTTTTGAGAGGATTTTCCTTCTCCGTGATTCAGACCCCTTGTGGAGGAAAAAATAAAGAATTGGAAATAAGAGCAGAACAGGCTGCCTCGTGTTTGAGGATACACAGGGGGAATCATCCCAGTTAATGCTCTTCGTGCCTTTTCTGGGTCCAAAAAGAGCCTGTAGAGACTGTAGCCTCTTTTCTATACGTTTCCTCACCTTGGTTTGCTCTGCCTTAGGATGTTTCCAGTGGTCTCAAAAATAACACAAACCCAAAGCAGTTTCACATTGCTTTACTTTAAATGGGAAATGCGTTAACTGATGAATATATCGATATCTATATCATATCTATAACTTTATATCTATCTCTGTACTTGCATGTGTATCAATAGATATATGTAACGATACATACACATATATAGACGTATGTAGACATATACGTCAGTTATGCATTTCTTATTTATAAGTATATCTATATCTATATCCCTGGTCACCACCAGTGATTCTGATTCAATAGGTATGGGAGGTGGACAGATTCCATATTTAAAAAAAATTCCTATCTCTGATCTCATAAAAGGGACAGGCTGAGTCCTTGGTCCTAGTCCTAAACCATACACAGAACAGATTTTAATTCAGCCCTAGACCACCATTCCTGCAACTCCATGTGACGGCACTGCTTCAGTGCCTTTACTTTGGAAAATCAGCCAATCCCTAAATTGCTTGCTTCCCATAAATGTAACATAAATTGGGCTCTTTGCTTTGTTCAGAGAGATTGTGTTCTGCCAGCAGTTTCTCCTTAACAAATAAAAAAATTCAACTTTGTATTAGTTATATTGGAAGGTTGGTCTCTATTTTTTGACACTTGTCAAATGATTCTCAAGGTTTTACTCATATGAAGTCATTTTTTTCCTTTTTTTTTTCAGAGCTGAAATACAGCTCAGAACCACTTTGGCAAAATAGTAATCCAAGCCAAGTCAGTTTTTCTTTTCTGATTTTAATTCAGTGAACTATATACTTCAGTGTGCTAGCTGTCCAGGGCTGGTCTCAGCACCTGCCCCTTTAAATGGCAAAGCTTTTATTGGTCCACGGAGCAAAGAGAGAAATAAGGACAATATTCATAAATCAGTTCAGGTTTATTAAAATAAATAAAAATGATTCCTGGAATGTGTAGTGTATGGGGTTATCCTCTGGAATAATTCTATGAAACCATCACACTTACAAGGTACTTAAAGTTAGGCATTGCAATACAAAATTCAAAGTATTTATTGAAAGAAAATGTTCCACACTTAAAGCATAATTGAAAATTTTGCACTGTGTAGTAAATAGAAAAAAAGGTATTCTTAAAAGCATAGTAGAGAGTTTGAACTTCATAAAAATTAAAACTTTTGCTATGTAAAAGCCTCTGTTAAGAGAATGAAAAGACAAACCACAGATAGGGAGAAAATACATATCTGACAAAGGACTTGTATCTAAAATATATAAATTACTTTCAAAATTCAATATAAAAAAACACCAGCAACCCATTTAGAAAATGGGCAAAAGATAGGAACAGATGTTTCAACCAAAGAGGATTTAAGATGGCAAATAAGCACATGAAAAGATGTTCATCATCAGTCATTAGAAAAATGCACATTACAACCACAATGAGGTATCACCACACACCTATCAGAATAACAAATAGTGATAACACCAAGTGCTGGCGAGATTGAAGAGTGACTGGATCACTTATACATTGTTGGTGGGAGGGTATCAATGACACAGATACTCTGGAAAATAGTTTGGCAATTCTTTAAACTAAAAATGGACTTACGATACAGTACGGCCATTGTACTCATGGGTATCTATCTCTGAGAACTGAAAACTTATTTTCACACAGAAATTTGTACATGAATGTTCATAGCAGCTATAATATCCAAACACTGGAAACTACCCAAATGTCCTTCAATGGATGAATGGTTAAACATCCACGTCATGGAATACTAATCAGCAGTAAAAAGAAGTGGACTATTGCTATACACAATAAATTGTATAAACCTCAAAGAAATTGTGCTAAGTGAAAAAAGCCGATCTTAGAAGGTTACATACTGCATGGTTCTATTTATATAACATTTGTTCGATAACATAATTATAGAGAGGGAGAACAGATTAGTAGTTGCCAGGGGTTAGGGATGGGGTCAAAGTAGCAATAGCTATATAGGGGTAGCACAGGGGAGTTTGTGATGATGGAACTATTTTAATTCTTTTCTGTAGTGGTGGATACATAAACCTACACATGTGATAAAATTGCATAGAAGTAAACACACACATACACAGGAGTACATGTCTAACTGGTAAAATCTGAATAAGCTCTGTGATTTGTTCCAGTGTCAATTACCTGGTCTTAATATGGTACTGAATTTATGTGAGATGTTAACATTAGGGTAGGCTGGGTGAAGGGTGCATAGGATCTTCCTGTACCATTTTTTGCAACTTCCTGTGATTCTATAATTGTTTCAAAATAAGAAGTTAAAAAGATGTTAGTAATGTAGTTTGCTTCAAAGTCCGAGAAGTCATTTATAATTCTGGGAAGTTAATTAAACCATATTTAACATGTGTTTGCTTTGGAAAGTTTGATGATTCAGTAGTTTTTAAAAATAACTGATTACCTCTGCCAAATAATACAATTCCAAAAGAATCATAAGATAGAAGTCAACTGGCAGAGATCTTATAATATGGGTCAAATATTTTAGAAGGTTAATTTGTAAAAAAGACACAGCCCAATGCAATAGTTTAAAATAAGACACTATTTTTGTCTATTCAAAACTTTTAAGAAAGCTTTTGATTTAGACATGTTGGCTACCAAATATCTTCTTGAGAAGTATTGTTCTTTATTATGAAGTTATATCTTTGCAAATTTTAAATTTTATATATTTTATTTTTTGTTTGATTTTGATTCCAATTCAGTTTTTAAGAAACAGTTAAAAAATATAATTGTCATTAAAACCTAAAAAGCAGGGAACCATTATCCTAGTGCATGTAAAATATCATTCTCTATTAAAATATTTGATTAACATCTTCTCAGAAATATATCTGTTATGATGAACAGGGTACAGCTGTGTTTAAATTATGAACATGGAATTCTGTTGAAAGGAAGGATAATAATGTTGGCTCCTGACGAAGAGAGTGTGTTGAAATGGCACACATTTTTCCTACTTTTGCTCATGTTTTTGGTTAGAATTTCTAAATGTTTGGCTTTTCTTGGGCCAAATCATAATTGGCTTGAAAAAGTCCACGCTGGAAGATTTTCTAGCACTGTCTTGAATGTCAGTGTGGCAAAGGCAATTGATTTCTCTTCCACAATTAAGATGTCGCAGTTCAGAAATTGATTAGAAAGGGAGCACAGCTATGTCCCAAAGAATTCCTTGAGTTTAGTTTTTGTGGTTTTTATGTTCCGTTTTTTCCAAAATGAGATCGATTTTATGTCTAAATATGAAATTAAGTTTCCTTTTTATGAAAAATTTTAATTCTTATAATATTAGGGTATGTAAAATATCATACATTTATTTTGAACTATTAACTTATTTTCCAAAGGAATTTTGTGGTCCCAGTGTTTTGCAGACTTCAGTAGACCTGATCATTGTCTCACACCTCTTACCTGACAGCACTGGTATTCACTTTAATGACAGCTTCTAGTTTAAAATAATCCACTCACCAGCAGCAGTGACCTGGCTTCTGGTTCTTCTGAGAAAATGCTGAATACCAAAGGCTCGCAAGCCCACTGATAAACCCAAGTATTCTTTTGTCCTTCTTATTTCAAGGACTTTCTCCTGATTGTTCTGTCTGTGCTAAATTTGTGTACCATATCTTGTTGTAACTCAACCAGTATATTTAAAACATGCCTAGTCAACTTGAACACACAGAGTAAATTATTTGTATAATGGACTAAAATGACTAAATTTATCTTTCATGTTAACGTGCCAAGCAACACGCAGATTGATATATTCGTGTGCCTCTGGCCTAGAAAACAAGTTCTAATATAAACCTTAGAAAGAAATCTCATACATTTTAATTGATTTTTCTACTGACATATAATTAGCTTTCTTAATATTTTGTATTCTGGCACTGAAGGGGTGCATGATTATGGATTTGCTATAGGGAGATGTGTGTTTTCACACAGATAAGCCAGATGGCCAAGATGCCTTCATATATATTGTTCAATGTATGTTAGAAACAGGCACATTTAGTTGGAAAGTGCAGTTATCTAGGAGCTTTGTGAATTTTTTGTAATTTATTTAATGGCTTAACTCTGGGTCTTCAAGGTGGTTTGGGGGCCATGGTAAATATATGTGATAGACTCAGTAGCCTGTATTCCTGGGTTATGAGGGCAGGCTGTGAGCAGGAGAAGCATCTTTTTCATTGACAAATCCAGAGACGATCACTTTCAGCCCGTACTTGCTGAAGCATGGTTCTTGTACCCCAGTGGCACAGAACATGACTTCAGGTGTCGTAGAGATAGATTTTTTAATAGCTGTAATTTATGTTAACGTGTATTACAATACCACTAAACTTTAAACCCACTATTTCACACATATTAGTGCTTTAGGTGAGTGAAGTAAAAAATGTAAGTTTATTTAAAGAAAATATGTGAAACGAAATATAATTTTATGTTGACGTTATGTGGAGATGACAAAAAATTTTAAGGATTTTTTTGCTAGTGAATACATTTTGTGACGTGGTATTTAAAGCATGGAGAACAGTGTTAGGAATAGAACACTAAAAGGGGCAGAAAAAATAGGAAATTTACTAACATTTATTATTATAGGCAGATGTTTACCAATTGTTATCCCATTTAAACTTCTTCAAACCTATGAGGTAGGTATTATTATCCATAATTTACAGGTGACAGAATTTCAAGTAAGAGGTGGAGCAAAGATTCAAACACAGGTCTCTCTTCTTCCAAAGTCCACAAACTTTTCTCCTCAAGGTAAGAGAAAATAGAGCATAACGCCAAATAGACATTTAGGCAGTTGTGTCTGATTTCTAGCTCTGTCACTGACTGAATGGGCTATTAATAAATCGTGGCCTGTTATTTTTCATCTTTAATGGACACAAAGATTGACCACTTGTGGTTTGTTTTGCAGGTGCCACAAACTAATACCTTTAATATGAATAGAGCTTTTCAAGTGAAAGATAAAGGCAGTTACTATATTATTATTATTATTTTTAAAATTTTAATTTAGCTCAGTGGTTCATCAAATCAAAGTATATCTACAAAAACAAAGCTTATGGGCAGTGTCATTTTAGCATGAATCTACTATTTAAAGCACATAATTTTCTTTGAATCAACAGTATTTTTCTTTGAATTTAATTATGAGACTCATATTGGGTTAGGCTCAGCTTAGTAACAACTAACCACAGAAACCTGGTAAAAAGTAGAAATCCAGGAGGAGGAAAAGCAATATCAATTTAAAAGATACGTCTTTTAAGAATGTCTGGTTGAAAACTAAGCTTCATTACTTCTCTCTCAGGAAAGCATCATATATTTCTAGTACAAATGAGAGTCTTGATTTTCAAGATACCCACTGTAGGCAGTACAGGGCAGTGCAAGTGAGGTGTTCTCCCTCAGGCCACCAACACACACCATTCCACACACTCATGCACCACACACACACTACTCCCACCACACAAATGCACACAGCACACATTCTCACACGTGCCACCACATACACACTCACATCACCACCATCCATCCATACACACATGCCCAACAGTCGTGCCTTAGAAACTTAGGAGGTGAGGGGAATAAGATTGCCCGTTGAGATTTAAAATATTTAACGCACACTTGAAAGGTTCAAAGTAGAGATATGCTACATTGCCTTAAAGCCCAGTGTCTGAAATGCACCAGAGAGTACGGATCACCTGGGGAACTTATTAAAAATACAGTCGGGGCCCTGCCTCAAATTCTGAACAGAATCCGCAGGGAGGAGCCTGAAATCTGTGTGGTTAATAACCTTCCCTTTGAGAGAGGAAGATTCCCTAGTAAAACTTGTCTAACTTGAGTGAGGTAGGGCTCTATTGACCGATGTTAATGAAGCTTAAGCTTCAGGACCCTCACTTGCCAGGCTCCTCTCAAGGCCCTTGGTGTCTGTTCTTCTTTTTGGAGGCAGAAGGAGGCAGTAGCCTCTAGCCCATCTTGGGGGGGTGAGGAGTCCCTTCTAAGCTGGGCGGAGCCAGGCCTGCGGCCGGGGGCGCGGCCTCTGCTGCCAGCAGTACTTCCACTTGTCGACTTGCATGGACCACGAGCGGCAACTGGCCCACGTGGAGCTGGAACTTCGTCAGAAGTTCGCCATCAAGATCAAAGGGCTGAGGGTCTCCAAGGAAGCCCCTCTCCACTGCCCCCCTCCCCCGATTTGTTCCCCACTACCTAAGCAAGAAACAAGGGAGGAAGATACAGATATGACATTACAATAACAACTAGAGAAACAAAAATTAACTTTTCTAAATCTCTATAATAAAAAAGAAATTCTGATGTGCTGTGCTAGAGGAAAGACTGAAATATCTTTCTATTCCCTCTATAGAAAATAATATTGCAAAATTGTAGTCATCTGAAGAAGGGATCACATATGTAGGAAAGAATTAAATGGGGAATCAGGCAGTTAGTTAATATGAATACAAATATATAATTTTTATAGATTTTTTGGTGCTTTTGATATTTACTAGCTTTCTAAATTTGTAAATGTTTGTGATTTCTTTTATTATTCTAAATAAATAGTCACTTTTATACCTAATAATATATATATATATACACATATATATATTTATGTGTGTATATATATATATATATGTATATATATATATACACACATATATATATTTATGTGTGTATATATATATATATATATATATATATACACACATATATATATTTTCCCCCCTGAGGGATCACCAAATTATATAAACTCCAAACCAAATGTGGATCTATCCATGAAATCATAGAAGAAGAATAATCACACAATCATTGCCAGATTCCATCAAAGAACTCTCTATTTAGGGGAGATGCTGCCTGGCCCAGCTTATGTAAGTTTCTTGATTACTTCTCAGAATTATCTATTATCTATTGTGTGTTTGTCGATCAGAATGTGAGTCCACTAAATAACCAAATCATATTCTATGTACTTCCAGCCACTGCCTGATGATTTGGCTTTCCATGTAGTTTTCCTAAAAAGAGAGGATCTGCTGGTCAGTTCAGTGGGGTAACTAGTCTCATCAGCTGACACTTGCTGTACCTGTTTTATTAGAACCTGGTTTATTTATCAGTCCCTTGTGATTTTGTTAGTCTGAATCTGTGTTCTTGAGAGTAAGACACTCTGGGACATAAAATCAAATATCTAAGCTTGGAAGAGCCATTGAGTAGATCTTGAACTGTGGTCTACATACCAGGGTAAACATCACTTTAAGGAGAACCTATTTGTACCTGGCAGAATGTACAGAATGTCATTCCACTAAAATCTGTTCCTAGACAGTTTTAATGTTCTTTATACAGTGCACTAATTTTCCTCTAAATCCTAGTATTTTATGAAAGTGGAGAGCCCTTTTGTCAAGGAAATGATTTCAAGACTCAATTTGTAACTTTAAAATGAAAGTGAATTGTTTTTTCCTTTTGTTCTTTTCCACAACTTTGAAAGGTTTCAGTTTTTAAAGTTTTTTCTATGATGTACAGGAAGTGTCCCATTGAGATATGTTGCTTTAGCACAGGTTAAAGCAAAATACTATTTTTTTCTCAGATTAGGAAAATGTTCCAAGAAAATTTAAATGTCATCTTGAAATATGCACATTTCTTTTTCAAAAACAAGTCACAAGCTCCTACTTTTGGTTTTTAGAATGTGGCCTATATTTATTCTTATCTTTTCTTAAAGTCCATTTGCTGAGTTGAGATGATCTAGGGCCTCAAAGATAAAGGACATCTCCTTAATATCTTCTAACTGGAGCTGCATACAGCATTAGGAGAGAATGAACTCATAGGAGCTTATAAGCTAATAGAAGTGTTATTCCATTTCAAGTTGGCAAAAAAAGGAAAAAAGTTAGAAAAAGACTGTTCAGTATCTCGAGAATGTTTATGTCTTCACTGCCAAACTGCAATATGTACACAATATTCTTCCTGACCCCTGCACCTCCCATGCCATCCATCTACTTTGGGCTCGTAGACATGAAGAACCCAGCCACACTCCAAAATAAGGAGACTGGGACACCAGGTTAAAAATGAAAAGCTGTTAGGAAACAAGGGTTACTTTTTCATTGTTCTTCTCATTATGTGACTCAGAGATAAATCCCTAAGAATGGTTTTACAGTTCAGAGGTCCAGAGATTTAGCTGTATGGAACTTAGCACCAAAGATGATTAGTTTCTTTGCAATTATTTTTTAAGATATTGATATATTCTGTCAGTTCTTTCTCTGAATTTTATTTCATGTCAGTCTATGAGAGAGATATTAATGGTGGTGGCTATTCTAGAGATGCCAAAGTTTAAATCTTAAACCATTTAGTTTACCAAACTAAATAGAATTGCTACTTCATTTGGAATAAGAGTCTGAAAATCCTAGGTGCTGTAAAAATTTCATCACTGTAGTGGATGCTGTGGTGTGCTACCCATTTGCCTCCTTTATGATCAAGACACTCATGGTACCAACTGCTGAAGGCTCACATCTGAATACCTCTCAGAACATTGCCTTCTGCTGAAGGGAACTATTTCACCCAGGTTAACAAACTCTCACCAGTGGTAGATCATGTCCAATGACTGTCAGGGGAATGAGGTAGTAGAGACTCAGCCTTGTTGCCTCATCCAGGGCAATGCTGAAAGGCCATTCCATTTCCAAAGCAGTAGCTGGTGAATCTTCTATTATACTGAAGTTCAATTCTGCCTGATCCTGGTTCTCTCACACCCTAAAAGGGAATTCATTCCCAGAGCATTCCCCAATAACATTACTGCACACAAATTTCTGTTCCTTAGTTTTTTTTCTTGAGGACCCTTACTTAAAACGTCACATAACCCCCTTATTTTTACTCTGAAATATGAGTTGTCAATTTAATAGATTTGCACTTCTGATTTTCATCTTGTTTTTAGTAGTGGTGCCAACAAAATAATATGTCCCATTCATGATCAGCAGTCATAAAACTGCTAATCTGAAATCTATTTACCTAATCCTTTAGGGTTGAAATATATACTTAAAGGCACAAGTGCATTCATTACTAGTAAGATCATCAGTGACTCTTAAAATGCTGCAAGTGACATATTTCCAAGATTCTTGATAGTTTTTTAGTTTCTTTTATAGGCCATATAGAAATTCTAGTTTAGGCCTTGAGATTCTAGGAGAAATATAACTCAAGGGACATTATATTTTGGTGCTCCCATCTCCAAAAACAATAGGAGTACTTCCTGTGAAAACATAGTGATGATCTAGATGGTGATCACTTTGGTGTTGTCAGATGTCCAGTATCTTTGTGAGGAGTTATATTATTTAAAAAAATCTGTGATTTCTCCCTACATTTGAATGAAGAAAATCATGAGAGAAATAACATGTGGTTTTGTAGATAAAAATCCAGGTTTCTTCTGCTTCATAGGCGAAGAAAACATGTACAAACAAAATTATGGCATAGATCACCCAGTTGCTAGCCAGTTTCCTGTTACCTCACTTATGTCAAAGTGATTTATGGCTTTTTTCCAACGACTCTGTTGTTGATAAAATGAGAATAATGACACTTCTCTTTAGGCAAATTGTGTATACTGTCAAAACTTACTATTGCTTATTTTAATTTGTGAAAATCGTAACTGGTCCTTTGTATATGTGACAGTTGAGAAATATGGTACATCTGACCTCCTTTTTACATATGAGACTATTAAAGGCCAGAAATAAAGGTTTATAAAACCCAATTCTGAGGCCAAAAATTCCTCTCCAATGCTTTTTGAGAGGGAACAGAATATCATATTTATTTAAATTTAAGGGCCATTCACTTACAAATTTTGGCTCAAATCAAATTTTTCTTATTTCAAAGTATATTTTTATGGCAGACTCTAGGTCCATCCAACTCACTACAAATAACTAATGTAAAATAGTTAGCTAGTGGGAAGCAGCAGCATAGCACAGGAAGATCAGCTTGGTGCTTTGCAATGACCTAGAGGGGTGGGATAGGGAGGATGGGAGGGAGGCTCAAGAGGGAGGGGATTTGGGGATATATGTATGAATATGGCTGATTCACTTTGTTGTACAACAGAAACTAATACAGTATTGTGAAGCAATTATACTCCATTAAAGATCTATTAGAAAAAAAAAGTATATTTTTATGGAAGCAATAGTAGACCTTTTTAGTTCTGACTTTGTTTTGAAAAAACCAGTAATTATTTCAACAGTATATTGGTAGAATTTTTGTGGAATATTTAAATAGATTTAAAAAGTTCAAACAATATAAAATATATTTATCTTCTTAAAGATAGTGTATATGATGGGAGATGGAATTATAATTGGACTAGGAGCCTACAAGGTACTATAAAAATTTAATTTTCTCTAGTTTTGTGTGACATGAAGATGTCTCCTATTATCCAAAGAAATGTCATGAAATTATTAAAATACACAGTCATTATTATATCCAAAGCACTAACATGTCAAAGTAATTGAAATCAGTGCTGTGAGGAAAAAAAAAAGTTGTGGTTGGAGTTTAACATAAATTCTTACATTGTAGGGAAAAGTCTCCCCAGTCCCATTATATCTCACACAAACACAAGATTAAATATCTCACATGATGTGTGGTGAACTTTAAGGATAGGTTCTGGTCCATGAAAAATATGGCAAACCCTGGAAATTACGTCACATGAGATGAGCTTTGTTTAGGAAATTCATTCTCTAACAGCCTTCACCTCTCTTGTGCTTTGATTCGAAGCCCACTCTGCCCCTCAGGCCTTTGTCTGCAGTTTCTCATTGCTTTGTTTCCAATGTGATGATTGGCCTCCTGGGTTCTTTTGGCTTTGGGCTCTTCTAATTGCAGCAGTTCTTGGACTGATAGCAGAAGTTTGCCTCCTTTGGGGTCTTCCCCAGGGATTTAGCCGCCTCTTCCCTCTCCCTGCTCCACCTCCCACACACTCCCACACATATATGTGTGCATTGGCCTCCAAGGCAGCTTTAACTGAGTGAGGTCTGGACCTCTCCCATTTTTGTTCCAAACTCAGAGGATGAACAAGAAAAATCATACTTCTTTACTTCCACCACCCTGCTTTGTTTTTCTTGATCATTGATGGAATTTTGTTGTCTAAATGTAGACATGTTTTGGGACTTCCCTGGTGGTCCAGTGGTTAGGACTCCGAGCTCCCAATGCAGGGGGCCAGGGTTCAATCCCTGGTCGGGGAACTAGATCCTGCATGCATTCAGCAACTAAGAGTCCGCATGCTGCAACTAAAGATCCCTTGTGCCACCACGAAGATCCCATGTGCCACAACTAAGACCCGGCACAGCCAAAAAAATAAGTAAATAAATAATAAATTTTTTAAAAAAGTTAAAAAAAATAAGTAAATAAATGCAGACATGTTTCTAAGGAGACGTGTGTATGTGTGGTGTGCTTGTGTGTTTTGAAGGACCAATTACATAATTTGGCCATTTCAAAGAGAGATGTCATTCTTTCAGTTGCCAGTTAGTTCCTTCTCAACTTTGAAAATCCATTTAGGTCTTTTCAAACTGTTCAAATGTAAGTAGTAAAGCATTAATATAAGGAAAATTGCAGAAATCTATCCAAACCAAGGAGTTTGCCCATTTTCAAAGGAATAAGATTATCATAATCCTACATCTATCTTGTGAAACACACCAATTTTTTTATACTTATTTAATACATCAGGGGAAATGTTATTTGCTTTGCAAAGGGACACACCTATATGTCAATGGAAGTAAAAATCCAAAGTCATAGAATTTGATCAGAGATGCTGTAGTCAAAGTTCTTCTATATTTTGAAAGTGATCTTCAACTAAAATCTTACACAAAAACGGAAAATGTGGAGCTGCTCTGATGGTGGCGATGGCGGTGGTGGGATTCAGTAGGGGCCCAGTTGCCGCCTGCGGTGGTGGCCATGAGTCACCCCTCCAAAGTGCTGAATGCTCTTCTGATCTTGATTTGAGAACTATGTATTAGTCTAAACTTTTCATTTTACAGAGAAGGACTCTGAGGCATAGGGATTTTTTGTTTGTTTGTTTTAATTATTTTTAAAATTAATTAATTAATTTTATTTTTGGCTGCTCTGGGTCTTTGTTGCTGCATGAGGGCTTTCTCTAGTTGTGGCGAGTGGGGACTACTCTTCATTGTGGTGCGCAGGCTTCTCTTATTGCGGAGCACAGGCTCTAGGCGCGTGGGCTCAGTAGTTGTGGCACACAGGCTTAGTTGCTCTGCGGCATGTAGGATCTTCATGGACCAGGGCTTGAACCCATGTCCCCTGCATTGGCAGGTGGATTCTTAACCACTGCACCACCGGGGAAGTCCCGAGGCATAGGGTTTTAAGTGACATTATCAGAATCTTCCAGGTAATTTGTGGCAGAAACATGGCTCAAATCCTGTATTCTTGACTCATGGACTAGGGCTTCTTCCATCAAGACACACGGACACTCACATGTCTACATATGGATCATAATATAAATATTGCATAATTTTTTGGTTGCATATGAATTTTATGGAGAGAGTATTTTCAAACTGTCTGTTGATTTCCAAACAATTTACCAACTCTTAATTTTTAAAACATTTGAGTAATTCAAAGAGGTCTAGCTAATCAGATAGTTGATCAAAAAATACTCCATGAGTTAAAGAGCCTCTGTTATTTAAATTAGTTCTGAATTAAATTATTCCATGGATGGCAAAGAAAACATAAATAGCTCAAAAACATTTCTGCATTTATCCAAAGCCCTAATTGGCTGCTGGCTGGCAATTTTAAGCTGATAAAGAATAAAAGCCACCCTATTTTAAGCTCTTTAGCCATTTAGCTGTCTGAAATGATTTCACAGCTCAGGCAGGAAGGCTGGCTGGGTAAACAGAACATTCACAAATAAGTTCTGTAGAATCCAGTG
Organism: Balaenoptera acutorostrata; assembly: GCF_949987535.1. Taxonomy (NCBI): domain Eukaryota; kingdom Metazoa; phylum Chordata; class Mammalia; order Artiodactyla; family Balaenopteridae; genus Balaenoptera; species Balaenoptera acutorostrata. The sequence continues at coordinate 67,813,786 of NC_080070.1, forward strand.
TGGAAATTGAGGAAGCTAGGAGAATGGCCTTGTGACAACTGTGGAATTTGAGTCAAAAATAAAAGTGCTGCTGGTGATTCCCCATTGACTCAGGGAGTGGCTGCCCAGCCCTGGAAGTTATTTCTTTGTGTTCTGTTTTTAGAGGTTTCTAGCTCTATTCTAAAAAAGAAAACATTGAATGCCGACATCAGGGCATTGAGTGCATCTTGTAAAAAAAAGATGAAAGGAACATAATTCCATATTCTTTCGTACTAGTCACTTCCGGTTGGCCATTTTTGCCTTGGAAAAAGCACAGGTGCATGGATTTTCTTGTTTGGGTCTAAACTCATGCTTGCAGGCTTCTTAAAGTAAAAGAGGACTCACTCATATTTGTGATCCACGTTGTTTGTTTTCTAGGCAAACTAATCCGCAGCGTCTGGTAGCACATTCCCTTTACGATTTCCAGTGAAATCATAATGTCTGGCTGGAGTCACTGACTCAGTCTTATCAAGATGTTCACTCATTGGGAACAACATCTTCCTACCTGAGTAGGCATGATTTTAATTTTACTGTGACAGCACACATGTACAAAGGCAGGTGCAACTGACAGAGTCATTGGCCCTCAGGGTGATTGTAGTAAGCCTACGATCAATTGACCATTGCACACTGCTGCTTACAGCAGGTAGAAGCAAGGGAAGATGGAATGCTGGTGAAATTATTATTAAGGGTGAGGTGTTGCATCAGCATAGACATAATAAAATGCTTCCTCTGTGGAAGGGTGTAAACCTCAAGTGCAAAGTCTGTAGGCACTGAAAAGTGGCAGGGCTGGCTCAGCAAGATACGGGAGTGTGAAGAACTCAAAGACTGTATTTAATTTCTCTTTCTATTTCCCTTTCTTCCTGGACATCCAGCCCCTTCTTAACTACCCTACTCCCTTTACCTCCAGGATTCTCCCTTTCATATTCTACCAGATAGACTTTGGGCACCATGCAATGAAGATTCTTCTTTTATATGTTTAGTTGACTCTTGCTTTCCCTACCTTCTGCTAGAGAAGTGTTGAATTATCTTCATTAAAGTGCTCAAGTGCAGTCAGTTAACAATAAGCCATGTGGTGAGGGATCAGCTGAATGGGCTTCAGAATCCAACAGGCCTGGCTTCAGTGATTCACCTTGTATTTTCTGTGTGGCTTTGGATAAATTATTTAAACTATTTGAGTCTCCATGTATCTTTAAAGCATAATAATTTATAACTCATCAGGTCATTTTGAAGATTAAATGAGATAAGATATGTAAAGGGGGTAATATTCAAAAATGTTCATTTCTGTTTTGGCCTTCCAGTACACTATTGATGCTACCCAACATTTATAGGTTATCAGCAGTATTAAATCTCTGAAGTAACTGATGGTGGAAATTTTGAACATGAAAGATATTAATAACGTGCAAATTTCCAGGGAAAATTCCTTTCTGAGAGGTTTTGAAGTTATATGTGTGAGTATATGCGTGTGTTAAGGAGCATGTGTGGATACAGGATTTAATCATGTGTGTTGTGTATCTTCTTATGGGGCTGCCATTTTTGCATCCTGATCTTTGCCCCAGGAAGCTGACTCATTTATCCTTTATCAAATGTGCCTTCTGGCTTTTGGCTAGGTTTGGCCACTGGGGAACCACTGCAGGAGATCCAGAGTTATTCATTCTCCTTGATAGCTTGTGGAGAGGCGGCTAGAGTGGCACTGTTAAATGAGGCCATTAAAGCTCCCATTCCCTCCATGCTTCCTGTTGGTTTGTAGAACAGGGGATGGAAAGAGAGTGACCTCCCTGCCAGACACAGTTGGGCCAGCTTTCCTCACCTTGGCAGGTCACCCATCCTTTCAAGGTGAATGTCTCTGCATGACTCTCTCCTTCCAGTTCTAATGCTTGCTCCTTCCCTTTGTCGTTATGAACCTAGGCATGTTAACTCCTTGTAAGCAGCTCAGCATTCTTGAACTACCCCTTGTGATTCTCCTACACCCACACCTCTGTAAATAGTCCCTTTGTAAATAAACCCTCCTCAGATTTTCCTAATTTGAGTGCACCATCTGTTTCCTGTTGGAATCCTGATTTATATACCAGTAAACACAGTGTAATTGGAGAAGAGGACTAATTCCTATAATGTGAGTTAACAAAGTTTGTGTATCAGACTTCCAAAATTTATAGTGTGTTGTCTAGGACATGTTTTGACTTAAAGTGTCTCAGAATAATGATCATTATTGTTTAAATCCCCTCTGTGATCTTGCTTAATGTTTAATCATTGTTGCTTGGGAAGCAGAATCCAAAACCAGAGGAGAAAAATGAGGAAAGGCTACAGGAAGAATGCAGATGTCTTGAGTACACATTCATGCAGATATTCAAAGAAATTTGTTGAAATAAATTTGGATTTTGCTTTACAACTATGCCCTTAATGATAATGAATTTCCCTTCAATCTCTCTGAACTTGGTGCTGCATCTGGGGTACAGAATTTCCTCAAACCCGTTACACTAGATATTGGAAAAACCCCACTTTGGGCTATTGGAAACTAAACAGACTATTAAGACATCATTTGCTAGTTCTGTGAATCCTCTCTTCCATTGCATCTGGTTCCTTTAGATTTAGTTTTTGGAGAGATTTGGTGAAGCAACATGAGATAGAAGAAGAAACGTCATGAGCGTTCAGGAGCCTGGGATGATGGTGGCATTGATGTGAGGTCATACTTGGCCCAGACTTGGGGTCGGTCAATGATGGCCAGATGTGGAGTCTCTTATTAGGCCCAAACTTAAAAACCCAGCCTCCAGACAGAATTTATTTTTTAGATGAAAATAGAATCCAAAAAAGAAACACTTATTGGGTCAAAGAAGGATGCTTACTTTTAACTCTCTAAGTATTTTTCCCTTTATCAAAAGACTGATGACTGTGGCAAGACAGTGTTGAAAATACCAATTTATGTTCTTCTCAGGGCTCGAAAACTTTATTTTAATTTGAACTTTAAATAACTTTTTTACCTCATTTTACTCATTTGACAGCAATTGTTTCAAGATATGGATTTCAGTTCCCAGGCAATCTCATCATCTGTTAATATAATAATAAACTTAAATCAGTGCATATTTCACAGAGAACTGGCAATGTTTTACATTTTTGCCTTTTGACTGGCATTGCATTAACCTAGAATATAAGTCTGGTGATGGAGGTACAGGAGTTTCAACTCACTAAACCTTGAATTTGCAGAGCAAAATGCAGTTATAGCCCATTTGTGAACACAGAAGGGTAGGATTAGCAATCTTACTGCATGATAAGTAATACAAAATAATCCCAAGAGAAAAGATTAGTTTCTAGGTGGCTCTTCAGAAATGTTTGTTTTGTAAGACAGCATAATACTTCTTAAAACAGGATTATCTCAGTCACCACTTCTTTTACTGAATATTTATTTCCCCAAACTACTTGCTTACCTTCCCACACAGAAAAAGTCTCCCTTTTACATTTAGTGGGGAAGAACTAATTGATTTTTTTTTTTAATCAATCTTCTTCTTTGTAGACTTATTTGTGATTGAGATTTATTATATTTGGATGTTTAAGAATCCGTTAACAAGATCTTTAACAAGAATCTAGATTTTTTTTTTTTAAAGATTGATTGATTGATTGATTGATTGATTGCTATGTTGGGTCTTCGTTTCTGTGCTAAGGCTTTCTCTAGTTGCGGCAAGTGGGGGCCACTCTTCATCACGGTGCGCGGGCCTCTCACTGTCGTGGCCTCTCTTGTTGCGGAGCACAGGCTCCAGACGCGTAGGCTCAGTAGTTGTGGCTCACGGGCCTAGTTGCTCCGCGGCAAGTGGGATCTTCCCAGACCAGGGCTCGAACCCGTGTCCCCTGCATTAGCAAGCAGATTCTCAACCACTACGCCACCAGGGAAGCCCCAAGAATCTAGATATTTTTAACTTGAGATTGACATTTTGTGATATACAGAGACTTGGTTTCAATAGATGGTGTTAATCTGGGTTTTACTGAGACTGAAGTGGTCCATGGGAAGACTTGATATACCCTATGAATGCCCTGATATACACAGAATTGTGTGTAAATACACTTACATGATCCTCCCCACCTCACCCTACCCCACAGAGTGGGTTTATAGCTTTCAGCAGATTCTCAAAGGGATATTTGATTTGAAAAATAGTAACATGTGCTCACTTAAAAATTATAAGCATGTAGTAAGTGAGGCTTTTTATTTCTTTCTTAATAATGGTAATGGTAGTGGTGGTAAGTTCTTTTTGATAGTAGTCCTTTTATGGATAAATGTTAACTATAGGTTTCCTCAGGAATCAATATTGGGATTACTCAGTCGTTAGTTTATCTAACATACAAAACACGTACTGGGAACCTAGTGTGTGTGGAGGGATATAACAATATCCCTTCTATGTACTTTTATGTATGTATAAAGCAAGATGGGATACAAGCATTTCTAAATTAATCCTGGAAATCACTGCGGCTCACAACTAAATAATGTAGGAATGGAGCCATCAAGAAATGAAGAGGCATGTAAAAGAAATAGAAGCACAAAGATCAGCTTGATGCTTTCTGGCATAACATCCCGCAATACTTAATTGTCCTCATGTTTGAAAAGCCCACTCTTACTATTATTTCTAAAAACTCATATATATATATATATATATATATATATATATTTCAAAGCAGTTAAAGAAGGTAATAGGGTATACCATGAAAATAAATCCGCCTGCTGCCTCAGCCCTGGTATTCCAGTTTATTTTCTCAAAGATAAATATTGTTATGTTTTTTTATGATAAAATAAACATATTGTTTATTTATGATAAACATATTGTTTTAATCAGGATACCTTCCTCTGAGACTTTCTTGGTGTTATACTGAGCAGGGGTCGAATATCAGAAGGCTTCTCCTCAGCAGTTTCAAAAACTGCTTGGTTACTCTAGAAATTCTAAGGAGGCAAGATCAAATACTTAGTGTCTCTAGAAAGGATGCTTCTATTGTTTTCACTCTTACAAAATGGCCCTGGGAAAAACACTGAGGATCTTTGTCTCTCTGGACATGGACATCGTCTCTCAACTCGGATTTGGGATCAGAACTATCCCATCACCTAAATTTAGATCTCAGAGGTTTATCATGGTTTTTATGCCTAGTTCCGAAGGCAGTTTAACTCTTTAGACCCACATGATTGCAGGATGAGTACAGAGGAGCATTATATTTTTGTGTGTCCCTTTATTTCCCAGCTAAATGTTAATAACAATAGTAAGTGCAAGTCTTAAATTATTCCACATTACTTATTTTGCAGAATGGGCTCTTCTTGGGTAATAACTTTTTAAACAATCAGAATCCTAGTGGGATACGATGGTCAGAGTCCTCCAGTTAGCTGCTGCCATGGCAAGCTTAGTTAGTTGCATCATCCTTTCAGTCTGACCTTTGAGGTGATAGAAACTGGCAGTAAAAGATCAGATCTGTTTCCTGGTCACCAGTGCCTTTAAATCACCTTAGATAAAAGCATATCAATGGTCAGAAATTAGAGCAGATGGCAAGTTGTGGGTTGCCAGTAACTGTCTTTGGGTTACAATTCCTGCAATAGGGAAGGAATTAAGATATTTTGTCAAATATTATTACATTTTCAAATAATAAATTATCTATTTTTAAATAGTTATTTTAATTAAAAAGACACATCTACTTAGTAAATACATTCAAATTGTGCAAACATGTACAATGAGAAAAAAGTCTCCCACACATCCTAAACCACTGCTTTCCAACCCCATTCCAGTCACAGAAGCAACCATTGCTAATGGTTTCTTGTGCATTTTCCCAGAATTTTCTATATATGTAAAATATATAAATGGCATAGTTGTAAAAATACATTAAAATATTTTTACGTAAAAAGAAATATATTATACACACTGTACATGTATCTGTGAAAATGCCTTGCAGGACATTTAGTCCAGTCTAAAATGTCCATGAGACATTTGGCACACGGAGAAAAACTACTTGACATGCATCATGCTCATGGATGTTTTGGATAGCACCAAATTTCAAGGAACTTTAGTCATGGAACAAAAGTCTTATGGATGTTTTGGACAGGATCAAATACCTGCTAACAAAAAAATGTATATATGTAATGACATTTTAACTTAACATTTAATTTTGGAGATGTTTTTCCGTAACAGTTTTGGATATATTTCACTCTGTTTAACAGTGGTATAATCTTTGTTTACTTAGTCGGTTTTATATAAATGGACATCCACATTTTCTCTTATATTTGCTTTAAAGATACAGAAATGAATCCCTTCTACTTCCATTTTTGCTTATATAAATGTGTTTCTCTGCAAAATTGTTGAATGAGATTTTGCATTTAGAATTTTGATAGATAATGTACATATTGCCAAGCTACTCTCCAAAGAGTCTGCACCATTTTCACTCATACCAGAACTGATTATAGGTCCTAATTTTCTACACTTTGGCCAACACTATGTATTATCAATATTTTTCGTGCTTGTCATATTAAAAACTGAAAAAATGTACCAGATATATATAGTCTATTTGTCTTTCTTTTTTCTGCTTTGAGTCAGTGTTGCTCCCTGCCTGTTTTTCTGGTGGGTTGTTGGACTGTTGTATATTAAGGCAATTAAAACATATTTACATGTGTTGTACATAAACTCTCCCAGTGTTTTAGTCATCTTCTGACTTTGCTATATTTCTTGCCATGTGGGAATTTGTAATGTTTATGAAAGCAAGTCTATTAATCATTTCTTTTATAGACTTCTGGATTTTACTTTTTGTTTAGAAAGGCCTTTCCCATTCCAAGTTTTTTCCTAAGTGCCCATTGTTTCCATAGGATAGTTGGGGTTTCATATTGTATTTTGAAATATTTCACATTTGGAATTAGTTTTATATATAAGGTCTAGAATTTTCCACACCAGTTTTCTCATTTTCACTATTGATTTATCCCACCTTTTCCAGCTGATTTGTAAAGCCACTTTTAACATATACTAACTTTTCACATACATTTGGCTCCATTTGGGATTCTACCCTGATGATCACTTTGTTCCTGAAGCACTGTCATATTTTAATGTGTGACATTAAAGGTCTAATTCTCCATCACTACTCTTTTTTCTTTTCCCCAAGTCTATTCTAGCTATCCTAACGTGCTTATATTTCCACATCTTTATTTTCCATTTTCCCCACAGAATTCTTATCACATTCCAAAATATAAAATTTCATTTGTACTTTTGTTGGTAATCACACTGAATTTATAAATTAATTAATGGATGTCTGCCGTCTTTACAATATTGTCTTTATATTCAAGAACAAGGTATATTTCTATTTATTGATTTTTTTAACATCTTTATTGGCGTATAATTGCTTTACAATGGTGTGTTAGTTTCTGCTTTATAACAAAGTGAATCAGCTATACATATACATACATCCCCGTATGTCCTCCCATTTGCGTCTCCCTCCCACCCTCCCTATCCCACCCCTCTAGGTGGTCACAAAGCACCCAACTGATCTCCCTGTGCTATGCGGCTGCTTCCCACTAGCTATCTATTTTACATTTGGTAGTGTACATATGTCAGTGCCACTCTCTCACGTCATCCCAGCTTACCCTTCCCCTCCCCATATCCTCAAATCCATTCTCTAGTAGGTCTGTGTCTTTATTCCCGTCTTGCCACTAGGTTCTTCATGACCTTTATTTTCCCTTAGATTCCATATATATGTGTTAGCATACTGTATTTGTTTTTCTCTTTCTGACTTACTTCACTCTGTATGACAGACTCTAACTCCATCCACCTCACTACAAATCCCTCCATTTCATTTCTTTTTATGGCTGAGTAATATTCCATTGTATATATGTGCCACATCTTCTTTATCCATTCATCCGATGATGGACACTTAGGTTGCTTCCATGTCCTGGCTATTGTAAATAGAGCTGCAATGAACATTTTGGTACATGACTCGTTTTGAATTATGGTTTTCTCAGGGTATATGCCCAGTAGTGGGATTGCTGGGTCGTATGGTAGTTCTATTTTTAGTTTTTTAAGGAACCTCCATACTGTTCTCCATAGTGGCTGTATCAAGTTACATTCCCACCAACAGTGCAAGAGTGTTCCCTTTTCTCCACACCCTCTCCAGCATTTATTGTTTCTAGATATTTTGATGATGGCCATTCTGACTGGTGTGAGATGATATCTCATTGTAGTTTTGATTTGCATTTCTCTAATGATTAATGATGTTGAGCATTCTTTCATGTGTCTGTTGGCAATCTGTATATCTTCTTTGGAGAAATGTCTATTTAGGTCTTCTGCCCATTTTTGGATTGGGTTGTTTGTTTGTTATTGAGCTGCATGAACTGCTTGTAAATCTTGGAGATTTATCCTTTGTCAGTTGCTTCATTTGCAAATATTTTCTCCCATTCTGAGGGTTGTCTTTTGGTCTTGTTTATGGTTTCCTTTGCTGTGCAAAAGCTTTTAAGTTTCATTAGGTCCCATTTGTTTATTTGTGTTTTTATTTCCCTTTCTCTAGGAGGTGGGTCAAAAAGGATCTTGCTGTGATTTATGTCATAGACTGTTCTTCCTATGTTTTCCTCTAAGAGTTTTATAGTGTCTGGCCTTATATTTAGGCCTTTAATCCATTTTGAGTTTATTTTTGTGTATGGTGTTAGGGAGTGTTCTAATTTCATTCTTTTACGTGTAGCTGTCCAGTTTTCCCAGCACCACTTATTGAAGAGGCTGTCTTTTCTCCATTGTATATTTTTGCCTACTCTATGAAAAATAAGGTGACCATATGTGTGTGGGTTTATCTCTGGGCTTTCTATCCTGTTCCATTGATCTATATTTCTGTTTTTGTGCCAGTGCCATACTGTCTTGATTACTGTAGCTTTGTAGTATAGTCTGAAGTCAGGGAGCCTGATTCCTCCAGCTCCGTTTTTCTTTCTCAAGATTGCTTTGGCTATTTGGGGTCCTTTTGTGTTTCCATACAATTTGTGAAATTTTTTGTTCTGGTTCTGTGAAAAATGCCATTGGTAATTTGATAGGGATTGCACTGAATCTGTAGATTGCTTTGGGTAGTATAGTCATTTTCACAATATTGATTCTTCCAATCCAAGAACATGGTATGTCTCTCCATCTGTTGGTATCATCTTTAATTTCTTTCATCAGTGTCTTACAGTTTTCTGCGTACAGGTCATTTGTCTCCTTAGGTAGGTTTATTCCTAGGTATTTTATTCTTTTTGTTGCAGTGGTAAATGGGAGTGTTTCCTTAATTTCACTTTCAGATTTTTCATCATTAGTGTATAGGAATGCAAGAGATTTCTGTGCATTAATTTTGTATCCTGCAACTTTTCCAAGTTCATTGATTAGCTCTAGTAGTTTTCTGGTAGCATCCTTAGGATTCTCTATGTATAGTATCATGTCATCTGCAAACAGTGACAGCTTTACTTCTTCTTTTCCAATTCGGATTCCTTTTATTTCTTATTCTTCTCTGATTGCTGTGGCTAAAACTTCCAAAACTATGTTGAATAATAGTGGTGAGAGTGGGCAACCTTGTCGTGTTCCTGATCTTAGTGGAAATGGTTTCAGTTTTTCACCTTTGAGAATGATGTTGGCTGTGGGTTTGTCATATACGGCTTTTATTTTGTTGAGGTAAGTTCCTTCTATGCCTACTTTCTGGAGAGTTTTTATCATTAATGGGTGTTGAATTTTGTCGAAAGCTTTCTCTGCATCTATTGAGATGATCATATGGTTTTTCTCCTTCAGTTTGTTAATATGATGTATCACGTTGATTGATTTGCGTATATTGAAGAATCCTTGCATTCCTGGAATAAACCCCACTTGATCATGGTGTATAATCCTTTTAATGTGCTGTTGGATTCTGTTTGCTAGTATTTTGTTGAGGATTTTTGCATCTATGTTCATCAGTGATATTGGCCTGTAGTTTTCTTTCTTTGTGACATCTTTGTCTGGTTTTGGTATCAGGGTGATGGTGGCCTCGTAGAATGAGTTGGGGAGTGTTCCTCCCTCTGCAATATTTTGGAAGAGTTTGAGAAGGATAGGTGTTAGCTCTTCTCTAAATGTTTGATAGAATTCACCTGTGAAGCCATCTGGTCCTGGGCTTTTGTTTGTTGGAAGATTTTTAATCACAGTTTCAATTTCAGTGCTTGTGATTGGTCTGTTCATATTTTCTATATCTTCCTGGTTCAGTCTCAAAAGGTTGTGCTTTTCTAAGAATTTGTCCATTTCTTCCAGGTTGTCCATTTTATTGGCATATAGTTGCTTCTAGTTATCTCTCACGATGCTTTGTATTTCTGCAGTGTCAGTTGTTACTTCTCCCTTTTCATTTCTAATTCTGTTGATTTGAGTGTTCTCCCTTTTTTTCTTGATGAGTCTGGCTAATGGTTTATCAATTTTGTTTATCTTCCCAAGGAACCAGCTTGTAGTTTTTTTGATCATTGCTATTGTTTTCTTTATTTCTTTTTCATTTATTTCTGATCTGATCTTTATGATTTCTTTCCTTCTGCTAACTTTGGGGGTTTTTTTGTTCTTCTTTCTCTAACTTCTCTAGGTGAAAGGTGAGGTTGTTTATTTAAGATGTTTCTTGTTTCTTGGGCTAGGACTGTTTTGCTATATACTTCCCTCTTAGAACTGCTTTTGCTGCATCCCATAGGTTTTGGGTCGTTGTATTTTCATTGTCATTTGTTTCTAGGTATTTTTTGATTTTCTCTTTGATTTCTTCAGTGATCTCTTGGTTATTTAGTAGTGTATTGTTTAGCCTCCATGTGTTTGAATTTTTACAGATTTTTTTCCTGTAATTGATATCTAGTCTCATAGCGTTGTGGTCAGAAATGATACTTGATACGATTTCAATTTTCTTAAATTTACCAAGGCTTGATTTGTGACCCAAGATATGATCTATCCTGGAGACTGTTCCATGAGCACTTGAGAAGAAAGTGTATTCTGTTGTTTTTGGATGGAATGTCCTATAAATATCAATTAAGTCCATCTTGTTTAATGTATCATTTAAAGCTTGTGTTTCCTTATTTATTTTCATTTTGGATGATCTCTCCATTGGTGAAAGTGGGGTGTTAAAGTCCCCTACTATGATTGTGTTACTGTCGATTTCCCCTTTTATGGCTGTTAGCATTTGCCTTATGTATTGAGGTGCTCCCATGTTGGGTACATAAATATTTGCCATTGTTATATCTTCTTCTTTGATTGGTACCTTGATCACTATGTAATGTCCTTCTTTGTCTCTTGTAATAGTCTTTATTTTAAAGTCTATTTTGTCTGATATGAGAATTGCTACTCCAGCTTTCTTTTGATTTCCATTTGCATGGAATATCTTTTTCCATCCCCTCACTTTCCGTCTGCATGTGTCCCCAGGTCTGAAGTGGGTCTCTTGTAGACAGCATATATATGAGTCTGGTTTTTGTATCCATTCAGCCTGTCTATGTCTTTTGGTTGGAGCATTTAATCCATTTACATTTAAGGTAATTATTGCTATGTATGTTCCTATTACCATTTTCTTAATTGTTTTGGGTTTGTTATTGTAGGTGTTTTCCTTCTCTTGTGTTTCCTGCCTAGAGAACTTCCTTTAGGATTTGTTGTAAAGCTGGTTTGGTGGTGCTGAATTCTCTTAGCTTTTGCTTGTCTGTAAAGCTTTTAATTTCTCCATCAAATCTGAATGAGATCCCTGCTGGGTAGAGTAACCTTGGCTGTAGGTTTTTCCCTTTCATCACTTTAAATATGTCCTGCCACTCCCTTCTGGCTTGCAGAGTTTCTGCTGAACGATCAGCTGTTAACCTTATGGGGATTCCTTTGTATGCTATTTGTTGTTTTTCCCTTGCTGCTTTTAATATTTTGTCTTTGTGTCTAATTTTTGATAGTTTGATTAATATGTGTCTTGGTGTGTTTCTCCTTGGATTTATCCTCTATGGGACTGTCTGTGCTTCCTGGACTTGATTGACTATTATGATTTTAGGCAGCCTCTGTCCTAATGGGTGGGGCTGTGTTCCTGTCTTGCTAGTTGTTTTGTATAGGGTGTGCAGCACCGTAGCTTGCTGGTCGTTGAGTGGAGCTGAGTCTTAGCATTGAGATGGAGATCTCTGGGAGAGCTTTCGCTGTTTGATATTACATGGAGCCGGGAGGTCTCTGGGGGACCAATGTCGTGAACTTGGCTCTCCCACCTCAGAGACAGAGACCTGACACCCAGCTGGATCACGAAGAGCCTGTCAGCCACATGGCTTTTGGGAAGTCTGAGGTCTTCTGCCAGCGTTCAGTAGGTGTTCTGTAGGAGTTGTTCCACATGTAGATGTATTTCTGATGTATTTGTGGGGAGGAACGTGATCTCCACGTCTTACTCCTCCGCCATCTTGAAAGTCTCCTCTGAGGTCTTTGTAGTTTCTGGTCAATTGTTCTATAAGCCTAAAACTTCTGCGCTCGTTCGGCTTGACTTGGCTCAGCTCCTCTTCCTTCTCCAGCTTGGTGGTAGTAGCCGAGCCCAGGAGTGAGCGTGCAAGAGTGCACAAGGGGATGCTTCACTTTCTCCCTTCTGCTGCCACCGCAGCTCTCTCAGCACCTTCCCACCCCGCTCGCGCTGGGGAGTCCCTCAGGACAGGATGGGGGTCGGAGGGTGTCAGTGACTGTGGGGGGAGTCAGATGGGTGGAGGCAGAGGGAACTAGGCGACACGGCTGAGGGGGGTGTGTGCTCTGAGGGTCGGAGATGTAAGGAGCTCGTGTGGCCTCTGGGGGAGGAGGTGGGGAGACAGAGAGTTCTTTGAGGGGCTCTCACGAGAACGGGGCTCCTTGAAAGAGGGGATAAGAGTCTGAGGGAAAGCATCTGTGGAGTAGGACCTGTTAATTTTTTTATTAGAATTTTCAAGTTTTCTTTACCTAGATCCTGTTTCAGAACATTTTATTTATTTCTATTATTTTATAGATGTGTTGTCTTTTCAAATAGTCACAATTCTTCTTGTGCATTATACATATATATGTAATATAGGAAATCTGTTGATTTTTGTGAACTAATTTTTTAAGTAGCCACATTAGTAAGTTCTTATATGGATTCTAATAATTTTTCAATTGATTATCTTGTATTTTCAGGTAAATAGAATTGTTCCAGGGGATATATATATCTGTATTTCTATATAACATATGCATACATATATGTATATGTATGTATATATATATATATATATATATATATATGTTTACATATACAGGGCACCTTTTAATTTAAATTTTAATTTATTTTTGAACTGATAATATATCCATATAGTTCAAAATTTAGAAGTACAAAAGATATACAAAAGAAAAGTACAAAAAATCTCCCTCTTCACCTATTCCCAGACCCCAAAGTTTCCTCATATGAGTTAATGTATGTTATCAGTTCTTGGTAATCCTTTCAGAGTTATTCTCTCTCTCTCCATATATATGTATAGAATATATATATATATGTACAGTCAAATAGAATATAAATAAATATACTTTTTACACAAATGATGGTGAGCTGTACACACTGTTCTATCCTTTGAGTGTAGACATACACGGATGAGGAAAGTAAAGACATAAGATCAGAATGTGCATGATTCCCTTCTTGGTAAAAAGATCTGTTTTCTTCAGCTTTTACCTGCAATCTACTCTGTGTCATGGATGTCAGACATAGATTCTTGGGAGATGGGATCAGAAGGCAAATCACAGTAACAGAGACCACAGAGAACTTTGCTCTGCCTTCCTGAGCTATACTTGGTTATCAGGTTTATCTGGTATGCCTAATGCTCTCTTCCCTTTGGATTTCTTCCACAGAGCTCCTTACTTCTCTCTGGGGCCAAAGCCATCATCTATCAGTCCAGACATATCTGGATCCAGTTTGGGCTCAGCCACATCAGTGTTGCAACTGGCACAAGCAAATCATGTGTACCTACTGATGAATGACTACATTCATACATTCCAAAAGTATTCCCTGCTAACTCAGCCCCAAGTCTCTGCAAGATGTTGATTCCAAAAGACCACCGCACTACCTTATACCATAATAACCCCTGTCATATAACATTATTAGCCTTCTTTTATTTTCTCTCCAACAATATTCTCAGCACATAGTTTAGGAATAAATGTGGCTTTTATTTTTTTCCCATAGCAAAGGAATTTGGTTCTGTTTGATAGTTGAATAGCAGAATAATTTGTATATGATGGAGTGACAAAATTTTAGGGATACCAGATATATCATTGAATTGAATTCCATGTATGCAACATTGTATGATCTAGAACACACTATCAGGATGTAAGCTTTAGCAGTCACTTTCCACCAGCCCCCTTCCCTTCCCGTCTCCTCTACTGCTGCCCAGCTCTAGACAACCACTAATCTACTTTCTGCCTCTATAGATTTACCAATTCTGAACATTTCAAAGAAATGGAATCACAAATATATGGTCATTTTTGACTGGCTTCTTTTATTTAGCTTGTTTTTGAGGTTGATTCATTCTGTAGCATGTATTAATACTTCATTCCTTTTTGCTGACAAATAATATTTCATTGAATAGATCACATTTTGTTTATTCATTCACCAGTTTTTGGACATTTGGGTTGTTTCAACTTTTTGGCTATTCTGAATAATGCCCACAATCAACATTCATGTACGAGTCTTTGTGCGAATACATGTTTTCAATTTTCTTGGTTATGTGATCTAGTAGTTGAATTGTTGGGTCATTTTGTAACTTAACATTTTGAGAAATTGCTATACTATTTTCTAAAGTGGCTGTACCATTTTATAATGCCACTAGCAATGTATAAGGGTTTCACCTTCTCTACTTCCTCATGAAAAATTTATTGTCTTTTTTATTATAGCTGTTTTAGTGGTTATGAAATCACTGTGGCTTTGATTTGCATTTTACTGTGATATATCACTGTGGTTTTGATTTGCATTTCTCTAGTGACAAATGAGGCGGAACATTTTATCATGTTCTTAGCCATTGATATATGTTCTGGGGACAAAAACCCATTAAAATTATTTGCCCATTTTTAATCGCGGATGTTTGTCTTTTTTTAAACTATTGAGTTATAAGAGTTCTTTTTGTTTTCCAGGTACCAGATCCTTATCAGATACACAATTTATGAGTATTTTCTCTCTTTCTGTGTGTTTTCTTTTTTCATAATATTTTATACAGCAATAAAGTTTTCAAATTTGGTTAAGTCTAATTTACCTAATTTTTCTTTTGTCAATTGTGCTTTTGATATTGTCTATAGTTTTAACTCTTACACTTAAGCCTAAGATCCACTCTGAGTTAGTATTTCTGAATAGTGTGAGGTAGATATCCAGTTTCTGTCTTTGGCATATGGGTGCCTGTATAATTTTAATACATGCAAATGCGGACTTAACAGGGAAGTTATTCCCTTCTCTTGAGATTACCTAAGGCTTTTAATTCTCTCTATAGGTACTAAAGTTAGTCCTAACATAGGAAGTGTTAATAAAAGGTCTACAGAAATAAAAGTGTTTAGGTTTTATGTGCCATTTTATACCATGTAAGAAATTCATTAATTAAAAAGACAGTTCTGAATACAGGTTGTAGCATGTTTATTTTGTGAAGTCATGGAAAGTCTAATGCCACAGAAGGACTTGGAGCCCAGCAGGAATGGAAACCCTTTCTTTCTAAGTCATTTCTTTGTTTTAGTGCATAGAATAACTCTTGGCAATTCCTATACTGAGCCCAGTTATTCAGAAAGTTTTCTCAGCTCAAATGGCAATAAGGAAGTTTTATAGCAAGAATGAGTAAAAGTGAAAATAAATGTAATTTTAACTGCTTTGGGAAGCTATGTTTACTTAGTTCTTATCTTTGATTTTCTCCTGGGTTTATTGGTCAAACTCTTAAATTGAGATAAAAAGAGTTAAGCCTTTTTGATTCGGAGATTTAAAAGGGTCCTACTTTGTGCTCACAGAAGGAACAATGAATCTTTTTAAAGGAAATGCATATCTATTGAGGGAATTTCAATATTTTTTTCTTTCAGTTGGGAACATCATCGATACTAAGAATCGATGGAACTTAAGATGCCAAATTTTGAAGAAAGAAGGTAATGACATTTGGATAGTGCAAAATTAACTATTGGAAAAAATATTAAATTAAATTTAATATATATAAGTTAAAGGTGGTCAATATAACTCGTCAGTGGCCACACCATTTAAAATAACTTCAATAGATTATTTTTGGTGAAGCAATTCCACATGACTGACTTTATATTTGAATACATCAAATTGTACCCTCAGAGTCAGTAGAATTCATTGACTATTATGTAAATTATTCAAGTCCAGTTGTCTGCGTGGATTCCAAATGGCTATCCAAGGACCACAAAGACACTGAGCCAACGACAGCAATCCATCATGAATCAATTTAGCCTTCACTTGCCTAGCATTCAGTCTTAAATAGATATTCTTTCATTCTCTCAGTTATTGATAGCAACTAACTCAAATTTTTGGTCTAGTACTTCAATAAGCTTGGGTAAACATATACATACACATTCTTTCTTAATCTCATTTAGCTAATTATCTAATTTTTTTGTGTGTAATTAGTCATGAGGTTTCCATCCTGCTTTTATATCCACTATAACTATGGGGAGTGATTTTGCTATAGTTTCCCTCTGACTGTCACGGAGGCAAGGTGAGGTGGAGGCGGTGATCATGCTCAAAATACTAGGGGATAAAATGCAATTATGCCAGCTAGTGTGGACTTGGGCAAACTTGCGCTACTTTCTTTCAACAGGGGCATTATTTTTAGGTGTTAAAGCCTTTTGCATGATGTTAACTTGTTAATTTAGGAGAAAAAAAAAAAAATCAGAAAACTCCAGGGGTGGGATTAATCTTAATGAGTCAGCACTACTTATAAGAAGTAGTGAAGCACAAACCAAAAAATTAGCAAAATGGCTTCTGAAATGATTAAAATTAATTACAGCCTCTGGCAAGAGTTTAGCCCTAGGCCAAGGTGCCTTGCATCTCCTCCTTCAGTCCAACCCAGCTTGCCAAGAATTTACTCTTCTTTTTTTTTTTTGGCTGCATTGGGTCTTAGTTGCTGCACACGCTTTCTCTAGTTGTGGTGAGCGGGGGCTGCTCTTGGTTGCAGTGCGCGGGCTTCTCATCGTGGTGGTTTCTCTTGTTGCAGAGCATGGGCTCTAGGCACGTGGGCTTCAGTAGTTGTGGCACGTGGGCTCAGTAGTTGTGGCTCGCGGGCTCTAGAGCGCAGGCTCAGTAGTTGTGGCGCACGGGCTTAGTTGCTCTGCGGCATATGGGATCTTCCCGGACTAGGGCTCGAACCTGTGTCCCCTGTGTTGGCAGGAGGATTCTTAACCACTGCGCCACCAGGGAAGCCCACAAGTATTTACTCGTGAACACCCTAGCCTACTCTACTTTCCCTTCCCTAGCGCAGCCCATGTCCCCCAGGTTGGGCGCCTGATGCTCCTGGGTGGGGGTGGGGGGAACCCTTCACTTCCTGTTCAGTACCCATGCTATCCAGCAGCCCAAGAACCCTGCTTCTAACTCTGGGCTAAGGTGAAGATGTGTGCTCATTGGGAGTTTGGGTCAAATTTGGGTCTAAAAGTTCTATAGCAAATGAGAATTCTTACAGTTTTTCCCCAGGAAAATTTGGGGAACTGACAGTAGCTTCACATGGGAAGAGGATTGCTCAGTAAAGAAGGTTCTGCAGTTCATAGCCTGGAATTCATTATAATTAAAAAATGTTGTAGATGAGAAAACCTGGGACATAATCGATTTCCCAAGTTTTCTCTGTAGTTTGTTTTGTTTTAAGGCTAATTCTGGTCTTATCTAGTATTTAGTATGTCTAGTATTTAGCTTTTTGTCATAAGTCTAACTCTGGTCTTGTCACAAATTTAGCATCTTTCTAAGGAATTTGGGGATTACTGTCATAGTGAAAACATTCTCTTAAAAATTCAAGTAGCAAATTTCAGATCTTATTAATTTGGGAAAATATTTATTGGCCTCCAATAATTAAAAATATATTTATGTATAATTACACATTTAGTATATTAATATCAACTCATTCAGTCATTGCAGTGGAAGCTAAAGTCTTCCAGGACCACACCCATAATCACTTCAGGAATGACAGCTATTATCAGTTTGGTGAGGATTCTTTCAGGACTATTTATAGGCATATACGTACATTTTCACATGTCTGTAAAATACATGATATTGGTTGCTCTTCTTTTAGAATTTAAATTATAGCATAGTTACATCATTTTCTGCTATTTACTTTTCCTTTTTTCCCCAACCATATGTCTTAGAGATTTTTCTGCCTTAGTAATATAGTAGATCTATCTCGGTTTATTAACAATTCCTTTATTTATGGACATTTAGGTTATTTCCAACTCTTAACAATTATAAACAATGTTGCAATTTACATCCCTGTACAGGCCTCTTTGTTCTTATGCGCAAGTATTAGTATGGGGAAATACAGAGAGTTGCCAGGTCATAAAGTGAGCATACTTTCTTATTTTAAGAGGCATTGCATATTTCCCCTCTCACGTGTGTGTGTCACAGAGAATGTGTATGACAGTGCCAGTTTCCCTCCACTCTTAGCTATTCTTACTATTTAAAAAATTTCTGAGTGGTGACAAATTAATGTTGCTCGTGATATTAAACAAGCTAGTTTTACTATCTCACTATTACCTATAATGTTTGCTGCAGGTTTGTGATAGAATATGATATTCCCTATTATCCCTGGTTTGTTAAGAGCTTTTCTTGTTTTGTATGATGGACATCAAAACAGTTTAAATTATTTTTTCCTGTGTCAACTCCTATGATAAAAATAATATATTCTTTAAATTTTTAATGTAGCAATGACAGTAAATAATTTTCTCATGCTAAACCAGCTTTCCATTCCTTGAACAAACTATAAATAGTCATAATATGTTAATTTGTTACGTGTTGCTATATTGTTTGCTAATATTTTGTACAAGATTTTTGAATCTATGTTCATAATATTCTTTTCTAACTCAGTCCTTGTCTGATTTTGAGTCCAATGTTAGGAAAACCTTATAAAAGTTTTGGGTACCTTTTTCTCTTTTTCTATAATTTGGAACAATTGTATATATAAGGTAAGGATTAACTTTTTTCTTATAGGTTTAGTGAAGTGAGTAAAATTGTGGGCATGGTGCTTATTATGATGAGTAATAATATGATGCCTACTGATTTCATTTCTGAAATGGTACAAGTCCACTTAGTTTTTCTATTTCTTTAGTCAGTTTTGTTAATTTCATATTTTCCTAGCTAATTATTTATTTCATCTAATTTTATTGACATGTGGTTGTTTATATTATTCTCTTATGATTCTAAGGTTTTATTGTTTCCTCTACATTACCAAATGTTATTTTTGGTTTATTTGTACCCTTTCTGTTTATTAATCTTTAATTAATATTTTATCTATACTATTTTATAAATACTATTTTAGTATTTTTAATATTTTATTTATTTTTCATATTTATTAGTAAATAATATTTATTTCTTTTAGTCTGTTGCCTCTCTTTCATAGTATTGTCTTTCCCTGAATGATTGGAAATTCTTGGTTGAGGAATTATCTTCTTTGCGATTTACTATCTATTTGTTCTAGCACTATTTGTAGAGGAGGTATAATTATCAGGTAGAAGTTAAGGGATCTGAAAGCCTTCAATACGTGCATTTTAATTTTTGTTTTTTGCAATGTCATCATGATGCCATTTACTTAGGTAAGTTAGACAGGTGTGACTTCATGTGTATCTCTCCTGCTGTGTCACAGAAATTAAATTTATGAAATAGCACCAGTGGTGGTGATGAGGGATGAGATAAGGGAAGAGGGAATAGAAGTTTGTGAGGCTCCAAAGATTAATTTTTTCTTATACCCTATGTGTATTCTCAGGCCGAGGTGGTCTGTTACATAAGGGGTTACCAAAGTCATTTAGAGGTAAGGCTTTTTTTTTTTTTTTGATGTGGAACAGTTCTAAAGTCTTTATTGAGTTTGTTACAATGTTGCTTATGTTTTATATTTTGTTTTTTTGGCCCGAAGGCATGTGGGATCTTAGCTCCCCTGCCAGGGATCGAACCCACACTCCCTGTACTAGAAGGTGAAGTCTTAACCACTGGACCACCAGGGAAGTCCCAGAGGTAAGGCTCTTGACTCAGGTGACTAATGAATAAGGTAGAAAAAAAAATCAATTTGAGGAATGAAAATAGATATTGCTTAGTTTATGCGAAATAGTCTCAGAAAGTGCTGGATGTAAAATGGTAAAATCTTTAGGAGCAATTTGGTGATACACATCAAATCCTGAAAAACAGACCAGGCAGTTCTATGTCTCAAAATTTGTTTAAAGGAAATAATCAGAAAAATGCTTAAAGCTGAGTATCTGAAAATATTTATCAAAGAATTATTAATAATAGTTAATCAAATTAAACCTAAAAACACAACAGTAGGGAGAGCAAAGTTTTACAGGTACATAACATGGTATTTGAGTAATTCAGGACATTAATAGGATTTTATAAAAAAAAAAAAATCCAGTGGCTTATTTTGCTTTATAAATGCATCATAATATATACCACTTTTGGAAAGTTAACATTTTGAATTAGCATATTAACAACTCTGAGAAGTCCTGCAATTAAGATCTTTTACAACTGTTTTAATTTTGTTTGGTTCAGATCACTCATTTCCTTCCCATCCTATGATTCAGAACCTCTTGGAAGACTTTCAGAAAGTATTTTTGCAAACAGAGTGTTAAAAAATTTGTATTAGATCAATTCAGTAAAATGCTACTTGCTAATTAACAAAGAATTTAACAAGGCATATTTATTAACATAGAAAGTCTTAGTAATATATAAAAATCATATTGCTAACTATATATATGTATATATCGTATATTATATATGCATTATATATATGTATTATGTATATTATGTATTATATGTTAAGTAAAATAATGATACCATTTTGTAAAATGGTATCTCCATGTGGCAAATTCGTAGGAACATTCTGGAAGAAGATACAGTTGACCCTTGAACAACACAGGGGCTAGGAGTACTGACCCTCTGTGCAGCGGAAACCCTCGTGTAACTTTACAGTCAGCCCTCCATATCCATGGTTCCACATCTGCAGATTCAACCAACTGCAGATTGTGTAGTACTGTAGTACGTATTTAGTGAAAAACATCCGAGTATAAGTAAACCCTTACAGTTCAAACCCATGTGGTTCAAGGATCCACGGTATATTAAAAAGTTAATGTGGTAAAGGAATTGTGAGTGATTTTATTTCCATTATATTTACATATATTTTTTAAATTTCTTTTTCAAAATTTTGCTTGAGGGAGATACTAGTTTGTAGCCAGAACAAAATATCTATTTCCATTTAAAAAATTGGAAGTTTGGGAGTAATTTTCGTCAGGGACCCAAAATTTTATTATAAAGAGAATTCAAAAAATGTTTTGAATGACAGTAGCATTACTCGAACAATGATTACATGACATCTGTGAATAGCTAAATTATAATTAAAGTAGACTATACTTATTTATATGTGTTGATTTATTTTTAGAAATCCAAACAAGCACAAAATGTTGATTTTTTTACCCCAAGCATACTTGAATTATTAATTAATCTGCACATTCAAAATGAATGGCAAATAGAAATGTGCAATATTCAAAAATATATATCAGTTTACTTCGGCTTCGATGAAAAGAAAAGTTTATTTATGCTTAAATAACTTAAATCATTCCATTAAAACAATTAAAATGCCATCATTAACATCACTTGCTTCTTCACTTAGTTGACAAGTCTGGGTGAATTTGGTTTTGTTCAAAGCGCACAGCCAAGAGTTCTGAGTGCAGTGAAGTGCTTTTCAGGCATTCTCACAGCTTTGTACTTTGATCCTATCCTTCTCTTCTCTTGGGCAAATCCTTCTCTTCCTTTCATATTTCACAAAGTTTATTTCGTGTATGAGTCCTTTGAAGTCAGAGGCAAAACAAGATTTAAACAACTTGATTTTTCCACATCTGAGTTTTGTTTTTAAGACTTTTTTCCCTGTCTAGGTGAGTTTTGCTAGGGACAGGATGTATTCTGAAGGCTCAGGTAGATATGTACCCCAGCAAACAGCTACAGGTGATTCTTAGTGATTTGTTGTGATGAAAGAATAAGGAGGAGGGATGGATAAATATATGTCCATATGTTCATATACAAATATGTTCTCTGTAAAGTTAACTGAGGAAAAGCTCTCATAAATGTGTTTGCTGTAGAAAACTTACAGACCCAGTTAGGGAAAGATCACCAGAGCTATGCATTCTCTTAAAATTCCTTATCCTGTTAAAATTGGTGACTTTTTTTTTCTTATCAGGGGACCAGGTTTATTAAACTATTTTAGCACTGTTAATCATATATCATTTTGTCTTTATTCTCAGGTAATTTAATTTTAGTCCATAGAAAGTCAATAAATACCTATTAACTACTGTTTTATTATTTGTGCATTTGTAGGAAATAGTTACTAGTAAGTCTGAGAAATCCTTAATTTCAGTATGAAGAACTGTTTGAAATTAATGTACATGGCAAATAATGATAAATTATATATAATTAAGTGAATAGAAATCCCGTGCACTCTGCTCTCATAATTCTTTTTTACTGTACCTTACCCTCTCTTCCTACATTAGGATAAAAATTGCTTTCTTGTGAACATTTTTGTTCATGTCAGTAAGAGATTTGCTAATGTCTGGGCCAGTTGTACTGCTTTCCAGAAATCTTTGGCCTATTTGGAGACTGTGTTTGGGAATTAATACTGCCATTTGTTGTTAAGTTTTTTCTAAATGGTGATGCAGATGGTTTGAGTGGGCAAACATTTATCCATCACACCCGGGATTTCCAGCCAGGATTTCATCCAATCCCCAAACAGTTGTTATTGCTTGTCTCCCAATAGAGTTTAGATTAAAGATATTTATACAAAATATTCAAAAACTTAATATTTAAAGTGATTTTTTAATTTTGCCACTATAAGAGAGAGATTTTTTAGAGGATAAACAATTTTCTGGAAACTTTTTAGTAAGTTTGGATCATTTGTAATAGTTACATTATTTCCTATATGATTGTTTGCATAGATAGCCTATATGTATGCACAAAAAATCAAAAGATTCTACACAAGAAAGTTGTCAATTGATACATTAATTGCATCATATTCATTACTGATTTCATTTTAGTCCAAGACTAGGTAATTATACCCTTTGTGGAGACAAAAATTAATGCAATTTACAAGAGTTTTGGAAAGATGCACAGGAAATTATAAACAGTGTTTACCTCTGTGGAGTGAAACTGCAGGATTGTTTTGGGTAAAAGGGATTTTAAGTTTTGCTTTTTACCCTCTGAACAGTTTTGAGATTTTTACTATGAGCATATTTTACCATTATAATAAATTAAAAACTGATCCTGGTGTGCTATTGAATGATTCCAGAAAAGAGAAAACATCATATACACTTACCCCTTATTGGCCTGCAATAAACAAAGCATAATTATGGCTTAATTTTAGAAGTTGCCACTTGGAACAGGTTGCAGAAATCTGATTGAAAATAAAGAAAATTCCTTGAAGATATATGTGGATTTCCTATCAACTGACTTTCCCATTCCTATTTCCACACAGAACTGGTAATGAAATTTTCAGAGGCTGTGTCAGATATAGCCCATACCTCACTTGATGTAAGTGATATTATTGTTTAATATTTATAACCTTTCTGGTGTTTTGCCATAGAGGAGGAAAAATAATTTTCCTTCTACCCTTGTGAGTTCTTAGCTGAGATCCTGTAATGAGAGACAGATTGACAAGAGAAAAACAAACAAAAGTTTATTAATATGTACAACTCAAGTATACATGAGAGATACCCAGGAAAAATGAGTAACTCAGAGCGGTAGCTTAGAATTCAGGTTTAAACATCACCTTAATAGGGAAAGGGGAGAGGAAATTTAGGCCTCTTAAAGAAGAATAAATGATTTTTAGGAAAGATGAATGGGCTCTTAGCAGAATAGATGGGAGGTATGACAGTTTGTGACAAAGTTTGTTAGGGTTTAGTATTAACTTCTAGTCTCCTCTCCTATGATGAGAGTCAATCTTCCCTGGTTGATGAAACTCCCAGGGAGAGGATTTATGACAATTGAATTCCTTTTGGAGGATCTGTCTTCGGGCAAATAAGTGGAGTTCAGAGAAATCCTCTTCCTGCATTTCCTGTTTTCCAAGTGCCTTCAACTCAAAATAATCAATATGCCGAAATGGCATGCTTTGGGGTGGCATATTCTGCTACCCTTTACTGCCTTAGAGAATAATCATAATTACTTCACAATTTGTTAACCTTTGAAGGTTAACAAAATTTTGAGTAGAGTTAATTTTGACCCTCTAGAAGACAAATCCTTGTATCCTAAGTTTTTACCCTTGTACTTCATAATAGCTTTCTCCTAGATCTAGTATCAGATTTTAACCAAAATATAACATATAGATCATTTTTGATGGTGTTTAAAGAAGTTGGTAAATATCTCTAGATTGATAATTTTAATAAACAAATAAGTAAATGTAAAAAGCAATAGCTAGAAAAAATTTTCAATATACCTAGTTCAAAGAATTCTTCTAATATGTAAAGAATAACTCCAAAAGAATTTGCTATTCAGTTGGATTTTTTTTTTCAGTGCACATGAATTTTCAATTACTGTTATAAAGGTATTCCCAGTGTCTCATCTCCACATTTAGAAAACCACCAGTGTTGGGTCTAAGTTCACACTCATTAATAAAATCTGCAAAGCAGAAGATTGATATTAATATTAATGGAGAACATTTTCACTACAGGGTCAGTGCAATCACTGGGTAGACTCCAGGACCCAAGGAGTCACCTGTAGATGTCACCTTAGTATTTGATCATTATTGAAACCTACATTGTTGATCTCATCTTGATAGTCACATGACTACACCAGGAGCACACTGTGTTCGCCATAGAGTGTTGCTGTTGGCTGTTCTTTTTTGTAGCTGCATTTGTGGTGAAGGAAAATGCTATGTCTCTGAATTTGTCTTTGGGATATTGTCACAGTATTAAATGCAGTGGTATGTCATTTTGTGATACCAGGCAATCTATTTAAAACTTTAAAGAAAAATGAGCATCTCTCAATCAAGGGACATGACCAGTTATGTGAAAGCATTTTATATCATATTTATTTGTTTTACTTATGTTTCACTTCAGAAGTCTTTCTATATTTGAAATATTTTCATGTGTATCTCCCCACTTAGAAAGTACATGAGAAATAGGTCACACTTTTAAATACAGCAGAAATGCAAGACCTATTTTTCACAGTTGAATGAAAGAGTAGTAAACATGATACATTTATTTTGGTGCTGATATTAAAAATATGGTTATTCATGATCATTATCTTTCTTTACATGGGCTTTTATATCTGAGCAGTTTCCAAAAATACTAGGGGCAAAACAGAGTTAAAATTGAAGTTATAAAATTAATGAAGGTGAAAACCTTCATCATACTTAAAATGTCCTTGCATTAATATAAATGAAATTTTTCCATTGTAGATAAAGTTCAACCACCATCTCTGCACTTTTTCCCTTTTCTGCCCTCTTCTCAAGTCAGCTGTTACCTTGAACTTTGCTATGTTTCCTTCCAGACCTTTCTATTCCCTATTCAGAGCTCATACCTGGAGTTCCACAAGTCCTGAAAATAGGTCAGCTTGTGGCCATTTTTCACAAAGTTTGTTACCTGTATTTAGATTTTACCTGGAAATTACTTTTCTCTGAAACAATAAGGTAAACCTTTTTCGGTATGCTGGGGCTTTGTCACTAAAAACTATTTTCTTTGAAAGAAATAGGATCTTGAAAGTTACAATTGCAACAATTTCCTTCTTCCTTAAGCAAAGCATTTCTTGCTGAATTATAGACTTGATTTCTAGTATAAAACCTGAATAAATCTATTTTTTAAAAATTTGAATGATCTCTTCTGACAAACAATTGTGCATGAATTCTTTCCTCATTGTTATTTGCTTATGTAATATTTAGTAATTGATATAATTTTCATAAAGTAATTCAGGAAAGAAGTTTTAAATCTGTAGGTTTTCCCAGAACACATACACATATGATCCCCAATAATAAATCTCTAAGGAAAAAATGATTTAAACATTTTTGTTACAAACAAGCTATTGTGAGAACTTCCCACCAAATATATTTCCTCCTTTACTATATCTCCTCTTTTCCAGTATCCCCACATTTCTTACATCTCCCGGAAAAAGATATCATTAGGTAGTATCAATAGGGTTAAGATACTAAGGAGAATTATAAAGTCACCAAATTATTGAAAAAATGTATTTCGGAAAGCAGAATACAAACAAACATTTTATAAGAATATATAGGGAGATTGGTATTGACATATATATACTAATATGTGTAAAATAGATAACTAATAAGAACCTGCTATATAAAAAAATAAAATAAAATTCAAAAATTCAAAAACAAAGAATATATATACATATATATATATATCTACAAGGTATTTTCTCTGCATATAAATAAATACTAATGTAACGTGGCCTATCCCATAGGGAAAAGTGCTCCGACCCAGTAGTTCACACTTAGAATGGTGTAACTAACTGGATAATGTGCATAGCAACTGGGGATAATAAACTCTGGTTGCTGAGCCATAATGATAATATCTCATCTTTGAGTAGTGCTTTTATGGTTTTCATAGTTCTTCCATTTATTATCTCAGATAACATTGTACAATTGTTTCTATCTCCTTTTTGCGAATGAGAAAACAGAGACTCTGGGAGGATACATGTGTTCTGTGGGTTCACTCACCAAGCAGATGGCAGGGCCATGCCTGAACTCCTGACTTGTCTAAATTCAAAACTTTTGCTCTTTCCTCTAACCCATGCTGCCTCAATCTTGCAGTAAAAAGCACAGGGTCACTAATAATAATTTGGCAGTTAAATTACTGGCAGAGACTCTGATTCCTGAGATGTGCATTTTCAGCCCTATTGTCTTTCTCTTCTCTGCCACAGTCATGTTTGCTTTTGTCTGCTCTTGCACTGCCCCCTATGTAGCAGTAGGGAATTTAGTCATGGCTTTACTGGATCATCTGCGTGGAAGATGGACCATGAAGTCCACTCAAATTTTCAGTTCCTGAATTTATATGGAGGGGAAAATAAATGAGACCCATGTGACGTAGGGCTCCTCCAAATCTGTCCTGCAGAGTCTTTAGTGACCCAGAATTCTAGCCTACAGCCAACCCTTATTCTGTGGCTTGGAAGAATTCTATCACCATTGCTTTTCAATATGCCCTAAGAAGGAATGCAACTGGTTCTGAAAGTGGAAGGCTGAGGATTGAAAGAAGAGGACCCTTTATGTGAGAGGCAGTGTAGTGCAGCAGTTAGGAGCTGACTCTGGACTGTGGGTCCTACTTCTGGCTGTTGCTGCTTTCTAGCCCTGTGACCATGAAGTTACCTAATGTCTCAGTTTCCCCATCTGTGAAATGGGGACAATAGTATCTGTTTCATAAGGCCATTGTGAAGAATAAATGAGCTAATATCTATGAAGTGCTTAGAATGGTGCCTGACACGTAAGTGCTACATAAATGTTCTATATCATTTGGCATTGAAGAACTTCTTTTTGCACTTGTGAAAGACAGTGGCACAGTCTATCTTTATTATGCCTAAAGATACTGTTCAAAAGTATAGTGGGAACACACTTATGTTAAATATACCCAAATTACTGCACACTGGCATAGGATTATCATGTGTAAATCAGAAGCAAGTACATGCATTATATCTAAGGGATATCATTTGCAGTGGCTGAAATAGTACAAAGGAAGTGTTGGGTGAACAATTTACAAATAGTTTATTAGAAAGCAAACCTCTCTAGTTCAATAAACCAGTTAATCAGAAAGTATGTGTTGGCTTATGACTTTTAGAAGAGTGTTAATCAGTCATGCTAAACTCACATGCCAGAGAATCAAACAGGAAAACTACGCTTTTGGTGATAAAATTACATTTTTTGAAGGAACTTCTAACTCTGCATCTTTCTGTTTACTCAGTCAGCTGAAAACTAAGTGAGAAGCAACTTGCTATGGTCACCATGCTTCATGCGGAAGGGCATGGGTTGGCTTCAGCCCTATCTGAGTTTGAACCCAGTTCTGCCACTTGCAAAATGTGTCAGTTTTTAGACATCATGAATTTCCACACACTCGGTTTCCCTATCCACAAAAGGATAATAATGGAAAGCCTACCCCATAGGATTGTCCTATAAATTAAATAAATAATCTATGTGAAGGGCCTAGATTTGTATACAATAAAGTTTAACTCCTAAATGAATTGCTTTATTTTCTACTCTAAATGCTATCTTTCTGCTGTTCCCAAGACAGAAACCTGGGCATCATTTTCAACTTATTTTTCTCTCTTAAACCATGTCTACCCCAAATTCAATTGTTTTGCTAGGTCTTGTCAATAATATCTCCCTAATCCATCTCATAACTAGCCTGTCACTTCTGCTTTCATTATTTCTTTTTTTTTTTAAATTAATTTATTTATTTCTTTATGGCTGTGTTGGGTCTTCGTTTCTGTGCGAGGGCTTTCTCTAGTTGTGGCAAGCGGGGGCCACTCTTCATCGCAGTGCACAGGCCTCTCACTATCGCGGCCTCTCTTGTTGCGGAGCACAGGCTCCAGACCCGCAGGCTCAGTAATTGTGGCTTACGGGCCCAGTTGCTCCCGCGGCATGTGGGATCTTCCCAGACCAGGGCTCGAACCCGTGTCCCCTGCATTGGCAGGCAGATTCTCAACCACTGCGCCACCAGGGAAGCCCTTCATTATTTCTTGATGGAGTTTTCCAGTAATCTCTTATTTGATCTCCCTTTAGTAAAAGTATCTTGTAACTACTTTAACTGACTATCTCCATGGGGACAAGAGTTGTGTTTATTTTTTGTTTATAACTTTAATGCCATCTTAATGCCTAACACGTAGTAGATAACTAGATGTGCACACACACACACACACACACACACACACACACATCTTTTAAAAATTAACAAAAGAATGGAACTCCACTCACCCTCACCAGAATTATTCTTCAAAATGTAAAATTGATCACATTACTCCCTGGTTATAATTTTTTGGTGGTTTCCCATCTGTATTAGTTGGGGTTCTCCAGAGAAGCAGTGACTCGTAAAGTTAACCATCACATCATTACTCAGAAGATAATATCAAACTCTTAGCATGGATTCTAAGGCCTTTCATGATTTGGTCTCTGTCTTCGACTTTAGCTGCATCCTCTGCCCTTCTGAATCACTTACGGTTCCATTCATGTGCCTTGTATCATTGCCTTACTGAGCCGTGACACCTGATGCTTCCTGAACACCAGAAGTCCCTGTCACCATGCTGTATCTCTGTATTCTTTAAAACTTATTTTTAATATTTTACCTTTTCTGAAGGCTTTCATCATGTTTCTCATTCTGCCCCCACTTGGCAGATTTTGGCCTCTACTTGTTTGTGCCTCTACTCCTCCATACTCCTAATATAGAAATCATAGTGCCGTTGTCATGATTGCTGTGTGGTTTCTTCTAGGACTCCCCTGAGAGCAAGACTGTAATTTAGTTTTTTATCTGCATCTCTAGTAGAAAGACAAGTTCTTAACAGGTGCCTAAGTTAATATTGTTGGATTTATGCATAGGATTATGAGTAATGAGTTGATGATTTTTTTAAAAATAGCACAGAAAATAATTTTTACTCTAATAATCCTGCTTCTCTAAGTTGCTTTTTCTTTTTAGAACCCAGAACACAATTTGAGTTGTTGGCATTACAAGGAGCCATCCGTCCCAAACTTTACAGAGTTTGAAATTCCCAGCAACAGGGCCTGTCCTTTAAATCTCCAGAAACTTCTTATATCATAGGAATCACCTATGAGGGTCAACATACTAGTACCTGCTGGTCTATTAAAGAGAATGAAATCTCAAGGGAGATAGGTGAGCCATAGGAAAAAAAGGGGGTCATGAATAATTTGCCATTTTCACAAGTTTTTTGACTCATACCAGCAATTTTTTAAAGTTTTCAATACAGACATAAATGGGAAAAAACACATTTATGCAAGAACTGTAGACTCAACTCCCCAAGATGATCAATAACCTCTGAAGAGCAGGAGAGCACAGGAGAAATTTCCTAAGTCTAGCAACATGGAAATCATGTAAATTTAGCATTTATTTGTCAAAAGATATATGCTGGGAGTTGTAGCCATCAAGTCAAACATATTTAAAATATAATGTAAATAAACCCAGTAAATGGAATAAATTGGTTTATCATTTCACATTTTATTCTTATAATATTTGTGCTTTTTTGATTCTTATATTTTTGTACTTTAGCTCATGTATAATTGGTGTTGACTTTATATTTTCTCCAAAGAAAATGTAAATAGAAAAAGAATGTTTAAAATTCCATTCTACTTAGAGATTAAAAACTTTTGTGAGTTATTTTGAGTTTATACTTAGGTGGATACTGAAAATATTTCTGCAGCTCTTCTGGCTTTGTAAATGAAGATTCTCTACGTCCCCGATACTATGGAATAGGCTTTGAAAAAGACCTGATGATTTTTTTTTTTTTTTTTTTTTAGCTAAGTGAAATTAGGAGCTGGAAAATAATTCTTGCCTTATGTTCTGTGCTATTGTGGCAGAAGACATCTCTCAGATATTCAGGTTGCTGATGAATTAACATTAAAAGGAAGAGATGACCCTATTTCCTCTGCTGATGTTAAGCTTCATGAGGCATAAGAAAATTAAAGAGAATATTCCTCCCTTGAGCTATCAACTCCTAAGGTCATTTTTGGTGAATCATGGTAAGTCGTGTACTCTCCAGGAGCATGCTTTGCTTTTACAGGGCAAGAAATCTCATTCCTCGTACTTTGGGGGCAGCACTAATTTAAAAGGGGCAGCATGTGTGCTTATTAACACAGGACTTGGGGTAAGGCTACCAGGTCCAAATTCAGGGCGAGTTATCTGACGTCTCTAAGATTTCATTTCCTGAGCTTGAAAATCCAGGTATTATTAAATATCTGTAGTGGGATTTGTGAATCCCATTGCATTGTTGTGAGCTTTGAATGAGATAATCCATGTAACCTGGCACTGAGTAAGTATGCAACAAATAGTGGTCTACTGTTAGGATTAATTTATTCCTTGTTTGTTTTTCTATTTCTTTTGTTTCTATTAACAAACGTTCTTGGGGAAAAAAAGTCAGAGCCTGACTTTTAAAATTTGGTAATTTTGGCAGTAGTATGAGCTATGACTTTCATTACAAAGATCAAAATCTTGATGAAGTTTGCTGTATATATAACTTATAATTTACTTGTATAATGTCACTTTCCTATCCTTCTCTTCTTGTCCCCCTCTCCCACCATTTGACTTTTTTGCATGGGAGATATAAGGAGAAGTTAGATATTGAGGATGGTTCTTTTCAGTATTTCTCTCTCTAAATCCCAAAGTCTATCTTTTCTATCAGTGATGGTTTGCTCCAGGTTCACACATTTGCAGGAAATTGATGAGGAGGCAATGGCATCCGATGCTGTGCTTCAGACTAGTGTGTTTATCAGCAGACAGTCTGGCAGCAGACCTAGGGAAACACATGCTCTTCTGCAACCTTGGCATGAAACAGCCCCGACTTGGGCGTGGCATTCAGCAGCAGCCTTCCTGGTATCTTGCAAGGTGCCCAAGCTGCTAGTGTGAAGTCCAAACTAAATACTTCTTTGATTTTTGCTCCCTCTGGAAGTCATATGTCCCATGGCCTTTGTTCTGGTCCTGCCTACTTTTACCATTCTTTCCCAGTGTGTTTCCTTTCCAGAACAAGCTAAACTTCGTAGTCTTTTAAACCTGGATTAGCAGGGAGATAAACCCAAGATTATACAACATGGAATACTTTATACTTTTTAGATTTCCTGATGTATTAAAATATAATGCTGATTTAGGCAATCACACACAAAAATAATGATAAAGAAATTAACTTATAAGAAACAGTGGAAATGATCTAGGTTAAGACATATGATCTTTGATTCAGAGATATGTTTATAGAGGCAACAAGAATGGGAAGTCCCATTAAAATATGAGTCAAAAGTAAAATGCTTGCTTCTTTGTTAATATATGTATATGAGATGGTAATACAAGGTTGACTGCATGTATTGGGTTGGAGTCTCAGAAATCTTTAAGAACACAAATGTTATTTGTAAGCTGAGGTATGGTGAATTTTATTTCTGGTAATTAATTCTTATAGACGAGTTTACTTATAATAAGTATGTTTAATTTAGTAATAAGAGGTTAGGCAATTTTTGATTCTCAAATATTTATTTAGTTACATATTACTAACATATTTTCTAGACTAAATTCTACCTTTTCCTCTGAGCTTTTATTTTGGCTAATTTGATTACTTCAGTCAATACTTGATAGGAACTTCCACTGAAATAATTGGAGGAATGAAAGTGGACAACAGTTGTTTTTTTCTTGCCTACCACACTCATCTTCTTTTGGAAAATGAAAAGCTCTTTTTGTTTATTTGTGTACATATTTAGTTCTCCTATAACCTATTCCCCAGAGCAGGTCTGTGATTCTATATGGAGTTCCCTTAGTATCCTCCTCCTATGCCATAGGAGGGGGCATGTGACCAAGCAAAATAATCAAAGGTCTTCTGGTGAATTTTTTTAAGTTAGAATGATGGGATTTGGCTCTTTTTATGTTGTGCTGTGAACCTAAGAGAAGAGACAGAGCCTGGAATCTGCTGGGGGCAATGATTCTAGCCTTGTTAAGAAGGTATGAGAAAATGAACAAGCAGAGCAAGAGAAGAAATGAGAAAGGGAGGGAAGGAGAGAGACAGGGAAACAGCCCCCATCCCCAGCCCCCGTGGTTCTCAGGGTCCTGGTTCTGGTTGCCCCAAGGCCTGTAGTTTGATTAGTGAGCCAATATAGTCCACATCTTAACTAAGCTAGTTTCAGTTGAGTTTCTGTCACTTGCACCCAGTAGAATTCTGATTAAAAGACTAGTTTATAAATTAGCAGCTCTGAAGTTTTAGATGTTTGATTGAAATAATGAAATGGAAAGTGAAAATTAAATACCTCTTCAAATCATTGCAGGAAACTAATTAGCCGTGCTCTGTAATATTCTCTAATGTTTTGCCTGCTATTGTATAGTATGAAATTGTGTATGTAATAAGCATTATATATAATGTATATTAATTATACTAATCCTATTTACAAAGATTTTTTATAAATAATATGTCCTGTGGAAGCACTTAGGATACGTTCACTCTATTTTAAATGAGTGAAGAAAAGAAGCACAAAGCCTTGACTTACCAGGATTATGATGGAAGGCCTGTGTTTTTAAACATAAATATGCAGTCTCTATCCGGGAAGAAACTATTTCATTTAAAACATAAAGTGTGAATGTAATTTTGATCTTTGAAAAGGAAAATGCAATGCTTTTGTTGTGGTTGTTGCTGCCGTTATTTTCATCACTGCACAAGAGAAGGAAAAGTGTTAGCTTCTCCAAAATTCTGGTTCTAAAGTAAAGAATGTCAATTAAGACAGCTACTCGCAAATCGAAAAGTGCTGTATTCTTTTTGGAAATTGGAGAAATAGAAGAAAGAATATGGTTGTATACCTATATGGTGATTACCTGTATACATGT
Organism: Balaenoptera acutorostrata; assembly: GCF_949987535.1. Classification (NCBI taxonomy): domain Eukaryota; kingdom Metazoa; phylum Chordata; class Mammalia; order Artiodactyla; family Balaenopteridae; genus Balaenoptera; species Balaenoptera acutorostrata. The sequence continues at coordinate 67,847,448 of NC_080070.1, forward strand.
GACCATGTGTATATACAAATGCACTGATATAATACTTGAGTTATTATACAACTCAATATATAACATACTTTACATATTTATACCTTAGTATATAATAGATATTAAGTATGTAATATATTATTTACTATGTTAATATAATACTTATACTTTAGTACTTACAAATACTTACTTGGTGATTAGTATGTGATTGTCATTCTTCTAAACGCTACACTTTTCAACATATACAATATTAACTCAAAATGGGTGATAGACCTAAGTGTAAACCTAGTCTATAAAATTTCTAGACAAAACCGTATAGAAATAACAACTTATTTTAAGATAGTTTTTCCAAAATATAAATGGTTGTAATATAATTCTTAACCATAAAACATTCCCAGTTCATTCTATTGCATTTTAATTTAATTGGTTCACTGTTATTTAAGACATAATTGAAGTTTGGTATGATCTGTTAGAGACAATGGAAACATGAAAAGACATTTTTATACACTATTAAGCTGTGACAAGAAATCTCTACAAGTAACCTCACATTTATTTTAATAAATGTTGATTGGCTTTAAAAACAAAATAAAAAAAAACAAAAAAATCAAATCAACTATCACACCGCTTGTTAACTTTTTCATATTTTTATCCATTTAGCTCTAAAAATTTAGATCAATTTTGAGTTGACATTTAGTAAGCATCTGTTTCTTTTAAAAAAAATTGTTATATTGTTTATAACACTCATCATAAACATTTCTAAATTATATATGGTCAAAATAAAGTTTCCCTAAATGGCTTCTAGTTCTACTATTTTACTTGGAAACAATCTCCTCTATGTAAGAATTTTAAAAAATTATCCTCTTTGGTATTTCTATGTGAAATGTGAATTTCAGTTAGTCAAGGATTTCTGATACACTGCCAAAACACTATATATATATATATATATATATATATATATATATATATATGATTGGACTTACGAAATTAAAAATGTCTTCTTCGTGAAAGACACTGTTAAGAAATTAAAAACTAAAGCCATAGGAATTGCAGAAAATATTTGCAAAATCACACATCTAATAAAGCACCTGTATGTAAATAATAAACACCTCTTAACACTTATAAGAAAACATACAACAACATAAATAGCAAATCACATAAAAGATGAGAACAAACACTTCACCAAAGAAGACACAAAGGTGGCAGAGAAGCATATGAAGAGATACTTAACATCATTACTCATTTGGCAAATTAAACCACGTGGATAAATCACTACATATCTATTTGGAATGGCTTTTAAATAAAGTAAAAGCTCCAAGTACTGGCAAAGATGCAAAAAAATTGGGACTTTCATACATTGATGGTACAATGCAAAATGGCACTGCTACTTTGGAGAACAATCTGGCAGTTTCTCATAAAGGAAGACATTTACTTACCTTATGATCCAGCAATCCAATTTGTCATTACTCAAGTGAAATGAAAACCTACCTTCACACAAAAACCTGTAGGCAAATGTGTGCAGTATTGATAGCTTTATTTGTAATCACCCAAACTGGAAACAATCCAAATGTCATTCCACTGGTGAAGAGATAAATACACTGTAGTACACTCATACTCAGCAATAAAAAGGATGCAGAACAGACACATGCAGTAAAATAGATAAATCAAAATGCATTATACTACGTGATAGAAGTCAGATTCAAAAGGCTATAATACTGTTTGATTCCACTGATATGACATTCCTGAAATGGCCATACTATTGGAACAGGGAAAAGAGCTGTGGAGTGGGGAAAGACTGCCATCAAAGGGAAAGAGGTTACTTTGGGAGGCGGTAATGAAACTGTTTCATATCTTGATTGCAGTGGTGACTGTATGACTGTATACTTTTGTCAACACTCACAGAACTGTACACTTAAAGGGTAAATTTTAGTGTATTTAAATTATATGTTAATGCTTTAAATGAAGAAAAGAAAAAGGAATAGAATGTTGGTCTCACTCATGATTCATATGCATAAACAAAATCTCTGGATAAACAACAAGGTCCTACTGTATAGCACAGGGGACTATATTCAACATCCTGTGATAAACCAGAATGGAAAAGAATATGAAAAAGAATATATGTATAACTGAGTCACTTTGCTCTATAGTAGAAATTAATTAATTGTAAATCAAATATACTTCAATAAAATTTGAAAAATAAGAATTAATTAATTTTAAAAAGAATAACAACAAAAGCAAAAATATATCTCATGTGGCTAAGTGTCTTGGTTCTGCAAGGCATGGGGGGATGGATGGCTTTTGGGGGTACTGCTGATATTTCTGTTGACCACAGCACTGTGAGAGAAGGGGGTCACTTTGTACTTATGTGTAACAATATGCTATGGTTTATTTAGTTCTGTGAATGTGAGTTGTATTTGACATTAAAAGTGTATAATAGCAAAAAATGAAAAAAAATCAAATGTGGAAGCAACCAAAACTCTGTCTCAAACTATGAAACATACGCCCCCAATTTAGTGAAATATGGACTAAATCAAGGGAAGAGTCCAAGAGAAAGTGTGTTTCTCTAGATTTGGAGCAGCACACAGAATTCTCTAAAAATAGCAGCAAATGATATAAACTTATTATTTCTCAGCTGACATGACAAAATCAAGGGAGGAATTCCAAATCACTCCACAAAATGACAGGAAGATAAGGCTAAAATGAGGAAGCACGCCATAGTTATAAGAAAATGGCTTTTGTTGTGAGTGTGTTGGGGGAGTTTAAGGTTTTTTTCTGGAAGACAGGATTATGTGGGCTATTGGGAGAGGGGCTACATATGCTACACATTGGCAAGAATGTCAGGGTGGGGACTCTGCCCTTCTGCTTGTCTTCTTGTTCATTTTGATTCATTAGGTTCCTATGTCTTTTGCTGCAAAAGGTTTCTAGGGTCTCAAATAAAGCTGGAAGAAGCATGGATAGTAGAAGACCCGGCCCCACCTCATTTTTCTCTTCTCAGCTTCCCTCAGAGTCTGGGTAAGGTTTGTGCTTTGTGTTTGTGTGTGGTAGTAGGTGGCAGGGGTGGGGGGAGGTATCCTACTTTCCTTAACTTCTTTGCCAAGATATTTTCTTCACTCTCCAAATTCTCACTCTTCTCTAGGGCTTGTGATTTTCCAAATAAAAGGCAAGAATATTCTGCATATTTTTGGTTTATCTTCCCATCATATTCCTTTCCTAAGGCATTTTACTCAGTACATAATTAAAGAATGGGAAAGATACAGGTTGAAGAAGACAAAGATTAATATCTCAGAACATCATGTACTCATAATTAGAACAAGTTAAAATGCCTATAAACCTAAAAATAAATATGCAGTACATGGGTGAAGTCTAATATATGGATGAGAGCATAGGTATAAAAGTATGCTTTTTCTTAGAATGGAGACATTAGGAAAAGGTCAGTTGTCTTAAATTAAGCTATAAATTTTGTGTTTTGGGGGTGTGGGGGAGAACTTGACCAAATGCTGCTAGTTTCAAGTGAAAGATTAAATGCCCAAGAAAAATTAGGAAAGAAAAAAATGTAAGAGATTCTCTATCCCTGTTAGTTTTTAAAATCCGTATGATCACTGTTATAAAATAGTGGAAATAGAGCTGAATACACATGGGAATTTAATAACTGATAAAAGTAACGTTTCAAATAATTAGAAAACAAATTATCTCATGAATCATATTTGAAAACTGGCAGATGGTGTAGGGAAAATAGTGCTGGATTTTGAATTCTTATGTAAAGCAGAGTGGGGTTTACTTTTAAATGAACAAATTTGAAACCATAGAAATACTGAAGAGGAAATTAAAAAAAAAAATCTTAGAGGAGATTGTTTCCAAGTAAGAAACTAAAACTAGAAGCCATAAAAGAAAACTTTATTTTGACTGTATATAATTTAGAAATGTTTAAAGTATAATGAGTGTTAGAAACAGCACAACAAAATTTTAAGAAAGAAACAGACGCTTACCAAATGTCAACTCCCCAAAATTGATCTATGAATTTAGGGCTAAATTAATAAAAATATGAATGAGTTAACAAGGGTGTGATAATTGATTTGATTGTTTTGTGTTTTTTTTAAAAAATTAATTTATTTATTTTTGGCTGTGTTGGGTCTTCGTTTCTGTGCGAGGGCTTTCTCTAGTTGCGGCGAGCGGGGGCCACTCTTCATCGCGGTGCGCTGGCCTCTCACTGCAGTGGCCTCTCTTGTTGCGGAGCACAGGCTCCAGACGCGCAGGCTCAGTAGTTGTGGCTCACGGGCCTATTTGCTCCGCGGCATGTGGGATCTTCCCAGACCAGGGCTCGAACCCGTGTTCCCTTCATTGGCAGGCAGATTCTCAACCACTGTGCCACCTGTTGTTTTGTTTTTAAAACCAAGCAACATTTATTGAAATAAATGTGACGTTACTTGTAGAGAGATTTCTTGTCACACCGTACAACATGTTTTCTCATGTTTCACTTGTTTCTACCAGGTCATGCCAGACTTCAATTATGTTTTAAATAATAGTGAACCAATTAAACTGAAATGCAATACATATGAGATCTAATTCTAGAGGGTCCAGTGAACTGGGAATGTTTTATGGTTAAGAATTATATTAAAGCCATTTATATTCTGGAAACACTATCTTAAATAATTATATAAAACTTCAGTGAGAGCAACTGTAGTATCAATTAAGTAACTAAACTAAAACGGCATCAATCAGAATGAATTTAAAGAGAAAACACATTTGCTATCCTGCTGTACCTGTGGATGTTGGTGGGGAGGGGTTGCCCACTGTACACCTGATTCAAACCTGCAGATTGCTGTCCGTCCAGGTGCCCTCACAGCTCACCCCTCCAGCTCCCCTGCAGCCCCGAGGATGCAGAGATTTCCTGACCCTGTTTGACTGCTGCTCAGGGCCACGTGTGGAATAGGTGCTATGGGTCCCCTGGAAAAAGCTGGATTTACAATTCTAATTCAGGCAATTTTTTCCTGTTGTAAGGATGTTTTTCCTTAGATCTTTGAGCTTTTTCTTGGGCAACAGAACTGTCAACCAACTTCCTTGAGCTATTTTCTCATGGGAGCTGATCCACCTTCGATTGAAGGAAATGATGCTTTCCAATTTTTTTCCTCCCGGTATTGGGCCATCTTCCTGTACTAAGCCAAGGTTTTGGTGTATAAGGCTGATGTTTTCATCCACTTTGGGAAGTTTCTCCTTTACTTCGAAGAGGTAAATTCCCTCCTCCATTGATTTTCTGTGAAATTGCATTTCATATTCTGGATGTAGTTCAGGAAGTGTCTGGTGTTTTAACTGAAACCTTTAACCTTACTTTAAAATTGTGAATTTTCACACTGCTGTGGTTGGGGACTTTTGATTGATTTGAACTGTAGGTAATTTGTGTATTTGATTTTCATCACATAACTTTTCCTTGTTTTTCTTTTTCAAGTTTTTTTAAAGTTAACTTTTAAGTTAACATCATCAATGAGTTTCCTCAAATTGTCAACTGATCCATAATCTTGGTTTCCATTTTCTGATTCACTCTTTTTTTTCTAATTTCCTGTTGCATCATTGTATAATCTTCTATAAAGAGAGCAGGTAAGTTTATCATTTTCAGCACAGGTTCAGTCAGATTTTAATTGGCTCTTTTTATCATCCACAACCTGCTTCCTTGTGTGTTAAAGTTTTCAAGCATTTCTTTCTGTTCCTTCAGGTCTGCCACTCTGTCCTACCATTTAGCATCTTCTTGGGTAAGCAGCTTTAGCCTTTCCTGAACATTTTCTTCAAAACCATTAGCTATTTTCCTCTGACATTATTCTACATTATTCTAAGATGCCTTTAAGATAATTTTGGCCTCAGTCACTTAGGTCTGGAGAGATTTTGATGTCTTTTTGAGTGACTATATTTGTCCTTCAAGATGAGCCATCTTTACTCCATGAAGTGAAATTCTAGGGGACTCGCTTTTCTGTTCTTTGCTGAGGAAGTTCACTGTATCCCTCAAGAAGAAGGTGGACCTGTTTGCATCTCTACTAAGTGCTGCCAGTTACAGGGTTTATAACTTCAGAGGACTGGCCTCCACCACAGGTGACTTGAGGGCTCCAAAGGCAATGAGCCTTCTCACTGATTTTATGCTGCTTTTCAACTAGGGCAGAAAATCTTCGGCTGACTTGTTTTCCCTCAACGTACACCAGCATTTTACTGTATAAACAGTCAAAGTGGTACATATCAAAATTTCCAAGGAAAATTGGAATAGACTTGAACCTTGTGTCCATAATTCAGACAACAACATCATTGCACAGTCACCACAGAGCTGGCCAGAAGGACATTTCTGTGGCTGCCTGGAGGCCCTCCCTGGCTGCGGTGGGAAGGCAGCTCTGCTTCTGGCCAGTCGCTTAAGGGCTCCAATTGCCTTCCCAGCACTCAGTGACTGTTCTACCCCAAACTATCAAGTCCTGACCACCAGGAGAAACCATTAGTGGGGCTACAGGAGGGGTCCACGGTAATGAAGCTTTGCTCTGGAACTTTGTCCTGGAACTGCACAAGTAGGAGGGGTTCTTATTTGTACTTCTTTCTGTTGGGGAAAAAAAGCCAACTACTACAGCCAGTTCCAACCAGCCCATGAGCTGTGAGAAGTCTAGGCTTACCTGGCCCTGTAAGAAACCTGGGGGATCCTAGCAGTTCTGTGCCCTCACCAGTCTACAGAAATGAGAGGGAAGAAGCCTGTGTTTTTTATCCTGGTTCTGCCCCTTCAATAACTTCATGACCCAGGGCTTCAAAATTATAACTGATATTTGAGGAAAGCAATGCAAATCATAAATCATCTTCCTATGGAGCATTTATTTAAGTTAACTATATTATGAGTCTGACCATCCTATGAGGTTGTTAAATCTCCTTTGACTGAAAACCTTAAGCTTAGGCAGGTTAAATGGCTTGTCCAGTAACTGATACTGAGTCAGTCATCTGACTCCAAGTACAGTTTGTTTGTTTTGTAAATATATCCTTAATGTGAACACCTCCTGCTCCCTCTTTTTTTTAAAAAAATTTTTATTTCATATTGGTGTATAGTTGATTCACAATGTTGTGTTAGTTTCAGGTGTACAGCAAAGTGATTCAGTTATACATAAACATGTAGCTATTCTTTTTCAAGTTCTTTTCCCATTTAGGTTATTACAGAATACTGAGCAGTGTTCCCTGTGCTATACAGTAGGTCCTTGTTGGTTATCTATTTTAAATATAGCAGTGTGTGCATGTTAATCCCAAACTCCCAGTCTATCCCTCCCCCAACCCCAACCCCCTCGTTCCTCTTCTTTTTAAAACAAGGATTTATTAAATAATTCTAAGGTCCATTCAACTAAAAAAAATCTATAATTCCTTCATTATTATTTTTGCTTTATTATAGCAAAGTTGACCATTTTTGTAACGTGTTATTTACCCATCTGCTTAACTAGCTTAATGGAGTAACTTAAGTTATAATGTCTGTTATCCATTCCTTTCTTACTGTTAACTAAAAAAATCTCAAAAGAAGTATGGAGCAACATTTTATTAAATACTGACTAATAACCTGGTTTCTTTTTTTTTTTTCATCTTTATTGGAGTATAATTGCTTTACAATGGTGTGTAAGTTTCTGCTTTATAACAAAGTGAATCAGTTATACATATACATATGTCCCCATACCTCTTCCCTCTTGCATCTCCCTCCCTCCCGCCCTCCTTATCCCACCCCTCTAGTTGGTCCCAAAGCTCCGAGCTGATCTCCCTGTGCTATGCGGCTGCTTCCCACTAGCTATCTGTTTTACGTTTGGTAGTGTATATATGTCCATGCCACTCTCTCACTTTGTCCCAGCTTACCGTCCCCCCTCCCCATATCCTCAAGTCCATTCTCTAGTAGGTCTGTGTCTTTATTCCCGTCTTGCCCCTAGGTTCTTCATGACAATTTTTTTTTTTTAGATTCCATATATATGTGTTAGCATACGGCATTTGTTTTAATCTTTCTGACTTACTGCACTCTGTATGACAGTCTCTAGGTCCATCCACCTCACTACAAATAACTCAGTTTCATTCCTTTTTATGGCTGAGTAATATTCCATTGTATATATGTGCCACATCTTCTTTATCTATTCATCTGTGGATGGACACTTAGGTTGCTTCCATGTCCTGGCTATTGTAAATAGAGCTGCAATGAACATTGTGGTACATGACTCTTTTTGAATTATGGTTTTCTCAGGGTATATGCCCAGTACTGGGATTGTTGGGTCATATGGTAGTTCTACTTTTAGTTTTTTAAGGAACTTCCATACTGTTCTCCATAGTGGCTATATCAATATACATTCCCACCAACAGTACAAGAGGGTTCCCTTTTCTCCACAGCCTCTCCAGCATTTACTGTTTGTAGATTTTTTGATGATGGCCATCCTGACCTGTGCGAGATGATATCTCATTGTAGTTTTGATTTGCATTTCTCTAATGATTAATGATGTTGAGCATTCTTTCATGTGTCTGTAGGCCATCTGTATATCTTCTTTGGAGAAATGTCTATTTAGATCTTCTGCCCATTTTTGGATTGGGTTGTTTGTTTTTTTGATATTGAGCTGCTTGTAAATTTTGGAGATTAATCCTTTGTCAGTTGCTTCATTTGCAAATATTTTCTCCCATTCTGAGGGTTGTCTTTTGGTCTTGTTTATGGTTTCCTTTGCTGTTCAAAAGCTTTTAAGTTTCATTAGGTCCCATTTGTTTATTTGTGTTTTTATTTCCATTTCTGTAGGAGGAGGGTCAAGAAGGATCTTGCTGTGATTTATGTCATAGTGTTCTGCCTATGTTTTCCTCTAAGAGTTTGATGGTGTCTGGCCTTACATTTAGGTCATTAATCCATTTTGAGTTTATTTTTGTGTATGGTGTTAGGAAGTGTTCTAATTTCATTCTTTTATGTGTAGCTGTCCAGTTTTTCCAGCACCACTTATTGAAGAGGCTGTCTTTTCTCCACTCTATATTCTTGCCTCCTTTATCAAACATAAGGTGACCATATGTGCATGGGTTTATTTCTGGGCTTTTTATCCTGTTCCATTGATCTATATTTCTGTTTCTGTGCCAGTACCATACTATCTTGATTACTTTAGCTTTGTAGTATAGTCTGAAGTCATGGACACTGATACCTCCAGCTCCGTTTTTCTTTCTCAAGATTGTTTTGGCTATTCAGGTCTTTTGTGTTTCCATACAAATTGTGAACATTTTTGTTCTAGTTCTGTGAAAAATGCCAGTGGTAGTTTGATAGGGATTGCATTGAATCTGTAGATTGCTTTGGGTAGTAGAGTCATTTTCACAATGTTGATTCTTCCAATCCAAGAGCATGGTATATCTCTCCATCTACTTGTATCATCTTTAATTTCTTTCATCAGTGTCTTATAATTTTCTGCATACAGGTCTTTTGTCTCCTTAGGTAGGTTTATTCCTAGGTATTTTATTCTTTTTGTTGCAGTGGTAACTGGGAGTGTTTTCTTAATTTCACTTTCAGATTTCTCATCATTAGTGTATAGGAATGCTAGAGATTTCTGTGTATTAATTTTGTATCCTGCTACTTTACCCAATTCATTGATTAGCTCTAGTAGCTTTCTGGTAGCATCTTTAGGATTCTCTATGTATAGTTTCAAGTCATCTGCAAACAGTGACAGCTTTACTTCTTCTTTTCTGATTTGGATTCCTTATATTTCTATTTCTTCTCTGATTGCTGTGGCTAAAACTTCCAAAACTATGTTGAATAATAGTGGTGAGAGTGGGCAACCTTGTCTTGTTCCTGATCTTAGTGGAAATGGTTTCAGTTTTTCACCATTGAAGACGATGTTGGCTGTGGGTTTGTCATATATGGCCTTTATTATGTTGAGGAAAGTTCCCTCTATGTCTACTGTCCGAAGGGTTTTTATCATAAATGGGTGTTGAATTTTGTCGAAAGCTTTCTCTGCATCTATTGAGATGATCATATGGTTTTTCTCCTTCACTTTGTTAATATGATGTATCACATTGATTGATTGGCGTATATTGAAGAATCCTTGCATTCCTGGGATAAACCCCACTTGATCATGGTGTATGATCCTTTTAATGTGCTGTTGGATTCTGTTTGCTAGTATTTTGTTGAGGATTTTTGCATCTATGTTCATCAGTGATATTGGCCTGTAGTTTTCTTTCTTTGTGACGTCGTTGTCTGGTTTTGGTATCAGACTGATGGTGGCCTCATAGAAGGACTTTGGGAGTGTTCCTCCCTCTTCTATATTTTGGAAGAGTTTGAGAAGGATAGGTGGTAGCTCTTCTGTAAATGTTTGATAGATTTTGCCTGTGAAGCCGTCTGGTCCTGGGCTTTTGTTTGTTGGAAGATTTTTAATCACAGTTTCAATTTCAGTGCTTGTGATTGGTCTGTTCATGTTTTCTATTTCTTCCTCGTTCAGTCTCGGAAGGTTGTGCATTTCTAACAATTTGTCCATTTCTTCCAGGTTGTCCATTTTATTGGCATAGAGTTGCTTGTAGTAATCTCTCATGATCCTCTGTATTTCTGCAGTGTCAGTGGTTACTTCTCCTTTTTCATTTCTAATTCTATTGATTTGAGGCTTCTCCCTTTTTTTCTTGATAAGTCTGGCTAATGGTTTATCAATTTTGTTTATCTTCTCAAAGAACCAGCTTTTAGTTTTATTGATCTTTGCTGTCGTTTCCTTCATTTCTTTTTCATTTATTTCTGATCTGATGTTTATGATTTCTTTCCTTCTGATAAATTTGTGGGTTTTTTGTTCTTCTTTCTCTAATTGCTTTAGGTGTAAGGTTAGGTTGTTTATTTGAGATGTTTCTTGTTTCTTAAGGTAGGATTGTATTGTTATAAACTTCCCTCTTAGAACTGCTTTTGCTGCATCCCATAGGTTTTGGGTCATCGTGTTTTCATTTTCATTTGTTTCTAGGTATTTTTTGATTTCCTCTTTGATTTCTTCAGTGATCTCTTGGTTATTAAGTAGTGTATTGTTTAGCCTCCATGTGTTTGTATTTCTTACAGATTTTTTCCTGTAATTGATATTTAGTCTCATAGCGTTGTGGTCCTAAAAGATACTTGATACGATTTCAATTTTCTTAAGTTTACCAAGGCTTGATTTGTGACCCAAGATATGATCTATCCTGGAGAATGTTCCATGAGCACTTGAGAAGAATGTGTATTCTGTTGTTTTTGGATGGAATGTCCTTTAAATATCAATTAAGTCCATCTTGTTTAATGTATCCTTTAAAGCTTGTGTTTCCTTATTTATTTTCATTTTGGATGATCTGTCCATTGGTGAAAGTGGGGTGTTAAAGTCCCCTACTATGATTGTGTTACTGTGGATTTCCCCTTTTATGGCTGTTAGTATCTGCCTTATGTATTGAGGTGCTCCTATGTTGGGTGCATAAATATTTACAATTCTTATATCTTCTTCTTGGATTGATCCCTTGATCATTATGTAGTGTCCTTCTTTGTTTCTTGTAATAGTCTTTGTTTTAAAGTCTATTTTGTCTGATATGAGAATTGCTACTCCAGCTTTCTTTTGATTTCCATTTGCATGGAATATCTTTTTCCATCCCCTCACTTTCAGTCTGTATGTGTCCCTAGGTCTGAAGTGGGTCTCTTGTAGACAGCATATATACGAGTCTGGTTTTTGTATCCATTCAGCCTGTCTATGTCTTTTGGTAGGAGCATTTAATCCATTTACATTTAAGGTAATTATCAATATGTATGTTCCTATTCCCATTTTCTTAAATGTTTTGGGTTTGTTATTGTAGGTGTTTTCCTTCTCTTGTGTTTCTTGCCTAGAGAAGTTCCTTTAGCATTTGTTGTAAAGCTGGTTTGGTGGTGCTGAATTCTCTTAGCTTTTGCTTGTCAGTAAAGGTCTTAATTTCTCCATCAAATCTGAATGAGATCCTTGCTGGGTAGAGTAATCTTGGTTGTAGGTTTTTCTCCTTCATCACTTTAAATATGTCCTGCCACTCCCTTCTAGCTTGCAGAGTTTTTGCCTAAAGATCAGCTGTTAACCTTATGGGGATTCACTTATTTGTTATTTGTTGTTTTTCCCTTGCTGCTTTTAATATTTTGTCTTTGTATTTAATTTTTGATAGTTTGATTAATATGTGTCTTGGCGTGTTTCTCCTTGGATTTATCCTGTATGGGACTCTCTGTGCTTCCTGGACTTGATTAACTATTTCCGTTCCCATATTAGGGAAGCTTTCAACTATAATTTCTTCAAATATTTTCTCAGTCCCTTTCTTTTTCTCTTCCTCTTCTGGGACCCCTATAATTTGAATGTTGGTGCATTTAATGTTGTCCCAGAGGTCTCTGAGACTGTCCTCAATTCTTTTCATTCTTTTTTCTTTATTCTGCTGTGCAGTAGTTATTTCCACTATTTTATCTTCCTGGTCACTTATCCGTTCTTCTGCCTCAGTTATTCTGCTATTGATCCCTTCTAGAGAATTTTTAATTTCATTTATTGTGTTGTTCATCACTGTTTGTTTGCTCTTTAGTTCTTCTAGGTCCTTGTTAAACGTTTCTTGTATTTTCTCCATTCTATTTCCAAGATTTTGGATCGTCTTTACTATCATTACTCTGAATTCTTTTTCCGGTAGACTGCCTATTTCCTCTTCATTTGTTAGGTCTGGTGGGTTTTTGCCTTGCTCCTTCATCTGCTGTGTGTTTCTCTGTCTTGTCATTTTTCTTAACTTACTGTGTTTGGGGTCTCCTTTTCGCAGGCTGTAGGTTCGTAGTTTGCGTTGTTTTTGGTGTCTGTCCCCAGTGGCTAAGGTTGGTTCAGTGGGTTGTGTAGGCTTCCTGGTGGAGGTGACTAGTGCCTGTGTTCTGGTGCATGAGACTGGATCTTGTCTTTCTGGTGGGCAGGTCCACGTCTGGTGGTGTGTTTTGGTGTGTCTGTGGCCTTATTATGATTTTAGGTAGCCTCTCTGCTAATGGATGGGGTTGTGTTCCTGTCTTGCTAGTTGTTTGGCATAGGGTGTCCTGCACTCTAGCTTGCTGGTCGTTGAGTGGAGCTGGGTCTTGGTGTTGAGACGGGGATCTCTGGGAGTCTTTTGCCATTTGATATTACGTGGAGCTGGGAGGTCTCTTATGGACCAGTGTCCTGAACTTGGCTCTCCCACCTCAGAGGCACAGCCCTGATGCCTGCCTGGAGCACCAAGAGCCTTTCATCCACACGGCTCAGAATAAAAGGGAGGAAAAAAAGAAAGAAAGAAAGAAGTAGATAAAATAAAATAAAATAAAGTAAAATAAAATAAAATAAGGTTATTAAAATAAAAAATAACTAAGAAAAAAAATTTTTACTTAATAAAAAAAAAAAAACGGACAGACAGAACCCTAGGACAACTGGTAAAAGCAAAGCTATACAGACAAAATCACACACAGAAGCACACACATACACACTCACAAAAAGAGAAAAAGGGAAAAAATATATATATATCTTTGCTCCCAAAGTCCACCTCCTCAATTTGGGATGATTCGTTGTCTATTCAGGTATTCCACAGATGCAGGTACATCAAGTTGATTGTGGAGATTTAACCCGCTGCTCCTGAGGCTGCTGGGAGAGATTTCCCTTTCTCTTCTTTGTTTGCACAGCTCCCAGTGTTCAGGTTTGGATTTGGATCCGGCTCTCCATGTAGGTTGCCTGAGGGTGTCTGTTCTTGGCTCAGACAGGACGGGGTTAAAGGAGCAGCTGCTTCGGGGGCTCTGGCTCACTCAGGCCGCGGGGAGGGAAGGGTACGGATGTGGGCAGAGCCTGTGGCGGCAGAGGCCAGCGTGACATTGCACCAGCCTGAGGCGCGCCGTGCGTTTTCCTGGAGAAGTTGTCCGTGGACCACGGGACCCTGGCAGTGGTGGGCTGCACAGGCTCCCGGGAGGGGAGGTGTGGAGAGTGACCTGTGCTCGCACACAGGCTTCTTGGTGGCGGCAGCAGCAGCCTTAGCGTCTCATGCCCGTCTCTGGGGTCTGCGCTGTTAGCCGCAGCTCACGTCCGTCTCTGGAGCTCATTAAGCAGCGCTCTTAATCCCCTCTCCTCATGCACCAGGAAACAGGCAAGAAAAAGTCTCTTGCCTCTTCGGCAGCTCCGGACTTTTTCCCAGGTTCCCCCCGGGCTAGCTGTGGCGCACTAGCCCCTTCAGGCTGTGTTCACGCCGCCAGCCCCAGTCCTCTCCCTGGGATCCGACCAAAGCCCGAGCCTCAGCTCCCAGCCCCCGCCCTTCCCGGCAGGCGAGCAGACAAGCCTCTCGGGCTGGTGAGTGCTACTCGGCACCGATCCTCTGTGTGCGAATCTCTCCGCTTTGCCCTCCGCACCCCTGTGGCTGCGCTCTCCTCCGTGGCTCCGAAGCTTCCCCCCTCCCACCCGCAGTCTCCGCCCGCGAAGGGGCTTCCTAGTGTGTGGAAACCTTTCCTCCTTCACAGCTCCCTCCCACTGGTGCAGGCCCCGTCCCTATTCTTTTGTCTCTGTTGTTTCTTGTTTCTTTTGCCCTACCCAGGTACGTGGGGAGTTTCTTGCCTTTTGGGAGGTCTGAGGTCTTCTGCCAGCGTTCAGTAGGTGTTTTGTAAGGGTTGTTCCACATGTAGATGTATTTCTGATGTGTCTGTGGGGAGGAAGGTGATCTCCGCGTCTTACTCTTCCGCCATCTTGAAGCTCCTCTGGTTTCTTTCTTTTTAAAATTTAGTCCATGAGATTATGTTCAAGAGATACTTTTCAGAAGGAATTAGAATAATTGTTATAAATAATTTAATATCTTGAAATAAATTAATTTTATTTTTCTGGGTATTAATTTGTTTCTTTTGGTTATAAATAAAACATTTTGAAGGAAAAGATTTTAATTTTCATATTCTTATTTGTCTTGTTTGCATTTGTAAGTTTGATAGAAGGTATTAAGGCAAATAAATTATTACTGTTGAGCATTTTGTTACTATGGTTTCAGATCTCCATGTTTTATTAATAGAACTGTATTTGGGGGATGAGCCTATTTTACTTTAATAATTTACTTCTATTTAAATTATTAGACATATCAAAAGCTGTAATATGTAAAAGCAGCCTATTACAGGCACCAAAGTCAAAATTTTCATCCAAGTAATCCTTGACCTTTTTTTCTATCTCTTTATTGCTCTAAAAAAAACCGAGAGCAGTGATAATAACCAATACCAAATTAAAAAATCGTACAGAAATTCCTGAATTTTCATTTAGGATTGGTATCTGTAGACCACCTCTGTATTTCCTTTTATAGTGAAGGATGTTTGTGTAAAAATATAAAGAGAGCAGTAAGAAAATAGAAATACAGTCTATCGTTTCCAAACATTAGTGGTGAGGGGTGAGTGGCTGGGAGGTTGAGGGGAAGGCTAAAATAAAAACAGTATATGAGTTTCCCAGGGACCCATAAACTCCATTAAATTGATACAATTTGAGTATATGTGGGGAGGCAAATATAGGTAGTTTGGAAGAAAGAGACGCTGTCATATTTTCCGAAATTCTCACAAGCCTCTGTAATCAACAAAAGTTCAAGAATCACCAACCTGCCAATAGCTATGCAAATTATCATTTGATTCTGAAATGATAAACAATATCTAGTTATTCTAAATTGTTGCCTTTAAAATGATTAATTAAGAAACAACTGCTTGGTTTTTCTTCATGTTCTTTATTATTATTTTTATTCATGGTCAGTGGAGGCACCAAGTGATATGGGGGAGGGGAAGGGGGAAGAGGTATGGGGACCAGACTGGTGTCCATTAGCCTCTCCTCAACCTTGCAAAATAAACAAACAAGTGAAACTAAATGATTCGCTTGCTATGAAAATTAAGCTTGAAGACAAGTCTGCTTACCTTTCTTCAACCAGTTTACTCCCCTAGGCTCATCTACTTAGGAATTTCTGAAGCTTCCAAGGTAGTAATTAGTGCCCGCAATAGTTGAATGTACTTAGCCTCCTAAAAATAGAATTATTTGTTTTACTCTATACTTACTTTTCCGTAGAACATTTTGAGTTCAGCCCTGTTCTACACTCCCGTCCTTAGAGACCATCTTGGACTCTACCTTCACCATGACACTGGGACCAGATTTTTAAATGACCTTCGCTGGCTTAAAATGCCCTTATTTCCTATGGAAAAGTAAAGTTGAATTGTTCCAGATATGATGCATTTAGGATATCCTTTCCCTCTTTTACTTCCTTAATTGTATTCATGTTTTTCTGTTGGTTTCAAACATCCCCACCGCACCCCTCCCTCTCCAGGATTTTAAGCAATTTGAAGTCAACCTTTCAGAGAATGTGTTTTATTTTCCTTTAATCATCTTTCTTCTCCTGGATCTATCATAGTGCTTTGCATGTAGTAGAAGTTTGCTGAATGTTTATTTAATAAAACCACAAGAGTTGGACTACTCCCCAGAAACTAGAACATTTTCCTTGCATCTTACAGCATACCTTCTGCGTTTTCAATATAAAAAACAAAACCAACACAAGCATAGTGTGGGGACGTGGAGGGCAGGGGTTTAAGAAGACCGTAGAGGCGAGTGGTGGTGCTGAAAATGAGCAGCCGTTTCTATCAGGGGAGATTCCTAAAGCTTGCTCTCTGGTGGGTCTAAAACGCAGGATTTAAGTTACATGCTCCCCCATGGAGCAAGGTTTCTGTGCCCTTCTTAGAAATGCTCCTTTTTTTCTCATAGGCCCTACTCAGGTAATGTTATATGATATCATAAAAGGTGTAAGCATCTGATTTTCAATTCTGTAATGGACCCTTTCTCCTCCTTCCTTTGTCTGATTAATTTCTCTTTCCATTCAATTAAAAAAAATTCTCACGGAAGGGATTGATGTTTTTCTAGTTCTCCAGTCTGTGTGCACGTGCACACATACACACACACACACTCTCTCTCTCTTTCTTTTTTTTTGTGGCTTATTTGTAAAGTACTAGGTGTTGGGGCTTCCCTGGTGGCGCAGTGGTTGAGAATCTGCCTGCCAATGCAGGGGACACGGGTTCGAGCCCTGGTCTGGGAAGATCCCACATGCCGCGGAGCAACTAGGCCCGTGAGCCACAACTACTGAGCCTGCGCGTCTGGAGCCTGTGCTCTGCAACAGGAGAGGCCGCGATAGTGAGAGGCCCGCGCACCGCGATGAAGAGTGGCCCCCACTTGCCACAACTAGGGAAAGCCCTCACACAGAAACGAAGACCCAACACAGCCAAAAATAAATAAATAAATTAATTAAAGTACTAGGTGTTTTAAGTAGTAGATTTTCTCTATTTTTCTTTAGTTTTTATCTTATTAACAGCAAAAGAGTAAGGTTACTTTTGTTTTCATACTCCTCTCTAAGGGGGGTAGATGCTATTAGAATAGTATTTTTTTTTCAATGAAAATCACATGAATAGTTTTGAATAAGGAAAGTATTGAGTGCACCTGAGTGCATAGGCAGCTGTACAGTTTTCAGAGAAGGGAACTCATGGGCGGGTGAACCACTTCTCTCAAAGTGTTTGCCTCAGGGAATTAGTGACTAGAAACTTTGCGTCCTCGAGTTTATGATACTCAGGTATGCACTCTTAGAACACTTTTCTAAATAATTGCTTTCTTTAGCAAATTCCATTTTTTAAAGATAGTTATGTGGTAAAAATCATTTTATTTCAAATTTACTATAGAATTCCACAAATTAAAAGGTAGTCCTTCTCAGTTAAATGCACTTGTTGACCCAGGTCATCCTGATTTGCGTTCATAGTAAATAAAGTAAGTTCTATTTAAAATACACTTATTTTTTCACGAATGCTCTCATCAGTGAGAAACTCTGCAACTCATTTTAATAAGTGCTTATATTAAGTAAACAGAAGGACATTTAGAAGTGCTAAATATACTTTTTTACTATCAAGATATACAATTATAGAGCAGCTTTTCTTAAACACAATAATTAATTCAAATTAAGCTCTTGACAACTCTTTCCAACTCTTTCCAATTACATGAAATATTATTTTGGTGTATTCTAAAGAGGCTGAGATGGAAAAAAGTGAATTATATTTTAGAATATAATATAGTAAAGCTGTAAGTCTCTACTGATAGTAGTTTTTCTGTGCCTAATTCTTAAATATACAAATCAATTGTTTTATAAATGTAGATGCCTGGGTAATCACCTTATAGATCAAGATACAAAATATCTCCAGCACCTCAGGAGGTTCCCTCACGCCCCATGTCAGCATACAAAGGTAAGGATAATTATAACTTACCACCATGAGTTAATTTTTCCTATTTTTGAACTTCATGTAAATGGAATCATACAGTATTTCCTTTCTTGAGTCTGTCTTCTTTTGCTGAACATCATGTCTGGGAGATTCATTTACGTTGTTGCTTGTACCAATGGTTTGTTCTCTTTCATTACTGAGAGCATGAATACTACACAATTGGTTTATCCCTTCTACTGTTGAGGGACATTTGAGTCAAACTCAGTTTTGGACAATTATGAATAAAGGTTCTATTTACATTTTTGTTCATGTCTTTTAGTGGATCTAAGACATGAACCGTACTCATTATTGTTGCGTATATTGCCAGGTTCAGACTTGTTGGGTCATAGGTAATTTTAGTTTTACTATATAGCCAAATAATTTTTCAAAGTGGTTGTACCAACTGTCACTCCCACCAGCAATGCATAAGAGTTCTAGTCACTCCACGTTTTCACTATCACTTTGTATTGTCAGTTATTCTCTTGTTCAACAATCTGCTGTGTGTACTGATATATTATTGTAGTTTTAATTTGCATTTCCCTCAATGTGTTGAGCACCTTTCCATATGCTTTGGGCCATAATACAAGTTGTCTTTTTTATCCCTAATTACTCAAAAATTCCTTTTGGCCTTTAGTCTTTTACTACTTCTTAATATTCTTGTCACTGTTTCCTTTTTGTTAGTTATTTGCAAGCTAAACCTAGATTTGCTGCACTTAAAAATCACTGCAAGACGGACCCTCTAATATCTCAGAGTGCAGGAGTCTAAGTTTAAGAACAGAAAATGATCGTCTTTATGCTTGTGGTCTTTTACCAATTCTGTTTTAAATAGGAGGTTTGAACCTAATTGTAAATTATCTATCTTTTGGTGATAATTACAAAAAGCAAAAAGGAAACAAGGAAATAAATTGCTTTGTTTCTCTTTCCTAATCTCCTATGGTAAAATCTTGTCAATTTATAAGCTATATCAGAGATAGTGCTTTTTTTAAAAAAAAAACAACTATCACAGATAAATACACATTGTTAAGACTGGAATGAGTAGTTTTCAGACAGAAAGAGTTTCCATCACTAAATATATTCAAGCAGAAACTGGTAACTGTCTATCAGAGAGTAAGAATGAAAATTTGCACTTAATTGTAAGTTAGCCTAGTTACATTTTAAGGTTTCTTCAAACTATAAAGAAATTGGAAATATGGAAATTCTTTCTGACACAGATTTTCAATCACATGCCTTGTAAGATGGTCACTTTTCATTGGCTTCCATGATCTTAACAACCACTCTGAACAAAACGCTGTAAAAATTGTATTTTTATTTTATAGATGAAGAAAATAGGGCCCCAAAATCGTTCGCTCTGGTAAATCTATGAAGTGGCAGAACCTGAAATAGGTTGCAGTTTCCCTGGCACTGGTCCTGTTTTTCAGTCCTGGGGCTGGAGTTTATAACCCCAGAGAACAGGAGGAGCAAATAGATACCCAGATGCCGGTGCTAGGGTTTGCTCACATGCTCTCCATTACATATACATTAATTTGGAGGATTTACAGGAGAGGAAATAGATAACGTTGAGACAGGATCGTATACAGAACACGATGTAGGGTGAAATTGAAGAGTGGTAGGTGCAATAAGGTTTGGGTCAACATAGGTATCTCAGGAGATTGAGAAAGATCAGACTGATAAGAAATACACTGAACCTAACTGTGAAGAGAGGAAGAATGCAAAGGTTTGTAGAGTTAGGTGGATGACATCTTGTGAGCATCGGCTGGCTGTGTATTGTGGCTGGGAGTGACATAGAAGGTGAAGTTTGACTGTGGATTTGTAAAATTCTCAGTACACAAGTTCTATGTGCCTTTTTTCTAAGGTTACGGAGAATGTAAATATCTATGATGAATCCTTAAAAACATAAGAAGAAACAGGGGAAAAATTAAATGAATATAGCTACTTATTATTCAGCTATAATACTGTCTTTTATACAGACTTATAAATCAGTGACTTTCAATAAAAAATTCCCAAACCTTAAGTAGGGGCTTGGTAATGTATTAGGGAATCATATTGGGTGTTATGTTCAATCATAAAACTCAGCTTTCTCCCAAGAAAGTCTTTTGTTCTGTATGTATGTATTGAAAACCAGATGAAAAAAAAATCCTATCCGTTTTTTATTGTCTTCAGCATGCCTGGTGTTTTATCACTTGCCAAATCACGGCCACCTGTGGCTCTGACTTGGCAGCTCTGTGTTTAATAGGCCAGACATTCTGTTCACAGGAAGGGCCTCCTGAAGCCTAAGTAAAAAGCAAGTGATTCACATGACCAAGGTTCTGATTATAAGGACTTCTGAATACATAATTTGATGTGCTTTGCTTTGAGCCGACACACTATCCAGTGCTTTTTTTTTTTTTTTTAATCCAGTGCTTTTGTTGGCTTCACTGCCAAAGACTTTTGCACACAAACAATTAGTATCAAGTCGTTTGATTTTCCACACAGGAAACCCGGCACAGAACAGTCAGTCCTCTAACCATATGTCTTCTCTTTTCCTATTGTTTTCATTCTGTTAAACTCCAGCCATTAACACATTAGTGGACCAATTACTGGGACATGGGACCCTCAGGAGCGTAACACTCATAACCCCAAGACTCTCCCCAAATTTAGTTCAAAGGCCTTTCAGAATCAAAGTGCAAAGTAAGCCTAGGTGAGTCAGTAGATAATCGGACCAGAGAGCGTAGAAGCAATAAATAGGTAAGATGTATAATTGGCTAGTTTTCCTAGAAGATTCTAAATGATGCCATATTTTCATCTGTTTTTAGTGGTTTGAAAAATGTCTGTCTTTTAAAATGGTTTCTCCTGTGCTCTGAATCTCTATGCTAAATGTGGCCTGACTTCTAACACGGAATCTAATTAGCCACTTAACCTTGGGGGAAGACTATTGGGCACTCAGGTCTCAATTATCCTCACCTGTAAAACGAATGGGTTGGAGACTTGATCCTGAGGACCCTTTCAGTGGTTCTCAGTTTGGTCTGCACGTGGTAGTCACATGGGGTGCTCTAGAAAGTGCTGTTGCCCATGTCCTACCCCTGGAGATTCTGATTTAATGGTCTAGTATGGTTCAAAGCCTGAGTAGTAGAATATAAAACCTTGACTGCATAGTAGAATCACCTGGGTAGCTTCTAAAATCAATGCCTAGTCTGTAGTATTTCCTAAAACTTGCCAGGCAACTACAATGTGCAGCCAAGGTTGTGAGTCACTGTTCCAAAACAATATAATCTGTCATTTGACAAAAAACACTAAGGAGATCTGTGGATATGTTGGCGCTGCATACTGTATGCATGTAAGATTACTCATGCCATCTAGGCTGATTAAATTTTGCAGCCTGACAGAATCCTAAGCAAACACGGTCATTCATCCATTTACTGACTACTCACTTTACACTATGTTCTTTACTGAGTACTTATAATCATGTTTATAATGCTGCCACTTGCACGACAAGGTTTCTTGAAATCAAAAAATTAGAAAAATTTCAATACTTCATATTATAGAGCAAAATTAAACTTCACTAAGAAGGTCTTGAATACACCTATTAAACACTAACATCTAGTGTACATAAACAATGACTACTAAAAAACGAGCATAATCTTTGACCTAGTAATTTTACTCCTAACTATTAGTTTTAAGGATAAAGTACACAGAGATATACACATGAGTATCTTTTAGGTGATAAAAGATGTTTATCACATCTTTTGAAAGTAGCCCCAAGCCTCACAGAACATGCACTGTAAATTATAGTGAAATATTATTTAGTCATCATAATTTTAAATATATAATTACTGACAAAGAAATATTTCCATGATAATATGATCTGAATGAATGTATATAAAAAAAGATAACTGCTTTCCATTTTACTGGATTTAGAAATGATTTTAACTTTATAATTTTTCTTTTACTTATTTGTAATTTTAATTATTCTATGTATTACTTATATTAAAAGTTTTAAAAATGCGTATGAGAACAAAAAACAGTTAAATGCTAAAACCAATTTGGTTCCATTCAGCATTTATTTGACATTCATGTTTGTTTGTTTTGTTTTACCAATTTATGAAAAGCCTACTAATTACTCTGTAAAGTTTTTTGTTATTTTTGTTCTGAGAGAGAGAGAGAGAGAGAGAGAGGGAGGGAGCCAGTGAGTTAGCTGGGATTTTTAGAGATATTGAGAGAAGGAAAAAAATTTACAGTTCTATTATCTAATTTTTAATTATTCTGCTTTACAGCTGAGCAAAGAAAAAAAAACACCCCAAAACAAACAAGCACTATAGTAGGCAGAATAATCCCTCCTCCACAGACATCAGCATTCTAATTTCCAGAAACTGCAAATATGTTGTGTTACAAGGCAAAGGGGAATTAATGCTGCAGATGGAATTAATGTTGCTAATCAGCTGACCTTGCAATGGCGCGCATATTCTGGATGATTCAGGTGGGCCCCATGTAATCACAAGCGTCCTTATAGGCGAAGGAGGGAGGCGGGAGGTTCAGAGTGAGGCAGGTGTGAGAAAGAGTTGCTCTGTGGTTACAGGCTTTCAAAATGGCGGGAGGGCTCCTGAGCCGAAGAATAGAGGCAGCCTCTAGAAGCTGGAAAAAGCAAGGAAATGGATTCTCTTCCAGAGCCTTCAGAGAGGAACACAGTCCGGACAACCCCTTGATTTTAGCTCAGCAAGACCCATTTTGAACTTCTGACCTCCAGAACTGTGAGTTTAGAAATTTATGCTGTTTTTGCTCTTTGAGTTTGCAATAGTTTGTCACAGCAATAATGGAAACTAATACAAGTGCTTATATGATATATAATGTGAAAAAAATACGGCCGGAAACGCTCATACTTTCGCTTGAGAGTAAACTCCTTTCTTCATTTTGCTCCCCTACTCCTAGTTAGATGAAAATTCTTACTGCTTTTCGTTATATTTGCTGCTAATCACAGTGATATTAGGGCGGCTGTGGAGCAAGAATCTGATTTTCATATAAACCTGGGAGAGTCGTGAAAGAATAGAACATACTATAAAGTGATGAATTGGGAAAGAATAGAAAATAATGCAAAGGATTTAATTTTTTAAAACTTAAAACTTCTTTGTAGTAGCTGAGAAAGAGTTATCCTGTGATTTTTAAAATGGAACCAAAGAAAGGGAAAAGTTGCAAACGTTAATAGAAGTGTGAAAATTCAAAGTAATCTAGGCTAAGGAAATTATCTTCATTATGGCTTAAAGACAGGAAAATAATTACATGGTTTTGTATGAGGATCTGAAAATTTTGCTTTGTTGTGGTTCATTTGCTTGGTTGGTTTTTCAGTCGCTGAACGATCGGGGAGGGGGTTAGAAGTGGCAGT
The DNA here is from genome assembly GCF_949987535.1 of Balaenoptera acutorostrata. NCBI lineage: Eukaryota > Metazoa > Chordata > Mammalia > Artiodactyla > Balaenopteridae > Balaenoptera > Balaenoptera acutorostrata. The sequence goes on from NC_080070.1 coordinate 67,870,985, forward strand.
AATGTCATAAGAAGGAAATGCCAAAATTATAAAGTTAAACTCAATTCAGCTGCTGTAACCAAAATGGTGGGAAGTGGGGTGTAACTGCTCAGGAATATCTGGATGTAGAAGTCAATATCTGTAAAGGAAGTGATGATTCTGAATCATAAAATAAAAGCTGAGTGTTTGTTAACAAATTGTAACATCATGGTTGTTTCTGAGGCAGGAGACGGTGCAACTGCCAAATACAGAAAAAGCGTTCACATAGTGATAAAGATAAGTTAGACGTATGTGAGTGGTCTTAATTGCTCTGTTTAGCACTGAACTAATACATCCCTAGTAATTTGAGACCAGTGATTTGGTGCTTTTTACTTTGTCTTCCCAAACGGTTGAAGTTGTGGAGAGAAGGCTAAGGGTGGGAGCTGGGAGAGGGGGGAGGGCCTGGAGACCTTGAAGAGCAGGAGGGAGAAGCAGCTAGCAAAAAGGTGAGTGAATATTCCTGTCCTCAGACAACTTGAAGGATACTGCATGAACTGCAATGGGCTATAGCCAACACTTTATCACCGGCATTATTATTTAAGCTTTAAGATGTTGAATTATTTGGTAAATATCCTCAAGTGCATCCAAAACAAACATGAGTTTTGAAGACAAAATAATCAAGTTCTAAAGTCTGAATTACTGAGGGACAAAACACAACTTCACAAGCAGGCTAGTAACTTGACGTGACAGAACCTCTAGGAGACATCAGGGCAATGCCTTGGTACAAGTCTCTGATACGTGACACCATGCAGCCCTATCACCCCCGCCTGGAGTCAGGAGGGGGGTGCGGTCCAGGTCACACTGTGCCACCTATAAGCTAGTTTGCTAGACTTCTCTGAGGCCTGATTTTCTCACCTATGAAACGATGATGGTGGCAATCATGGTAGTCATAAGAATAATCAAACCAATAAAAGCAAACACCTGTACATGCTTTTAGATATCCCCTGCCCCCTTTACTTACATTAACTAATTTTATCCTCACAACAACATTATGAAATACATTGTTCTTATCCCTGTATTACGGATGGGGGACAGAGGCGCAGAGAGATTAAGTTGCCGAATAGTATATATCTAAAAAGCAAGAGCTGGAAGATGAATCCAGAATGCTGCCTGCAAATCTCAAGCTCTTAATCACCACTTAGTGATGTTCCCGCCTTCTCATTGGTCTGTCATAGGGATTTAATTAGATAAACATGATGTGTATAAATAGCATCTTCCCCTTTACCCTCCTGGCTACATCTTTCCCCTCTTTTTCAAATGGTTGTTAAAGACAAAAGGGGAAATATTACCACTTTCTTGTATTGAACTACTCACTGGATTCACTTACTGTGCTTCACATGTTCTAATATTAAAATATAATTAAACATGAACTGCAAACCTCCTCCTATAGCAGGCTTTCTCAACCTGGGCACTATTGAAATGTTGGACCAGGTGATTCTTTGTGGTAGGAGCCCGCTGTGCATTGTTGGAAGATTAACATCCCTGCCCTCTTGTCCTTCGCCTACTAGAGGCCCAGAGCTGTTGGGACAACCCAAAATGTCCCCAGGTATTTCCAAATGGCCCCTGGGGAGCAAAATAACCACAGTTAAGAACCCCTGCTCTAAAGTAAGAAAAATTCAGTTTAGCTGTTGTGGACTTTGATTATGTTAGAATGTTACTTGGTGAATGCAAGTTTGGTTTTAAAAATTAGTTTTTAATACACCTACTCTTACCCCTGATATTCTATAAATATCAATTTTCATATCTTTTACTACTGTGGTGAGGAAAGATTTGGAGAAAAGTAACTTTTACCCTTAAATATAGGAGGAATTGGGGAAACTAGAGTAATCAAAAACACTCCTTTAAATTATTAGGTTAGCAGCTTATTTTTCTATTTCCTCTCGGAAGATATAATTTCCTTGTGTAGGACGATGGCCAGCAAAGTGATCTGGGCATTGGGAGTAGCAACTCTGTCAGCTGTCTCATACTGTTTGAGTTAAATGTGGAGGAGGGTACTAGTGATATACGTTTACATAGTGTATAGCCACTGAGTTAAGAAAGTAAGTGTCTGATTATAGCAGAGAGTGGCTTATATTAGAGACTCTGTTTCCATTTTCACCAGAAAAAATTGTATGTGTCCCCTCCTCCCATAGTTACAGTTCCCCCCTCTTTAACCACAGTGCTTGGGGCACAGCAGGAAAGGAGATCTAGGCACAGGGTCCCAGAGTCTGCCTTCTTGGCTCAGCATGTGAGGTTTGGATGGTAGGTTTGTGTACACACATGGTAGGTTGGAGTCTTTTTTTTCTTTTAAATACTTGGCAAAAAGCATTTCTTGCTCCCTTTCAATGAACAAAGACTGATATTTCACCACGAAGTTTTGTGTTTAAAATAATTAAAAGCTTATTATAACCATAATCTAAGAGCTGTGAGACAAAGAATTTGCATGACAGGTAAGTTTAAGTTTATGGAGTAACGGTGAGAAACAAACATAGGTGTGAAATAATTGATGCAGGAACAGTTAATAGAAAAAGTACGGAAAATTCTATATATCTTTATATCTTTAGATTTATCTATCCATTCATGTCTGAGGTACCTTTATATCCATCATCTATCTTGCCATTCATCTATTGTAAAAAGTAAATGTCAAGCACATGTTAGAGGAGAGCTTGACACACATTAAGAACTGAGTATATATTAGTTATTATCTTTATTAGCTATCACTTCCTGACTGCTTATGATAAGGATTTTGAGATGGTTAAGCTGATAGGTCAGCAAAACCGAAGGTGAATAATTGCAGTCTCATAATTGCAGACAAGAATACACCTGAGAATCTGAAAGGGAGTTAGATTTTACAACGTTTTAGGTATATATGAAATAAAAAAGTGCAAAGGGGAGGGGAAAAAGAGGAAAAGGCAGAACTAAATGCAGTAATTGGGGCACAATCGGGATTCATTTGGGATGGAGATGGGGAAAGAGGCAAGTGCAAAAACTGCAGAAAAACATGGAAGTGGGTAAAAATAGAGTAGAATGAAGAAAGGGGAACTTAGAAAGGTGATACTGAATAATAAGATCATCCCTAATGTTTCTTTATTCATCACAAGGAAAAAACTTAAAATATGTAAAAAGCTCTTCCAAGAGGGCAGGGATAGAGCTCTGTTTTAGACAGCTTTAATTTAGACAGATTTCTTTGGAACAGCTTTATTGAAAGTGATTCTGGATGATCTCCCAGTAAAGCTAAGTCATTAGGAACAAAAGATTTCTGGGAAGCAAAATATTTTAAGGGATTACTGGTTTGGTTAATTAGATCTACTTGGACTTAATGAGTTCATACTCTCTTGGTGGTGTCAGTTGGGTCACTGGGTTTCATTCCTGAGGAAAATCTATTGTAAGGCAGCAGAGGAATGACAGGCCTAAAATGCCTCGTGAGCTTGTAGAGACTTTAAATGTCAAGCAGTACAATGTGTTGGAACATGATAAGTGGAAGATTCCGCAGGCTAAGGCCTTACATAAAACCTTTAATGTCAGGGAGTAATATATTATGAAAAGTAATTCTTCAATTTATGAATGAGACAACTAGAGTCCTTTTTAATAAAATACTCTCTTCAAAATACATTTCAATATTGCTCATATGCATTAAAATAGGTTCAATTTCATTTAATCCCCAGATGGGACTTAGAAAAGGACATGTACTAATTCTCTTCTTTTTATCATGTTCCCAATTGATAATATTATCTGTAGGAAGTAAACTTACTCTGTAGTAGGAAATTTGTACCACATGTGAATAAAACTTTCAAAACAAACAAAAAAAAATGTAGTTGAAATTTTTACATTAAGTGTGTATATAATAATGATGTAGGATGCCCTTAAGGTAAAGGGATATTTCTGTAGCCAGTGTGAGGGGAGTGTGTGTGTATCTGACATACACTCCTAATTAACAAAGATGTTCACTGTGTGCTGACACACACATACATAGAAAAAAATGTTTTTTTATTCATGACATTCTATGGTTTAGTTTGTTAAAATTTTATTCTTTATAAATTTGCAATATCAACACTTCGATAGGGAATGGAAAATATTTTATATAAACATTTTATAGAATTATTTTCTACTGCATAGATAACGTTGAGGGAATTTACCCTTTTAACCTTGCAAAGGCTGTTTTTATTGCATTAAAGTATATAAAAATGCCCAGTGAAAATTCAACAGTCGTAATAGCATTGTGGCATTATGGTTTCTCTTAGAAATAAAATCAACTCCCCGGGCTTCCCTGGTGGCGCAGTGGTTGAGAATCTGCCTGCCAATGCAGGGGACACGGGTTCGAGCCCTGGTCTGGGAAGATCCCACATGCCACGGAGCAACTAGGCCCGTGAGCCACAGCTACTGAGCCTGTGCGTCTGGAGCCTGTGCTCCGCAATGGGAGAGGCCGCAATAGTGAGAGGCCCGCGCACCGCGATGAAGAGTGGCCCCCGCTCGCCACAACTAGAGAAAGCCCTCGCACAGAAACGAAGACCCAACACAGCCAAAAATAAATAAATAAATAAATAAATAATAAAAATAAAGGAATTCCTTTAAAAAAAAAAAAAAATCAACTTCCCAATCTAGAAAGATCTTCTAGGGTTTACTGTTTCAAACCATTTCATAACATTTTTTTACAAATTGATAAACTTAGTTATACCATGAGGATCAATAGGCCTTCTCGACCTTAATTGGCGCAGATCTTACCGAAATTATAATGGCCACAGCTACCTTAGTCCAGCTCCATTGCAGAAACTTACTCTGGTAAAAATGAGTGAAGGCTTGTAAATGAAAGAATAGTAATTAAAACATGTTTTTGTTTATTTTAAAATGCTTTATCAAAATCTTCAGAGAGGTGGTTGAGGCACTGGGCAATCTCATCTAAAAAGTGATGAAGTAATCTAGCAGGTCTTGCTTGCTTGTTAGCGTCAACTCTGGTTTAAGGAATTCTAGTGAGTACCATCTTCTCGGCCTCCTCATTTCCTTGACATTTGATAGTGACATCGTGGATGAGCTAGCTCTCTCTATATTACTTTAGTCCAGTGGAAATAAATATCAAGTATTATCTGAAGGATAAATGTTAAGAGCGATGGATGTGCAAATACCTATTCTAAACACGGTAGAGGTCTGAGGTGAAACAAAGTTCGTGAAAGCCATCTTGAGATGGGCTTACCGTGATTGAGAAGTTCTTTTCTTTGTGTTGTACAAAATCCATATAGATTTTTGACTGTAATCCTCTTCCCTAATGGATGCTACACTCTATCATAATAGCTATAATATAATAATAGAGTCACAATATAGATATTTTCTATTACCTTTTTGAAAGGAATTATCTAATATACTGATAAAAATGGCCAAGATAACAGTAAGAGTAGTCTTGGGAAAAAAATGTTCTGTAAACATTGTTTATTTTGGGGTACATAAATAATATCTCATTTGGTTAAATATCTCTGTTGCCTATTCAATCTATAAATATTTTAGGATTCTGATCCACATAAATCCTACATTTTTACTTACTGTCAATACTGTCAGTGGAAATAGTTCAAGAATAGGTTCACATAATATTTCCCCTGTAATGGCTCAGTAAACTCTAGCATCTGTATGGGCAGTGGCTCAAGGCTGAAGAAATCAAGCCGGCAGCTGTGGAAACAGGGATATTAAAATTCTTAGAGTGGGAGTGGAGGGGAGCCTGGAAAAATCAGCTGATTCTACATTTTCTTGTTGCAGCATGGAAGATGAACGATTGGGGTGGTTACATACTTTTAGGTGTGGAAACCAGTAGGGAATGAGGCTCTGCTTTTTCAAACAATAATCAATGAGGAAAAGTCAACTCAAAGAATGAAAATTTCAGAAGTTTCAGAACCATGGATTAATGCTACTAAGCAGGCTTGCAGTCCATTCATCTTCTTACATTTTGATGTTTAAGAGTGCAAGCAGGAAAGCTTGGAGGACATAAACCAACATAGCAGTATTTCATGAAATAGTCATTTAATTGGAGAACTTGTGGAAACGTATGTAGACAGAAAGGTTACTTAAAATATCCCCACAAGTATTTTTTTGAAGCCGATGGTGGAACAAGCAGAAAACTTTCACTAGGTTGTAATTCTGTTTATTCAATAGAATCTATCGAGTGAAAAATGACTAATGGTTTTAGTGCTAAGTAACTTACAGTAATTTGATAAGGTCCTAAGAGGGAACTTTGTAGGGAATCTCTGTTTCTAGATTTCGGGTTGTAAACTTGGGTTTGAAACTGATTACCTATAAAATTCAATGCGAAATTCTGATCTTTCAGGATGTTGTGACAGTAAATATCTCAATGACATATTTGGGTTGCTCCCAAATGTAAGAAACATAATATATAAATGGTCACGTTTTCTTCTATATAGAATTCATTCTATAAAGATGATGATCTTCTGTTATCTAACTCTTTCATATTTATCCAGTTTAGAATGGATTTTAGTACATTCCAGCCATACCAGTTCTGGAATGGAGACTATGGCCTGTTGCTTACCAAATCTGGTACTGAAAAAATACATAACACTCTGTTCTTTCATCCACATTCTGTGAAGTTCCTTTTTATTAAGATTCCATTCTAGTTACTAGGTGATACTGCATTGGTATCAATACATCCCATGAGATAATAGCAATTAACCACTGAGCAAATACATTTTCCATGAAAGAATAAAATGGGATCATGCTACCTTGATATCAGGGCCTCTTTAACATTTTGAGACTGTTGGCAATACCAAAACAGGGTTATAAAAATTGTGGATAATTTCAAAAATACTTTTTCTGAGTTGTGACCTGGATATCTTGAAATCCATTGACCTTGTCCTCTCCATGGAAAGCCTTGGAAGTTTCAGGTGACTCCTCTCTTCAAGGCCACAGAAGATTCTGGGCTGCTTTTGGGCCATCGGTGAGCATAGACAACCTTTTCAGCAATCTCAACGCTATCACTTTTATTCCATTAGGACATATGAAACATTTTCCAAGGTGTCACTTGCCAGGTTTCTAGAAAGATAATCAGGCACTCTACTCTTCTCTGAGTATCCAGATTTTTAAGGACCACTTTGCTTTATCTGTCTCCTTTCCCTCTGGGTGTAATCCTGGAGGTGGGGGCGATGTGCATCGTGGCTTCAGAGAGACATGGGTATACAAGCTCTTACTCTGGCTGCTGCTTCCTGTTCTGTCCTCAACTCTTGGTTTCTTCAGTTTAGGTTAGAAAAACTGACTCTTAATATATTTGAGAAGAATAAGTGTTAATATTATTTGTGCAGGTGTTTGTTTCCTTTCATCTTACTGTCTCTGCCAGAACTTTAAGTGGAAAGGTCGAGGCCTGATTCTTTACACCCTGTTCTGGATAAGCTGTGACTTCACCTGTTTGAGATGAGAGGCCAAGGTTACCCTCGCTGTTTCATAAAATGGGTGTACAATCGTGATTCAAAAGGGAATTACTCTGGTACAGTAGATACATGAGCAATGTGAAAATATTCCCACCGCATTTCCATTTACAGCTAAGCCTTTTTCATAAGACCAAAATTTGTAATATCTGTATAGTCATAAAGTAATGGGAATAAAATCATTTGGGCATAACACCAAAAGTCTAAATTCAAATCCTTTACTGAATGTGAGGCTCAGGCAAAATTGTTCTCCTGGCCCTAAGTGTGACAGGTCTTGCCTCGACCCACTCCAACATGAAAACAGAAGTACTGATTTGGTAAATGGCGCCAAAATCAGTCTATTCCCAATGTTGTGAACATGGTAGAAGTCAAACCGCAAACCAATAGAATTGGTTGGCAAATCTTCAAAGAGAAAATCTGTGAGTCTGCGAGGCATATATAGGTCATCAAATTTTGCCAAGAGATTGGAAAGGCAAGGTTGATGTTCCTGTGTGAAGTGACTTTTATGTAAAGCAATAAAGTATATAATTTGAGGCTAAATGCTAAGCTGTTTGACAAAGCCAGTGAAGAAGAAAAATCCATCTCCACTTTCAGTTTCTTTTAGAAAGTCTTTTTCCCCCCTATCTTTTTGTATGTATGCTCACCATTCAGTTTTTCAAGGTTTTTAGTTTTCCACTACGATTACATTGTCTGGAACAGTAAGCAGCTAGATTAGAATAGTAAATATATTTTTTTTCTCTGAAATTAAGATATTTGTATAATAGTCATCCAGCTTTTATGAGAGGAAGAAGATAATAAATATGTCTGGGGCTTTCAACTATCTTTTTATGGTCTCATTACTACTTCTAAAATATATAAAGTAGAATCCCAATTCCTGTGTAGAAAACACATTGGCGGTCTCTTCTTCCCTAGAAAGCCCATTAATACCCTGAAGATCCAACATTATTATTATACTCTTCTCTTAATAGACTTAAACCACATCTCCTATAAAAAGAAATGTAAGCAGGCAATTCTTCACACAGCACAGGCAAAAAGTTAAAATCGTAAGCAATCAAATAACCCAGAGATATTCTAAGCTTTTACTATTATATCCCTTTTTTCATATGTATCTTGTCTTTGCTTTTCTCCTTTATTTCCTGTTTACTTCTATTTATAATTGGACTTTCAGCTCAGTATTGTATCCATGTTATGAACCCATATTGTTAAATATCCCTCAAAAGTGTGATTTTTAAACAATGGAGGTATGATAACTCAGTAGTATGGATGTATCATGTTATTTTTCAACCATTTTCTAATATGTGATGTTTAGGATATTTCTAATGTGTTATAAATAGCTCTGTAAAAATACCCTTATTTCTTTGTGCATTTTTCTAATTAGTTGTTTGGGGTAAGTTTCTGGATTTGGAACTAGTAGGTCAGAGTTAGGAGCGTTCTTATGATCTTTGATAGATATTAAGTTGCTCTCCAGAAATTTTGTACTGATTTAAACTTCCACAGGCTGTAGTTACTTTAAGAGTTGAAGTTAAATGTCTCTGCACGTCAGCATTCTGCCTGCCAGAGGAAGAGATGCTTTTATTAGGATTTGGTGGGATAATTTATAATTCACGTGGTATTGATTATTATTGTTACATTAACCTACACCTGGCATTCTGTTTGGGGGGAGGGCCTATGCATTATGCAAGGAGAGAAAGATTAGTTTTTGTCTCTATTTCCTTAAATACAAAAAGATTGCTGTTTAAATGAAACATAAATAGCTCACATATCCATATAAACAAGTATCATCCCAATCCACACTCCCAGTCTAGCCCTCTGACATTATTCCAGAAACTTTCAGAACTTCTGACTATTCAGGAAACAGTTATCTTCTGTGCTCAGGTTGTATATAACTCCTGGGATACTCGTACTTGGTTGAAGTCCTTCTCAATATGCATGCTTTCTTCAAATCCATTTCCTTGGCAAAACCTTCCAAGAGATCCTTCTTCAACTGTTTAGTTAGAATCAGTTATTCATTGCTCTGTTTGACTTCTGATAATACCTTTCTTTTACCTGATTCAATACTGATTTTCAAAATTTTGCACAACTGGATTGTAACTTACCAAATAAAGTATTAAAGGCTGTATTCACAACACTGTCTAGCCCAGAACTTTGTATGTATGAAATGTTCAGTAAAGCGTTGATTGAATTGAACTGAATTGACATGACATGATAGTATCTGTCTTGTAAAATCCATCCATTTAAGTCTCCATCTGTTATGTCGCAGGAGTTGAACTAATTCCATCTTATAATAGTGGCGCAGGTTAAGAAATAGGCTTTACTGGGAAAAGGTAAATTTCATATAGAGAAAGGAAAGCATGAGTTTCTGTGATCCCCGCATCATGTGGTTGAGAGCCACGTAGAGGATGGGGCACAGCTGTGTGGATGTGGATTCTGATGGACAGACCTCACCCCCGCTTCAGTTACTCTCCTTTCTTGTGGTACAGTTCTGAGAACCATCTCACCTGTGGGATAATACACACCAGGTAGTCTGGATTTGGGGTATCAGCTGTTTAATAAGTTACCTGGGAATGCCAACTGCTCACGACCAGGAGACTTTGGATCAGTGGGATATTGTGGCCCCTCATGCTGGGAGAAGGGAGACGTTGGTTCCTTTGGAAGCTGAGTTTAAGTGCAGTCTTCCAGTTGGGGTATGGAGAGAAGCACCTCTTTCTTTTTCCAGCATCCAAAAGGTTTCTTATACTGGCCACCCAGAATGGGCTCCCAGGTCATTTTCAGACCACTCCACTCAATGTTCCATCAACCGCTTTCCTTCATGTAGGACACCTTTCGAGGCATACACCAATAACCCTTCTATCTGTTATCCTTACATTTCCATGACATGTTTTTCCAGCAAACATTTAAGTGTTATTACATGTTAGGTGCTATGATAAGTGAAGAAATAAAAAATAACATAGTCTTTGCACATAAAGTGCTTGCTGTCCAATGGAGCTCTGTTCTGATGTAATTCAGGAAGCAAGCTTTGAAATTTTTATGGCTAAAATAGAATTACATTAATTTTTAAATAAGTAACTTATTAGTCAAATTAACATGGAGAATAAAGCCAGTTATGGTAGATAAGATCGAAATATTACAATTATTTGTGCTCAACAGTCATCTCTGACTATAATCCATCTTTCTTGACAATTCTGCTTTTCTCTTAAATGAAAAGTCCTCTTTTAACTTTGAACTCATGCCCTATACCTGGGGAGCCTCTATGTAAATTCAAGAGTTATATGGATATATAGTCATTTCTGAAATGAAAACTAAAATCATAATACTCAAAATATATCCATTTAAGTTTCTCTAAATTTCCAAGAATTATAAACAGTGAGATACATGAAGACAAATTATTTGCAGTAATAAAACTTGATATACTAACAGAGTCCATAGATGAGCTTTTACCTAACTATGATGAAACATACGTGTAATCCTGGTGTCTCCGTGGTTTCCATCCCAGCTGCTCAGCTCTCTTTCCAAAGCTGAGGCACACTGATGTGTGAGGTGTCCACATCTCCAACCCCTAGACTTTCCTCAGTGGCTAACCTGATCCTCACTGCACACTGGGTAGCAAAAATTAACCCCTTTTTTTCTGGGGTGCAACAAACAGGTTATTCCTGGGATAGATTTACTAAAGGACATGATAAAAATCACTAACATACACTTGAGGGCAAACAAAGCAAAAAAACAACACACGAGTATTATGATGGTCAAGATATAGAAGGTAGGTTTACAACCACACTCAATGGATTTAGTACTTCTTATTTCAACACTCAGTCTTTGTGACTCTGTGTTTTACTTGTCTTCTTTTGGGAGTAAATGGATGCCCTGTTTGGAGACTATCCCTAGGACTAGGCCCCAACTTCGCAGTATCTTTGAATGAATTTGAAATAGGTCATCAACTGCTCTCATAAGTGTCTGTGGTGTATGTGAAAGAATCTGGCTAAATCAGGAGTATGATTAGAGCTGGTATCTTTGATAAATTCCAATTTGCTTCACTCAGTAGGCTTCCTGTAAATGTTAGAAGATGAGAACAATATTGTTTTGATGTTAGGAAAACTTGTAGTTGAAGCTTTTATCTAGAAATATTAAAGTTCTTGGTAAAACACAACCTCATTCATCTTTAGTCTTATTAACATTTTTTAAAAGAATAGATAAATATTAAATAAGGTAAATTTTCTTTTCAGACAGTTTTCCCTAGATTTACTGTTTGGTACTTGGATTAAACCAATATAATAAAAGATGAGGAAAGTATACTGGTTAATTCAATGTCTTTTTGACAAAGTGAAAGGTAAGACTTGGATACAGGAGGAATGGTTGGTTCATTTGTTTCCAGCACCAGCATCAACTGGGCACTGTCTGCCAGGCCCATCAGGGATGCGGAGGCTAGTGGAAGTCATTATCATGTCACTGAACTCCTGAGCCGCCCGCTTCCTGCACAGCCACAGTGATCCTCCCAACTCTGGCAAACCTGGGGCTCTATTTCAAATGCACTTACTCAGCACACAGGATTAGGATCCAGACAACCAGGTTAGCTAGCTCAGTGACCTTAGATAAGTTGTTTATCTCTCTGGTTTTAAGTTAATTCAGGTACAGAATGAGAATAAGGGTAACATCTATACCTTATTCTCTAACCTAACATCTTTGTTACGCTAAAGCCAATTTAGCACTTAAAGCTACCCTACTCAGAGCACTTACTATGTAGAAGCTTTTATGATTAAAAACTCTAACAGTGGAATGTAAAGGTATGTGGTTCCAACAGGGAAAGTGAAAGATTGCCTGGAAATTTGGCAGACTTTTTGCAGGGAGTAGGGATGACTAAATTGACTCTTGAAAGTTACCCAGAATTCTACTTGTAAGCAACAATCCAGGAGGCTGATAAACTTTCATTTCTACCTTCTATTTTAATATGTTTTTATCTTACAGTTTTTTAAAATTTTCTGAATTAATATATATAAATCACTGAGCTCAGCATCCTGGCTCCAAGTACTTCTTACTCAACAAGTATTAGTTCCATTCTTTCCCATCCCCACTTTTCTTCTCTAGCTAGCATGTCTGTGAGAGGTGGGTTAGGAGGGAGTTAAAGATGATGGCCCTTGAAGGAGGAACAGGATTTCAGCATGCAGTGATGGAGGAGGAATAGCCCTGATGGTGGAAAAGTCCCGCTTAAAGGCACAGAGATGGGAAGCATGTGCAAGAAATAAAGCTCTGCTGTTTGAACTATAAAGTACCCCAAAGTGAAAGATGAGGATATCAGGTTAAAATAATAGGATAAACGCAGATAATGATGGATTTGCAATGCCTATTTAGATAATGATGGTCAAATAAGAGCAAAAGGACATAGGATTTCTTATGTCAAGTAGAGAGCATGTATCACCCATTTAGATGGGACCAGTAAGGATGTGAAGACACTTACATATTTAGAAACAGGAATTATGCTAATGTCATCATCCTCAGGAGAAAAATGTGTGCAATACGAGACAGAAAACCATCTGAGATTGAATTGCCTCCTTAGAAACGCTTTTTTTCCTTTTTATTATTCTTAAATAACTCATTCATTATTTGGTACAATATAGGAAATACTGTTCTTTATATGGATATAATTTCAGAGACAAAATGCTTTAAAAATGCTGTTGTGAGTTACATAATGATTACAAACCTGAAAAACGATTTCATTATGTAAAATGTATTTACATACACATTAATGTTAAAAGGATTCTAATGTTTTAGAAAATCATACAAGATGAATCTTAGGAGAAAATCACTGAAATAAGTTGCATTTCAAATTTTAGACTATATAAAAAAGTTGTCAATTTGCTATAATTATGCATGGAAGGCAATTTTCGATACTACCCTATTTGAAATCTTTTCATTAAAATGTTTTTTTAAAAACACATCAACATAGAGACATTGTAGAAATGAGTGTTTTAATGAGAGGTACTAGATCTGAAAATTACATGGATCTTGCCTGTTATTCAATGTGTATGCTTTTAAGGTTGGCTAATACGTATTTTAATGCACCAGTAATTTTTTATGGTATTAATAGCCTGAATCTCTTAAGGGGAGACAAAGGATCCCAGCATGATATACTTGAATTTAGATAGAGCTCTTTTTAAGCTTGGATAGTAGCTCTGTGAGCAGTGTACTGCAGTAGAAATGGACTTGGAATTGAACAAGGATTACAGGGTTCTCGACTCATCACCTGCTATTTAATCTTGTGGCTTGGGCAGATCTGAGCCCCCTTTTTGTCTTCTCTAAGTAATGATAACACCAGCGCTTACATAGTTTTTGTGAGGACTAAAATAAAAAATAATTACTTTTTACTGTCTGTGAAAATGCTACTAAGTGCTGAACAGACATGACAAATTGAAGTACATTTGGCACACAAATGGATTGGCTGCCTCCAGAATTTGTTTCACAATAAACATACATGCTGAAATTCTTTGAAGAACCGTTTCATGCATTTATCAATGTCAACAGATTGTTATTGTGAATGTTATAAAACACCTTGGTTTTAATGAAGTATAAGATCATGTGCCATCCCCAAATTTAGGAAGTAGAGGGAAAAAAAATGTTTATTTCAAAATTGTATCTCTTTGTTCAAGAAAGTAGACGCAGATTATCAACCAACACGACAATAATGAGCTAACATCACTATCACAATCTATTTTACGAATGTGTGAACCTTCAGAATATAGTACTTAGGGCCACAGGTACCCAATCTTAAACCTCAAAAGGAGTCATCTTGACTCTTATCAATTTACAAAAACTTTTGCTGCACAAACTGGGCGGGCTGAGAGAGATAATCTATAAACTATTATTAATCATTTTTAACACTAGTTTTCAAGCCAACTGATCAAACTAAATTTTATTTTCATACCAGGCGAGATATGTGGAGAGATTCATGAGCAATCAATTCAACTCTCTTCAGAAGATGGAAAATGGCATGTTTAGAATCTGTGGTTACCCAGAAATATTGCTTGACTTTATAAGTGTGATCTGACATACTGGACCACTCTTACATTCTGAAACTACCATCAACATTATTTGAAAGAAAACAATTTTGCTTATTCACGTAGAATAAAATAAGTACGCTTTATAAGAGTTAAAGGTGGCTACTAAGATTGCATAAGGAACACTTAGATGAAAAATTGATGTAAGGAAAGGCAGTATAGTCTTCAGGGATGATCTTTGGGATCTGTATATTGCTATAAAATAGAAGCTTAAAATCTTTAATTTGTCAAAAAGTATGAATCTGTGAGCAGCAAACGTGGGTAGGAAAACTCCTGGATGCCAGGGAGGAAAAAATGACACAAAAGAATTAGGGGTAACAGCGTCTGGTGCTCACACAGGAAAAAAAACAGGGTCTGCTCCCACCTGCCAGAATGGAAAACCTCAACACAGACAAGACCTTGGGTAGAGAACACAGAGGCTTTGTCCTGGGCTTAGTAGTGGGGAAAAATTAGGCCTAATGAGCAGTACATCTAATACATGTTCAAAAGTTTGAACGAAAAATGTTTTGTTTTGCATGTTGAGTTCAGAGGTTTAAAAAGATGTTTCAAGTCAAAGTTGTAACATTCAGTTTATATGACTCACAAAAATACTTGTTAATTATTAGCAAGATAAGCTAATACAGCTATGTCACAGTGAGAGATAGTTAGCTAACATGTGGTGTGCTGCTTTATCAGAAAACAATAGTGATCTTATTTTTATGTGATATACTTGCCCTGGCATCTTGCCCTCAGATAACCAGTGACTTTTAGCTTGGTTAAGTAATTTCTGGAACTCATTGCCCGTAACTACCTCAGAAAGTCCACATTTTATAGACTGAGCCTTAATAAAATTATATCCTAGTACTAACATTTTTGAAATGTTACCTTTTTCTAGAATTGGTACTTTTCTGTGTAATAATTTCTGTTTGACTACAGTAAAAATCAGTAATTAGATTCAAGGAATATTTCATTTCACTGAAGAAAATATTAAAAAGTTATAGTCATTCAAGAAATACCTGAATTTATAAGTACTAAAACGATTCATAATAAAAATATCTCAGAAGAGTGAGACATATGTTTATGTTTCAGGCTATTGCTTCATGAGTTGAACATATGAACAGTTCTACCTGAGCCTTGCTTGCCCTGTAAGGAAACATTGTAAAAGCTTCGGCGTGTTTGGTTTTATGTCGGGGTGCAAGCTCAGACGTCAATTAAAAAACTATTGCTGATCAATAACTATTGCATTAAAGGATGTATTTACAAGACTTTCACACACATGTAGAGAAACGGCAAATGATTGCAAGTTTTACTCCAAACTAAGTAGTCTGATAGCACAAGTGAGTGGTCACCAGTGTGTTAAAATTTTCTAGTATATATTAACTATAAATTACTTTAAATTGCAGGTTAGAAATAGATATTTGTTTTAAACAAAAATCAGATATTAGTAGAAAGAAACCCTGAGACACCCCTGTGGAATCTTTGGAATTTGGAGAACACAGTTCTAAATCTATACAAGTTGAAAGACTTCTTAAGTTTAGCATGGGGCTACCTTTCCTAAATCTTTACTCCACAGTTTTATTGGGGGTAAGTGGAAGGGGAGGTGCTTTGCTTAAAATTCTAGGTATTATTTTTCTTAAGATATGAAAGCAAACATGTAAAAATTGAAATAGCATTGAATAACATTCTGTAGCAATAAGTTTTAAAATCGTATATCAAATTTTATTGGAACCTGATATATTCTTTTAAAAGTTATATGTAGATATAGGAAGTATAACTTTTTATAAGTTAGTAAATTTCAAAGATAATTGAGGGAACAGGAGACCTGTCATATCTATAAATATGACAATCTATGTGAATTGTTATACAGTTCTGGTGAGTCTTCAACTGCTCTATTCAGCAGGCAAATGTCTTTTTTATGTTAGTAGACAAAGAAAATCTTTTCTAAAGGAGAAAATAAAAAGTTTTAAAGCCACTTCTAAAGCCACCATTCTGCTTAGGAAACATTCATACTAGTGTCAGATTTAGTTACTGTAGTAATCGATGGTTGTGTATCTTTGACACATTAAAATAGATTGTTGCTGAAATCATGCTCTAGGACAAATTTGAGGGTGAATTATGATTCTATGTAATATTGGTAGCTAAATTTCCCATATTTAATGGAAAACTCCATGTAGTAAGGAGTTCTTAATTAAAATGGTATTAATCAGTGGAGAACTGTGGAGAGAATATTATAAATTCACGTTTGAACATTTCTTCATTGGTTTTCCTTCAACAGAAAGCATGTGCAATCTTTGAGGGTTCCCTTCATCTAGTAATTCACAGAACGGGAGTGTTTTAGTTTTTTCAACCTCCTCTCTAGAGGCAGCCTTTTTCTCTGCTGCTACCTGCTGCTCCATCCTAACCGGGAGCCTTCATTGCCCACCACTGCTGGGAATTCAGGGCATGCACTTTCGTCTTAGTGCCATCACTGACAGTCTGGATGCTAAGGAATATTTCCTGTAATCTCTCTGTAATTGCAAACTTCATATACTCACTGACTACTTCCTCTCTATGTCTAGTGTACAATGTTTCTTCTCTCTTGGCTGACATTATTTTCTCATATCCCTTCTTTTGTGCAAGGATGAAAAATAATATGAACTGCCACCCCCAAGGGATATTACGATTGGTTAGTCGGTGAAGAAGGGAAATTTTGGATTCTTTGGAATCCTGGGATATTTTTAGGACCCTAGAAATAACACTCTTCTCATATGATGCAGCAATCCCACTTCTGGGCATATACCCAGAGAAAACCAGAATTCAAAAAGACACATGCACCCCAATGTTCATTGCAGCACTATTCACAATAGCCAAGACATGGAAGCAACCTAAATGTCCATGGACAAATGAATGGATAAGGAAGATGTGGTACATATATACAATGGAATATTACTCAGCCATAAAAGGAACAAAATTGGGTCATTTGTAGAGATGTGGATGGACCTAGAGTCTGTTATACAGAGTGAAGTAACTCAGAGAAAAACAAATTATCATATATTAACACATATATGTGGAATCTAGAAAAATGGTATAGATGATCTTATTTGCTAAGCAGAAATAGACATACAGATGTAGAGAACAAACGATACCAATGGGTACCAAGGGGGAAGGGGGGGTGGGATGAATTGGGAGATGGGGATTGACATATATACACTATTGATACTATTTATAAAATAGATAACTAATGAGAACCTACTGTATAGCTCAGGGAACTCTACTCAATGCTCTGTGATGACCTAAATGGGAAGGAAATACATAAAAGAGGGGATATATGTGTACGTATAGCTGATTCACTTTGCTGTACAGTAGATACTAACACAACATTGTAAAGTAGCTATACACAAATAAAAATTCTCCAAAAAAAAAAAACCCAACAAAAAGCTTGAGCCTGCAAAAGCAAGATAAATATGCTGAGCAAGATTTAAAATTTAAAAAAGCAACACAAAAGCAGTTACATGCATTAACTCATGACTAATATACACAAGTGCTGAATTAGACTCAAGTTAGAAATTCTAAATATCATAACTAAATTTATTATGAAGTTGTCACAAAACAGCCCATTCTGCTTTTTAAATTGTTGGTGGACCTGTAGGAAGCATAAGCAAAAGAAGCTTCAAGATAGATAAAGGGAAGAAGGAAAGGGGACCTGTAGGAGGACATTCTATCCAGCTGGCACCGTTGAGCAAAGGTCACTTCTTGTTTCCTCTTCTTGGTTTAAAAAAAAAAAAAAAGTTAGTGTCTCTAGTTTATGACTTTTCCTGGCTTTTGGTTTTTATTATTTTTGTGTAAAATCTCTAAGAATAGGCTAATATTTGGTTTCATCTCAAAGATTTAGAATTTTTTTTTTTTCCTGAGTCCCACTCTGACCTTTCTTAAATGGTGATGAGGTGTTAATGTTATTGACATTAAGTTCCAGAGAAAAATAAGGAGCAGCATCTGTAGCCTTTGAAAAGAATATTAGTCCTTACCTTAACTTTAGGAGCCATTAATTCAGATGATGAATCTGCCAAGAAATAAACAGCATGAAGGAAAATCATTAGAAAAAATTGACTTTACCTGTTTCTAGAAGCACAGGTTTGTATGTATGTGATAAATGTTACTAAATAGAAGATCTTCTTTAGTGCAAGATGTGCTTGGGCATTAGATGCTTACCCATATTTAGTCATTGTATGGCTAATGTCTTGAATCATAAGTATGGAATCTAAGAGACAAGTGTGGTTATTAATATATATGAGTGGGCTAGGATCTTAGATCCTGCTGGAATGTGTGCTGGACTAAAGCTAAAATTTAGAGTAACGTAAAAAATGCGATGATGATGAGTAGATTTTAAAATGTCTTGGAACACTGATATTCATGTGCCACTTCATTTCTTTATACTCATGTCTGATATTCATGGTAATGTAGGTAATAGTTATGAAATCAAAATTTTAATTGAAATATAGTTGTATAACATAGTGTAAGTTTAAGATATACAATGTGTTGATTTGACATTTATATATTGAAATATGATTACCTCTGTAGTGTTAGCTAACACTTCTATCCTGTCACATAATTATCATTTCTTTTTTGTGGTGGGAACAATTAAGATATAGTCTCTTAGCAACTTTGAAATTTATAATACATCATTGTCTATAATCACTGGGCTGTGCGTTAGATCTTTAGGACTTATCTACTGGTTGCAGTTTTGTACCCTTAAACAATATCTCCCCACCTCTCCTACCTCCCAGCCCCTGGTAATTATCATTCTACTGGTTTTACAAGGTTGGTTTTTTTTAAGAGTTCACATAAAAGTGGTATCATACAGTTTTCACCTTTATCTCTCTGACTTGTGTCACTTAGCATAATGTTCACAAGGTCTATCCATGTTGTCACAAATGGCAGGATTCCCTTCTTTCTCATGGCTGAATAATATTCCATGGCATCCATATACAATAACTTCTTTATCCATATACACAACTTCTTTATCCATTCATTGATGGGCACTTAGGTTGTTTCCATTTCTTGGCTGTCGTGAGTGATGCTGCAATAAGCATGGGAGTATGTATCTCTTTGAGATAATGATTTCATTTCCTTAGGACGTATACCGAGAAGTGGAATCACTGGATCATAAGGTAGTTATATTTTTAATTTTGAGGACCCTCCATATTGTTTCCCACAGTGACAGAACCAATCTACTTTCCCACCAACAGTGTACTAGGGTTCCCTTATCTCCACACTTGCTAGTTCTTGTCTTCTTGATGCTAGCCATTCTAACAGGTGTGGGGTGGTGTGTCATTGTGGTTTTGATTTGAATTTCCTTGATTAGTGATGTTGAGCATCTTTTCATGTACCTGTTGGCCATTTGGATGTCTTATTTGGAAAAATGTCTATTCAGATCCTTAGCCCACTTTTAACAGACTTTTTTGTTGTTGAGTTGTGTAATTTATCTATATATTTTGAATATTAACCCCTTATCAGATAAATGACCTGCAAATATTTTCTACCACCTGGTAGGTTACCTTTTTATTTTGTTGATGGTTCCCTTTGCTATGCAGAAGCTTTTTAGTTTATTGTTGTCCCACTTGTTTTCTGCTTTTGTTGCTTGTGCTTTGGGTGTTGTATCCAAAAAATTCATTGCCCAGTCCAATGTCAAGGAGCTTCTTTTATGTTTTCTAGGAGTTTTATGGTGTTAGGTCTATTGTAAGTCTTTAATATACTTAATTTTTGTGAGTGGTGTGATGTGTGGGTCCAATATCATTTTTCTGCACGTAATTATCCAATTTTTACAATGCCATGTTGTTGAAGCAATTATTCTTTCCCCATTGAGTGTTCATGGATTCCTTGTCAATTTCTAGTTGACCATATATGTGTGGGTTTCTTTCTGGCTCTCTATTCTGCTCCTTTGGATCTATGTCTGTTTTTATGCAAGTACCATACTGTTTGAATTCTGATAGCTTTGTAGTGTAGCTAGAAATCAGGAAGTGTGATGCATCTGGCTTTGCTGTTCTTCTCAAGATTGCTTTGTCTATTCAGGGTCCTTTGTGGTTCCATACACATTTTAGAATTGTTTGCTCTATTTCTATCAAAAATACCATCAGAATTTTGATAGAAATTGCGTTGAATCTTAAGATAGCTTTGGGTAGTATGGACAGTTCAACAATATTTTTCTGATCCATGAACATGGGATATCTTTCCATTTGTGTATCTTCTTCACTGTCTTTCATGAAGGTTTTTTAGTTTTTATTGTACAGGTCTTCGACTTCCTTTGTTAGATTTATTCTAAAAATTTTACTCTTTTTGATGCTATTGTAAATGGGATAATGTTCTTTATTTCTTTCAGATATTTCATTGTTAGTGTATAAAAATGCACCTGATTTCTTTATGTTGATTTTATAACCTGCAACTCCACTGAATTCTTTAATTAGTTACAAAAGTTTTTTGGTTGAATCTTTTGGATTTTCTATATAGAAGATCATATTATCTGCAAATAACTACACTTTTACTTCTTTTTTGTTTGGATGCCTGTATTTTCTTGTCTTGCTTAATTGATCTACCTAGTACTTCCTTTACTATGTTGAAAGAGTGGTGAGGGTGGGCACCCTTGTCTTTTTCTGATCTTAGAAGAAAAACTTCTGATTTCTTACCATTGAGTATGATGTTAGCCAATATGTTGAGAGTTTTAATCATGAACGGATGTTATACTTTGTTAAATGCTTCTTCTGTATCTATTGAGAAGATTATGATTTTTATTATTAATATCATGTTTCATCACATTTATTGATTTGCATATATAAACTACCTTTGAATCCCAGGGATAAATCCCACTTGGTCATGATGTATAATCCTTATAATATTTGCTAATTAAGCAACTCGCCAGTTAAATGTTTTGATAATACTTGGAGAAATTTTGCATCTGTTCGTTAAGGATATTGGTCTATAGTTTGCTTTTCTTGTAGTGTCCTTATCTAATTTTTGTATCAGGGTTATGGTGGCCTCATAGGATGAGTTTGGGAGTATTCCATCCTCTTTAATTTTTTTTTTTGAAGAGTTTGAGAAAGATTGGCAATAATTCTTTAACTGTTTGGTAGAATTTGCTTGTGAAGCCATCTTTTCTTAGGCTTTTCTTGGTTGGGAGGTTTTTTTGATAATCTTATCATTCTCCTGGATCAGTTGCTAGTCTACTCAGATTTGCTGTTTCTCACTCAATCTCGGTAGGCTGTTATGTTTCTAAAAATTAATCCACTTCTTCTAGGCTACCTGATAACGTTGGCATATAATAGTTCATAGTTGTTGCTTATGATCCTATGGATTTCTGCAGTGTCGGTGGTAATGCCTCCTCTTTCATTTCTGATTTTGAATTTATCACAAATTATAACTGTCATTTCTGATTTTGAATCTTTGTCCAATTATAGTTGTCAAGTTACAATTTTCTTTAAGGGGAGCTTCTATGATTATTTTGGATGAGCTGTACTTATTCCATTGCAAAGGCTCAATTATAGTGTACTCTCTAGTACAATGCATTTAATATTTGTTTCTTAGTAACAAGGATGATACAGTACACAGAATATGCCCAACAAATGTTTGTTCAATTTGTCTTTGATGCCGTTTAATAAGTGAATTGCCTAAGCATTTCTGTAGTGACACATCCTCATTTCCCTTCTAACTATATTTTTATTCTTTGTTTTGGTCCTGACTTTGGAAGTCATGCCTCTAACGAGAACACAGCATTTCTATTCTGGAGCAATTGGAAAGTACCTCAATATTTGCATTTTGCACAATTGGTTCGTCTGTTTTACTCTTTTCTCCCCTGCCAGCAAGATAGTTTTTTTAAATTAAATTTTTTGGAGTAACTCCTGCTGATGAATTCTAAAGGCCACCAATAGAATTTTAGGCAAAATACATACAGTGAATTCTTTGACAAAGTCATGGTAATAGTATTAGTGTGCCCTCTCTTTTGAGGTGATAAAAATGGTCTAAAATCACTGTGGTGATGGTTGTTCATAACTGTCACTATACTGAAAACCATTAGATTGCACTTTGAGTGGATTGTATCATATGTGAATTATATTTCAAAGCTGTTTCTAAAAAATGAACTTCATACTTAGCTTATTGTCTGAGAAATAAGTGAAATAATGCATAGAAATACTTAGCACTATGCCTCAAACATAACATGCATGTAATAAACACTGCTATTGACAGTACTACCTCATAACCAAGGTACATAGACACTCCAAACCTTTTTATTTTATTCTGTTTCTGGGTTTTCTCACTTATGTCTTCTATTCCTATATCTTTCTACACACTATAGTACCTAATGACACCTACAGCCAGAATTTGCCTGTACTGGAACTTGTCAGTAAAAGAAATGAATGCTCATGACCCTTTATCTTGCCCACAAAATATATTTGTTTACAATAAGACTATTAGCCATGTACAGCTTCAAAGCTACAAAGAGAAGGTAACTTTTCTGTCATGTTTCAGCTTTAAATGAAATGAAGAAAAGTTTTCTGTGTTTACATTTTATTCAGGTATATTTACATTTTTCCTTGTACCTTTTAATAAATAATCCAAAATTGTATATGCAAATTTCTAATTATTGTTACCTTAAATGGTGTTTATATAGCTAATTTTAATATAGGTTATTTATGTTGCAATTATAATGCCATAGGGCTATTTTATCTGGAAGAACTTAAAGGCAAATAAAATTGACAATGAGCTCAGACATATTTGTGCATAGCATGATTACTTAAATTTGTTAAAATGTAAGGATTTACATCATTTCACATATTTGAAGCATCTAAAAACTTTTAAATAAAGCATGTTCAGTAACTGCCAATTAATAAAAGTAAATTCCAGAACAGATTCTTTATTTTTTGTTAGCAATCTAAACATTATTAAATATTTGGGGAAACAAGTGATCTTTTTATAGTACTACATCATCGGTTTTCTATGCTTAAATGTTAAATATTTGGTTTATTTCTATTTTTTCACTTCTATATTTTTTGTATTAGCAACCCTAGCATTCTCTCTCATTCTTTACCATATTCAAATTGCAGGTTGACAGCTTATGGAAAAGTACTTCTTTTAGTGCTACTAACTTCAAAAATACACCAAAAATAAGACATAAAGATTTTGTGTTTTTTTTTCACTGAGTTTGACTGATGCAAGCAATAAATCTACATCATTTAAGACTGGTTCTTCATGTACCTGCTGCTTTTCACCCGGATAGACAAAGTCGCTATGCATCTAGGGCACTCATTATGGCTCTGCCTAGATGCAGCCCCAGATTCTTCTCAGCATGGGTCTCTGAGCAACCACTACGTATCAGGTGGAGTAGGCAAGTGAGGGGCAGCTTACATGCCATCCTGGATGTCAGCTGTGAATGTCTTGGAATTAACATTTTTTTCTTTCCCAACATGAATAATAAGAAGGAATTACCTACATGGCCACAGGAACTAGGTAACTGCTACTTTATCATTAATAGAATTAAAGAATCCACCAACATTTAAGTGACCTCTATGAATTTGTGAATAGTGCATTACTGCACTCGTTATCAAGGGGGAAATAATCTTCAGATATGTACGTTTGAATTAGAAGTTTCAGATGAAGAGAACTAAGTCATGACTTCTCTGGAACTTATAGCTCCTCTGCAAGTACCTAAATATCAGGATATTTACTATAAATAAAAGAATGTAGCTGACAAAGTCTCTGTTCTTGGGAGCCTAGTGGCCAACCAGACGTACAGAAAGGAATTCTCTTTAGGCTTCCCTAATGACAAGAATATTGCCTCACTTTCCTGGGCGACTGTGTACTTTTTGTACGTAAACGAGTGTACAGTCATGAATCCCCCTCCCCAGTTTGAGTGCCATGTATTAAGTTGCAGACGTTGTGTTTTTTAAACTTGGGTTTTATCAAAACACAACTTGGCTTCTGTTCCTCTCCCATATGATGGTATTTTGTTTCCACTCCAGTATATTCTTAAATCTCTTGGAATATGGAAGAGAATTCTGTGCTGTCTATAAATGATGATGGACTTTTTCCCTGTTTGAAGAACATGGTAATTGGCAGTGAGATACAATTTAGTTAATGAGCATTACAAAGGAAATAGTTAATTTACTTTCGAGACTTACTCTTAAAAATAAGCTTACCCTCTGGGAATCTTTTGATCATGATTAAATTAGGAAACCCAGCAGATTTCTTAAGAAACATGCTGTAATTTCTCAAAAGCTTGAACATTACGTGGTTACTCAAATGGCTTTTTAACAGACTGTAGTTCCAATGTAGAATTTGTGAAGGAAATTACAAGGATTTCTAAATGAAATTGTTTACAAGAATGAGATGTCATACAGTGCCATTTCCTGGTACATTAAATTGAACCAAAGGACAATTTGAGTTTTCCAAATGATACTACTTAGTGATTTACTAACTCTAGTCTTTGAATCGAATGTGAATTTTCTGTGGCAAATTACTGCCTGCTAATCTTGTTGATAGGACACTTGATTATATGGTTCACGTCTTTTAAGGTCCAATCTCAGTAATCATCTCAATGAATATTTGCTCCAGTATGTTTTGCATGTAAAACGTGTTCAAGAATTCTATTTTTATTTTGCATGGTGTTTAGATTCTTCTGACTTAAAAAAGTTATATACAAATGGAATTTGAAGTATTACTACTTTATTAAAAATTGAATGACTTAAGAACAAGTTTTTTTTTTTTTTTTTTAAGTATTTATTTATTTATTTACGGCTGTGTTGGGTCTTCGTTTCTGTGCGAGGGCTTTCTCTAGTTGTGGCAAGCGGGGGCCACTCTTCATCGCGGTGCGCGGGCCTCTCACTATCACGGCCTCTCTTGTTGCGGAGCACAGGCTCCAGACGCGCAGGCTCAGTAATTGTGGCTCACGGGCCCAGCTGCTCCGCGGCACGTGGGATCTTCCCAGACCAGGGCTCGAACCCATGTCCTCTGCATTGGCAGGCAGATTCTCAACCACCGCGCCACCAGGGAAGCCCAAGAACAACTTTTGATAGAGTTGTTTGCGCCCTTCACATTTGTAGCTATCAATACTTCACTCCTGGAGGAGTGGGGCATTGTTGAGAGGAAACAAAGTGAACTGGAGGTTATTGAGGTTTTATTGAAGGCCAAGATTGCTTATCTCTTTGATTCTTACAATGGGTCTAACCCAATGTTGTAAATATAACAAGTTGTTAATACATTTCTTTAAATGATGAAATGATAGTAATCTGAGACTTGCTTCTAACAAGCTGTAACTTGCTTATCTTCACTTACTCCATGTCGTGTGGGCATCATAATATTCTGTTCTGGCTCACTAGGTTTTTTGAACCCAGAATGAAACAATTTGTAAAAATCCTTAGGAATATAATAAGTTAATTGAATTGTACCAGACAAATGGGAGTCATTTTCATTCTATGTCTTTTTAGATGAGTCATAGATGTGACTGAAAGAGCAAAACCTTTATTCATCTTATTGCATTTTCTCTTTCAAAAGATTAAAGTTTTAATTGTGTAATTTCTCATTTTCTAGTTTGAAATACTCAAAGCATCAACTTGTGATGATACAATGACTCATTAAGCCCCTTCTTTTTTAATCAAAAAACTTATGTCAGTATTTGTAAATGAAATCACATGTTGGCCTAAATTATTAAAGCCATGCAGGATAAAACAGTATCCTGGCAAATGAATTCCTTTATAAAAACCTTTATCTCCTCATGATGCTGGTCCCAATTAGGGTTGTACAGCCCTTTCTATACTTGAAGCAGATCCAAACTGAAAATTTTATTACCTAAACCTATTCATTTTTCTTTCCTGTATGTGAGGAAGAGAGGAGAAGAGGCAAAAGCAACAGAGAAAAGAAACTTCTATGCCTGTCACCATTTTACACTCTCATCTACTATGGGACAATTCTGAATTAATTGCTTTCCCTGATATATTCTGAGGAGCAGGGGTGATCATGAGAAAGTCACTTGGTAGGGAAGAGGGAATGTCTGCTCTGGAATTTCTAATTTTTAAGATACTAGGTCTTGGGCAACTGCCCCCTTTGCAACTATCAAAAGGCCTTTAAAGAACTCAGTATAGTTCCATGTTCTGAATCAAACCAAGAAACTTTTAAAATTCTCTCAGTTTTAAGGAAGAGAATAAGTTTAGAATAACGGGCCAATTAAGTAGGAATGATACATAACTTTCAATTCCTAGACACTGACAAGCATCTCATAAAAATGTCTGATTTTAAAAAATTATGTATTTGTTTGTTTAATTATTTACTTTTTGGCCACACCTCACAGCACATGAGATCTTAGTTCCCTGACCAGGGATCTAACCTGTGACCCCTGCAGTGGAAGCACGGAGCCCTAACCACTGGACTGCCAGGGAATTCCCTCTGATATTCTGTCTTATAGTTATACTGAATTAACTTTTGTAAGCACATAATTTTTCCTGATTATTCTTTACTACCTAAATTTTTTTTTTAAACTTGATAAATGTTCATCAATGTTAAGTTTCTGGAGCACTGATGGAAATAATGACCTAGGTCATTTTGCTTCATGAGGCCTTACAAATGGTTACAACTCTTTGGTGTAGACTAATGAATATATTGCCGTGGCATGGAAAGATACTTGGAGCTCCCAGGAAAGGTTAACTGCAAAAGTTACTACTACCACGTTCTTGTTGCAGCATAAGAACCATTTCTAAGTAAGTCTAAAATGTACTATTTTGAAGGTCAGTGGAGGAAAAAAATATGGCGTTAGTGAAAAATCACATTTAGAAGCAAAGTTTAAAAAAAATTTAGAATCATAATTGATATACATGGTTTCTAGTGAAATCTAGTATAAGTAACATTTTTTTCCTCAGGCTTCAGAGCAGGAAATAAATACCCATGATCATGAATATCTTGCCTCATTCTATTCTCTGAGCCATGTCTTTTGATAACTCTATTTGGACTCCCTCACAGAAAAGGAGCTCCTTCATCAGGTACACTGTATGGGAGACCAAATGCTATTCATTGTTTCTCAGTTGTTGGGAGCAGGATTTGACCCAACAAATACCTTGTTAAATACTTAATATGTGTCAGGCTCAATGTTAGATGCTAGGGATAGAGTAGTGAACAAGATAGACATGATGACTGCCTTTGTGGTACTTACTGGGGTCCCAGTTACAGCTAAACTCATCCATGAGATAACTGGGACCTTCTGGCAGGAACTCTTTTCCTTGCCTGGCAGCCGTCATGCCTAGTCTCATACACCCACATTTGCAGTGGGTACACAGCTTAGGTTCCCACTCTGGTCTCTTATTCCATAATTTGTTGACCTAATAAATTACACAATTTCTTGAGCTAATAAATTACACATTTCCAGTAAAGTATACTCTGAAACTGGCTTCTGATCTAGAACAATAATGGTAAACTCAAGTTTTTCTAGTGGGAAATCAAACCTTAAATCTTTTATGGTAGAGCAGACAGTAAGTTAATTATATTGTAAATTTGTGTACAATTGAGTTATTGAAGTGTACTTTGAATTTCTTATAGTTTCTAATGGGGAATTAGCTTAAATATTGGCTTGTGTTGCCTAATAGATACCCATTCACCTAAATGAAACAAATCTCAAAGGGGCTAGAGATCATGGCTCACTAAGAAGCAACTTGGATAAAAGAAAAGAGGTTTCCCCCACTAATTACCTGAAAATCTTTTAAGACAGTGATCAAGAAAAATGATTCTTGGGACTTCCCCGGAGGTCCAGTGGTTAACACTCCAAGCTCCCAGTGCAGGGGGCAAGGGTTTGATCCTTGGTTGGGGAGCTAAGATCCCACATGCTGCACGGTGTGGCCAAAACAAAACAAAAACAAAAAAACAAAAAGAAATATGACTCTTTCAACAGAAAATTGTAATGCTGAAGAAGCAAAGCATTTGTATATGAAGTGATCATTGTATGAGGGTAAAGGATAATCAGATAATAAGTTAATCTGTTACCTGTACATTAATCTGTACATTCTAAATGTTAATAGCTATTGAAGGCCTAGAATAGGCTGGACCTGCTATAAATCAGACTAGATGTCTAATCAGTTTGTAAAATATCAGTGCTACAAAAATGCTTATAAGGATGTCATTGGGTCCATGTTTCCCTGTGTCTTCAGATAATCAGTCACATCCTTCAGAGGATCACTGATACCAGAATCACTAATATGTAACTTTTTATTAAAAATGCAGACTCTTTGGCCTTACCCAAGCCTATTGAATCAGGAACCCTGGGAGTGAGTCATCAGCTACCTGCACTTGTATACATGTCTTCTGGGCAGTTCTTATGTACACTGAAACTTAAGAATTACTGTTCTAAACCTAGTCAATGAATCTTTGCCACTCCAACTTACAGTAAGATGAGATCTCCAAAGTCCTTGAGCTTGTTCCTTGTAGATTAGTAGTGAAATGAGAATCTGTTTTCCACTAGTGTTGGGAACTTTTCCTATTCTCGGGATTCCCTGAGCCAGTCCATACCACCCATGGGACTTACAAAGCTTTTCACCTTTGAAACTTTAAGATGGTATTTCTCACAGCATGTCCTGCTTTTACCCAGCATTAAATTCACCCTGTGGGCAGATTGAATTCAGGTTCCGGGATCCCACCTTAGATTTTTTGGGTTAGGTTGTCTGATGATAAGATGAGAATCTATTTTTGTGTGTCTTCGGGGCTGTCAAGACCTGTTGAAGACGATTCCTGGGATTTGGATAATGACTTCACAGGGGTGAACTGTCTCAACGTTTCCTCACCTTCATCTCCTATTCCCCTCCTCATGCTCATTTAAACTATCATTGCCTGATGATATCCTGGCCTTTCAACTTGGTACCTTTGCATTTGCTGTTTCCTCTTTTATCTCTCTTCTTGGTGTGGCATATTCTATCATACCCTGTGTAACATGTTTCAATTGTGAAGATGTTTCCCATATCCGTAGGCATTTTTCTTTTTTTTTTTTTTTTTACTATTCCACTTTCCCCAGTATTGTTAATAGTTCACATATCAATTTGTACTATAATTATAATAGTTCAAATTTTTTTTCCATAAAGAATTTCCCCAGGACATGAGCTGCCTCATTTCTCTTTTTACATACCCTGTGTCCAGCATGCTGCATGGCATGAATGATTTTCTTTCCACATATGCATCTATATTCAACTCCCCTTGATTTTTTTTTTCAGATGAATATATCCCAGACATCTGACTTGGAATTTTGAAACAATTTCTTCACTGTCTCACTAATAGCTTGGTTATTTTCTTTGACTAGTGGAAAATTCTTTTGCCCCATCAATGAGGTCTTAGGAGACTTTGTAGAACATATGAAGGGAAAGCCACTTCTTACACACTTTCTTCTACTCTGGTTTTTATTTCAGGTCTCTGCTTGTACAAGATTGAGGCTTGTGCTAAGAACCGTGTTGTCCTTAGTTTAGGGAAAGCTAGGTGAGGCAAAACACGTTGGCCATCTTTCAAAACACGAAAGATAACAAGAAATCCCCAAACTGCCAATGAATGACATTTTGTTACTGTTGATAGATACTAAACTTAAAATAACGGGTTTATGTTGCTATGTATACCTGTGATCAACCAGTTTAATAAGTATGTGAGGAAAACTAAGAAGAAAAAAATACAGATGAAATATTGCAGTTGACATATTCAAAGCATGTCTGGCCCTGTGACACATAAAATGACTCAACATGTAACTTTTCCTATTACTTACTTGTACATGATGAATTATTTCAGGTTCTTCCTAACGAGTAATTTCATACACAGCCTCCCCAGAGTCCTGCAAGCTTAGATTATCTCTAAATTAGGGACTGTAGGGCACTGAAATTCTAGGTAGCATATTGGAAAGTACACAGGATTTTCAGTTGGAGACTTCTTCCTTTTTTTTTTTTTTTTTTTCTTTCATTTTCATTCTGTGTGAGTTAAACTTATCCAAGGCTCAGTTTTCTTGGCTGTAAATGTGGGACAAATTGTAAAACTCTCCTTAGAGGGGTGTTGTGTGCATTAAATAATAGGGTCCTTCACCTGCTTGAACTTTGTGAGGCAGACTTCAGATTGGTCAATCTTCATGTTCCTGTGGGAAGAAGTCATCCTTTTGTACCCGTATCTGGGGAAGAGCTGGAATCCAATGGCCTTGAGTATTACCTGCAGGGTTTCATGACTGTGCTAAATTTTCTTGCAGTTTGATTATGATCTGACATACCTTTACTTCTCAAGTAGAACAAATTGTTCAAAAATCTGCAATTCTTTGAGTTAAGCATTAGCTGGGAATCATGTGCAAGAAAGACTTCATGTTGAACCAGTGAGGGTTTTCTGGACACTGAAATTGACAATTGGAAGAAATCGTGCATCTGACTCTAAGGGTTCTTTTCAAAACTGGCTCTCAAGGTCACAGGAACTTTATATGTGTCCCTTACAATTAAAAAATTTTTAAAAGCTAGATTCAGATACCAGCTAGATGCAAATACCAGCTACATCCTTTTAATACTTCATAAATGGTTGCACTTCACAATCATTTATCACTTTTTCTATGGCTTAGTTTAACTTAGACCTTGGGTTATAATATTCAGTTTAATATAATCTAATACCCTTATTAAAGAATACTGAATTGGAATAAAAGTGCTGTTCCATGTTTCACTTACAGTCTATTTCTTAATCCTTCAGTGAATTTAATCCTTATGAATTTCATGTGTGTTTTTTTTAAACACTGTTTCACAGAGACCCTTGTGTTTTTGTTTCCTGGCCATTTTGTAAGTTGCAGAAAAGTATTTCTGTACCATAGTAGCAATTCCTTATTGCCTGCTTTTCAACCCTTCCCACTGAAAGGCTCATCTCTTGATGGGCTTTAAATGGTTTTCATGCCTTTATCAACAATTCCTGCTGATAGTGGTAGTTACATTATGTTTTCTTTGTTCTCATTATGATCTGCATTTCCTCCTTTGCTATACATGAAATGTTGCTCCATTTTTGAATGGTACAGTTAATTACATTTTAAATGCTTAAGCAACATCTACATAAGGTGAACGAGGCAAGATGTCAGGGGAGCAAGAGTAAGAAATCTTTAATTTCTACCACTAATGCTCCTGTTGGAAATATTTTTTCTATTGATAGTTAAAATGATTGCTGTGTATTAGATGAAACTCAACCAGGTAGAATCAGAAAAGCATGATTCCCTCTTTCTTTCTCCTAACGAAACATTTATAAAACTCTTTGGACCTCTCCCAGAGGGAGTTGAAGGAGAACTATTTTGTGTATTTGGAAAACCATAATGCCACTATTTTCAAAATAATAAATGGTGTGTTTAGTAATATAAGAGCTGAAATGGTAGATCTATAGAAGCACTTTTCAATCTGTGAACAGTGAATCAGAATACTGAGCAATTACAAATCAGCTAATTTTTTTTTCTACGACAAAAAATAAATGGTCATTGGAGTTGTATGAAATGTAGATCAAAATGTAATGCAGAAGGGGCTCAGCAACAAACAGAACTGGCTAACAAAAGAAGAAGAAGAGCTATTCAGGACAGGACCGGGTCATGACTTAGCCACGTCCTTATCCAGGCATAGGAGGGACCGGGAGTTAGAGAAGGCTACACACAGTGCAGTGGATATTTTAATTTTACATTGATGACAGTGGGGTTAAATTTGTAAATGTGTTGTAGTGCACTTTTTAATATGTATTGTTAAATAAAGTTGAGTCTTGGCTGAAGAAACTGGCCAGTAGAGCAGAAGGATGTAGTTGTGGTGATAGGATGTAGTTGTGGTGATAGGATGTAGTTGTGGTGGTAGGACATAGTTGTGGTGGTAGGACGTAGTTGTGATGATAGGACGTAGTTGTGGTGATAGGATGTAGTTGTGGTGATAGGGTTACTCAACACAAGGTCAGGGAGCAGAGCCTACTCTAGTGCACTCCGGGTGAGCAAAGATGAGCCAGAAAACCTTCACTGGACTAGGGGAAAGTGGGTGCAGGGGCTCAGAAACAGAGATGCTCCTAATGCATGTAGATAGAGCCCCAGATATCAGCTCGCCGTGATCTGTGTGGGAACTAGCTGGGAAAGTGTGTGTGTGTGTGTGTGGGGGGGGGGGAGGTGTGACATAAAAGCAGGAGTGACTTCTCACACTGGGAGAAGGAGGCTGGAGAGTTGACTTTTTCAGGAAACCTAATATTGGGTAAAAGAAGTCTTCTCTACTTCCTTTTTTCTCTTTGAACTTTTTTCCTCTTTCTTTCAAATCTTCCATAGCTTCCTAAAACTTCTTTATATTAACTTGTTGAGGAAAGACAAGGGCAGAAGGAAAACCAGGACCTTTGAAGGGGGAATTGGATCAGCAAGTGTGAGACTATAAATGTGTTAGCACCCTCTCAGGCATACCTAACTCCAAGCCCTGGGGCACCAGATTCATTCCAAGAAAGAAAGAACAGTCAGGAGGTAGGGACTGATACATTTTAAGTTAAAATAGTTGGAGAAGAACTAAACCATCTACAGTGTACCAGAAGTATCCTTTAGTTGATGATAAAATTATAAATAGGATGAGCAAGACTTTTGGCTTCTTACTAAGAAAAGGCAGTATGAGGGTACCCAACTAATATCTGCCCCCTACATTCAGGGTAGATGTCCGCCTGTGTGGGAGGTGGTCTATGCAATGTGAGAAGTGAGGGACCTCTGACACTGGTTACACAACATTACTTGTGGTCTTGTGAGCTGTACAGTAAAAGACAAACACATAGTAAACTCACTGATAAGCTGTTGATGCTGAATTCTCTTAACGAAAATTAAATGACATAAAATTTATCAAAATGTTGATGTTGAAACAGTACTTTCTAGAATTGTCCTTGAACTTGGGATCATTCAGAATCATGTCTACAAAAACTTCATGTGGTTGGATTAAAAATAACTTAAAGTGCGCGGTAATAGCTTTCTGATGGAGATACTAGATGGGATAAGCACATTTTATTCTCACATATTGGTGTGCAGTAAATTCTCTTCAGGAAAGCACATCTATAGAGTAGCTGTAACTTTTAAGATACTCTGGAGGTGGATAAAAATGAATTTAATTCCTCTATTTGAGTGGTTATTTCAAAACACGATCATGGAAACAGTTTCCAAAAAAGTTCTGTTTGAAGTAAATTAGAAATGTTATTGTGGCCTGATGCTAACCATTGAGGCTTCAGACGTAACCTTTCATCTTGGGAAGTACATTAAGGAAAAGCGTTTAAAATAGTAGTCCGGTTGCACTTGAAGCTAGTTACCCTTTTGGGTTGTTCTGCTGTATTACTTAGGGTGTCATGTTTAGGACCTTAAAAGAAAATTCTGTAGGAATTATCAATGTGGGGATGATATAATTGATTTCATATTTATACACTAGCTATTTTCAAAATGGGCATGAATTAATTTACAGTAAGAGTCACATATATTTAAAAAGTAGTTAAAATATATACAAAAAAAGCTGCACCTGTCTTTTGAAGGTGAAATTAGTATTATACTTGTAATTATTAGAGGGGAAAAGTTGGTCTGAGTTGTACAACAGCCAGAGCAAAATTAGGTTTTATAAATAAATGTTCAAATAAAAAGAGAAACTCAACCTTTTGAAAATTTTTTCCTCATTTTTAAATCCCAAAAATTATTACACATAACGTAGGATCTTAGAAGACACACGCAGCATTTTAACCAGGTCTCCAAGAGAAATTCAATAGCAAATGGACATTTTGTTGTTGTTATAATCAATCTCAGATTTTTCTGCAGAGTGTTCAGCTAATGGCTTTCTAATGTACCTTAATTCAAGGATAGGACTTAGGACATCTAGCTATGTGCTTCTCTGGATTTTCTATTAGATAATTTTCTGTAAATGTACTGGCTTTCAGCTGGCCTTATGAGAAGTGGCAGAGAAGAAGCAGTGCAAGGCTGTGCTCTGAAGTGAGACCTTGTGCTGTGTGTGGTGCTGAGAGCAGCCCTGCCTCCTTAGGGATCGCTGTGATGGTCTTGCCTCACCTCACCTCACTCCAGTCTATTTTCCACACGACTACCAAGCATCTCGCATTCAAATGGGACGATTTTAGTGACCTGTTCAACATCCTTTCATGGTCTCCCTGGGACTTCATGTGAAGAGGAGCCCTTTATGGCTTCTGCCCTTTTCTCCAGGGGCACCTCTTCTCATTCCTCCCCTCCCTGTCTGCTTGAAGTTGGGGCTGCAGCTACATGGAAGAGACACAAGCTATTCCTTGCATTTATGTATGCATTCCTCCTACCTGGAAATGGCTTACCTCCTTGACTTGCTTGGCAGACCTCTCCTCTTATTTATTCCTTCAAAGATACACACTGATCAGGAGATGACTTTGAGCACCTCTACTCTCTTCTATGCAAACCCCCATTACTTTGTGTCTGCTTATATCACAGCACTGTTTGAACCACTGCTTTCCTAACCTACATCCCCAGCTAGAATATAACCCCCCATGGCGGGACTCCTCATCTTCCCTTGGTATAGGCTATACCTCCCCAGCATCTGGCATAGTATGTGCTCAGTATGTTTTTCAGAACTGAACTAATCTTGATGATCTTTGAATTTCTAACAGTGGTAGGAGAGTCTGTTGCATAATACCTGCTCAAAAAATGGGGCATTCGTTGAAGGAATGGAGGTTGTTGATGTAATGAAAAAATGTTTTTTTAAAAAAAAAAAAGTTTTACATGCAAGTCTGATATACTGATAGGAAAATGGAAAATTCTAATCTCTCTTCATAGCAGAACAGAGAGCTAACTTGTGAGCAAAGGCCAGTGGAATTCTTAAACTGTCTGAGTATTTGGTTGAGGCTCCAGAGGTGAGTACAGTCTGGAAAATGAAAAGCACCCCCTGCACAAAGGATCCTCATCCTTCTTCCTGCAGAATGGCTTATTGTCAGCAACACTGATGTATGTGACATTAGTAAACAGGTCTCTGAGCCCAGTGTTTGAGAGTGACAAAATTCATCATATCTTTGATCTTGGCCCAGTGCTTCTAAAATACAGCTTTGCATTTCTTGTTTGTTCAGGAAAGACAGTCTGAAAGACAACTGACTCCAGACAAAATTCAGTTTCGCTTCTGGAAGAAAGCAAGGTGCTTTTCTGAGAGAGTCCACAGCACTGAAATATTATTTCCATACTTGTCATCCTTCGCAGAAGCTGGAGCAAACATGAACTTGTGCTGTACCATTATTTAAATTAAATAAATATAAATGTTTAAATTATATAATGGTATAGCACACTCATTAAATTTCACATTGGGAAGAATAAAGGCTTCTGACTTCTTCTGCCGGAGGATTTCTACAGATTGTCAACAGGGAGGGGGAGGTGGAGTGTCAAAGAAGGATTTCTTGGAATCTTGTGAGTCTGCCCTAGCTTGCCTTGCAGAAAGCCAAGCCCAAATGCTATAACCCCTTCTAGGTAATTGCAAATTAGCTGCGTTTTGGAAGAAAAGTTTGATATTTTCAAAGCAGGAAATCAGATAACTTGACATAATTTTACAAGGCAAATGATTAATAAACTAGTCTTACTGTTGTGTTGAAGCTCCGTTAGGATAGCCAAAATAAATAAAGATGATCTATGAGGAAGCACAGATAGATTTACCACACTAACTTTCTTGTACGTGTGCCTAGTTACATACACTCTTGCTCCAAGCAGGCTTATCCCTGACAGCCCCTAACCAAGGTGGAGAACAATATGTAATATTTTTCTAGGAATATATTAGGAAACTAGTTTTCTAAATATAGGAACCTCTCCAAGTCAGCTATTGGTTGTTAGTCAGATTCAGAGATGGGAAAACAGCTTGATAAGTAAATCCAAATAAAGTCAACACTGTTCTAAAAGAAGATATTTCTATTTTGGTTTATTTAATATTTTTGAAGAAAGGCACTGTCAGTTGATAAGTTTATCCACTGAACTACAATATTGCAGAGGTGGTACTGGGTTCCAGAGTTACATTTAAAAAATACTACAGTCTTTGATATTCACTAAGCTAGACTCATGTCTTTTTCTTGCCCCTCCAGTCATCATGCTTTCTTCCAAAACCTAAGGTTTCCTTTTAGCTAATTGAGAACTACCAGGGAGCCTCACGGAAAAGCCTCTTGCTCCCCTCAAGTAAATACCCATGCTTCATCCCATTTCAGCCACTAATCCTATTCCTCAGTTTTCACAGTTGTTTGGTATTCAGATAAATAATTCACATTGATGGAATACGGCCAGGCAACAGATTCTCTTCCATGTTATTACCCAATACAGGTCATCTGAAGATACTATTAGAATTATTTCTTTAAGACATTGTATGTTTTTCATTTTGTAGCAAGCTGGTAGGAGGAAAATACTTAGGCAGGCACGCACTTATGATACACTGAGTTATAGTTCTAAGTAGTTATCTAGAGAGAGGCTGTGCCTGGGTGAGTAGCTCATACCAGCCATGATATGAAGTGACCACATAATTTGTTGTATAAAATGGGAAATTTTTGAGAGTAAAGGAGATGCTGTTAATAATTATGCTGGACAGAAGAAGTAAACTATGACTGGCCTGGGCAAACAAATGGGATATAGGTTGACCTTCTGTCCAGATGGAAGCCAGGCATTTCTTTTATTCTATCATTATAAATTCCTTTTCTATCATGATAATTTTTGAGCTTAAGGAATAAAAGTGTACCCCTTTATTTGCCTACTGTGTCTCTAGAATGGAAGCCAGGCTTGTAAAGCATATCATGTCAAATAATTAATGAACTTGTAAGAAGACCCTGTATGTCTAAACTAGACATTTTTTGGCTTTAACACTTGTACAGTTTTATTGCACATATACATATGTGAAGTTAAGCAGTTTAGTGGAAAGAGCTAGACCTTTGGAGTCTAAAGAACCTTTGTTCAAATCTTTATCACCCTCTAGGTGGGTGACTATGGATAAATTACAGGGCTTTGCATGTAAAATGGTGCAAAAATACCTACTGTGTCAAGATTAGTTCAATGCCAGAAATATACAGCCTTCCATAATAACCGTTATTATAGTTGATACACATATCTAACTTCACTTTGGTGGTACTGATATTGAAAGACGGTGGGATAAGGTACCTTCTCTGAAGAGGTATAAACCAAATGAAGCTCCCCAACCTGCTAAAGATGGTAGCAAGTGTGAAACAGTGTTTTCAAGAAAATCTCACTTGCCTGACAGATGGCTTTGGCATTGGCCATGTTTGAGTTTAAACAATTCACTTTCAATCTGGCAGAATTGAAACTATACTACAGCTGGCTTGGGAAAATATATCATCCTCATCATACCAAGAACAATAACTTTCATTACAAAATAGACCCTTACCATTTTCCTTGAAAAAGAAGTAGGGTGGAGGACACTTAACTGGATTTTCGCACATATCCAACTTTGTGCATGAACAATCTTGCAGTGGTCTCACGAGATAGTTTGGCTAATGCAGAGTATTACACCTATTTCTTAACGGGGTCAGCTGGGCAGGGAATTGCTATGCACATTAATACTCAAATATGGAAAACACATGATATTCAGAATATGGCAAAGTATGATCTTTTTCTCTAGCTCTGAAAAAAGATTCTGAACTAATATATTAAATATTATTTTCATTCTTATCCTACCTATGGATGTATAGTTACAGTATTACACTTAACTGATCTATATTGATTCTCATGAGAGAATTGAAAATTTTCTGGAATAGAGCATCCTATATGCCATGCTTAGAAGGGTCTCACAGTAATTAAAGAGAAGATTTAGCATACGTAGTGCAATGATCCTCACAATTAAGCAGGTGTTAGAATTCCTTGTAAGGCTTATTGAAACACAAATTATTCAACAACTGTTGGTGAGACAACTGGATATTCACATGCAAAAGAATTATATATGTGTCTCACATTACATATAAAAAATCAAAGTAAACCATATGAGCTGAAATTATAAAAACACTTAGAATAAACCATAGGCATAAATCTTTTTGATCTTGTGTTAAGCAGTAGTTCCTTAGGATACCAAAAGCATAAATAATAAAAGAAAAAAGAGAAACTGAATATCAAAATTGAAAACATTTATGCTTCAAAGAACATTATAAAGAAAATGAAAAGACAGCCCATAGAATGGAAAAATTTTGTAAGTCTAATTATATCTAATAAATGTGTATCTAATAAGAGACTTGTAGCTAGAATAAATATAACTCACTAAAAAGACAACCCAATTAAAAAATGGACAAAGAACTTGAAGAGACAGTTCTCCAGAGAAGAAATACAAATAACCAAAAAGCACATGAAAAAATGTTCAACATCATTATCCATCAGGGTAATGCTAATCAAAAACAATGAGATACCACTTTATACCCACTAGGATGTCTAGAATCAAAGTCAGATAGGAAGTATCGGCAAGGATGTGGAGAAATGAGAGCCCTCGTACACTTCTGGTGGAAAAGTAAAATGGTGTAGCTTCTTAGGGAAAGAGTCTGGCAGTTCCTCAAAAGATTAAACAGTTACCATACAATCCAACAATTCTACTCCTAGATATATATACTAAAGGAAGAGGAAAATATATCCATACAAAAATTTGCACATGAACGTTTATAGCAGCATTACTCATAATAGCCAAAAAGTGGAAACAATCCAATTGTCCATCAACTGATGAATAGATAAATTAAATGTGGTATATCCGTACAATGGAATATTATTTAGCAATAAAAAGAAATGAAGCTCTGATGCATGCAGCAACAGGAATGAACCTTGAAAACATTATGTTTAATGAAGTCACAGGAGACCACATATTGTCTGATTTTATTTATAATGTGCAGAAAATATAAATCTGTAGAGTCAGAAAATAACATCTGTGACTGCCTAGGGGTAGGAGGATGAAGGGATTTGAGGGGTTGTGATTTAGGGCCTGCAGGGGTTTCTTTTTTCTTCAGATGAGAGAAATGTTCTAAAATTGTGATAATTGTAAAACTTTGTACAGTATCATAAAAGCCATTGAATTGTATACTGTAAGATTTTTTGATGTGGACCATTTTTAAAGTCTTTATTGAATTTGTTATAATACTGCTTCTGTTTTGTTTTGGTTTTTTTGGCTGCAAGGAATGTGGGATCTTAGCTCCTCAACCAGGGATCGAACCCACACCCCCTGCATTGGAAGGCAAATTCTTAACCACTGGACCGCCAGGGAAGTCCCAAATTGTCTACTTTAAATGAGTGAATTGTATGGCATGTGACTTATATCTCAAAGCTGTTTATAAACACACACACACACACACACACACACTGCTTGACTTCACCTCTGTGGACTCTGAGATGGTATGTGTGAAGGGTAGTCTGAGAATTTACACATGTGGTACTGCCAATGATGCTGGCCCAGAGACCACACTTTGAGAAGCACTGCAGTAGAGATTTATAACCTTGGCTGCTTAATAGGATCACCAGGGAGCTTGAAAAATTCTGGATGCCCAGGATTAAGTCTCTAGGGATTAGGGCCCAGGTGATTCAAACCAATGTGCAATCAAGTATGGAACCCCTGACAAATGAACACCAGTAGTCATGGGAGAGAATGGGCAAAATAGGTAAGGAATAAAGGTCTGGAGTCCCAGGTCACAAATAGGTGCCTTATAGATGACAGTATTCTGAAAAGCCTCCACTTACAGCTAATTCTCCTAAGAAAATAAATAATTCAAACTGGGTTGATAAATATGTTGACATTCCAACTCTCACTTGGAGCACTTAAATATCTCAAATGCAAATAAAATCCAATACATTCTTAAGGTACATATTTAAAGGTGCTCCAAATTCTTTTCATTGTAGGGATTTAAGATCCTACAGGGACTGTTTCTTATGTAAGTGCTCCGACACCAGAACGGTATCTGATTCTGCTGTTTTTCTTATCGTATAAACAAATATACTCCTCCTTAATTCTTAAAAAAAAAAAAAAATTTAAGCAAGAAAATTGAAAGCAGTTAGAAGTACTAATTACTATCATGCTCATTATCATAATTTTCCAGATGTTCAGCCCTGGTATGCTGCACAAACAAAGGTGTAGTCAGACTGTACAGGCAGGGACTCACTTGGCTTGGGAGCGGCAAGCCGGAAAGCCAGCACAGGCAGTAACAAATTCCAAGAACATGGGGCTGAGGCAGAGTTTGGCACTCAAACCTAGTATGAAGGAACAGTTAGGGCATGACATTTAGCCAAACGGATGGGAGCAAGCAGGCGAGTTAGCACGGTAGCAGAAGTAGTATACAAAGACTTCTCCAGGGAAAGTCCTGCCAGCACTCTGCTCAGGTTTAAGAAGGCTTTCTCCTCTGGGTTTGCAGGGCCAAACAAGACTCAGTTCTGTAAGTGCAGAGGAATGCAGTGGGAGGTCAAGTGCTCTGGAGAGTCCCCAGATTGCCCCAAGCTCCTCTTAGCCACACCTTTGCTATTACTTCTAAGGCTGGTCTTCTGCCAATCGATAGTTGGACTGAAAGTACAAGAAAAATATCATCCTCCCTGTGGAGTTGACTAACAACTGATATTTACCTATAGAACTTGATCATGGAGTGTTTTGAAGTGTTCAACTTTTAATTCCTGCAGTTTGGTAAATCAGATGTCAGTTTCCTCATAGTACCAAGGATTAGTCACATCGATTGTTCGCTGGATCAAGGGCTTAAATATCAATTTGAAGCAGGAAAAAGAAAATTAGCCAAATATTCCCCCTCTCCTCCGCTTCCCTCTGAACTTGAACCATTTGTTTACTTTCCATGATGTCATCTGCTCCCTGCTATTTCTGGGGTTACCACATAGATCTGTATAACAATGCAAATACTCAGCTATTCTTGATTTAGCTTAATGCATGCATTTCTCTCTTTGAATATTCTTTGTACACTTGTTTGCACCAGTTTTTTTCGGACTCTAAATACCTAAAAGGCACACTTTTAGAATGGTAAATCCTAAATGGTGTTAATATCAACAGGCCTGGTCATAATAACTTTAAATTAAATCCAGATTTGCCACAAAACATGGATTCTCAGAAGGCAGATGATAAATATTTATTGGATTGAGGATTTCATTCACTATATAGCCTGAAAGTAAATAATAACTATCTACAATTTGCTTTTGTCAGTTGTATATTATTTAGGATCCTTTTTCCCATACTTGGGGCTTCACTAGATAATGAATCTGAGCCAGCCCAGGAGAAAACTGGGGGAACCCCTAATGGAGTCTTCTTGTGCATATGGGTTAGACTAGTAATCTAAACTCAAAGTAAAGAGACATTTTCAGGTTCTCCTGCAGGATTTTGAGAATCTTAATAAACCTAAGAT
Organism: Balaenoptera acutorostrata; assembly: GCF_949987535.1. Lineage (NCBI taxonomy): Eukaryota > Metazoa > Chordata > Mammalia > Artiodactyla > Balaenopteridae > Balaenoptera > Balaenoptera acutorostrata. The sequence goes on from NC_080070.1 coordinate 67,912,737, forward strand.
TTAAAATATGCATAATTAAAGAGAAAATATCCCTGATAAATAATCTTATTTTAAGAAATAATTGATGTTTGGAATCTTCTCTCTCTGAAGACCATCCTCTCTCGCTCTATCTTCTGTTTTCCAAAGCCTCTTGAAGTTAATGAGAAATCAAAGCTATGGTATATACATAGAATAAACATCAAATGTGTTTTATGTGAAATAGGTATAAAACTGGGTTAAAAGCTTCAAATATACCATATGACATGTAAATTAGCATAGTGATGAATACTGGGGCCTTAACCAACTGCTTGAAGGCATTTCTCTGAAAGGAAGAGGAAAACTGGCAACTAGATTGTAATTGTTAAAAAGCTTTCTAAGAAGTAGGTTTACTTGCACAGATGAGCAGAGATTAAAGAAGCACATGAGGCTTGTGTGATGTCACCTTCCTTCCATTGCTGCTCTAGGAAGTAGTGACTCTTGGTTGACCAGAGATCACAATGAGAGGAGAAAAGCATTGATGAAAGCATCAGGGGTTCCCGTTCTGACTTGATGCTTTATGATTACATGCTAAATGTTTAAACTGATTTTATACAGGGAGCACAGTGGGGTCAGCTAAACTGTTTCTTAAATTCTTGTTTTAGATCCCATGTTTTGCAAAAGTCTTGTGAAACACAATTTTTGTCTGCTGATTCCTTTGTTACACTAGTTGTTTGTACGGAGAGATTATATTATTTTACTTAGTGCAAGGTATTTCTAAATGACTATTGGAAAGTATGACAAAAGTTAGGTATAGATGTGTAGGCAGTTGACTTTTTAAATGGAGAAAACAAATAAAAAATACTGAGTGACCGTATTTTTGAGGAGTATTTTGTTTTGTTTTCCCAACCAGAGGCTCACTCTTGGGTCAGAAGAAATGTAGGGCTATTAATTTTCTTTTTTGAGGTTGAATAAATTATAGTGAAAATGAATAATACTAATAACAATCAGGGATTTTGAGGGAAAAAGGCTTCAATGGTAGAGTATCCTAAGGACTCAAGAAATAACTAGTTGCAAAGTTTTTGACAAAGGACCATGAAATTATGGAGTATTTGTCTGGCATTCATTCATTCATTTAGTCAGTTACTCAGTGTCTATTGAGCTGCAATTAAAGGCAAGTTCTAGTCAACCTTCCTTATTTTATAGAAGAGGAAATTAAGGTACCAAGAAGTTAAATATAAGCATGTCATATAAACTGATACATTTACAGTTTAAAAACTGTGTCCATTATTCTCAATTAATGCTTATACAATTTTGAGTCAGGGTGTTATCTAGATTTTGAAGATGGAGAAATCAAAGTTCTCAAGGGTAGCGTTAACTAAAATTATACAGTTGTTTAATAGTAAAGCTGTGATTAAATTTAGGACTTATGACACTGTTAATCATTTACCCACATTTATTGTGAGTTTACCATGTATCAAGGCATAGCATAAATAGCGAGGAACAAAATATATTTTCTGAGTTCAAGAAGCTAGCAGGAGAAAGGGACTAGTAAATAGATATCATCCCTTAGTGTGATAAGTCATACAGTAGAGCTACTGAGTGTTATAGAGAACAAAGGATGAGCGACTCTACCCTATCCAGAGGCCAGGGAAGGATTCCAGGGTCTGCAAGTCACATCTATACCAAGAGCTGAAGGCTGAGAGGTGTGGTGTGGAGTATCTTTGGGTTTTTGTGGGGCAGTGTCCAGGCAGAGCGAACAGCAAGTGGGAACAAAACCTAATTTGGGTGGAGAAGTTTAGGACAATTCAGTATGGCTAGAACACAGAGTTGGAGGTAAGAAGTTTTAAAAGATGTGGTTTAACGAGCATCATTGAGTTTTATGAAGGCCTTTAAGCCATGTTACACAGCTGGGACTTTATTCTACTTCCAGTTGCTTAAAAATAAAAATATTCTAAGCAGGGAGTTATAGGATCGAAACATATTACTGATGTGTCTTGCTGTATGGCCTTGAAAGTTGCTCAGATAGATGGTTTCTGCAAGATCTAACCTAGACTAGGATATAGTTACAGGAATCAGAAAATTGGAGACATAAAAGAAAATTAGGTTGTCAAAATGGCATAACTGTAAGACTGATTTCATATGAAAAGAATAGGAGAAGGATCAAGGGTAACAGTTGTTTAATTAGGAGAACCAAGTGTTTTCAAAACTGATCTCTCTCTCCAGTCCGCGTCCCCGCCTATTCCAAGCTACCTCCATGTATCTATGGGTGACTAGAGGAGTAGCTTCCTGTCTGGGCTCCTCATTCCCGAATTTTTCCCCTGTTCAATTGGCTCACTTTTTCCAGAGTGACCTTTTCAAAACATCTGATCATACCGGTCTGTATTCATAACGCTTCACTTTTGCTCTTAAAGGTCAAAATCCTTTAAAGCCTTGCAAGGTTAAGCACAGTCTCTCTCCAGATGAAATATCAATCTCATCTCTCCCTTTCTCCCACTCAGTATGCTTTAGCCGCAATAACCTTCCTTCAGCTCCTGAAATATGACACAGCCCATCTACCCTTAAGCATTTACATGTGTGCTTTCCTCCATCTGATGCTCTCCCTCCTTTAATTCTCTAGGTAATTCTTTGCCATCTTTTTTGTTTTAACATTTATGTTAACTCTGTGGCCTTTTTCTTTTTGTTTGCTTTCTAATGAGCATAAAATATCAGTATAGTAGCACATGTGGAAGGTTAATTAATTAATACAAATAATGGGATTGAGGTGCTCAAACTTTTTTTTTTTTTCTTTTGGCCACACCGCCTGGCATGTGGGATCTTAGTTCCCTGACCAGGGATGGAACCCGCACCCCCGGCAGGGGAAGAGCAGAGTCTTAAGCCTGGACCACCAGGGAAGTCCCAGTTCTTTGTCATCTTGTATTAGTTTAAATCTCTCTTCCTCTGGGAAATTCTCCTGGTCCGCCACTATTAGTTCCCCATCTCTCACAAGGCCAGAACTCTTATACTACCCACTACAATCCTGTCTTTTAACTCTACTAGACGGTAAGCTCCATGAGAATAGAGACTGTCCTTAGTAATATGTAATAAGCACTGAATAAGTAAAACAAATATTTGTTCAGTAAATCAATTAATGGTGCTATTTCCTGAAACAGGGGAAATAGGAGTGGAAATATGCTATGAGAGAAAAGGTAATTACAGTTTTTTACTGGTTGTGTTTGAGATGTCTGGACATCCAAAAAGCAGCTGGGATACAGATCGAGAGTAATGTTTCTCGAACGTTTATGCTTATCAGAATTACCTATAGGATTTGTTAAAATGCAGATTACTTGGCACCGTCAAGTTTCTGATTTGGTATATATGGGGTGGGGCCTGAGAACATACATTTCTAACAAACTGAGGTGATGTTAATACTGCTGGTCTAGGCACCACACTTTGAGGATTGATCTAGAGAACAGAAGAGGGTCCATCTTGATACAGAGAGGTGGGAGTTATCTGTCTAAAGAGGACAACAAATTCATTTTGAAAGATGAGCTCTCTTAGTCTCTTGATGGTAATGAGAAAGAATCCTGGGAAACATCAACATTTGAAGGACAGTCAGAGGATCCTGTGTAATAAAGAATTTGGTTGGCTTTGATCCTGGCTTCCTAGAGGTAGAAACTATAAATCCTTGGAATTTCCTGAGTGGTAATAATGTCTTTGTTTTTCATGGTGGACCCTGATAGCTTATGCTAATTAAGTGGCACTTAGTGTGCTCCGAAGGTGGGTTGTGCTAACTAGATGACTCAGAATGGGGCTTGGCCACACCAGAAAGACTACCCATGTGATTAGAAGGTTAGGACTTTGAGCTTTATGATATTAGCCCAACCTTGGAAATCCACCCTTGCAGCCAATAATTCAATTAATCATACCTATGTAATAAAGCTCCAAAAAAAAAAAAAGAAAAATTTTGGACACTGAAGTTGAGGTGAGCTTCACTGGTTGGCAATATTCTGTACTGTCACACATTGATATGCCAGGAGAGTGACTGACACATCCTGACTCCACAAGAAGAGGATGATAGAAAATTTGTCTTCAAGACACTGCCTGTCCTCCTTCTATTGTCTCTTGGGTGATTCTCATTTGTACCCTTTTGCTATATAAAACTGTAATAGTAAGTATAGCACTTTCCTGAATTCTGTGAGTTGTTATAGTGAATTTTCAATCCTAAGGAGATAGTGGAAATCTCCAAATTTGTAGCCAGCTGGTCAGAAGTGTATGTGGCCTGGGGATCCCAAACTTGGGGCAGGTGTCTGAAGTGAAGGTAGTATTGTGAAGGACTGTGCCTTCAACCTGTGAAGGTTGGCCCCATTTCAGGTTGTAGGTGTCAGAAGTCATGACAGAGGGATAAAGGTCAGTAAAGGAAACAAATTGAGCAGCCAATGGGGAAGGAGATGAACTAGGAGAAGGAGGGTATCCTGGAAAAATATTTCAGAAAGTGACTGTGCACCAGGGTTTACACACTACCCTAAGAAGTGTGGTGATGACGGTGAAGTACTGATGATGGCTGGAAGTAGCATGCATGGTATGATCCCAATTGGTAAAATTAAAGTGTGTGGATAGGCTGATAACTTAAAAAAAAAAAAAAAAAAAGTGATTGTGATCAACACTGTCAACTGCTCTTATGAAGTCAGTAACATCCAAATCTCACATTCTCTGTACAAAATTCTCTTTTTGTAAATGGGTGTGAGAATCAGAAGGAATATTCTATAATAGTCAATTGTTAGAAGACATACATATTCTTCTGTGTATCAAAATGAAGAACAGAGTATTGTTGGGGAAAAGGAGTTGAAACTCAAATTCCATTTTCATCAGTTGGTAGAAGAATATTGTCTGTCAGTTCAGTTTCCTTGGGCAAGTTTTTCACCTTTGTGTAAGAAAAAGCAGTGGGATAGATAGTTGTATCTCATTTTCATTCCAGCTCAAACTATAGAGAGGCATTCATTGTTTCATTGACTAGTCAAAATTCACTCATTGTTTTATTACTCAATATTATCAACAAACGTTTGGGGATTTTGTAAATTTTTTATTCAAAAATAAATGCTCAAAACTTCAAATAAATATTGTGTACTATTTCTGTGTCATCAGTGTTTTCCTTGCTCTAGCAGTATGTGATCTGGAAGATAAATGTTTTAATGACCTTGGGCCCTTGTGTCTGTGATTTTTCTTAATCTTCATTAATCTGTACAAGATTGATGTTCTTTTAGTTTATGCTATTGTGTGATACTCCTGAAATTTTATATTTTTAAGCACTTTTGGATTTCTGGGAAGAAGTGAGATGTTAGGAACTCCAACCATGTCATGCACTTCAGCAACAGAAAAACTACTAGATGATATTCATTTAATTAGAGGCACAGATCTAGACCCTTGAACTTAACATCTTAGTTTCAAGATTCTTCATATTATGGGAAAACTGCTTGTCATAGGTAGTATAACCAAACTATGACATCTGAGGAAAAAGTTTCAGTTTTGCTTATTCTCAAAATATTTCTGAAATAATAAAAAAATACACTTTTCACTAATCATCTCTTTTTCTGTACTTAGACTACTTACTCAGTTCCAGGTTTTTATGACAAGAATCGATATGTAAAACACTGGATATCATTAATAAAAATGAAATTAATCAGTATCCATATTTTGTCATTAGGCAAGGTAACATGGCATTATTCAAAAAAAGTAACTTTTACATAAGACAATACTGAATACGTTGTAATTTTTAAATGATGTATAATTTCATTATTAATTTAAAAACTTTCTTAGAAGTAGAATTAATTCAAGGTATGTGCACATTTGAGGTTTTAGTAGTATAGTCTGTTGCCTTTAGTAAATTTGTGACAGTTTATACTCACATCTTTCTTGAATAAATTATATGCTTACCAATGCTAATACTGTCACTTATACAACATAGACACATACTTATTTATATCAAGTAACTTAATGCATAGAAAATGACATCTGGTACTCTATAATTATTTGGTTTAAAATGTTTTCCTTTAGTTGATTTTTTTTGGGTAAAATTATAAACAACATTTTATTGACATGAAAATTAAGCATTAGGTTAAGTAAAACCCAGATTTCCAATCTAGACAATCTATAGGTAGAGACTTGATAGCTACATTATACTTCTTGTTTTTAAAATTATAGTTGATTTACAATATTAGTTTCAGGTGTACAGCATAGTGATTCAATCATTTTATATATTATACTCCATTTAAAGTCATTCTAAAATAATGGCTATATTTTCCTGTACTGTATAATATATCCTTGTTGCTTATTTTATACATAGTAGTTGGTATCTCTTAATCTCCTACCCCTATTTTGAACCTCCCCCCTTCCCCCTCTTCACTGGTAACCACTAGTTTGTTCTCTATATCTGTGAGTCTGTTTCTGTCTTTATATATTAATTTGTTTTATTTTTTAGATTCCACATATAAGTGAAAACATACAATACTTTTCTTTCTCTGTCTGACTTATTTCACTAAGCATAATATCCCTTAGGTCCAGTCATGTTGTTGCAAATAGCAGAATTTCATTCTTTTTTATGGCTGAGTAATATTCCATTGTGTATATGTTATATACCACGTAATTTATCCATTTATCTGTTGATGGACACTTAGATGTTGCTTCCATATCTTGGCAATTGTAAATAATGCTGCTATGAAAATTGGGGTGCATGTATCTTTTACAATTAGTGTTTTCATTTTCTCTGGATATAAGCCCGGGAGTGGGATTGCTGGATCATATGGTAGTTCTATTTTTAGTTTTTTGAGGAACCTACATACTGTTTTCTATAGTGGTTGCTCTGATTTACATTCCCACCAACAGTGTACTAGGGTTCCCTTATTTCTACAACCTGGCTAACTTTTGTTATTTTTAGACTTCTTGATGGTAGCCATTTTGTTACTGAGTTCAAGCTCATGCTGCTCACTGCACAACAGGCCAGTAAATTGAGAGATGAGTTGTTGGGGCAAAGAATAGTGGCTTTATTCGGAAAGCCAGCAGACTGAGAAGATGGTGGAAATACATCCCAAAGAACAATCTTACCCCAGTTAGAATTCAGGCTTCTTTTACACTAAAAGGGGAGGAGATATGGCTCCTTGTTGAAAACTTTTTGCTGCAGGAATCCTTTGTTCCTGCAGCTGTCCATGTAGTTCTGGTCACAATGTTCCTATAAATCTCCAACAAGGCAATTGTTTTCTGTTCTGCAAATTTTTATATCTAAAAGTGTTAAAGCTCTAAAGGTCAGAGCCTTGAGAATGGGCTATAATGTATATTTCAGGCTATAGGGCACGTTCTTTTACAAAGGTGCAGAGCTAGTATGACTAAGCAAAGGCAACAGAGCGCAAGGGTTAGAGCTAAAGGAATAGATCCAATGTGGAGTCAGATTTGTTCTTCTCTATTACAGTTCTGACAGATGTGAGGTGATACCTCTTCAGTGGTTTTTGATTTGGATTTCTCTGATTAGTGATGTTCAGCATCTTTCATGTGCCTGTTGGCCATCTGTATGTCTTCTTTGGAAAAATGTCCATTCCAATCTTCTGCCCATTTTCTGATTGGGTTGTTCAGGTTTTTTTTCTTCATACTGAGTTTTATGAGCTGTTCATATAGTTTGGATATTAATCCCTTGTTGGTCATATAATTTGCAAATATTTTCTACCATTGCCTAGGTTGTCTTTTCATTTTGTCAATGGTTTCCTTTGTCACGCAAAAGTTTTTACGTTTAATTAAGTCCCATTTGTTTTTTTGTTTTGTTTTTTTGCTTTTGTTTCTTTTGCCTTAGGAGACAGATCCAAAGAAATGATGCTACAATTTATGTCAAAGAACATTCTGCCTATGTTTTCTTCTAGGAGTTTTATGGTTTCCAGTCTTACATTTAGGTCTTCAATCCATTTTGAGTTTGTTTTCATATATAGTGTGAGAAAATGTTCTAATCTTATGCTTTTGTGTGTAGTTGTCCAGTTTTTCTGTCACCATTTATTAGAGATAGTGTCTTTTCTCCACTGTTTATTCTTGCCTCCCTTGTCATAGATTAATTGACCATAAGTGTATGGGTTTATTTGTGGGCTCTCTATTCTGTTCCATTGACTTATGTGTCAGTTTTTGTGCCAGTACCATGCTGATTTGATTAATGTAGCTTTGTAGTGTAGTCTGAACTCTCAGGGAGTGTGATACCTCCAGCTTTGTTCTTTATTCTCAAGGTTGCTTTGGCAATTCTAGGTGTTTTGTGGTTTATTTTTTCCCTTTCTGTGAAAAATGTCAGGGATATTTTGATAGGGATTGCATTAAATCTGTATATTGCTTTGGGTAGTGTGGACATTTTAACAATATTCTTCCAATCCAAATATACTTCCATTTTTTTTTTTTTATATCATCTTAAATTTTCTTCTTTGGTCTTTTGTAGTTTTCAGAGTACAGGTCATTTTAGGTTAAAATGTGTTTCCCCTGTGTTGGTTTTCTTTTGTATTTGCTATTTCATATCCTTTGACTAGTTTACCTATTGGATTAGAGTAACATATTAAAATTGACGTGTAAAAAAATACGCTGCCCACCAGACCTGTGAGGAGAGCAATTTAACTTTTAAGTCACAGCTTGTTGGGTTCTAGAGTGATTCAGAATTAGTTTTAAAATTTGTCTAGTAGAATCACAGAAGTGCAAGGTTTTTTAAAAAAACTTGCTGATTAATAGAACACACCTAAGTATATAGGTAAGTGTTCAGTATATGTTAATAACACTTCTGAACTGTAAAGGGTAAAATTCTGCTGAAATAACACTAGCATATGTATTCATTAAACTAGCCTCAATTTTGGCTCCTTAAAAAATTTTTATCTTGACTTCATTGACATACCTGAGCAAATTTCAACTGTGGGCTGATAGCTTAAATGTTTATGAAAACTTTATCTGAATCAAAAAATACTAAATGGACAAGGTAAAGGACAAAGTTAGCACCATTTGTATCAGAAAAAAAATGTACTTTAGAGCAGAAGGAAATCATTTAAATTGTATGTTGTGCTTTAAAATGGTAAACCCAAAGTGATATATTTATTACAAAAGTCCTCAAAAGTTAAAAAAAAATCATAGAAAGCACCTAACTTGGCAATATTCCCTGGAAATTTTGATACTCTTTATTAATAGTAAGTGTCCAGAAATATTTCATTTTTAAGTTAAATTTTTCTTCTGACGCTGTAGAGTACTAAATAGCTGCCCCATATTCTGATTATTTATTCAGCCTGCTGATTTCAGAAACAGAAAATTCTAAAAAATCTTCCTTTTGGCATTTTCTCCCCAAGGTTTATTATTTCTTCTCTCCATCACTTCCTTCTTTTTACATATCTTTGTCCTTGGCCTGGCTTCCTGGCAGTCTCCTTTTCCTTGTTTCTTCCTCTTCTTGCTTCATTCCCAGGGTGAGATCATAGTCTTCATGGAGTGAATTGTTAATGGTATTTAGATGTGGGATTTGGACAGAAACCTACACTGAAAAAGTTTACCACATAATGATAGTGAAGAGACACATAACACATTTTATTTTCCATGACGAGTGCTTTGTTGTTTTATTTTTGTCATTTAAGTAATCTGGGATGATAAATAGGGCAATTGTGCTAAAATTACCACTCTCTGCAAGTACCCTCTGTTTAACCTTATTACCTCCCTCCCTCATTAATTGCCTTTTTCCAAAAGACTCATGATGGAATTCAGAGCACTTAAAAACACATTAGCTTTAAGGATATGGACAGAATTTGTGTAAGCGTCCCCAACTGCCTCCAAATTTTAAAGTATCACACCTTCACTACAGGAAGTAGAATACAGGAGTCTAAGCAATACTGTTAGGAAAAAACATTAAGAAAATTCTGTGCAAACTTTTCTGTTCAAACTACTGTGATGTAGTAAGGATGGATTTTTCACGAGGTCAGCCTCCAAGGAGTACACAGTGTAGCTAGCCCTGAGATGTGTAAAGATGTTCATTAGGAGAAATGCACTCTGCACATTACCTGGAACACAGTAAACACTCAACATAATATTAATTCTTTTTATTTTTTCCTCTTCTTCTCCAGTCTTAAGTCAGAAATAGATCCACATGTGTAGTGATGTCAGTGACACTATCTTGAAATTAGTGGTGCAGGACATAGGGTATTTTGGCCATGCTGTTGCCCAAACCATGAAAAATCAAAACTCAGTCATGACACTCTCTGTTTTAAATTTTTTTCAATGGCTTTTCACCACCTACAAGATATAGTTTGAGCTCCTTTGTTTGGTATGCTCTTAACGTTTGAACTCCCAAGTCTTATTCCTACCATAAGAAACAAACAAACAAAAAACCAAAAGACAAAACTTGATTCCTTCATTAAAAAATTTTTTCGGAGCAAAGCAGGCTTTTCATCCTCTCTGAACTTTGTATACATGGTGTTCCTTCCTTCTGGAATGCCCATCCCCTTGCCCTTGTGGTCGCTGCCCTCCTCCACACCCCCGACCTGGGTTTTCATTTGGTTAATTCTTAATCTCCAAGACCTACATGAGAGTCACCTCCTCAAAGATTCCTACCTCTCCCTCAATGTGAGTTAGGTACGCCTACCAGACATATGTCATCCTTACTGTCCTATCACGTTTTGCTTATATTATTGCTGTTCTGATCTCACAGTTTTCTTAACTGTCTCCTCTAAGTTACTGGAGGATAAGGACAATGCCCGTTAATCACTGTGTCTCTGTGTACCTTGAACCTAATTTGTGTTTAAAAATTCCTGTTGACTAAATGGATGACAAGGTGTGTGCTATGGTGGAGAGAGTAATAAAGACAGGCTACACTCAAAAGCTATTTCTGAATTAAAATTTATACTATCCTTTGACATAGAGCTACCTACATGCATGTTTCCTATATATGTATATTTTTTTCTTTCATACATTAGAAAATTGAGAGGTCATGTGGGTTTTTTTTTTTTTCTTTTTCTGGGCAGGGAGCGATAAAGATAATAAAAGTGAAAGGAACTGTAACTTTAAAGTTAATAAAAACAGAGGACAAGGATTAGTAATATGCTTCAGTGCAGTATTTCTATAATGCCTTTGGCCTTCTAAACGATCTTTCCAGCTGATTGATTCTGGGATACTTTAAATCCATGATCTCGTGATACCGCTTAGCAGGGTTCTTTTTTTCCAGAATGCTTCATAAACTAACACCTCCATGCTCTACAGCAGAGAAAAACTGAGGTCCAGGATGAATAGTGGGCCCAATTTCAATGAGATGGGTTCTAATTTGGTCAGTAGTGCCTGACCCTGGTGCCTTCTCAGTGTTAGTGGTTGTGGGTATTATATGTAACTGCCTTATGATAAAAACAAGACTGTGGCATCATAGAATTAATTAGACAAGAATATAATTAGAAGTGAAATCTCTTCAGTGTCCTAAGTGCTAATGGTAGAAAGTGAAGTACGATAAATATAGTCCAAGCTTTGAACTTTACTTTTGATTAATTAGTGGATTTTATTTTATTTTTTTATTTTTTAAAATTTTTTCGTTTTTTAAAAAATTTCTTTTTATTTTTTAATTTTTGGCTGCGTTGGGTCTTCATTGCTGTGCACGCGCTTTCTCTAGTTGCGGCGAGCGGGGGCTACTCTTTGTTGCGGTGTGCAGGCTTCTCATCACGGTGGCTTCTCTTGTTGCAGAGCATGGGCTCTAGGCATGCGGGCTTCAGTAGTTGCAGCACACAGGCTCAGTAGTTGTGGCTCACAGTAGTTGTGGCGCACAGGCTCAGTCGCTCTGCGGCATGTGTGATCTTCCCAGACAAGGGCTCGAACCCGTGTCCCCTGCGTTGGCAGGCTGATTCTTGACCACTGCGCCACCATGGAAGCCCTAATTAGTGGATTTAATGGCCTTCCAGAATGTGACAGCTATTCTATTGATCCACCTAATTAAAGATCATGAAAGTAAAAAAGACTTCTCCACTTTGACTGAATTTCCCCTTGAATCAGCCATACGGTTCAAATGGCTGTTCAGAATAATGTTGGCACTGTTATACGTGGTGTTCAGTATGTGTGTTTACATTCAAGTGAGGCATGTCTATTGCATATTTTTATTTCACTTTTGTTTATTTGGGCACCAGGTAGAGAAGAAGAGGATGGAATACTGGGAAGGGACAATGCTTTCAGACTGTGTAACTATCCCATCAAATGTTCTGCAAAGAGTAGATTTTAATTATTTATAGCTATTGATCTAAAACCCATTTGACTTATCACACGCATTCATTGTGTGCTTATTCTAGCATGAAATACTGCGAAAAAGACTGACATACTGTATTAAAATTTGCAGTAGCTAGAAAATCATGCATTAGGAGTGGGTGATATTTCTCATGCAGTTCTCTGCTGCAATAAGAGTTCAGATAATTTTATGTGCTAAGACCTCTTTTAGCCTCAAAAATGGCAAAGGGAAATAAAAAAAGAAAACACATGAGAGAACCACAAATAAACCATGTATGATAGAGTCTTTCTTTTTGCAAAAGGAACCAGGATGGGATCCTGCCAAGCCTGGAGGAAAGAGGTCAGGAGCTAGGCATAAAATACTTCTGGGGCTGCAGCCTGCTATGTGTTGCCCAGCATGCTTGCACAGGAACACCAGAAGTTCTGTTATTTCTACTTTATGAAGGTGGGACTCACAACATGGGGAACAATCAAAACGTTGAAAAGCTGTTCAAATTTGATGGGCAGCCATGAATGTTCATGTCCATACCACAAAATTTAGATAAGCATCTGTCCTTCTGCCTGTCCCATTTCTCTCTTTTTTTTTTTTTTCCATTTCTCTTTCATTGTCTTTCCTATCTTGTGCTTCATCAGATGAGTTGGTATCATTGTGAAACCTTATTAAAATGTTGCACTACAGGGAATGGTAATGTGGCACAGGAGAGCATAATATTCAAGTATTTTAGAAATTGAGATACCTATGGATAGGTTTAAATTTTAAAAAGGAAATATCAAAGTCTGATTATTTTTCCAGTGGTTAAAAGCTTATTTTCATAAAGTATTATCTTGGTGAAAACAAATAAATTATTCATAGGGGATGTTCCAGTTCTTGAGAAAACTGCAAGGAGAATTTGAGTTTGTATCATTGCAAATACCCCATTTGTTAATTTAAAGACCAGAGAAAGTTTTAGCCGAGCAGTTGTGACACAGTAGAGAGTAGTAGATCAGCGTCTGTCTTACACTCGCTCAAAAGTACGTCAGTAAAATTTTTCATTTTTTTTTTAATGTAAATGAAATGCCAGGCTACTTTGAATTGGTGGCAGAGAGTTTTTAGATAATAGATTTTTTTTTGAAGTCCTAACATCTGGAAAATCTAACTCTCCCCACCCCTCCCCCTTTTAAATAGAATACTGTCAATTTACAGAGACAACATGGAATTCAATGTAAGTTTCAAAGTAGTGGGTACTTAAATTTATTTTTTGTGGTATTATTTTTATTTTTTATTTTTTGTTTATTTTTGGGGGGGGATTTTTTTTTTAAATTCAAACAGAAAGTCACAAAAATTATAATCATCCTCATCAGTTCACTCAGTCCCATGTAATTAATTTTTTTTTTCATCTTGATCTTTTGTTAGCACTTTTATGAGTTCATCAGTTTTTCATTAGAGTTCTGAAAATGCTTATTCATTCAGTTCAGCAGTATAGTCAGTTACCAGAAACCTGTACTTGTCAGAGTCTTTTCCATGAATTCCTTGAAGATGAAACCCTTTTATAGGAACATATTTGTAAAAGCATCAGAGTACACCCAGAACTGTCTGTAAATGACAAAAGACTTAAAAATGACCACGGTTAAAGATTTGATGAAAGTTCATAGTAATGCAATTGACAAGGAAATTTAGTTATTTCTGAGATACACATTTTAAAGTAATAACTAGAATTATGACTTACAACATTATACCAGAACATATAAGATTTGTAGAAATTTCATGTAATGTCTGAAACATTTATATTAACATATTTCCATACAAATAGGTCCTTAAATTTTTAAAGAGAAAGTTTACAAAGAAAGCTTGGTAAACCAAGAAAATGAGAACTTACATCTTTTGCTCAAAAGCAGAAAACATACTGTGATCAACTTAGGAACATGGATCATCTTAATTACGAATTTGTATCCTGCTACAGTCAAGCTGTACAATTTTACAGAAACTACATATCGGAAAAAATTGTATATATTCAGTATAGTACTAGAAATACAGTGCTTTCAGTGTACAGAGTTAAGAATTTCTGAGGACTGTACATAGCAATATTTGATACCTCCTAATTACGAATAACGAGGGAAGGAGTCAATGATTTTGTTTAAAAAATTGTTCCTTTTGATATATATTTTTCATTGATAAAAATTCAGGTTACTTCCTTCTTTGAACAATTATCTTCATTGCCAGCATTAAGAATATTATGAACACAGTTCTCTTGAATATTTATTTGAAACTATGTATCCTAAATAATGACTAATTTTTTTTTCAGTTGTAAGGACTTAACAGAAGCAGCAAATGTGTTTTGAAAAGCCACATTCCATTTCTAAGTCTTCGGAGCGACTAAGCAGACCAAGGTTTGCTGAGGGACCAGCGGTCACTGGGGTTGGGGGGTGCTGGCCCTGCCAGGCGTGCCGGGCTTTGTATGCTCTAGGATGTCCTGTGTCTTGTGACTGCACCTTTCAGACCATCATCAAGGGAGCTGGGATGTGTCCGAGCTCAGGCCTCTGTCCTTACCTCCTTTTCCTCTCCTTTCTCCCTGCTGCAGTTGCTGGGGGACCTGTGCTTCAGCATTTGCGGCTCTCCTTATTCCTCACTGGGTCCTCTGCTGCATCATGGCCAGGAGTCCTGCTCTTGGGGATTTGGGATGATGCTTCTGCCCCTCTCTGGACTTCTGGACTTAGGTTTCTGATAGTTTTCCCCCACCTGAACCATAAACCTGCATAAATTAGTCAAAGTTGTCCTTTCCCTTTTTAATCTTGCCTCTGGATGGTGAGGAGAGGGTAGCTGCTCTGACTGTACTTCCTGGCTATTATCAGAGCAAATCTTTATCTTTCTTACGTTCTTGCTTTTTGAGGAGGGGATTTCATAAGGATATGAATTTGGCCATAGTTTGTGAGCACCATGGTCCTTCTCCTAGAGCACTTTGGTTAATAATCCACATGTTCTATGTCTCTATGGAGCCAGTCGTTAGACACGTGGTTGACTCAGATGGTGGTTGTTTTGATCTTTAGCCCATTAAAATTGATGACAACCTGAATCATACTTCTCTAGACTTCAAAGCAACGATAAAACAGAATCCTTTGGACTTACAAGTCTTGATAGCTCTTAGGAGGTGAATGTTAATACTTCCCTTTATCGTGAAACTATTTTGGAGATAGCCCCTTCATTTGTATCCTGAGGAAGATCTCGAGAAAGGTCCACTGTGTGTCTTTGGAAGTGGAGTCATCAGGACACCCGAGGCACCAACCCAAGCTAGGATTTCTGCTGATTCAGCTTGTTGATCAGTTTTACTCCAGTGAAAAGGATTCATGCCCACCAGCTGGTGTTTCACACAAATATATCAGGTTCTGGGAGTAGCTTGCATGGTACAAACTTGGGTCTGTCCTCTAATATACAGATTTTATATAACAAATAAAATTCAGGTTGTTTTAGAACTACGACTATATGAAAGGTAAGAGTGAATTCGTGTAAAAACTGATCCTCCTGCAAGCTTCTTTCTGCAAAGAGTTGCCTCCTGCAAACACCACAGAAACCAGTTACAGCTTCTTGCTGATAGCCCTGGTCAGCCACTAGACTTGGACCACAGTTCCCTCATCATGCCGGGGCAGGGGCTAGTGCTTTTCTCAGCAGATGCCTGACATGATGAGTCCTGTTGCTAGTGTCCTATGTCTTGTATCTGCGAGTTTAAGGCTTGGTATGAAGCCTACTACTTATTCCCACGTAGGCTGAGCTGGCAGTTTAGGGCGGGAGACAAAATTCTACCATAGCATACAATGCTCAAAAGGCACTCAGCAGAACACAACTGGGAGATAACTGTCTTTCAGAGTCAGCTGTCTGACCCTGTGAGAGGGCTCTGGGCTCCCGCAGAGTGTCATGGGGCAAGGGAGACAGGTATACCTGCCGCTGACCCTGAATCCATGAACTTTCCGCAAGGAACACGAGGAACTCTGCACCAGCAGGTCACATACATGCCCTGCTTGACTGATTCCTGTGTTGGCACGGTGTCCCTCAGGTTACTTTGCATGTTTGGTGTATACAACGTTGCTGAGACAAATACAATTGGTGAGTAGTTTCTTGAAAATGAGGCAATTTGTTCAATTCATTCTACAGATGGTTGAGTGTCTGCCCACCGTGTGATACAGAATATATTAGATTGTCTTACGGTAATAACGCATCCTGCTTTCTGTCTTGCGGGGGAATAAGACCTATTCCCTAATAATGCGAATGAAATGTACACGTGGTAAGGAAAAACAAAAAAGGCGCTATGAGAGTTATAGAGGGAAAAGAAATTAACTTTTCTTGTAAGGGTTTTTGATGGCTTCAAGGATAAGTGTAATTGAAGTGTTTAAAGACCAACGAAATGGCATTCTACCTGGGACTGGGACAGCAAGAGGGGGAAGAAAGTAGAAAATGAGTTTGGCTGGATTGGAATGTTTATGGGAGGCATAGTGGGAAATTGACTTTGAAAGACAAATTGTATCAAGATTGTAGAAGGCCTTTGATGCCAGGCTAAATAATCTGAGTATTATTGGAATTAGTCCCCAGAAAGAGTAATCTGGCAGTGGTGTGTACAAGGTTTTGGCATAGGAAGACATGTTACAAGGTGGACAGAATCTAGATGAGTGGTACTAGTTTGTCATGGCCCTTGGTTTGAATAAAGTACAAATAGGAATATAAAATCCCACCTACAGGGAAGGAGATGAGAAGCATTGTTAGACATAATGTATCTACTCATTACTAGGGCTAGTAATCATATTACTAGGGTAGAGCAGGACAACATAATAAAGGCCATTATCAGAGCTACTGGAACTAAGTGTATAAATATATTAAACATATTGGTGTACCTTGGTAAGCTGTCTTGACTTTGTGCTTGTACCACTTCAGTTTGTGGTTTTGAATATTTATGTAAATGGGTCAACAAACTTGCTTGAAATCTCCAGCCCTGATGAATAGACATTCATTACAAAATGACATCTGCCTTTGCCGTCTTAGTTGTTACTACTCATGTAATTGCATCCAAAAAGGATTTGATACATTTATGATTAAAGACGAACAAACAGTATTAAAATCAGGGTAAAGAGTCAATGAAAGTTACTGTGGTTCAGAACAAAGTTTCTTCATGTATTTTCAGGTAGGCAAGTAAATATTGTTGTGATAAAGTATAACCCTCAGTAGCAGATTGTTTGGAGAAACAATTTATTTTTTGCAGATTAATAATTTATTAGCAGATTGTTTGGAGAAACAATTTATTTTTCAGACAGTGCTGTGAGGAATATATTGCTCATTATAAAAAGAACAGTGAACATGAAATGAATAATGTTGTCAATCTGAACTTTGCAGAAGGTAAAATGGTTCTTCACAGAATCACTTCACATGATAACCTTTAAGAAAAGTCAAGAAAGACAATGAATTGCAATTCTATGAAGCCACTTCTGTGGTAAATTACAGTAATTAGTGCAGATGTAGATTCTCTGATATGATATGATTTTGTAAATGAATGAAGCTTAAGGACCCTAAAAGTGCTTCTCAAAATGTGATCCTCACCATCCTGTGATGTCTGTTAAACAGGGACTTCAGTCCTACTGAATCAGCATCGCTGGAACCTCCGAAATACACATTTTTAATATGACTCCCAGTGATGGTGTATGTGTATTTTCACAGAAAATACAGAAGCTGAGAACCACTGATTTTCAGAAACAACTGAATAGCTTGTCTTGTAATATCTCTTGAATGTGTATTTTCATAATTGGGATTTTGTCAGAAACATGAATCAGTAGCTTCATCAAAAGCTAACAGGTTTCTGAAACTCAGGTACTATTCTTTTTTGACCGAGAGGAGATCTGTATGCTTTGGATGGCAATGCTGTGGCTTTGTGTTATGAAGAACTTGCTTGCCCAGATGGACACCATCTTTCTACAACCATTTGGTGGCTTCTGGGGATTTCCTACTGTGAGTTGTATCCTAGACTTCTCAGCTAGGGATTACATAGAAATAAATGAGGTTTGCCTTACCTCATATGTTCCCAGATTTGAATTAATAATTAAAAGTATTCATTAATTTGGATGAATAATTAAAAGTAAAGAAGGAAGAAAACTTAAGCTAATGATGCCAGGTAATAGCAGTTGATAAAAAGGGCAACCTCATGCACACATTACCAATCCCTTATTAAAAATGTGTAGATAAATAAAGGAGCCAGTAAAATTTGCATGCAGAAGGATTTTCGTCTAATTGTAGCCTTTCATGAAAGAATACTGCCCTACTTTCCTACTATGGGTAGCACTATCTAACCTGGCAGGATCTTTGTATGAAACCCAAAGAGAAAGCACTCTGGGCCAGATTCCCTGCTATCTGCCTTGAAACGTTATCAGCTTTCCAGAAGAGCTGAGGGCATTGAATTCCCCTCTCTGGAAACCATGTTATATGGTATCTGAGGTCAGCTTTAACTTGTTCCTGGCTGAGAAAGAACAAGAGGGTTTCATTACACCATCCTGGGCTTTATAGACAGGAGACATGTAGATGCAAAAAGACTGTTATTTTGTTACAACTGAGGACAGTAGTTTGCTCTGCTAATTTTATTTGGGTCAAATTGATTTCTCTTATATCCAGACATTGCTCATAATCAGTATTTATTGTTTGGATAGAAATATCCTAAAATTTGTGATAAAACTTAGGTCAGATTTAATTTGTTTAGTGATTACGAATACAAAAGTACTTTTCTATTTCTTTGCAAGAGAATATGATTATGTGGTCACACACCATGATTTAAATGAGCACAGGGCTCAGGCAATTCATATATAATTTCTGACTCCATCAGAGACTTGCACGTAAGGTAACTACTACATTCTGTTTCCCTAGGTGTAACACAAATGTAATTTTAGTGTTCTAAAATGGTTGATTGCTCATGCTCTAGTGAACGATTAACCCTTTTTGCATGAGTAGTATCAGGCTGAACAAATACGATGCAACAGTGTTTTTCTTTCATAGACTACACATTTGGCAGATATTTCAACTCCTAGCTTTTACATGTCAGTAGCAATAGCATGTAAGGAATTTTTATACTGTGCTTGGAATGATGCAGTATTCCTTTTTTTTTTTTTTTCCTTCCTGAGAATTATGAAAGCTGTCATTTTTTTTTTCTAGGGTATTAATTCTAATGCCCTCCTGTTGCTCCTATCTTTTTATGGTGAGGACAGAGGTGTAAAAGTACATGTGCCCTGACTTAAATCTGCACTGTCTCTGATTTAAAGTTTAAATTAATGTTGGAATCATGTATCATTTATGATGTTTTTATTGTCATGCATAAATAATTAAAGCCTCATATTAAACAGACAAGCAAGATACACATGGTAGAATCAGTAAACAATTTAACAAGCCCAATTTAACGTAGAATAGATTGAGTTTTAAACCAGATAGCCTCCAGCAGTCTTTAGGCACTTGGACCAGTGGGAAAATGCTTTTGCTTATGGCATTTAGCAGTAGTCAAAGTGATCTTCTTTGTTATTTGAGCATCTTGAGATTAAAAAAAAAAAAAAAAAAAGAAAAAACGGCCAATAAAATTAACCTTAAAGAACAAAGCCTAGGATAGTTAAGGATGTGGTAGACAAGCCTAGCAGTTAAGAGTTAGGGGCCTGAAAGTTGGACCTGGGCAGCAGCTTACTAGCTGCACGACCTTGAGGAAAGTTATTTAACTGTATATTTACCCTTCTTAAGTTGCCATTTCTTCATTGATAAAATTGGGGCTTGATGTTGTGAGGAGTAAATGAGATGTTCCATGCACGTTTGTAATTGAAGAACTTAGATTGAAAGTGAGTAAAAAGATGGAATTACTGACTGATGTAACCAAGTGTAGGAAGGGAGCGTTGAGTTGAATCTTAGGAAAGCACTAGGGTTAAGAAGTATATGCCCAAACCCTGCCAGAGTCCCTCTCTCCCCTTCTTGTCCCTGCTTTTTTCTTTGTGTATGTGGCTGCATGAGGTGAAGGTTACAATCATTTGCATCCCTAGGGTTCACAGTGTTATAGTTTTGCTATTAGAAAGGATAAAGCTACTTTTGTTCTACAGCCAGATTGGAAAATACTAGAGAGTGTTCCAATTGCTTGGGCCCTTTGCCAATTTCTGAATCTTTTTCTTTTTGTGTATGATGAGGTCCACTACCAAGCGTGGCCCAGCATATGTCAGTGATCATGCCTTTCTTTAGAATCCCAGCGTCCCAAGACTGGCACACCCACCAGAAACATAATTAGAAAAGCATTTTTCAGAGGGAAGTGCAGAGGAGTAGACCTAAACTTCGATAGAAATCAAACAGTAACAGCTAGTACAGTAGGTAAAGTCTAGTGCCTGGCTTTGGGAAGCACCCCCATACACAGTGGGCTGCTTTAGTGGCTTTGTTGTTGTTACTGTTTAGTGGTAGGATTGTCTTCTGTGTCCTTTCTGCTATTGTCGTCTGATCCAAGGAAAAGTACTGCCGACAGCGGGCAAAATTGCCAAGGAGGTAAACTCTCTTCTCCAATTTCTCTTTGTTCCCTCTCTGCCCAGAATCACTCATCTGGGTCTGCCTCCCTTCAGATATCTCAAACTTCAGAATTACTTCTCCCACCATCTACATCCATGTATGATGAATCCCACTAGTCTTCGGTAAGACGATGTTCTATTCCAAAGAGAAGATTCGGATCTTGATGAATCTTCTGCTACGGGTGTGTGTATGAGTTTGAAAGGTCAACAGTGAGAATGGCGATTGTCCACATCTTTTGCCCACAACTGCCTCCTCCCCACAATGTTTCCTCACCCCATGTTTTGCCTTTTCTTCATCCAGTACTCTTTCCATTTTGCCCTTGGTAACTTTACAACTCATTTTCACACTGTCACAGGAAATACATCTTTTCAGGAGCTCTGAAAAGGCGCTTGAAAGATAAATCATATAGAAATGAATAACTTACATTAAGTCCAAACTATTTGTGTCTAAAATGGTAATAGAGGTGAAATTCCAAGCCTCATACTGGGGGAAATGGAAACAAAAGTAAATCGTCCCTTTCCCCATAGATGGTTACCTTCTCTGTTGTAGAGAATGTAACACTTCAGGGACTACAGAGATCCCAGCTATGGGT
Source organism: Balaenoptera acutorostrata (assembly GCF_949987535.1). Lineage (NCBI taxonomy): Eukaryota > Metazoa > Chordata > Mammalia > Artiodactyla > Balaenopteridae > Balaenoptera > Balaenoptera acutorostrata. Next base: position 67,934,024 of record NC_080070.1, read on the forward strand.
CCATCATCAAGAAGATGATAATTTTGAGAGAGGAAGACACAAATACTGCATACATGAAGCTAGAGAACACTGGAAGAGAGGGAAAATAGAGTGAGACAGAAGGCTTTATTTAAGAAATATCACAGCTATGAACCAACGGTGAAGGCTAGGAATTTTGTCACAACTAAGAAATCTAGAACAGACGCCTTCTTTTTTGTGTGTGTATTGATAATTAAACAGATGAATATGAGATTTCTGTACTAGCTGGAATTTTTGCCTATAAATATTGTCCGGGAGTGTCTTTGTTTCTCAAGCTTACTTTCCAGATAATTTCACTTTTACTAAGCTGAGGCACTGATTACTAGCAAGGAGATAACTGCTAAAACCTAGGAAGGTTAGCTGAAGTGAGACTCATTCAAATACATCATCTCATAGACTCCTAGATGCTTCTGACAACACTATAAATATATCTCGCAAAACTTGCTTGTAGGTCAAAAGCTATTCTAAATTTCTGTTACTTTCAGTTGAAGATTAGATTGTTGAAAGACCTCTAGGCTCCTAGGTCTAGCTTTGGACTGAAATAGGGCCAGCAAGATGATGATTGATTATCTCTGACTTGAAGATGAGTATCTATCCAATGCTCTTTTTTAATGAAACCACCACTGTGTTAGGTCTAGGGGGGGATTAGCCCTCACATGGGAAGCTTAGAGGCCCCAGAGGACAAAGTCAGTCAAGCCACATTTCCATCAATTTTTTTCATGTCTGAGTCTTTGACCAGGTCCTTTGGCTATAAAGTTTGGTACAGCTGTGCCTTGTTTTTTTGTCTTTTTTGAGTTGTACTCATGTGGTTTTTTAATTTGATTTGGGTGAATTTCAAACTCTGCCTAGGTAGACACCATAGGATATCTGTTTAGGAATGTAGCCTAGAAATACCATTTATTTTCTCAGGAAACATGATCCTTTGAAAAAAGATTTAAATGAACTCATTTGTGCTTTTGTAGGTAGGGATGTTGTAAGTGAAGAATGAAGACAAAAGTCATTTTTCTTTCACATGGTTATGATCATCAAGTTTATAATCCTTGATAGTTACATTGAACTCTACAGTTGCAAATGATTTTGATATATATTCTTACTGGATCCCCATTCCTATCTGATGTCTTACTCTTTTTTTTTCTTTCTTTGTTAGGAAAGGAAGGAAAAACAGCAGTAGAACATAGACTGAGTAGTTAAAAGTGCTTTGTAGTTTCTTTGACAGAAATTCATCCAGACGTGAGGACAGTGGGTTTGTCTCACAAGACTCAGCTGCAGCCCAGCATCAAAGACTTGAATAACTCACACCAAAACATGATGTGACTCAGCTGCTCACTGGTAACAAATGAATTTAGCAGAGGTTGATGTGATGGATATAATTTATAGAGCCTTCCAGGAAATCTTCAATAAATTATGTTCATCCCGTGTACAAGATTTCCCACATAGAAGCATGCTTATGGATAGTGTATCCTAGTTCATGTATTACAAGCCAACATCACAACATCGAATTTACATAGAGGGACTTAATTTCATAGAGAGGCTCAGGAATGTAACGTATGGCTTTTTCTCATACTGTTTGTGAAATAGTTATAATTGTGATGATGAATTTTGTGAGTCATCTGTTTTATACAATGAGGAAATGAAGCGGGGATCAGTACTCCAGTTTGCTGATCAAAAAATTAGTTGATAATTTGTTTACAATTGTGTATGATCTTAGGTAAAAGAAGGAAAACAGATTTCTAGGTATATTGATTTAGTGGGCTTTTATTAAACTTTAGAATGAAGCTGGGGTTGGGAAGACATGCTATATTTAAAGACAAACAGCAAGGCATTATGAGACAAGGATTGGATGCAGAGAAGAAACGTGAGCGCCGGTTGGGTCATTTTGATGAAATTCTCTACATCTTTCCTTGTGTATAAAATAAGGGAATTTTAACTCAAAGTTTTTAACAATAAAAAAATAGTTAATTAATTAAAAATAATTCTCTCTTTTATTATTTCTAAACCAGAAGTATAGAGAAAGCCAGTCTTAAATTAGAAGTAGAGGAAGGGCTTCAGTGGCAATGATCCTGGACTGAATTAAAAAGAGAGAATAGAGGGTGGTACTGTTGAAGCAAAAAACCTTTGCAGAAAAAGATCTCAGGAGGTATATGTGTAAGGTTCCTTGAGCAAAACCTTGCTTTGCTATATGCCATGTTGCATCTGTAAAGAGAAACAAAATAAAAATGGATTTATCTATGTCGGCATTATACTCCAACACAGTTTCTTTGTCCAGGGTAATATTATCATTAACAAATGATAAGCACCTAATATAGATATGTGACTAGATATATAAGACTGCCCCCCTCCCTTTCTCATTATACGTGGTTTATTTTGATAATGGTATATATCATTGCATTAAGAAAATGAACCAAATTATACTAGATGGCCAAACATGTTTTCCTAGCTGTTTTGGATTTAATTTTGAAAAAAACCCTCCAGTAGTTTAAAAAAAAAAAAAAAATTAGAGCACAAAATGCGGAGGTTCATGAAATTTGCATGGCATGCTAATCTCTGTAGCAATACAGTTTTAAAATAAGTGACAACAAATGAGTGTTTTCTTAACCGTTTTACACTGTTGACAATGTGAAATGTTAATTGTCTTCATTTTTTTCGTAAACTGAACTCTAGCTAGAGTTTTCTGACATGCAGATGTAATTCATTCTTGAGGCTCATTTTCTTAAACTGACAGGTATTATTTATTGCATATGTAGGACTGTGGAGCCATGTTTATCTCCATCTTTTAAACCTAAATTTGAAGACAGTTTATGCAATATGACCAGTAGGCTATTTGCCAACATGAATGATCTAGGACTGCAAATATAAAGATAGTTCCTGTGTATGTCAGGAATTACATGATCAGAACATGGTGTAAAGGAGCTTGAAAATATCAGTGCACATAATTTTAAATCAGTGTGCATTTATCACAAAGTAAAAATGTAAAATATTGTAAGTTGTATATATTGATACATGAATTCAGTTTGGGGACCAAACTAGCAGCAGTGGTAGAACTAGCTTGGCTCATCAAAATGTTTCTCCAAAGAACCAGTTTGTAGAGGTTTTGTTTGTTTGTTTCAAATTATCTGAACAAACAGTCCTGAAAAAAACTGGTGGGAAAAAATGGTATGTGGGTGTGTGTGTTCACACACATTACTTTGAAGCATAGTATAAATAAAACCATTGGATTTCAGTAGGAAGAAGTTAGGCAGAGACATTGTCAGGGCTCTAGCCCTTAGTTGAACGGTTAGTTCAGTGGTTAAGTGGCAGCAACCAGTCTCGTTCAGTTTGTTCTCCAAAGCATCCTCTCTCAGTGGTGAGGGTTGATGACTACATCATTTTTTATGTGATTCCTGAGCAAAGCCCATGCTGGTTTGCGCATTATTCCAATTTTCACATAGGAAAAGTTGTTTGCATCACTTTTTTTAAAAAAATAAATTTATTTATTTATTTATTTTTGGCTGTGTTGGGTCTTTGTTGCTGTGTGCGGGCTTCTCATTGTGGTGGCTTCTCTTGTTGTGCAGCACAGGCTGTAGGCACGTGGGCTTCAGTAGCTGTGGCATACGTGCTCAGTAGTTGTGGTGCACGAGCTTAGCTGCTCTGTGGCATGTGGGATCTTCCTGGACCAGGGCTCGAACCCGCATTCCCTGCATTGGCAGGCGGATTCTTAACCACTGCGCCACCAGGGAAGCCCTGCGTCACTTTTAAACATTGTAAATTTCTGAAGAACTTTTAGTGTTTTTGTTTTTGTTTTTAATACGCTCTGGGAATACTTATTTTCCTATTGAATGTGGATAGGAACTTTGTAACAGGGGTACATAGGAACCTCATCTTGCTGGTAAAAGATTTATAAGAAGGACGGCTCAGCTGCATAGGCTGAAGTATATATAGAGTATAGGAATACTGGAAAAAAGGTAGAATATACAAAACAGGAATAATAGAGTATACATACATATATTTACCTTTACAACCTTTAGTATAAATATACTATATAGTATATTAAGTTATATATATATTTATATAAATACAAAAATGTAGCGAATATTCCTGTAGAATAGCTTAATAAGGAAACGTGAACTCAGAGTGGAAAGGTAAGGCGACCATATGCTGCCGTTGAGAGGCATCCTGTCGTTAGGCCTGTCAGTAGAGTTGTTTCATACACCCAAAGCACTTCAATGGCACTGTGTATGTACACGAACGGGAAAATGTGGATAGTTTTCAAAATGAATAATCCACCTGTGAAAAGAGAGAAAAAGAGAGCTTTAAATATAAATAGGAGGTCATCAAACTCCTTTTCTCCACCAAAGCCATGTCCAGGTAGAAACAGAATATGACTTGTAAGAATAATCCAAATGATTCAAGAAAATAAACAAATGGACAAAACCCCCTACTTATTAGATGTGTTTTTAAAAAAAAAAATTAAATGAGAATTTTTTTAAAAGCAATTTTAAAATAATTTAAAAACAGAATTTAAGCCACAGAAAAGAGGTATAAGGTAAGTATATAGATAAGTAATATTATAGATAAGTTACATTACTTTATTCTGTTAACCAATGTAGAATTGTATTGAATGTGCTCATCTCTTCTCCTTTTATGCAAAAGAGATTAGTAGATATCGGACCTTTGCAGGTTTTTGCATTAAATTTTAACTTCGAAAGGTATTGTTTTACAAAGATAATCAGAAAAATGTATATTAAAGCCATTATTTCTTTTTTTTTTAACATCTTTATTGGAGTATAATTGCTTTACAATGGTGTGTTAGTTTCTGCTTTTATAACAAAGTGAATCAGTTATACATATACATATGTTCCCATATCTCTTCCCTCTTGCATCTCCCTCCCTCCCACCCTCCCTATCCCACCCCTCTAGGTGGTCACAAAGCACAGAGCTGATCTCTCTGTAAAGCCATTATTTCTTACATAGCAAATTGATGAAAACTTTTAAATTCTGACAGTAACAATTTTTGAGCACGTGGAGCAAAGGGAACCCTCAAACATTTCATGTGAAAAGGTAAATGTTTAACCTTTGGAGTAAAATTGGACCACATTTAGCAAACTTGAAGACACACACACTAACTGGCCCAGCCTATTCCCCTTGTGGGCTCTAGGGAAACATTGACACAATAAAGGAGATACAGTCATCCTTCAGTATGTGGGGGATTGGTTCCAGGACTCGTCCTCGGATACTAAATTTGTGGGTGCTCAAGTCCCTTACATAAAATGGCATAGTACAGACAGCTTTCCTCATCTGTGGCATTTCCAAATCTGTGGTTGGTTGAATCCACAGATGTAGAGGGCTGACTGTATGTATAAGCTTTTGTAGCACTATTTTTTTTTTAAATTGGAGTGTAGTTGCTTTATAGTGTTGTATTAGTTTCTGCTGTACAACTAAATGAATCAGCTATATGTATACATATATCCTCTCCCTCTTGGACCTCTCTCCCACTCCCCCTGATCCCACCCCTCTAGGTCATCACAGACCACCGAGCTGAGCTCCCTGTGCTATACAGCAGGCTCCCACTAGCTATCTGTTTTACACATGGTAGTGTGTATATGTCAATCCTCATCTCCCAATTCGTCCAACCCGCCCTCCCCCACCCCGTGTCCACACGTCTGTTTTCTATGTCTGTGTCTCTCTATTCCTGCACTACAAATAGGTTCATCTGTACCATTTTTCTAGATACCACATATATGCGTTAGTATACAATACTTGTTTTTTTCTTTCTGCATTACTTGACTCTGTATGACAGACTCCAGGTCCATCCACATCTCTACACATAACTCAGTTTCATTCCTTTTTATGGCTGAGTAGTATTTCATTGTATATATGTGCCACATCTTCTTTATCCATTCATCTGTCGATGGACATTTAGGTTGCTTCCATGTCCTGGCTATTGTAAATAGTGCTGCAATGAACATTGGGGTGTATGTTTCTTTTTGAATATTGAAACCAACCTAGATGTATGTATGTACACAAAACCACCCCCTCCCCTAACACACAATGGAATACCATTTAGTAGTGAAAATTAATGAACCACAGCTGCATGAATTAACGTAGGCAAACCTCACAAGCATAATTTTGAACGAAAAAGCTGCAAAAGAATACAGGTGTTTCAGTGCCATTCATATAAGTTAAGATATGCAAACCAATGTACATTTTTAGTGATACATAATTGTTCTATAAGTGAGAAATCATCATTTCATAACAGCAACTGCCTCTGGGATGGGGAGGTTGGAAGAATTAGCAACTGGGAAATGTATCCACAAGCTTTGAAATATTTTGGTATTCATTGCTTATGCAAAGGGATGGGTACACAAGTGTTTGTTGCTTTTTCAGTCTGTATTTTCATATTCTAGATGTTAATTTTTTTGAGAAATGGAAATGAAATGATGGTGTAAAATTTTGTGGTCAATATGTGTAAATAGTTTTCTTTGGAGATTAGTGGCTATATTACATAAATCTCTAATGCTAGTTAAAAAAAATGGGGTGGGGGAAAGAGGAGAAATGAGAATGCATAGGATACCCTAAATTGTTGATAGGGGTTTCTTCCAGGAGAGAGAGTCAGGGGTTTATAGTAATGTAAAGTGACTTTCATGTTTTGTTCTCTATAACTCTGAATTATGTGATTCTTGTACAGTAATTTGTTAATGTATTGCATAAATAAAAAGGAAAAAGAAAAGATACAGTATTGTTAGCATATCTATAATACATTTTTCTTCTCTCAGACATAGCTGACCTTTTGAATAAAAGTCAGATGAAAAATTATTCTGAAAATGAATTGTTTTCACTTCAGGAGATGTGCAATTTCATATATGATTATTTTGAAATTAAAAGCTTCATAATTTAGTGTGATTAATAAAACATTTTGAAATAATGGACTAACTTTAAGCCTTCACTACATTTCAGAGAATTTATAGTCTTTGAATTATATGATCATAAAGGAAACATTTCATTGCTTTCTCAGTTGATTAGATTTGATTCATGAAGTGCTGCTACATTTTTTAAAAAAAATAAAATAGAAATGATTATTGGCATTCTTCATATTGAATTGTCATATTTAATTTTTGAACTAGCCACAACGCTGTCCAAATCATGTAAATAGAATCAAGCATGTAAATAAAGCAGTGTGTGTTACTTATTGTTAAAACTTTAGGTGAATTTTTAAGGAATCACTTAATATTAGTCATAATTTAAGTGAAAGTAGTTCAATCATAAAAGAGAACATTTTCAAAATTTTACAAAGTCAGATCTTCAGATAATCATGTTTTGGATTCAATAGATATTTTGCAATTAGCAAAGTGACAAGATTTAGAATGTTCTTACCATTCACATTTTTAGAAATAAAATTCATGCATCACATGTCAAAGCTAGATGGATACTACATTACAAGATCTCTCTTGAGCTTCAGACCCATGTATACATATAAGTCACTGCTGCCGAATAAGCAGTAACGAAACTAAAAGGTCAATACAATTCTTGGAGGCCCATGGACTGCAGACATGTACAGACTTGGGGAACCAGGAAGAGCAAGGGAAAGGTAATGCACAGCTCCTTGTTTTCCTGAGGTTCTAGTGAGCCTGGAGTAGGGACTGTAAGGAAAGGTGACTAGTGCTGCTCAAAACGTACTTGATTGCTTGTCAATCCAGGTACAGATGAGAGAGAAGCACGCTTTGCATCCACACACTTGTTTCAAGCCCGCCCTATTTAGGGCTCTGGCCACACCTCTGGACAAAGAGCTTGGAGCCCCTGCTCTTAGGGATCAGTACTATGCAAAGATTGTAATATTTATGTATGTATGTATATATGTTGCACTGGGTCTTAGTTGGCGGCAGGTGGGCTCTTTAGTTGTGGCATGTGAACTCTTAGCTGCGGCATGCATGTGGGATCTAGTTCCCTGAGCAGGGATTGAACCTGGGCCCTCTACATTGGGAGTGCAGAGTCTTATCCACTGCGCCACCAGGGAAGTGCCCAAAGATTGTAATCTTGCTTAGCCATAATCTGCTTCTCTGTTAAAGGAGAAGGGAAGACAACTTTTTTTTTTTCCTCCCTGGAGATGCAATAGAATTCAGTATTGGCGTTGCCCATATTATGCCGATTTTTAATAATCATAGCATAACACTGGACAACTTCACTTAAATGTCTCAAACATCTCAAAAATAGCAAGCACCAAACTAAACTACCCTTCTTCCTCTCCAAACCAGTTTATCACTTTTGTTTTCTCTTTTGGGATGGTCCAGCCATTGGCCCAAGGCATTATCTTTAACGAGGGCAAGTTTTACCCTTAACTTCTTTCTCTCTGTCCGTATGTTGTTAGTTACAAGTTCTGTTGATTCTGTCTTCTGGATAGCTCTGCAATCTGACCAACCCACTGCATAGCCCTAGTGCAGGCTACTGACATTCTTTATCGGGACCAATGCAACTACCTCATCATTCATTCCTCTGTGTTCCTGATCTTCTAATCTAACCTCTGAATCACAGTTTTTGTCCAAATGAAAACTGGAGGGTGTAATGTGTCTCCTTAAAATCCTGAAACTCTTATGATGAAACCTAAACTCTTTGACATGGTTTAAAAGGCTCTGGATATTTCTTTCTTCTTCTGGCTTCTCATTCCTTACTTCCCACTTATCTGGCCCCATCTGGCTCACCATTTAAGGCTTCGGTTATTTGCCAGCTTTTCTGTGAGATGCTTGCTCATCCCTTAAATTAGGTTTGGGATTGGCTGTGTGTTCCAGCAATGTTGTTTGCTCTCCCGTGATAATACTCAACAAATTTCTGACCTTCAGGGATCTGTGAGGGCAAGAAGCATGCTGGTACTTTGTTCATTAATATATTCCAGGTACACAAGATACATGCTCAATAAATATTTGCTGAAAGGAGATAAAAGTGATCTGGCACAGTTATTTTTCCAGTCATTTCTCTTGCCGAAGTCTCCCCAATTAACCTTTATGATCTAGTCCTGCTGAATTTATTTTCAGTTTTCTAAAATCATGTGCTCTCTTATCTCTGGTCCTTCACACTTGCTGTCCCCTTACCAGGAAGCCTCGGACTCTGCCTATGTGCTCCCATAATGTCTTGGAGTGTTTTGACTCTGGCGCAAACTGTATGGTAAAATTCCAATGCACAAGTCTCTACTGCCCACAAGCTTGTTCCCTATGTGCATAGGAACTGTATTTTTCATTGTTAAATCTCCAGCATCCAGCAGAGTACCAGCCTGTATTACATGCCTAATCCATATTTTTGCTTGCAGTAAATGAATAAGGAAATGAATTCATATATATGGAAAATACGGAGGGAGTGCCTAAGAGATTAAAAAATGCATTATGAAAAAAAAAAGTACATGATGATCAATGAGAAATGATCTGTCTTGAAAAAGTATGGAAGGAAAAAGTTGTAAAATGTCAGCATGACTGGTTAGGAGTGGTAGGACTCAGGTGATTTTTTTTTTTCTACTTGGATTTCTAGAGTTTCCTTAATGGACAATATTAATTCAAAATATTTTGAAAACTTGAAGAAAAACACAACATAAATGACTGGGGATTGCACCAGTATCTTTTGAATACATTGATGCTTTCTAGAAATACACGTATTTATAGTCAACTTTACAATCCTTGATAAACAAGAGAACCTCCCAGAGTTAGATGAAAATACAAAATGACAAATCAAGTTCTACATTTGGATATTGCAATTTCCTTCTGTTTTTCTGCTAGGTTTATGAGTTTGAGAAGATTATATCTGTCCTTGACTTGCATGAACAGGCAGAGTTCAGCAACAAACAAACCTTTTGTCAAACAGAAAGGTAGAAACATCCTTAATTGCACAAGCAGAACTGACTTCCCTTCAGGCTGATCCTTATACTTAATGAAGGACACGTGCAAACTCAGCTAGGAGCTCAACAAGTCTGTACAGTTCATCCTACATGAACTTGGCTTAAAATATCTTTGTATAACTGTGGGAGTTATTTGCCTGTGGGTTCTTTAAAGAACAATCTAAAATGAGAGTCATCTACTCACGTACAACCAAAATCTTCACATCTCAAGAGGTACTAGGTTGTCCTCTTTTATCCCTGCAGGGGTATTGCAGAAGCCAGAGTGACCTATCGGCTCAGTACACAGATAACATCAATGAGACACAAAGATGCAGATGAAAGTTTTCCAAGCTGTTAGAGTATTTCTGCTTCCCAAGGCACTTAAGTATTTTAGAAAATAGGGTTATAAATGAGTCAACTAGGATTGAAATTCTTATCCACTTTGGATTTATGACTGATTTAAATACAAAGCTTGGTCCTTTCTTCTCTTGGGCTTTTACAACACAGAACAAGTTATTGGCCAAGATCCAAATCTGTCTCTTTCTCTACACCTGTACTTGAACTAAAGTGAGTTGGTTAAGCACAAGACAAAATATTCCTCTTTTAAAAGTTAGCTTTCAGAATGACACAGTGATCACTGTTTATTTACAGATACCAAGTGGTATTTGCAAAAAAAAAAAAAAAAAAATTTATCCACTTTAACTATTTTGAAATGAATTACTTATCCAATAAAGGAATGCAGAAATATGGTGTTTTAAATCCGTACATTGCTTCTTTCATAATTTAGGTAGTCTTTATTTTATTTTATTTTTTTTGACAGTTCTATATAGTAACTTAATTTTTTTTTTTAACATCTTTATTGGAGTATAATTGCTTTACAGTGGTGTGTTAGTTTCTTTAGGTAGTCTTTAGATAGAATGTTGGTCATAGTAGGAGAAAACAACCCCTGAATTTTTAATTAGAAAAAACAGTTGCATTGTTCACCACAATTTGACCTTGTGTAAGTCACTGAAGCAGATTCTGTTACATTAACCTTTGAAGTGGGAATAATGACACCTGTCTTCCCTACCTTAAAGGGTGGATGAAGGGCTAAGTGAATTAATGTAGGAGAAAGTGCTTGGCAAGTAGTTAAGCCCTATATAAATTTCAAGGCAGACATGACGTTCGTTATGTAAACAACAGCTTGTTTTAATTTCTTCATCTGGATTGGTTGGCTTTGCCATGTTGCTCTGGTTCCAAGCAATAATTAACCTAAACTCTGAAAAAACTGAACTTGGAATATGAATCATAAAATATACGACTACAGATGTATTCCAAATCTTTAGACTTGGAAATAACTGCCATTTGGGTAGTTCCAAGACATTTATGCCCTCATTTTGGACATTCACAGAAAGAGGTTGCCTTAGATTCCCCCTTCACCCACTCTCTTTGAGGGGGAGGATGAAATGAAAGACATGTTGAACTATTTTGGAATTCTATGTATATCTATATCTAGATAACAGGCAGCCTTATAAAAATAGCTAGCATGTTTATGGTGTTTTACATGTTTTCGATCTTGAGCCTTAAGGAAATCTATTAGATACGTACGTGTGGCAGATGTTATGCCCATTTAACCAATAAGAAAACCTAGACAAAGATTAACAAAATGATACTTCTAAGATCACAAAATCAGTTGTTTGTTGTCTTGGATGATGTTGGGTAAGGTGGAAGGAAGGTTAGAATTCAAACTCCTAAATTAAAAAAAAAAAAGCTGCTTATTCCACACTACATTTTACCTCCATAATTTTGCTCTCCTTTTGTATATTTTTACTGTAGCTATGCCCTCTACCTGCCTTACCTAACTCCTTTCCTTATCTGATGCCTGTTTACCAGCAACACCAACATTATCTCCTCAGTGAAACATTCTCTCCCATGGTTAGGTGCCCCTCCTACACATACTCATTCTTCTAACAAAGCATGGCTCACATTCCGGTGTCTGCTGGTTTTCTTCTGCCTCTGCCCCTGGTCTGTTGAAGTCTTGTCTTTTTTTTTTTTTCTTTTTTTCAGTTGAAGTATAGTTGATTTACAATGTTAATTTCTGCTGTACAGCAAAGTGATTCAGTTATACACATATATATACATTCTTTTTTAGATTGTTTTCCATTATGGTTTATCACAGGATAAAGTCTTGATCATTGACAGAACAAGGTGAATAGCAAATAAACAAATTTTCTGTATCTTACTCCCAAATCTCTACATACTTATTACTGTTTCTGGTATTCACCTTGACATGGGCAGGAGGTGTTATTAAGGAGTTCTAGCCTCACTATCTGTATTTCACCTTTACCCTGGCTATTTAGACTGGTTCTCAATTTATGATTCAGTAGGATGTTTTCTTGAAGCTCAACCCCCTACTTCAATATTTGCACCAAATCCTCACTTCTATATCCCTGTGCCAGAATCTTGGTCTTGGTATGCCAGTCTCCTCCCACTGTACTCTTTGTCTGATAAACTCTTTGTTGTAAACTACTATAAACTACTGTAAACTACTATATTTTCAGTATTCTAAAATCCTTTCAGGTACATCTCCACTTTTCTACAGTATTATTTTCCTCTTAATGAAGCCCAGTGGTCATGTGCTTTGCCTCCTAAGGAAAGATTTTCTTCATGCTGAGGAGCTTCCCTTCCTGTAGGTGTTTTAAAATCTAATCTATACATGGATTTTCTGTCACCATCTTTTGCTTGCCTCTTCACATATGCTTGTTAGTGTGTGTTGAACTTCTAACATCTCCCATGCTCCATTCCTCATGCTAACTTCTTTCCTGGACTATCTTCGGTCAATGTATGAAAATAATAAGTTGACTTTAGTTTACTAGTAAATATCATTAATATAATCTGTCACATATAAATCTCAATAAATTATTACCAAAAGTAAAATGATCTATAATGTCAAAACTCAAGCTTTATCCCTACAGGAATATTCCACAACTCACCTCCTGATCCTTTGTCATCTGTATCATCTATGTCTTCTATATCATGTGACCCTTTGTCAGCTATATCCTTTGTCATCATGAACTTCATTATCCCTCCCAGATCCTTCAGCCTACTTCCTCTAAGTTCCACCCACCCCAGCCATAATAAACTCATATATAGCAGTACATTCACTTATAAAGCATGCAGAATAACAATAACCGATGTTTGGCAACAAGAGAGAAACAATATAAAAATGTAGGGGAAGTTTTTCCCCCTTAGAGTTGCCTTTATTTATAGGTAAATACTAGATCACCAAATTAGTCTGACTGAACATCAAAATTGATACTAATAATACTTCCCTGGATGATTTAGATCAATTGCATATTAATTCATCCTTCCAATTACTCAAGTAGGGTAAATGTAGATGAAGGTGTTATCAGGAATAGTTTAATAGCTTGGTGTACTATATTCAAAGAAATGAATGGTACTAAAGTAAAATTAGTCTATAAAATAATTATTTAGTATTCTAATGTGTTCTGTACATACACTGATGAAACACATGAATTAGTATGTATTTTACCAATAGGGGTATTTATAACATACAAAAATGTATCTTTGCGATTGATAATCTTAGAGAGACAAAATGTGTTTATTTGTGACTAATTTACATTTTAATTTTAAAATTTATTCAATAAGCATTTCATAATTTTTCCTTTTTACCTAAGGCTATATTTTTTCCTGGAGTGTTCAGAATTCTGAGGTATAAATTGGAGGTTCATGATACATAATCACCATAACTGAACTTCGCCTCTCAAGGACAGAGTAATGGTTTTACACTAGGATAAACCATGAGATAATGAAGAAAAACACCACCATTGTTTCTTTTTTTCTTTCTTTTTCTTTTTCTTTTTTTTTTTTTTTTTTGGTTAATCCAATTTACTGACATAACTCTGGAAAGAGTTTTTCTTATGTATCACGGACTTTAAGTAATCTTTGTGGTTATCCCCCTTCACAAGGATGTTTTCTCTTGCCAAGATAAATGGAATAGAAGTAAACATAGTATTAAGCAAAATGATAGGTCTGCTTTCTCTTTGGATTAGTGGCAAGAACCAGTGGTATTTACTGACTTTTCTCCTTAATGGGTAGATGAAATCTGAAGCTGTATAAATGAGATGATGAAGAAATTATAAGTATGTTTGCTCCCAGTGTTATTCTTTAGTTTTAATTCTGCTGGAAGGCAAGTACCCTTGGGAAAGTTAAAACCCAGAAGTAGTACATTCAAAAAAGAGGCAATCTTGTAGGTCTCTTCCTAAATAATTATATATGTTCCTGTAACATTCTCCACTCATTTAATAGAGTGTCTAAGAATTATTTTAAATTAAGGAACTCTTAACTTGCCTTTAAGCTTTATCTTATTTGTTGAAATAGTGTCATATCTTTATTTTGAATAACGGTAAAGATATTTAAAATATTAACATAATCTGTCAGTGACATTCTTATGCAATTTCTTCTCCTACTGGCAAAATAATTATTTCTAGATACTATAAACATTCTATAAATTTCTGTAAATTCCCCTTCTAAAATGGTTTTCAACTTTTTTACTCTAGCTGAAGTATATTTGGTTTGTTATTCAAGATACATTTCTAAATTTTCTTTCCAAATTTTTATTTAATTATACTAGGTTTCTATTTAGTTTTTAAAATAATCCTTTGAAATTCCCTTGTTCTGCAGACATATGGGATCTCATTAGACCTTGCATTTTTTGTAATTAAACATAACGTATGTATAAAATAGCAAATGATGTACACGTAAGCTTGTAGAATAGTATTAACTCAGAAACCTGTTTAAGGGAACTTTGAAGTCTCCAATGTGTCTGTCTTTTATCTCTCCACTTTACCATCATCTTCAAGAAGTTAATCATCCTCTAATTTTCTTGATAATTTCATGTCAATATTTTCCAGATTTGCAGTTTTCTGGAATTTATATAGAGTAGTAATATGTGTACTTTTGCCAGTTTCTTTTTTAAAACATTATAAAGATTCTTCTTTGTGAGATGAAAAGCTGTAGTTCACTCATTTTCACTATATCCTAAGGAATTCTATTGCACAAATGTTACCAGTATATACTTATCCATTGCCCTATCTATGGACATTTGATTTGTTTTTAGGATTTTGCAATTATATAACACTGCAATGAACATTGTCTCTCCATTAAAATTTTTTACATACACGGAGCTCCTCTTTGTATGTGTGTTTGTTCAAATACCAATATTTCTGTTGAACTCACATTGAATATCAATAGGCATTTTGGAAACAATGAGAAGAATTTAATACAACTTATTATAAGCTATATGGCCATTATTTAAATTCTATCCAAAATGTTAATATAAGAAGCACTTTATCTGACTTATAAATCTAAAGGGACTTTATTCACTGAGAGAAAGTAAATCATGATAAAATTGAAAACTCTAAAATATTTAATTACAAATCGAAAGTAATTTTGTTTAAGTATTTTTTTTTATGGTTCTTTTTTTCTGAATTTATTGTTGGGCTTCAAAAATAAGCTTAGAATGCTAATTAAATCAAGGTCTGATTACTTGCCTCTATTTCTTTTTTATTTTTTTAAGACTCTATAAATAGCTTTTAAGATGCAGATCCAGTGCCCCCAAATTAAATTAGTAATAAAATACAACTCTTTAAAAATACTTTTTCTCTTTGGAATGTCATGGTACTTTAATGGTACCTTTTATTAGGAATATAGGTAGGTCACTCCACACTTACGGTAAGACTAAAGCAGAGTGATTTTTTCCATGGTTGAATAATAAGTCTGTGGTATATTTGGGAATGATGTCTACATTGTTTTTTTTAAAATAAATTTTATTTTTAAATGAAATATAGTTGATTTACAATATTAGTTTCAGGTGTACAACATAATGATTCGGTATTTTTGCAGAGTGTACTAAAAGTTATTACAAAATAACGGCTATAATTTCCTGTGCTGTACAATATATCCTTGTTGCTAATCTATTTTATACATAGTAGTTGGTATCTCTTAATTCCATACGCCTATCTTGCCCCTCCCCCACCCCCTCTCCCCTCTGGTAACTACTAGTTTGTTTTCTATATCTATGAGTCTGTTTTGGGTTGCTATATACATTTGTTAGATTTTTTAGATTCCACATACTTTAGAATGTAAGTATTTGTCTTTTGCTGTCTAATTTCACTATGCATAATATTCTGTAGGTCCATCCATGTTGCTGCAAATGGAAGAATTTCATTTTTATGACTGAGTAATATTCCTCTGTGTGTGTGTGTGTGTGTGTGTGTGTGTGTGTGTGTGCGTGCATGTATATCACAAATTCTTTAACCATTTGTCAGTTGAGGGACACTTCGGTTGCCTCCCTATCTTGGCTATTATGAACAATGCTGCAATGAATATTGGGGTGCATATATCTTTTCACATTAGTGTTTTCATTATTTCTGAATATATACCCAGGAATGGAATTACTGAATCACATGATATTTCTATTGTTAGTTTTTTGCGGAACCTCCATACTGTTTTCCATAGGGGCTGCACCAATTTATATTCCCACCAACAGCGTGCAAGGGTTCCCTTTTCTCCACATCCTTGCCAACATTTGTTATTTGTGGATTTTCTGATGATAGTCATTCTGACAGGTGTGCGGTGATATCTCATTGTGGTTTTGTTTTGCATTTCTCTTAATAATTAGCAATGCTGAGCATCTTTCCATGGGCTTGTTAGCCATCTGTATGTCTTAGGGAAAAATGTATATTAAGGTTTTCTGCCCATTTTTTTATTGTATGAGCTATTTATATATTTTGGATGTTAACCCCTTGTAGATCATGTCATTTGCAAAGATTTTCTCCTATTCGCTAGGTTGTCTTTTTGTTGATGGTTACCTTTGCAGTGCAGAAGGTTTTTAAACTTAATTAGGTCCCATTTGTTTATTTTTGCTTTTATTTCTTTTGCCTGAGGAGACAGATCCAAAAAAATAATGCTACGATGTATGTCAGAGAGTGTTCTGCCTGTTCTCTTCTAGGAATTTTGTGGCTTCTGGTCTTACATTTAGGTCTTTAATCCATTTTGAGTTTATTTTTATGTATGGTGTGAGAAAATGTGCTAATCTCATTGTTTTGCATGTTACTCTCCAGTTTTCCTAGCATCACTTGTTGAAGAGACTGTCTTTTCTTCATTGTCTATTCTTGCCTCCTTTGTCATAGATGAATTCTCCGTAAGTGTGTGGGTTTATTTCTGGGCTGTCCCATTGACCTATGGGTCAGTTTTTGTGCCAGTACTGTGCTGTTTTAATTACTGTAGCTTTGTATAATATAGTCTGAAGTCTGGGAGGGTGATATCTCCAGCTTTATTCTTTGTTTTCAAGATTGCTTTGGCAATTTGGCATCTTTTGTGGTTCCATATGAATTTTAGGATTATTTGTTCTAGTTCTGTGAAAAATGTCCTGGGTATTTTGATAGGGATTGCATTAAATTGGATTGGATGGCTTTGTGTAGTATAGCCATTTTAACAAAATTAATTCTTCCAATCCAAGAGCACAGGATATCTTTCCATTTCTTTGTATCACCTTCAATTTCCTTCATCAGTGTTTTATAGTTTTCAGAGTACCGGTCTTTCACCTGCTTGGTTAAATTTATTCCTAGGAATTTTACTCTTTTTGATACAATTTTATTTATTTATTTATTATTAAACATCTTTATTGGAGTATAATTGCTTTACATTGTTGGATTCGTTTCTGCTGTATAACAAAGTGAATCAGCTATATGTATACATATATCCCCATATCCCCTCCCTCTTGGGTCTCCCTCCCACCCTCCCTATCCCACCCCTCTAGGTGGTCACAAAGCACCGAGCTGATCTCCCTGTGCTATGCGGCTGTTTCCCACTAGTTATCTATTTTACATTTGGTAGTGTATATATGTCCATGCCACTCTCTTACGTCTTCCCAGCTTATCCTTCCTTCTCCCCCCGGTCCTCAAGTCCATTCTCTAGTAGGTCTGTGACTTTATTCCTGTCCTGCCCCTAGGTTCTTAAGAACCATTTTTTTTTTTAGATTCCATATATATGTGTTAGCATACAGTATTTGTTTTCCTCTTTCTGACTTACTTCACTCTGTATGACAGACTCTAGGTCCATCCACCTCACTACAAATAACTCAATTTCATTTCTTTTTATGGCTGAGTAATATAATTGTATATATGTGCCACATCTTCTTTATCCATTCATCTGTCAATGGACACTCAGGTTGCTTCCATGTCCGGGCTATTGTAAATAGAGCTGCAATGAACATTTTGGTACATGACTCTTTTTGAATTATGGTTTTCTCAGGGTATATGCCCAGTAGTGGGATTGCTGGGTCATATGGTAGTTCTATTTTTAGTTTTTTAAGGAACCTCCATACTGTTCTCCATAGTGGCTGTATCAATTTACATTCCCACCAACAGTGCAAGAGGGTACCCTTTTCTCCACACCCTCTCCAGCATTTATTGTTTGTAGACCTTTTGATGATGGCCATTCTGACTGGTGTGAGGTGATACCTCACTGTAGTTTTGATTTGCATTTCTCTAATGATTAGTGATGTTGAGCATCCTTTCATGTGTTTGTTGGCAATCTGTATATCTTCTTTGGAGAAAAGTCTCTTTAGATCTTCTGCCCATTTTTGGATTGGGTTGTTTGTTTTCTTGATATTGAGCTGCATGAGCTGCTTGTAAATTTTGGAGATTAATCCTTTGTCAGTTGCTTCATTTGCAAATATTGTCTCCCATTCTGAGGGGTGTCTTTTCATCTTGTTTATGGTATCCTTTGCTGTGCAAAAGCTTTTGAGTTTCATTAGGTCCCATTTGTTCATTTTTGTTTTTATTTCCATTTCTCTAGGAGGTGGGTCCAAAAGGATCTTGCTGTGATTTATGTCAAAGAGTGTTCTCCCTAAGTTTTCCTCTAAGAGTTTTACAGTATTCGGCCTTACATTTAGGTCTCTAATCCATTTTGAGTTTATTTTTGCATATGGTGTTAGGGAGTGTTCTAATTTCATTCTTTTACATGTAGCTGTCCAGTTTCCCCAGCACCACTTATTGAAGAGGCTGTCTTTTCTCTATTGTATATTCTTGCCTCCTTTATTGAAGATAAACCCACGCACATATGTTCACCTTATCTCTAGGCTTCCTATCCTGTTCCATTGATCTATAGTTGTATTTTTGTGCCAGTACCATACTGTCTTGATAAATGTGGCTTTGTAGTATAGTCTGAAGTCAGGGAGCCTGATTCCTCCAGCACCATTTTTCTTTCTCAAGATTGCTTTGGCTATTCGGGGTCTCCTGTGTTTCCATACAAATTGTAAAATTTTTTGTTATAGTTTTGTGAGAAATGCAATTGATAGTTTGATATGGGTTGCACTGAATCCGTAGATTGCTTTGGGTAGTATGGTCATTTTCACAGTGTTGATTCTTCCAATCCAGGAACATGGTATATCTCTCCATCTGTTTCTATTATGTTTAATTTCTTTCATCAGTGTCTTATAGTTTTCCATATACAGGTCTTTTGTCTCCTTAGGTAGGTTTATTCCTAGGTATTTAATTCTTTTTGTTGCAATGGTAGATGAGAGTGTTTCCTTAATTTCTCTTTCAGACTTTTCATTACTACTGTATAGGAATGCAAGAGATTACTGTGCATTAATTTTGTATCCTGCTACTTTACCAAATTCATTTATTAGCTCTAGTAGTTTCCTGGTAGCATCTTTAGGATTCTCTATGTATAGTATCATGTCATCTGCAAACAGTGACAGCTTTACGTCTTCTTTTCCAGTTTGGATTCCTTTTATTTCTTTTACTTCTCTGACAGCTGTGGCTAAAACTTCCAAAACTATGTTGAATAATAGTGGTGAGAGTGGAAAACCTTGTCTTCTTCCTGATCTTAGTGGAAATGGTTTCAGTTTTTCACCGTTGAGAACGATAATTGGCTGTGGGTTTGTCATATATGTCCTTTATTATGTTGAGGGAAGTTCCCTCTATGCCTACTTTCTGGAGGGTTTTTATCATAAATGGGTGTTGAATTTTGTCTAAAGCTTTTTCTGCATCTATTGAGATGATCATATGGTTTTTCTCCTTCAGTTTGTTAATATAGTTTATCACATTGATTGATTTGCATATACTGAAAAATCCTTGCATTCCTGGGATAAACCCCACTTGATCATGGAGTATGACCCTTTCCATGTGCTGTTGGATTCTGTCTGCCAGTGTTTTGTTGAGGATTTTTGCATCTATGTTCATCAGTGATATTGGCCTGTAGTTTTCTTTCTTTGTGACATCTTTGTCTGGTTTTGGCTTCAGGGTGATGGTGGCCACATAGAATGAGTTTGGGAGTGATCCTCCCTCTGCTACATTTTGGAGGAGTTTGAGAAGGATGGGTGTTAGCTCTTCTCTAAATGTTGCTAGAATTCACCTGTGAAGCCATCTGGTCCCAGGCTTTTGTTTGTTGGAAGATATTTAATCACAATCTCAATTTCAGTGCTTGTGATTGATCTGCTTATATTTTCTATTTGTTTCTGGTTCAGTCTCGGAAGGTTGTGCTTTTCTAAGAATTTGTCCATTTCTTCCAGGTTGTCTATTTCATTGGCTTATAGTTGCTTGCAGTATTCTCTCATGATCCTTTGTATTTCTGCAGTGTCAGTTGTTACTTTTTCTTTTTCATTTCTAATTCTATTGATTTGAGTCTTCTCCCTTTTTTACTTGGTGAGTCTGGCTAGTGGTTTGTCAGTTTTGCTTATCTTCTCAAATCATCAGCTTTTAGTTTTATTGATCTTTGCTAATGTTTCCTTCATTTCTTTTTCATTTATTTCTGATCTGATCTTTATGATTGCTTTCCTGCTGCTAACTTTGGGGTATTTTTGTTCTTCTTTCTAATTGCTTTAAGTGTAAGGTTAGGTTTTTTATTTGAGATGTTTCTTGTTTCTTGAGGTAGGATTGTATTGCTATAAACTTCCCTTTTAGAACTGCTTTTGCTGCATCCCATAGGTTTTGGGTTGTCGTGTTTTCATTATCATTTGTTTCTAGGTATTTTTTGATTTCCTCTTTGATTTCTTCAGTCATCTCTTGGTTATTTAGTAGTGTATTGTTTAGCCTCCATGTGTTTGTGTTTTTTACAGTTTTTTTTCCTATAATTGATGTCTAGTCTCATAGCGTTTTGGTTGGAAAAGATACTTGATACAATTTCAGTTTTCTTAAATTTACCAAGGCTTGATTTGTGACCCAAGATATGATCTATCCTGGAGAATATTCCATGAGCACTTGAGAAGAAAGGGTATTCTGTTGTTTTTGGATGGAATGTCCTATAAATATCAATTAAGTCCATCTTGTTTAATGTATCATTTAAAGCTTGTGTTTCCTTATTTATTTTAATTATGGATGATCTGTCCATTGGTGAAAGTGGGGTGTTAAAGTCCCCTCTTATTGAGTTGGTGTCGATTCCCCTTTTATGGCTGTTAGCATTTGCCTTATGTATTGATGTGTCCCATGTTGGGTACACAAATATTTACAGTTGTTATATCTTCTTGGATTGATCCCTTGATCATTATGTAGTGTCTTCTTTGTCTCTTGTAATAGTCTTTAAAGTCCATTTTGTCTGATATGAGAATTACTACTCCAGCTTTCTTTTGATTTCCATTTGCATGGAATATCTTTTTCCATCCCCTCACTTTCAGTCTGTATGTGTCCCTAGGTCTGAAGTGGGTCTCCTGTAGACAGCATATATACGGGTCTTGTTTTTGTATCCATTCAGCCTGTCTATGTCTTTTGGTGGGAGCATTTAATCCATTTACATTTAAGGTAATTATCGATATGTATGTTCCTAGTACCATTTTCTTAATTGTTTTGGGTTTGTTATTGTAGGTCTTTTCCTTCTCTTGTGTTTCCTGCCTAGAGAAGTTCCTTTAGCATTTGTTGTAAAGCTGGTTTGGTAGTGCTGAATTCTCTTAGCTTTTGCTTGTCTATAAAGGTTTTAATTTCTCCATCGAATCTGAATGAGATCCTTGCTGGGTAGATTAATCTTGGTTGTAGGTTTTTCTCTTTCATCCCTTTAAATATGTCCTGCCACTCCTTTCTGGCTTGCAGAGTTTCTGCTGAAATATCAGCTGTTAACCTTATGGGATTCCCTTGTATGTTATTTATTGTTTTTCCCTTGCTGCTTTTAATATTTTGTCTTTGTATTTAATTTTTGATAGTTTTATTAATGTGTCTTGGCGTTTTTCTCCTTGGATTTATACTTTATGGGACTCTCTGCTTTTCCTGGACTTGATTGACTATTTCCTTTCCCATATTAGGGAAATTTTCAACTATAATCTCTTCAAATATTTTCTCAGTCCGTTTCTTTTTCTCTTCTTCTTCTGGGACCCCTATAGTTCGAATGTTAGTGTGTTTAATGTTGTCCCAGAGGTCTCTGAGACTGTCCTCAATTCTTTTCATTGTTGTTTCTTTATTTCTGCTCTGTGGTAGTTATTTCCACTATTTTATCTTCCAGGTCACTTATCCATTCTCCTGTCTCAGTTATTCTGCTCTTGATTCCCTCTAGAGAATTTTTAATTTCATTTATTTTGTTGTTCATCATTGTTTGTTTGCTCGTTAGTTCTTCTAGGTCCTTGTTAATCATTTCTTTTATTTTCTCCATTCTATTTCCAAGATTTTGGATCAACTTTACTATCATTACTCTGAATTCTTTTTCCGGTAGACTGCCTCTTTCCTCTTCATTTGTTTGGTCTGGTGGGTTTTCACCTTGCTCCTTCATGCTGCGTATTTCTCTGTCTTCTCATATTGCTTAACTTACTGTGTTTGGGGTCTCCTTTTCGCAGGCTGCATGTTTGTAGTTCCCGTTGTTTTTGGTGTCTGCCCCCAGTGGGTGAGGTTGGTTCAGTGGGTTGTGTAGGCTTCCTGGTGTAGGGAAGTAGTGCCTGTGTTCTGGTGGATGAGGCTGGATCTTGTCTTTCTGGTGGCAGGACCGAGTCCAATGGTGTGTTTTGGGGTGTCTGTGAAGTTATTATGATTTTAGGCCACCTCTCTGCTAATGGGTGGGGTTGTGTTCCTGTTTTACTAGTTGGTTGGCATGGGGTGTCCAGCCCTGGAGTTTGCTGGTTGTTGAGTGGAGCTGGGTGTTAGCGTTGAGATGGAGATCTCTGGGAGAGCTCTCACTGATTGATATTACATGGGGCTGGGAGGTCTCTGGTGGTCCAATGTCCTGAACTCGGCTATCCCATCTCCAAGGCTCAGGCCTGACACTCAGCTGGAGCACCAAGACCGTGTCAGCCACGTGGCTTCTAGTGTTGGAGGGTCTCCTGCAGAGGTGGGGCATGGCTGTGGCTCACCGTAAGGACAAGGACACTGGCAGCAGAAGTTCTGGGAAGTACTCCTTGGCGTGAGCCCTCCCAGAGCCTGCCATTAGCTCCACCAAAGAGCCTGCAGCTGATGCAATTTTAAATGGGATTTTTTTAAAACTTTCACTTCCTAATTGTTCATTATTTGCATATAGAAACACAATAGGTTTCTGTATATTAATCTTGTATCTTGCAACTTCACTGAATTCATTTATTAGTTTTAATAGATCTTTGGTGATTTTAGGGTTTTCTATATAAAGTATCATGTCATCTGCAAAGAGTTAGTTTTATTTCTTCCTTTCCAATTTGGATGCCTTTTATTTTTTGTCTGAGTTGCTCTGTCTAGGACCTCACTTTGAATACTTTATTAAATAGAAGTGGTGGGAGTGGGCATCCTTGTCCTGTTCCTGAATTTAGAGGAAAGGCTTTCAGCTTTTCACCATTGTGTATGATGTTAGCTGTGGGTTTGTCAGAAATGGCTTTTATTATGTCGAGGTATGTTCCCTCTATACCCACTTTGATGAGAGTTTTTATCATGAATGAATATTGTATTTTGTCAAATGCTTTTTCTGCATCTATGGAGATGATCATGTAATTTTTCTTTTTTGTTAATGTTCACATTGATTTGTGAATATTGGACCACGCTCGTGGCCTTAGAGTAAATCCAACTTTATCATGGTGTATGAGTCTTTTTATACATTGTTAGTTCGGTTCACTATTATTTTGTTGAGGATTTTTGCATCTATGTTAATCAAAGATATTGGCCAGTAATTTTTTTTTGGTAGTGTCTCTGTCTGGTTTTGGTATCTGGGTAAAGATGGCCTAGTAGAATGAATCTGGGAGTGTTTTGTCCTCTTTACTTTTTTGGAATACTTTGAGAAGGATAGGTATTAGGTCTTCTTCATATGTTTGGTAGAATTCCCCTGTGAAGCTGTCCAGTACTGGAGTTTTGTTTACTGGGAGTTTTTAAAATACAAATTCTATTTCACTACCACTGATCGGTATGTTCCAACTTGTCTGTTTCTTCTTGACTTAGTCTTGGCAAGTTGTACCTTTCTAGAAAATTTGTCAATCTGTTGGCATGTAACTGTTCACAGTATTCTTACGAATTTTTGTATCTCTGGTATCAGTTCTTATTTCTCCTCTTTTTGTTTCTTATTTTATTTATTTGGGTCCTTTCTCTTTTCTTCTTGGTAAGCCTGGCTAAAGGTTTATCAATTTTTTAATCTTTTCAAAGCCTAGCTCTTTTAATTGACCTTTTCTAATTTTTTTTGTTCTCTCTTTTATTTTCTCTCTGATCTTCTTCCTTCTGCTGACTTTGGGCTTTGTTTTTCTTTTTCTAATTCCTTTAGGTGGTAGGTTAGGTTGTTTATTTGAAGTTTTTCTTGTTTCTTGAGGAAGGCCCGTATCACTATAAAATTCCCTCTTAGAACTACTTTTGCTTGCTGTACCCCATAGATTTTGGATTGCTGTGCTTTCATTTTCAACTGTCTCGAGGTGTTTTGTGAATTCTCTTTGTTTTCTTCATTGACCCATTGTTTTTTTAATAGCTTGTTTTTTAGTGTCCATGTCTTTGTTCTTTTCCCATTTTTCTTTCTGTAATTGATTTCTAGTTTCATATCAATGTGGTCTGAAAAAATGAGAATTTCTGTTCTCTTAAATTTGTTGATTTGTTTTGTGGCTTAGTATGTGTTATTCTGGACAGTATTTGTGCACTTGAAAAGAATGTGTATTCTTTTGTTTTTGTATAAAATGTGCTATAGATATCTATTAAGTCCAGTGGTCTACTCTGTCATTTAAGACCAGTGTTGCCTTAATGATTTTCTGTCTGGATGATCTGTCCATTGATATTAGTGGTCTGTTAAAGTCCCCTAATATTATTGTATGATTGTCAGTTTCTCCTCTTATGTCTGTTAGTATTTGCTTTACATATTTAGGTGATCCTATACTGTGTATATATATATGTTAATGAATAGAATGTCCTCTTCTTTACTGACCCATTCATCATTATATAATACCCTTCTTTGTCTTCTGTTATAGCCTTTGTTTTAAAGTTTACTTTGAGTATTGCTACCCCCACTATCTTATCATTTCTGTTGGCATGAATATCTTTTTCCATCCTCTCACTTTCAGTCTGTGTCTTAAGCTCTGACATGAATCTCTTGTAGGCAGCATGTTTAAAGGTCTCTCTCTTTTTTTCTTTAATCCAATCAGCCACTCTGTCTTTCAATCAGAACACTTAGTCCATTGGCATTTAATGCATGAAGTGTACATTGGTAGGTATGTACTTATTGCCATTTTATTACTTGCTTTCTGGTTGTTTTTAAAGTTCTTTGTTCATTTCTACTTGTGTTTGACTTTTCCCTCGTGTTTTGATGATTTTCAGTGGTGTATGCTTGTGCTCCTTTCTTTTTAGTTTTTGTGTTTTAGTTTTGTAGGTTTTTGATTTGTGGTTACCATGGGGTTTGTATATGTTGACCTATAACTACATTTACTTGTTTTAAACTGGTAGTCACTTAAGTTCAAACACATTCTAAAAGATCCACATTTTTCACTCTGCTCTGCCACATTTTGTGTTTTTGATGTCATATTTTACATTTTCATGTTTATTCCTTAACCATTTATTGTAGTTATAGTTGCTTTTAATTTTTTTTCTTTTAATCTTGGTACTGGCTTATTTAATGGTTGATCCTCAGTGCTTATTATATAATTGCCTTTCTTAGTGGGATTTTTCCTTGCCTATAGATTATTAGTTCTTTTCCACTATTAGAAAACCTTTTAACATTTCTTTGAGGGTAGTTTTAGTATTAAAGAACTACGTTTGTTTTTGCTTATCTGAGAAGTTCTTCATTTCTCTTTCGATTCTAAATGATAATCTTGCTGGGTAGAGTGTCCTAGGTTACAGGTTTTTCCCTTTCAGCTCTTGAAAAGTCATGCCACTCCCTACTGGCCTGCAAATTTTCTGCAGAAAAAAACAGCTGATAGCCTTATGGGGATTCCCTTGTATATGACTTTTTCCTTTGCTGCCTTTAGAATTCTCTCTTTAGCATTAAATTTTGCCATTTTAATTGTAACATGTCTTGGTGTGGATTTGTTTGGGCTCATCTTGTTGAGGACCCTCTGTGTTTTTCGTACCTGGATATCTGCTTCCTTCTTCAGGTTTGGGAAGTTGTCAGCCATCGAATACATTTTCAATCCTTTTTCATCAAATACATTTTCAATCCTTTTTTCTCTCTCTTCTCAGTTCATCAAATACATTTTCATCAAATACATTTTCAATCCTTTTTTCTATCTCTTCTCCTTTTGGGACCTCTATAATGAGAATGTTGGTATGTTTAATGTTATATCAGAGATCTCTTAGGCTGTATTAATTTTATTTGTCTTTCTTTCTGCTGTTTTGATAGGGTGATTTCCATTTTCTATCTTTCAGATCACTTATATGTTCTTCTGTATCATTTAGTCTTCTATTCATTCTCATGTATTTGTTTCACTTACTGAATTCTTCATTTCTGGTTGGATCTTTCTTATATTTTCTAGTTCCTTGTTAACATTTTCGCTGTGTTCATCTATTCTTTTTCCTAATTCAGATAACATTTTTATTACCAGTCTTTTGAATTCCTTGACTGGTAAGTTATTTCTGTTTCATTATTTTCTCAGGGGTTTTCTCTTGCTCTTTCCATTGAAAGTAGTTCCTCTGCCTTTTAGTTTTGTTTAACTTTCTCTGCCTCTGTGAATTTAGGGGAAACCGTTACCTGTTGTGGTTTTGAAGGGGTATTCTTATGTGGGAGTATCCCTATACAGACTCTATGTGCCCAATGCCTTTGGTGGGAGGGCAGAGTTTGATGTGGACATGAGTCATGACTTTATCAGGGTGTGCTGGCAGCTGTAACCTTGGTAGGTGATGAGGCTGGAGATGGAGGGGCTAGAGCTGGAGCCCTGTGTGAGGTGGAACCTCCCCTCTGCTCAGCAGCCATCACTGCTATATTGTAGGTGGAGTCTGATCCCAGATTCCTGGAGCAGAAGCCCTGAAGGTAGGCCTGAGCTGGCTCTGTTCCCTTTAAATGTATGTTTTCCCCCTCTTCCTGCCCCAGGATCATTGTCCCGAAGAGGGGAAGTGCTGAAGTAAGTGGGGGTGGGGGTGTGAGTGCGTGCGTGCACAGTATAGACTTTCAGCTCATCTCAGCCACAGACAGAGGTCTGAGCTGTCTCTCATGTACTCCCTATGCACGTGCTAATAATTGTTTCCCTCACTCTCCTCACATGCATCCTTGGGTGCAAGTCCCTTTACTCCTCACAGCCGATCATTGCCCCCAGCTTCTGCCATCCCTGCCCTGTTGTGGAGGCACACTGCAGGGCAGGCAGGGCCTGTGTGGAGCTCTGAGCGTATATTGGGGCATGAGCCGTGGTGGGTGGCTACCGTCAGAGTGCTGGGCTGCTTCTGATGCGGTACTGGATTAAGTGCCAGCAGTGGCTGCCGCTGCACCCCCCAGGTGCTGTCTCAGGACCGGGTTGCATCTGTATCCCACAGCGAGTCTTCTCTGCAGCTGTTGCCACCCCAGGTCCAGTGCCACACTGTGACATGGAGTGAGTGGAGCTGGAGAGTTCACGTGGCTTGGGCTGGGGTAAAAACACTGAGGTGGTCACAGGAAACCTGGCAGGAGCTATAGCAGTCTTCTCTCGAACTTGCCAGGATGGTTGTTTGTCCGTGTATTCTCCCTTTTCCTCTGTCCCCTCCCAGAAGCACAGGTCCTGAACGATTGCTTTTCTTTCCTCTCTGCCCGATTATGTGTACATCTTTCCTACAGCTTTGGTTGTATGGGGGAGGGTGGGAGGGTCCTGCTGCCAGTTTCCAGTTAGTTTTCAGTGAGAATTGTTCACATGTAGATGTATTTTTGATGTGTTTGTGGTGAGAGGTGAGCTCCACATCCTCTTATTGGACCCTCCTGATTGATCTCCCATAATGTCTGTACTCTAAATTTTAGAATTTAGATTTTAACTAGTGGACCACTGATTTGGAATATGAAGGAAAAAGCAGGTTGACATATTTGTTGTATACCAAATAGAAATAAGGTATAGATTAATAGTAAAACATGACCAGTAAATAGACAAATGTTTGAACAGTCTATATGAAGAAATATAGGCAGCACAATCTATAGGTTAAGAGCATGGATTTTGGCCAGTTGTACCTGAGATGAGACTTCACTCCACTTAAAGGCTTTGTGAAGTTGGGCAAATTACTATGCCTCTCTGTAATCTGTTGCTTTATCTGTGAAATAGGGACAAAAATAGCACCTACTTCATACAGTTTTTCTGGGATTAAGAGAGATAATACACCAAAATGCTTTGTAGTGTCTCACAACTATAAGTACTAAATACATGTTAGCTTTTACTAAGAGCAATTGTAGGGAAAGTGTCATCCCCTAGAGAAGTGTAGTGAAAACAGAACACTCCTATATTACTGTCTCAGTGAAAATTGATCCTCTCCTTTTAGAAGAACCATGGCAGCAACTTTCAAGAGCCATAAAATTGATAAGTAGTCTTTTTGTAAATAACAACACTTTTAAAGACTCATTTTAAGGGGAGGAATCTAAAGCCGGAAAAATGTGCCTGCCAGGAGTTGTTTATCTGTAGCAGAGTACCAGAAACAACTGGAAAGAGCCAATAGTAAATGCATTTAACTGGATAAAATATTTTGTCGTCGTAACAGTGACATTTATGATGAGAAGAAGACGTAAAAGTGCTTACACAGACATGAAAAAAAATCAGATAAGAAACTTCTGTATAAATATATTATATATTATTCATAATATATTATGAATTGACCTATTGGATGGGAACATAGCATCCTGTTGGCCTCGTTGGTGATTATGAATAAGCACTGATAGGGATTTATGGGGGGAGGGGCAGCCTACTGACAATACAATGTACTCTTTGCATCTAAGGAAAAAGTGCAATACCTTAAGTCACTTTCTGTGGGTTGCTTATTATCATTTAGGATTAGCATGTGAAAATCTCCCAAGGGCTTGATTTAGTCCACATGAAGTCAATTTTATCTCCTCCCAGAGCTATCTATCTCAATCAACTCCTTTTCTGTATGTATTCGTCTACATGTCTCATCAGGAATGTGGCAGTAACAAGTTGACTGAACATAAAATACTCTGGGAAAAAAGAATTCAGCAGGAGATGTTGAGGTTCAAGTGCTCTGAGCAGCACAGCTTCATAATTGTGCACTGACTAAAAAGAGATTGTCTTGTCTCTAAGTTGTACAGTGGCCAGACAAACTTGTTTTTATATAACAGGATTAATGATAGGACTGCAAGTACAAACCCAGTTTGTTGGCCCAAACAAGTTATAAGTTTGTAAAGGTGCACAGTCATGAGAATGAGCTTGCTGGAGATGTTTAGAACCCAGCAGTTAAATGACAGATGGTATTACTCACACTGTTACTCCTCAAGCCCCCAAACTCTAAACTTCTTATTTCTCCACCCAAGATAAGGCTTTATGAGGAATACCATCTGTGAGAAAAATTTCTCTTTAGTAAGCCTGTATGAGCTTGCTTTAATTCATTTTCTAATTCAGACTCTCCGACCTCCTATCACTGTTGTGAATTATATGCACTGGATGATTGTGGCGTTGGCACTATCTGAAGGTATTATTTGTTCACACGATAAAGCTTTACACTTTGATAATGATACATTCTGTGATTTTACAAAGGGAAATGGAAGATGGAATTGTACACAGGCACATTTTTAGTGTAATTCGGAACTCTGTATTATCAAGTGAGGATATTAATACACATGTATTAAAGGTAGAGGTGTGATTGACAAGTCAGTTTTTATTTCACTTAAAAAAATAAAACCAAATGTTCATCACTGTAGTCAAACATTGTTATTAGCATGAGATAGCTACAATAATTTATGAAATGGTCCACTGAATGGTGCAAGAGAGTAAAGAAAAATTTTGTGCTGTAATTTATTACAGTTTCACAGTTTCATGGCTGAACAGTGAATTAGTGCCTTTACCCAACATGGTTTCAAATTATTTTCTATGTCAAACCTTCTTTAAGTAGTGGCCATACATTGCATTATACAATTTTAGAACTAGAAGGGGCTTTGAAAACATTTAATTTACTAAGCCTTGAACTAGTCATTGTCATATATAGACTTGTTAAAATCAAAGATTTCTCTGGATTGAGAGAGGTCTTCTCACCCTGTACGTTGTTGTTTCTTGATATGGCACTCGATCTCCCTGCCGCCAAATACAGTTCATGTGTTTCCCAGGCTGTAGAATATGGAAGAATCTCAAATAGATGATACAGTCAGATGCTGCTGTGCAAAAGCGATGCCAGCAAGAGCGTAGGGGTGATGCCTGGCAGAGCTTAGATGATATGTCTCAAGAAACCCTTTAATGATGTCCTCACATCTGCCACACCAAGCCCCAAAGCAGCAAAAGATTTGTCATCCTCTCCAGCTCTACTATCCAGTGCTTGTTTTGAGCTTCATGGTAGCAGTAAATAATTGAAAACAATGGACAAGATATTCTTTCACTTCATCCACTTGGCATTTGTACTTATAAGAATAATTTAAGATCACCAAATCATTATTTTCACCTAGCAAGTTTAGTGGAGGAAATCTGTTAAACTGTGGGAATACGTCAATAGATTGTCAGATTTATTTATTCATCTAACATGTATGAATACCTACCTTGTGCTGGCACTGGGGGTACAATAAGAATGAGACGCTTTCTGTTTTCAGAAACTTGCAAGCTTCTGTGGCTTCATGCATTAAAATCTACATTAAAGAATGTTTCATCTAGAGGTTTTAACAGTTATTTTTAAAGAATAGTTTTTTAGCTTCTTTTTTCCTCTTGCCAAACAGTCAGGTTTCTCCCGGCACTGACTCATACAGTGTATCTGGGAAAGATGATCTGAATGACAAAGTGAGTCATGTGAACCATCAAAGCTTCAATTTAAAGTCACAAATGTGTAAGTCAGGCAGATAGTTT
This sequence comes from Balaenoptera acutorostrata, assembly GCF_949987535.1. NCBI lineage: Eukaryota > Metazoa > Chordata > Mammalia > Artiodactyla > Balaenopteridae > Balaenoptera > Balaenoptera acutorostrata. Next base: position 67,965,223 of record NC_080070.1, read on the forward strand.
TGTCTGAGAATATCTGAAGGCTAAAGGGGAATTTGAGGATTCAGTTTTCTAGCTTTCAAATTGTTTGGGATATGGCCTAGCTTAATAGGTCAGGAGACTAAATCTTTGGTTGGCAAGGCAACAAATAGAAGCAAAATTTTCTTGGTAACATGAGAGTCATAAGTAGAATAAGAATGTGTAAATAACAACTTAGATGGTCTGAGTTACCCCTAGCTGGTATGTGGGAATAACTATACACAGGCACAAATGTGTCATTCTCTGGATATTATGAGAGCATGTACATTTTTAAAGACATATCTGTTACCCCATGACTAAAATTTGGTGATCAGCTTCCAAATTACAAGCGTCAGCTGCAGCTTTACCATCAGCTCGAATAGAAGTGAACTGTATAAAACATACTACTAACTCAGCCACAATTACCCATCAATGTCCTCATCTTTTTAGTAATGCCTCTTTGGTAAAAACAGTAGTATGTAGTATGTCAAATTTCTCATTTAAGAGAACTCCTAGGGTGATGAAAATTTAGTAGAGGAATGATTATTTTAATGCTTTGCTTTTGAAAATTGAAGTGGGAAAAATTATTTAGAACTTAAAATGTTTGGTTGTTAAACCTTCTGACTCTCAGATACACCGAAAGAAGGAACAGTTTTGGAAAGTAGTGAAGTCCTTATCACTGGATGCATTCAACATTGTGGCCCTGTATTCTCTCTCCCTCCCTTTGCGTCAGAACTCCATGATTTATCAGTGAGGATCCACGTAGTCCTTAAAAAGTGAACTTCAGTCTTGGTACTGAGAGTGGAGAACATGCTCAAGGCTAAGCCAAAAAGCTGATTCAACCCTTGAGCCACAGTAATTGGCCATTGAATGAGCACGTGACATAAGGTAGTCTATCATAGCAAGCCTGGGGCTTTGCTTTGATTGGCAGGCCAAAGTTCCTTCCGAGTGAGAAGAAGGTAGCTTTTTGCCCTGGAGGCTGTTGGCTCTTTGCTAACAATGAGAGGAATTGACTTTAGGAGGATTTGACACCATGGAGTACCAAACAGAGACATGGAGAGAAGGTGGGGGCATGGTGGTCTTGTTTTGCCACTGGATTAAGACTTCCTTGAAATCCAACCTTCTTCTGAAATTTAGGTATATGAACCAATAAAGTAATTTTATTATTTAAGCTATTTAGTTGGGTTTGTATTACTTGCAACTAAGAAGTACTCTAGTGGATTCAGATATATGATGGGTAACACCATGGAAGAGATACTAGAAGAGGTATTCAGACTGTAGACTGGTAGTTGAACTGGATTGTCTTGAAGAAAGCTTCCAATCTTAGAATTCTAATATGGAATGAATCTTGGTTTGTGTACTCCATCACCTCCACATGAGTCTGGAAAATGTTAACCAGATTCCCTTCAAGCTGTATGTATGCCATCCACAGTGTATGATTCAGCAACGAGGACTACATATTTCTCAGCTCAGTTTATTGCCAAATGATCACATTTCATTGTTCACCTTTATCCAAGATGGTCCTTGATTAATTCTAACTAGGACACATTTCTAATTTATTCTTATTAGGATACTTATTTCTCGATATGCTTTCTTTTTAAGAGGTCGTTGTTCCGAATAAAAGAGCAAGGTGTGAAAGAGATTTAACATAAGATTTAGGCAATATAGGTTCTAGCCAAACCTTTACCTTTGATGTGTTGTTCCTTCTTATCCATAAAAAAAAAAAAAAAAAGGCAAAAGGCTAGGTGTATCATTGTAGATGCCATTAAGTAGTAAATGTCATTTAATGTTAAAGAGGGACACATTTTTCTGGATAAAATTTTAGATTAATGCCTATTATAATCCAACCATGTTGGAATAGTATTCCACATTGAAATTGATGTAAAATATGGAAAGTCTGGATGCATGTGGGAATCCTACAGAATAAAGTGATTAAGACAACCTCCAGTATGGACTGAAGTCACATCACTATAGTGTTACTAACCAAGACTGACTACTTTCCTTCTAAAAACAAGGATTCAGCAAGACTGTGGAGATAGAACCAGGGTAGGGAGGACAATGGTTTTTTCTCAGTCTGTTGCCATCCAATAGAAGTTTGAATCATCCCTGGCATAGAAAAGGAAAAGGCTGATTCCAGGAAGATCACCACCTGAGCTTGTTTGGACCATTTCCAGAGCAGGATACCTATGCTACAAAGAACTTCTGTTGTCTTCTTCCTGGAAGATGTGCTTCAGAGCTTCACATTTTTGGCAAACATGCCTCCATACCCTTTGGGCATCTGTGCTTTTCTTCTCCAGGGAGTACCATTTTTTCCTCCATTGATTATATAAGTTTGTTCTCAATCTTCCATAGCAGAAGGAATCTCCTAAAATCACATCCACTATTTGCATGTATTTCAGAAATCTGTTCAGTGCTTTTTAAAAGATTTTAAACATCTTTTAAAAATTGAATCAAATTGAATATCATGTCTGGTTTTTGTTCTTGACCAGTATGAGTTGAGAGCAGGAAGGGCTGCATATGGGGAAGTGAATTAATGAGCTTCATTGTGCCAGAGATGCCAGGCCTGGATTCTAAGAGGTGGAGTTTTTATATAGTTCTTAAAAGTGCACATTATTCTATTGCACTTTTTTTCTATTGCACTTAAGAGTGCATTATTATTCATTCTAATAATGTGCACATTATTCCTTGTTTCCAAGAAAACATTTTAGATAATTTTGCAACACTTTTTATTGTGTGCTTTGTTCACATTCTGTAAATTGTTTAAATGCATTAATAGGGTTTGTTGTTGCTTTATATGCACATTGAGAAAACAAAAAGGGCCAATCTTTTTACTTAAAATTCAGTCTGCTGGAGAAGACTTGGCTCCTTCTGTATGAAATATACTGGAAGATTTAATCTGAGGAAACTTCTTGTGTCAGCAGCTGTCACAAAACATGTGGCCTGTTTTGGAATCGAGCAGCTGCCATGCTGAAATACTATTTCTTTTTCATGGGGAAATAAGCATATCAGTGGAATTTGTCATCTTCGAAGTGCTTCAGCCCTTTTATTTCTAATTTCAGATGTCAGTGGCCTGTTTGGAATGACTAAATGAGGCAGAGAATATTTTCTGCTGAGCCCTTAATATCTGGGGTATTTCCCAGTAGCAAGAATGTTGTAAGCATTGCTGGGTGGGGAATATCCATTCATGATGTCAGATGCCATAAAGTTCACGAGGAAGACACGCTCCAGGCTTCCGTAAAGGTTATGTATGCTTTCCTCCAGAGAGATTTACAGGAAGTTTTCTAGAAGGAACATGGACTCTTTAATCCATCATAAGAAACCTTAGACCATTTTCCCCAGCTACACCTTCAACAGGACATGTCCAGCCCCCCTCAGGTCTCTAAATGTGCTATCCTTCTCTCCCATTCCTCCAATAGCTTAGGAATCTCCCCCTCTGGAGAAAGGTTTTCCTGATTAAGAATGACTAACTATGCCAAGGATGTTTTCTCACATATACAGAGGCCCAGACGTCCTATATGTACTTGTTATTTTGTTTTTCCATAATAGGTTCACTTTAATTTATATGTCTGTTTGAAATGTTGATCATATGCTCATCATGTATCTGGACATGCTACGTAGTTTTTGAATTAAAAATAACACAGTGCTGTAGGATGCCATGGAAGAGAGTTTGGAGGATTACCTGGCTTTCGGTTTACTTCACATCCCAAGCTCAAAGCAGAGGGTGGCCTGCCGTGGGCTGTGGGTGGGCAGACGTGGAGGAGTCTGATGTAATTGTTAGTAATACAGGTTTGCTCATGTCATATACCAGACTTTTAGTGACCTTGGGCACGTTCCTAACACCTCTACTATACCAATCTGTAAAATGGGAATAGTAATGGTGCAGAGGAATGCTGTGAGGGTAAACAGAAACAGTGCATATGAAGAGCTTGGCTGCATCCTTGGTATTAATAAAATTAGCCACGTGACCTCAGGCAAGTGAAAAATCCTCTTCAAACCTCATAATATTCATCAGTATAAGTAAATATCTCCAGGTTGCAGGAAAGATTAAAAAGTGATGACATAAACAAGAGTCACTTTTTGTTAGAAGAAAACTTTTGAAAAAAGAAAATGAGGATTAAACTCTAATATATATTCATCCATATGGTATCTGTAATGATTGTTCGAGAAATATTTTTAAAAGTGTGATCTGTGCAAAACACTCGGTAAAATATAAAATGATACCTTCAGTGCCGTTTTTATTTTCACATTCACCATCACTATTTCCAACATGAAGATGTCTGTAAAAAAAAAAAAAAAAAAAGATCAGAAAAGGGCAAGGAGGAAGATGATCAGGGACAACATAAAAGCTGAATCCAAGGGAGGAGGATTTCAAAAAAACAGCAAGTACAGTTGACCTTTAAACAACATGGGTTGAACTGTGGAGATCCACTTATACATGGATATTTTTTGATAAATACGTGCTGCAGTACTACAAAACGGGCAGTTGGTTGAACCTCAGGTTGTGGAACCACCTGTATGGAGGGCCAGCTGTAAAATTACATGGATTTTCAGCTCTGTGAGGGATGGCGCTTGTAACCCCCGTGTTGTTCAAGAGTTATCTGTATGTGTGTATGTATTTTGGTTTTCAACAAATTTTATTTTTTTTGATTGAAATATAGTTGACATATTTAGTTTCAGGGGTACAACATACTGGTTGAACATTTAAATACATTACAAAATGCTCACTGTGATAAGTCTAGTAACCATCTGCCTGCAAGTGATTGAACATTTAAATACATTACAAAATGCTCGCTGTGATAAGTCTAGTAACCATCTGCCTCCATATAAAGTTATTACAATATATTGACCATATTCCTTGTGCTATGTGTATTTAATTTTATCAGTCACATTAAGTAATAGTAGAACAAAAACAGATCGCATTGTTATGATGTATTTGTTCATTGAAACTACATTACTGAATGGTCTCTGTAAAAACAAACAAACAAAAAAACCCAGAAGAAATTGTTCCACATAATAAAATAGTGTAGAAAGAAAAGGGAAAGGGCAAGAAAAAAAGAGGAGGAAACTTAGAATTCTGGGAAAAGACTTTTTCCAACTTTTACTTTAGAAAAATAGATGTACTGTCTTCTAACAAGTATTTCTGATAATCTGCCACATGCCAACGCTATTGAGATGGAAATTTGATGACAAACGATGTAAAAGAGAAAGTTGCTCTCCTTCGGGTAAATACACAGAAAAATGAGGGAAGAATCAGGAAAAACATTAGAGAACAGAGCAGGGAGGAAGGACAGACAGAAGGATGGACCAAAAAAGATGGAAACAAAACCTCTTGCAGTCTTAAGTAAACAAATTTGATAAAGCTAAAGTAGCAGCTTGGAAGGTACTCGAAATCATCCTCTCAATGAGAGGCTTCCTAAATACGTCTTACCGTCTCCATGTGAGAACATTGCTGGTTTTCCCACTTTACCTGGGAAAGGGGCATGTCTCTCATCGCATCAGTTATTTTGCAGTTATACATTTTAATTCAATGATTGTTTCTTGTAGCCATTATGCACTGAACACTGTTTGAAATAGTCACACTTTGATAAGAAACAACACAGAAAGTTAATACAAACTGCCTAATCTCAAGGAGCCCAAATATCTAATAGGATAACCAGGGATGTAGGCCACTGATTCCATGGCCAGACCCAGCGTGATAAGAGCTATCACAGTAGCACGAGCTGGAGTAATAAAGGTGCAGAGGAGGCCAAGGGTAATTGTGCCTGCCCACAGGGTTTTCTGCAGAGCCTCCTTTTGAAAAGACACCCAGACTCATTTCTCTCCCAGGATAGAATTTTACACAATTTGAACTGAGAGAGTTGAGCTCTGGTTCAGAATGCACGTCCTTTTTTTGCTAAAATAAATCTGATTCTAAAGACTGTTTCGTGGAGAAGTTTCCCTCTCCAGTTTTTAGCCTTTAGCCATTGGGAAACATTTGTAAAGATGATCAGTGGAAGGCACAGTGAAATTTAAGAGTATATCCACTCTTCTTGAGGTATTTGCACTTGAATTCATTCTCTTTCACTGATAAAGGTAAAAGAGAAAAACATGCCGTTAGGGCAAAATAAAGGCTAAAAAGGTGAGTCCTACAAAACTTGTGGAAACAGCACTTGCACATAAGCTCATGTGCTACCATTTTGTTGCTATTGTTTGGCATATGTACCCAAAGAAAAGCATTGGGGTTTATTCAAATAGGGGGCTTACTTCGTACGTATTTCAGTATGCTGACTAGATGTGAGGTGACAAGTCAGTTGAATATGTCTGCCTCAAGCCATATCCTAGAAGTAGCACTTTTACAGTGTACTTATTTAGTGTGTTTTGGGTGAAAAGTCATTATATAGGGAAAAAAGTCAAAAATTCTGTGTTCTGTAAAACATGGTATAACTTTTCAAGGATTGTTAACTTAAACTGAACAGTTGTATGAGGCAAGTCTATTTATAGCTCTATACACTCTACCTACATTTATACAAACTGTGGCACAGAATGTAGAATGCAAAATCCATGTTTACTTGAAGGCTACAGAATAACAAATTTTGAGCTTTGTAACTGTCTGCTTCAGGGTGGACCATTCAGCACCCTGTGGTTACATTTGATCTCTTCCACTGAACTTTAGAATACTCTGCTTTAGTAAAAAATTTCGATGAAAAGTAATACAACGCATTGCTTGCTGCTGCCACTTTAGAGAGAGTTGTGGCTCTGCCTCTGATTGTCTCAAACTTTTCTGACATTTTCTATGGTTAGAGAAGGGAGGAGGGTTGTGGGCAAAGAAATGTGCTGGGCCCTTTTTTTTATTTTTTATTTTATTGTTTGGCCTCTTAAAATTTTTTAAAAATTATTTTGGTAAGAATACTTAACATGAGATCTATCCTCCTAACAGATTTTCAAGTCTGCAGTACAATTTTGTTATAAGTACAGTACTGTACATCAGATCTCTAGAACTTATTCATCTTGCATAACTGAAATTTCATACATGTTTATTAGCAACTCCCCATTTCCCCTTCTACCCCAGCCCCTGGCAACCACCATTTTCTTCCTTGCGTGTATAAATTCTCTGCTTTGGTAGAAAGTTTTGAGAAAAATTGGGACAACCCATTTTTTTCTTTGCTTCTTTGAGTCTATTTTAGGTACCTCATATAAGTTGAAACATGCAGTATTTGTTCTTCTGTAACTGACCTAATTCACTTAGCATAATGTCCTCAAGGTGCATCCATGTTTTCTAACATGGCAGGATTTCTTTGTTTTTAAGGCTGAATAATAATCTAATGAACATATATACCACATTTTCTTAGTTCATTCCTCTGCAAATGGATATTTAGGTTTTATATACATCTTGGCTATTGGGGATAGGGCTGCATGAACACAGAAGTACTAACATTTCCTTGATTTCAGTTTTTTAGGGTAAGTAACCAGAAAAGGAATCAATGAATCATAAAGTTGTTCTGTTTTTAATTTTTTGAGGAACCAGCATACTTTTCACAGCAGCTGCACCATTTTGCATCCCTACCAGCCATGAGCAGGGTTTCTGATTTCTCCACATCCTCATCAACACTTGCTGTCTTGCTGTCTCTTATTTTTTTTTTTTTGTTTTTTTCTTTTTTGACAGTAGCTCTTCTAACAGGTGTGAGGTGATATCTCATTGAGGTTTTGATTTGTATTTCCCCAATGATTAGTGGTGTTAGGCATTTTTTCATAAACTTGTTGACCATTTGTATGTTGCCTTTGGAGAAATGTCTATTCAAGTCTTTAGTCCATTTTAAGATCAGGTTATTTATCTTTTTTGCTATTGAGTTGTACGAGTTCCTTATGTATTTTAGATATTAGCCCTTTATCAGATATGTTTTGCAAATATTTTCTCCCATCTGTACTCCACCTTTTCGCTCTGTTGATTTTTGCCTTTGCTGTGCAGAAACTTTTTAGTTTGATGTAATCTCACTTGTCTAATTTTGCTTTTGTTACTTGTGGCTGGACTCCTGTCTTATATATTGAAAATCTTGCACCCAAATGAAACCTAAGAGCATACATAAACAGAAAATAAAACAAAATCAACAGACATTCAGCAACAGAATCCTCTGCTGTACTATCGGTAAGAAAACAAGTGCTTTTCCAAATAAAAAATATCTATAATTTATTTCTCATAAAATTAGCAAGAAATTTTTATATAAAAGAAAAATGTGAAGAGTGATTACTGTTCCCCATTCTAGAGCGTTTTTCTTAGGACCAACATCTTTCAAAGCTACTTGTCAAAAGGCAGAGCTTTTCAAATTGAAAGAAAGGTTTTGGTTTCCAGTTCATCTACTGTGCTTTGCAGGATAATAGGGAAATAGGCAGGCCCTGTAAGCAGAAAGCAAACAAAAGAATTACAGCTAAGTGACAATAAAGCAGCACTGGCTCCTGGAGTAAGCGTTTTATATTTTCACTTCAGAAAAAAGGACGACGTTATTAATAGAAGGTTGACATGTAGATAATATCAGTTAACAGCTAAAATACATATTATGTAGCTTTAGCTAAAATACATATTATGTAGCTTTAGCTATTCATTCTTTTTTTTTTTTTAAAGTGTTACCAAGGATTAGCTGTGTGCTCTTACTCTCAGCTTACAGATTCACTTTTTAAAAAAAAATTAATTAATTAATTAATTTTATTTTTGGCTGTGTTGGGTCTTTGTTCCTGTGCGAGGGCTTTCTCTAGTTGCGGCAAGCGGGGTCCACTCCTCATCGCGGTGCGCGGGCCTCTCATTATCGCGGCCTCTCTTGTTGCGGAGCACAGGCTCCAGACGTGCAGGATCAGCAATTGTGGCTCACGGGCCCAGTTGCTCCGCGGCATGTGGGATCCTCCCAGACCAGGGCTTGAACCCGTGTCCCCTGCATTAGCAGGCAGATTCTCAACCACTGCGCCACCAGGGAAGCCCCTAGCTATTCTTAAAGCCCAAACTTGATTGCATCACATATAGAATGAAGAAATAATGGAGGGGCTTCCCTGGTGGCGCAGTGGTTGAGAATCTGCCTGCCAATGCAGGGGACACGGGTTCAAGCCCTGGTCTGGGAAGATCCCACATGCCGCGGAGCAACTAGGCCCGTGAGCCACAATTGCTGATCCTGCACGTCTGGAGCCTGTGCTCCTCAACAAGAGAGGCTGCGATAGCGAGGCCCGCGCACTGCGATGAAGAGTGGCCCCCACTTGCCGCAACTAGAGAAAGCCCTCGCACAGAAACGAAGACCCAACGCAACCAAAAATAAATAAATAAATAAAACTATTAAAAAAAAAAAAGAAATAATGGAGACAACATCATCTCCATGTTGCTTACTTTGTTAAAACCCACAAAACCACAATAGGATAATTAACTTACAATTTAATTAGATAACTATAAACTGTATTTGAATGGTTAAAGGTAATTCAAAACAGTATAGTTCTCAAGACTTTCTCAAGTTATTTCTCTTGATATTAGCCTTTTTTGGCCAAACAGAAAAACCAAGTCAAACATAATACATGAAAAATTAATATTCATCATTGTCTCGGTGATGTCTTATGTCCCAATTAGTTTTATGTTCATTCACTATTAGGTAAAACAAATGAAAATGGAGCAGAACATTTACACCAACAATGGCATATTTTAATTCTGTAGTTAAGAAAGGACATTTTAGGAGCTTCTGATTTCAAAATGTTTTGCAATTATATCCGATTATGCTTCTTACCTGATATTTTGGAAACAATTGAGTACTAAAACATGGGCATTTTAGATTTCCAAATCAGACTGGTAAAGCACACTGTTTATAAAATTTCTAAGTAAGTGGCAAAAGGCAGAGCACAAATTTGAACTGTGATCTTAGGTGCAAGTAATAAAGGAAAGGAAAAGTCCCTAAAGAAGGATGTAGAGGAAATCTAAAGTAAAACCTTCCCAGTACAGCCCAGGGGAGGGGGATTGGCTTAGCATCTTCTCACCTATCTCGCTGTAGCCGCGTGACCCGCCTGTGGTAGCCAATCATTTTCACTCTAGGGAAGCATGTGCAGGGTGTTTGAAGAGGAGCTTGTCCCAAGAGTTCCACTCAGGGAAACCAGGCTAAAGAAAAGCACATCGTTTAATAATGAAGAACCCAGTGAGCTTGCCAGCCTGACATTTTTCTTTTTTTTTGACAAATAAAAATTGTGTGTGTGTATACACACATATGTGTATATGTATAACATGCTTTGATATACACATGTACATTGTAATATGAAATGATTACTACAATCAATTTAATTCACACATCCATCACCTCACATTTCACTTTTTCTTTTCTGTGGTGAAAATACTGAAGTTCATAACAAATTTCAAGTATTCTATACAGTATTACTAACTATAGTCATCATTAATTCCCCAGAACTTAATTATCTTACAACTAAAAGTTTGTACCCTTTGCCCAATATCCTCCCCACCTCCTGATCCTTGCAACCATTGTTCTATTCTCTGGTTTTAGGATTTCAACCTTTTTAGATTCTACGTGTAAATGAGATCATCCCATATTTGTCTTTCTGTGTCTGGCTTATTTCACTTAGCATGATGTCCTTCGGATCCATCCATATTTTCACAAATGGCAGAATTTTCTTTTTTTATGCCAGCTTGGAGTTTCTAACATATCACTTTCTTTGCTTTCTTTATTCATGCAACTAATAATAATAAAGACGACTAATGTTGGATGATATACTATACACATTGGAGAGGAAGAAGGCCAGAGGCAGAAAGATGGTTTAGAAAGCTATTTCTGTACCTTGTTTCCATTGTGAGGGCTTTACAGATACATGGGTAATGATGGAAGTACTGTGTATCATAAGGCAGAGACTGTATCAACACAGAGGAAGGTTCTGTTCTGGATTCATTGATTATAGGCACGGGGTCAATGTTCAGGTAAAAATATACCTGGGAACAAAGTTCAGGAGACAGGGTAGGAATGGAGAAAGCGTGAGGTTTAAGTTGCTCATCTTATTGTCTTTATGTATGAGTAAAATTATAGCATATTAGATATATAATTATTTAAAGATTATTTTCAAATAAATACTTCTTGAGTCTTTACTCTGTTACAGGTTTATGTTAAGTATTTTATATGAAATTTCTTAAGACTTGCAAGAGGTCAGTAAGTTTATTATTCTTATCCTTCTTTCATAAATGTGGTCTCCCAGCTAGTAAAGGGATTACAAATCAGACAGGGTTCCCTAATTCCAACGTCTATGCTCGAATCTCAGCCCTGTCTTTGCATCCCAGTACCTAGATAAGTATCTGTGTAGAGTCGGTATTCAACCCATGTCTGTTTAACACATTACTGCATACTAATATCTGTGCCACAGGACAGCCTGAAGTTGCAAACAGTGTGTCTGAAGAAAGAAGAAAAGTAGAGAGCCAAAGGGTGTAATCGTTGATTGATTTTTAAAAACTGAAATAATGGAGATTAAGAAGTTAAAAAATTAACTAAGTACAATAAAAAAAAGATTTAGAATGCTACAGTAATTTGGGGGGAAATATGGCAAACAGAGCGTATAACTTTTAGGAAAGTTTCTGCTTTGACCTAAGTTTTATTAATTTGTGATAGATAGGGTCATTCAGTTGGCCTACAGTTCATGTATCCAGGGGTAAATTGTTTTCATTTGATGAACATCAAGATATTCATAGCAGATTTCTTTACATGTAAATGTCAGTGCCTCGTCACAGATACGTTTTTAAATGTCTACTCAGTGCAAGATCGCACAGTACGTTCCATGGAAGATTTAAAATGTGTGTCTAAGACAGTTCTGTAGTCAAAGAACTTTACCTGGGAGCTGGGGAGGCAGGATAAAAACATTATTAATCCTGCACCCAGCTGTTTCCATTTCGCTCACCCTGTCCTGCACACTGGCATCTGGAAAACACCATGGACATTGTTGACTTGGCCTTTTTTTTTTTTTTTTTTTGCCTTTGCTCTTCCACTGTCTGGGTGACTTCTCTCAAGATGCCACCATGGCTTGCTCACTCACTTCTGTCAAGGTTCTGCTGAAAAATTAGGTAATAGGGGCTCTTTTAACTCCCTAATACAAAATATCCATATGCACCTTATTCCCCTTTCCCTACTTTATTTTCCTCTCTGGTACTCATCACCAACATCCACGTGCTTAGACAGTTTATACAAATGATGCATTTATTTATTATTAGCTGTCTCCACCCACTAGACTGTGAGCTCTTTGAGAAGAGGAACCATTTTGCTCATGGCTGTATCTTCACCACCCAGAAGAGTGACAGACCTGAAGTAAGGACTCCATAAATATTTATCAAGTGAATGAAAAAATGAGCTGGTTAGTGAAACCTTTAATTGTACAACAGCCAAATTGTTAACACAGGTGATAATCACTATAGAAATTCTTAGGAAATGCTTGGGTATGCACCTTTTCCTGAATTTTACGGTATCTCAGGGAAAGAGATTCTCTCTCTTGAATATCTGTATCCAGTGATGTCCTGGCGGAGTACCTAACATATTGAGTTTATCTGATACGTATTTGTAAAAATGTTACATTTCCAAGAGGAGATGAATCTTTGGCAGGGCTTTGAAGGTTAGATGGGATTTAGATGACTGGTAAGTAGAAGAGAATGGCATCAATTTTCTGAATAAGATGCAGATGGAGATACAATTTCCCTTGACATGGAGTCAGGATACCCTGGTAAGAGCAGAGACTTAAGTTTAAAAAAAAAAAAAGTAAACAGTGGTAGGGTTGGGGATAAATTGTGGAAGGTTTGTGTTGAAAGGGATGCAGGGTGCTAAACAAATTTTTAAAGGAGTCATTCTTTTGAGCATGTGACAGACTAATGTTTTTGGGAGATGCATTTTACTCTTGTATTCATGCACATTCATTTCTATTCAGTATGTGTAGGATCAGAGTGGCTATGTTTTGGAGAAGCACAACGTCAACTTTACTAAATGGGTTCAGGGAGAATTACAGTGTAGCGAGCAGATACTAAGTCTGCAGAAATAGTGTGGACTCGAGTGATAAGAGAACAGAAGACATGGATGTGAGAAATCATGTGAAGAAATAATGAAAAGAATTTTCTCATGCAGTAGTTTCAAAGAGGGGTCACAAACAGAGAGGGTAAAATGTGCTTGGGAAAATGGTTTTATTGAGAAATCTGAAGGGCAAGATAAGGAGGAGAAAACCAAGATGAAATAGCAACAGGCTGGCAAAAATGTGGCCAGGAATTCCAGGGAGACACTGTGGTTGGAAATGGAAATTTGGGACTTAGCACAACTACCTACTGTGTTTTGCTAATATCCCCAGAGCATTTGGGATTTGTAGTTCTCATTAATTCATGTATACAAGTGGTTATTGGGCACTTCATTGCCAAGAATTCTTCTAGGTGCTAAGGATGCAACAGAGACCAAACAGAAAAAGTCCCTGCCCTTATGTACTTTACATTCTAGCTGGAGAAAGTAAAATGTATGATGTATCATATCTGTGGAGGATAAGTGAAGGGGAGAAAAATAAAGCAGGGCAGGAAGGTAGGGGCTGTAAGTGTGGAGGGCGGGACGATGGCAGTTGCAGACAGAGTGGTCAGGGCAGGTTGCGTTGAAAAGAGCAAGATCTGAAGGAGATGAGCCCCTGAAACCTGGGGGAGCAGCTTAGAGGAAGCAGGAAAGCAGAGGCCCTGACCCTGCTTCCCCTGCTCAAGAAAGAGCAAGAAGGTGACCGAAGCAGAGGAACAGGGCACGGGATCAGGGCAGAGCTGTCAGTGTAAGGGAAAGACCTTCTCGTGCCTCGTGGGCCAAAACCAACTTGGGATTTACTCTGAATAAGAAGGGAAGCTGGTGAATAGTTTGGGAGCAGACAGGGTACATGATGTGACTTGTATTTCAAACGGATCATTACTGTTGCTCTGTTGATTACAGAGCTGTGAATCATCTGGAATGAAGGGGGGCTTATTGCCTCTAGCCAAAGGCATTTTTTATCTGATTTATTTATTTTTGGCTGCGTTGGGTCTTCGTTGCTGAGCGTGGGCTTCCTCTGGTTGTGGCGAGTGGGGGCTACTCTTTGTTGCGGTGCATGGGCTTCTCATTGTGGTGGCTTCTCGTGTTGCGGAGCATAGGCTCTAGGCACGCGGGCTTCAGTAGTTGTCGCTTGCGGGCTCTACAGTGCAGGCTCAGTAGTTCAGTGCAGGGCTTAGTTGCTCCGCGGCATGTGGGATTGTCCCGGACCAGGACTCAAACCCGTGTCCCCTGCCTTGGCAGGCGGATTCTTAACCATTGCGCCACCAGGGAAGCCCGGCATTTTTGTTCAGACAAAATAACTTCCTATTTTACGTTTGCATTCCCCCAAACCGTCTTTTTAGGTTTCAAATAACATTCCCTCACTTCCATTTGAGCGTGTCTCCAACATCCTCTTTGGCCTTTCTAACGTCCTCCCTTAACCATGGAGTGTTAACCTCAGGAGGCTTCCTGGGGTAGGTGGAAGAGCCACAGCAAACGAATCATCTCTTCCATGGACTCTGTCATTAAGTTCAGACAGCATTGATCTTTGTGGACTTTAACTCATTCTCTATGTGTTTTTCTATTGAACGCTCAGGTAAATGAACATGGAGAGAAGTGTGTCATGGATTTCCTTCTCTTTGCATTGGTTCCAGTTACAGTTCGAATTATCTGTCTCTTGAGGTCTACTACCCATTATATCATAAAAATATATGCTATATATTATTCAAAACCATGTTTGGCTGCTGTGCCGTTAAAACAGTGACAAACTCTAGACAATTCCAAGAAGGACTTTAACCTACCCTGGTGGGTCTGAAACTTTTTGAGACACCCTTCCTTTCATATTTACATTAGTTATAAATGTCTAGAGTTCTGGCTTCAATTTAGCTCAGATGTTGCCAATAATTGTGAAGAGAGAGCTACTTTAGAATTCAGGTTTGTAGGTTTCCCTGCTTAAAATCTATTTAAGTGTGGGGAAATGAAATGGGCATGACATTTATAAACGGACATATCTGTACATCACTTTTTAATAAGGTTAGTGTTTTTCAGCGTGCATTGCCGTGCCGTTTAGTAGAGGCTGTACTGCTTCAGTGTTCACAGATCACTGTTTAAAAAAAAAAAAAACCTACAGAATACACCTCTGAAGACAAAATCAAATCCAGAACACCTGGAATGAGTCATTTTCTTTGCTCTTTGATAAACCTTACTTTAGAAATCTGAAAGTTCTCATTCAAGTAACTTAATAAATTAAGTAAAGTAAAATTTGCCATCTGTTATGTGAGCTCCTTTGTTCAAGTTATGACAAATTATCACATAATGCGTGATTGTTTAATTAATTAAATTGAAGTGAGCCTAACACTGTATATTCTTGAAATTGCTAGTGAAAGTTTCTGAATTGTGAACACCTGAAAGAAAATTAAGGGTTTAGTTTAAGTAATTGAAGGATAATTTACAGTGTTATCGCCTATTGAAAACTTGAAGATCCCTTGAGTATTTGAGCTGGTGTATGGAGGTCCCTTTATATGAAAATTTCTTTTTCTAAAACTATAATCATAATCTCATTTTTATTAAACACTTCTGTAGTTCACTCCCCTCCCCATTAAAGTAAAACAGAGTTTATAACCAAGGCTGTGAATTAGGTAGAATACATTCTTTTCACTGTTTCCATGTTTAAGTAGGGGAATATGATAATGTTCAGATTCTCACCAAAAAAATCACATGTAAAAGGCATACTGATTTGGCTTTGTCTATTCACAATGTCATCGTCCGCTCATGTCCATTGTTTAGGACTCCTTTGGATAATTAAAAATTCAAATCCAGTTAAGACCCTGCTCCTCTGGGCAGGGCTGTGGGACTCACAAAATTTCTAAAATGATGAATAGGACCATTTCACAGTCTAGGGTGTGATATGAAAATAACTTAAAAATCTGGAGAAAACTAAAATTTTATGGACAGATGTTTTTCTTTAAGGATTTTCTAAGAAAGTAATGAGGAAATGGTTCATCTTCCTCTCAAGGAAATAAGATGCCAGGTCTATTTTTAACAGTTTTCCATGATAATACTTCAGATATAGGAAATAGATTGAAATTAGCTTCTGATCTGACTTGACTGTCTTTCTGTCATTTGCAATTCCGTACGTAGTTACTCTCTTTACCTAAACCAGCCTTCCCTGGGTATCTTTTTCAGTTTTCATGTGATACCTTCCATATGCATGGCTAGGAAAATACTTACGTGTGTGTGTTAGGTATTGATTTTTTTTCTTAATCCTTTTGTTTAATAAATCAAAAAGCTGGTAAAGAATGTATTTTGGTGAAGAGGTCATGGATTTGAAAGCTTTGCTTCTCAGAGAATTCACTGAAATTTTCTGTTATGAGAAAATGGGCATTTAACCCCACACGGATCATAGAGAAAATGAAGCAGATCCCAGACCTCAGCTACAAAGTCACAGAGAACATGTAATGTTGCCTGGGATTTTACCGCAGTGACTCACAACTGCATCACAATCACCTTTGCAGAAAACAGACACTTCAGTACTCAAAGAATACCTTTCATTTGGGAGATAAAAAAGGCTTCGTTTTTTCATTAGAAAGAAGCACTGTTTAGGAGTCTGACCATAGGGAATATGGATACTTTCATTCACTGCTGCTTTGTTAGTATATCACATAATGCCTACCATACAATAAACATTCAATAGATATTTGTCGTGGGTTGATGAAAGAATGAATGAAAGAATGCCACTTCTTGATCTGCCCTTTCTGGCAGCATGAGAAAGTTATTTGGAAATTACGTATTATTTAACAATTCAGTGATTTGTTCATTCATCAAAAACATATTGCCTACTATATACCAATGCTAGGTCCTAGGGAAAAAAAATAAGAAATCAGTTGGACATCATCCCTGATCTCATTGTGTTTCTAATCTCATGAGTCTTGCTATGAGGATGAAACAAGTAGAATGCAGGAATGTATTCTGACATTTTTGTAAACTATCATCGTGACTGAGTTAGTATTGGATGGCTCCTTTCTGGTTGATTCGTGTCTTGCTAAACATGTTATCAGTTCTGAAGTTAAGTTATGCATCAGTAGTATCTAGGGAAACTGTAAAACAGATTTCCATGCCCTAAGCCAGAATCTTTAAAGTTGGGGTCTAGAAGTCTGCACTTTTAAGAAACTCTGTAAATCTGTCTGACCAAGCTAAACTGATATTCAGGAATTACTATTCAGGGATAAGTAGAGATCTGAAATTATGATTAGTATAAGGTAAATGTTTATGTTTGTGCCAACCCAAAAGTAAACATTAACTGACTGTCTTTCATTGTCAGATTATTTTATATAAAGAGATGATTAATCAAGATAGCCTCAACTCTTGGCCCTACCTCATAACACCCTAGATTATAATCTCTCTCCTAGAACCTTGCCGTCACCACGTGCTTTGTTCCCCTGAGGCTTCTGGTCTTGGTTATTATTCTTTGGATAGTGTAACTTTTCTCCTTTCATTTTCATCACTCTTTTTCCTGTAGTTAAAATCATCTCAGGACACACTTTGTCCATGGATACTTGGAAGGTTTATTTCACAGGGTCTGATAACTTTCATTGTCATTCAAAGAATGTTGCCTCTTCTACAAACCTCTTGTTCTAATTGTTTAATCCTCACCTGTGTAACAATGTACTTATGCACATAATGAAAAAATCCACTTTTTGAATACTCATACAGAAGGAATTTTAGATACAAGATCATATGCTCAAAGTTTCTCATAACTCTCAATTTTGATGGTCTCATTGCTTTAGTCTCCCGGAATTTAGCTCTCAGAGAACCATCTCTATGCACGTTCATAAGTTTCTTCCCTGTGCGTCTCTCCACTTTAAAAGTGGTACTAGTAGACTCTGCCAGTCAGGTAACCCGGATGGTCAGGATTGGGAGAACTAGTTACTTTCAAACTCATGACTCTGGAGAAAGTGCTACCTACTCTTAACTAGCTACAAGTGGCCCTGGCTATGGTTCTGAAGCGGGGATGAGAGGTACTGAGCCAACCTGCTTTCCTCTGAGGATGGGGCAAGTGAAGCCTCAACTCATCCTTTATGCGATCAGAGATATGCTTCATTGTCTCAGAACTGCAGAGAGTGCACGTTGCTTGCAGTACTCAATGCAGAGAATTAAAAATTCTCAATCAAGAGAGTGAAATAGAGAGTCTGTCCAAACAACTTCTCCTGAACAGGGGGAGTCTGCCTACATACAATCTCCTTGTTACGTAGGGGTGAAGTACAATAAGCAAGCTTCTTTATTAAGGAAGAAACACAGTTGTGTTTGTTTTTGCTTTTTTTTTAAAGCAATGTGGAGAGAGATAGAATTTCTCTTTACCTTTAAAAAAATCAAGAATGATAATTTATTAGCTTAAGTAATATGTCTTATTTATTTAGACCCAGCCCACTTCCTACTGCAGTAGCATAAGAGCCCCCAAGTAAGAATCCTCTAGTTGAACTCATCAACCCCCCCAAACCATGAGAAATAATAATAAATGATTATTGATTAAAACAGTTTTGCACCATAAATCTGGGTGATTTGTTATACAGCAAAGGATAATTGATCTTTCTCTCTTTCTCTATCCTTTGCAGTCTTATGATGTTTATCGGTGAAGAAAACCAGGTTGCTTTTCCTGTAGCATTTCCTACAGTCTAGATATTGAAACTTGTGTTCCCATTTTTAAAAACATGTTCTTCTGTTGTATGGCTCATTTTTGAAAATAAAATGCATGTGTAATTGTGTTGACAATGATAAACAAAAACATGCAAAGATTGGAAGTATGAATCCCAAATCATCCTTGACTGTGATTAATTGCTGCATGGTGGAAGATCAAAGTGAAGTACTTTTGTTTGCTTGCCAGTTTTTGTATAGCTGTAGTTTCTGAATTTCATAATTAATATAAAAAATAATAGCTTAAGAGTAGTAAAATATCCCTTGAATATTTTAAGAAATTTTCTAGGCATTTTTTTTAAAAAAAAACTAATGTGTTAGGAATTAGTGAAATGTTACTACTGTTTTCCAGTTTTGAAAGCACTTTTTAGTGAAAACAGAGTGATTCATATTTTGGTCTCTGTCAACGAAGGAAAATTGTACATTTCTTCTCTTCTTTCAGGTTAAATTTAAACTCACTTTAACCCAATGAATCTCTTGATATTTATTCTATTCCTGAAAACTGAGTTAATTATGCAGCTGTTTTTTATGCTGTGTGTTGTGAATTTGGTTTCTTTTTCAGATTTCAGATCTCTTTCACATGGTCTGCTCTTTTTGCAAAGAGAAGTGGTATAAAAAATCTAAGCAAGTAGCAAAAGGATATTCATGTTTAAATTAACAACTGTGGGACTTAATAAAGGTTAGGGAGAATTTTTCTTTTATTTGGTTTATTAGCATAACTTGAAATCAACATAAACAACTGCTTCTGTTTTCAGCAAAGTCTTCAATTTTGCCGTAATTTCAGCATTCTCCTGATGCTGACAACTGCTGAGCATTTAGGTTTTGATCTTCTTAGCTTGAATTGCCATTGCTTTCGTTAATGCTTGAGCTAAGCAAAAACAGCCTAAATAAGACTTCGCTACAACCGTCTTTAATAAACATTTTAAATCACATTTATAGGAGCAAATCTCCGCATTCAAGCCACAAGTTTATTAACACACTGTAATGTTCACATTGGACCAGCAACGCAGAAAATTGCAGCAGCATTTCTAGACCAAACCTATGGGTGACACAAATGTTTGGCTTTTCTTTAACTGAGCTGAATATTAAGCTGATTTAGAATGCCGCCTATTCTTGTTATATGTGTAGCCTACGTTCGTAATCTAATTTCCATTGTGTGATGGCCCGGAGCATAGTGCTTACTTGGAGCAGAGCAATTTGTGCTCACAGATGGGCTTGAATTGAAACAACTGATCTCCTGTGACCTCCCTAAGTGTCTGTTGTCCATTTGAGAGACTCCTCAGGTCAGCCTAACTATGTCCTAACCTCTTTTCACTTTCCAAGAGTTCTCCAGTAAGTCTGAATGATGGTTAAGAACAAGCGTTGCCGCTGTTGCAAAGCGGGACATTTAAATTATAACTTGTAAGATAGGTCAACTCTGGAAGAGAAGCTATCTCTTCAGAGTTTTACAAAGTTCTTAATCTTAAAATCATTACTTGAGTCAGTTCAACTTCCTCCTTTCTTCTCCTTTTTTGCCTGTTGATGTGTTTACCATCATCAGGAGCGGTATCTACCACTGTGTTCGGTACATACCATGTAGCAAATACCATGCTAGGTTTAAGTATAATTTGCCACAATCACCCATTTTAGGTAGTATTATCTCTGTTATGCAGATGAGGAGATGGAGGCCTGTGGCCCAAATCCCAAGGCTAGAAAGTGGTAGACTCAGGATTCAAGTTCAATCCTCCCTTGATCCTTTCTACTATTCTATGCGGTTGTAGCCAAATGGTACTTCCATTTCAAAATAATCTTAAGGAAAACCTGTAGTCCCACTGCTGACTCAGTTGATATGACCATTAACCTCCAGGCTAATTGAGCTACCACCCTCTGTGCTACCATTGAATTTTGAATATTGAATGATACTCTATAAACAGATAATTATTTATACATGTAGTTCTACCACTAGTTGTGCTATGAGCTCTTGAACCAGAAGGACTATAATTTATTAATCTTGTTACCTGTAGTGTCTAACAGAGTAATTATTCAATGAATGGGATACCCTTCAAGAGGTTAGTAAGTTTACTTCGATACTCCTGCCATCAACTCCTCCTCCTCTGTCGAATTTTAGTTAAAAGCTGAGGTAGCACATGCAATACTTTATTCATTAGAAACAATTTATAAACTGAAAAGCTAGCTATTTAATAAAAGGGCAGAATACATTTGCCATAATATAACAATCATTAGCATTAGCTTTGCAAATGTTCTTATGCAAAATTCTCTGGAATTTTAATTATCTCCAAGCTTGTCATGATCCAGTGGTGCAGGGGGAAAAAGCCATTGAATAAGAGATGTGGAATGTGCAAATCATGATTAATAAAGAGATCTGGTTTTGCCACTTCCTGGTTTTGTCATCTTGGACTTTTTTTCCCCCCTGTTTTAGAACGGGGATATAACGATTAGTTCTTGTGATATAATAATATACTCATGAGTCTTTGGTTACTTCCTACATCACATTGCACACTGGTCATATAACTTCTAAGATGTGATACACAATTCGAACAGTCACAGTTTAGGAAGGATATTATCCATTCACAGAAATAAGAGATTGTATAAAAGTCTGGAAATCAGGCCATGCAAGGAAAAACTGAAGCAACTTAGGATGCTTAGCTTATAGAATAGAGGACTATTTGCAGATAGAGAAGTACACTATGTGGAAAAGTCTCGATCTATGCTATATTTCTGTAGAGGAACAAAGTCTGGAAAATTACAGGAGATTATCCAGTTTTCCAGTTGTTTGTTGTTGGATGGAAAGTCTGGTATCAGGTACTCCAAAATGGGGGAGTGGAATTTCCCCTATCCACTAAATTTTATTGTGTGTGGGGATAGCTTTTCCAGGGGTTTTGATATCTGTTTTGTTTGTTTTTATCTTCTACCATTGTTGCTATCTTTTATGATTTCCACTCTAAATGTAGTGTTTAAAAAATGTGACTTTGCTTTTGAATGGGTATGGTAATACAATTTTTCCTTAAAGATAGTTCAGGAAAGAGTGAAAAGTACTTTATTCAGAGATTTTGAATGAATTCTTCATCTATAAACAGATAAGGTAGTCTCTTTAAGTTTTTTCCTACTTAATAATATTGAACTATCAGAATTAATGATTTTTGAAGATGGTAGAATAATGGCATTCATACCTCATTGTTCTAAGTATAAGGGAAAACTGCAAAGCAATGTAAATGGGAGGAGAAGATAGCCTCATCCATGTATGTAAAAGACATCCACAACTTTTATCAAAATGCCTGTCATACTTCTCTTGATCTGAACCCAATCAAGAGAAGAAGGCACAGTTAGACAGACATGAGCCACCAGAGGTCACAAGGTAATGTGGGTTCTCTGAAAGTAATTGATACACTTGGGTGGTTTCAAACAGTGCCTTACTTTGAACTGAGATTTTCAGATAATGACATTCCACACTTCTTAGCTGTGTGTTAGGTTGAAATAATTAATAGTAGTAGTAGTAGTAAGCTTTGTAGACGTGCTTGTAGAGCACCAGTAGATGTGTATGAGTTTGAAGAGTCAGACAGGAAGATTATCCACATACAAAAGAAGTAAACAGCTTTGGATCAAAGTGGAATCTAATCTGAATCTGTGGTGGAGCAAGTATATAATAAGAGTAAAAACCCTGAATATTAAAAACTAATGTGGGAGCTTGGGGTTTTTATGGGGCATGAGCCACCCATCTCCTTGTATGGCCCTGCAATAAACCTTTCTCTGCTCCAAAAAGAAAGAAAAGAAAAGAAAACAAACCCAAAATCAATGTGACATTGTAACACATGGGGGAACACTTCAAGTATTATGCCTTGCTTAAAGAAGAGAGAATGAAGCAAAATTAAACATTAAAATTAAGAAAGTAAAAAAAATAAATAAGGAAGAAATAGAAAAGATAAAAATGAAAGTCTATCAATAACAGGTATGAAAATGGTTTAATTAATACATAATTTAGAAACTCATTCTTTGGGGAAGAAGCAACCTAATCAAGAAAAGGAAAAAAACACAACTGTACAAAGTAAAAAGTGAGAGCAGGGAAATTTTTTCTGTACAGTCCTTCCTTACTTTCCCCTGCACTCTGTTACCTGAGATGTGTATATATTGGAACCATGTCTTATTTTGCAGAGCTCCCATACTTAACTTTTGTTAACACAGTACTGTGCAAAGCATGGACTTCTATAGTTACAAAATGTTTGCCACCAAATCAAAGAGGTGACTTGGCTTAACTCTAGGCAAATTAATTTTTTTTTAAATCTATAATAAATAAATCCATAGAATGTTGTGTTACTGAAGCTTACACAAGAAGAGACATAAACGTTTAGTAGACCAGTTAACATAGACATAAAATTGTCAGTTACTTTCTTTAAGTTTCCAGACCCAGATGACTTGTTGAATTTTATGAAATATTTAACTTATCTCTGATGCTTTTAAGATGTTTCAAAGCACAGAGAATGAAGAAAAATTTGTCCTTTTTAATAGGCAGCATAACATTATTATAAAAATATGACAAACATAATACAATAAAGGAAAACTAGAAAACAGACTCATTTACAAATGTCACTGCAGAATCCTAAACAACAAAATAGTCACATTAAATTAAAGAAGTAAATATTATGTCCAAGTAAAATTCATATAAAGTAATGACAGTTCCTTATTAGTAAATCTATAATTTACTATTTAACAAGTTAAGGGGAAAACCATATTCATCTCCAGGGATGCTAAAAAGACAATTGATAAAATTCATATTCATTCCTTATTTTAAAAAACACACACACACACAATTAAAAAAAAGATTATTTGGGGACTTCCCTGGTAGTCCAGTGGTTAAGACTGCATGCTTCCAATGCAGGGGGCATGGGTTGATCCCTGGTTGGGGAACTAAGATCCCACATGCCATGCAGCCAAAAATAAATAAAAATATATTAAAATAAAACTGTGATCTTAAAAAAAATTATTTCAAACCAAAAATTAGTGTCATCCTCAGTGACAAAGTGACGGATTCACTTCTATTAAAGTCTAGAAAAAGAAATGCCATTCACTGTCATCTCTATATGATAGCACTCTATAAATTCTAATCATTAAGATCAGAGAAAGTCCAAGTGTAAGTATTGGAAAGGAAGTGACAAATTGATTATTTTCAGTTGACTTAATATTTACCTGAAAAAATTCAAAGAATTGTTTTAAATGAGAAATGATATGGAAAAATATTTCACTAGAACTCCAGGTTACAAAGCTGGTATAAAAATCATAGCATTCACATACACAAACAAAACAATGCATTAAAGAATATGAGAATAAATTATAACAGAATAAATTTAAGAAACTATAATAAATCTAAATTTTTTTGAAAATCCTCTATTTATGAACGAGGGCTTGACTAAAAAGAAATACATTGCTTGTTTTTGGATTGAAAGACTCCCTGTTAACGTGTCAAATCTCTCCAAGTTCATAAATGTAAAGGAGCTCCCAACCAAAAAAATGGCATTCTTATTAGAATTTGACAAATTGATTTTAAAGTTCATTTGGAAAAGTTACAGTGCTGAAAGATTTCTATGTTTTTCTGAGATAGATGGAAAATATTGAATAGAATATAGTAGTAAGAAATAGACTTGGATGAGATTGGATCAAGGTGGCAGAGTAGAAGGACGTGCGCTCACTACCTCTTGTGAGAGCACTGGAATCACAACTGCTGAACAATCATCGCCAGGAAGACACTGGAACTCACCAAAAAAGATACCCCACATCCGAAGACAAAGGAGAAGCTGCAATGAGATGGTAGGAGGGACGCAATCACAAGAAAATCAAATCCCATAACCACTGGGTGGGTGACTGACAAATTGGAGAACAATTATACCACAGAAATCCACCCATTGGAGTGAAGGTTCTGAGCCCCACGTCAGGCTTCCCAACCTGGGGGTCTGGCAATGGAAGGAGGAATTCCCAGAGAATCAGACTTTGAAGGATAGCGGAATTTGATTCCAGGACTTTGACAGGTATGGGGGGAACAGAGACTCCACTCTTGGAGGGCACACACAAAGTAGTGTGTGCATAAGGACCCAGGGGGAAGGAGCAGTGACCCCACAGGAGACTGCACCACACCTACCTGCTAGTGTTGGAGGATCTCCTGCAGAGGTGGGGAGTGGCTGTGGCTCACTGCAGGGACAAGGACACTGGCAACAGAAGTTCTGGGAAGCACTCCTTGGTGTGAGCCCTCCCAGAGTCTGCTGTTAGCCCCACCAAAGAACCAGGTAGGCTTCAGTGTTGGGTCGCCTCAGGCCAAATAACCAACAAGGAGGGAACTCAGCCCCACCCATTAGCAGACAAGCAGATTAAAGTTTTACTGAATTCTGCCCACCAGCTCTACCCACCACCAGTCCTTCCCATCAGGAAACTTGCACAAGACTTTTAGATAGCCTCGTCCACCAGAGGGCAGACAGCAGAAGCAAGAAGAACTACAATCCTACAGGCTGTGGAACAAAAACCTCATTCACAGGAAGATAGACAAAATGAAAAGGCAGAGGACTATGTACCAGATGAAGGAACAAGATAAAACCCCAGAAAAACAACTAAATGAAGTGGAGATAGGCAACTGTCCAGAAAAACAACTCATAATAATGATAGTGAAGATGATCCAGGACCTCGGAAAAAGAATGGAGGCAAAGATCGAGAAGATGCAAGAAATGATTAACAAAGACATAGAAGAGTTAAAGAATAAACGCCTAGAAGAATTAAAAAACAAACAAACAGAGATGAACAATACAATAACTGAAATGAAAAATACACTACAAGGGATCAATAGAATAACTGAGGCAGAAGAATGGATAAGTGACCTGGAAGACAGAATGGTGGAATTCACTGCCACAGAACAGAATAAAGAAAAAAGAATGAAAAGAAATGAAGGCAGCCTAAGAGACCTCTGAGAAAACATTAAACGCACCAACGTTCACATTATAGGGGTCCCAGAAGGAGAAGAGAGAGACACAGGACCTGAGAAAATATTTGAAGAGATTATAGTCGAAAACTTCCCTAACATGGGAAAGGAAATAGCCACCCAAGTCCAGGAAGTGCAGAGACTCCCATACAGGATAAACCCAAGGAGGAACATGCCCAGACACATAGTAATCAAGTTGACAAAAATTAAAGACGAAGCAAAATTATTAAAAGCAACAAGGGAAAAACAACAAATAACATACAAGGAAACTCCCATAAGGTTAACAGCTGATTTCGCTGCAGAAACTACAAGCCATAAGATAGTGGCATGATATATTTAAAGTGATGAACGGGAACAACCTATAACCAAGATTACTCTACCCAGCAAGGATCTCATTCAGATTCCACTGGAAATCAAAAGCTTTACAGATAAGCAAAAGCTAAGAGGATTCAGAACCACCAAACCAGCTCTATAACAAATGCTAAAGGAACTTCTCTAAGTGGGAAACACAAGAGAAGAAAAGGACCTACAGAAACAAACCCAAAACAATTAAGAAAATGGTAATAGGAACATACATATCGATAATTACCTTAAACGTGAATGGATTAAATGCTCCAACCAAAAGATACAGTCTCGCTGAATGGATACAAAAACAAGACCCATCTATATGCTGTCTACAAGAGACCCACTTCAGACCTAGGGATGCATACAGACTGAAAGTGAGGGGATGGAAAAAGATATTCCATGCAAATGGAAATCAAAAGAAACCTGGGGTAGCAATACTCATATCAGATGAAATAGACTTTAAAATAAAGAATGTTACAAGAGACAAGGAAGGACACTACATAATAATCAAGGGATCAATCCAAGAAGACATAACAATAATAAATATATATGCATCCAACATAGGAGCACCTCAATACATAAGGCAACTGCTAACAGCTATAAAAGAGGAAAATCGACAGTAACACAGTAGTGGAGGACTTTAACAGCTCAGTTATACCAATGGACAGATCATCCAGACAGAAAATTAATAAGGAAACAAAAGCTTTAAATGACACAATAGACCAAGTAGATTTAATTGATATTTATAGGACATGCCATCCGAAAACAGCAGATTACACTTTCTTCTCAAGTGCACAAAGAACATTCTCCAGGATAGATCACACCTTGGGTCACAAATCAAGCCTCGGTAAATTTAAGAAAGTTGAAATCATATCAAGCATCTTTTCTGATCACAATGCTATGAGATTAGAAATAAATTACTGGGAAAAAACCATAAAAAACCAAACACATGGAGGCTAAACAATACGTTACTAAATAACCAAGAGATCACTGAAGAAATCAAAGAGGAGATCAAAAAATACCTAGAGACAAATGACAACAAAAACACGATGATCCAAAACCTATGGGACGCAGCAAAAACATTTCTAAGAGGGAAATTTATAGCAACACATTCCTACCTCAGGAAACAAGAAAAATCTCAGACAGTCTAACCTTACAGCTAAAGGAACTAGAGAAAGAAGAACAAACAAAACCCAAAGTTAGTAGAAGGAAAGAAATCATAAAGATCAGTACAGAAATAAATGAAATAGAAACAAAGAAAACAGTAGCAAAGATCAGTAAAACTAAAAGCTGCTTCTTTGAGAAGATGAACAAAATTGATAAACATTTAGTCAGACTCATCAAGAAAAGGAGGGAGAGGACTCAAATCAATAAAAAGGAGAAGTTACAACAGACACCGCAGAAATACAAAGCATCATAAGAGATTACTGCAAGCAACTCTATACCAATAAAATGGACAACCTGGAAGAAATGGACAAATTATTAGAAAGGTATAACGTTCCAAGACTGAACCAGGAAGAAATAGAAAATATGAACACACCAATCACATGTAATGTAATTGGAACTGTGATTAAGTCTTCCAACAAACAAAAGTCCAGGACCAGATGGCTTCACAGGTAAATTCTATCAAACATTTAGAGAAGAGCTAACACCCATCCTCTCAAACTCTTCCAAAAAACTGCAGAGGAAGGAACACTCCCAAACTCATTCTATGAGACCACCATCACCCTGATACCAAAACCAGAAAAACAAACTACAAAAAAGGAAAATTACAGACCAATATCACTGATGAATATAGATGCAAAAATCCTCAGCCAAATACTAGCAAACAGAATCCAACAACACATTAAAAGGATCATACACCATGATCAAGTGAGATTTATCTCAGGGATGCAAGGATTCTTCAATATACGCAAATCAATCAATGTGATACACCATGTTAACAAAGTGAAGAATAAAAAGCATATAATCTCAATAGATGCAGAAAAATCTTTTGACAAAATTCAACACCCATTTATGATAAAAACTCTCCAGAAAGTGGGCAGAGAGGGAACCTACCTCAACATAATAAAGTCCATATACAACAAACCCACAGCAAACATCATTCTCAATGGTGAAAAACTGAAAGCATTTCCTCTAAGATCAGGAACAAGACAACGATGTCCACTCTCGCCACTATTATTCAACATAATTTTGGAAGTCCTAGCTGTGGCAATCAGAGAAGAAAAAGAAATAAAAGGAATCCAAATTGGAAAAGAAGAAAAACTGTCACTGTTTGCAGATGACATGATACTATACATAGAGAATCCTAAAAATGCCACCAGAAAACTACTAAAGCTAATCAATGAATTTGGTAAAGTTGCAGGATATAAAATTAATGCACAGAAATCTCTTGCATTCCTATACACTAACAACAAAAGATCAGAAAGAGAAATTTAAGGAAACAATCCCATTCACCATTGCAACAAAAGGAATAAAATACTTAGGATAAACCTACCTAAGGAGGTAAAAGACCTGTACTCAGAAAATTATAAGACACTGATGAAAGCAATCAAAGATGACACAAACAGATGGAGAAATATACCATGCTATTGTGTTGGAAGAATCAATATTCTGAAAATGACTATACTACCCAAAGCAATCTACAGATTTAATGCAATCCCTATCAAATTACCAATGGCATTTTTTACAGAGCTAGAACAAAAAATCTTAAAATTTGTATGTAGACATAAAAGACCCCGAATAGCCAAAGTGATCTCGAGTGAAAAAAACGGAGCTGGAAGAATCAGACTCCCTGACTTCAGGCTATACTACAAAGCTACAATAATCAGGACAATATGGTACTGGCACAAAACAGAAATATAGGTCAGTGGAACAAGATAGAAAGCCCAGAGATAAACCCACGCACCTATGGTCAACTAATCTATGACAAAGGAGGCAAGGATATACAGTGGAGAAAAGACAGTCTGTTCAGTAAGTGGTGCTGGGAAAACTATACAGCTACACATAAAAGAATGAAATTAGAACAGTCACTAACACCATAAAAATAAACTCAAAATGGATTAAAGACCTAAATGTCAGACCGGACACTATAAAACTCTTAGCGGAAAACATAGGAAGAACACTCTTTGACATAAATCACAGCAAAATCTTTTTTGACCCACCTCCTAGAATAATGGAAATAAAAACAAAAATAAACAAATGGGACCTAATGAAACTTAAACGCTTTTGCACAACAAAGGAAACTATGAACAAGATGAAATGACAACCCTCAGAATGGGAGAAAATACTTACAAACGGATCAATGGACAAAGGATTAATCCCCAAAATATATAAACAGCTCAGGTACCTCAATATGAAAAAAACAAACAGCCCAGTCCAAAAATGGGCAGAAGACCTAAATAGACATTTCTCCATAGAAGACATACAAATGACCAAGAGACACATGAAAAGCTGCTCACCATCACTAATTATTAGAGAAATGCAAATCAAAACTACAATGAGGTATCACCTCACACCAGTTAGAATGGGCATCATCAGAAAATCTACAAACAAGAAATGCTGGAGAGGTTGTGGAGAAAAGAGAGCCCTCTTGCACTGTTGGTGGGAATGTAAATTGATACAGCCACTATGGAGTGCAGTATGGAGGTTCCTTAAAAAACTAAAAATAGAACTACTGTACAACCCAGTGATCCCACTACTGGGCATATACCCAGAGAAAACCATAACTCAAAAAGACACATGCACCCCAGTGTTCATTGCAGCTCTATTTACAATAGCCAGGTCATGGAAGCCACCTAAATGCCCATGGACAGACAAAGAAGTTGTGGTACATATATACAATGGAATATTACTCAGCCATAAAAAGAACAAAATTGGGTCATTTGTAGAGACGTGGATGGACCTAGAGACTGTCATACAGAGTGAAGTAAGTCAGAAAGAGAAAAATATCGTATATTAACACATATATGTGGAATCTAGAAAAATGATACAGACGAACTGGTTTGCAAGGCAGAAATATAGACACAGATGTAGAGAACAAACATGGGGGACAACCAAGGGAGATTAGTGGGGTGTGGGTGGGGGTGGTGGGGTGGGGGTGGGATGAATTGGGAGATTGGGATTGACATATATACACTAATATGTATAAAATAGATAACTAATAAGAACCTGCTGTGTAAAAAATAAATAAATTTTAAAAAATAGGCTCAATTTCAATGAGAATTTAGCACATAACAAAGTTAGACTTCAAATATCTCTATGTGCCATTGGCCAAACGGTAGTTCTTTGGGGGAGAAAAGCTATATTTCTACCTGTTCTCAAAGTTAGAAAGAAAACTGAAGCCATAAGAAACGTAGGTGATAATGAACATCGGTGAATAGATTTTACTTAACAATATGTAACAAAATTTTGAGATCTAGAGCACAAATATCTGGTTTACTTTAATAACTTTATACTGTTCCATTGTATGACTGTACCATTATTTAAATAGGACTTGGTGGCTAGACCTTACATTGTTTCTATGTTATAAACAATGCTATAATGAGCATCCTTTCACAAATGAGCAAGTGAAATCTCTTGAAGTACACAAAGGGTATGACGTGTGCACACTTTAAAAAGTGATATACTCACATGTATCTTTCACAGTTTTTAATGTCAATTTAATGTATTAATAAAAAATGATAATCAGGCCTGTGCTTTCGATAGACATTGGGTTTGTGAAGTGAGGGGACATCTTTTTAAGGTACATGAAGTTGCACAGTATGAACATTTTTTTTAACCTTTGCATGTTATTTACCAAGTAACTTCTTAGATAGCTGAAGGAAGTTTGTCTGAATTGAAAGTAAAGAGAGCAAGCTGCAGAACATTGTGGATGCTGTGATCTTATTTTTGTAGAAAAAAGGCTATTCATGCATGTATAATTTGAACTCACAAGGGAGTAAAACAAAAGAAGAGCTATAAATAAAAAGAAAAGGGAAATAAAATAATGCTATTGGGCAGACATCAAAGATATCTGGATTTGTTTCTAATCTTTCTAAATTAGCTAAAATTAGATTCAGAACTAGGAAGTATGCAATTAATACTTCATGACAACATTACTTAAGCTAGTAAGAATATATGTGTGTTTCTTGTCAATTTTAAGTTTTTAAATTACATTCTTTCTTTCCTTCTTGTTAGAAATTCTACAACCCTTTCAGTGTGCATCATGGTGGTTTTCAGTTTCTAAATACTATCTGGTAAACATATGTAACTGAGAAACAAACCAAACAGTAAACCCCAGACAAGCAAGGAACAAAGGTGTTTGGTTTTCACTGCATATTCCAGATAGGATATTTTAAAACAAATGACTGAAAATGTTATAAAAATTAACAGTTCTCTCATCAGCAAAGGAAGGAGTCTAGATTTTGATTTATATAAAATCCATCTTTAAGGCAATATGGTTTTATTTAAAGCTTACGTTAAAAAATTGAGAATGCTGTTTAGCTTACAAGTTCAAGAATCATTTTCTTCGGGATTCCAATAGAAGGGCAAATGGGAAAAAATGAGGTTTGAGTTATCCCACACATGAATTGGTCTACATAAGCTATTTCTACTTGATAGAGACATTTAATCAGCATTCTTTATTTTCCTTTGCTGATTGTATCACGATTATCCAAAGTAAAACGAAGAAAGTAAGGAAAAAGAAATATATCAATAAAGTGCAGGACAATCTAATCAGCTGGCGTTTTTAGAATGCTGCACAACCTCCAAGTATGTGCTTAAATGGCATCTTCTCGTTGAAGCTCACCTGGACCATCCCGTTCTAAAATTAGACTCACCCACCCACCACCATTTGGATTCTTACTCTGTTTCATGTTCTTTTCTCACAGCGTTTATCACTTTCTAAATGGTCATACACTTATTTATTATGTTGATGAGTCTATCTCCCCTGCTGAAACCTAAGTTCTGAGAGGACAGAGATATGTCTGGTTTCTTCTCTGGTGTATACCTAGCATCTGGAATAATGCTGGAACATGATAAGTGTTCAATAATTACGTGCTGAATAAATGAAATTATACAGAAGAAGTTCCTGACCATAAAAGCAAACTTGCAGTTAATTATTAGGTAAGGCTAGAGATAACAACTGTCAAAGATTTAAAAGCATTCATAGTAGGCTAAGTAGAGGAGTAAATTAATTAAAAATTTAGAATCCATCAAATATTTATGAAGCACCTCTTGTGGCAAAACACATTAACCTAAGTGTATGACTGTGTTAATTATTAAAATCATAATAAGTTTTGGCATTGTTAAGTTAAAAAAAAAAAAACCACCCAATTTGGTTTTTGAGGGTCAGTATGTTTTTTCTTTTGTTTGTATGCATACAGATCTCAACATCCTCCTTGGTGACCACAGTCTCGTGTAGATACTACATCCAGAATTTTACATCTTACTTCTAATATCCTTCCCTTTTCTCCTATTCAGCTACTCACTCCCAGGACTATACCTTGGACATTGCCAACAGTTGGAAACCCTTTATTTTTTACATAATCAATTTGAATAAGTAGCTTTCTGCCTATAACTTCCCATGTTTCCATCAGGCTTACTTATTTAGCCACTCTTTTGAACTTAATCTAATCTTGAGCTTCAGGACTGATCCCCATGTGCACTGAACCTTTCCTTTGCCTCAAATCATTGGCTGCTCTCTTCCTAGTAACCTCCTGTCTTTCCGAGGTTGGATTTCATAGCTTATTACTTTAAGCAATCTTTTCAAACAAATAATATTAAAAATACTAATTCCATACTAAAACTAATATTAAATTTAATAACAGTACTAATATAAATAGTTAACATTTTTGAATCCTTGCTGCATGCCCAACCCTATTCGAATCTCTTTACATGTACTTATTAATTTAATCCTTACAGTTCCATAGTTGGTATCATTTTATCCTCATTGTACATATGAAAAAACTAAAGGAACATAAGGTTAAAAATTTTTGCTTGAGGTCACACAAGTGAACAGTTTAGAACTAGATTATGAAGCCTGAAATTCAGTTTCCAGGGCACGTTCTCATAAGCGTGGTATCTGCCCTTATTGATCCACTGAAATGGCCTTTGCAACTTTACAGCGAGCTGCCTATTGCTAAATGTAATCAACATTTCTTACTCTCCATGGCAGAAGAGTGAAACTATACATTCATGGCCCCCAAACTTGACTCTCAAATGCTCTCCAGCTATCGTTTTTCTATTTCCTGATTGATTGGCTGTTTCTGGTTCTCTCTGTCAAATTATCTCTTTTTTCCTCATTCTCCCCACCCCCATTCTCTTTATTGTCAAAATGCAATGACGACTTTTGTTTCATGGAGAAAGTAGAAACTATAAGATAAATTTTCCTGTACCTCTCCCAATTCTCTTCTCTTACTACCATATATAATTTATTTCTCCTTCTATTTAATGTTCCCTCTACCTCTGCTTTCACTTTCATAAAGCACTTTTGCCTCCATGATGTCTCTCTGCCTTACTCTTAAGTTCTGGTGTTTATCAGGGTTCAGTTTTAGTCTTCATTCTCTTATGCTATGCACTACCGCTAGGCTTTATGAACCATTCCCATGGTTTCAGTTATTATACATAAGAGTTTGGTTAAAAATCTGTATCTGTAGCCCATATCTCTCCTGAGATTTATCCAGTGTACTGAAAGATAAACTGAGGTATATTAAAAATTTTAAAAGTCTGAGTGAAAAGTGATTAGACTCTGGCAGCATCCAATCTAGCACATAGAAAGAGAAGCTGTACAAAATGAAAGACTTTTATAGGCATAAGGTAGTAGGAACAAGGAAATTTATACCAGACAAAAAATGGGTTGGTTATTGCAAGGTTACTTTCCTTTAGGGGTTTGCAGGGGTCTCTCAGGAAGACTACCTAACAAGTGCTGATTGGGAGATTCCTAGTTAACTGGTTTATTTAAGATCCCATTTCTGGGAGAGCTAAAACTAATTAGTCTCGGTTTGGTGACGAGCACTTTGCAGAAGTAACTCTATCTTGGGCCTGTTGTCTTGTGTTTTAACAGTATGTAATCATGTCCTGGATATCTTTGCTTGGATGTTCCATAAGCACCTTAAACTCGGTATCTAAAATTGAATTTGCATTTTCTTCCATGACTTTCTTCTTCCTGCCATATCTCAGTGAATGGCATCCACGACTTTCTTCTTCCTGCCATATCTCAGTGAATGGCATCACCATCCACTTAGTTTTTGCAAGGTATAAACTTTAAAATAGAGTCATCCTAGAATGTTGCTTTTCTTTCAACACTTACCTT
The DNA here is from genome assembly GCF_949987535.1 of Balaenoptera acutorostrata. Taxonomy (NCBI): domain Eukaryota; kingdom Metazoa; phylum Chordata; class Mammalia; order Artiodactyla; family Balaenopteridae; genus Balaenoptera; species Balaenoptera acutorostrata. The sequence goes on from NC_080070.1 coordinate 67,999,496, forward strand.
CAAGCAGTCTTCAAAACTTTAAAACTTCCTCCTATATATCTTTTTAAATACTTATTTATCTGGTTGCACTGGGTCTTAGTTGAGGCAGGTGGGTTCCTTAGTTGTGGCATGCATGTGGGATCTAGTTCCCTGACTAGGGACTGAACCTGGGCCCCCTGCATTGGGAGCACAGAGTCTTATCTACTGCGCCACCAGGAAAGTCCCCCTCCTATATATGTTTTGAATCCATCCACTTCCATCTAAGTCAACTGACATTTCCTAATGTGGAGAAGAGTACATGCTTTTAAAATATTAGAGTTGCAACAACCTTTTAATTGCCTTCTCTTCATCCAATATAGCCATGAGAAACCCATAATAACCATAATCTCGCCAATGTTAAAAGATAAACTGAAGCATATTAAAAATTGTAAGAGTTTATTTGAGCAAAAATCTATTTGAATTGGGTAGCGCCAAATAGGAAGTAGTTAGAAGTGCTCACTGACAGGAGCTAGGGGAAAGGCTTTTACAGGAAAGGTGAGGAAACAAACCAAGGGCATTTTTTGATGGACTGTAGCTTAAGTGTTCGTCTTATTTCGAAAAGACTAGTCAGCTGTTTGTGATTGGTTGTCCTTGGTTTCCATGACTTTACCTCACGGGATTTACAGGCTGAGGTTTTGGTTTGCTTGCATAGGCTGCCAAGGCTTAGGCCACCTCAGTCTAATGGCCTCCAGGTTGAATTAACACCAACTAGGAAATAAACTGCCTCCTTCCCCCAAATTCCCAAAGTTTCATCCCATTACAAGTTTAGGCTCAGGCTTGAGGTCTAGAATCTTGATATCCAAATCAGGATGAGGCAAGTATGTTTCCTTTCAGCCTGAAGACCTGTGAACTAAAGAGACAAGTTAATTGCCCTTCACAAACCCAACATACAGTGGTGGGACAGGGATAGAATGGTCACAGTAGACACTCCTGTTCACTGTGGTGTGGGGGAGGTGATGAGGAGGCATCACAGGAGGCAAGCGGTCCCTAGTGCCAAGAAATTCTGAAATCGCGTTAGACATATATCAATACTTCCAGCTAGGGTCCAATTCTACTTCCAGGAAATGGGTTTCTGAGGCTTTTGGCTCCTTCCTCTGGACTGTTAGCTTCATTCTCTGAGTCATCTTTCCTTTTCCATAATAAATGGCTCATGCTTGCTGCAGAGTGGTTTCTCATTCCTCTTCCTTCACGGGAAGGTTGAGAATGTGGTCTCTTTCCACTGAGGCTTTCCGTGTCAGGAATGACAACTCTCAGTGTCTGACCAGTGAAAAGCCCTATGACCTTCTGCTCACAAGTGGAATCTTCTTTATGGTGTCCTCGGAGTTGCTCTTGGAATACCAGGAAGTACAGTGTGGTGGCCAACATGGCGGAGGGCATGGAGAGGTGAGCAACAGACAGGGGTAAAGAAATCTAGGTGGTGTGAGATGATCCATACACCTCTTGATCTCTCTACATTTCCCTTCCCCCTTCCTTGGCATTGGCCCTCTGGAGAGGCCTTTCTGATGAGAGTCATTGTTTTCCTCAGACCAAATCACTGGATTAATCATATGAAAGCAGAAAAACAACAAAATAGAAAAAGGCCTTCTTTCCTATTTAACCATTTTACAAGTTAGTCCACGAATAGGACTAAATTGTGGTGAAAAGAATTTTCATCCAAAGAAAAGATTATATTTTTACCCCACCTGGCACAGTTAAAGAATCTTTTATGTACTGACTGTTTCTCCTGCCAAAGAAGAGGATAGAAACAAAATTCTTACTCCTCTGAACCCATGCATTTGCTTCTCTAATTCCTGGTCATTGAAGTTTAAAAGGTCCACAGCAGCTTTCAATTCTTTAGCCTTAGGCTTAAATGAAAATCTCTGAAGGTGAAAGCTAAAATAGTCTGGGATAACATTAATTCTGAGAATGAAAGTAGCCTTCAGCTCTATTTCCCTGAAATAGCATTCCTGCAAAAGAACACATGCTGATAGATAATTACTAATAAGTCTGGTCTTTAATAATGCACTTTTCTTGCTCTGAGAAGTGTGTCAATTACAGATCAGGTGGGTCTCTGGGGAGGTATGGACCACTTCTTAAAGATAACCTCATCTTTAGAGACCATATTTACATTGTTGTTCTAGATCTACTTCAGCATTTTTGTACTACTTAGACAAATGACTTGTATTTGTCCTTGAGAAGATAATATTTGTGTTGCAATGATTTAGAAGTGATTGTGCATGACAGGCAATCTTGCTCTTCTTTCAATAATAGCATCCTGACCAAGGGACGATTATGTATCTCTTCCTCGATTCATCTGTCCTTTATATAGAATCTTCTTGAAGATGGGCAAATTATGACTAAAATTATATATTCACTGGGAAGAAGAATAACTTTTATTCTTTTTCAAGTAAGGGACCATAAGTTAGCCCCTTAGCTACACTTCTATGTGAAAGTCTACATAATTACTCTATTCCCATTACCATAGTTGACCCTGAAATTTTGTCTTTTCCAACAGTGATTTGGAAAAAATATAATGTTTTCTGTATTTTAGGGGAGACTTTTGAACTCAGAGTCTGTGGTAGTTTATACTGTGTCCACTTGGTTAAACTGGAATTAGTTTTCTCCAAACCACCTTCCTTCTGTGGCCCTGGGTTAGAATCGACCAAAGAGAAAGGTATATGGAAGATGAAAGTGCAGTAGTGGCTATTGCGCTCTGAAGGCTGTTGTGAGATGTGGTCAGAAACACAGGTGTGATGGCAGGTTCCAGCTTGTCCTCCGTGTCCCTTATTCACTGTCCTAAGCACTGCTGACCAGCAGGGGCCTCCAGCCCCCATAACCAGACCTTTGGCTGCTAACAGAAGAAGGAGCTACACAAAGGCAACCAGTTTCCATAGACTGAGTTCTCCACCAGCGACATTACGTGGTCCCACATCAACAGCTTAATATGCCCTGCTTCCCAGATTCTCCTGCAACCTCCAACCTGTCTGCCTGCCCCAGAGCTTTGGCAGTTGCCAGCTCTGATAGCAATGCTGTCTGTGGATAGATGAAATCCCTGAGAACTAGCATAGATTGATAACCTAAGGAATACTAGGAGCATCTCAGTCTAGCTTTTAACTGTTTTTCCTTAGTAAGATCTGGTGCACATTTATGTAGAACTGTAGCAGCCACTAACCAGTGTGATGAGGAACTAAATTTTAATTTTATAATTTTCACCTACCAAAGTTTAATTTCAAAACTGAAGTCGTAAAAAATATTTTTCTGTGAAACACAACTTCATTAAATTGGTAGAACGACATTTCACTTTAACTATTGCACTGTGTAAGTTGCTGTTTATTGTGGTGTGCAGATCAGGTGTGTGCATCTAGTCAGTGTCAATGGATTGATTCAATTTGAATGCATTTTTTCTGTACATCAATGTAAAATTGTGGCATGTTTACTTGACATTTTATGCAGTAATACCTATATAATTTGTAAGTGGTAATTAAAAGGAAATACTAATTATTATTTTAACTATATTATTTTAGCTAAAAACAAGTATGAACATATTTTAAAATTTGAAATGAAGGCTTACTGTGGATGCAGCATTGAGTGAAGACATTAAAACCAGAACAGTAAAGTCAAAAAAGAGAGAGAGGTCATAAATTGCATGGTGAATAGCAATTGCAAGTCACTAGCACAGAGCAAAACCAAAAAGCTGTTTCACTGTTGTGTAAAATTTTTAAAAACAATAAAATGGACAGTATAAGGAGACATTTTCAACAAATTCATAGTAAATTTGATACTTCCTTTCAGCAACAAAAATATCAGTGAAATTAGGCACACAAAATCAAAGAGAAGAATAGATAAAACAAATCAGCTGAAATGAGAAATATGTGCAAAACAAGTTTTTAAGTGACTTTTAATAGGATCTAATCTAGCAAATAACACGAACTTTTTGTATAAAAACTCTTTTGATGGAAAGGAGGCAAAAGACAGTGATTAATTTTACGTTTTTTTTAACCTTCCTTTAACGTGCTACCAGACAATTAAAAATTATACACATAGCTTGCATTATATTTCTAGTGGACAGTGCTGATTTAAAAAGTATACCAAGACTTGAGTTAAAGTCTCATTTAAACAAATCAGAGAGGCTAGGAAACGCTTCATTTCAGATCTTTTCATTTCTAAGGGATCTTTGCAAAGTATATTTTAGCTTTTACTCTGTACTTCATAAATATTTGATATTTTGCTGTTAGCATTACTGGCTACTTGTGTATATATGTGCTAGTAAATATTCATACATTAAAGAATATTTCTATATAAACTTAGAAAATAGAAAATGTATTTTACTACCCTATATAGTCATTATTAGCATATTGATAGCTTTTCTATAAAGCACAAAATTTACTTCAAAGTAAAATCATAGGGGAATACACGAAAAAGACACTATTGGAAGTAAAGACTTATCAACCATAACTGATGAGACATCACGTAATTAGATAAAATGGGAGACATAAAGTGTTGCCAGTGAATATCAATTTTCACAGGTATCTAGGAGTAACTATTTGGTAGAATAAGTAATGGCAAATACCAACATGTCTTTGTTGGTTAGAAGTGGTTCTTGATAACCATATTGCTTAAATTTAATTATTTTTGTATATTCAGGTTAATATCTGAACTAACGTTCAGTAATGTTGCATTTGAACTATCAGTTTTGAATTCAGTGAACTGCTTGTCCATTTAAGAACCAACCTCAGAATTTTCTTTTGCTGTATGATTTCATTGGTGTCATTTATAACCATACTGTGTCATTTCTGGAATAAATTTCTTCCATGGAGACCAAGTAGGCAATGTCCTTGCAAAATACATAGTGCTCTACCAATCTAAAGGTTGGGTTACCAGACTTAAAAGCCAACCTAATTTAATGACTAAACAAACCTCTGTAGAAACTTAGACCTGCTTAACTCCTTCAGGCATTTCTAAGCACTTTAAATTCTGCCAAAGATGTGAGCTGGTGCTCTAATGAATAGTCAGCAAGTGGCCTTAATCCATGGGGATATTGATTCCAGCTGGAGATGCCTATCACCTGAGTTGACATTTAATACCTTTGATAAAAGGGAAAATAAAAAGCCAAACTTGCTTTATCATTCTTATAAAATATCAACTTGAAAGAATCTCAGGTTTAAAAAAACAACAAAAACAAAATTGTAGGGTAAAAATATGGCTTTGCTGCCTAAACAGTCTTGTGGAGCCCAGAAGTTGGAAAGGGCCTCCACAGACAAAACCTGACTCAGAAATAGTTTTGATTCCTGGGTGTGATTAAGGATATATCCATCCTATTTGTAGAGTTTGTGTGGAAGACTGCAATTGGTCATGAGAGTTATCTGCATATTAAAATGTACTCCATAGTGACAATGTTTCTGCCATATTTCTCATCTCATACTCCTGACCTTGTAAGGTAGGAGAAGAAGTTTGAAAGGGGTATGCCATTCAGAGTATATATTTATGCTACTTGGTTAAACATCAAGCTGTAGAATGTAGGGGAAGTGGGACTTCTAGAATGGCAGAATAAGGTACTTGATGAACCCTCTCCCCAGCAAAACTCCAATTTAACCAATAAAAATTGTAAGTAAGATAGTCATTTTAAGTTTCTGGAAATTGTCCTAAGAGCATAGAGTGAATGGAGAAACATTCATTTTAAAAAATGTACTAAATCTCAGTAAGAATAGCACGAATCTGGAGCAGTTGAGTCACAACCTGTTCCCTTAACCTCCACCCCTAGTTCCATGTTACAGAAGCTCTGTACCAGGTGCTCTTCCCTGGCCACCTACAGCCAAGAAGAGAGGGGCTCCCTCTTCCCTAAGCTCTCAGTCTGGGGCTACAGTTTCCATTTCTCATCCCAGCCCCGTGTTGCAGAATGTCTGTCTATTCCATGCAGGTGTGGCTGAGAGAAATAGGTCTCCCTTTTCCTATGGAATCCTTAATCATAAAGCAGAAGTTCAACCCCAAATGCAGCAGGCTGAAAATACTAGGACCCCAATTTTGTAGGGTGGGAGGGGCAACCCGAGAAAACAAGGGGAAGCCGCCCTGCCTTTCCCCTCGCGGCCACTCATAAGCAAAGGTGTCACTCTTGGAAAAGCAGGTACTTACCCCTAGCTTTGCTAAAATGGTGCAAAGTTAATTAACAAAGCACGTGGTGATGGCAAGGTTAATTAATTAAGAGGCAAGGTTAATTAACTTAATTATCTTTGTTAATTAACTTCCTATTAGAGGCAAAGAAGGACATTTTGTATTGATAAATGGGTCGATTCGCAAGGAACACCTAATAATTATAAGCATATTTGTATCTAACAACAGAAACCTAAGGCCGTGAAGCAAAACCTAGTAGAATGGAAGAGAAATAGACAATTCAACAGTAATAGTTAGATAGAACAACTTGCATAATGGATAGAATAACTAGACAGAAGATCAACTAGTAAAAAGAAGAGTTGAAAATAACTGTAAGCCAAATAAATGTTATAGACATCTACAAACTCTTCACCCAACAGAAGCACATTCTTCTTAAGTGCACATGGAACATCCTTCAAGGTAAACGATATGGTAGGCTATTAACCAAATCTCAATAAATTTAAAGGGATTGAAATTATACAAAATGTTTTCTGACTGCGGTGAAATGTAATTAGAAATCAGTAGCACGAAAAACTGGAAAATCCAAATATGCAGAAATTTAAGAACACATTCCTAAATAAACAATGACTCAAAGAAGAAATTAGAAAGGAAGTTAGAAAATTTTGAAAAAAACCCAAAACACAACATACTAAAATTTATGGGATCAGCTACAGTCATGCTTAGAGGGAAATTTATAGCCACCAAGTTCATGACTTGGAGCGCTTAATATTGTTAAGTGGTTAATACTCCCAAAATTGAATTACATAGTTAATACAATCTTTATCAAAATTCCAGCTGGCTTTTCTTTTAGAAATTGACATACTTTTTCTAAAATTCATACGGAATGCAAGGTGCCTAAAATAGTCAAAATAATGTTTGTAAAGAAAAACGAATTTTGAGGACTCAGATTTCTTAACTTTTAAGATATTGTAAAACTACAGTAAGCAAGACAGTGTAGTAACTGGCCTAAGGATAGATGTGAGGCTAGAAATAAACTCTTACTTTTGTGGTGTAGAGGAACAACATTTACCACCCCAAAATGTCTCTGACATGCAGATTATTTCGAGCTGAAAACAATCAAAGCCTAAAAGACTCAGGAAGAAAGTTGACCTTCCCCCCAGCTGCCTAAAGAATTTAGGTAGAGAAATATTACAGGAATAGAGCTATTACCAAAGATATCTGCAAAGAATATAGAGGAGGCATGGTGAAGGAATTTCTTAGTGGTCAGAGACCGGGCTGGGTTCTGTTGTCTCTGCAGGACCCAGCAAACATTTGTTTACCAAACATTTGCTTTTCCTTGTGAATTGCCTTCCTCCTCTTTGAAATCCCAGACTATTACTCCCAACACCCTCTTGCATCTTTAGCTGAAGATGGTATTTAAGGTGTGGATTTCTGTCATTTGTTGAGTTACTCAGTTTTTCTGTGTCTCTCCTATGTATACATGTTATTAAACTTCTGTGTGATTTTTCTCCTGTTAATCTGTCTTATGTCACTTTAATTCTTTGACCAGCCTGGAGAGTCTAGAAGGGTAGAGGAAATTTTCTTTCTCCCTGACAATGGTCAATTGATTTTTTCATAGGGATGCAAAGATATTTCTATGGGGAAAGAATAGTCTTTCACAAATGGTGCTGGAATAGCCTGTTATTAATATTCAAAACTATATAAAATTCTTAGAAAAAAACACAGAAGTAAAACTCCATGACCTTGATTTAGGCAATGGTTCCTTAGGTATGACACCAAAAGCACAAAGGATTTTTAAAAAAATGATAAATTACACTACATCAATATTAAAAACTGTGTGTGTGTCAGATGGTACCATCAAGAAAGTGAAAAGACTGTTCGCAGACTGGGAGAAAATATTTGCCAATTATATATCTGATAAAGGACTTGTATCCAGAATATTAAAGTAACACTTAAGACTCAATAATAAAAAGGCAACTCACTTTAAAACCGGGTAAAAGATTTGAATAGGCTTATTGCCAAAGAAGATAGCAAATGGCCAATAAGCAAACTAACCGGTGCTTAACATCATTTGTCATTGGGAAATGCAAATTAAAATCACAATGGGTATACTTTACACCCACTAGAATGGCTATAATGAAAAAGAAAGTTAATGAAAAGTGTTGATGAGGATGTAGAGAAATTGTAAAGCTCACACTTTGTTGATGGTAAAATTGTGTAGCTGCTTTAAGAAAGAGTTAGGTAGTTCCTCTATCTGTCAAACAAAATATACCATATGACCTGGCAAGTTCGCTCCAAGGTATATAGCCAAGAGAATGAAAACATACATCCACACAAAACTTGTACACATATGTTTATGGTAGCATTGTTCATAATAGACAAAGACGTGTGAATAACCCATGTGTCTATCAACTAATGAGTGAATAAAGTGTGTTACAACCATGCCATGGACTATTATTCAGTAATACAAAGGAGTGAAGTACTGACACGGGGTTAAACACTGATAAACTTTGAAAAAAGTAAGCTAAGTGAAAGAAGCCTGTCACAAAAAATACAGTGTATTATTTAATTTCATAGATATGAAATGTCTAGACTATACAACTTTATAAAGACAGAACTTAGATTAGTTACTGCTTAGGGCTGGGAGTGGGAGTGGTAAATGTGGAGTGATTGCTAAAGGGCAGGAGCTTTCCTTAGAGGAAAAGAGATGGTGTATAATCAGATTGTGGTGGTGATTGTACAACCCTATGAGTACACTAAATATCATTTAATTTTATACTTTAAATGGGTGAATTATATGGTATGTGAATTATAGATCTGTTTTTTAAAAAAGCAGTGACCTGTGAAGGCATACATCTATTTAAAATGTAGCTCTCTTTCTTATTTTCTTATGTCCATCTTGTCCTTTTTGTACCCCACTCTCAAATTATTCAGTAGATAAAAGTTATTATTTCTCTTACTATAATTAATAATAGTAAACTGAATTATATTTTTACAAAAGGATATTTTCAGTATAGTCTACTCAGTTATCTATTAGGTATTTTAAAAAATAGTCAAACTCTATATTCGTGGTGCTCGTGAAATAGATACTTAGGAAAATCCCAGTCTTTCCCTTTTCTTTGGCTGGCTACATACCAGCTGTAATACCATTATTCTCCAGTCTACAGCTCCCATAGAATATGCTGTTTACTCCCTTTTCGAAGTAGACTCTATTATAGTGCTCAACATTTACATATCACTTTGCATTTAAATTGCCCTCCTGATAATCATTAGTTATTTCCCATAACAGCCATTATCAGCACCAGTGTTTATGAAATGCCCACTAGTATTCCCCTTGCTTGTGGGCCCAAGGGTCAAATCTGTTAAGAGGAAGAAGCAAAGAAGTTTTACAGATGTTTGATCAGCAGGCCAAGGTCACAGAACAATCCTGTGGCAATCCTGGGATTAGGACTCACAATTTTCTCATTTTAACTGCTCTGTGGCCCATTCACCTGCACAGTTTCCCTATAGAAAAGGATAAATAGAAAGTATTTCATCACATCTCATGTTTCTGATGCGTTTGCTGAGATTTGCATGTTCCAGCAAATTCTAAGGGCACAGCTCTGTAGTTAAAGTTATAACATCCCCCTAGGCTTACGTTGTAACAACTTTGCCATCTGGAGCGCTGGTTCTCTTTAGCAGTCATTTTCTTGCATGCTGTTCTCCTAATCTTTCCCGTTTCATTTCTTTGCTATGCGGTGAGTTTTACTTCTCATAACTTGAGCGAAGCATGCAAATTCTCTTTCTCTTCTTTTTGACTGTTAAATATCAAAGCTTATGTTTTACTGTGCAAACCTAAATTGTACAAAGTGATATAATGATAAACCAGTTCTGAACCAGCTGTTGTTGGGACATTTCCCATTTCTGTAAATCATGGCTCTTTCAAAACTAGTGTTTTGGTTTTTTTTAAGAGACTGAGGGCAGGTGTGGAACTTTGTGGGCATTGAAGATATTTCTCTCATCTTTGTTTTTACGATGATTGAAAGAAGACAGATTGAAATTAAATCCTTCGTAATAACTAAATTGTTTCCTTAATCCCTCTGAAAATGCATCGGCATTTCCAAAGCTCACCCTGAGGAAATAAAGAAATAACCATATCTTTACGGTGCCTTCTTTTTTTTTTTTTAGTTTTTATTTTTAAATATATTAATTTTATTTATTTATTTTTGGCTGCGTTGGGTCTTCGTTGCTGCGCGGGCTTTCTCTAGTTGTGGCGAGCAGAGGCTACTCTTCATTGCGGTGCGTGGGCTTCTCATTGCAGCAGCTTCTCTTGTGGCTCTAGGCATGTGGGCTTCAGTAGTTGTGGCACATGGGCTCAGTAGTTGTGGCGCACGGGCTTAGTTGCTCCGCAGCACGTGGGATCTTCCCCGACCAGGGCTCAAACCCGTATCCCCCGCATTGGCAGGCGGATTCTCAATCACTGCGCCACCAGGGAAGCCCTACGGTGCCTTCTTTATCCTAGTAACACAGCCTCCTTGTCTCTCCTCCCAACATTACACAGCACACAGAGCTTCACATAAGATGCAAAGTTGCTTAGGTTTTTTAAAAAACTCTGAATAAGTAAATTTTAAAAATTGGAGTTTTGCTTTTCTTTAAACTCATGGATGTTACATTTTAGAAATGACAAGTGGAAGCCTTTCCTATTCATGATTCAGATTAGGAAAACTATATTTACCAACAATCCTGATTTCCAATGATCAGTGAGTAATTTTAAGAGATTACCTCTTTGGGCAGACTTTTTGAAGGCCATGAGCCATACAAATCAAGCCATACAAATCAACACATAGATATCTGTGTGTGTGTGTGTGTGTGTGTGTGTGTGTGTAGTTTCTATATAATAAATTGTGGCTGTAAAACCGTGCTGTCCCTACAAGGAAAACTAAAGCATTCTGTGACTGTATGTGTTTGACTATATATTTGCTTGGAAGAAAAAAAATAATGTTTATCAGGAACTAGAAATTTGAAAGCTATATGCTTACAAAATCGAGAAAATACATCATAAACCATTACTGATTTAGCACTCAGTATGCTGCTGGCTGGAAACTAGTATGATGTCTCCATATATCTGTAACTTTCTATCCTGGAAATACCAAACTTTTCTCTACCACCAGAAAAATTATGAAGTAATATTTATTATTTATTCGGAATTTTTTCCATAACATGTATCACTATTTGAAATTATTTACTTGTTGACTCTCATTCCCTGCCCCACATAAGAATGCATGAGGAAAGGAACTTTATCTGCCTTGTCCCCCGCTGCATCCGCAACACCTGGAATAGTACCTGTCATGCTGTACGTGCTTAAAAATGTGTTGAATGAAAGATTGAAACTGGACTAAATAGTCATTTGGAGATATAATTTATGTAGACTGGTTCATCTATTAAAATAATATTTTAATACAAGATAATATTGAAAAATAATTTACCCCTGGAAATTCTTTTTCCCCTTTTTTCTCTCAAAACATGTGTAACCTTAATTACTCTTAACTTATAAGTTATCACTAAATGTGTAAATTCTTCTTAGATTTAAGACTTCTTGGATAACACACACACACTCTCTCTCTCTCCCCCTCCCTCCCTCTCTCTCCCCCAAAATGTAACTTTAGTAAAAGAATTACTGATATTGAAGCACAAAAGCTTCAAGGGTATGTATTTTTACAACTCTTATCATCTTTATATTTGTAGAAGTTCTACCTAAGAGATTATTAGTGTTACTTTAGTTAAAATGGGTTAAATTTCTTAACTAAAAGACCTTTATATGAATTTCTAGACAGGCTTTTCTCTGACCTTAGGTTAGCATTTTTCGTCCATCTCTGTTGTCCCTACACCTTTTTGCTCTCCCTCACCCCCCCCACCCCTGTCCCCCTATCATGGTTACATTGGAATTTGAGAGGGTTTATTTTTTTATTGACTTTAGTTTTTTTTTTTTAGAGCAATTTTAGGTTCACAGAAAAATTAAAGGAAAGGCACAGAGATTTCCCATAGACCTCCTGCTCCCACACGTGTACAACCTCCCCATCATCATCATCCCACCTGCATGGTACACTTGTTACAAGTGATGAACCTACATTAATGCATTGTACTCACCCAAAGTCCATAGTTACCATTAGGGCTCACTCTTGGTGGTGTACATTCTATGGGTTTGGACAAATGTTTAATGATATGTGTGCATCATTTCAGAGGTAAGAATTTTTTAAGTCTGTACATTATCCTAGTCTTTTTGCTTTTTCTAACTTCTTTTTTTTTTTTCCTGCTGTGCATAAGAGCAGAGAAATAAGATAGAATTACAGATGAGTTAGCTTGTAGTTTATTAATGGCTTCCCTTACAGTTGTAGGTGGAAAAAAATTTGGAGGAGTTTGAGAATGATGTATGTATAGATTGAAATGATCTATTTTACTTACATGCTCAAGAATTCTCATCCTCCTACATAATGGATAATTTAGATTAATCGTATTTCTTGTCCATTCCAAGAGAACTCTATTTGGGCAGTGGTTGGTTTACAACTTGCGTTTTTTCAATTTAGAACTAAGCTATCATCTACCAACTGTCAGGAGAAAACATACCAGAAAAGATAGGTTTTCCATTTCTCCACCTGGCTGGCTTACCCAGTGGATCATTACAAAAGGAATAAGTAGTGAAGACCACACAGAGGTAGAGGTTAGAAGAGATAACATCTGTGAAAAGATATTGCACTTTTTAACACGTGTGTGTGTGTGTGTGTGTGTGTGTGTGTGTGTGTGATTTTCTGGCTGTGCCACATGGCTTGTGGGATCTTAATTCCCAGACCAGGGATCGAATCCGGGACCCTGGCAGTGAAAGCACCAAGACCTAACCACTGGACTTCCAGGGAGTGCCGCCCTGTGTGTGTATGTTTAGAGATTATTTCTCTCTGCCTTCCCTTCCTGTTATATGAGACAGGTTACTTATCCAAAGCTTTGTTCTATACATTTCCAGTAGTATCTCTCGAATTTGTTAACGGTGGTTCTGTTCTTTGACTATATATTACAGCCTCGTGGAGATTAATGCCTTAGCCCCAATCAAGATAGGTGATATCTCTGGCATCAGGATCTGGGTGTTGGGATGTTCTTTGTAAAGCTTGCTAAGTGATTCTAATGTGTGGCCAGTATTGAGTTCTGCTGTTACTATATGGGAAGAAATTTAATTTGACTTTTCCTATGTAAAGAAAAAAAAATTACCTCTCTGATGTTTTCTCAGGCTCTATGTGATCCTTTTTAGTGTGGTGACTTGAATAAACTACAATTTCCTCACTATCATTTTTTTCAAACAAAATCTTCAGGGTTCTTGAAGACCCCAAACTGAGAAGAAGAGTGGACACTAGCAGGAAGAGATAACTTATTAACTCTCACTTCAGAGTTAAAAGAAAGAGGAAGATATTATAAAGATTTCCATGGGCCTATCTGAGAAAAGGGTCATATAAGGAGCTATAATTGACTCAGTCACATTTATATTTCATTTGTAGGTGAGAGATGACTTTGAAAAAATATATTCAATTTAACAAATCTTTTTAATGTTTCTAAATCGTGTTGCTATTGTTACTACATGTAAGAATTGAATTGGTTACCATATTAAGAACAAGAACATACCATCAGAGGATTAAGACGATTGCCAGATACAGAGAGAAAGCAAGCTGGATAACTTGAAACTGTAAAGGACTTAATCAGCATTAATTAATTAATTTATTCATTCATTCTTACATGCAAGTAGGCATGTATGTGTGCATTTGTACATTACAGATTTAAGTGTCTCAGTTTACAGTGCTTAACATGAGTGAATAAGAATAGTCAATGTACTTACCTTTAGTGTCATGTTCAAGTAATGAGCATAGGTATGTAAACAAACTACCACAGAATGTACCAAGTGCAATGACAGAACTATGTCTGAAACACACAAGTAGCCCAGAAGAGAAGTGGTTAATTCTGTTTTCACGGGTAGGGAAAGGAGTTTCTCTTAGGTAACACTGGTTATGCTGAGATTTGAAAATGAATATGAATTTCCAGGTATTGTGGAGAGTTGGGGAAGAAAGGTCATTCCAGGAAGAGACTATAGCACATGAAAAGGAACAGAGCAGGATGTATTTGCCGATCTATATTCGGCTTGTTATGGCAGAACCAAGAATTGTTGGAGTGGTGGGAGTTGTCTAGTTAGGTAAAAAATCACATAAGGCTGAACATTTCATCTCAAAGAGTTTGGAATCTTGAACGGTTTTGCTCTAGGGGAGCAAAATTTGTCACCCCAGAATACCTCTTTGGCAGGTGGATTATTTCAAGCTGAAAACAATCAAGGCCTAAGAGACTCAGGAAGAAACTGACCTTCCTCCTCAACTGCTTAAAAAATGCAGATGTGGACCTGGAACAGGTTCTCCCTCACCATAGAAAACTACAGTATGAACTAGGTGTGTAGACAGGGAGGAACCTAGCAAAGTCTGTTAAAATTCTTCTCTGTGATCCATTGTCCCTCTTTGGCCTAGCAAACATTTGTTTACCAAACATGTGCTTTTCCATATTCATATGAATTGCTTTCCTCCACTTTGGTGTCCCAAACCACTACCCCCAACATCCTCTTTTGTCTTTAGCTGAAGATAGTATTTAAGGTGTGGGTTTCCGTCATTTCGGTGAGTTACTCAGTTTTTCTGGGTCTCTCCCATGTATACATGTTATTAAACTTTTGTTTGATTTTCTCCGATTAATCAGTTTCATGTCAGTTTAATTCTAGACCAGCCAGCAGAACCTAGAAACGTAGAGGAAAATTTCTTCCTCCTCAACAATGCAAAATAAGGAGTCAGTACAAATATTATCACCAGGTGGAAGACGTGACCAGACTTGTACTGTAGATGGTTAGCAGGACTGAGATCTTTGGGGAAGAGGAGTGAGGCTAGAGGTAGTGAAATTAGTTAGAAAGTTGTTGCAGTAGTCTCACTGAAAGATAATGAGGCCTTAAATAATGGAAATTTTACATGCAGTAGATATTTTAAAGACTCACTTAAGATTTGGATGTAGGAGATGAAAGGGAGAAACCTAAGGTGAGTCCTTGACTTCTGATTATGGATTCTTGGGTATATCATGTTGACAGTAGCCAAAATGCAGTAAGCAAGAAAAAAAGAAAAAAGTTTTAGTGGTAGGGAACAATATGTTGAGTCTAATTTTGCATGTGTTGAGTTTGAGGTGCCCATAGGACATCAAGGAGAAGATACATTATTAAGTGTAGTTTGAAGATCAAGAGACATGTCTGGTTTAGAAATACTGATTTTGATGTTTTTATCTCATAAGTTATTAAATCCAGAGAAACTGTTATTTAATATTCAAGAGAGTTTCATCAATTCCATTCATAGGGTTTTTACTAGAATTGTTCTAGAAGTTCTCAGGAATTCTCATCCTATTTCTGCACAATGGGACAAACACGTGAAGTTAGGCACTCAGCATGATTTTATCAAGAGGTTATTAGTAGGATCTTAACAAAGCATGAATTAAAGTTTGTAATCTTTGCAGACCAGTTCCAAGAGTCTGGGTGTCGTAGGCCATGAAGGTCCATTTAGACCACACCCTGCCTATATAGTGGGAAAAAAATCCATATTCTCAATTCATAGTTTCTCCTCAATTTTTGTATCTTTTACTCTTTAAGTATTGAGAATTCTCTAGGAACAGAGTTTTCTGAATTTAACATACAGGATCCAGTTAGATTTATCTCCAAAGAGCAAATGGACAATAAAAGAATTGTATCTTTTCTGCTCCTATTTTCATATAAGCTTCTGCACAAGCCTGCTACCCAAAGCACTAGGCAAGTGTTTCAAGGGAGTCGAAGTTAATCTTGATCAATAAACCTCCAGTCCTGACACACATACACACATACACACACACACACACACACACACAGTTTCTTGGATCTGGGTTTAAAACTTTGACAGATTTTTTTCTCTTCTCTGACTTATGGTTATTGTACAGGCATACCTCAGAGACACTGAGGGTTTGGTTCCTGACCATGGCAATAAAAGTGAATATCGCAATAAAGTGAGTCATTTTTGGCTTCTGAGTGCATATAAAAGTTAAGTTTACACTATACTGTAGTCTGTCAAGTGCCCAATAGCATTGTGTCTAAAAAAAATGTGTATACCTTAATTAAAAATACTTTATTGCTAAAAAAAAAAAAGCTAATCATCATCTGAGCCTTCGGAGAGTAGTAATCTTTTTGCTGGTGGAGGGTCCTGCCTTCATGTTGTTGGCTGCTGACGCATCAGGGCGGTGGCTGCTGAAAGGTGGTGGGGCCGTGACAATTTCTTAAAATAAGACAACAGTGAAGTTTGCCACAAAATTAGAGTCAATCCCCTCAAACCCTCTCGCTGCTTTATTAACTAAGTTTGTGTAACATTCTAAATTCTTTGTTGTCATTTCAACAATCTTCTCAGCATCTTCACCAGGAATAGATTCCATCTCAAGAAACCACTTTCTTTGCTCATCCATAAGAAGCTACTCCTCATCCGTTCTAGTTTTATCATGAGATTATAGCAATTCAGTTATAACTTCAGGCTCTACTTGTAGCTCTAGTTCTTTTTTTTTTTGCTGTTTCTACCACATCTGCAGTTCCTTCCTCCACTGAAGTCCTGAAGCCCTCAAGTTCAATCCATTAAGGTTGGAATAAACTTTTTCCAAATTCCTATTAATGTTGCTCTTTTGACCTCTTCCCTTAAATCACTCATGTTCTTAATGGCATCTAGAATGGTGAATCCTTCCCAGAAGGTTTTCAATTGACTTTGCCCAGATCCGTCAGAGGAATCACTATCTACGGCAGCTCTGGTCTTCTGAAATGTATTTCTAAAAGAATAAATCTTGAAAGTCAAAATTACTCTTTGATCTCCGGGTTGCAAAATGGATGTTGTGTTGGCAGGCATGAAAACAACAGGAATCTCCTTTACATCTCTGTCAGAGCTCTTGGGTGACCAGGTGCATTGTCAATGAACAGTAATAATTTGAAAGGAATCTTTTTTTCTGGGCAGTAGGTCTCAATGGTGGGCTTAAAATATTCAGAAAACCGTGTTGTAAACAGATGTGCTGTCCTCCAGGCTTTGTTGTCATCCAAGCTTTCCATCTATAGAGCATAGGCAGAGTAGGTTTGGCATAATTTTTAAGGGCCCTAGGCTTTTCAGAATGGTAAATGAGCATTAACTTCAACTTAAAGTTTCCACCTGCATTAGCCCCTAGCAAGAGAGTCAGCCTGTCCTTTGAAGTTTTAAAGCCAGGCATTGACTTCTCCTCTCTAGCTATGACTGTCCTAAATGGCATCTTCTTCCAATATAAGATTGTTTCATCTACATTGAAAATCTGTTAGTTAGTGTAGCTTCCTTCATGAATTATCTTAAGTAGATCTTCTGGATAACTTGCTACAGGTTCTACATCAGTGCTTGCTGCTTCATTTTGCACTTCGATGTTATAGAGACGGAGTCCTTCCTTAAAACTCAAGAACAAACCTCTGCTAGCTTCAGTTTTTTTTCCTGCAGTTTCCTTACCTCTCTCAGCCATCATAGAATTGAAGGAGAGGTAGGGTCTTGCTCTGGATTAGGCTTTGGCTTAAGGGAATGTTGTAGCTGGCTTGATTGTCTGTCCAGACCACTAAATCTTTCTCCATATCAGCAATAAGGCTGTTTTGCTTTCTTAACATTTGTGTTTCACTGGAGTAGCACTTTTAATTTCCTTCAACAACTTTTCCTTTGCATCACAATTTGGCTAACTGGTGCAGGAGTCCTAGCTTTTGGTCTGTTTCATCTTTCAACATACCTTCCTCACTAAGCTTAATCATTGGTAGCTTTTGATTTAAAGTGAGAGATGAGACATGTCTCCTCTTTTCACTTGGACACTTAGAGGCCATTGTAAGGTTATTAATTGACCTAATTTCAATATTGTTGTGTCTCAAGGAATAGGGAAGCCGGAAGAGAGGTGGGGGAACACCTGATTGGTGAAGCAGTCAGAACACACACGGTATTTATTACTTGTTTGCCATTTTATATGGGTGTGGTTCGTGGCACACCCAGACAATTACGATAGTAACGTCAAATGTCACGGATCACCATA
The DNA here is from genome assembly GCF_949987535.1 of Balaenoptera acutorostrata. Taxonomy (NCBI): domain Eukaryota; kingdom Metazoa; phylum Chordata; class Mammalia; order Artiodactyla; family Balaenopteridae; genus Balaenoptera; species Balaenoptera acutorostrata. The sequence continues at coordinate 68,017,721 of NC_080070.1, forward strand.
ATAACAATGAAAAAATTTGACATACGGTTAGAATTACCAAAATGTGACACAGAGACATGAAGTGAGCATGCGCTATTGGGAAAATGACACCGATAGTCTTCCTCCACTCAGGGTTGCCACAAAACTTCAATTTGTTAAAGGCGCAGTATCTGCAAAGTGCAATAAAGCGAAGCACAATAAAATGAGATATACCTGCACTCAACCTACATAATTCTAATCTCTTTAATTTTCATGGGGTTATGGATTAGGTTTCTCTATTTAAGTGATCTTAAAGCCACAGCCACTTGTGACCAATAATCCAGAGATACTGAGACCCAAATTCCTTCCCTCTCCATCGCCACTTCTTCCTTTCACTTCATACATCATTGGAAATAGCTGTCTCCTGCCAGATGGGATTGCAGCCTCTATGTTGGTTCGAAGAGCGAGCAGCTCATTCCTCAAGATCCTTTGCTGTTTCCCAACTTTCCCTAGATCTCTTTTACCTTGCTTTTGTAATAGTACAGACAGTTTTTATTTTTATTACAATCCATTTGCCTATGCCTCTTGTGTGTGCCCCGGAAGCAGATTGGGTTTGCCCATTTTGTGACGCGATCTCAGAAACCAGTTCTTTATCAGACTATAAAAAAAAAACCTCCTATTTTCTGGAAACAATTAAGACTGTCTCAGGATTTCTCCTGTAGTGTTAGGTATCATCTGTAATAACCATTAATATTGGATAGTGTCTTGTAATATTACAAAATGTGATCGTCAGACCATTAGCCTCGGCATTACCTGTGAACTTGTTAGAGCTGGAATCTCAGATCCTAGTCCAGGACCACTGAATCAGAATCTGTATTTTAACAAGATTCTTGGATTGTTTGTATGCACATTAAAGTTTGAGAAGCACTGCTATGGTATGTGAGCACAGCCTTTGCTAGTGGCATTTATCACCTTTTCTGCTTTGTTTTCTCCTCTCCTTTTGCTCTGAGCAAGTTCTTCCTTCTCTTCCCCACCTTTTAGTGATCGGAAGATGTTAGAAGGGAGTGTCTGTGGTTGAACATTCAGATCTTGAATGGCTTCATTCAAACTAAGAAGCTTGTTTTCTTCATTGTTCTATAAAATGGTCTTTAGTATTGAATATGAACCAACTTCTCTTTCCCAATCATCTGCAAAGTGGTCAGGAAGTTTAACTACACAGCCCTCTGCTTCTCAGCTTTCCTCAGTGCTTGCTGGAGCATTTGATGATTGTCAACAAGTGTTTTTCACCTTGAGATTATGAACGGTCTCAAATATTAGGTGTGAAAGGTTTCCCCGTGATGTCTTGTTTTCTGCTTTTTAAATTCATCCCTTTTGCAAGTTTTAGTTCCATGTATATATGCCATGTAATTTTTCAGACTTTCTTGGCTCAACTGTCCCCTGGAGCCTCAGGTGTAATACTCCACCCCAGCAATGATCACGAATGACCAACTACTTACCAGCCAAAGTGTTCTTGCCCTCTGGGGCCAACGGCATCTTGAGGATTTGGTATCTCTCATCACTTCTGGACTTGGTTAAAAATATCTCACAGAAGGGCATGGACTTGTCTTTCTCCTGGATGCCAGAGGGGCTGGATGATGTGGCCCAAAACTATGAGGGAGTTCAATCCAATTGGGAAAATTTTGACCATTGGAAGACAGGAGATAAAAGGAAACTGGGTGGTTAAATTAGCTTTCTCCCTTTAATGGAATTTTTCAAGGCACAATATCCCCATTCATCCTTTTTTATAGATTTCTCTCATAGATAGGCATGTATATCTGGTAAACTTCTCATGAAGCAGAAGTCTGTGCGTTCACACAGCACAGTATTTCATTTCCTTTTTCTCTGCTTTGTTTTCTTGGAATTCCACCTTCAAATAAATTACTAGTAGGTAATCCTTGCCTCAGGGCCTGTTTTGTAGGAAGCCAGAGTGGTTCTAAGAAGAAAACTCTTAGGACAAGATAGGAGGTGGACTGCTCATCTGTGTAAAATAAATAAGGACCCCTTTGCTGGTGAGAGTGGTGTGACATCAACTTCTGGCATGCAGTGGCATCCTAATTACGTCAAACTTTAACTTGTGGTTAATTGGGAAGAAGAGCCATTAGAAGGAAAGCCTGTAGACATCAAGTACATGTGACACTAGATTATTATGGGACAGTGATCTTTTTAAGGATAATAAAGTAGGGTAACTACTTTTAATGATACAGGAGACTTTGAAAGGAAAATGATAGGTATAGTGCAGTTAACTGCGAACTTAAGAGTCATGTTCTACAGAGGGCCTGTAATGGCAGCTGTAAAAGAGATTTTTATTTCCTGCAGCCACAAGGCAGACTTGCTAAACCCCAGGCCTAGGATTTGGTTATGTACTGAAAAGGGGACTAAATTCCCAGCCTCAATAGATCTTATGTCAAAGGCAGGGTTCTAATGGAAAAGAGATAGAATTATGAAACATGGATAGTGACACTTCAGTGGGTGAGTTTGAGAATCCTGAACCCTAACTCAGTCTCCCAGAACTTTGTGTCTGGCAGAAGAAGTCCTCTCCTCACTGCCAGAATAAAGCCCTTTTTTTGGAAGCTGATGCCTTCTAAGATGATGTCTGTTTTCCACAAGATACATTACTATGACCCCTCATTGCTCCTAGGCCTAGAACAAAAAGCAAGTCTTAAAACAGCCTGAACAGGGAAATTATAAACCCTTTGCCAGTAGGAAATAGCCTATACTACAAAAGGATTGCAGTAAACATTTAATATGAGCTGGCAGGATCCAGGGGAGCTTGTGTAGAAATGCATTTTGATTGCGTCAGCTTGGGGAAAGGGTGAATGTACGACACCATGAGGAAGAATCTATTGTCATAAGGGTATAGGGGGTTCAATATTTTTGCAAGACCACCTGGAGCTGGCGTATCTAGGCTAACGTATTGTGCTAACTAGGCTTTGAATGCTCTGTTGGTAGAGCAGCACATCCTGAGAACTATTTCAGCTTTGGTTAGTAATGGTCAAAAGTAAGAGGATGAATGAGTTGTGGTTTTGAGTGTTAGTTTATGGAAATTGCTCTAGATAAAGATCTAGCCTGGGAAAGCTATTTAATAAAGTGATATTGATATACCTCTTAAGAAATTAGATTTTTAAAAATACCACATGAGTAGAAATAGGCTGGCAGTTATTCATGTTCTGAATAACTTTCAATGAAACCTCATTTGACTGGTTATGTAAACCTCACAGAGAGTCACATAAGGACTGCTCTAACGATTAGGGTGTCTACATTCTCCTCCTGGTCACACTATCAATAAGTAGCTTTACTAGCACCAAGTATATTTCCATTTTCTGGCTGCATTCCTACATAGTCATCTCAAATTATGCCCAAGGAAAGTGATCAGATAGCATGTGCTGTAATCTAAGATTACTAAAATTGTCCTTGAGGAAGCTGGTTGAGTCACAGAACAAAAAATATCCTATGTGTGCTCGTCTACTTGTTATAAGATATTCCTTTCTAACTGAGGTACACAACAGGGTACCAAGTTATAGTACTTTAGAACTCATCTATTTAAATAAACATCAGGTCCAGTGTTTTCCCTGCCTGCCTCATCCCTGCCTTTCAGCCAAGCAATCTCTCACTCAAGGTAGTAGGTAATTGGTTTTGTGTTTGCTCTTGCTTAGTAGCTTGAGATGAACTCAGACATTTCCCCCCCACTTCTGTATTATTCCATGACTGCTACTGGATATTTTTTTCCCCAAGATATTTCTACTGTTATAATCCCCCAAATCTGGATAGTCCAAATACATAGCATTATTTAACATGCATGATTCTGTCATCCTAGTCTGTATGAATAAATTCAGAACCTTTTTTCTTGAAAAGGCAGATGGAATTCTTGATCCCATTCATTCCATCAGGTTCTCAGACTTCTTAGGCAAATTTAGATCATCACTTTAAGCTTTCTTCAAATTCTATATAGTAAGAGATACTCCTAAATAAAGGAACAACAGAAAATCTACCTTATTAGCTATATAATAATTACTATTGATTAACTGTCTACCATGTGCCAGTAAATGTGCTAGGATTTTTCCATATAGCCTCCTAACTGTCCTTCCAGACAGACATTGTTATTCCCATTTTACAGAAAGAAAACTGGGACTCAGTATGGTTAAAATTAACTTGGCAGTATCACATAGCCAGTAAGTATCAAAGCTGGGACTGAAATAGAGACCTTTCTAGCTTGAGTGTTTCTACTCATCACACCACCCTGCACTTGTTAAAAATATCAACTTGAAGATTCCAGTTGGAGTTGCATTGTATGGAGGGAATCTTATCCTACACCTGGATCACTTAATGACTGAATTTATCTGATGGTACTGTACTCTGACATATTAAACTTGGTAACTCCCAGCTAGTTAGAAATTTCTTTCCTTCGAGAGCAGTAGCAGAAAGAATGGCACAATTAATGACCAGTCCAAAGTATGTTTTAAGGTAGAGTTTCTCAAACACTTTGCTTTGAATTACTCTTTAGCATGTGAGGAAAGGATTCCTAGTTTAGACTTAGGATTTGGAGATGACATTTGAAACTAACTTGGTAGTAAAATGCTAACACCTATCTATTAGTAGTGTAAAGAAAGAAACCTATATCCAAGTCGGGGAGCAAAATTCAGTGTTTAGTATTTCTCATGCTGAGAGAATCTGTCTGAGAAAAAGTTAGATCTACTGAGCAATCTCAATTTGTAAGTCCTTGGTTTTAATTCAAATGCGAATGTGTTAGATTAGAGCAAGAATAACAGAATTTTGTAGAAGAGGTTTAAAATGGCTTTTGATTTCTGGCTGCTGTCGTGGGAAGAGCCCTGATCTTCATATACTGGGTGGAACGATATTAAACATTACCAAGACAACTTTATCTAGCTACACTGTGACATTACTGGGGAAAGGGCAGAGAACTCTTTGAATAAATAAAGATGCGAGTTCCCACCGAGACATCATCTATCACTACTTTTAGGCACAACAGATTCATTATCTTGAGCAGCGCATAGAGTATTATTTTTCTAAATCGTTTACTACGCGGTCAGGAAAAATCTGATTGGGGGAAACTTGCTATAATTTAAATAAAATTGCCAGCAAGGGGGGTACCTGTAGTTGCCAAACTCCTGGAAACCTGTATTGTTTTTACTCTTTTTCCCAATTAAAGCGTTGTCTATCAATCAGTTAGGAAGTTCCTGAACTCCTACTCAGTGGCCACATTGCTTTAGGTAAAAAGGGCAGATACAAAGGAAATTTCTGGACTGGTACCTGCACTTAGTATTCTTTTTAATTTATAAAGTTTCTGAAAGAAGGGTGTTGTAAAGGCCAAGTATGTTTTAAGGCAGAGTTTCTCAAACACTCATAAAAATTACTGAGGACACCCACAAGTTTTTTTAAATGTAGTCTATATCAATATTTACCGTATTAGAAATTAAAATTGCGGCACTAAAATTTCTTTATGTAAAATAGCAATAATAAAGCAATTGAATGTTAACATGAACAGCATGTTTTTATAAGAAATGTTTTCTAAAACAAAAATAATTAATGGGAAGAATGGCCTTGTTTTGCATTTTTGCAAAGCTCAGTAATATATTATTTAGAAAAGACAGCTGGGATCTCATGTCTATTTCTGTCGTAATAGCACATGTCATGTAGCCTCTGGAATATTTCACTGTACACTCATGAGAAAGAGTGTATAACCAAATAATATCTTAGTATTATTAAATAGCTTTTGACCTCATAGATCCCCTGAAAGGATTTCAGGGACCCCCAGAAGTCTCTGGACAATATTTTGAGAACCCCTCTCCTAAGATTGGAAGCGGTAACTCAGTATTCTCCATCACTATAAAACTGAAAAATGCGTGTATTTGGGTGAGAAGGTATTTATGCTAAAATCTATTCTTGTAATTGAGAGCTGCTCTTTAAAAATCTATGTTAAAGTATGACCCAGTTTTAGCAAAATGAATACAATTTGAGGCATTATTCTGATTTAAATAAACTTCATGTTGCTATATACAGGAAGGTTCGTGTGAACACATAAATACTTTTCCTATTGTCTATTTAGTTATGTTTTCAGACTCTGTCAGCAAAAGGCACTCTTTTGCATTACAATTTTTATGTTTTCCTGCACAGTGCTGTTTCAACTTTAGAAGTAGCAATGTTGGTGAAGAAACTAACCATTCTCATTAAACTACTCATTTATGTCACCATTTTATTGTACACATTTTTTTTTGACCGCATTGCATGGCATGTGAGACCCCCGACCAGGGATCAAACCCCTGTAGTGGAAGCTCAGGGTCTTAACTACTGGACCGCCAGGGAAGTCCCTGTATATATCTCTTTTTAAACACCACTCTGGAAGAGAATGAACCAAGCAGACATAATGACTTATGTTACTGTGAGAATTGCTGACTAAATGTCAACCAAGTAGTCTCAAATGATGATCCAAAAGAAAAAAACGTTAAACATATTTTTGCTTCACAGCAGAAAAGGTCCATTATGCCTTAATAGCGTTAATATTATAAAGATTGAGTTTATTTCTCTTATACCAGAGATCTAATATTGTAGAGTAATTTTAATCATGATTAATTTTATAGATTACAGAAGAATCAGAGTGCTTAGGGGCATAATGGGTCGCTTCATAGCTTTTCACCTAAATCTGTTAATAAAGTGACAGATTGCATATCTTTGGCTTCCCGGTTTCTCCCAAATTTGTTGCTCACAATTTTCAGAATTTTTTTTTTTCAATTTTCAGAATTTAAAATTATTAAAGGAAAAATTTGCCTAGATGGCACTGGAAAAACCAAAAACTGTTGATATTCAAGGAATGCAAATGCTCAAAAGAATAGGAATTTTTTTCTCCCTATATTTCATTTCTCCCATTACTAGCCTGATAAAACGATTCCATTTTGGGAAGCAATGTATTTAGTTTCTAAAAGCAGGTTTTGCAACGGCTGGATAAAGGGCTGCTTATTTTGTGGATGGTCCTTCTGTACAAAGAACTGTGTGTTACTACCAGTAACACAATAGTCCAGCAGGTAATAGAAAACTTATGAATAGAAGGAGAGAAGATGGTTGTAGAACCAGAAGATAATCTGCATTTCATGTCAAGTACAAAGGCAGCCCTGTTCAAGCAAAGAGTTTAGACCCTAGAGTCACATCAGGCGGTGCGTCTATGGCTTTATCGATACATAGGTTGGGCATCCTTTTTTATTCTGTGTCTGAAATGTTTTGTTGTTTTTTTTTAATTTGGTGAGAAATAACTAGCTTTAAGCCGTACAGAAAGATGTCTCCTTTCCTCTTTTTCTTGAAGGTGTAATTTGTGGAACACTTGATAAATCTGGTTTCTATGCAGACTCACCATGCTGCCAAAAATAGGCAGTACTGAGAATGTCCGTTTTTGTTGAGGTTTTGTGGCCCAGCTTCAAGAAACCTGAATGTCTTTCATCCTCTAGAGTGTAGATGACAATTCAAAATCACAGCCACAAAACAGAGAGTATGCCCAATTGCATGTGGATTATTATGATGACAGAATTTTTGCACCCTAAAGAAGATGAAAGTTTCATAACTTATATATGATGGGCATATCTGTGGGCACAGAAAGTCTTGTATACTAATGTTTAAAAATCTGACAGTGGTCACCATATTAACAGTAGCCTATAGAATTTGGAAAATGTCAAATTCTGGCAAATTCTAACATCCTCATTATGCTAGGTGAGTGGCAAAATAGTTCAAAATAAGATTTAAGGAGCCAAATAATCATACTTTAATCATTTTGAAAGTCCTGGTTAACAAAGCATTGCAAGTTGAATCATTCATCTTTGCAATTCTATTCTCGGGCTATTTCTCACTAAACTTTGTAACTTCACATGACTCAAATGTTTTAGCTTCTGCTTTGATAATTGGTTTTCTTTCTAGTTACCTATATCGGGGGCACTTTTATCCTTTGCTTTTGTAAATTTTCATTTTTTAGCATCTCTACCATTAAGGATTAGGTGTTTGTATGTATGAATATATATACATGTATAAAATGTGTGGGCACTTTATGTAGAAATAGTGTGTGTGTGTGTGTGTGTGTGTGTATATATAGTGTGTATGAGTGTGTATATGTATATATATATATATGTTTCAGATATTAAAGGACTCGACTGATGAAGATGAATCAATTAGTAATAATTACACCGATTACCTAGTTTAATTTACATGGGTATGTTTTTCCCCTGTGATTTTTATGATTGTTTTCAATGAGATCTAGAATCAGAAGTCCAGGGTGATCCTTCTCTCTCTATGGGAGCCCCAGCCTTCTCCAGCACACAAAGACTGTGTCAGGCCCATAGTGAGTGGAATGCTTTGGATGATGGGAAAGCAGTCTAATCAATTTGCTACTGATAGAGTGAAGAAGAGAACAGAGAGGCTGTTTTTGAAGTTGTCTCCTTTGTGGGTCTGAGTCACCCGCAGCCATAGGGTTCCAGCCTATTTGTTTTAAGTTTTATAGAGGGGCAGGAACTCCAAGTTTAACATGGTGTTTATTTTCTTCTGCCAGTTTGAGAGATTCCTATAGAGCAAAGACAAACCTCAGCGTGGCATTTTCAGCTCTAAGCCAAATGCTCAGACACCCACACGCCTTAAATTAGTTGGCAGACAAAGGAACACACCTATACATCTAGTGGCACAAGATAATATTTATCATCCAAAATAATATCAGTGTCCCTTCAAGCCCTCCTTCCCCCCCTCATTGGGAAAATAATTAATTGACTGAAACTACATAATCTCCCTCTCCCTCTCTCTCTCTTTTTTCGACACAAGGTGAAATAACATGCTCTAGGCATCCCAGGTAATTTGTACAGCCGTTACTACCTTCTCATCTCCATTTGCCCTCCCCCTCTCTGTGTAGCTCCTGTAGCTGGTAGCTGTAAAGATCCTGGAAGAATGGAATCTTGCCTGTGAACTCGCAGGCAAGCCTTGCCTCCTCACTGTGTAAAGAGCCTGCCTCCTGGCAGCTACTTCAGCAGTGGTTCATTTCTCCTGTCCTAAGAAAATGAGCTGTCCTCCTTTAAGGAATGGTTTAACCATGATATTTCCCCCCTTTTAAAGCATTTAAAAAATTATTTCTTAATTTTAGTTTTTATTAATAATAAAAAGATACCTACTAACGTTAAAGTATTCACATACTATCAAATAGTATGTTTAAACTTCGTTTTTACCATCTTTTTACAAATTTAATCATGTTCTTATTCAAATGTATTAGCAAATTAACTTAAAAATCATGTTATATTTGAGTTAAAAATTACTCTATGTTAAAATGTAGATTGAATTTAAACGTGTGTTAGTGCATGAAATCCAAAACCTGATTAAATGAGTTCATATTTGTAATTTTTGCATTTTGAACTAAATAAGTCGGTTTATTTTTATAATTTCTTGACTTTATTTCTAAATGACAAAGAGAGAAATATTTAGGCTATTTTGCAAGTACTTGCAAGTAGCACATTTTGAGTGAAGATAGAATATTGTTCCAATAAATGGAACTCTAAAATGAATTTAATACTCTTTGTTCTCTTTTTAAATTGTTTCTGAAATATAAGAAATAGCTACATAGGAAATAAGCTGTATAAAAATTGATGAGATATTGTGAATTGTGGATTTGGTGGAAGAGATTAGGAGATAAATTTGTAAAATTATCATTTTTTTATCTTCTCCATTAATATCTATGTTTCTTATATCTGCAAGCGATGGTATACTTTGGGTAGAAATTTTAACGATCTATGACAGAATAAAAACAACTCAAAATTCTTACTTTGGGGGAAATTGTCTTCTACCCTTGTAGGTTCTTCTGGCCGGTCTAATAATTAAATTGAAGTGAGGCAGATTAACCAGGGGAAAAACCAATTTAATTTCATACATATGGGGGCCCCAAAGATATGAGTCCCTGAGATGTGACAAAAGGAAGCAGCTTTCAGACCTTTTACACAAAGAATAAATTTGTGGTGAACTGACAAGGCAAAGAAACTTAGATTTGGGTACTAAGTAGTGAAGAATCTAGGCAGTTTGTTTACACAGCTTCTTTGGCCCCGAATTCCCTATCTTTGGCAATAGGGATGTGTGTGTACTTCCTGGTACAGGGAGGGTACCTTTTACATGGGAGATTTATTTACAGCTTTTCAGGGGACAAAGGGGAATCAGAATGTCCTCCTTCTACCTGCTGTTTCTTAAGTAACTTTAATTCAAAGTAATCAATATGCCATTTTGGTATATTTTGTCATGACCTGCCCTGAGCCCCATCACTCTGTATTTTTTTTTTAATTGAAGTATAATTGCTTTATAATTGTGTTAGTTTCTGCTGTACAATGAAGTGAATCAGCTATATGTATACATACATCCCTTCCCTCTTGGACCTCCCTCCCATCCCACCCATCTAGGTCATCACAGAACACCAAGCTGAGCTCCCTGGGCTGTACAGCAGGTTCCCACTGGCTATCTCTTTTACACACGGTAGTGTATATATGTCAATCCTAATCTCCCAGTTCATCCCACTCTTCCCTTCCCCCTCGGTGTCCACACGTCCATTCTCTACATCTGCATCTCTATTCCTGCCCTGCAAATAGGTTCATCTGTACCATTTTTCTAGATTCCACATATATGTGTTAACATACGATATTTGCTTTTCTCTTTCTGACTTATTTCACTCTGTATGACAGACTCTAGATCCATCCACATCTCTGCAAATGATTCAGTTTCATTCCTTTTTATGGCTGAGTAATATTCCGTTGTATATACATACCACATCTTCTTTATCCATTCATCTGTCGACGGACTTATAGGTTGTCCTGGTTATTGTAAATAGTGCTGTAATGAACATTGGGCTACATGTGTCTTTTTTTTTTTTTTTTACACACACATGCATATATGCCTTTAAAAAAGACTTTACTTCTGAAAATTAAATACACTTATAATATTCTTAAGTGTGTTTTACTTTTTTTAACATCTTTATTGGAGTATAATTGCTTTACAATGGTGTGTTAGTTTCTGCCTTATAACAAAGTGAATCAGCTATACATATTACATGTGTCTTTTTGAATTATGATTTTCTCAGGGTATATGCCCAGTGGTGGGTTTGCTGGGTCGTATGGTAGTTCTATTTTAGTTTTTTAAGGAACCTCCGTACTGTTCTCCATAGTGGCTGTATCAATTTACATTCCCAGCAACAGTGCAAGAGGGTTCCCTTTTCTCCACACCCTCTCCAGCATTTATTGTTTGTAGATTTTTTGGTGATGGCCATTGGATAGGTGTGAGGTGATACCTCACTGTAGTTTTGATTGTCATTTCTCTAATAATTAGTGATGTTGAGCATCTTTTCATGTACCTCTTGGCCATTTGTATGTCTTCTCTGGAGATATGTCTATTTAGGTCTTCTGCCTATTTTTGGATTGGGTTGTTTGTTTTTTTGATATTGAGCTCCATGAGCTGTTTGTATATTTTGCAGATTATTCCTTTGTCCATTGCTTCATTTGCAAATATTTTCTCCCATTCTGAGGGTTGTCTTTTCATCTTGTTTATGGTTTCCTTTGCTGTGCAGAAGCTTTTAAGTTTTATTAGGTTCCATTTGTTTATTTTTGCTTTTATTTTCATTACTCTAGAAGGTGGGTCAAAAAAGATCTTGCCATGGTTTATGTTGAAGAGTGTTTTCCCTATGTTTTCCTCCAAGAGCTTTATAGTGTCCAGTCTTACATTTAGGTCTTTAATCCATTTTGAGTTTATTTTTGCATATGGTGTTAGGGAGTGTTCTAATTTCATTCTTTTACATGTAGTTGTCCAGTTTTCCCAGCACCACTTACTGAAGAGGCTGTCTTTTCTTCATTGTATATTCCTGCCTCCTTTATCATAGATTAGGTGACCATAGGTGCATGGATTTATCTCTGGGCTTTCTATGCTGTACCATTGATCTATATTTCTGTTTTTGTGCCAGTACCATACTGTCTTGATTACTGTCACTTTGTAGTATAGTCTGAAGTTGGGGAGCCTGATTCCTCCAGCTCCATTTTTCTTAAGATTGCTTTGGGGCTTCCCTGGTGGCGCAGTGGTTAAGAATCCGTCTGCCATTGCAAGGGACATGGGTTCGAGCCCTGGCCCGGGAAGATCCCACATGCCGTGGAGCAACTAAGCCCATGCACCACAACTACTGAGCCTGTGCTCTAGAGCCCGTGAGCCACAACTACTGAGCCCACGTGCCACAACTACTGAAGCCTGCGCGCCTAGAGCCCATGCTGCACAACAAGAGAAGCCACCGCAGTGAGAAGCCCACACACTGCGACGAAGAGTAGCAACTAGAGAAAGCCTGTGCACAGCAACAAAGACTCAATGCAGCCAAAAAAAAAAAAAAGATTGCTTTGGCTATTCGGGGTCTTCTGTGTTTCCATACAAATTATAAAAGTTTTTGCTCTAATTTTGTGAAAAATGCATTGGTAATTTGATCTTAATCACCATGGGAACCGTGTTTTGTGGGCCTGAGTTGGAAACAAACATATCTGGCCTTTTCTAGGCCTTATACACTCTCTCTGGAGCCGCTAAGAGGTTCTCTAACTGAGCTAATTTAAAGGGAGAACATAATAGGATAATTTGATTTTTTTAAATGGAGAAACCAAGACATGTGAATTCTCCCTGTACAATCTTAGTCTTGAAGTTCCAGATCATCTTTCTTATTCAGGAAGAACAGAGGTAGCAATTATGCTGTAAGTATGATTACATTTGTCACCCAAGTCATGTCTTGCTTTTTTAAAAGCTATGGTTTGGAAAAAGAGAGCAAAGTATTCTTTCTAGATATGGATACATGTTACAGACATTTTGATTTTCTGATTATGTAAGTAAGTAACCTCTCTCATTATGGAAAATTTGAAAAATCACAGAACCGTAACAAACTAATATCACAAATTTGCCTATTCTCATTATTCTGGGAAAATCAGTTTTAATTCAGATGTCTATATATGTATTTACTTATCAATTAGTCATCTATTATCTAATAATATTTTAATAAAAATTGGGATTTTAAAATAAATACGTTATGATAATACCATCTATTTCCACATGAACATTTCCACATGTGATTAAGTATTAATCTGTGTCATGCTTTTTCTATGCATTTTTTTTCAGGTATTCTATTTCATTATATGGACGTTAACATGATTTTTTATAAACCTCTTAATGTTGAATATTTAGCTTTAATTTGTTTTTCTTTTGTAAATAAATCTGTTTATGTCATCTTTATGTTTATAGCCAAAGACCTGCATGTTTGTCTCATTACTTATTGTGGGAATTCTTGAAAACTCTTAATTTGTTTTCATAAATTTTGCCATTTATTCATTCATCAGAAATATTTTTTGAGTGCCGACCATGATGATAGAAACCATTCTGCACACTTGGTAATGTGGCTGTGAACAAAACGGACAAAAGACTATGCACTCTTAAGAGTGTTTATTACTGTGGGGGGTGAGGTAGATAGAAAGTGTGTGGAGGGGCAGGCGTTGCAGTTTTAAATGGCTCAGCTAGATAAAGCTTTCCACTTCGCTTCAAGAAGAGGTTATTTGGGTAAAAACTTGAGGACAGGGAAAACACCTGTGGAGAAAGAAACTTTCTGCCTTAGTGATCAGCAAGTTCAAAATGCCTCCGCCAAGAATGTACCTAGTCTCTGGAAATAACTGAGAGGAGGCTAGTATGACAAGAGCCAAATGAACAAGGAAGCAAGTAATAGGGTACGAAGAGAACGAACGGGACTGGATTACGTAGGGTCCTCTGGGTCATAGTAAGGATGTGGCTTATACTCTGATCCGATGGAGTTCCATGGCAGGGTTTGAACAGAGGAATGACATTATCTGACTTAGCATTCTGGCTTTCATGTCAAGACTATAATTATTTGGGGTAAGAGCAGATGCAAGAAGTCCAGTTAGGAGACTACTGCAATTCTGTAGAAAGAAAGAATGTCAGTGAAACACAAGTAATAGCCGTGAAAATGAAAACAATTGTTCACATCCTTAATATAGAGCTGCCAGGATTTATTAAAAGATTCAAAGTAGGAGGGAGGGAAAGAAAATAATCAAAGATGACTCAGTTTATTTTGTATTGAGCAACTGGAAATATGCTGTGCCAATAATTAGATGAGAAAGACAGTGTGGAGCAGGTTTGAAGAAGAATGTCACGACCTCAGTGTTGGGACATGCCAAGTTTGAAATATTAGAAATGTTGAGTGGGCCGTAGGAGTTGGACTTAAGAGAAAAATCAGGCAAAGAGAAATGCTTTTGGGAATCCTTAGCATCTATCAGTCAGTTATTGCTGTGTAAGAAATAACCAGAGAATCTGAGTAGAATACAACAATAAGATTTTTCTTTCTCACAGTCTGCAAGCTGACTTGGAGTTGGCTCATCAAGCCTGGGCTTCTCTGGGCTTCTGCTTAAGCTAAGGGTCAGGCTGGACTGTGCTCCCCACTTTGGGTTGGGTTTTGGTCTTCTCCACGTGTATTCTTTCTGGGGCTCAGGCTTAAGGGCAAGCAGCTACCTCCTTCTTATGGTGAGAACAGAGGCATATGAGGCTAACCCCCACTGCTCAAGCACATGTTTAATATCATCCCATTGGCCAAACTAAATGACAAGGCCAACCCCGAAGTCAGGAAGTGGAGAGTTACATTCTACTTTTTAAGGGAGAAAGGGCAGAGTTACGTAGTGGAGGCTGTGGATATAGAGATAAGTGCAGCATGAGAACAAGAATTCATTCTACCATGGGCATATACAGCATATTTAAAGCCATGAGCCCGGATGAGACCCACAGTGACGGCACCAATTTACTCTCTCACCAGCCATATATGAGAGTTTCTGTTTCCTTTGCTCTGGCCAACTTTGTATTATTGTTTTAAAACTGATTTGCCGTGTGAGGAATGAGAAATAACACTTTCTTGTTTTAACTACAATAATTGTACTTCTAAGCCAAGCTGAAAACATAAACATGCTTGGAGTCTGTGTGTGATTTTGATTTTCCAGGAGGATTTTCTTTTAATGGCTCATTTTGCCTTGGTCTAGTAACCAGGGAGAAAAGTTTCCCAGTATATTTTGTTCTCTTTTATGTATTTCACCATCTTTACCCATCTATGTTTATTCAAAGGAGAGGAGAATGAATTCCAAATAAGTATGGCTTGTGTGGCTAATCTGACACCTACAGTTTACCCTCCTTTAATCACTATTAAGTTATCAGAAGAGATCACTTGTTGGTGAGAACCAAGGAAACAATTATATGTATATAGCGTATATATATATGATCATATATAAATTATGACTTTAAGAAAACCTGTTGAATTTTTGACTCACATGCAGTGTTGACAATGTGATAAATTGTAAAACAGCCACAGAAAAACTTATTGTGCTTCTCTGTAGATGGGGGGGAGCCTTCTCATTTTAAAGTCATCATTGTGGGAAAGGGACGCTGGTGGCTGGCTGTGGCTAAAGGCTCACATATGCCTGTTCATTCTCAGCAAAGGGCATCACGCCCTATTAAACATGCACACAATCTGTTCAAGCCTTTTGAAATTCAGTATGTGTGGGCTACATATATTTTCAGCAAGTTGGAAACACCCATAAGATTTCTGAGGTATGGTAAAAATAGATACTTTTAGTGACTGGGATAATTATCTTAGAAAAGGAATTCTAATACTAGGATCTCAAACACTGCTCACATGTAAATTGCACGTGAGTTGAGCAGTGACCTAAGAGACAAGCACATGGCTGGGGAAGGAGGTAAAACTCCAAATAGAAGACGAATGTTTCATTTTCAGCAAGTGCACTAGAAAACTGTGTTTTCCTCTTGCACATGCATAGTACCGAATACTTTTAGTGTAAAAAATAGAAAACCCATTAAGAAATAAAAGCACTTTGATTCCATTGCTTTAGAAAAATATTCCTTTATTCATTCTCAGTAGGTTTGTTCTCTCAGAATAAGACTTTTTGGATTACCTTGAATTTATCCAAAGAAATAAGTGTGCTGAAATCTAATTACCTAAACCATCATGTTGGGAATTTTGCATTTAATAGCCAATAAATTTATTATTTCATTGCTTCATGTGTCCTGTTTAGGTATCAAGCAGACTTGATCAGTATAAAACATACTGGTTATGACTATTTTGTTGTCTTTTTATAATCAGAGGCATAGCTTCCCTTTTTTCCTAGTAAACACCAAATATGCTTAGTGCTAGAGGTTTGTTGTTCAAGGTAATTAAGCAGGTGTTGGGCCATTATTTGGCTTGGGGAGGTCAGCAGGGGATCATCAAACACAGCTGGAGTCATAAGGGGTCCAGATCTCTCTTGGGAGAAACTTTCTCCACCCAAGTCAAAGTGAAAAGTTAGGTGCATATGAAACAAAAAATTGAGAGTTTCAGTTAATTTAGGTTGTGTTAATATAAAATAAAATAATTCAAACCAAATAAAAACTATTTGAGGGCATGAATGTTCTAACATCAGTGTTTAGATGTAGTCTAATTAACTAAATTTGTCAATTCAACAGTGCTTTTAATTATATAGACTAAGATAGTTATACTGCCTTAAGTGTGAAACAGGTATAGGAAAAATGGTTATTAACTTTGCTACTGTAGTTTCAGTTGGGTGGTAGGTTAAGTAGATAGTGAGAATGAATTTCATAAATACATTTTTCTAGCACTCGGCTCTTATTTTTTAGGGCTTATATATGAGGAAAGAGTGTAACAGCCATAAATGTGTGGTTTTAAAATATATACTAATTCTCAAAGGTATTCCAAGGTTAAAGATCAGTATTTCCATAAACATTTTAAATATTTGCAAATGTCTTTTTTGAAAGACTAAGTAACAATTTAATTCAAAGTCTCCAAAAGCACAATTTATATTAGAGATACACAAGATGGATAGATAAAACATATACATGTAATGACCTAGGTATACATGTTTGTTTTCTGTAATGGCCTAAATTGAATGTGTATCTATATGCATATGCACAAGTGTGTATATATGAAAAAGAGAGAGAAGCAACTATTTATTGATAAATTTATGCTAGCTATTGTATTGAACAGTAAGGATATGCTGACTAAAAATTTAAAAATGAAAACAGATCCTGCTTTGATGGCATACATACTTTAAAGCATCTCTCTTTACCAAGATGCTCTAAAATTAATGAATGCTTATTTCTGATTAGTGTGAAGGTCTGTTTGTAGTTAAAATTCTTCCTTTTACGTTAACCATAATCCGAAGTGTATGATTTTGGTTTGATATATCTTCAAATTTTAAAGCCATGCCATTCACAGTATGTGCTTTCTCTGATAGGGCTTGGAATAGCGAATGACATTTTGATGTGGTGAGTTAAGGCAATTAGTTCATTTTTACCAAACTTCATTGATTCATATATCCACTTGGCTTGAATAAACCTCAGGATTAAGCTTTACTGTTAAAACAGCAACATACCAATGAATGGTATCTCAAACAGGATTTCATTATCTAAATGTTAAATGAAATTTTTTTTTCTCCATTTGTTTCTGTGAGGGGATGGGGTAAAAAGTTCTCACAGCTGCCAGACAAAGAATGACTCTGTTTAAAGAGTGGTTGGAAGCACAAATGTTGATTATCTGAATGAAAGAATTTAATTAAGTTTCCTAAAGAACAGGATACTACTGACATCATTGATTGGCAAAATGAAGCAGGGAAATACAGTATTTAACGTTACAATATTTTTCACTTAATGATGCCAGTGTTAGATCTTGGCTGGTGTCCTGGAATATGCACAATGGCTTGGCAACAAATTAATTATTTTGCAATTGCAGATGTGGAGCTTTGGGGTGTGAAAGTCTCTTTGCCAAGATGGTTTTGGGAAAAAAAACCAAAGCAATCATTGTATTTCCTCATCTATGCACACATCCTTGTTTATGAATTCAGTTAAAATCCTCAATGTCAGCTGATCACAAGATCACAAACAATATTCAATTAAGCTCCAAAAGTGGTAGTTTAACACAACAGGCTGACGACAAAAAAACCTAACTGACCTGGGTCATAGCCCATAAAAATAGCTTAAAATGTGCATAAATTATATATTATGATATATAATCATGTCTCTGTGAAGTAGATCATGTCTGTTAGTTCTTGGTTATTATTATTTTATCATGATGTTTAAGGTTATATTAACTTTCACTACAACTGAAAATTGTTATGATGGCCAGTATTAATGGAAGTGTAGGTCATATTCTTATTTAACCTTAAAACCCCATACCAATGGGTAAGCAGTGTTAGGTCTTGGGTATCAAATGATGCCTAACAGTATTATCATTAATATATACCCTCTAAATGCAAATCAGTTTAGCGTTTAGATATGGCTCTATATGAGAAAAATATGAGCTGGCCATGGTATTGAGAGTCAAATTTCTTTTTTTGTGATGCACTTTGAAACCATAGCCAAGAACTGTACACTCGTCTTCGTGAATAGAGTTAAGTCATGTGCCATTGTTATTCACCAAATAAGGGTTCATGCAACAGATTCAGGATGATATTCATTCCTATACTGGTTCTACCAATTACTTGTGGCATGATGTCAAAGTAAAATAACTTCTCTGAGACTAAATTTCTTAATATGATAAAAATAGGGAATATTAAGATGTACCTTAAAAAGTTGTTGAAAGATTTAGATAGAAATGTAAATTACTGAATACATTTGCAGAAAAAATTTGCATTTTATAAATGCCAGTTATAGTTTTACATATTTCTTCATAAATGTATGTATATACATTTCATATACATATAATTAGTTATGCATAGTTATATGTGGATATATATAGTTAAAACATATACAGACATGAACATGTATCCAAATTTTTCAGATTTCCTCTTTTTTTCTTTTGAAAGATTTTTTTTTTTGATGTGGACCAATTTTTAAGTCTTCATTGAATTTGTTACAATATTGCTTGTGTTTTATGTTTTGATTTTTTGGCCGCGAGGCATGTGGGATCTTAGCTCCCTGAACAGGGATAGAACCCACACCCCCTGCATTGGAAGGCGAAGTCTTAACCACTGGAAGTCCCCAGTTTTCCTCTTTATTGGAGAAAGTATTCATCAAATTAGTAGAAGGTACACCGAGTATATAGATCTTTGTTTACCCACACCAAAACACTCCTCATCCAACACACATAGCCATTTACCTAATATTATGAATTCAATGAGGGCTTTGTTTGGGAATGCTTTGAAATGGTCCTATTTTGACTTCTGTAGGTTCTACCTTTAAATAGAACCAAAAGTGGTAGGAAATCATCTATTTCAGTGTTGACATTATTTAATATACAGTGTGCTACTTTTGTTTACATCAGGTTAAACAACATGGTCTCCCCTTATCAATTAGCTTATAACATAAACTTAACACAACACTGACAAAAGTTCAATGTCAGGATAGACATTGAACTTTTGTATAGGCATATAGACTATGTATCTCCTGATATTGTAATATTGGCAGGGACAAATACATACTTTATTTGTGAGCTTCTCCAAAACTCTAAAAAAGAATCATTGTTTTATCTTGCTTTCATCTGAGAGATTCAAGTATATTTTGGTAGAGGCCCTATAATGATTCATGTCATATTATTTTAAAATGATTTTGGATTTACTTGCTATCTTCCAAAATAAAATGTGGACTTAATTGCATTTGTCTTCAAATCTAATTTTGGGGGGTATAAGGTCAACATTCATTTCAATTATTGCTCCAATACCACAGTTACTAAAATGTATTTCTTTGTACTACTTGTAATGTTTATCTTCTATATCCTTCCTAAATAAAACTATTATCAAAAATTCATCTCCTCACGGACATTCAATATTATATACACTCACACTTGTACCAGAAAAACAAAACCAGTATCCCTAGTTCTCTTAATGATTGGATTCTTTACTGACTTAATGAATTTGGGCTTTGATGAATATTTCCATTGGGGATCTAATAAATTGGAGTATTAATGGACTGAAATTTCTGGAAGCATTTTGAGAAGCATTTGTACAAAAGATATTCTAAGTCAGAATTTATAAAATAAAATTTTATGAATATTTTAAATTTAGTTAACATATTATTATAGCATTCAAGAAGAAAATCTACCTCTGTGTTAATACTAAGAATCCTTTGGTTTTACTTTTAAAATTGACCATTGTTCTGAATTTAACCTCAGGGCTATTGCAACACCAATTTGAAAATAAAAAGTGATGTTAAAAAAAATAAAAACCGTTCTTTAAAGCCAATGTAAGTTATGATTTGAATATTTTCAGCTCTTCATTTGCTTATGCTTCCTGGAAATTGTTAAGGCCTTTCTGAAACATTTTAATATTTGGAATTCTTTCTGTTTTTTAAAGAATGAGAAGGTATAAGCTCAGCTTCTTTTTCTTTATGTTCTGAACCAAAAATATAATTCAGCTAATGCTTAACTTAACTATATAAAGAGTAAATGTTTTTATTTATTAATTTTAAATCATGAGAGGAATTCAGAATGAAGCTGAAATGTATTGTGTGACTAATCAGAGTAACTTTTAAGTTCTTGGCTTCTAACATCATTGCCTGTTCAGACTGTTATATAATGAGACCATCAATGGTTCCAAAATATTTCATGTTAAGCATGGCTTCCCTAAGGCTCTGTGAAACAATGATGAACTGGGATGTGTTCTAACTCACAATCTGCTGAGGCCACTCTGAGGATTTCTTTGAATAACTCTTTCCTTGGTTTTTAATGTCTAGATCCACTTCCTTGGTTTTTAATGTCTAGATCCACTGAATGACCTTTGATTTTTGATCCCTACAAGTGATGGATATTATCAGAAGTTATCCTGGGTCTGGGAACAGGAGATGGTGCAAGGGAGCTTTTTACTATGGCTTGCAGGACATCTTGGGGAGATGCTCTTACATCTGGTTGTGTTTAATGTTTTTGTTATTAATATGGAAGAGCTGTTTAAAAGTGCATTAAATTAATCTCATGGGAGGCACTGTAGACTACAAAGGCATATGAAAAACACAGTACAAAGAGGATAACAGGAAGGGGAAAGTATATTTTCCTTGGACTGTAATTCCCAGCCTGATTTTTTTTACTTGAAAAGAGAAACACACACTCCCTTCCCAACCCTCCCCCACTCCCAGCCACTACAGCATAGGGAACTATTAAATCCAATGGAAACATACGGTAATAGCTGTTGATACTAATTTAATTTACTCTGCACAATAACATTAAGAGGAGGTGGTATTAGGGTCATATTAAGATGAGAAAGTTGAGGCAAGCAATTTGTCTAAGTACAATTAGTGGCAGAATCTAAACTTGAACTCAGGGCTGTCAGATATCAAACTCACGCGTGCTCTACTTACCTGAACTGTTTTGCTTCCCTGAAATGTAGAATTTAGAGCAAGTAAATCTAGTTAGGTTTCACGGGTGGAAGACACAAAAAAGTATTTAAAAACTACTTCTCTCTGCTTTATAAAATCCTCATCAGAGCTCATCTGGACTATTATATTTCTGAATATTTGTATGTGGTTAAAAAATGTCACCTGCCGTATCAGCAAACAAAGGATGTTGTAGCTATCAACCACCACCGCCACCCCTGCTGGGTCAGACTGCTGGTGTTCAAAATAGCTTACCAACTTTTTGTAAGTTTTATTGTTTCTCTAGGTTATGTAGCCTTTTATCTGTAACATGGGTGTAATTATTACAAATAACCAATGTGGTATGGTACGAATGATATAAGTTAATGCACATAAGTCCTTTTGAACCAGTACCCAGCGTAAGTCAGCTGGGCTATAACATTGAATAAGTGCTGATTATTATTAGCTATAAGTATATATTCAAAAATTTGTGGCTTTGAAACCAAAGGCATACCAAGTTTTGTTCGGCAACGGGATTATTACTATATTCCAAATTAGATTTAATAAACTGCAGTTGTGTTTTCCTTGACAAAACTTCTACTAAGTGTGTTACTACTAACCTATAATATCATTTGAATGTTAAAGAGCAACTGGGCTCCTTTCGTGCTAAAATAAAAGTAAGCTTAGCAAAGTCATAATACTATGTTCAAAGTAACATGGCAAAATATACATCCCAATGAATGACCTAACTTCAAAGTAATCTCTTTTGGGGGGATAGATATTTATTGGCCAAAAGATGTTGCCTTTGTTGTCAATTTTTTTTTTTTTTTTGAGCTCTTCTTTTGGAATTCGCCAGTGGCATTTACAAATCTGTCTACAATGAGTCAGTAATTGAAGGCCTTCATACTTTGAACAAGAATTCAATTTGAGAAAACAGGTATTTGGAGCCAAGCTTGATGAATAAGGTGGTTGATCAAGCCTAGGTTTAATTAAGGTGATGAGATTGATTTTTGTGAGTGACTCATAAATAGTTCTGAGAACAATTCCAGTATTTGGAGTGATGGCAGCAATTCATATGTCCTAAGAACTTTAGCAGGGACTTTATATACTGACTCTTCACACATGCCCAGGATGATTTTAGAGTCAAAACTCACTTTTTTGCCTTGATAACTTTGAATTAGCGGTGGAAAATCAATGTCCACTAACTTATAGCCATATGTTACTATCTTTGATAATCGGATTTTAAACATATATGAGAAAGGGGTAGGAGCTAAGTGATTCTCTCTGCAAATACAGATGTCTGCTGTGACCAGGCTCAGAGCCCTTTCATTTATCCAAAGTTTAGAGCTGCCTTGCCAAAGGGACAATGTTGGGGGGAATGGTATGAAAAGAAAGGCAAGCATCATTCCAGAAAGGCTAGGAAGGATTTTGCATGATAAAAACCAGTTTCCCTGGTGTGTGGATAGAACAATTGTAAGGGAGCTTTGAGACACACATTACTGGAAGGTTTTTTAGATTTGGCTTTCTTTAGCCAAGTGACACTCTCCTTAAGGACACATTGTCTCCTGGCCATCTTCATGCTTGACTTGAACTCTTTCAGTCTCTAGAGAATGAAGGCATGCATGCTGCTTTATGCCACTTTCCCAAATGAATGTGCTTCAGTTTAATTATTAAAAGGTATAGCTACAGTTAAAAAATAGAAGTCAGGCTAAAAATAGCCCAAACTGTGAAGAAATACACTTGGAAATATCAAGCAGTATTTTATTTGATTGCCTTATTTTTGTTGTACAGCTTTGCCTTTTGTGACTCTGTTTGTAATTACCCTTCTAGTGACCTTCTTCATTGTCACTCTGATGATAGTCACCGTTTTCATGGGAATTGGGTAAAAGAAGTCAGACTGTGCTGTAAGTGGAGCATTTCTCTGACCCTGTTAATTTGCAGATGGATGAGATGACGTCTATTTGCCACCTGCTGAGAAGCATTTGAGAGGCCGGCCTCCTCTGTCCCCTGGAGTGCCACTGTTGTTCCCGGGCTCTCAGGCTGCAATTGTAAATGAGGTTCCTCAGTGGCCTCCTTCTTTAAAGCCTGATCAAGTCTTTATGTGATGCACCATAATTCTTTTTTCCTGGCCACTGGAATCAAAGTCTCCTTCAAAACAAGTGTCTCCACAGCTAGAATCAAGCTGGCTTTCCCTCCCCAGAAAATACATTTATTTCCATATAAAAAGATGATCTTGGTTCCCTACAGATGACTTAGAACCAATCTGTCAATTATTTACATATATATTACATGCTGTTGGCCTTGATAAGAAATAAAGAATCTGGACTTCAGCATTTTTAAATATGCTTGATTGCGTACACGTTTCTTCCTCCATATAGAAAACTGAATGGAAGCAAAGAAAAAACTGACCTCATGCTTATTATTATTTGCTTCATTGGAGAGTTTTCCCTATCTCTTGCTGTCAGTAGGGTACTTCTGTAGACTGCACTTAGAAGGTTATTACACATTTGTGCTTTGGAGAGGCACTTGAAAAGATGTTTGTGCTAGTAGGAATTTTGTGTGAAGTGAAAATATTACCTAAATCAGGTAATAACCCTTAAACAGCTTTATTTCTTAACAAAAAACATAAAATTGAGCCAGTACCTGGAGGGGCGCTTATCGCTTTTATAGCAGTGACGCTGTAGTTTGTTATTTGAGAGGTAGTCACTGTGGGAGCAGCAGCTGTTATAATTTATGAATGTTTGTTTTCCCTCTTGGATTGAGCCCATCATGTCAAGGAGAATGAATTTTGGCTAAACTGCCTTGGCTTGCAAGGGAACCTTTTGGAATTATAAAGACAGCAAGGTCTTGGCAACCCACTGCATGGATTTTGAATGCTGTTTCTGCCACTTGCATATTGAACAATCTTGGGCAAATTACGAATGCCTTAAAACTCAATTTCCTTAAAAAGCAAACAACCCAGTTCAAAAGTGGACAAAGGACTTAAATAGGCATTTCTCCAAAGAAGATATACAAATGGCCATTAAGCAAATGAAAAGATGTTTAACACCCCTAGTCATTAGGGAAAAGCAAATCAGACCCACAATGAGATACCACTTCACACCCATTGGGATGATTACTACTAAAGAAAAAAAAGAGGAAAATAACAAGTATGGTAAGAATTACCTTTTGTGCATTGCTGGTGGGAATGTACAGTGGTACAACTGGTACAGAAAATAGTTAGGCTTAAATAGTTAAACATGGAGTTACCATATGACTCACCAGTTCCACTTCTATGTATATACCCAAAAGAATTAAAAGCAGGGGCTCAAATAGCTACTTGTGCAACAATGTTCATAGCAGCATTATTCACAATAGCCAAAAAGTAGAAACAACTCAAGTGTCCATCAACAGGTGAATGAATAAACAAAATGTGGAATGTACATATAATGCAATATTATCCAGCCTTAGAAGAATGAAATTCTGATACATGTTATAACATGGATGAGCCTTGAAAACTATGCTAAGTGAAATAAGCCAGACACACAAGGACAAATACTGTATGATTCCGTTTATATCAGTCACCTGAAAGAGGCAAATTCATATATACGGAAAGAAGAATAGAGGTTAACGGGGGCTGGGAGAAGGGAGAAAAGGGAAGTTATTGTTTGATGACTGCGGAGTTTATTTTTGGGCTTATGAAACAGTTCTGAAAATGCATAGTGGTGGTGGTTGAAGAACATTGTAAGTGTACCTAATACCACTGAATTGTACACTTAAAATTGTTGAATGGTAAATTTTACGTTATGAATAATTTACTGCAATAAAAATTCCTTCAGTTTCCTTCTCTATAAAATTAGAATTCACCTCTTTTATGTGTTTTATAATTAAATTACACAAAGAACAAAAATATCTATTACAGTGCCTAGACACAGTGGTGAACATCTGTTATTTGACTAAGCATTATCAGTCCCCCATACTCTTTTTTGTTGTTGTTTGGCTTTATTTTTTCCCCAGTTTTATTGAGATACAATTGACATACAGCAGTGTATATTGTGTAGAGCATAATGACTTGCTTTAGCTCATCAGGGTCTTCTGTGTTTTCAGATAAATTTTAGGATTTTTTTTTACTTCTGTAAAAATAGTCACTGGAATCTTGATAGGGATTGCATTGAATCTATAGATGGCTTTGGGTAGTATGAACATTTTAACAATATTAATTCTTGTAATCCATTAACATGAGATACCTTTCCATTTATTTATATTTTCTTTGATTTCTTTCATCAGTGTCTTGTAGTTTTAAGTATAGAGATTTTCACCTCCTTGTTTAAAATTATTCCCAAGTATTTTATTTTTTTGATGCTACTGCAAATGGGATTATTTTCTTTTTCTTTTTTTTAGATAATTTGTGATTAGTGTATGGTAATGCTACTGATTTTTTGTCTGTTAATTTTGTATCCTGCAACTTTACTGAATTCATTCATTAGATCTAACAGTTTTTTTTGTAGAGTCTTTAGGATTTTCTAGATGTAAAATCATGTCACTTGCAAATAGAGAAATTTTTCCTTCTTCCTTTCCAATTCTGATGCCTTTTCTTTCTTTTTCTTACCTGATTGCTCTAGCTAGAACTTTTAGTACTATGTTGAATAGGAGTGGTGAGAATGGGCACCCTTGGCTTTTTCTGATATTAGAGGAAAAGCTTTAAAAGTTTCACTATTGAGTATGATGTAAACTGTGAACTTGTCAAATATGGCCATTATTATGTTCAGGTATGTTCATTCTATATACAGTTTGTTAAGAGGTTTTATCATGAACAGATGCTCAATTTTGTCAAACGGTTTTTCTGCATCTATTGAAATGACCACGTGAGTTTTTTCTTTTCTTTAAATAATGTGATGTATTATATTTACTGATTTGCATATGTTGAACAATCCTTGTATCCCAGGGATAAATCCCACTTGATCATGGTGAATCATCCCTCTAATGTGCTGTTGAATTTAGTTTGCTAGTGTTTTATTGAGAAAATTTGCACCTGTGTTCATCAGGGATATTGGCTTGTAGTTTTCTTTTCTTGTAGTGTCCGTTTCTGGTTTTGGTATCAGAGTAATGCTAGGTTGGAGTATGACATTTAAAAATTTTTTTTTATTGGAGTATAGTTGATTTACTTTGTTATGTTAGTTTCAGGTATGGAGTATGACATTTTTAAGAAGTTTCAGGTGATGCTGATTTTACTTATGCAGGAACTATTCTTTGAGAATTACATGAATAAATATTTGAAATTGGTGGGCTTGAGGAAAATTTGCCCTTTCCCCTTCCATACCTCTCTACTCACCAATACCTGACAGAGTAGAAAATGTTGCCTGAGCTGGGAGAGTGAAATGAGACAGTCATGAAGAGGAGGCAGCCAAATATAATCTTGGATTGTGGGATCTAAGAGAGAAGGGAATTCTCTGCCCTAAGGGTGTAGTAACACCTAGGCGGCCCTCGCAGTGAGTTCAGGCAGACAGTACCATACACCCCATCAGGGAGTAGTTAATGCCCTAGAGTAGCATGGAAAATGCAGCATGATTTTCATCACCCAAGGCTTAGAATTCTGGGCAAAATTATTTGAATCTGAAGGGAACTGGTTGCCACCAACAAGGGACACCTCTATGATGACTCTAAAGACCAGATGAGGAATGACTGTCTTAGCAGATAACATTGAGGATAGAAAAAATTGAGGACCAAGTGGTCCCTTCCCCTCCAATCCTTTCAAACTTGGTTAAGGACCCTGGATATTAGACCTGATCTGGGAAAAGGAGGAACAATTGACTGATTGACAGTAGATTTTTACTACTCCATTTGTGGGTTAGAGACTTAAAAGAGAAACTAAGATAACTTATAAAATTAAGTTTTCTTTCTTGCACACCTGAGAAGTGGAATGGGCGTCACATCCACTACATGGTGATTACAATGTGAAGTAATGACATGAGATTGATATATTTCATCTCATTTTGTTTTAGCTCTTGACCGATATTATTTTCTAGAATGGTTCCAGACTCAGAAGAGAAGAAATTAAATCTGAGATATCATACTCTCCTCTCAAATGATCATCGTTTAGACGAAAATGGCTTCACTTCACATCTGCTCTTGCAGATAATAAGTCCTTTTATTTTCTTAATCTGTTTATCAGGTGTTTTCTCATGATTAGACTGGGGTTATGGAATTTCGGAGGGAATACCACAGAGCTGTGAAGTACCCTTCTCCTCACATCATATTGAGGTACATGATAGCAGCAAGACTTATTAAAGATGATGTTAATATTGATCACTTGGTTGTAAGGCAGTGTCTGCCAGGATTCTCTTCTGTAAACTTGCTGTGTTTTCCCTTCCCTCACTAGATTTGTTAGAAATGAGTCACTGAGTTCAGCTTGTAGCTTAACTTTCTTACCCTTAAGTATATCTCCTGGAGGGAGAAATATCAACATTTGGAGATAAGTGAAAACTACATAGTAATTAATAAATAATTTGAGGGAGGTACTTTGGGGCTCTGCAAATACCCTATTTCTCCTAAAAGTTTTGCTCACTAATTTTAGCATTCATCAGTGCATCTTGCCTGCAGTAATGATCACTATGGTGTTTAATGATGATATTTTAAAACTTTTTTCATTCCTTCCTTCTACATTTTTGCTTGGGATTCTTCTTTGAGGAAGAGTTTCCATTATTTTTTGACACCACTTGTTCTGCATTATTAACTTCAGAACACTGTTTCCTAGATGCCCGATGAATTTTACAACTCTGTGGCTTCATCCTTGCTGTTAAAATTGTCTGGAATACTTTTCTCCTCTTTGTTAGCTCTTTCTTCTTCAAGAATCACTGAAAGGTTCTTACTGGGGCCTGTGCTTTTAACCGCTGCATCATATAACCTTCGGATACACAACCTCATTTGATTTATCCCTGACACCAGAGTATTACAGTTTTTTTTTTTCCTTTTAGGAAAATGCTTATGCTATGGGTTGAATTGTGTACCCCCCAAGATATGTTGAAGTCCTATCCTCCAGAACTTCAGAATATGACCTTATTTGGAAATATGGCCACTGCATATGTAATTAGTTAGAGGAGGTTATATTAGATTAGGGTGGGCCCTGTATCCAGTATGACTGGTGTTTTTATAAGAAGAGGCCACAGAGATGCATAAGGGGAGATGCCATGTGACATCAGAGACAGAGATTGAAGTTATGTAGCTGCAAGCCAGGGAACACTAAGGGTTGCCCGTAAACCGTAAGAAGCTACAAAGAGGCAAGGAAGAATTCTCCCCTGCAGTTTTCAAGGGTAACATGGCTCTGCTGACACCTTCATTTTGGACAGCTAATATCCAGAACTATGAGACAATAAATTTCTGCTGTTCTAAGGTATCCAGTTTGTGGTAATTTGTTACGGTGGTCCTCAAAAACTGTGATACAGCTTACAGGAAAGTTTAGACCAAAATGTGAAATAAGAAGTTAAATTTGTCATAGACTCTTTTATCTTTAGAAACTTAGAGAAAGCCTGGCTTTTATTTCTTCTTTTCTTTTTGGTGTGTAGTTTTATTTTAAAGAACAGTTACTAAATTCAGAAGATCTGTAATATAATCATGTGACAGCCAGTGAGACATGGCTCACTGAATGATCTTTGTTTTCAGAGGTATACTGATTAAGTTTTTACTTTCTAGTTTATTTCTTACTTAACAGCGATGTCAATGGGAAGCTACCTTTCATCTTTAATTTTAAGCTGTATTAGGAACACTCTCTTTACCAGAAGTCTAGAGTCCTAACATCTCTTAGAATGGCATGTCACATGATGTCACATATGTCTTTTGGTTGGAGCATTTAATCCATTTATATTTAAGGTAGTTATTGATATGTGTGTTCCTATTACCATTTTCTTAATTGTTTTGGGTTTGTTATTGTAGGTCTTTTCCTTCTCTTGTGTTTCCTACCTAGAGGAATTCCTTTAGCATTTGTTGTAAAACTGGTTTGGTGGTGCTGAATTCTCTTAGCTTTTGCTTGTCTGGAAAGGTTTTAATTTCTCCATCGAAACTGAATGAGATCTTTGCTGGGTAGAGTAATCTTGGTTGTAGGTTTTTCCCTTTCATCACTTTAAATATGTCCTTCCACTCCCTTCTGGCTTGCAGAGTTTCTGCTGAAAGATCAGCTGTTAACCTTATGGGGATTCCCTTGTATGCTATTTATTGTTTTTCCCTTGCTGCTTTTAATATTTTTTTATTTGTATTAATTTTTGATAGTTTTATTAATATGTGTCTTGGCATGTTTCTCCTTGGATTTATCCTGTATAGGACTCTCTGAGCTTGATTTGATTAACTTGATTAACTATTTCCTTTCCCATGTTAGGGAAGTTTTCAACTATAATCTCTTCAAATATTTTCTCAGTCCCTTTCTTTTTCTCTTCTTCTTCTGGGACCCCTATAATTCAAATGTTGGTGTGTTTAATGTTGTCCCAGGGGTCTCTGTGACTGTCCTCAATTCTTTTCATTCTTTTTTCTTTATTCTGCTCTGCACTAGTTTTTTCCATTATTTTATCTTCCAGGTCACTTATCTGTTCTTCTGCCTCAGTTATTCTGCTATTGATTCCTTCTAGAGAATTTTTAATTTCATTTATTGTGTTTTTCATCATTGTTTCCTTGCTCTTTAGTTCTTCTAGGTCCTTGTTAAACGTTTCTTGTGTTTTCTTCATTGTATTTACAAGATTTTGGATAATTTACCATCATTACTCTGAATTCTTTTTCAGGTAGACTGCCTATTTCCTCTTCATTTGTTTGGTCTGGTGGGTTTTTACCTTGCTTCTTAATCTACTGTGTATTTCTCTGTCTTCTCATTTTTCTTAAATTACTGTGTTTGGGTTCTCCTTTCTGCACGCTGCAGGTTTGTAGTTCCCGTTGTTTTTGGTGTGTACCCCCAGTGGGTAAGGTTGGTTCAGTGGGTTGTGTAGGCTTCCTTTTGGAGGGACTGGTGTCTGTGTTCTGGTGGATGTGGCTGGATCTTGTCTTTTTGGTGGTCAGGACCGAGTCCGGTTTTGTGTTTTGGGGTGTCTGTGAACTTATTATGATTTTAGGCAGCCTCTCTGCTAATGGGTGTGTTTGTGTGCCTATCTTGCTAGTTGTTTGGCATAGGGTGTCCAGCCCTGGAGCTTGCTGGTCATTGAGTGGAGCTGGGTCTTAGCATTGAGATGGAGATCTCTAAGAGAGCTTTCACCATTTGATATTACGTGGCACTGGGAGGTCTTTCATGGACCAATGTCCTGAACTCAGCTCTCCCACCTCAGAGGCACAGGCCTGACATCCAGTCGGAGCACCAAGACCCTGTCAGCCACAAGGCTCTTTCCTGACATTATATTCTTCTTGAGGGCCAGCAGTTGCTCATCTCTGTCTCCAATGCTTGAAAAATAGCTGATGTTTCTTAAATGTCTTGAAAAGACATCAGAGAGACTTGAGGTGTAGGTCTGCCTCCTCAGTTCTTCATGGCTGGCCAATTAGCTGTGCCTTCCCTGTTCTCAGTTTTTCAAGTTAGAGAGTCCAGGTAAGATGGTAAATGCACAAAATAATCCACCTTGCTAATTCTGAAGGGCTGCTAAACCAGAGTGCTTGCTTTTAAAGATGGATTTAAGTTTTATATTACTAAATCTAACTACTAATTACTAAGTAATTGTATTACTAAATCTATTCTTTTCTTTAATGTAACCAGCATTTATTGATTATCCAGTATGTGCCGGGCACAATGCAAGATGTTGGAAATATAAAGATCAATGAAATGTTCTCATATTCTTCATTTAGTAATTAAAAAGCAATTTAAAAGTGGGGGTGAAAAAAAAAGTGGGGGAAGCAAAATAATAGTAACAGCAAAGTCACTAATATTTGCCATCATATGATTTTTGCAAATGGTTGAATTTCACCCTTTATTTCAGCTAATTAAAAACAAACAAACAAACCTCTGCATTTCAGGGAAACTCACCAAACTTACATGCTCCATAAGGAAAAAAACAGCAACAACAAAAACCCCACAAAGATTTCAATTAAATAATGGTTTTAGATCTATGTCAGACTGGATCATTCAGATGCTCATAATATGGTATTAAAGTACCTTATGAGCAATGGTATGAAAATACATAGAGTAAAAAAAGGTTTGAATTAATGCACAACTTATTCAGACTACATAGGAAGAAACATAACAAGAAAGACAGTACACCCTTTTGGAGAGATATGAGGCAGGGAAGGAGGAGACAGGGTGCTCAGGGTTTGATGAAGCTGAGTGGGGCCCGGGTGGGGAGTCACACTCTTAGGGTATAGCCAAGACAGTAGAGCATTGAGGGAGTGAATTATGCAGAAATCTAGAGGAAAAATGTTCCATCCAGGCAAACAGTAAATGGAAGTCCCTGAGACAGGAGCCCCTTTACCGTTTTAGAGGCATTGCAAAGAGGCCAGTGCAGCAGAGAAGTCAGGAAGCTAGTGCATGGCTGGCTTGTGCAGGACTTTGTGACCGTCGTAAACACTTCTGTTTTACTCAGAGACAGGAAACCACTGGAAAATTTGACGACGAAAATGATGTGCTAATCATAGAAATAATAGATGTAATACTAGAAAGAGACTGGTTTTCTTTCTCTAGGCATTAAGTTCAGGGAGTGAAACCTGAAGGGGAGAGCTGAGTGTTAGCTGTACCTCTGTGTTGAGGGACTTTGTTTTCCTTCTTTGGATGTTTAGAACCTTTCAGGAAATACTTTTTTTTTGTCACTAAATCACAGAGCTGGGCCCTGCTACCCTACGACTATGTTTAAACTTGATTATAAGACAGCTACTAGATATGATGGCTGTAATAACATCCTATCACCATTAAACATAAAAGCTGATGATAATTACCACCCCCTCTTGGCATACACCGTATCATTTTCTTCAAAACATGTTTTTATTGCTTGGTGCTTTAGGAAACCGAATGTATTGAATTTTGGACATAATCATCAAGATGTTATTTTTGGATAGTTTTAAATATTATATTCTCTGTGATTGGTAAAGAAACCATGACTTAATTTCCGTGTATCAATAAATATAACCTAGAAAATACTTTCCGGAAACCCTGCTAAACTTTAATTTCTGTCTTGTTTTTCTATCATAAGCAACCAGTAGTGAAAAAAAGCAATCCAAGCAACTAGGAGTGATCTAAATATAAAATAAGGCATTGGGCCTAATGATCTTCTCTTAAATTTTCCAAATAAGTAGCCTTAATTGTTATATCACATTGTATAGTGAACAAGAATGGTCGACTTTTGGGTGTGTATGAATGCATGTAAACGGTGGCTAATGGAACTCAGAATGGAATGAGGTTTCTCCTGCAGGCTCTGAGGCAAAGCATCTCCAAATTCATAAGGATTTCATACTTTTTCCCCACAGCCTCAAGTTAACTTTTCTTTGCCAAAACACGCAGGAAAGCAAAGGGTAACCAGAAGATGAGGAATTACCAAATAATAAACATTTAGGTTCTTAGTCGTTTGATGCATCCAGGGCAAACAATTAGAACTCTAAAATATATAGAGGCTAGGATACAAATAGAAAATGTACCCCCATCCTATCCTCATCCTTCCCTCATGGCAGACATCACTAAAATACAGACATTATTTCGCTTATAATTGGAAATAGCCTCAAAATCTTTCTTTAAAAAAAAAAAAAAAAGGAAAAAGAAAACACTTCCAGTAGCCACTGCTGATTTCAATGGACTCTTAGAATTAAAATATTTTGTTATTCTTGACCTAGAGCAGGGTTTGTCAACGTCCACACTGTTCACACTGTGGACCAGGTAACTCTTTGTTGTAAGGGGCTGCCCTGGGCATCGTAGGATGTTTAACCACATCCTCAGGGTCTATCCATTAGATGCTAGTAGCAACTACTTCTCCCATCCCCACCCCTAAGTCATGACAATTAATGTCTCCAGACACCATTGTCCTGATTTGATAACCATTGTCCTAGAGACAGATGTACCTGATACTAAAGAGAAAGCATAGAACAAAGTTCCTAAAGTCAGCTTTCTAAAAAGTTGTTTTAGTTTTTCTAATTTCATATCCAGGCATCGTCTGTCTTATAGCTTCTGCTTAGGAGTCCCCTGATGAGGTATTGAAAATAGACATTGGATTATTAAAAAAAATCACCCCTTTAACATAGGTCTCAGGCTGAGGACAACTTATTTAATGCATGGATCTTCAGATTGGGTGAGGGTGTATAATTTTACATAGATTCACATATGTTCGTTTCTGGTTTTATATATACATATGTATATATATATAATATTGACTCATACATTCAAAGATTATAAAGATATACTTACATGGCATATATATTATTTATATATATAATGTTATATAAATAAATCTATACAAGTATATGCCCTCTTTGTTGACTGACTTGATCCTCTGACTCTCAAATGTAGTTGTTAAGTCTGAAGATTTATGAAAGAAAATTCAATGGGTAGCAAGAGTATTTGAAAATCTTAAAATTTTCTGAAGGCTAATAGAGAAAGGGGACAGTGAAATCTCTACAAATAATGTTCTATTTTCTTTTGCTATTTTTTTGCCCTGTTTAGGAGCTTCTGTTGCTTTCAGAAAGCTAATGTCTAGTAAAGAAACTGTGAGAACAGGGGTTAAATAGAATGACTATTTATTCTCTCTTTAGTACCACACGGTTGTCCCACACATAAGCTTCTTATGCAGTCAGTGGGAATTCTGTGCCAAGGAGAGAGTTAAAATAATTGGAAGGAAAATGAACATCAAATTGAAATTTACTCTTGTGGTTTTATTTTGGTAACCATGGTGATGGAGGACCAAAATAGCACTTTAAAATAGACCTCAAAAGGGAATTTGGGAGAATTTTTATTTGTTGAAACGCTTGATAAGTATAATATCGTTATATTAGGGATGCCAGTATTTTGTTGCTCAACGTTTTGGGTTTTAACTCATTGGCAATTTATTTTTTCACCTTTCTTTTTCCAACACTACAGGCAGCAGCCTTGAAAGAGGCAAAAGATTTTTAGAGAATTCAGTTAATTAAAGGAAAAAGTAGAAATTAAAAATAAGTATTACAGAAAGGGAGGAAACTATATATTGATAGCACAAGTATATGGAATTAAATCAAATTTTTTCAGAACTTCTGGGTAATCAGGGTATAAATACATAAAAACATTCTTTAATCTGAAATTATGCAGGTCATTAAGGATAATATTTTGGAAATAACCCTGACTTTAAGTTACCTTATTAAAAAAAGTTATTTTTCTCCCATAGGAAGACTTACCACAAAAATAAGAATAAGCTCATTGACATCTCAACTTTTTTTCCTGCTATCTAGTTAAAATGTTAATTCAGAGACATATTTTATATTATTTAGTGGTACATTTGTGTTACCAAAATATTTGCGACATATTTTGGTAAATGTCTTCAGCCTAATAATACATTTTTAAACGAAGCATGTAACTTTAAGGAATTCTATGCTTTTCAGAGATTTTTTTCACCAAGGAAATTTTGCCCAAGGCTTCATTTCTTCAAATCAGGTGGCCTCCTGGCATCTCACGTGGGCCTGAAACCCAAGGGTTTATGGATTGGATAACCATTCTGTTCAGTACATAACTTTCTACATCTTTCAATTAGAATCACTCCAGTATATATAAAATATCCTACGCTGTTTTAAAACTGCTTTCATGAGTGACTATTTCAGTTTAATTTCAGGAAAACTCCTTGAGAACAGTGTATTTCCCCCCTTTCTGTTAATAGAAAAAATACTGAGGCACAAAAAGTGAACAGTGATATAGTGGTGGAGAGGAAAGTAGAACTCAGGGGTTCTGATTCTCAGCTCTTTGTCTCTAGATGAGTCTGAGCTAGCTAGCTAGATGATAGATAGATAGATAGACATAGACATATATATGTAATTAACATACGTATGTACATGTGTTTTTATTTAGAGAAACATGGCCGTCTTTTTTAATGTTTTAAGTTTTAACTTTGCTTTCATGGGTTGGTATCACATTGAAGTTTTCAGAAAAGGTATCATTCAGAACTGATGCTTCCTTTTGTAGAGGAGCTTACAGAACACTGTGAAATGTGTTAGGGCTCAAACATCAGAAAGAGTGTTATTCTAACATACGTAGTTATAATGACCACATGTCCCAGTAGGCTTGGTATAGTCCAGCTTTGTGCTTTATTCCTGGGGTAATTAATAATAGCATTCCTTCCACTTTCAAAAGTGTCTTGGTTTGAAGGACGTGTTCTTTTTGTTTTGTTTTGTTTTGTTTTTACTAACCTCCTCAATACTTCTGGAGAGAGAAGAACATGGAAAAATAAATATAAAATATGAATTTAATCAATCCTAAGGTGGAGTTGATTGACGAAACTGCTCTCCAGGGACCAGAGGTCAACTAGAACGCAGACTGGAATGGAACTTTTGAATAGTAATGATTATTCCAATGCATTGTCTATTTTTAAATAGAAAATAGAGACTGAAAACATTGTCAGTCTCTATGAACGTTGTGGCAGAAATGCCATAATCACCTTCTCTGTGGCTATTCTCCCTTCCAGCACGTTCAACATGTTAACTTTTGATTCTCACCCTGGGCAAAAACAAGCAAGAAAAATAATGACTCTCCCACTTTATATTTTATCAAATAGGTGATTAAGTTCATTTCCTAAAACTAGCAATGATTTGAAGGAGTAAGGTGCCATTTTTACTCTAGAAAAGAAAATTTTGTAAATATTAATGTTTTAATAAATGAGGAAGTAAATAAAATAACGTGAATTCTTTATTGTACAATCCCTCAAACTATGAAACAATTTTGTTAGTTATAGTAACATGTGATTGACTTTTTTTTTTTTTTAAAGTATTTGTTTATTTATTTATTTTTGGCTGTGTTGGGTCTT
The DNA here is from genome assembly GCF_949987535.1 of Balaenoptera acutorostrata. Classification (NCBI taxonomy): domain Eukaryota; kingdom Metazoa; phylum Chordata; class Mammalia; order Artiodactyla; family Balaenopteridae; genus Balaenoptera; species Balaenoptera acutorostrata. Next base: position 68,053,978 of record NC_080070.1, read on the forward strand.
TGTTTCTACGTGAGGGCTTTTCTCCAGTTGCGGCGAGCGGGGGCCACTCTTCATCGCGGTGCGTGGGCCTCTCACTATCGCGGCCTCTCTTGTTGCGGAGCACAGGCTCCAGACGCGCAGGCTCAGTAGTTGTGGCTCACGGGCCCAGCTGCTCCGTGGCATGTGGGATCCTCCCAGACCAGGGCTCGAACCCGTGTCCCCTGCATTGGCAGGCAGATTCTCAACCACTGCGCCACCAGGGAAGCCCCTTTGTGATTGACTTTTTAAAAAATATTTATTTTATTTTTTTTGGCTGCATCGGGCCTTAGTTGCAGCATGTGGGATCTTTTGTTGCGGTGTAAGGGTTTTCTCTCTCTAGTTGTGGCGCGCAGGCTCCAGGGCACATGGGCGCTGTAGTTTGTGGCACAGTCTCTCGTTGAGGTGCTGGAGCTCAGTAGTTGTGGCGTGCGGGCTTAGTTGCCCCGTGGCATGTGGGATCTTAGTTCCCCGACCAGGGATGGAACCCACATCTTCTGCATTGGAAAGTGGATTCTTTACCACTGTACCACCAGGGAAGTCCCGTGATAGACTTTTTTTCAGTGAGATTTTGCTTTAAATGACATCTTACCTGTATATAGTATATGAAACTTATTAATATACAATGGAAAAAAACATATGTTTAACTTGATTTAACCATTATAGACTCTATGGTTTGTTTGCTTTCATGAGAATTTTACCCCAAACCCAAGGATAGTTTTAGAATAAATGATTAATGCAGAAGTAAAAATATCAGCAAACTAATATATTGAAATTTTTTGGTTTGCGTTAGATGTGAAGATCAGTAGAGAAAATAACCAAACCCAAGAAAACTTAATAAAGCTTGAAAAATAGTTTGAGTTCTTAAATAATTAAAGTGAGATATAAGAACACTAATCATTTTGAAGTAAACAAGACTGATATACATTTGCTGTGTTCTAAAAATCATCCTTTATTACTAATAAAGGTACTTAATATAATCAAAATCTATATCACAATAGAATAATACCATATGAAAAGTGATTTTTCTTTCCTATGAAAATGATATGGATCAAAATATATGGACAGGTATATTGTAGCTAACTAAATAATCCTCCTCACATGTTCATGAAGTCCCCATTGGAATTTCTGTAATAATTTGACATATTAGTAAAATAAAGCACAGGCTGAAAATCACTGTTTGACTTTGTATAGAATGTAAGCCAAGGGTCACTCCCTCTGTCCCCCTGAGGTTATTGGTACCAGAGATTTAGAGTGATGGACTTATTTATTTAAGGCTATGCTTATATTAGGAAAGAAATAATACAGAGATTGTTTTTATTACTTATATGCTGAATCTCATATTTTTATATCTTCAAGTGTCTTTTGAAAACTTCTATCTGAATATTTCAGATATTTCAAGTCAGTTTGCACTAAAGCCGAGCTTAGTTTGTGTTCCCTTTCAACTACTTTGAACATGTGTAGCCTTGAACAAGTTACCTAACCACTAAAACTGGATTCTCTCTCTCTAGGTTTTACAATCAGTTGTTCTATTTTGAAATAATTGTAGAGTCACATGCATGAATTTGTGGTTTCTGCATGTTTTCATATTTTATTAAATATGTGTACCATGTCAATATATTTTATGTCTTTACTATTTATAAAAGTGTTATTTTTATTTCTGTTAATCTGTTTTTATCTATTCAACTTTCTTTCAAGAAGTATTCAGGTTAACATATACAGATCTAGTCATTCAATGTCATGGTCCTTTATACAATGGGATATTGCAGCATACTATCCCATTGTACAAATATACCACCGTTTATTCATCTAGCTTCCTTATTGGTGGATATTTTTATTTCAGTGTTTGTTTTCTTGCTGCTGATTTTGCTGTTATAAAGGCTCAATAAACATCCTTGTACTTGTCTCTTATAGTGCCTCTGGTCTTGGTAGGATCTACACCTAGAAGTACAATTATTTTCAGTACAACTATTGAAATACTATTATTTCAAGCTACAGGTTTTTTCGAGCTTCAGTGAGGAATAATTGAGAAATGTAATTGTATATATTTAGTGTACAACACGATGATTTGATATACATATACTTTGTGAAATGTTTACCAAAATCAAGATAATGAATACATCCATCGCCTCACATATTTAAGTCTTTTTTTGTGTGTGATGAGAACACTTAAGGTCTATTCTCAAACTTCAGGTATGCAATACTGTATTGTTAACTGTAGTCACCATGCTGTACCTTAGATCCTCAGAACTTATTCATCTTACAGCTGAAAGTTTGACCTACATCTCCCTATTAAGAACACATTGTTCTTAAAGACTAAGGGCAGAAAGTCAGAGTTCCAGCTGCATCTCATCCCTACCAACCCTTCTTTTCCAAAAAAAAAAAAGCCTGTTTTTAATGTTTTGCCTATTATAAAAATCAATTTTTATCTTTTTCTTATAAATTTGTAGGAAATCTTTATAATTTAGATATTAATGCTATGCAGGACATATGCATCATAGTGATGGGGCATAAACATCTCTCATCACTGGCTGTGTTTAATTTTCTTTATGTTGAGTTTTGTCATGATGAACTTTAAATACTAATGAAGCCACTTTAAAAGCTTTTTAAATGATTTGATTCTGTGTTCCTTTTTTTAAAAATTTGTTTATTTTATTTTTGGCTACGTTGGGTCTTTGTTGCTGCACGCGGGCTTTCTTTAGTTGCTGCGAGCAGGGGCTACCCTTTGTTGCGGTGCGCGGGCTTCTCATGGCCTCTCTTGCTGCAGAGCATGGGCTCTAGGTGTGCGGTCTTCAGTAGTTGTGGTGCACGAGCTCAGTAGCTGTGGCTCGCAGGCTCAGCAGTTGTGCCACATGGGCTTAGTTGCTCTGTGGCATGTAAGATCTTCCCCGACCAGGACTCGAACCTGTGTCCCCTGCCTTGGCAGGTGGATTCTTAACCACTGAGCCACCAGGGAAGCCCGATTCTGTGTATCTTTTATTTTTAAATTTAATGTTTTATTTTTCACATTTCAATTTTTAATCCATCTGGAATTTATTTTTGCAAATGGTATGAAATAGGAATCTAACTTTCTTATATTGATGTACATTTGTCTCAGAACCATTTAGGCTTCAGTCAACATCTGTCATCTATCGAGTTTATGAATATCCATAGCTTGATTTCAATGTTGTTTCCTTTCAATGAACTGTACACCTCTCCCTTTCAGTAGTACACTGTATTTTGTTTAGACTTTCTATGAATTTGCGGTGACAGGAGGGGAAGTCACTAACTGCCAAGTTTCCGGAGTTGAAAATCAGGTCATTTGCATTTCATAAACAAAAACCCTTATTATGCATAACTGCAAAGCAAGGGAGATTTTAAAGGAGCTAGAAATCAGCTGTTTCAAGGGAAAAGGGAGTATCTTGTTTTTGAAAAATATTTACTTCTAGAATGTAATTTGATGATGTATTTTGATTCCAAGAATCATATGTCATTGATGATTATAATTGTTTTCCTTGCCTTTTGGTAATATCCTCCCCTTATTTCTCTGCTTCTCATCAATATTTGATTCTTTACTGCACAGCCATCTATGGACATTAAGTTTATAAGAAACTACCTATGTCTTTCACAGAAACCATTTCAATACAGCCTTTTGGGCTGTGTGTGTATAGGTGTGTGCAGACGTGTATTCAAAATTATTTCTCCCTTTCTCCTATACTAGACTATTTTGCTTAAAACAGAACACTTAAGATTTTTACATCCCTGAATTATTTCCTCATTGATGACAGCCTCTAACTTCTGTTGGCGATCTTAAGATTTTGGCCTGGTAAACCCCCCACCCCAGCAGGTCTTTTTATGTGTCCCTAGAACAGTAAACATACTTGAAGTCAGATCACCAACTAACATAAAAATCTGGGTTTAGAAAAAAACATTTATTTGAGGTTAATAATTTGCATGTGAAAAATCTTTGTCTTGGAGAGAGCTCTTTTAGTTTTTTTCCTTATGGTGGCTTAGATCTCAAATACCTAGGTATCAGTTCGATGCATTAGGATTTGCAATAAAACTTCAAACCAATGTTTTTATTTGTTTGCCTGTTACTATTTATTAGTTTTTACCTTTTGTTTCTAATGAGGAAAAGTTACAATTTATACTGCTAGTATTTGGGGCTGATATTATCACGAAGTTATCTATGATCCGTGTCTTCTTTCTGTTGTAGTTGTGGTATAGAGGTGATAGAAGCTATAAAAACTCAAGCTTGATTAAAAGGAAAGTTTACCCACCTACCTATATGAAATGGAATTAGGTTTTTACTCTGAACCTCTGATAATATCTTACTTCTTTCTGCTGCAGGATATCTCTATGATACGAAAACTGGTACTGAAATTACAGAGGTAGAACCACATTTTTTTTCAAGTTACTCTTGTATAGCTATTTTATATGACTCAATTTCAGAACAAAATGCCAATATTAGAAAACAGTGATTCTCTGTTTTGGTGTGTGGCAAAACTGAGTCTATTATATGCTGAACTCATTATCCAAGACATAGTACCCTACATCTGCATTTAACTGTCTTTTCTCCATTTGATACTAGTACTTTGGAAAATTGCACTGACAGTCAATGCCTATTACTTCTGCCTACTTTTGAAAAACAAACAAGAAAACCCCTCAGACTATAAATAAAGTTATATGTCAATGATATAAAAGGTGAAATGGAGCTGGCATTCTCTAGTGTTGTGAGTAAAGGCTTGATGTATATGTGAAAATAATACTATGAGGTAGTCTCCAACTTAACTCCCATTAGCTGTTCTTTCTCTTTCCTGCTGCTTCAGGTTATCTCTATTCATCTTTGCTTATGCCTGTTGCTTCCTGAGGGTGTCTCTTTCCCCACTGCACGATCCTTATTCATGATCTCAGGTACCATTTTCTGCCGCACCTCTACCCTAAGTCAGCTGTGGAAGAACTGTATTGCCAGTGCGTGGTGAAAAATATTATAAACACCTGTGAATGTTAAGCCTTATCTGGTTTTCTCTACCTATGTTAGGAGCAATTAAATCACCACTCAGCCCTGTTCTGATCCCTAGGACAAAACCCAGTTTTAGGCAGGAGACAACTAAGAAGGTTAAATCCCAGACACTGGGACTCACTAACCTACTTCCTGCACAGTTGTCTGATCAGAGGTCTCTAGTTTGTTTCTCTGAGGCTGGATGTCTGTCTTGATAATCTTTCAAACACCACGTCCCTTCTAGAGCAGGTTTCTACCTTGCTTATCTAGCTGCACTTTTAGTTTTTGCTGTCCAGTAGAGTTCTGGCTGGTATTTGAGGTCTTACTTCCTCAGCAGGGTACCATGACCTCTGAGAACCTATTTCTTGTGACTGGAATCCCTACTGTCCCCACGTCTACATGCAAATGCTTGCATGAAATTCTATTTTCTATTTGTCACTGGTTGGTAGGTCTAGTTGCAGGTCAGGGCCATATTTCTTCCTGCTTGTGTTTTCCAGAGTGTGTGCTAAAGTGAAGTGGACCAGAGCTGGCTAGTTTGCAAGGCCTGGCTAAGTTCACCTCACTGACCCTAGTTTTGTCTGTGTCTGGGTTCTCCATGCAGTGGGCTCTGAAAGGGCCTGTGTACTGGAAAGGACTCTGTGTGTTTTTCAGTTCTGTCCACAAAGAGGAAATATCTTTTTCCATGTTTTCCGCTCTGATGAGGTACAATTTTCTAATTTTTCCCATTGTGCAGGAAAGGCTGGCAGCAGCCCTAAGCTGCTGTTTTGCTAAGTGATATGCTGACTGTTGTTTCAGTAGCTTTCTCAGATTTGTTACCATCTCAGCAATAATTTTCCCTGAAATATAAGTTAAATTTATTTAATTATTTTTTACTTTTATCATCTAAGTTGTATTTTCTTAGTGATGGAAAAAGAGGAAGCATAGAAATACTCATTCTTGCTGCATGCCACTTTCCTTTTAGCTTATCAGCCATAAAAATTCACACAAAACTTGGAATGGAAGTGTGGGATCATTCCTTTTGTTGTGCAACCAGGTTGGGATTAAAAAAGAAAACCTTCTGTGAAAAGTAACACATAGTGGTAAAGGAAAGAAAGCATTAGGCCAGTTCTTGAAAACATGAAAAATAAAACAAAGAAACAAAATATTGGGCAATATTAGGAAGCTGATTGGAATTACACATGGTAGAAATTTACATTACTTTATAACTCCACTTCCCAAGTTCGCTCATCCTGGCCCCATAGAAATCTTAGTCTCATGATCCCCAACTCCGGCAGAGTCTTAGCTCCTTGATGCTTCCTCACTGAAAAGCTCTGTCCTGGAGATTGGGGATATTCAGTAAAATTTTTGGGTTTGGAGGCATCCCTAATAACACTGCTCCTCATCAAGATACAACTCTTCTAACGTACAAATACAATATCTCATATTATTCCAGTACTCTCTAAAACTTAAGGATGCCCCCTGGCCTAAGGTAATTTGAAAACTTCACATTTATATAAAAAGAAATTTTTATTTTGACATTGCAATGACAATGTTTTGTAATTAACTCATTTACTTGTATAGTGTAGTCTCTCCAGCAGAAATTCAAGGAGCAGGGAGGAGAGACATGGTTTTATTCCCCACCATATCTTCAGTGGTAAATATATGTGGAAAGTAGGAAGCAAGTAAAAAGCAGAGAATTAGCAAATAGAAAAATACATGTTCTCACCCCATTATAAACATGAGAAAAGTACTCTGAGTAGTTTCCTGTAGCAGAGCTGTTTTTAACCTGTGATGTGTGGGACCCATGACTCTGTCTTCATATGCTTACATAATGCTTTGAAACATTATGGACTAAATTGATATTTGCAGACTAATCTGGGAACTAAAAATCGTGCACAATATTGCACATAATAATGTTATTTCTATGGTGATATCTGTAGTGATTTTCAGATACATGAATGACAATCTTTGTAGTGCAGCCTATTTCATAATTGAAGTACAGGAAATGTCTAGTTGGAAAATCAGAAACCAGAGATTTAAAATTGGTTATGAAGATGGTGGAAGGTTTGGAGAAGTAAGTGGGAGGTGTGGTTGGGGGACTTGAACAGCAAAAGGGGGCCCTGAGATGGAAAAGGAAGAAGAGAGTGTTACCCAGAGATCAGGAAGCCAAGACTACTACTTGGCTGGAACTCATGAACTCATACTTACTGCTCATCTTCCAGAGGTGCTGCCTTTGTTGTTGCTGTTGGAACCTTGTTGCTTCTACTAAATAAAAACTCAGCCTCCTGGTGCTGCTGAACCTGCACTAATTCTAAAGCCAACACTCATGTGCAGTTTCTGCTAGACACACATTTGCCCAGAATAGCCCACCCTCCTCTGTCCTCTTGCTCCTGTTGCAAGGGCTGGGAAGAGCAGAGCAAAAAATATCTTCTCCATTTTTACCGCTCTGCCATTTCCTGCCAGGGTCCCTACTTGTTGAAACTAACTGAGAGTAAGCTGGTAAATATATCTGGAAAATACAGTTTGCACTTCTGCCTCCTGAAATCCAGAGGGAACACTGAAAAATAGAAATGTAGGTGAGAACCAAGGAAAAACTAACCTGCACAGTCTACAGCTGTGTTCATTAGGTAGTTTCCTATATTTAGTTTAATTTTGTTAGCATACTTTTTATTCTAATTTTTACATGATTAGACATGGATCCTGGATATTGTTTGGAAGATTGACTGTTTTATAGGGGTGCTGGTGAGCATCAAAATACTGTATACACTTATGTAGTGTATACAGTATTAGACTTAGTAAGTCTAATTAATAGTGTGATGCTAAATGATATAATCATAGTTACCTGACCTTGAGTGTGAGGGCTGGAAGGGGACTTCTGTAATACTTGTGTATAATAATGTAGTCTTTCGGGGGATTTTCAGGAAGCTCTGCTGTGTTTTGTAAACCAGACATCATCTAGAGTAAGTACTTGGAAAAAAAATTGAAAGCGTTCATCAAGTTTGTTGATCTCTAATCTAATTTAGGAATCAAATTTGAAAGAGCAAGTGAGAGAGAAAGCTTAAAACAAAAGCAGAACATTTTCAATTAATAATATGTTTATTCTCTAATGAAGGCAATGGATAAAAGAAGTTTATGTCATACCTAAGAGACAATTTTGCTGGAATCTCAGGTCATTGTTTTTAGTATAAATTCTGGTGAATCTGTCATGGGGTAACACTAATAAAACCCTGCTCAATAATCAGGTAATCCAGTGCAACAGTGGCAGAGAATGTGGTGGAACAGCCTTACATGTATTGTTTCTCTTACCAAGTCTGTGCCTTGCTGGCATTGATCCAGATAATTTGCTTGCAGGCTGTTTGCAGTCTTTTCCAAATTTTTCTTTCTTCTGAGGAAGGAAAGGATATTTCATATACTTAATTTCATGACTATTGTGTTTGTATAAATATAAGTATGGCTTCAACTATTGTTATCAGTTTCCTCTGAAATGATATCCAAGATTTTAATGCAACCCTTATTATTCATAAAGACATTGAACCTGCTGGATTCTGCTGCTGTTTGTTTAGCATATATGAATATATCTTGAAAAGACTTCTCAAAATTTGCTCCAGCCTTGACAGTCAGAAAAGTCTATCTCTTGTTATACTTTTCCAGGTGCTAATCAAACTAAGGCGAGACTCATTGAGAATCAAGGACTTTTATCATTAGCTTCCTAGACAGTAACTTGGTTTCCATCTTCATTTCCAGGGAATTTTCTGGTCTGGCTTTTGGAAGGATTTAGTCTTCAGTTTATAGATGGAAGCTGTCAGTCACTGAACAGGAGGAGCTCTAGGGCATAGAAACATGGACAGGTTTATCAGGTGCATAAAGAACAAGGGTTTGAATGGAGGCAAACTGGTTCCTGCATCTGGCAGCTTCATGTTTTTCTTTCTTTTCCCCCCCATCCATTCCCTTGCTTCTTGTAGTGTAAGACTGTTGATTAATAACACAGAAATCTAACTGCCTGAATTGGAATCTTCTGTAGATAAGGCCATGTTACCTTGGCAAGTCAAGCCCTCTGTGCCATGAGTACTTGATCTGTAAAATGCGGACATTACAGCACCTACTTGATAGATTTTTTGTGAAGGTTAAGTAAGTTAATACTTGTGAGGTGTTTAGAATAGCAGCAAAGTAAAATGTAGGCATTCTATAAATATTAACTCATTTCCTTTCCATGTGCTTTTGCTTCCTTTCTCTTTGTTCAGCTGTTATTATTTGCTTCACTATCAATTTTCCAGCCTCAATCATGGCTGTGAAGTTTTTCTTCCCTTCCTTCCTCTGTCATTCCTCCTCCTCCTCCTTTCTGCTTGTCTTCATGGGAATCTTCTCGATGGTATTTACTTTTAAGCAAATTAACAGTTTCCACTTGTCCATTTCCCTTTCCTCTTGCTTTTCTCCATAGCTCTTTCTCTGGCCTTCTTTCCTCTCTGTTTTCTTCTCATCCCTTCTCTCTTCTTCTCCTTCTTTCTCACTGTTCTCTCTCCTCTACCTTCACGCAATCACTTCTCATGGTCTCCATGGCAGTCGTTTGCCTTTAAAACAAATTAAAAAACACTATTTGTCCATCTTATTTATTATCATATTAATTTGCCTTTGTAAAACAGATCAACTGTTTCCTTGCCGGGTGATAAAACCAGAAGGGTCAACTTAGATATTACAAATGTGCAGTCTAATAGTTTCATGGAAATAATCATCCAAAAAAGATATTTCTAGTGAGCCTAGTGAGTAGCTTCGCAAGGCACTGATCACTGACATCTGCACCCCAGAGCACCGTCATCTACTTACCCAGAAAAATGGCTTCACTCAAGCATGGTTTCACTTCTCTTAGGGAATGACTGTCCTATTTATCAAGAAGATTGAGGCTGCAAACCTTAAACTACTCCCCTTTAATTCCATTGGTTTCTACTTTGTTCTCTTTGACCCGGGCTCTTCTTTGCTCCCATTGCAGAGAAAGTTTGCTTCCTCCTTTTTTCCAGGACTTGTCTTGCCATAATTTTACATTGTCCTCATCTATGACTTTCTCTTCAGTTATTTCTCAACTGTTCATAATCCGCAAAAATTTCCCCTTTAGAGGCTCCCTCGCTCAATTTTGAAATGCACCAATCTTAATAGAAAGGCCACTTAGTCTACCTTCTTTATTCATCACCAAGTTATCCTTTCATGGACAGTGTTCATATGTGACTCACCTACAGATGGTACTTCCACTTTCTGACAGCGTTTTCTTGGACTTTGCATTCTGACTTTTTCCATTTGTTCACTGAAACACCAGTCTTGGGAGTCAGCTGCCTTCTCATTACCAACTCCAGAGCTGTTTTCTTGTGGACTTTATACAATTTGATAATTCTGACTAGATCTTAATTCTTCAAAGTATTTATAATTTGTATTTAGGAAACAAAAGGGTACCCAAAGCAGAAGTTAAAGTCATCCGTTATATTACTGGCTTTAGTTTGTAATTTGGAGACAGGTGGAAGTCTTCTCATTGTCCAAACTAACCATCCAGAAGTAATCTTTTATTAACATTTTGATGTTAATCCTAGTAACTCCAGTAATTCCAGCTTTTCTAGTAATGATGTTCATTCCAGTCTTTTAAAAAATTGTTTAAAAATTTTATTTGTATCTTTGTTTTTCATATGATACAAATACAACATATATGACCATGTTTTAAAAACATACAGAATATTTTTCTTTTTAAATCTCTTTACTGATTATATTTCCAAGCTTATCTTTTGTTTCTTTAAACATATAAACCATACTTATTTTAGGGTCTTTCATAATTACACTAGCTGTAATTTATGAGGGTCTGTTTCACTTGCTCTTTGTTTTGGTTGGTTTTTATTCATGGTAGCTTGTTTTTTTGTGTGTTTTGTGAATTATCCAAACTATGAGTTTCTCGTTTTTCTTGAAAATTTATTGATACAGATATGTTGAGGCTAGATTTTTAGTTTGATTTCTACAGAAAATATTTTTATTTTTTTCAGACTCTTGGGAGAACTTCAATTAAAGGCCATTTTATTTCAGTTTTTTGTATCTCATTTAAAAATGTTTATGGAAATATCAGTTATTTATAGAGGGGAACGTAAGTGAAAAATGGAATATGGATTATCAAAAGATGAACAAACCAATTGCCCAGATAAAATAATAGATGTTACCAGAAGCCTCCTGGTGCTCACTTCACCTCTGCCCAAAGGTAACCATTATTCCAACATCCAATCTGTCTGTTATTTTTACTTTTCATTGTAAAAACATTCTTACTTTTAGAAAAGTTGAAAAATATTAACTTGAACATCCATATAGTCTTTCCCTAGATTCACTGACTGTAAGCATTTTGCAAAACTTAGGCTTTCTGTCCTATTACTCATGCCCTCTGCAGTCATCAAAGTTCGTATCCTCCAGGGTCCAGCAGAAGCTTTCAGGATGAAAGCAGTCTTTGGCACTAGGTTACATCCCAAGATTCTTGGTAGTACTGCATTTTGGAGCTTTGTGTCCTTTTTACTTTTGTGCCAACCCAGCGATGCATTTACAATGATGTTTTGAAAAATATATTTTATGCTGAGTTAGTTGTTTCATTGGAAGGTTGTATAGGGTATCTAATCTACCATATTGTTAAGCAGAAGTCTGCTGAATGATACATTTTAGATGTAATTGAATAGGCATTGATTTTCAATAATTGAAAGAAAAATGTATGAATAGAAATCATAATGAATGTGAATATCTCTGGTTAAAAATAATGAAACTCTCTGAATTATTTTTTATTATATATTTAATGTGATGGCAGGTTTCTAATTTTGTTTTTTAAATAAATTAATCAGATGATATTGATATTCTACTCACTGTTACTCAAATCGCCGTTCTTGAGAGCTATCATATTTTTTCATTAAATGTATTTGAATCAAGTTTTTCTCATTATTAAGACAATATATATAATTTATATGTATCATTCATATAGAGATACATATACACATATGTATAACGTAGTTATATACAGAAGTGTGTGAATATATGTTTTTGTACATATATATATACACACACCTATGTATAACTATGTTACAGTTTTAAAAAGACATTTGAAGATAATAGCTTTATAATTATGTGTATTTTTCTTATGCTGTAAAGAGGAAATACATGCCACTCAAGTCACTCTCTGGGCTTTGCATTTATTTATAAAATGTAAGCCTATATTTTTTAGCCGCTAAGTGGTATATTAGGAAGCAGGTCAATGTGTTTCTGAAAATGAAAAACCAAACAAAGTAAAAGAACTTCAAATAACTGGCCCTGTACTTAAGGAATTTAAACAATTATAGGGTAAATATGACCCTACGTATAGGTCCTAGGTTTATATCCCACAAGGTCTTTGCGGACATGGCAGTAAAGCACGTAGCAAAAATTAATGTTGTGTTTACTTCAGTTTGGTTTCTGACTGAAAGAGAATGAACACAGCCTGTGTCTTAAGGCAAAGTTTTCTTTCTACGTCTGATCTTACTGTTACGTGTATCTTTTAGGCTTCCTTTTATTTTTTCAGCTTTACTGAGGTATAATTGATAAATAAAAATTGTATACCTTTAAGGTATACAACTTGATGTTTTGATACATGCATACGTTGTCAAAGGATCACCACAATCAAGCTAATTTAATATATTTGTCCCTATGCATAGCTTTTTCTTTCTTTTTTTTTTTTCTTTCTTTCTTTCATGGTCAGAACCCTTAAGATCTACCCTCTTAGAAAATATCAAGTATGCAACACAGTATTGTTAATGACAGTCACCACGCTGTACATTAGATCTCCAGAATTTATTCATTTTGCGTAATTGAAACTGTGTACCCTTTGACCAACATCTCCCCATCCCTGCCCCAAGCCGCAATGAAGATATCACCCCACACTTGTTAGACTAGCTATTATCAAAAAGATAAAAGATAACAGGTGTTGACCAGGCTGTGGAGAAGAGGAAACGCTTGTACCATGTTGGTGGGAATAAAAATTGGTACAATCGCTGTAGAAAACAATATGGAGACTCCTCAAAAAATTTTAAAATATTGATAGAACTACTATATGATCCACCCATCTCACTTCTGGGTATATAGCCAAAGGAAATGAAATCAGGATCTCGAAGAGATATCGGTATTCCCATGTTTATTGCAGCTTTATTCGCAAGAGCCAGGATATGGAAAGTGCCTAATTGTCTGTTGACAGATATATGTATAACACATTTTCTTTATCTGTTATGCATGTGAGTATGTGTGTGTGTGTGTGTGTGTGTGTGTGTGTGTGTATAATATGGGCAATCTAGAAAGAAGAGAGTAGCAGAGGAGAAGGGACATAGAAATAGGAAAAAATGAAGAGGAGCAAAATGCTTATTGTGTAAAATGGGGTATTTATCCACTACTTCTTTCTGAATGTGGGGGAATCATATTCACTGTCGGTTATGCTGTTAATTGAAATGAAAAGCAACTTAATAATTTCTCTGAGATTTACCTATAGAGCAGGAAAAAAATATCAAATATTGGTATTTCTCATCTTCCCTAAGCAAACTTACACTTTCTGTGGAATCCTTTGATTCTTTAGTGAGAAGAATGTGATTAAAAATAAGCCAGAGACATCTCTGATTTTGCATTGCAGCTGTTTGGGCCCTTTAATAGTGAGCTCAGCTGTAGGGGCTCAAGGTCACATTATCTGGGCAGTGGGAAAAGCTCTGTCACATTCTGCCAGAGTATATTTAGCATCCTTAAGAGAAGATTTGTGATGTGTTTAAGGTCGAGAAGCCTTGTTTTATGGTCCTAATCATCAGCCTTATCATAATACAACCTTGGGAGAATTATTTTGACAATCTTTCAGCACTTTATAAAAATCTTTCACATAAATTTCTTCGTAATATTTTGCGTTCTTATTTTTTTATTTTTCGACCACCCATGTTAGCAGGGTTTGGAAGGTAACTTTCTAAAGCTTCATTACTTTTGCCAAGAGAAGAGAGAGGTTTAATTAAAAACCTTTCTCATCTTCAATCAGAGCATACAGAGTTTCTTGTTTTTTTCTTTTGGTAGAGGAAAGGGCACTTTTTCTGTATTCCTGTATGAAGTGCACTTAGATGAAGAAAAAATTCTATCAGTAAAAATGCCACCAATGTTTTGGAAAAATAAAACAAGGAAGGATGAGGTAGCCAACTGCACATAATTTTTTTAAAAGCTTTGGATTATGGCATTTCCCTGGCAGAGATCTTTTTCCCCCACTCCACACACATACACATACACATAATTGGATGATATCAATACTTAAACTTTTCAGTTTCTCCCTGCGATCAGTAACAGCAAAACTTAGCGAAAAAGCAAAAATCAAACATATCCCTGGCCATTCCTCCTGTAAAGAATCGACTGCCCTGTCTTCTAGTTTTCAACACTTCATTATTTTCTAGTGTAAAGTGAATAAGTACAATGTAAGTAACTCAATGAATCAACACATGTTCATCAACTCCAAGAAGTACATTAACACTTCCTTTTTTTAAATCACTTTTTGAATCTGCCAATTTTATGAATGTCCTATCAGTGGTTATTTATTTGACTTGTTTATTCTGAGCATCCGGTAAACTATTCTTTGTGCATAGTATCTTATATTAGTGAGAATCTGTTGGCTGTGTAGGAAAAAAAACACACTCAGGAATCGCCAGGGTTAGTGGTTTGTTGTACGGATGCAAGAGATACAGCAGTAAGATAAGCTAGGTCTTATGAGATCCACAGAACAAGACCTGATGTGAGAGCAGGAACTAAAGTACCAGACTAGAAATGGAGTTACTCATGATTCTGAGGCATTTTAGAGATGTTCGCATCAAGAGGTTTGTGGACATCTAGCTCTGGCTAATCTCATCTCTGTTCTTGCAGTCTCCGTGGGTCTTTTAGGCTAAGAAGTAGGTATCTTATCCTCTCTCCTGAATGACTTTTTCGTAACTCATAGCTTATGCCTATTAATGACTTCAGAACCCATCAAAGCTCCAGTCCTGAGGCCTTGCTCTGCCAATCTTTTTAAGTTCAGTTCCCGCTGATGGTTACATTTTTCACTTCAAAGTCAGATCACAGAGAGAGAATTTGATTGATCTAGTCTCTTATCACTGGGCTTGACATAAAGTGGACAAATGACCTCAAAGTCTTTTCCCAGTCATCTCTGGTCTTGGGGGATAAAAGTAGGTTTATAAGTTAAACATGTGTTGCCTTAAGCTTCCTTGTTTGCCAAGACATGATGTGAAGCAGTTTCTACTAGTAAGAGCTCCAGATGCGTAGGATCGTAATGATGATTCTGATGTCTCCTCAGCCCTGTACATTTGAGCTTTCTTCTCATACACTTTGTTGAAACTACTCTTGTCAAGGTTATCAATGATCTCCATTTTGCAAAAGAAAATGATCACTTTTCATCACTCCTCATATTATTTGCTCTTTCAGCAACAGACAATTAGTGGACCATTTCATTCTTAAGGAATTTTTTTCTCCTACTTTTCAGAACTCCACATTCTCCTGATTTTCCTTCTGCCAGGTAACTCCTTTAGCTCCCTCCGCTTTATTCAGTACTCCTCCTCCACGTAACCTCTCATTCTAAGACCTCAGGCTTAGTCTTAAATGCTATACTTTTCTCAACTCTAATTTCTCTAAAAAGTCTGTTATAAGTCTCTGGGTTTGAACAACATCTGTATTTTACTGACTCACAGCTGTATACCTCTAGTTCTACATCTCCCGTCAGTATCAAACGTCTATTTGACATATTCACTAGAATTTAAATAGGTCGTCTCAAACTAAATAGATCAAAACTGCAATTTTGATATTACCCCCAAACCTGTTCCTGCTTGATTCTGTTCTACCCAGATACCCAAGCCCCAAAAAAGCAAAAAAAAAAAAAAAAAAATATATATATATATATATATATAAAAGCAAAAAAAGTCTTGATTCTTCTCACATTTTACGTGCAATCATACCATCAAGGGCTGTCAACTCTGCCTCCAAAACAATTGTGCTTCTCTCGAGCTTCACTGTTCCCCTTAGCCCAAGAAACTGTCATTAGTCACCTTACTTTATGTAATAGATTTTTAACTAATCAGTCTTTTTCCCTACAATCCATGCTCTGCAGCCAGAGTCATAATTTTAAAATGAGAATCAAACCATATCACTCTCCTGCATAAAATCCTCCAATGGCTTTCACCTACACTTTGGAAAAAAAAAAGAAAATCCAGACTGCTTAACATTTGTGCAAGGCCCTATATTATTTGTCTTCTGCTTACATTTCTTGCTTCTGTATCTATTCTACCACATTTTTGCTTCCTTTCTCTGCTTTTCATTTGTAGCAAGGTTATTTGTGATCCAAAATCCTTGGCTCTTTCTGCACGATTATATTTTCCCTCATATTTTCAAATAGTGGCTCCTTTTCCCTATCAGGTCCATCTCAAGGGTCATCTCCTGAGGAAAGTTCTTAGAATATCCAAATAAAATTTAGCCACAGCTTGAACTATCACTCTCTTGTCCTTTATGCCGGCATCATATCTATATGGAAATGCCTCTATAGTAAGGAACTATGCTTAACTTAAAAACATTTTTAATCCCTTTAAGTCTCCTTGTCAACTTTAGGGCAGGACCCAAGAGAAGGTACGTAAAAAACAATGTAATTTACTGTATGAAGAGGTGCTCTGAGTCTGGTTAATATTTCTGGAAAACTATGGGTGAGAAATGTGGAATTAATTTGAAGATGTCAGCAGTATATTACCCCTACTACTACTCTTACTTGGAATAAGATGATTGGTCTTTTTTTTTGCAGGGCGGAAGAGTGGGGGACTCTAATGGGTTTTTTGGTTAAAGGTAAAACTTAAATCTCATTTTTAAATCACTACGTTCAGAGCAATAAAGAATCACGTGACTTTGCACAATTATGTGATCTGTCTGCAGTGTGGACATGAGCAGCGTCTCTGGATTGTGTTGTGTCTGGTCTGGGGCTTGTACTCAGGGTGGAGGTGACGTGGCGGGACACATACCAGTTCTTGAATATCATGGCTGCTACCAGCCATGATAAGAAATAAGGGGGGGGGTCCTAAGGGGAGAGGCAACCTGGGCAGAACGCTGTTTGGAGTGGTGTGCTCAGCTGACTCTGGGAGCGCTGCTGTTAAATATCCGCTTTGAAGTTGTTCTCTTCTCTTTGGCATTCATGTTCCTAAGCCTTCTGTAAATCTTTGCTGAATCATTGCCTGGATTTAGCTGGCCTTTTGAGAATTAAGGTAGGAGAACGAATGTGAAAAAAGCAGCAAACAGCTTGATGAAGCCGGTTATGAGATGATAAATGATTCTATTTTCCCATCATAAGTGTCCACTTGTAGAACACACAGGGCAAGTCATAGCTCTAGACAAGTGACCATTTTGAACAAGGTTTCTTGAGAGTTTAAAACAACTTCCTGGTGGACTAATGTAATTGATTTTTCAAGAATTTCCAAAATTTATTTGGGGAGGAAGTTTAGTGGAAGAATGTGTTTCCTGCACTTTGGGTCATGGGACCTCAAGGGCCGTCATAGTTTAGACACCAAAAGAAGCATGACAAACATGACTTGATTTTGGAGTTTCAGGTTGGTGGAGTCTGGGGACATCCTGATTACACTATGAGCTTATCTGTGATATAGTATTTATCCAGATAATTTAAATAATAATATAATAATGCCTCAAAATATGTTTCAGTTTGCTTTATTTTCATGACGACCCTTTGGTACATTATATTTTGATATTCATGCTAGTTTAGCCATCAGAGGACTTCTCTTTCTACTATATTCCTAGTAGTTAAGATTAGTTTTGCCTCTGAGATTGAAGTTCAATTACTGCAATGAAAATAATTTTCATGCTATGATTTTGTGAGCTTTTCTTCTTTTTTATTTGCTTTTCCTTGGCATTTTATTTATAAAGAAATCATTTTATTTTCTTGGTGTTTATTACTATGAATGTTTCTAAAATCTAGTCTTATATTTCTCTTGGATTTTTTTTTTTTTTTGCAGAAACAGCTGATTTTCTCTCATGAAGGGATATTTGAGAGAATCTGTAGATTGCTTAAAATAGTCAAGACAGACATTTGAACCACGTGAATACATTTTAGTATTGTGTCCTTTGTAAGAAATAGGTAATACTTTATAATTTAATTCTTCTTGCATTTTATTTGATTTAGTTCTTTTGATTTAAAGGGAGAATTGAATATTTTTCACTTGATACTGGGGCATCTGAAATGTGACATTTATTTAATTTCATTTTTGCATGGACATTAGCGTGGCTAGATAACCAAAGAGCTGTTCTGAATGAAGCAAATTTCGAAACATTAGATAATTGGCACTTTATTATTAGAGAATTAAAATTAGAGAATGTTAAAATTAGAGAATGTTAAAATGTTATGCTTACACTTCTTCTAGTAGTCTCTGTTTATCTGGTTAGGATAAATAGAATTGTCCCATTTATATGATTAACACTGTTCTTTAGTCCATTGTTCTCAGGTTTACTCCTGCCTGTGTCTCAGGACCAGACCCCTGAAAATTTTGGTTTCTGACTAGGTTTCCTGAGAGATCGCAAAATGTGAGGAAGGCAAAGGCCAGGCCACCGGCTCCTTTTCCCTTCTAGGGGAGCATCTCTTCCAGGCTTTCAGCTCCACTGGGGACAGTCCCTCCCTTACTGGTCCCAGCACCTATCCAGCAGGACTGCTGCTGGCCCCAGCCCCTGGGTTCCAGTTACACCCACTCCTACCCTTGTCCTTAAGGTATCACCAGCTGTCTGCGGTTTCTGTTCTCTGGGCTGCCTCATCTTCCTGAGGTTTTCTTTTCAGGTCTTCTAGCAACTTTATTTTTCCATGTTAAGTTCTTTTTATGAAATAACCTGGATTGTCTAGGTGACCCCCACCCTCCTCCATGAACCCTGAATAATATCAATACAGATACTTTGTGGAAAGAATAATAAACAAGCTATCTTTTATTTTCTTAAAAAGTGATTCTAATCAGCACTTAAAAACTTAATTGGGTAATTGTAATTGGAGTAAGTAATATACCCCAAAGGTAGAAAATAAAACTGAATACTGAAGCTTAAAGGGCAAATTCATTCATATTGTTTTTCTTTTTATATGATATTAAATAGACACCTCTTTAGTTCAGTATTTCCCAAGCTTTAAAAAAAAAAAATCCTAACATTGTTTCCTTGAATATGGAAAATTACCCTGAAAGTATATTTTATGTAGTATTAGCTTATCAAAAAATGTGAGCACTATTAATTTTTCAAAAATCCATGCCAGTTTTTGAGAGTTTGATGACCCAATTGATAAATCAGATTTTCTTTCTTTTTTTTTGGATATAATTGACATAAAACATTATATAAATTTAAGGTATACAATGTGTTGATACATTTATATATTGCCATATGATTAATATCAGTAGCTTTAACTAACACTTCTATCACATGACACGCTTAATTCTTTCTTGTGGTGAGAACATTTAGGATCTAGTCTCTTAGCAATTTTGAAGCATTTAAAATATTATCTATGAGAAGCAACTTTGAACCAAAAGCTTCTACGTGGCTCTTGCCTTTTTAATGCATACAAGTTTCTACATGTATTCGCATCTCAATCCTGTAATGTTTAGTAATAGCTGTGACGTAGTTTTGGAACTTCCTTAAACAGACACTGTAGACTATGATTAGTAATCTAATTTCAGGGGGAGAGCCAACTAATGCCTCCTTGAAAAACAAGTATCATTTTGTTCATTCAGATATTTCAGTAAGTAACATATTTCTTAGGAATAAGTGAGGTACTTTGGACGATCTCTTAATGTGTCAAATAACTTTATTAAAATTAGGAAACTATAGAAATCTGAAGAGAAAATGTAATGAAAGATTTGTCAGAGGAGTGAAGATAAGCTCCCCTTTCTCCTTCCTTCAGGGAGCATCTTTTTTTGGAGAATTACAAGAAGAATAAAATTTTTTAAAAATTTACAATTTTTCCATAGTTTAGTAACAGGAAAAAATATTGAAATAAATACAATATTTATTATTTTTTTTTAAATTTATTTTTGGCTGCATTGGGTCTTCCTTGCTGCATGCAGTCTTTCTCTAATTGTGGTGAGCGGGCTTCTCACTGCTGTGGCTTCCCTTGTGGAGTACGGGCTCTAGGTGCGCTGGCTCAGTAGTTGTAGCGCACAGGCTTAGTTGCTCCGCGGAATGTGGGATCTTCCGGGATCAGGGATCGAACCCATGTCCCCTGTATTGGATTCTAAACCACTGTGCCACCAGGGAAGTCCCATAAATTGCTATTTAAAAGTAGAGTTCAGTATCAGAAATACCTACATGCATTGTCACTTACGATTATTAATGATTCTCATATTTCAGCTGTTAGACTCATGGAAGCAATTTCTCATTGAGAAAAGGCTTTTAAAAGAAAATTGTGAATGAAAAGAAAGAAATTATAGGACAGGATTAAAGACAGATTTTTATATTTTGATTAGAAAAATGTATTCCTTCTTTTTCACGTTGAGAGTATATCATTCTTATCAAGCCTCGAAGACCACAAGAGTAAATATTAGCTTTGCTTAAAGAAAGGAAAAAAGCAATTGAATTTGTTTAGCCTTTACTGAGTTCTGCCGAGGGAGTGGTTATTTAATGGGGCAAAGTGACTGAGACTACTTTGCAGGGTGAGTAGCGCTGGATTGGCAGGGAGAGCTCTGTAGGGCAGCGCCATGAGGAGCTGGGCATCCCAGGCAGCAGTGGATGGAGTGAGGTCACAGAACTGCACGAGGGGAGAGAAGCGTGATCCTTCTTCTGTCATTTTTTTAAGGAGAAAAGGGGGCAAATTAGTTTATTTAATAAAAAAAGCTACCCTCATCATTATAAACCCAGGAGTTGAGAAGCCCTTTCTCAGACTATCTTACTATCTAAACCCAATTGTAAAAACTCATCTTCATATTCCCTCACTTATCTGTAACTGAGTGTCACTCCATCATGCCAGGTGCAGAGATACTGGATAGTAATGTAACTGGAAGAAAGTCTGAATTTTGAAGGCAAATAGACTAAAGTTTACATACTATCTCTGTATGTATTCAGTGTCTACAAATTGCTTACATTTTCAGAGGTTCAGTTTCTTCATGTGAAAATACCCATATCATGAAGTGAATTTTGGATTTTGAAATAATGAATTTAACAATCTGGGAGAGTGTTCAGTACCTAAAGGTTCTCAGTAAGTGATGGCTGTCTTTATTTCACATCGAGTCTATAAACTTGTCTCAGCTTGCAGCCCAAGTTGCTCCAGCTTTATTATTAAAAGCGAGAAAAATCTCCTCTGAAGGTTGCTGTACTAATAAAGTGAATTTTTCAAGGCTCAAATGTGAAGTTGAATGTAAATATGTTTTTGTAAGTGGTAGGATGTCAAATCAGCACATCTCAAAATGGGTTTCATGGAATTGTCATGAAGGAGATTAATAACTGTTTCTCAAAAGAAGGTTTTGTGATTAGATAAGCTAGAAACACAGAATTTAGGACATTTTAGAAATTTTCTTACGTTACTATGTTTTCTGAGGAACCTAGAGAGAGTAGTAGAACACATAGAGTTATTTATTTATTTATTTATTTACTATAAAACTTTTGTTTTCACGAGGCTTCTCATGACTCCTCTCCAGGGGAGAAGTCTCTGAAGTAAAATGTGTTTATAATTATTGTGAAAGTAAACTAAGATACACATTTTTTTTCCAAGCGGGTCTCAGTTTTGTCTTTCTTTTGCTAGAAGCACTCTGACCCATTAAGTAGAGCCCTGCAGAAAACAGACTTTACCAGAAAGAAAACAGACTTTACCAGAAACTGTTTAATATTTATATAAACAGTTTAAAGAAGAATATGGAAATGCTCTACTTCACTATTAAGGCAGAATAAAGAGAACATCTTTATCTGGGTTTGTAAAGTTCTGATGGAATTATTTATTTATTTATTTTTAAACATCTTTATTGGAGTGTAATTGCTTTACAATGGTTTGTTAGTTTCTGCTTTATAACAAAGTGAATCAGCTATACATATACATATATCCCCCTATCCCTCCCCTCTTGTTTCTCCCTCCCACCCTCCCTACCCCACCCCTCTAGGTGGACACAAAGCACCGAGCTGATCTCCCTGTGCTATGTGGCTGCTTCCCACTAGCTATCTATTTTGCATTTGGTAGTGTATATATGTCCATGCCACTCTCTCACTTCGTCCCAGCTTACCCTTCCCCTTCCCCGTGTCCTCAAGTCCATTCTCCACATCTGTGTCTTCCTGTCTTGCCCCTAGGTTCTTCAGAACCTTTTTTTTTTTTTTTTAGATTCCATATATATGTGTTAGCATACGGTATTTGTTTTTCTCTTTCTGACTTCTCTCTGTATGACAGTCTCTAGGTCCATCCACCTCACTACAAATAACTCAATTTTGTTTCTCTTTATGGCTAATATTCCATTGTATATATGTGCATTCATATATATGCACATATATACAATGGAATATATTGTATATATCATCTGTCGATGGACACTTAGGTTGCTTCCATGTCCTGGCTATTGTAAATAGAGCTGCAGTGAACATTGTGGTATATGACTCTTTCTGAATTATGGTTTTCTCAGGGTATATGCCCAGTAGTGGGATTGCTGGGTCATATGGCAGTTCTATTTTCAGTTTTTTAAGGAACCTCCATGCTGTTCTCCATAGTGGCTGTATCAATTTACATTCCCACCAACAGTGTAAGAGGATTCCCTTTTCTCCACGCCCTCTCCAGCCTTTATTGTTAGTAGATTTTTTGATGATGGCCATTCTGACTGGTGTGAGGTGATACCTCATTGTAGTTTTGATTTGCATTTCTCTAATGATTAGTGATGTTGAGCATCCTTTCATGTGTTTGTTGGCAATCTGTATATCTTCTTTGGAGAAATGTCTATGTAGGTCTTCTGCCCATTTTTGGATTGGTTTGTTTGTTTTTTTGATACTTAGCTGTATGAACTGCTTGTATATTTTGGAGATTAATCCTTGTCATTTGCTTCATTTGCAAATATTTTCTCCCATTCTGAGAGTTATCTTTTCATCTTGTTTATGGTTTCCGTTGCTGTGCAAAAGCTTTTCAGTTTCATTAGGTCCCATTTGTTTATTTTTGTTTTATTTCCATTTCTCTAGGAGGTGGGTGTTCTGATGGAATTAGATTTCATTGCATTACCCCTAGATAAGAATGTCCCTACTGATTACAGAAGGGAAAGAAAGGAAAGATAATTGAAACCTAGTTCTAACCAACCAGAAGGATGTTTTCTTAAACAGACCATTCTTCTCATTAGCGTGGCAAAATATAATATTTTATTTTTAGTGCTTTGGAATACTTTACCCTAAATATATTTTCTTATAGCTGGTTGACTGTAGGACTTAGCATAGTTTACATTTATAGTCATGTGAATGTAATTATCCGTATTCCTGTTAGAGTGGTGGGGAAAATTCGGTCACTGTATAATTTTAAAACTCCCTCTCCAGGCACCCATTGTGTTCCTAGGAAACTCAGGAACAGAATTTGATTCTTAATTCCACACATTGTATTTTATCCATTAAATCAATGTTTTGGATATGACAGCTTATATTTGTATGTGACTCTAGACAGCTACAGAAATACCACTGAGTTCTTTAAGTGCATTTTGATAATCACAGTTGTGTGTATTGGTGGTGCCAGTGCCTCTGGGGTTCTTCCTGATATTTTAGACATGAAAAGCAGTAAGGGAAAACAGCTTTGAGGCATTAAAAAAAAAAAGAAAAACAGGGGCACTGGTCATTTCAGGGTTAAAACCTTTTGAATTCATGCAGATCGACACAATGGTCCAGCTGGTACTATTTTTTCACACAATCCCTTCAATGAATAGCCTTTCCCATCCTGGGATTGATAGTTTATTTTAATAATAATTCATTCTGTCACAATGGTTATGTTATTCTTTACAATAATCACAATATTGGCATGAAATAATAGCCTGGGAAGAAGGAAACCATAAAAGCTATAGTTAAGGGTATACATATCTGCATTAAATCCTAATCTTGTCAATATCATAAACTGAGCCCTGAATCAAATCCAAAGCTCTAAAAGTCTTCCCCGTTTAGTTTCCTTTGATGTCTGACTCATCATACAGTTATATACCTGTGACACTCTTCTCTAGGTAGCTAGGATATTTCCTTAAAAATATGTTTAGAAACTTGTGAGTCTATTTTGAAGAGGTAGAAAATAAAGTTGGGATTGGGACAAAATCAAAGCAGAACAGATGGTTCAGAAGACACTGTTTATTTTCCTTAAGATTTTTTTTTTTTTTTTTTTTAAAGTTTTACTTGATTTTTATTTATTTATTTATTTATTTTTGGCTGTGTTGGGTCTTCGGTTCGTGCGAGGGCTTTCTCCAGTTGCGGCAAGCGGGGGCCACTCTTCATCGCGGTGCGGGGACCGCTCTTCATCGCGGTGCGCGGGCCTTTCTCTATCGCGGCCCCTCCCGTCGCGGGGCACAGGCTCCAGACGCGCAGGCTCAGCAATTGTGGCTCACGGGCCCAGCTGCTCCGTGGCATGTGGGATCTTCCCAGACCAGGGCTCGAACCCGTGTCCCCTGCATTAGCAGGCAGATTCTCAACCACTGCGCCACCAGGGAAGCCCTTTCCTTAAGATTTTAACCTTATTAAATAAACCAACAAAACAAAGCCCAGGATAGCAACAGGCCTTGCATGGAATTTAGTTGAGAATGATGCTCTGGTTGTAGCTTGTGTCAACTGCCAAAACAGGAGAGCACAGTACTAGGCAAAGCCTGATGCCCTCCAATATCTGCACCAATTCATCCGGTGCAGCAGAGAAGCAAGGGGAAACGCAGCCAGTTAGGAGGAAAAATCTGTGAATACCTTAAGAACAATGGCCATTCATAAATGTGGAGAAACTGAAGCTGAAATATTAAGTCATTTTCATATCAATATATGAAATACAATAAACAAGAGTCTTTGAAAGAAAATTAATGAGGTAGAATGAAGTCCCATAGACATTGTGCTGGAAAATGTTTCTTTCATCCTGAATATCCAGTAAGTGCTTACTCCCCACCCTGGGCACCAAGGTAATAACCTGTGAAAGTTACTTGGATCCATGAGATTACTGAGATTAATCATGGGATCTCATTATTTATATCCGTGTATTTCTGGTTGAAAAACATTTCAAGAGATTCTTTGAGACCTAAATGAAAAAACCAAATCAATATATGGTTTTATTAAATTAGCTCACTTATATTAAAGCTGTAGTTCCAGTCTTGAGCGTGGGTTTATACACACTATTTTTTAAGCTTCTCCATTAAGAGTTTTTTTACTTTATAGCTAAGACTGAAATTGTTTCTTCATACTCTATTTTTTATCACCAAATTCCCAATTCTTTTCCCTTTAAAATGTTGAATTTAGGATTGCATGGATTATCTTTTAAATACATATAAAAACATGTGCCCATTTGGTTAGAAACCCATGGAGTCTCTTTTTTGCCTTTAGAAAAACTCCTGGAAGCTTCATTTCCCTTCATCATCTGATCCCTACTTAAATGGTTTCTCCCCAAGCCATTCATACCTGCTTCCATCTTAGACAGTAGACACATCCTATAAATTGAGTCCTTTTTAGACAGTGTTTGTAGACTGCTCTTTCACATCTCCGTTTCTTAGCAATTCTATTTCCTCTGCCAAAAATGTTCTTTCCTAAAAGTTCTATCTATTAACATCACTGATTTTTCCATATCCAGTTAAAATGCTTTGTGAAACCTTGGCCAATTTCTCAACTTAAAATTACTCCCTTATCTATGTTATTTTTAAAAAGGTTTATAGCAAGAAAGGATAACTTATTTTGGTGATAAAGAGTTTGCAATAGTATTAACTGAGAGCCACTTGGAGTTCATAGAACTTACATCAAAAACAGTCTTGAATAGGTGTACTAAAATCTCTCTCCAGTTGGTGTCTTTGGGGAGGTAGGAAGTAACATTATTAAGTGCCTGCCAGGTAAAGTACATTGCAGGTGTCTTAATTTCATTATAAAATATTCATCCTCATAATAACATCAAGAGGTACATTGCAGATTTTTGACATGGGAAAGTTGGAAAAGGGTTAACTAGAAGTGGTCATTCTTTGTGATTAGTTAGGGCAGCATACTTGGCTCTCTCTAGTTCATCCTAAGGTGATAGTGAGGCAAAAATTAGGGAAGCTGGCAGTTTTTGATAGAGTCCTAACCACTTTGAGCTAGTTATTACAGAGGTCGTGGTTTAGCTAAACTAGACTGGTTGCTTCAGATTGTGAGCCAGAGTTCTGTTTTACTGTAGGGTCTTGTAATGTTCATTTGTAAATTCAGTCTCTGTTACATTTAAAGACTTACAGAACGACTGGTCTATTGATATTTTTAGCCCACTCAATAGTGTGTGAGAGCTAGGGACATATTGTATGACAATGGAAATGTGACGTCTATGTCCCCAGAGTTCACTGTCTTACTCCACCACCATCAGAGTGGCCTGTTCAGTGGGATTATGTAATAAACCAACAGATGATGTACAGTACTGTCTACAACACCTAAAATATTCAGGTGTGGGAGCCACGGGGTGGAATTAGGGTTGGCTCTTCTTACCATCCTTCCAGTGACCCAAAAGCAGAATTTGTGTTTCCCATCCTTGCAAACTTAATCTCAGCCAGGTTAACGTTTGGTTTCGTTGACTCTTGGAAAAGTGGATTTAGTGGATCAATTCTTGCCCCTTTTCTCTTCTGAGTATATGGTCTTGAAATGCAGTTTATATCTACTAGAGAGAGTTGTCTGGGAGATGGAACAATTAGTGGCACTTAGTATGCATCTTCATGTTGGTTCTTAATCCCTTCTGTCTCACATCCCTTGTCTTTCAATGTAGCTCCATGCGACTTCCCTCCCTAAGAAAGCAGTAGCACACATATCTTCACTTTAGGCTCTGCATTCTGTGGAAACCAGGCTGTGACAGCAGAGTCCCAAGAATAACCCCTAGGTGTCTACTTTGTTAAGTACAATTCACTGATTTGAAACGACTGAACCAAGTTTAGATGTAGGACCAAACGATCATCCATTCGGTTGAACTTGATAACTAATTTAGACATACAAAAAATACTCAGGAGGAATTTAGATATATGTGCATATAGCTCAGAAAAGGTCAGCATTGGCTATAAAATAAGATGGGAGTCATTATTGTGAAGCCATGGTGAGCATGGATTGCCTAGGAAGAGAATGCAGGGTAATAAGATAAACAGATCTATGAGCAACCCTAGGAAATATTACATGTATTACTTGAAATGAACAACTTAAATTGTGTGGAAGCAGAGAAGCAGCTGATGGGGTGGAACAAAAAACAAAGTGAGGGGCTATGAAACCCAAGAAGGGAGAGTAGATCACATATGAGGTGACTGGCAACAACATTGAGGGCTACTGCAAAGTCAAGTTCCAAAACCATCTATTAGATGTAGAATCATGAAGATTTTTGGTGATATTGGAGGAGAAGTGATGGGGAAGCTATTTTCTTGAGATAAGGGATACAGAGGGACAAAGATGTACTAGGCATAAGGAAATGGCACAGAGGAAAGAAGAAGCATAGGATGTTCTAAACTTTCCACAGTTCGGTGTTAAAATATAGAAATAAGACAGAATGAAGAATGCTACCCATGGACACCAGCTTTGTCTAAGAATACACTTTGTATTATTATGAAACTTCTTACAGCGTGGGGTATGGAGAAAAAAGTTTGTTTTTTCTAACCTGGAAAACATCTAGTGTAGTAGTTTTGTAATAGCCTAAATAAATAAGGAAGTAAATAAATTTGTTTTATTTAAGGAAGTAATTTAAACGTATATGAAAATGTGTGTTTGTGTGCCTGCATGCATTTTACTAGAGAAAACAGACATTTATCCAATTTTAAAAGAGGTCCAAACCCCCAAAAGATAAAGAACCATTTACATAGACTATATTCCAGAATCTCTGTTGGCAAAAGATTCATTGCTTTTAGACATTTTTAAATTACTGAACAAAAATACAAGACTGTAGTTATAATCTCAAGTATGTTCATGTAAGTCTGAAGTGTGGGAAATCATGCGGATTCTGATAGGGGGTAGATAATTACAAGCAGCATGCAGAATATAATTGTAGGTGTAAATGCCAAGAACTGGGAGAAGCATGAACAAATGAGGGATCTAAAAAGGAAATTAATTTAAAGGAATCAGTGTGCTTGAAATAGCAGGTTAGGTTCTTTCTCCCGGAGCAATTTGTAGAGGAACAGTAAAGCATCAATCCTAGTGAATGGTTAATTATATCTGAAAACTAAAAATCTATATATCAGTAAAAAAGCAGCTTATTTCCTTGGCCTGGAATGATCTATATCTTCCTCAACCTATTGCCTGTGGTTAACATAAGAAGTAGCAAAAAAAATGATAATTGGAGAGTTATCATAATAAGAAATACAACAAACTTCCAAAATCAAAAACCTTTTTTCTATGTAAACTCAGGTTTGTAAATATTATCAAATTTAAAAACTGCCAAACATTACCTATAATTTCCTGTTGTATTCCATTTGAAATAGATGCTTACTATATCTCCAAAGAGTAAACATCAATGGACTATTATTCATTACTAGAAAATTCACAGACAGTAGGGTTCCATGTTTGATCAGTGACTTTTTGTTTTGTCACTTTCTTTCACATGTTTAGCTCAGTTGAGCCAGATTGTAGTTCCTAGAATAGGAGTTTGAATCAAATGCAAGATGCAGGCTTAGCTTTAAACCTGTTGATTACCTCTTCTTAGTTGTCTATCAATTCTGTTCTAATTGGTTTCGATTTATTGACCAAACCCTTCCCAATGCTGTCTCATTTTTGCCCTATTTCTTTTTCTTTAGCTCTCCGGGCTCCTCTGCATTCTCCCCGCTATTGAGCTTGGAGGTTTCCTTTTAACTTTTGGACTCTAATTTGTGCCTCTCTTATGAGTCTCTGGGGAGAAGTGACTTGCATGTTTTCAGCTATCTTCCCATACTTACAGTATGCCTAAAACGGCACCCCTAGTTATAAGATCTCATCTTCTTTTCAAGTTTTCTTCTTCAGTCACCTCCAATTCAACCTCATTTGTTAGTCCCTTTGCTGCCTACTTTAGTATGTTGGTTCTAAAATCATAATTTTCTCCCACTTACTGCTTCACATTATTTCATGTTATAATCTACTTGCTAATCATAAAAATTAGTTATCTCTTATTCCTGACTCTCTCTCTCCTTTCTACTAGTGTTTGTTATTTATACAACATCTTTCTTTACACAGTATCTCTCAGAATTCAAATTTAACCCCTTTAAGAAAAAAGAAGATACCTTTTCTGTCATTCCTTCATGTTTACTGAAACAGCTCTGCAAGTCACAGAGGCTCAATAAATACATCAGCTATCATTCATTAATAACCCATTCTCATTTTCCAAATCTGATTGGATTTTGATTGATAAGATTTGATTTTGGCTGCAGAGAATACTTGTGGGGTTTATAATTTTACAGAAATTTAAGAGTACTAATTTCTAAACTAAAATATATCTCTTCCTGATATATTGTTAAACTGAATTATTGATTGGGAATTCTTATGGGCCAGAGATGGAATAATTTCAGCAGTAGTTTGAAAGGATGTTTGTAGGAAGTAAACAGCTAGAATGGGGCCTGAGAAGGAAGCAGCTATCATGAGTTAAACAAGTTGTACATGCCCATGTGTCATGTATTATTTTATTTAAAAGAAGTGTATTTATACTGAATGTTAGTTATCATAGGAAGAGCTACATATGTATGAAGTATTGCCTTTATTTTGGAAAGGAGAGAGAGAGGTAGGGGAGGTGGAAGAGAGGATACAGATGTGAAGAAAATTATGCCACTGACTTTGTGTTTGCCAAAATGTGTAAGTTGAGAGGCTTTCCCTCAAAAAAATATGTTACCATCACAGACATGCT
Organism: Balaenoptera acutorostrata; assembly: GCF_949987535.1. Lineage (NCBI taxonomy): Eukaryota > Metazoa > Chordata > Mammalia > Artiodactyla > Balaenopteridae > Balaenoptera > Balaenoptera acutorostrata. Next base: position 68,083,959 of record NC_080070.1, read on the forward strand.
ATATTTTCTGCCACATCTTTAAGATACTTGCAATAAATATATGTCTGATAAGCGTTCTGAGAAATTAATTTGTAGGCTATATTGTAATTTTTATTATATACAAAATCTATGTTTTTTTAATAGATGAGATTTTAAAAATGTTATCCCTGAACTCTGACAAAATCTCAGATATATAGCAAGGCATTCTTCTGAAAGCCTATTATTGTGAAATAATTTATTCAGAAAACTTGCTTTTAGTTAAAAAATAATTAAATTTATTAATAAAATCAGATTTAAATATATTAGTGTAATCTGTACTACTTGAATTTGTATATATATACTATCACCAAAAGCAGCATTATTACTGCAAAGTTAGTATTTTTTGTTAAATATTGAATCCTTTGGGAAGTGTAATAATGAGAAAAAAAGTTTCATTTTATTTCCTCAATGCATAGAAGCCAGCGCAAACATTTTTCTTAATATTTAGGAAAAAACTTATGCTAATCATATTTGCCTACTGACTGGATAATACATAAATAATTGTGTCTCACAACCTGGGAGAAAGAGGAAAAAATATTTTCCATCAAATGTGGTTTTGAAATCCTTTATCTATGTACTCTTCCACAAGTATTAACCATCTCCTTAGAGCTCTGTAACACAAAATATAGTTGTCTCTTTAGAACTTTGTAGCACAGACAAGCTAATTAAATAATTACTTTAGAGTTAAAAGAATCTGGAAATACTCACTACTGAAATCCATTATGTGTAATCATTTATAAACTTTTTATAGTGTGTCAAATTGCTGTTTTGTTTCCATAGAGGATACTTTGGATGATCCTTAAGAAAATTCCAACATGGGATCAAAACATTTTTACATCTCTAATGAAATATATTTTTGTAAACAATCAAGAGGCCAATAAAAAAAACCAAGGCCATCATTCTTTAAAGATGCCAACTTCCATCACTGTGCTCTTGCCTGCAGGATAGCTCCATGTGTACACTGAGAGGAATTAAATTAGGACCATATGCGAATCCTCCACTCGAAACATTTTTTATATGCCTGTCTCTATTGTCTATTTGGGGAAATAACTTTCTTTTTGTTTCCCTAATAAGGTAAAAGAAAGGCTTCATGAGAACGAGGTCTAGGAGCTTTGCTTCTTGTATTAGCTTAATGTAACTCAAGGCATGAGAAGTTCATTATGAAAGGGACACCCGTCTGTTTGATGCATGGGGAGTCTGAGTTAGTCCTGCATGACGTTCTCAGTGATGAACCTGGAAAACACTCTGTTATTGTCTGCCTCAAGCCTGGAGAAGGCACCTTTCTAGCTCTGGGGACTAGGTTATCTGGTTGATTGAGTTACAGCAGAGAGCATAATAGCTAAATGTAATTTGGACCTTGGATTGTATAAGAAATAGTCTGGTGAGACCCTTTGTCTCTCTGTCTCTCTCTGTCTCTCCCTTTCTCTCCCACACACAGACACACATGCACATACACGCTTTCTCTTTCTCTTTCTCTCCTGTGGTCTAGAAATTTCCATTACAAAACAATTAAATAATTAATTTACAGTCTAACTCAGCAGGTGAAGCATGCCTAATTCTGGGACATCGTAAAGCAGCAGAGCAAGTGAGCCCGTGGATTATTTTGCTCAGCATTCCAAAAAAATGCACACTGGAAAAATATTTTCACTTTTTAGTTAAAATGTTTATGTCAGTACAGCATTAAATCCAAGAATTGGTGAATTACCCCAAGGTGTTTTATGGTAACAAAATATTTCAGTGTGATTCTGGTACTTTTGTAGTGAACTGTGGTTCCCTGCCCCCACCCTTTTTTTTTCTTTCCACTTTTCTGTAGGATGTTCCAAATACCAGACAGAATGGATCTCAGTGGTGTTTAGGTCAGCTAGACTGACAAGAAAAACCATGGTGAAACTAAGTTCAAGTAGGGACTTTTGCAATCTGAAGGCTGTTCTTTTTCAGCTCATTGAGTGTTTTAGTCATTTACTAGCCCTGTGTTGATGAATAAGTTCCAATACTATCCTGAGTCCTATATTTGGTAGACTTGGAATTGAACACTTATGAGGAAGTGGGCATGGACATGGTTAGGGCCAGTGACTTCTGAGGTTGGGAGTACGGTGATAGCCTCTCGTCTACCCATTCAGTTACTGAGTGCATCTTGGCTTGGAGCTTGTTATTCTTTGGGAGTCATTTGTCTGCTGTGGTTTGAGCAGTGAGCTACTGGGAAAAGGAGATTGACTTTCCTGCCCCAGCCAGGGCACAACATGTTAGCTGGATGCCTGGTTAAAAAGAGAACCCTGCAGCTGATGGGCCTGGAACACACAGTTGCAGTTCAGAGCCACCAGTGTGCCTGTGAAGGTTCTCCCAGTGAACAAATAGAAAACACCATGACAGTGTGAGAGAAACTGCAGAAAAAGGGGAAAGCAGTTTATATTTCAGTGCCTTTGGCACTTTTTCTTGCTCTTTGAGCAAGAAACCCTGTATTTTCATTTTGCACTTGGAGCCACAAATTATGTAACCAGCCATGGGCATGGTTGTCAAGTTTCAAGCATGGTTTTACATTTAATATCTTTGTTGAATATTAGGTAACAACAGTAACTCCAGATTTACCCAAACCTTTAACACTTCCTTCTCCACCTCGTTCAGTCCAGAGTATAAATAAGAACGATGGTGCATAGAGGAGGAAGTTGTAGTTAAGATGGAGAAAGAAGTGATCAACAGTGACATGACACAGAGTGAGGGGATGGCAGTAACTGGCCCACCCTGGAGTTGACCTATTTGGTGAATACTGGAGGGACATGGATAAGGGAGGGTGGAGAGCCAAGGGCCAAGTCTCCAGTCAGATTCACAATGGGATGTTATACAAAGTTTTTTCTTGTCCAGGGGCAGGTTGCCCTGCTCTGCATAAATATTCCTTGGAAAATTGTCCACCATAGGAAAAAGAGGGTGAGGGTTATATGAGGGAAGTACTTGGCATCAACAGTAATTTGCATAAATAGGAATACTTACGGAGGAATATATAATAATGTTAGTGAAAAGTCTGGGATTGGAAAATGGAATAATCTTTTCTTTTGGCTGGTGACATTTTCAGATTTTGTTAGGTCATCATTTGGGGCGGGCATTCACGTCAGGTACGGCAAAGAAAGAATTATAGAAATGAGAAACCACCTGAGGACTGGGTTACACTGATTAGGCTTGAAGACTGTAGCATTATAAAATATATTTCCTAAAACCTTGTGTGTGTGTGTGCACGCGTGTGGGTAATAGTGGTTGGAATAGGTATCTTGAAAGGGAAGGAATTATGTTAGATTCATTATAGTGTTGCCCAACACAAATGCAAGGAGACTGGTTTTGAAATCTCATAAAAACTTTATGGACCCCAAGCATTTCGGGGTATTGTTTGTTTTTTTTTAGAAGAGGAGACCCCTGAGCTTCTTGGCTTTCTTCCTGGACTGCTTGCTCGCTAAATATGTCTTTCTCCATCTCTCTGTCATATGAGAGACTTGAATAAGGATATTTTTATTTAAGCAGTATTTTAATACTGTTGCTTATATTTTGAACCAAATTCTCCTTTTTAATGCTTTGTTTAGTTTTGAATGATTGATATTTCTGTACCTAATTAGAATTTGGGAGATTTTAAGATTCTACAGATAATAAACCTTCAAAAATATTTGTTGAATTTAAATAAATATGCAAAAAAACCACCATGCTGTTAACCTCAATTAAAATGGGAGGTATCAAATTAGATTTCAGTTACTGATAATGAGGACAACAATTTTTTAAAGTGTAAATTTTAAACATAAGTCATTTAATACACTAATAGATAAAGAAAAGTGTTTGTTTGACTTATTTTAGCTAAGATAAAACGTGACCACTATATATATATACGATATTGTAAGGTTTAGCCTACATTGACGGCTACTTTTTTTTTTTTTCGTTTTTAAATCAGTATATGTCTTCAACAGGACCAATACTTCATGCTGTTAGATTGGGTACCTCCAGTTTCTAGATATTTCTTAACCCTGTATTTAGGCTTACAATACTCAATAGTAGGAAAATAAGAACAACTTTCATTCCATGATTTTTTTTAAACTCAACGGTGTGTGCTGGGAAAAGTACACATCGCTTGAATTCATGTTCTGAGTATAGAACTGACAGATTTTGATAGGGGAGGAATGAAGGAACTGGACAGATAGAATTTTGACCCAAAAGGGAAGAAAGGGTAGAGAAAGACAGTAAAGGTAACTGAAGACAAACTGCCTACTTTATAATTTCCCCCCTGACTCCTAAATTCAGCAAGTCAGGTGACAAGTCTTTAATGGAATATTCATTCGTATCCTTATGAGACAAAATATTTTAATCCACCAGGGGCCCTCTTAATCACTACCTGATATACTTTATGAAGGAAATCCTCTAATCTCTCTCAAAAGGACTAGAAGAAATAAAATAACCCACTAAGTCCACCTTGAGATTAGTGGTCTTTTACTTTTTAATTAAAAATGTCTTGTGGAGTGAGATTATGTGAACCTCCTTCTCAGTTAAAATGTTCACATATTACTTGATTAGGTAATGAATGACTTTAATATCCCACAAAGCACTCATACATTCAAATCCTTAGGCTGCTTATGAACTTCTGACTTTCTGGCTTAATAACAGGAGTCTCAGAACATGCCTGATAGTGATTCATGTCTCTGAGGAGTTATAAAAAACAAAGCCAATTTTATGGAAGTCTTGGACCTATTGCTTTTCTCACTCTGTAGATCTAGGGTTCTCACACTGTGGTCTACAAATACGCTTCAGCAAGTCAATAAACACCCAGGAAATGTGCAACATTTGGGGTGCATACACTTGTGCTTTGGGAAACTGTATAGATTTCATCAGCCACTTACAGGGACTCGTAACTAAAACTTTCAGATCTACTGCAGCAAGGTTTCACGGTCTAGTACTATTGATATTTTGAGCCAGATAACATTTTTTTTTTTTTTTTTTTTTTTGTGGTGGGTGCTGTCCTGGACCTTGTAAGACGGTAGGATGGTTAGCTAGGTCCGTGGCCTCTAAACATTAGTTGTCGATAGCAACATTTTCTTTACGCACCAGTGTTGGCAACCAAAAATATCTCCAGATGTGGCCAAATGTTCCCCCGGGGACAAAGCCATCCCATGTACTACACTGAAGTACAGGTAGTGAGTGGAGGGTTTTTGGTTTATTTGTTTTTAACTAGCCTGTAAAATTTGATTCAATTCTTACTGCATCTGATTATATGTATAATTCCAGCAAGCAGCTTTATTAATCTCTAAAGTAAGCATAGTTAAAAAGCAACCTTTTCTTGTCTTTTGCCTTAGAGTAGAAGAGAAGGCAAACACAATCATTATGGCCTACCCAGGTGAGCCCTGGATTATGAAGTACTCAATTTTGAGACCAAAGACTGGGATTTTGGTCTTAGTCCCACCATTTTTAGCTGTGTGACGTTGAGAATCTCCCGGCTGGGCCTTAGTGTCCTCATCTATGACAGATTATTAGTATTAACTAAACCTATTCACGTAGAGTGTTTGAGCATCACATGTGATTCTGGATGTGAACACACTCTATACGCTGTAGAGTGCTGTTTAAATATAAGGTGGTGTCATTAAAAAGCTGTAGAAAGTGGCAGAAAAGGTGAATTGTGTTCTTCTTCAATAAACATTCATGGAGGGAACCCCAAAGTAGAGTGTATCCCCTTCTCGATGTGCTCAAAATGATCCATTTACTGACAAGTATACTCATTTTATCTCATCCTTTTGAATTTTGCTTTTGTGTATGTTTTGTAGTACTAAAATATGTTAATACAGTATCACACATATATATTGGGTGGGCCAAAATGTTTGTTCGATTTTTTCTGTAAGATGGCTCTAGTAGCACTTAGTTGTCTTTTAACTTCGTTTGAAACAATTTTGTTAGATTGTATGTGACAGCTGTCATATCAGCATGCATTTAAATAACAACATCAAAATTGGTGAATTTTTGTGTAGCCATTTTAATATTGAAGATGGAAGAAAAAAGCAACATTTTTGGTATATTATGCTTTATTATTTCAAGAAAGGTAAAAACGCAACTGAAATGCAAAAATGATTTGTGCAGTGTATGGAGAAGGTGCTGTAACTGATCGAATGTGTCAAAAGTGGTTTGCAAAGTTTCGTGCTGGAGATTTCTCACTGGACAATGCTCCATGGTCGGGTAGACCAGTTGAAGTTGATCGCAACAAATTGAAACAATAATTGAGAACAATCAATGTTATACCATGCGGGAGATAGCTGACATACTCAAAAAATCCAAATCAAGCGTTGGAAATCATTTGCACCAGCTTGGTTATGTGAATCACTTTTATGTTTGGGTTCCGTATAAGTTAAGCGAAAAAAACCTTCTTGACCATATTTCCACATGTGATTCTCTACTGAAACATAATGAAAATGTTCTGTTTTTAAAACAAATTGTGACGGGCAATGAAAAGTAGATACTGTACAATAACATGCAACAAAAGAGATCGTCGAGCAAGCGAAATGAACCATCACCAACCACACGAAAGGCCGGTCTTCATCCAAAGAAGGTGATGTTGCGTATATGGTAGGATTGGAAGGGAGTCCTCTATTATCAGCCCCTTCCGGAAAACCAAACGATTCATTCCAACAAGTACTGCTCCCAATTAGACCAACTGAATGTGGCACTTGACGAAAATCATCCAGAATTAGTCAACAGAAAACGCATAATCTTCCACAAGGATAATGCAAGACCGCGTGTTTCTTTGATGACCAGACAAAAACTGTTACAGCTTGGCTGGGAAGTTCTGATTCATCTGCCATATTCACCAGACATTGCACCTTCAGATTTCCATTTATTTCGATCTTTACAAAATTCTCTTAACGGAAAAAATTTCAATTCCCTGGAAGACTGTAAAAGGCGGCTGGAACAGTTCTTTGCTCAAAAAGATAAAAAGTTTTGGGACGGTGGAATTATGAAGTTGCCTGAAAAGTGGCAGAAGGTAGTGAAACAAAAGGGTGAATACATTGTTCCATAAAGTTCTTGGTGAAAATGAAAAATATGTCTTTTATTTTTACTTAAAAAACCGAAGGCACTTTTTGGCCCACCCAATAATTTATAAATGAGACGAATCACATATTGACAGTGTACGCTCAAAGATATTTTAATAATAGAGCTTTGAGCAGAAGATTTTGGAAACCTCTATTCTGGAAAACAGTTCTCTGGAGAACAGTGTGGGTCGTGTGGTTTGGGGTGGGAGCTTTTTTCTTGATATGACTGCACATTATTGTATTAGCTTGTAAGGGATTTAATTAGAGGTTCTCAGGCTGGCTGATCATCAAGATTACCTGCAGAAGTTTCTTTAAAATTTGGCTAAACACTGTCCCAGATTTGTTGAATCAGAATTTCTGGGGTTGGAACACAGCCTACATGGATGATTCTGATGTGCAAACCTGCTGAGAACTAACTTAAACCCTTAGCTGTTAATAAGGTAGCTATTAATTAACGTCTTTACAAGTTTAGCAAATACAGGCCAGGTTATATAAGAAGACTTCCAGGGCGGAGGAAGGAAATGCAGGTAGGAAAGCGCAAAGAGAATCTTAAATTTCTTGGAGGGTTTTTCTAGGACAAACCATGACCTAGGTATTTCTTTCTCTATATAACTTTAACCTCTGTGACGTAAAACAATAATGTGTTATTTTTGCACCTATGCTGTGGATTTCCAAATATTGGATAATTTGAAAATGCTATGAGTTACAGTTTCTGTCTCATTATTCTTTGTAGTGTTTAATCTTTACTGAGAAGTACTATTTCCTACGTACTGCCCGGATTTTATGGTGTGTCACAGTTCCTCTGGCATAAAAATCAATGTTTAATGAAAGGAAAATAGACTGCTAAGCCTGGAGACCCACAGGAAACAGGCTATTGCAAAGAATTGATCAAAAACTTCTCTTGAAAAGTGCTCTCTCTTCTCTCCATCTCTCTTCCTTCGTCTCATTTATAAAGTAGACACTGTATCTCCTTATGAGCTTCACAAGAATTATGTAATTATGGATATGAAAGCTGCTGCCATGTAGCTTCCTGCCCCTGGGTAGAGCTGAGCAGTGTCACCTTTGATACAAGAGCCAGATCATTTGATAATAATGGATAAAGAGACTTTCTGGGTGATAGCAATCGAATGGCAGAATTTTCTTATACCTGGCAGAATCACTAAAAACTATAGGTCAGTGGGTTCCTATATATTTGTGTTATTTTACACATTAAAACATTTGGTCTTATGATGTGTGTTTGCTACAGTGTTTAAGAAAATTTAATTTATCTATTGAAATAGGAGAAGTAAAGAAGGGAGATGGGTGCGGTACGTTATAGAAGCAAGTAGCTTGTGAGATCCGTTGACAGTGAATAGCACACGTGTAAGATAAGAAGGGACGGAAGATGATATGGGTTGAGTTGTGCCACTCGCCCTCTGTATTTGTCAGAGTTCTGCGGAGAAACAGTATTAGAAGAATATCAGTAGAGAGGGAGAGAGAGAAAGAGAAAGAGAGAGGGATTTATTATCAGGAATTGGCTTTCACAGTTTTGGAGGCTGAGAAGCCCCATGATCTGCCATCCGCAAACTGGAGACCCAGGAAAGCTGTTGGTGTGGGTTCCAGTCTGAGTCTGAAGATCTGAGAATCAGGAAGGCTGATGGCGTGGCCCAAGAACAGGGAAAAAAAAAAAAAAAAAAAAAAAAGATCTTTCAGTTCAAGCAGTAAGGCAGAGAGAGAGAATTCAAATTTCTTCTACCATTTTGTTCTCTTGGGGCCCTCAATGGATTGGATGATCCCCACTCACACTGTGGAGGACCATCTGCTTCACTCAGTTCACCAAGGCAAGTGCTTATCTCTTCTGGAAGCACCCTCCCTAACAAACACACTTAGAAATAATATTTAACCAAATACCTAGACATCCCATGTCCTGGTCAAGTTGACACATAAAATTAGCCATCATACCCCCTCAAATTAATATGTTGGAGTCCTAACACCCAGTGCCTAGAATGAGGCCTTATTTGTAAATAGGATTGTTGCATTTGTACTAATTAAGATGAGGTCATACCAGCGTAGGGTAGGCCCCTCATCTGATATGACTGGTGTCCTTATAAAAAGGGAAAATTTAGATACAGAAATGAACATAGGGTAAACACCATGAGAAGATGAAGGCAGAGATCAGGGTGATGCAGAAACCAAGGAGTGCCAAAGATTGGCAGCAAACCACCAGAAGCTGGGATAGAAACACGGCCAAGTTTTTCCCTCACTGTCCTCGGAAGGAAACAACCCTCCTGCCTTGATCTTCTAGCCTCCAAAACTGGGAGACAATAAATTTCTGTTGTTCAGGCTGCACAGTTTTTGATACCTTCTTTCTCCTTTCCTAACACTAATACAGAAGGGCTTAGACACTAAATAGTCATGAGTCATTTGAGGCAAATGAGCATGGAGAAAGATTCAGGAAGTGCTTGTACCCTCCCCTATGTGTGTTAACCTCTCTCTTGCTCCTTGCTTGTTGCTGTGTCTTTAAGATTGATTCAATAAGCTGTTGTGAATCAAGCGTTTTCATTTGTTCTACAAACCTTTCTGTTCTGCGGCATCTGGATGAAGCTGGTCGTCTACTCAAAAGCCTCCCGTCACATTAACATAATTCCCCAGATTGATAAACCCTTTATAGTATTTTTTTTTTAATTTATTTATTTTTTTATTTATTTTTGGCTGTGTTGGGTCTTCGTTTCTGTGCGAGGGCTTTCTCTAGTTGTGGCAGGCGGGGGCCACTCTTCATCGCGGTGCGCGGGCCTCTCACTGTTGTGGCCTCTCTTGTTGCGGGGCACAGGCTCCAGACGCGCAGGCTCAGTAGTTGTGGCTCACGGGCCCAGTTGCTCCGCGGCATGTGGGATCCTCCCAGACCAGGGCTCGAACCCGCATCCCCTGCATTGGCAGGCAGACTCTCAACCACTGCGCCACCAGGGAAGCCCCCCTTTATAGTATTTTTGATGGCCCCTACTATCATTGTTTCTCATTTTTATTTCCGGGTTGTGATTTCATTTTAGGAAATATTAGTAGTGTGTCTGAAAGCATTGATTTGCTATCATGAAGTCCGATTTTGCTAAGAAACCATTCTACACGGTGACAAAAATCTGTTCACAGTTTTAACTCTGCTTTAGATGTTTACGCTTCCACTTCACATTTTTAAACTCTTAAAATACAGCCACGGAGAAGCCTGAAAGTCCATAGAAATAAGTTTTGTGAGGAATGTTCTGCATCTGTTTACATGAAGTGATGTTTTCAGAGGTGCTGTTGGCTGAATTCATTTTCAGGGCCTGTCTGATGCTGTTCCAGTTCTCCATTTGTAGACTCATTGTATATTATACCTGCCCATCTTCCATAGGAATTTTTCAGTTTATGTTTGCTTCTTCTCTTTTATATGTAACTGCTCACAGAAGCCAGGAAGGGATATCATTTGGGGGTTTGCTTACTATTTGTATTTGGAATTCTCTGGAGGCAGGGGTCAAATTAACTCATGGGTTTGATCCTTGCAATTTACCTTTCCACTCTTTCTTTCTCCTATAACTAGGAATTTACTATTCAAGCATGCTATTTTAGTAAGGGATAATGGAAGCTAACAGCCTGATTGCTGATGAAACTGAGCATGATTAAATGGTTTAGAGTGAAGTACACCCTTCTCTAGTGGTGAAAAGGCCTTGCATTACTAAAATACGGTAATGACCGATTCATCTCCTGAAACAGTCTTTGCATTGGGGCAGGATAGTTCACCTCATGAATTTGTCTTTTAGTCATTTACAAAAAGTTATTTTGTAAGTCAGCCAGAAGCATGTTAGTTTGAACACTTAAGTCCAAGAGTCAGAGTTAGGAATTCTGTCTTTAGCCATAGCATCTGCGTGACCTCAGACCAATTACTTAAGCCCATAAGCCCCATGCTCCTCATCTGTGAAGTAAGGGTCACAAGACCACTCCCCTTACAGGGATGTTACAAAGATTAAATTAAATAAAACACAGAAAATTCTCAGCACAATGTCTGCATGTTGAAAGGGCTTGGATAATATGCTACCTGTTGTTAATTTTTACTTTCTAATACTCAGTTCAGTTTAGCATTTTATTTCTTTCTCTTTTTGTTATTTATTTATTTATTATTGATATTTATTTCTCTTTTTGAGTGAGGTACTTGGATTAGAGTGATGTCAAATACTGGCCCTTCAATAAAGATTCTTAGAATCTGGTTAAGGAGAAGGCGCATGAGAAATTATTTCACTGTACTAAGATAAAGGTATGCAGTGGGTACACTGTACAACGTGGGAAATCAGGAAGGGTCTACTAGCTAATCCTGAAAGCTAAGTAAAGTATAGTCAGGGGTTAGAAGGAAATAGCTTGAGCAGAGACGAAGAGCCATGTGCCACCATGCTTTATGCATGTAAAAAAAAAATTGCTGAATTCCTGAGAGCAAGACACAAGATGGAGAGAAGAGGAAGTGAGTTGGGAGAAGTACCCTCGTGGTGAGGCTCTTCTCAGGAGTCTGGCCTTTAAGCTTTGAGTGACAGAGACTCAGTGAAGTCCTTAAGCAGGGTTGTGCCGTGGTACTCTCTGGGTGATATGGAGAGGATGGATTTCAGGGAGCCAAAGCTGAGACAGAGATACACTTGTCAGAAGAGATAATGACCATTTGCATTGAGACAGCCACAGTAGTGGGAAGGAGCTGGTGATGGGTGTGAAAAATGTTTAGGAGGTAAAGCAGACGGACGTGGTGACTGGCCGGAGTGTGGAACAAAAAGATTTAGGATGAATTCAGTTTTCTGGCTTGATTAACAGGGTAGATAGATGGTGCTGCTATTTACTGAGGCAGGAAACACAGGAGCAGAGTAAGGAGGAGGTGGGGATGAGGGTGGGGGAACGTTGATGACGTGTTGACTTTGGCATCTTTTCTTATGAGACATGCAGAAGGATATAAGGATCTGAGAGTGAGAGTAGGCGACTTAAATAAATGAAAAGGAAGAGCTGCTTATACCGTCTGTCAGTTTCCCAGTCTCCAAGAAGAAATCATACTTGGATCTAAACACAGTTATTTAAAACTCACAGCAGGTAAAAACTATTGAGCTTTATAGTGAAGAGGACTATCATTTATTGATGATTGTGTTTATGCTAGACCTCTCTGCTAATCCTGTTAGTTTTATATATTTACTGCTTTATCTATCTATCTATTTTATATATTTACTGCTTTATCTTCACCTACCATAACTACTCATTTTATCTAACGATTTTTAGTTACTCTTAGTTTTCTTTACAGATTTCTCATTTTTATCTTCTTAGGTGGAAACCCCCCAAATTTCATCTAAATATTTGTTTAAAAACACAAATTCAATTAAACCCAACATATATTTATGAGGTACTGAAAGGAATGGTATGAAAACAAAACATCAACATTTTGTACCTTTACAAGAAACATATATTTTCAATCATTGCCTCCAAATATATTAAAACTCTCTTTCCCTTCCAATTTTCTGGCTCCTTTAATAAAAAATTTCATCCAGTCAATCTCAGAAGTTCTAGTAGCCCCATTACTGGCTGATTGTGTTTTAAGAAACTTGGAAAGTGGAGAGCGCAGGCTCTAATGTTTCTCTTTTCTCCTTTTTCTGGATTTACTTTCCTGGTGTTTGGGATAAGAAGGAAGGACTGGAGAGGTTATCCTAAATAATTGGTTTCCTATTCTTGCTCTTGGTCTCACTCTGCTTTGGTCTTGCTCTGCTTGGCTCTGTCTCTACCTGCTCCTGTTAGACTGTGTCAATGTAGCCCTAAAACGCAGTGCATGGTTCTCTCGAGTAGGGCTTAGCTTTACCTTTGAGCCCTCCATGGAGCAGTCATGTGTTCTTTATTCTCTGGGAGAGATGATCTTACTTGGGCTGTTACTTCCTGAGAATACAACTTTGTCCCCCTCTTTTAACTTCCATGATCATTTACCCGGAACCAAGTTAACACTGAGTTCCTCTTCTGTGCCCTCTCAAACAGAAGTTGTGGGTTGCCCCCATTTTATTCCCAGGTTTCTTTCACTATGATTTCTTTGCCTGCTGGCATCAGCTGCTGAAACAGCCTTCTGTCTCCAGGAACTTACAGATATGTGTCAGGACCAGTCTTATGTTTACATATACAACTAAACTACAAAGAAACACATGACAAGGGCCCCCAACAGTTCTCCCCTGTTCTTTGCTGCCAATGACAGTAGCATGATGAACCTACAAAGTTTGCATCTCTTAGAGCAACCAGCTGGGTAGTAGTAATAGGTTCTTCTTTGCAGTCTTACTAATCTTTTCAAGTGCATCTCTCAGAACTCACTCTGTTTGCGTTTGGAAAGGGAAGCACGGCCATGAACATTGTACTTGGCATGTGGCACCTGACTGAGGTGTCAGTTCCCGTGTCTCACCCAAATCCATGCATCTCCCTTGTTCTTTCCTTATATACTAATAGGAAGTGGGTGGTTGATGGCAGTAGTGCCGGTTCTGCTACCTCTCAGAAAGACCTTGGAAGATGTCTGGCCCCATTGTTGGTGGCTTTCTTTAGAATGTAGGGTATTTGCTTTAGAATGTATGTTCCTTTATCCTAAGCTTTGAGCCTTAGCCACAATTCCAGGATAACAGGAAATGTTCCATTCAACTCCCTGTTACCAAATTTAACACTAAAACAAACTTAGTATGATTTGAGGAAAGAGCTATTTGAGGAACTTCGCCCAGAAGATGTATCTCGAGCACTGCAAAAGATAATCCTTTCTGAGGAAACCACATCCACTTGACAAGAAGTCAAATACTCTTAGGGAATTTGGTTAATGAACAAGAGTAGAAAAGACATTCTTAGGAACAGCAGAAAATCAGGGAAACTTTAGTGGAAAGATGAATAGCCTAGGGATTGGTCTATTAATCTTGTTTCATTACTCAATTGCCTTGTGAACAAGTGACTTTAATTCTTTGATCTTTGTGGTCTTTCTCTGGAAAGGGAAGAAGATCTTAAGATAATCTTAAAATGCTGTAATTCTAGGACTCAGATTTACGATTTTAATAACTTTCCAAGTGGAATATTGGAGGATGAGCGTGGACTTTGTTAAAGTTGGCCTCTGAATAGTCATATAAGGCAGTTCTTTGGATCTGTTCACAGCTGGATTTTATCATAGTAATTTGGTTAAACTTGGAATTAAATTGTTCCAGGCCAAATTTTATCAATCCCTACAGGACACAGAGACATTAAGTAATAGTCATTTTCAGTACCATTAAAGAGCTGAAACAGCATTAAGAGATGGCTAATCTACACATAAGGGTAGGCCAGGCACTAAGAAAATCTGGCTTAGTAAGTAAGTAGCAAGCAATAACAGTAATTTTTCCTAAAAGTCCAGAGATTGAGAATGAATACATTGGAGTAGCACCAATTTTTATATCTATAATTACACCCCCGCCACAAAGATATCTACATCTATACATCTCTATAATTGCATCTTTGTCTATTCTGAATTTGAGTTTCTAGCCTTTTAAAGTAACTGATTTTATAGTAAGATTTTAGTTGATCCTTATTTTCATATTCTTTGTGATGTACCTTGATTTCCTAAGATTTCTATAATGAAAATGTATACAAATTTTAAAGAAGGGAAAATAGCTTGTATTACTGTAGTTAAATTTTTATGGCTTTCAGTTTTTAGGAAAGCAACTGAAAACAGTCTCTACTATACTAACAAGATAAAGATGTGAGAGAAAACTACATTCATGTAGAAGTGCTAGATATCTTATACTAAAATTTAAAATGAACATTTTATCTCCTCATATCATAGTAAAACCTCATATTTATATAGTGATTAACAGTTTAAAAGGGACTCTCATAGTGATCATTTTATTTATTCTTCACAGTATGTGCTCTAGGAAAATGTAATATTCATTGATTTATAAATGAGCAAAGGGAGCCTGGGTGATTAAATGATTTGATCAGTTATGAAACCAAGTGTCAGAGGTGAGCCTTAAAATGTCCTTCTAATGCCATACCAATGGTATTGTCTCAGCTGCCCTCTTGACAGTATTTAGTGCAAAACACAAGGGCCTGGCATCCTCATTCTCCCAGAGCATCTTTATTTGTAATTATATGTCAACAGCAATGAAACTGAGTTAATAATGTCCCTTTGAATGACTTGTCATGCAGAAGAAAAATAATCCTTCTACCTTCAATGTTGTTTTGAACTGCTATGAAAATCTATAATTATAGTTTAATTTTTTATATGTTTGTTTTTTCTCTTCAGCTCCTAGGTTGGAAGCAAATAAGGGCAGAAATGGTTCTTCTACATATGCTGTCAGATCTTGAGCAAGTTATAGATTTTTTTCTATTCTTGCTTACGGCTATATCATGGCATATTAATTGTAATTTCATAGGTTGTTAAATGCCTAGAATAAAGTACAAACTCCATAAATATGGCTATTATCCTTATGTTAATTAGTGCTTCTTAAGTGGGTTCTGGGTTATTATGTGTGCTTTTTTAAAAAGCATGTGTTAGGAGTTCAGAGCATTTGCTATTTCTAAAAAGATTTAGTTTGAAATATCAGCCCTGGAAACACTGACCATCTAAGAGACACCTCTGTCTAACTGGTGGTATTTTTGCAAGTTGGAGAGCCAGGCCCAGGCTGTGGTGATGTCATCAACACAATGAATGTCAACCTGAGACACCTCTTAGGACAGAGTACAAGACTTTCCAAAGTGAAATGCACTTCTGAGTGTTTATAAGTGAGAAATTATGATTTAAATTCTTTGATAATATATCCACTGTAATGGTGAGAAGAAGCAGTCTCTTCTTCTCTTTACTGGTTCTTGAAATTGTTAAAACTTCCACTCCAGACATAAATGAAAAAATGTACATACATATATGTAAGTGTGTATGTATGCATTTAATCTAATTAACAATTGCATTGTAATCTTTTTTTTAACAAGTGGAGAATAAGAAAATATATCTTTGGTTCAGTGTCATGGAAGACAGTTTTAACAAGCACAGAATTTAAAAACAGTAAACTCTTTCACACTTCTCCATCTCTTTAATCATTCCCAGTTTGCCTAACCCTAGCCATTCATTTCCCTTTTATGTTCTACCTTATTCTCAGCCAAAAGGAGTCAGCTCAGAGCTCAGGTTTCTGATGTTATAAGGAGAGAAGCTGACTTGCATTCTAGTTTGTTCTTCATGCTAAGAAGCATCTGTGTTTTTCTCTCTTTGACTTTCCATTAAAACATCTTTCTGTGCCCTCATATATACTCTACCTTTCAGGGAGTTGAAGGATCTCAAACATCTCCTTTAACAAGAAGGAAGTATTTGTCATTCCATTCACTCATTCATGCCATGCAACAAAGATTTACTGAGCCATTTCAGACACCAGGCATTGTTCTCCTCCCAGGGACTGATCTGTTAAAAAAAAAAAAAAAAAAAAAAGAGAGAGAGAGAGAGAGAGACCCAAATATCTATCCTATGGAGCTTCATATTAGGGAGACAGACAATAAATAAGAAAATTCGGTAAAATATATAAGATTACATCAGCACTAAGAAAAAGAAATCAGAGGACAGAAAGTTAAATGGGAACTTAGAGTTTACAGAGGATAGCCTAAGAAGATCTCTCTAAAAATGTGAAATTTAAGTCAAGGAAATATGAGTGTAAGCCACAGGATAACTAGAAGAAAGTATTAAAAAACTCTATTCACTTCACAAATATTTATTGAATGCCCAGAAAATCTGAGAAATATCATGGCAAACTACCTAGAATACATCCTGTCCTCTTGGAGCTTGAAATTTAAATTTTAATATTTTAGAAATGTCTCATCTCTCAGATCTCCCGGTTGATTTGGACAACTTATAATTAATAGTCTCACTTAGATTTAGAACTGCTTAAGAAGTATATTTAAAGAGAAAACTAAAATTAGAATTAAATGAATAAGGGTTTAACTGGTTTAACTAGAGATTATGCTTCAAAATCAATGTCAAAATGTTCTAATGATGGGGGAGAAAAAAACAGAAAGCAAAAATCAGTAATAAATGTTGAACTTGGAGTCAATGGCTTTGGTTACTGATACCAGTTCTACCTCTAACCAGGTGTGCTATAAAAATGCTGACAGGTCATTTCAGGAGGCTGGGTGAGTTGGTTCTGTGATCCATTTAAAAAAAAAAATCTGGGAGTCTATGGTTTTATAATGAAGAGCATAGAATGAAAAGCATTTCACTTTTTGTTTTAAAATACTCTTTTTAATGAGGCATATTTGACATATAACATTATATTAGTTTCAGGTATACAATATGATGATTCAATATTTGTATATATTGTGAAATTATCACCACACTTAGTTAACATCCATCACCACACATAGTTACAATTTTTTTTCTTATGATGATAACTTTTAAGATGTACTCTCTTAGCAACTTTCAAAGAGTCAATACGGTATTAACGACAGTCAGCATGCTGTACGTTACATCCCCATGACTTATTTATTTTATAACTCTCAGGTTATATCTTTTGATCTGCTTCACTCATTTCACCCATCTTCTTCATTTAAAAAAATTCTTGAATCCTGCATCATTATTAGTAACACTTACACTTGGTTCTGTGATAAAAGTTCAATCAGAGTCAATCATAATGCACAGATCAATACTACAACTCCTAGGACCGTTACCATATTTTTCTTTTGTCAAGACTTTCTTCTGCTTTTAAAAGCATTATGGGTCTTCAGCAACTGAATTAAAAAAAAAAAAAAAAAGATTTTGGAGAAGTATTCAACTTTTCTCAGTATTGACCTCTGAATTTGCTCCGTGTGGCGGGGGAGAATTGGGCTGGCAGTGACTGGAGACTGTGTGGGAAGCATCTGGCGGCCATGGAGCTCAGTGAAAGTAGGCAATCAGGGAGCTTAATGTTAACTCTGAACTCTTTTTGACTTTGCAGGAAATCTTTAAAAACCTTTCCTTTGCTCTTGATTTTATGAAATGCAATTTTATCTTTTGCAAGGCCATTTTTTGTACACTCAGTGGATGGTAAATAAAGTGTATTATCCTATTTCTACCTCAAAGGAGGGAAATAATATCAAGTTTAAATGACTCTTTCTAAGGTCTCACAATAAAAGGCAAGGCTTGTATTTTTTATTTTGTTTTGTTTTCATTTAGGACAAACTTTATTTTAAACAGGGAATAGAGGAGTCAACAAAACAGACCACTTGCTCCCCCTGTCAGAAGCAAGTCATGCAGCAATTGCTCTGTGCTGCTCGAAACTTCTGTTAACTGGTCTCCTAGACCCCAGTTTCCCTCAGTTCTCCTCCTCTCCTACCTTGTCCACTCCTTCTCTATTTGCTGGTTCCTCGTGTCTCTAATCTTTAAACATTGGTGTATCTTCAATCCACAAAGTTTCTTTCTTTCCTCTCATCACAAATTTCCTGACTTATGACTCTTTTCCAAGGTCTTTAAGTGCCATCTATACATTGGAAACACCAAGTCCTGACTTTTCTCCTGAACTTCAGACTTATATATCTGGCTCAAAATTTCCATGTAAATGTCCAATAGACATCCTCAGCTTAACAGGATCAAAACCAAATTCCTGATTTTAACTCCAGCACGTGATCCTGCACAGTCTTTCCATCCCCATCTCAATTAATCAATATTCTGTTGTAACACTTGCCCTGGGGAAAAATTAGGATAATTCCTGATTCTCTTCTTTATCTCATAACCTACTTCCAGTCAGTCAACAATTTCGTATCAGGTCTAATGCTGAAACATATCCAGATTCTAGTGACTTCTCTTCAGTTTATCTCTATCACCAAGCCACCTCCATCATCTCTCCTAGAGGATTATTGAAATGAGGCAGAGTTTGGACTTGAATCCATATATCCTGACTTTAATCCAGGGCTCATTTTAAGCAACAAGAAAAGATAAGTGGAAGAATCATCTGGACTCAGCACACTGGACTCTCCTGGAAAGGCAGAGGGCACAGGGAAGTCTTAAACCGTATTCCCACTAAAGAATAGGTTCTTATGCCTTTCAAAAAAGACTTCTTAGAGATTTCAAAGGAATTGCATTATAACAAGATAAGAAACACATTTTTTTTAGAAAGAAAATTACTGTGTTTAATCCATGATATATATAAGTGGTGCTGTATATAAGTGGTGTCCAAAATCGAAACACAGAATGGATTGCTCAGGACTTTGTATTCCCAAGAATTCATTTGAAGTAAACTCTGCTGGGGAACAAAACTTGGGAAAACAAAGACTACATTAGAGATGGAGGAAATCCTCAGCTCTGCCATGCATCCACAAGTGAGAGGAGATTCCAGGCAGCCGAAGTATCTGGGTAATTCAGCTGCCTGGGATTATGGGCATTAAAACCCCCTCCTCTCAATCGCCTCCTCTCCCACACAAGCACAGAAAATTTCACACTAAAGATGTCTGTAGCAGCTGTGAAAGTGTCTAACCATTAGAAGAGAAAGTGGAGAAATAGGAGCCTTTGCATGTTATTTTACTTCCTAGTTGCCAATAATGTCTTTTATGGAAATTAAAAAATCATATGAATATTCAGATGTATAAACTCTATAGACATAAGATACTTTAGGAATTAAAGGTTTTCATATAGCTATGGTTATATTTCTGTAACAAATATTACTCCATATGAAATTTTAAATTTCTTAATAACTCCACCACTTCCCCTTGCCTCATTATCCCAGAGTGGAGTGGAAAGGTGTCTGGGAAGATACCTATTTCTCCTAGGCTGCCATATACCAAATGAGATAAAGAAACAGGGGGGCGGAAAAAAACGTAGGCCAAGGTTGGAGTGAAGTGCAGGATATGTGGCTGAAGATATTACGTGGATCAAATGAATACTTGAAATATTCCACATCCATTAGTATAGCTTCTACTTGTCAGATCTTTTTCTCTTTTATGCAAGTCATATAAATACAGTCATTTTAAAAGATGGCAGTAGCAGTAAACAGAGAAATTTGTATCTTGCCTCTGAGTCCCTTGTTTTTTGCAATTAATGGTCTGAGACTATGACCCTTTGAAGATATTAACATCTTAATGGCGTTTCCGAAGGGATGATGCAAGAGAACTACTATTTATGGTATTTCTACTATGTGCCTTTCTCTGTATTTGACTGTTTCTATAATCATAAACCTCATACAATTGTGTGAGGTAAATCTTTTAATGCTCATTTCATAGTGGAGGAAACAGAGGCTCTGAGAATCCAGTCTTTCAGATGGTAAATGATAGATGACACACTCTGCTCCTGATACAACCCTGCTCAGTAAGGAAGATCAGAGTTGTCTGGGGAAGCAGGGAAATGTCACGCTTCCATTTTCCATCTCACTCTTCAGGGGAAATCCCAACGATTTTTCCTGTGATAATTTTCAAAGGCAAGTTCACAGGACTGAAAAAGACGTCTAAGATTAGTAAGTGAGACTAAAGAAGGTTTTCCCTGTTACATTTATGCACATAATACATTTTCATGTGTGTGTACATGTGTGTCTGTGTGTGTGGATATATATGTAAAACTTGCAAAACAACATAATATTTTTCTTTTGATGTAATCTATGTCACTCATCTTCTCTCTTTACTGGTTCAAGATTGTGGTAGAATGGTGAATCACTGGATTTAGGTCCATCAACCTTGTAAGAATCTAAATTGCTTTGTGCTTTTCCTCCCTTTTTTTCTCCCAGGCTCTTCAATTATGTAAGTGGTCGAATGATGTATAGTCTTTCCCCTGCACCAGTTTTTGATCTATCATTTCTTATTACAGTTATCATCCATTCCAGATGAGCTGCCAATTCTTTTAGAAGTTGTTAGTAGAAACAGTTAAAAACTGTTGTCTTTGTATCTATGCAATCAGCAGTAATGTCTGCTAGAGTGGTTTGTCTGCTGAGAGTAGCTAGGAAGGGTGACTACAGGAGATGGGGTGTGGTAGCCTCCTATAGTCAACAACTCTGCTTTACAACTCCCTCTAGTGGCACACTGAGGTATGCCCCAGGGTACAGCAGAAGAATTTTGACAATTTTGTGGGGGAAATGTCTGAAAAGAAAATTAGGAAACAAGTCTTTTGAAATCTCCTTAGTTGTTTCATAAGAGAAAATATATCTGTGTATTTCTCAAGAATAAATATAATATGATATGTATTTGCCCTTAATCAAATATAATATGATATGTATTTGCTATATATTTTCCCAGCATCACTTGGGATTATTTTGGCCAATAAAGGGAATAATCATTAAAAACAAAACAAAGAAAACCTGGCTTATTGGAACTTCATTTTCTTAAATCTTGGCTAGACATCAAGTTTTCTGAATTGAAGAATTTATTCTTTTCAGTGCATTTATATTTAATTGAATATGGAAATGTGAAAAATATGAAGCTTGTTTTAAATAGCAACACATATATGAAACATTTCCCAATGTGAGTGACAGGCAGTTAAATCTTCTTTGCATAAACTTGAATGTGAAGGGGAAACCAACTGATTCTTTGAAGACCAAGAAAAAAGAAAAATGAGCTATTTAATCTTTTTGGGGCATGCTGCGGTCCTTGGAACAGGGAAGACAATTGATGGGAAATCAGGAGAACATAACTGTTCATTTTTACAGTGCTGTTAATATTATCTAAATGCTAATCTTTAAAAAAAAAAGAATATTAGAAAAGGAAAGAAACCACCTTCTTAATGGTGTGGGTCACATTTGTCATTACAGATCAGCAGTAGTGAATATCTTGGGTGTTCAAATAGTCTTTTCTGGTGTGGCATGCTGGCCCTTTATAAAAATATTGTATCTCCATAGAATATAATATTATAGTAATTTATACTTTACATGTGTTATACCCTGACACAGAAAAATCACAAATATAATCAAATTTTTCTTTCTATAGGTATTATAACTTCATAGCCTTATAAAGATTTGTTTTCCTGGTTCATACATCTAGACCCTTTCCTTAATAATGATGATTCACTAAGAGTCAGTTCCAGGTATCTGTTTTCTTGTATCTTATATCCCACTGTTGAACTTTCACCTTTGAATCTATTACCCTTCCCAAGACATTTTCTGCCAAATAAATTTCCTTGGTAAGAGAAGAAAAAGTTGGGTGCTGAGAACTAAGAATGTGATGTACTAAATGAAAGAAAGAGATTTTAAGTTGAAAAATCTTCGCATTTTCAAAATCCTAGTAACTTAAGACCAAATTTTTTCCTGTAAAATACGTCTTTTAAAATGATGTGTTTTAAACATGAGTTTTGGATATATTTATATATTAATACAGCAGGCATTTTTTTAGAGCCTATAAACACTGGTGACATAAATAAATAGATTTCTGCCTTTAAAGAGTTTGAAATATAGTTAGGGGTGTAGGGTTAGGCTAAACAGATAAAATAACTGATACAATCAGGTAAGTAAGTGCTATATTAAAGGTAAATATAAAGTGCTGTATTCATTTCTAGGGCTGCCATAACAAATTAACGCAAACTGGGTGGCTTTGTCCCCACCCTAACTTCAGTATGATTTCATCTCAACATCTTTAATTACATCTACAAAGACCTTATTTTTGAATAAGGTCACATTCTCAGATTCTTTGTGGACGTGAATTTGGAAGAGAAACTCTTCAACCCCCTGTAGTTGCTGTGAGTAGATGAAAGAGAGTTTCTTAGTTCCGCCTAGTCTATATGGGGATGGGAGAGTTAGGAAATTTCTTGAAGCAAAGGATACTTAAGTTTAATTGGAAAAGGTGAGATTAAAGAGATGGAGAGTAATCAGATTGTTTGTGGAGGGTTTTATCTGGCACACTGAAAGGTGTATATTTCATCCAGTAACTTGGTGATTCTTCTCCGTGTGTGTGCGTGTGTGAGTGTGTGTGTGTGTGTGTGTGTTTGTAAGCTCCAACACAGTTAAAAGAAGTGAGAGTCTATCATTAGAAACAGCAACTGTCTCTGGAAATGACTCTTGAGTGGGGAGGCTACACATTAGAATCTTAGAAGGTGATGCATGGTTTAAGAAAGTCCATCGGGTGATTCAGATAAAATTCTTCCCCTTTTCTTTCCTATAGATGGAGTACTGATAAGGGATTACTGAAAAGATTTAGACAGAGAATGTCTATGTATATAATTATGTATTATACTTTGTTATATTAACAGTGTTATATGTATAATAATGAAATATATATGTATATAATGTAATATATGAATATATTATATAACCCTGGTTCAGAATAAAATTAGATTACAAAGGGACAACTAGGGACAGAGAAACCAGTTAGTAGACCATTAAAATAGTAATATTAGTGGTTATAAATTTCTGAATATAGCAGTAATGATAGATTTAGGACCTATTCAGGAGGTAGGATTAGTAAGATTTTACAAAAAAATTTAAAGTAAAACTGGTAAGGATGATTCTCAGGTTTCTTGCCTGTATAAATGCAATGAGAATGAAGTAAGAAAGGGAATAAGGAAGAAATATGGTTTAGAGGCTCAGTTAAAGATTGTGGTATTAGATTGATTAGAGACCAAAATGTAAGACCAGACGCTATAAAACTCTTAGAGGAAAACATAGGAAGAACACTCTTTGACATAAATCACAGCAAGATCTTTTTTGATCCACCTCCTAGAGTAATGGAAATAAAAACAAAAATAAACAAATGGGACCTAATGAAACTTAAAAGCTTTTGAACAGTAAAGGAAACCATAAACAATACGAAAAGACAACCCTCAGAATGGGAGAAAATATTTGCAAATGAATCAACAGACAAAGGATTAGTCTCCAAAATATATAAACAGCTCATGCAGCTCAATATTAAAAAAACAAACAACCCAGTCCAAAAATGGGCAGAAGACCTAAATAGACATTTCTCCAAAGAAGACATACAGATGGCCAAGAAGCACATGAAAAGATGCTCAACATCACTAATTATTAGAGAAATGCAAATCAAAACTACAAGGAGGTATCACCTCACACCAGTTAGAATGGGCATCATCAGAAAATCTACAAACAACAAATGCTGGAGAGGGTGTAGAGAAAAGGGAACCCCCTTGCACTGCTGGTGGGAATGTAAATTGATACAGCCACTATGGAGAATAGTATGGAGGTTCCTTAAAAAATAAAAATAGAATTACCATATGATCCAGCAATCCCACTACTGGGCATATACCCAGAGAAAACCATAATTCAAAAAGACACATGCACCCCAATGTTCGTTGCAGCACTCTTTACAATAGCCAGGTCATGGAAGCAACCTAAATGCCCATCAACAGCCGAATGGATAAAGAAGATGTGGTACATATATACAATGGAATATTACTCAGCCATAAAAAGGAATGAAATTGGGTCATTTGTAGAGACGTGGATGGATCTAGAGACCATACAGAGTGAAGTAAGTCAGAAAGAGAAAAACAAATGTCACATATTAACGCATATATGTGGAACCTAGAAAAATGGTACAGATGAACCGGTTTGCAGGGCAGAAGTTGAGACACAGATGTAGAGAACAATCATATGGACACCAAGGGGGGAAAGCTGTGGGGGGTGGGGATGGTGGTGTGCTGAATTGGGCGATTGGGATTGACATGTATACACTGATGTGTATAAAATGGATGACTAATAAGAACCTGCTGTATAAAAAAATAAATAAAATTAAATTAAAGAAAAAAAAAAAGATGTGCAGAATTTTCTGAGTCTATAGGATATCCCGGTAGAAATGTCTGGTGGTCAGTTGAATATATAATAAAGGGAGAAATAAATTATGAAATGAACAGCATATGTATGGTCGTTGAAATCATTGATGGGAATGAGGTTTTCTAGAAGAATATGTGTATCAAGAAGTTAAAAATACCCAAAACAGAGTCCTGTGGATACCAATGCATAAAGGTCAAATTTTTTTAAAAAAGGGAATCTCACAGGAGACTAAGGAGCAGCCAAGAGGCAATAAAAAATCCGAGAGGATTAGTATCCTCAAGTCAAAAAAGGAAGGAATTTCGAGACCAGGGGAAGAAGACAAGAGTGACAGTGTTTATGATTCAGTAAACATTACATCTGGAATCAGGAATCTTTGCGAATTAAGAAAAGTGGGTTTTGTAAATGTGGGGACCAAAGTGATATTACAGGAGGTTCAACAGTAATGAGAAGTCGGCATAAATCTCTAAATACATAAGCCCTCTTGGTGCATATATGCAAATATGTGTGTGTGTATATATGTAATAATATGTAGGCCAATCTTGAACACATTTGGCACTTCATCAATTCAATTGTGATTCTAAAGAGAGCAGCTGTATTCTAAGGGCCTGTTATTGAGGAGTTTATAACCTAGTAGGAATTAGAGACATCAGATTTGAATCCACTCAAGCCTCCTTTTCAATTGCAGTTGATTTGATTTATACTTAATTTATTGCAAAATCTTGTTACAGCATATATAAAATACACTTTAGTGAATTTTCACATGAGTCCCTATAAGCCGTCAGACAGGGACATGTTCACACTATTTTCATTCATTTGTTACCGAAAAAAAAAAAAATTCTAAAGTTCGCCCTGTGGAATACCGAGAAAAGAGTAGATTTAAGGGTGGTATTGATATCTCTGAGAGTATACATTTTATTAAAGCACTACCACTCCCGTAACTACTGCATTATATCTGTCCATTTCTGTTGCTTTGTAAAGAAAAGGTTGAAGCTGTTCAGGATCCTCTATGATTTTTATTTTAGTTTATCCCATCGATTCAGGCTGCATAATTCTATGCCCCACTTTAGTTCAGGCAAACAGTACACTGTGCAAAGAACATTTTTTAATCTTACAAGCAATAATTTAATATTTGAGCTTCCAATTTATGGGGTTTTTTTTAAAGCCATCAGTTATCTGTGATTGCAACATGTAGCTGCCTCTAACCACTCCTCACAATTTATCAAAAAGGGTCCTTCTAGAATGATAGAGCAGGTATGATGATAGATTTAGCGCTTGCTTTATATTAATCTGTGCGCTTTACCACATCTGTGCTCCAGGTACCTTAAATACTTCAGACTTTTAATCATATATGTAGGTTGTCTGGTTCCCTTCTGATTGGCTTTAAGGCCTTGGAGAAGAATTGTGCATGAGGGTGGTGACAGGTGGGATGCAACCAGCTGTGCACATTAACTTGTGCGGGTCACCCTGAGAGAGAACAGTGAACAAGCAGACGCTTTTAGCTGCTTGGTAGGTAGCAAGCTGGATTGGTAGGTATGTGAGATTCCTTACCTAATTTTTTCGTTGGAATAGATTATAAGTGTTTTCGAAACACTGTGGAGATAGACTGCTTTTACTACAATGACCAAAAGTTATCCACGAGTATATGTTATCATAAGAAGAACCCTGGCCTTCATATAATTTCATATGCAAATATTTACTTCAAACATATTTATTTTCATTAATAATTTTTGCTTCTAATAAATAAATAATAGGTAATGATATTACAACATCTCATATACACTCTCAGCTGAAATCACATTAGTAGATCAAGCAAGAAGCCTCAAGCATTTTCTCATTCACTCTGATATTTCTTAAATAACTGCTCTTTGATTAAATACAGATTTTTGCACTACTTTATTTTACTTATTTTACTTAACACTATAAAGGCACTGTGTTATAATAGCAAGTTTTGGATAGCCAGAAGAGGAAAATAATAATAATGCCACCATCCTACTCTAATCATTATACATATTTTGTATTCTTTCGCAATCTTTTTTATTGTAAATATATGTTCAAAATTATTTCTGAATTTAATTACTTTCCCTTTGTCGCATGCTATTTGCAAAGAAAGCTGAATTAACTAATATTTTTTTAGCATGTACTATCCGTGATACATTTGCTTATCACAAACTATGATAAAGGTCATACATGCACACACACAGTAACACACACACACAACACTTGGCCCAGTGGATTTGACAGCCTCTGTTCAAATTCTGGCATTGCCATTTTCCTATGACCTCGAGTCAATTATCTAAGTACTCTTAGCTTCAGTCTTAGAGGCTTTTAAAGTTAATGTCTTAGTATTTGGTACAAGTAGACAAGGATATAGAATCTTGGGACAACACTATCAACCAACTTGATCTAATTAATGTATTTATAGAACACATCACCAACAGAATACATATTTCTTCAAAATATCACTGAGTGTGTACTAAGTTAGAAGATATTCTTGGCCACTAGACAAGTGTCAATACATTTAAGAGAATTTTGGTCATATAAATTATCTTCTCTGACTATAATAGAATTAAATAAAAATTGATAACAAAAGGTATCTGGAAAGCCTTCAAATACTTATAAACTAATAACACACTTCTAAATAACTCATGGGTCAAAGAAAAAATCAAAAGAGAAATTAGAAAGTATGGTAGATGGAATGAAAATGAAAAACCAACACATCAAAATTATTGAGAAGCCACTAAAACCATACATAGGGAATATTTATAGTACTAAATGCCTATCTTAGAAAACGTGAAATATCTAAAATTAATCCCCTTACTCTCCATCTTAATCAATTATGAAAAACTTCAAGTAATAATAAAAAAGGAAATATAATATGTAATAAAGTAAATATCAGTACAATAGAAAACTGAAAAACAATAAAGAAAATCAATAAAATCGATATTACTCTAGCCATATCAATTAAGAGAAAGAAAAGTCACAAATTACCAGTAACAGGCATGAGAAAATTGACAACCCTATAGATTAAATATATTGATGCATAATATGGCAATTTTATAAATAACTTCATGGCACTAAAATCAACACTTAAGTGAAATGATCAAATCCCTTGACACAAACTACTAAAGCTTAATCAAGAAGAAACCGGTAACATAAATAGTTCTATATTTAGTAAAGAAATTGAATTTGAAATGTAAAACCTTCACACACAAAAAATTGCAGGTCCAGATAGTTTCCATAGTGAAATTTGCCAAACATCTATGGAAAAATAATATAAATTCTATTTAAACTGTTACATAAAATGAAAGAATAAGGAGTAATTCTGAGATCATTCTATGAGACCAGCATTACCCAGACACCAAACCACACAAACATTACAAGAAAGGAAAACTGCAGACAAATGCAAAAATTTGGTACAAAGTTTCACCAAATTGAGTCCAACAAAATATGAAAGTGTGCTACATCATGACCAAATGAAGTTTATCTAAGCATGCAAGGTTAGTGTGATATTTGCAAATTCATCAATATTATTGCTTATATTAGTGCACTAAAAAACAAATGCAAAACTACCATCATGGTAGACTCATAAAAAGCATTTGAGAAAAATCCAGGATTCATTGGTAATAAAAACTCTCAGTAAAGTAGAATTAGAATGTAATTCCCTCAACCTAATAAAAGGTGTCTATGACAAACCTGCAGCTAACATATTTAATGTGAAAGACTGAATGTTCTCCCCACAAAATTAGGAAGAAGACAACAATGTCTATTCTCACTGCATCTATTTAAAACATTATACTAGAAGGTCTTGCGGATGTATTCAGATTGAAAAGGCAGAAGTAAAAATAAAAAATTTACAGGCAGCATGGCCTTTTATGTAGAAAATCTGATGAAATCTACAATAAGTCATTAGAAAAAATGCAAAAACTTAGCAAGGTTTCAAAATGCAAACACAAAAATGAATTGAATTTCTATTTACTGTCAGTAAATAACTAGAATTTGAATTTTTTTATAATGCTATTTCATCAAAAATATGAAAAACTTAGGGATAAATCTGTTATGAATTGTAAAATACCTGTACACTGATAACTACAAAATATTTTTAGCAGGGATTAAATACAAAAATAAATGGAGAAACATATCATATGCATGAATTGGAGAGGCAGTATAGTTAAGATATCAATTCACCCCAAGGTGATCTACAGGTTCAACACAATCCGTATCAAAATCTGCCCAGTACTTTTTTTTTTAGAAATTGACAGAAGGACTCTACAATTCATTAAAAATGCGCAAGACATTAAGCAGCCAAAACAACTTTGAAAAAGAGTAAAAAAGTTGAATGACTAACACTACCTGATTTCAAGGCTTATTAAGCTACAGGAGTCAAGACAGTATAGACTAAATTTAGGCAAATAGATCAACACAATGTAATAGAGACTCTGGAAATAGATGCATACTTATATGGACAACTAACTGATTTTTGACCAAGGTGCAAAAACAATTCAGTGGAGAAAAGATCGTTTTATCAACAAATGATGCTGAAAATTGAATATCCATATGCCTCCAAAATCAGTTTGAATCTATACCTTATGCCATATGCAAAAATTAATTCAAAATGGAGCACGAATCTAAAAGTAAAACAGAAAGCTATAAAACTTGTAGAAGACAAGGAAGAAAGTCTTCATGATCTTTTGGATAGACAGAGAACTGTTCAGTATGACACTAATAGCATAATTCACAAAGAGCAAAATTACGAATTGTAACTTTCAAAATTAAAAAACTTCTGCTCTTCCAAAGATATTTTGAAGAGAAAAGACAAGTCAGAGACTATGAGAAAATAATTGTAGTACATTGGGCGAATAATTGTAGTATATTGGGCGAAGGTCTTGTGTTCAGGATATGTAAAGACCTCACAAAACTTAGTAAGAGGACAAATGACCCAATTAAGAGAAAAAGAGGACTTCTTTGGTGGTGCAGTGGTTGGGAGTCTGCCTGCCAATGCAGGGGACTTGGGTTCGATCCCTGGTCCAGAAAGATCCCACATGCCATGGAGCACCTAAGCCTGTACGCCACAACTACTGAGCCTGCGTTCTAGAGCCTGCGTGCCACAGCTACTGAGCCCACATGCTGCAGCTACTGAGCCCACGGGCTGCAGCTACTGAAGCCCACGTGCCTAGAGCCTGTGCTCTGCAACAAGAGAAGACAACACAATGAGAAGCCCATGCACCGCAACGAAGAGTAGCCCCCGCTCCCCGCAAATAGAGATAGCCCACTTGCAGCAACGAAGACCCAATGCAGCCAAAAATGAAGAAAATTTAAAAAAAAAATTTAAATAAAAGAAAAAGAGCAAAAGGTTTGAACAGACATTTCATTAAAAAAGACATACAGACCACAAATAACCACATTAAAAGATGCTCAACATAACTAATCATTAGGGAAATAGAAATTAAGACCACACTGAGATAGTACTAAACATTTGTTAGAAGAGCTAAAATTAAAAAGACTGAACATAACAGGTGTGGGCAAGAATGTGGAGGAATTGGAACTTTCACATGCTCCTGGAGGAAATGTAAAATTGATCACTTTGGAAAATAATCAGGCAGTTTTTTAAAAAGTTATTTATATACATACACACATATTATATGACTTATCTACTTCTTAGGTATTTGCACAGGAGAAACAAGCATATCTCCATACAAAATTTACACATGGATGTTCACAGCAACTTTATTAATAGTAGCCAAGAACTGAAAGCAATACAAATGCCCATCACCTGATGAATAAATAAACACATTGGAATATCCATAGAATGGAATACTACTCAGCAGTTACAAGGATTGAGTTTTGTTTCATGTTACAACATGGATGGATCTCAGAGTAATTAAGCTGAGAGAAAGAAGCCAGATAAAAGTGAGAATACTGTATTTATGTGCATTTACATAAAATACTTGAAAATGCAAATTTGCAATGAAAGAGAAACAATCAGTGATATCTGGAAATAGGTTTGGATGTGGCAGGGCAAAAGAAGGAATTACAAAGGGGCAAGAGACAACTTTTAAGGTGATTAATATATTTATTGTCTTTTTTTGGAAGCAGTTTAGCACACATTTTAATTGTTGAACAGATGAGTTTTAATTCTGACTTTTCCTTTCATAAACTGTGTGCCCTGAGATAAAGAAGTTACTCAACTTGAACAGGAAATGTACATACTTTATTTATAAAATGGGGATAATATTATCATTGTTTGGAAGATGAAATTGAGTTATATAATACATATAACACTTTATTACAGTGTTCATAAGCAGTGCCTATAATTAGCTACATTAGCATATGAGTACTCACTAAAAGGTAATCAGCAGTTAGGCCCATACAAGGGTTTATATGTATTTTTAACTAAGTTGTAGACTTCATTGGTCTCTAAAGTTAGCTAAGAACATGCCATAGATCTGTGTAAGAGCACCATCAAATAGGAATCTTTCAAGGAGATTTAAACTGAGTTGAAGTTTTTATAAATTTTGTCCCAACCGTAACCTATATACATATTAACTGTTTAAATATGCTCTTTATCTTTGATAATTGAAAGTTTTCAATTTCATGCATATTATTAAAAATTAAATGTGTCTCAAAACAGCATATTATAAGTGTTAAGTATTTTTTTTTACTGTTACTCATTAACGCTTGCTTTTGTTTTCTAACTTTTATTTATTTTAAACTTGATTTATATTTTCTTCAGTTTTATTGAGATATAACTGATACACAGCACTGCATAAGTTTTAGGTGTAAAGCATAATTATGTGACTTACATACATAATGAAATTATTATCGCAATAAGTTTAGTGAACACCCATCATGTCAAAATAAAAGAAAGAAATGTTTTTGTGATGAGAACTCTTAGGATTTAGTCTCTTTAAGTTTCATATATAACATACAGCAGTGTTAATTATATTAATCATACTGTACATTACATCCCTAGTACTTAATTATAACGAGAAATTTGTACCTTTTGACCACCTTCCTCCAATTCCTCCCCCAACCTCCGCCTCTGGTAACTATGAATCTGATCTATTTTTCTGTGAGTTTGCCTATTTCTCTCATCTCCTTCCCCTCCTCCCCTCTGGTGATGACCTGTTCTCTATGAGTCTGTTTTGTTTTGTTATGTTTGTTCATTTGTTTTTTTTAGATTCCACATATAAGTGAAATCATGTGGTATTTGTCTTCCTCTGACTTACTCCACTTAGCCTAATACGCTCTAGGTCCATCGATGGCACAAATGGCAAGATTTTGTTCCTTTTTTTGTGGCTAAAAAAAAAAGTAGTAGTATTCCATTTTGTATTCCATTGTGTATAGATGTGTGTATGTGTGTGTGTGTATATATACACATACACATAAACACCACATCTTCTTTATTCATTGATCTATTAGATTGCTTCCATATCTTGCTATTGTGAATAATCCTGCAGTGAACATAAGGGTGCATATATTTTTTTGAATTAGTATTTTTGTATTCTTCAGGTAAATACCCAGGAATGGAATTGCTGGATAGTATGGTAGTTCTATCTTAAATCTTTTGAGGAACTTCCATAATGTTTTCCATAGTGGCTGCATCAATTCACATTCCCACCAACACTGCATGAGGTTCCATTTTCCCTACATCCTAGCCAGTGCTTGTTATTTGTTGTCTTTTTAATAATGGCCATTTTGACAGATGTGAGGTAATATCTCATTGTGATTTTGATCTTCATTTCCCTGGTGATTAGTGATGCTGAGCCTCTTTTCATGTGCTGGTAGGCCATCTGTATATGTACTTTGGAAAAATGTCTATTCAGGTTCTCTGTCCATTTTTTAATCAGTTGTTTTTTGTTTCTTTTTTGATGTTGAGTTGTCTGGGTTCTTTGTATATTTTGAATATTAACTTATTAAGAGATACATCATTTGCAAATATTTTCTCACACTCAGTAGGTGGCCTTTTTGTTTTGTTGATAGCTTCCTTCACTGTCCAAAAACTCTTTAGTTTGATGTAGTCCGATTTGTTTATTTTTGCTTTTGTTTCCCTCGCTTGAGGAGACATAGTCAAAAAACCAATGCTAAGACTGATGTTAAAGAGTGTACTGCCTATGTTTTGTTCTAGGAGTTTTATGGTTTTAGGTCTTACATTTAAATCTTTATTTCATTTTGTGTTTATTTTATATATAGTGTGAAAAAGTAGTCCAGTTTGATTCTTTTGCATGTAGCTGTCCAGTTTTCCCAAGACCATTTACTGAAGAGGCTGTCTTTTCCCCATTGTATATTCTTGCCCCCCTTTTGTAGATTAATTGCCCATATAAGTTTGAGTTTATTTCTGGGACCTCTTTTCTGTTCCATTGATCTATGTGTCTGTTTTTGTGCCAGTACCACACTGTTTTGATTACTCTAACTTTGTAGTATAGTTTGAAATCAGGGACCTTGATACCTCTAGCTTTGTTCTTCCTTTTCAAGGTTGTTTTGGCTATTGGGGGTCTTTTGTGTTTCCATAAAAATTTTAGAATTACTTATAGTTTTGTGAAAAATCCCATTGCTATTTTGGTAGGGATTGCATGGACTCTGTAGATTCCCTTGGGTGGCATGATCATTTTAAAATATTAATTCTTCCAATCCATGAGCACTGTATATCTTTTTATTTGTTTGTATCATCTTTAATTTCTTTCATCAGTGTCTTTCTGAATTTAGTTCTTTTAACTCCTTAGTTTGATTTAGTCCTATGTATTTCATTCTATTTGATGCAGTTGGGATTATTATCTTAATTTCTCTTTCTGATAGTTGTTGGTGTAGAGAAATGGAACAGATTTCTGTATATTAATTTTGTATCCTGCAATTTTACCAAATTTATTGATGAGCTCAAAATAATCTTTTGGTGGCATCTTTTGGATTTTCTATATATAATATCATGTCAAATGTAAACAGTGACAGTTGTACTTCTTTCTTTCCAGTTGGAATTCCTTTTTAAAATTTATTTTTGTTATCTGATTGCTGTGGCTAGCACTCCTAATACTATGCCGAATTAAAGTGGTGAGAATAGACAACCTTGTTTTATTCCTGATCTTAAAGGAAATGCTTTTAGCTTTTCACCACTAAATATGATGTTGGCTGTGGTTTTGTCAGAAATGACCTTTATATGTCGAGGTATGTTTCCTCTAAACCCACTTTGTTGAGAGTTTTTATCATAAATGGATGTTGAATTTTGTCAAAAGCTTTTTCTGCATCTATTGAGATGATCATATTTTTTTTTGTTCTTCAGTTTGTTAATGTGCTCTATCATGTTGATTTTGTAGATACTGAACCATCCTTGCATCCCTGGGATAAATCCTACTTGATCATGTTGTATGATCCTTCTAATGTATAGTTGAATTTGGTTTGCTAATATTTTCTTGAGGATTTTTGCATTTATATTCATCCATGAAATTGGCCTGTAATTTTTTTTGTGGTGTCTTTGTCTGGTTTCACTATCAGGGTGATCCTAGCTTCATAGAATTAGTTTGGAAATATTCCACTTCAATTTTGCAGAGTATTTTGAGAAGAAGAGGCATTAAGTCCTCATTAAATGTTTGGTATAATTCATCTTTGAAGCCATCTGGTCCTGGACTTTGTTGGGAGTTTTAAAATTACTGATTCTGTTTCATTACTGGTAATGGGTTTGTTCATATTTTTATTTCCTCCTGATTTAGTCTTGGGAGACTGTATGTTTTTAGGAATTTATCTTTTTCTTCTAGGTTGTCCATTTTATTGGAATATATTTGTTCCTGGTGATCTCTTATGAGCCTTTGTTTTTCTGTGGTGTTAGTTATAACTTCTCCTTTTTCATTTCTAATTTTATTTATTTGGGTACTTGTTTCTTTTTGAGGCTGGCTAAAGGCTTATCAATTTTTTTAATCTTTTTGAAGAATCAGCTATTGGTCATTGATATTTTCAGTCTGTATTTCATTTATTTCTGCTCTGATTTTTATTATTTCTTTCTTCCTACTAATTCTGGGTTTTATTTATTCTGCTTTTTCTAGTTCCATTAGGTGTCATGTTCGGTTGTTTATTTGAGATTTTTCTTGTTTCCTGAGTGAGGGTTATATTGTTATAAACTTCCCTCTTAGGACTGCTTTTGCTACATCTCTTAGATTTTGGATCATTTGTTTTCATTTTCATTTGTCTCCAGGTAATTTTTGGTTTCCTCTATGCTTTGGTAGTTCAGTAGCATATTGTTTATCATCCACATGTTTGTGTTTTTTGCAGTTTTTTTCTTATATTTGATTTCTAGTCTCATAGTATTGTGGTCAGAAAAGATGCTTGATATGATTTCGGTCTTCTTAAATTTACTGAGGCTAGTTTTGTGGCCTAACATGTGATACATCCTGGAGAGTGTTCCATGTGCAATTAAAAACGTATGTGTATTCTGCTGCTTTTGGATGGAATGTCCTATATATAACTATTAAGTTAATATGATCTAGTATGTTGTTTAAGGCCAGTGTTTGCTTATTGATTTTCTGTCTGAATGATTGTCCATTGATGTAAGTGGGGTATTAAACTCCCCTACTATTATTGTTAGTGTTAATTTCTCCCTTTGCTTCTTAATATTTGCTTTATGTATTTAGGTGCTCCTATGTTGAATGAATATACAGTAAGTCCCCTACATATGAACGAGTTCCATTCTAAGAGTGTGTTCATAAGTCCAATTTGTTCGTAAGTCCAACAAAGTTAGCCTAGGTACCCAACTAACACAATTGGCTATACAGTACTGTACTGTAATAGGTTTATAATACTTTTCACACAAATAATACATAAAAAACAAACACAAAAAATTAAGAAAACATTTTTAATATTACAGTACAGTACCTTGAAAAGTACAGTAGTACAGTACAACAACTGGCATACATGGGCTGGCATCGAGTGAACAGGCAAGAAGAGTTACTGACTGGAGAAGGGAGAGGAGGTGGAAGATTGTAGAGCTGAAGGATCATCATAAATAAGGGATGGAGGGCAAGCTGCAATTTCACTCATGCCTGACATTGATGGCACATGTTCTGGTTCCTTGCTGGATTCAATTCTATCTACCCTCTTGAAAAAAGATCCGGTGATATCTGGGTAGTAGCTCTTATTTTTTCTCATCACAGATGACACGGTAGCACTGGATTGCATTCTGAATAGCTGCTGCAACCTTCCTGTACCATTCTACATTCAGATCCTGTGCCTCAGAAATTAACAGCGCCTCCTCAAATAAAGAAAATTCCCTTGCCATTTCCTGTGTTGTGAATCTCTTCGGTTCTTCAGTTACTTCTTCCTCTTGTCACTCCACTCTCTCAATTATTTTCACTTTTGTTTCCATTATTATCGCTTGGTGCTTCTTAGCAGTACCAGCTGTATCACTGCTGCTTTTACTCTTTCTTCTGGACATCCTGGGCTTGAAATAAAGATACTGTACTACTGTGCTCTATTCAGAACTGTGCAGTAAAGTACACAAAAGCACAACCACTTATAGAGGTGCACGCACATGACAGTGTACACCAGATGCATGAAACAACTTACATGATTGGACATGAGAACGCATATTCGCATCTTTGAAAGTTCGCAACTTGAAGGTTCACATGTAGGGGGCTTGCTGTACAATTACAATTGTTATATCTTCTTGTTGGATCAGTCCCTTTATTACTATGTAATGTCCTTTGTTTCTTGTTACAGTCTTTATTTTAAAGTCTGTTTTGTCTGATATAAGCATTTCTTTTCCAGCTTTCTTTTCATTTCCTTTGCATGGAATACCTTTTCCCACCCCCTCACTTCCAGTCTGTGTGTCTCTTTAGATCCAAAGTAAATCTCTTGTAGGCAGCATTTATATGGGTCGCATTTCAGTATCCATTTAGCCACTCTGTATCTTTTGATGGAAGCATTTAGTACATTTACATTTATAGGAATTATTGATAGATAGGTACTTATTGCTATTTTCTTAATTGTTTTTGTAGTTCTTTTTTTTGTTCCTTTCTTCTTCCTTTCTTCTCTTCCACTGGGATTTGATGACTATCTTCAGCATTGTGTTGAATTTCTTTCTCTTTTTTAATGTGTTTATCTATTGTAGATTTTTTGTTTGTAGTTACCATGAGATTTATATATAGTTAACCTATATACAGTAAGGTTATATATAGTAAACACACATATATGTGATTACTTTAAGTTGATGATCTCTTAAGTTCAAATGCATTCTAACAACCCTGCATTTTTAGTCCCCCATGTTTAATGTTTTTGATATCATATTTTTACATCTTTTTGTTTTATTTATCCCTTAACTTCTTATTGCGGATCTAGGTGATTTTACTACTCTTGTCTTTTAACCTTCCTACTAGCTTTATAAGTGGTTGATATACAACGTTTACTGTATATTTGCCTTTACTAATGAGATGTTTCCTTTCATAATTTTCATATTTCTAGTTGTGATCTTTTTTTCCACTTAGAGAAGTCCCTTTAACATTTATTATAAAGCCAGTTTAGTGATGTTGAACTCTTTTAGCTTTTGCTTGTCTGTAAAATTCTCTCTGCTCCAAATCTGAATGATAGCTTTCCTGGATAGAGTATTTTTTGTTGCAGGTTTTATACTTTCATGACTTGAAAACTATCTTGCCACTCCCTTCTTGCCTGCAAAGTTTCTGCTGAAAAGTCACCTGACCGTCTTATGGGAGTTCCCTTGGATGTAATTACTTGATTTTCCCTTGCTGCTTTTAAGATTTTCTCTTTATCTTTAATTTTTGCCATTTTAATTACAGTGTGTCTTGGTATGGACTTTTGTGGTTGGTATTGTTTGGGACTCTCTGCACTTCCTAGACTTGGAAGTCTGTTTCCTTTCTCAGTTTAGACCAGTTTTCAACTATTATATCTTCAAATATGTTCTCCTTCCCCTTTCTTTCTCTTCTCCTTCTGGCACCCATATAATGCAAATGTTAGTATGCTTGATACTGTTCCAGAAGTCTCTCGAACAGTCCTCATTTTTTTAAATCCTTTTTCTTTTTTTCTATTCAGCTTCAATGATTTTCATTACTCTGTCTTCCAGTTTGCTCACCTGTTCCTCTGTATCATCTAATCTACTGTTGCTTCCCTCTAGAGTATCTTTTATTTCAGTTATTGTATTATTCATCTCTGTTTCGTTCTCTTTATATTTTCTAACTCATTATTAAACTTCTCAGTGTGTTCATCCATTTTTCTCCCAAGTTCGTTGAACATCTATATGATCTTTACCTTGAACTCTTTATTAGGTAGGTTGCTATCTCCCCTTTTCTTAGTTCTTCTTTGGGGGTTTTATCTTGTTTCCTCATTTGGAACATATTCCTTTTTCACCTCACTTTGCCTAATTGAGTTTATTTGTATGAGGTAGGCTGATTATATTTCCTGATGTTGGAGAAGTGGCCTTATGTAGATGTCCTATGGGACTCAGGAACATGCTCCCCTCTGGTCATCAGAGTTATATGATCTAGGGTTGCCCCTATGTGGGCTACATGGGCCCTTCCTTTGTAGCAGGAGCCGACTACTGTGGGTGTGCTGGTAGATGTAGTTGGACCCTGTCCCAGTTGGTTGCCAGGCCTTGCTTCCTGCAGAGGCTGCTGGCCTGCTGGTAGGTGGGGTCAGATCTTGGCATAGTTGGCTGTGTGGCCTGGGGAGCCCTGAGGCTGGTACCAGCCCACTGGTCAGCAGGGCTTGGTCCTGGGGTGCCTGGATAGGGGACTTGTGAGGCCTGGGATTGGTGCCATCCTGCAGGTGGGCAAGGTCAGGTCCTGGGGTAGTTGGCTATGGGTCCTGGAAGCTCCAGGTTTAGTGCTGGTCCACTGGTGGGCTGGGCCATGTCCTTATGCTGCTGGCTGAGGAGACCAGGGCATCTTGGCCAACTGGTGGTGGTGCTGGGTGCTGGGATGGCTTATTAGGGGATCTGAAGGAACCTGGGGCTGGTGCTGGCTGCCAGTCTGCCTGGCTGGGTCCCCACATGTCTGGCTGCTTGGCCTGGGGATTTCTGGGACTGGTGCTGACTGGCTTGAAGGTGAGTAAGCACCCAGTGCTTGTAGACTGAAAGAAGGGCTCAGAAATGGTGCTTACCACCACCAGTGTTCTTGTGGCAGAATAAGGTCCCCCAAATGACTGCTGCAGTGTCTGTATCCCTCTTGCCTCTCTAGAGGTTCTCCATGATCAGAAAGTGGGTCTGAACCAGGCTCCTTTCAAATTACTCCCCCTGTGCTGGGTCTTGAACCCTTTGAAAATGGTATCTTTGTTTCCTACAGCCCTCTGGCTCTCCTGTACATAAGCCCCTCTGGCCTTCAAAGCCAAATGTTCTGGGGGTGTCTCCTCCTGGTGCAGGACCTCCAGGCTATGGAGCCCCATGTGGGGCTTGGGCCCCTGGTTTTCGGGAAGAAACTCTGCAATTGTGATTATCCTGCCATTTGAAGGTCATCTACCTGGGAGTGTGAGTCTTGACTATACCAAGTCTTAGCCCCTTCTGTCCATTTGTTGTGGTTCCTTCTTTATATCTATGGTTGTGGAAAATCTTTTCTTCTAGTCTTCAGGTTGTTCTCATTGATAGTAACTCTGTAAGTTGTTACAATTTTGTGTGCCATGGGAGGAGGTGAGCTCAGGGTTTTCCTACTCTGTCATCTTGGCCACTCCCCCATGTATGCTATCTTAATTGTAGTAATGGTTTCATGAGTGTATATATATATATGTTCTGTGCCAGTCTCTGCCTTGGGATGGTAATGTTATGGGCTAGAAATGCTTGGGGGCACTCAGTTGGGCCCTGGTGAGCTTCTTGCACATATTTCCCCTTTCAAAATCAGTGGTAGGACTGGACGACCCTTGCGATTGTTGTTATGATTGCAAAAGGCCTTTCATTAATACTCATTAGGACACTTTGAAGAAAAAAAAGAGTCTATTACTTATAGGCCATGGAGTGTACAAGGCATTCCTGGGGACACACAGAGAGTGTTGCTGGGGGAGTGGGGGGGAGAGTGAGACCAAGCATGGGATGGACCTGTAGTTCTAATTTCACTGGAGTCAAGTGTGGGGTTCTAGGGTTTCTCCGGCTCACTGTTTACTGGAGAATTTAAAACATAAGAGCTGGAACTTAAAGCGTGGAAAGAGAAAAAAAGAAAGACTACGTAACACAAGTGTCCCAAACAGCCAGTTATCTAAATCAATCAGGATCTCAAAAACAAAGGAGCTCATGGTGGGGAGTGTGGCTCGTGGGCATCCTGGCTCTTTCATCTAGTTGTATGGCTGGCAGTTTGTTCAAGACAGCCTTTGCTGAAGTAGGTGCCTCGGGAATCATAGCTTAAATCAAGCACTTGCATTACCAGAAAAAAAGAAAAAAAGCCAACTGTAAGGGCTTGTACTACAGTATGTTAAAAATGATCAAATTGTACAGTTTTAATGTGTAGTTTATTTTATTGTCAATTATACCTTTTATAGAGCTGTTACAAATGACCAAGTGAAAAAGCACCTATAAAATTAGAGGGATGAAACTACCTGAAAAGACCATGACTTTTCACATGCAAATATCCAAATTAGACGTTGTTGTAATTTTTTTTACTTTATTTATTTTATTTATTTATTTTTGGCTGCATTGCGTCTTCGTTGCTGTGTGTGGGCTTTCTCTAGTTGAGGTGATCAGGGGCTACTCTTCGTTGCGGTGTGCAGGCTTCTCATTGCAGTGGCTTCTCTTTGTTTTGGAGCATGGGCTCTAGGCATGCAGACTTCAGTAGTTGTGGCACTCGGGCTCAGTAGT
Organism: Balaenoptera acutorostrata; assembly: GCF_949987535.1. Lineage (NCBI taxonomy): Eukaryota > Metazoa > Chordata > Mammalia > Artiodactyla > Balaenopteridae > Balaenoptera > Balaenoptera acutorostrata. The sequence continues at coordinate 68,124,440 of NC_080070.1, forward strand.
TGTGGTGCATGGCCTTAGTTTCTCCTCAGCATGTGGGATCTTCCTGGACCAGGGTTCTAACCCGTGTCCCCTGCATTGGTAGGCAGATTCTTAACCACTGCACCACCAGGGAAGTCCCAGAAGTTGTATTCTTAAATCCTAAAATGAGCTTAGGCTCAGTGTGTATGTATGCATGTATATGCACACATACATGCTTATTTTAGTTTTACCATAAAACTGGATTTTCTGACTCTCTGAATGGTATTGTTTAATTAAAAAATTAACTTTAATATAATCAAATCTATCAAAGTGTTTTTATGGTTAACATTTTTTATATCTAGTTTTAGAAACTTTTGTTTACTTCAGGGTAACAGGAATGTTTCCCTATATTTTTATCTAAAAGTTTTGCCATTTTACCTTTTACATTTAAATTTGCAGTCCATTTAGAGTTGATTTTTGTGTTTCAGGGGAGGTAGGGATTTAAGTTCATACTTTTCTATGTGAATTATCTTTTGAATCAGCATCACTGTTTGTAAAGATTAGATTTCCCTAATGGAGTGTAGCAATTATTATGTCAGGTGATTGAATATGTGTGATCTGATTCTGGACTTTCTGTCTTTTTCCATTGGTGAATTTGTTGATTCTTGTGTTAATATTACATTGCTTTATTTATATAGCTTTAATAATTAGTCTTGATATCTTTTATGCTAGCCCTCCAGTTTTATCCTTTGGATTTTAATTGTACTGCATTACGTATATAGATTAATATATATTAATACATATATAGATTAATTTGGGGTGAATTGGCAGCTGTATTATACTGAATTTTTACTTTTTTCCATGAATATGATTCTTTAAGTCTTACTTTTCTCTCTGAATTTCTACTCCAGTACAGTTGAATTACGTATCTCTTGCTACATTAGCAGCCTAACAATTGAAAGTCAAATAATCGGAATTCATTGTAATTTTGCATAATGTTATAAAGATACCTTTGAAGGATATTTTAAATAGAAGAAGTTGTACATCAAACAATATTAAGAAGGTGAAAAATTCATGAAGGTTATTTTTTGGTTCAAAATGTAACTTTTCAGAAATAAAATACAGTTAGTTTACTAAAACGTATGTCTCTTTATGTTTTGATGTTTTAATGATGAGGAAGGCAGGAGAATAATAATTATGACGTTTCCATGTTCTGATGGAAATATGAAGAGTTAAAATACCTTCTATGGAATTGAATTCAACAACTTTAATAAAAATACATAAAAGCAAACTATTACCATACAAACTAATTGATACTGCACTTGTTAGAAATAAGTAGCCTTGGTTTAGGAAAGTCAGAATTGGGATAAATGATCCTTTATAGTTAGGTCACCTATTTATATATTATTTAATGACTTTCTAGTGATACGTTTCCAGGTGAAATATTGTTGACTGTGAATGACATGAATAGATCAGGCATAAGGAACATGAGAAAACAAAGAAACCAGGGTCAAAGCATCCCTATTACAATAGTTTTTACCACTAAATACTTTTCCAAAGAAATAATAAAAAAAAATTTTTATCATACAAAATGCGTTTGTCAAAAAAATTTATTGAAACTTCTGTTTCCTAGTTTGTGGCCTCAATGATTATGGTCTGCCAAAAAGAATGGGTGTAAAAATTAAAAACATAAATTTCAAACTGCTAAAAACAGTACTTTGTTCAAAGTAACTGTTCTGTTAGCTTAAGAGCTTATTTTGAAAATATGGTAAAAGGAATATCATTTACTAATGCTATTAGTCATTAATTAATCATTAAGTAATGTATTAATCCTTAATATATAATGAATTTTTGAATCTAAATGAAAAAATAAGAATAATTTAGAAAACTGGGCAAGAATCATTAATGGTAACTGACTAAGGAATACAAAGGGTAGTGACATATTGATCAACAAATACAAGGACAACAAAAATTCAAACTTGATACTACCTGAAGAAATAGATTTAAACAGGGTAATATTATTTCCGCTTAGCTTTAGTATATGTTGTGAGGTTGTTTGTTTTTACGATAATATAATATATTGAGAGTGTGAATAAAATAGCATTCTTATGTACTCCTAGTGGACATATAATTTTGTCTTACAAACCTTCAAAATGTCCATAGCCAGCAATTCCTTACAAAACATTTGTCTAAAAGGAAGAATTAGAGACAGATGTACAGATGTTTACACAAGAATAATATTTTACAGCTTTGTGTATGAAGAAAAGAATAGACACTGTAAAGTGCAATAGTGGAGGATCAATTAATTAAATAAGTTATAGCATCTCTACCTAATAAAATACATACAATGTAGCCATTTATATTATGTAGATTTATTATGAATTTAGGTAAATGTTCCTATGATATTTTAAATAAAAATGACTATGTATTTGTGTGTAGACACATATATATGCAAAAATATGTAAATACACACAAACCTATATATGTGCTTCACTACACACACACATACCCACACACACACACACGAGTCTTTCTGGGAATTTCTTTCTGATTATTGCCTAAAGATGAATTTCTGGAGGTGTAATTTTTGCATCATATCATTGGTAAGTTTTAAAAGATATTGGTGTTTATTGCAAAATTACCCTTCAGAAGATTGTATCATTTGCTATATCAATTTATAGACATAATTTTAAAAATATACTAAAATATTGACCCTGGTGGTCATGTCTGAATGGATTACAGGTAACTTCGATTTTCTTTTCTTATTCTTTCTGCACTGTAAATCTATTGTGCCAAGGGCTTCGGAGGCAGAGGGGTTCCTTTGGTTCGGGAGCCCTTAGGCGGACTGGGTGTAGACAGATTATGCCCCATGTGTGGACTCTGGGGAGGTAAAAATTTTTAGGGTAAAAATATATCCTATAAATAATTTCAAAGTGCTAATAGCATGGAGAAAAATTGGAGAAGAACATAGAAGTTTACAAATGAAGATAAATAGTAACCAAAATAGAGGGAGAGAGCACATAAAATCATCTTTTATTTTCATGACCAGAACTTGTTTGATTTTCTTGATGTGAAGGAAACACAGACAAGACAAAATTCTGATTTAAATTCTGCATGTCCAGCTTGCACTGGGCGAGATACATGTGAGGTCCACAGGGAAACCCAGGGTGTCCAGAGAGTCAGAGCCCAGAGGGAATGAATAAGGAATCGGGCAGATGGATAAACATTCATGGTTGAATTTCCCTCTGCTTGAATAACATTGCCAAGGTCAGAAAAAAAGCTGAGGTCTCTGAGAAGCAGCAGCTGTACTTTGTGCACTCAGATTTCAACAGCTAAATCAAAGAAAGAGGCTAAGACTAGTAATAAAACATGGGTATTTGATTACTGTCATCTAAGGAGGAAGCATGCATATTAGAAAACTGGGACAAAGAGAAAATCTGGCTACAAGTGTGAGTGTTTCTACTTTAAAATCCCTATGATCTCGGACAAACTCTTAACATCTCCAAAACTCAGTGTCTTAATTTCTTCTCAGGTGACTTATGAGAGCAAGGAATTAATTAATTGATGGAAAGCATTTCTGAAGAATATAAAATACTGTACAGTCCTTGGAGGCATTTTAACATAGTGGTATTAGGCTTGGCTCTAGCAAGAGAATTACAGGTCGAGTTCAAAGCTCAGCTTTGTCACGAGCCATGTGACCATTTGTCTTCTCCGCTGTTGATTTTGGTTAACTTTAAAAAGGGTGTGTTAGTGGTGCCGATCATTTCAGGCTATTACGGTGATTCAGTGAAACAGCACAGGTGAACATTCATTTCAGTGCCTAGTACATAGCAAGCACTCAAAAAATGCTGCCTCCTGTTATAAAAATGTGAAACTATTCTTCATTGGTCATTGACATATTCAGAAGGCCCAGTAATTATAATAATATAGTGATCAGAAATTTTAAAAAAGACCCTAGTCATTCAGTAAATTTAATTATTTCCAGGAAATGCCCCTTTTTACCTGATTGATTTTATTCTGGTATAAATCATCACAGTAAAATAAAAGAACCATGGTTTCTTAATTATGTACATAAATATTCCAGAAAAATAAAAATGAAAGACCCTTTTCAGTTAACATTACACTCTCAGTACTGTGTTGTTACCATCATATATTAGCTGTGGAGAAGTGTCAAAGAAAGGAAAAGTGCAGTTTTATTGGCATCTGTTGATCAACTCCTCCTAACAACAGCTCAAAGGAGGTTTAAGACAGTTTCTCCTTTCAAATTAACTAGAAAGCTCCCATAAATCCTTGCTCCCCTAACAAATATGTGATGGTCAGGGAGTCCACGTTCCTGAGTCGAATTGCCTGGGTGTGAATCCTGGCTCAGCCAGTTACCAGCTGTGTGACTTTGGGCAAGTTATTAAACTTTTCTAGGCTTCAGTTTCCCACTCTTAGAACCACTGGGTAGGAGAATGGATGTAACGTTATCTAGTATGGTGGTTGCCATATTTTTAAATCCCTGTATGGCAAGAAGTAAAAACTGTTAGTCATTATTAGGTATCATTATCAATACTCCATTAGGGTCTACAAAATTGACCATTCTAAAAGGTATTAGTTGGCCCACCAGGAACTAAGCTATTAAAAATTCATTCTTGCTCCAATCACCGTATGAACTCTTTGGTAACTAAGAAAAGTTGTGATGATTCTAAAGGGATTTGACACTAGATTCTTACCACGAGAATTTATTATCTATTTAGACAATAGTCAGTTTTGAGGTCCTCAGCATTGCCTTGAAAAAATTCTGTCACTGAAAAAAATTGTAATGTATATTTACACTCAGGATTTTTCTTTCACATTATCAATTGTATGTACAAAGAAAAAGAATTTAATGCCTAAAAAGTGAAAACTAGCAGATGAAACCAGGCTGCCAATGATTGCCCTCTTCCTTACTCTTAGATTTCTTTTTTCCTAGACCTGAAAAATAAAAATATAATTATTTTACTACTGTATTAATGTACAGTCTCCACACCAAAACAACAGGAATTAGTCTCTTCCTAGAACCCCAGAAACCACGGACAATATGGAACAATAGAGTGTGGACCCTTGGGATCCACAAGAAAAGTATCCCAAGAACTTCTGGAATCCAATATCTCCAAACAGAACTATAGCATGACAGTTTCCCGATAAAATATAGCAGAAAATATTTGTCCATATATGACCTTTGAGGGCTCATCATTATTATTGCTTATAATGTTATATTACACATAACATGTATAGAACACTGACAATACACCATGCACCATTTCAAGCCTTTTTAAATCCTCACAACAACCCCATGAAGTAAGTGATATTGTTGTTGCTCTTACTTTAAAGTTGAGAAAACTGAAGTAGAGAGGGGTTGAGTAATTGGCTCTAGGTGGTTACTTAGCGCTGGTGGTGAGATGTTCGCCCAGGCAGCTGGGTTCCAGAGTGCATGTGGGTGCTTGCTAGGCTCTTCTCCCTCTGATACAAACACTGTGAAAGTCCCTCAGAAAACTCGTGTAATAGATGAGCTCCCCATGCCTATCGATAAGCAGAGTCTTATATAAAGCTTCATTGTATTACAGATACTCTGCTGTCAGCCACTCACTAAAGGAGTGCTTCTCCCACAGGAGTCTAATTCATGCCTCAGCAAAGTTGCATGTTACTATAGGTCAATGAACCATCAGGCTCTTGGGAAATATTCAAATCTGGGAGGATTATTTTTGTGATTTTCAAGAGTCTTCCATGTAAAAAATGATGAATTTACAGCTAGTTAGAATAGCTCTGCTTTGGTGGATAGCCATGTTTTAGCTATTTAACTGACCTGTTTTATTTTTTTAATCTTGAAAATTTCAAACAATGAAATTTATCACCATTCTGTAGGGTTTTTTTCTCTTTTTTGATGAACTGTAGATGAAAATAATTGTATGCCCTCCTTTTTTTCCCCCTAATCATACTTACGGAATATGACAAGCCTCAAGAACTCTGTGGACACAAAGGAGCCACTGGGTGAATGGGTGACACTTTTGCTGAGGACAGAAAACCACATTGCTATTTCTCTTTATTTTTTTCTCTCAGATCCCTTGATACCTAAAGGGTGGAGCTTGAGTGGTATTTCTCTTTGGAATGTGCTGTCCACTATTATACCTTGATCAGGGTGGGGATGGGGTTCATGGGAAAAGAAGGTGAATTACTTGATACTTTGGGCTTCCTCTTGTGGCCATCAGAAAAGAAGGACGAGCATGGGGGATTTAAGGTAACCATAAACTCAACCTCAGACAGCAGAGAAGGGGAGTGTATTGGCATTTAGGGCAGAACTCTTTCCAGGAATGAATAGGTTGAGGCCAGAATCTTCTCTATTGTATCATTTTACTAGCCTTAATTCAATATAATCTGATAAATATTTATTGAGCTGTCACTGGCTATTTGTTAATGCAATGAAAAAGCAGTATTCTTCTTGACGGTGGGAGGACTTTGCCTTAAATCGGGGTAGATATTTAGAAATTTTTATTCCCAGCAAAAGACCACAATGTAAATTCACCTATTGTGAAAAACCTTTGCGGAAAAATATTATTCAAGCTCTCAGAATTTTCAGGTCTTTTTTTCCCTCTTAATTGCAACTGTCCTCTTATTTTCTCCTCTTTATAAAAGTTCATATCCTGATATTTTCTGCTTTTTACCTTCTTTCCCAAAGTTTAGCATAATGTGATAAAGTTAAAAATGTGTGTTATTCACTAGAATTTCTCTTTGTTTAAAAGATATATTTTTGAATGTGCTTGCAATGGGGAATAAGAGTGAAAAGTCATGCTCAAGAGAGAAAATGCACTGTACAATAATCCCAGAGAGACTAGGAATGGAATTTGTTCTGAAGAAGATGAGCTGGGGGAGGAGAGAGGGGAGGGAGAGGAGAAAGCCAGTCGCAGAGCGGGTGTGTCTTCAATCTTGTATTTGTGTGTGTGTGTTTATTTATGTGTGGGTGTATAAAACAATGAAGGGACTGAATTTTTATTAGAGTAGACAGAGGGTAAATCAAAGAAAGCATTTTTGGATACAAAACCTCAGACATGATTATGGCCTTAATAGGATATGGAATAGAAGATGGAAAAGGAAATCAAATCATATTTGCCCTCATTTCCAAGGTCCTGCCTACATGTGAACATCTATCTTGTTTAAAATTTATATGTGGTAGCCAGTAGGACTTTTCAATATTACTGTTGTTCTTTCAACACCAACATCATTAAAGGATTTAAAGAAGAGGAGTGAACGGGGCAGATGTGTGGTTTTGAGAGATTGCACTGGTGGTGACCTAGTGTGGGAACTGGACACAGGGGTGCTGTATCAGTAAGCAGACAAGTGCAGGAGAGAGGGGGGCGCTGCAGGAGCTGATTATAGGGTCATCAGTGTACAGCTGGTGGTGGAAATCTGTGACATGGGTGAGCATGTGCACATAGTAAGTGCGTATATGCAAAGTGTGTGTGTTACATAGGAGCTGTGAAGAGGCAAGGCAAAAGGGGAATAAGAGCTCTGGGTAACAGTAGCAAAGTCACTGACATTTTTTATATGTAAGAGATTATTTGATTAAAAAATAAAATTGCTAAGTTCTGAAGAAAGCTATGGTTTGTTCTTAGTGATCTAATTCGCTAATTTCTCCCAGAGAACTGGAAGACCAGGTTCCTTGAAAGTGCCAAGTAGCATCTTTTTATAAATAGGCACACAGTTTCTGAAGTTAACAATGAATCATTTCCAGTTAGATTTGCTTCGAAAAAGATTTGTAGTTCTCAGTAAAAGAGTTGGAAAAAGAGTCCTTTACCATGTTGGAGGTAAAGGTCTTTAGTAATAATTTTAAAATATTCTTATCAACAAAAAGTACATCCATCCTCATTCATATTTCTGGAAAATTAAATAATTTTCACAGAACCCTATAACGTAATAATATGTTACAATACAAATTATTTGAAATTTTTTTCCTTTAAGTTTTATGTTTAACAGAGTTTTAATTGCAAGAAATTACCTTTGGAATTTGAACAGTCAGGAAAGATGTGAGAGAAGATAAACTTTGCCTGGTTTTGGCCAAGTTTCTTAGCCGTTTTCGTAATTAAACATTAGGTACCACGTACAAATAATGTCATAAGAAGTTTTAATGTATATTAAAATATAGTGCAGTCCATTACACAATGTGGTGTGGCATTTTCTGCTTCTGAAATTTTTTGTATAAACTTTTAATAATTATTCTAGTAGGAAGGGCATGAAGAACAATAAGCAAGTGAGTAGATCAAATACATGCAAATTACATTAACATTTATCAGAAGAGAGTGACTATTTTAACAGTTGGAGAGTGTTAGTGGTGATTATTCTATTTTATATCCACTCCAGCCCATGTTTTCGAACACCCTTTCTTTCCCTCCCCTCTGTCCCCAGGAGCATAATGTGACTAGAAATCATTTGTAGTGACTTCTAAGCTCTCTTTACCAAAGGATGCTGGTGGTCCTAAGGGCAAATCTTATATATAACTGAGATGGTGTTCTGATCATTGGGCTGCACAAATTATTCCCAATTGCAATGGTCAGAAAAGGGAAGGTTCCGGCCGGGGTGATTACTGAAGAGTTACAACATACAAAAAATATAAACAGAGTTCTGGCTTATTATAACATTTGCTTTCAGACGTAAGCCATACCGAATATGGTTCCTGGCTGGATTCAGAATGGAACACATTTTGAAAACACCTACTTGGCAGGTCTCAACAAAATATGTGCCAAAAAGCCTAACCTTGTAAACAGGTATGGTTTCAGAGACATTTTGTACTTTCATGCAGTATAATCACTCAAAAATCACTAAATAGAAGCTTTCGTTTTTGGATAGAGCTTCCCTTTTTTGAAAGTAAAGAATATTGTGCCAATTTTTACTTGACAGTATAATTTTTTGTAATCACTATTAAAGCAATTAAACATGAACATTTTAGTTTCTACATTTTTCTTTCTATCAGAGACATTATTGTTTGTCTCGAGAACTCTTCTTGAAAAGCTTATGATGAACACTATTTCGAGAGTTATCAGTTGTTCTATACTGAATTATAATTGCTTATAGATTCCTTTTCATGCTTTTTGACTATTTTGCTTTAAAAATGTTTATTCATTGACAGATAACTCATGAAAGAAATAGTAAGGCACATGCAGGAATAATATGTATTTTCTAATTGGTCTTCGTATGGCTTACATGATTTGATGAACTCGGATAATAAACATTAGAAGACAATATTGATGTCTGTAAGACCATACTTTCAATGAGGTATGGATTCACATACCTACTGTTTTATGAGCATAATTCAAGTATTTTTTTTCTAGAGAGGTGGTATGGGACTATTAAGAATAAAATGTCTTCATTGCATGCCTAAGGATGTGATGAGGACTTCACTGGCATCTTGGTATCCCTAGAGGCTTTTGAGCAATTGACACATTGTAATTACCGATTCATGTTGATCGAATAGGCAAATGAATTGTTGAACCACCTGGGAGTAAGGAAGCCAAGAGTTTGGATGTTCCTGCCTCACGTGGGCCTAGTTGGGAATACCTAAAGGAATTGAAAGACAGTTTTCTACTATTACTGCAGCATTCACAGTACTAATGTAGCCAAGGAAGTTTTAAAAAGGTTCAAAATTATGTCCCCTGAGTAATGTGCCATTATGCTTGTAATCAAGAATAATAATGTAATAAGTGTTATTTAATGAGCACATATTACATGTTAGGCCATGGACTTAAAATCTCAGAAAGCTTAAATATCTTATCTAAGGGTTAAAACTAGCCAAGATCTGAATTAGGCATCTGAATCAAGTCTTGTTTGATTTCAGAGCCTCTAGCATTTCTATCAATGCAGCTACTTCTCCTAGGAAGTCATGTAGAATATTATGTGTCATTTTAGGTGCCACATAAAACACCAAAGACTAACTTAACAAAGCCAGGCCATGTACCAATGCACAGTAAGGAAGCACTACATAGAATTAATCAATTACATCTCCATATACATCCGGAAACTGCCCTCAGACTCATATACCTGGATAATGTATTGTTCCCAAATCAGAAGAATCAGAGTAGTAATTACAAAAGGATATGTGTCCTTTGAGAAGATAATGGAACCTTTGGCACCAATGTGACATCAATCCCCAAAGGAGTGAAAACAAATAATGACATTTAGAATGCTGACACTCCTCTAACTACATCAATTCTTGTGAATACAGGGCCCACCGAGGGCTACGCTACTTCTGGGGACTTCATGTATGAGGCCAGCACACCAAGACCACAGGCCGCCGTGGCCGCACTGTGGCTGTGTCCAAGAAGAAATAAATTTGTGGGCGTTGTCTGTTAATAAATAGTTTCTACAGTTAAAAATAAATAAATAAATAAATAAATAAAGGCAGTTATAGCAGGAGTAACTAGGAGTTATTTCATGCTTTTGGCACCATTAACCCTCTCTCATAACCTGCTCAAAATTCACAAGGATTGATATTGGGTAATTTAAATGATAACAGACCAAGTAGGAGAGCATTTCCTGTCACAAGGAACCAAGGCTATTTTTGAATTTTAAAATATTGTATGATTGATTAATTTATTTTAGACAAATTATTTGAAAATGCACCAGAAGTAAATATCACATATTCTTATCACCCATTCATACTAATTTTAAAAAATATAACTTGTTTTTATAAAAATTTGTCATTCAACTTCATTCTTAAAAGAAAAATTGATGAATGGTGATCCTTGAAACAAAGCTCCTTGGCCTTAAAAATTCAAAATCAAGATAACCTTCTAGTATATAAGTATATAAGATAGTTATAACAGAACCTAAACACAGACACTCAACATATATAGCTAAGGTAAGTTACTATTGATAGCATTTTATATCCTTAATTACTGAGAAAAATCACATGATTTTTGTTTAACTACTGGTTGACTTCATTATTATTTAAATTCAGTGTTTCAACTATATAACATTTTTATTATTTTTGCTATAAAATACTATATGAATACTTTATTGTAATTTTAAATAATTATAGGCAAGCTTTGAGTATTTCACATTAAACTAAATGCTTAGTAGTTATAAATTCTTCAGTACAGTAACTTTGGAATCAATAGAAGTAAAACATTTATAATGTGATTTTATTCCAAAGCTTGTTTTCTTCTAGAAATGTAGTGCTTCCTCTGCCATCTTGATTAATATTTAAACCACTTAAAAGACTAGTCTTAGGACATAATGCGCATTAAACAATATAATCTAATTTTTTGAATCAACTTAAATGCCAGAAAGTATAATCATATATGGATTAGTTTGCTTATTTTAGATCACATTGTTATCAACATAAATGCCTCACGTATTTATAGGATCATATAAATCATGGATCTTTTTGAGTCTTTCAAAGTTGATTTAACTGATTTGGTATTACTTTTAAAGTTATTATTGAAACTACTGTCCCCATGATAAGATTTTACAAAGCTCAAGATCTGATGCTCAAGGATGGTGAGAACTCACACATCCGTGAACATTTGAGATAAAATGAATTATAAGCCCTTCCAGGGTAACATCTCATATGAGGAGAAATGTCCATCTCTCTCTCTCCAGTGAGCTTCCACAGTGTTTTTAATGTATGTATTACAGATAACACAAACCACTTTTTGAAAAGCTGTAACTATTGTAAGTTTTATGCTTTTAATTCACACAGTGAGAGTGAGAGGATTTATCAAATAATATTTTAAATGGCTGTCTTTTACTTTAATAGATTTGATTTGAATACTAAGAAGTGACTCTGGAGATACTTGATAACTTTTAGATCAGCGTTTCTCACACTTTAATGGCCATCGAGCCATCTTGAGGGCCAGGTTAAAGCTTACATTGCTGGCTATCCCCCAAGACGTTGTGATTCCCTGAGACTGAGGTAAACCCCGGAATCTATCTTTCTAACAAGCACCCAGAGCATGGCCAGCAGACTACACTTTGAGTAGCAATTTTCGAATGATAGTTAATTTGCATTTCTTCAATGTGAAGTTAAAGATATAAGCAAATAAAAGGAAATAAAATATCCAAGATAAGTACTGACTATCAAATTTTTATAGATATCATCAAACCCATATATTCACTCTGTTTCTACCTCACACACACTTGAGAAATGTTAAAGATTTACAATAAGTTAATGAAACCCTTAACTTGTGTTTGAAACAAGGCTTATCTCAGTATTTTGAGTTTTCTTCCCATTAGCAACTGAGCCACGTCCAGAAATACTTTTACCCTATTCTAAAACAACAACAAAATCCATTTTTATGTGGGATCCCAAACCAGTCTGGGTAAATCTTCCTTCAAACTACTAAGTAAATTCCCTTTGTATAATAACAAGTATTCTGTAAAAAATGAACTTTATGTTAATCCATCCACATATTTAAACTTTTTTCCCCATAACAGCTGATACTTTGGGACACAGATATTGAAAATTGTGCAAAATGAAGATCATATTTAGAGTAGAAAGAAGCCAAAAGAAAAACAGAAGTATATTGTTATAATAACTGGAATTTACTTCAAAACGTTTCAGCATGAACAATGTGAACTTAAGAAAGTACATGTTAGTTCAGGTTTCACTTCTAGGGGCTGTTCTATCAGCAAATCCACTTCTTACTCTCTTAGTAGTATTTCCGAATGGCTACCCTACCAAAGTACTTAATAGAAGCACTTCGGCTCTCTGTGCCTTGGACAACATTTGAAGCTTTTGCTAATTAGCACAGTGAGTTAACACATTGAATATACTGAGTTATTCACATGATGGCTCTCACTGGTAAAATTAAAGGCATTCAAGATATGTGGACTGCCTAAAATATAGAAATCTAGCAAGGCATTTTTCGGATGGGATCCCTTAAGGATCTTGAAACAAGAACTCGGTTTCTGGAGGGTTTCTTGCTGTCTAATTCTGGCTCAAGCGCCATAGAATCCTGTCTCAGGAAGACTGTTAGGTCTGTCTCAAGATAGTAGGATTCATGGAGTTTACAGATCAGGCTGTACAAACTGTTTAGTCTTGCTTGATAATGAATGCTTTGTAAACATGTGTTGTGAGGCTTGCTTTCATTATATCCTGGGAGCAAAGTTGTAGGAGTGTATTTAACCCCGCCCCCCAAAATCTATTTGGCAGCTATTACTATGAACAGAAAGAACATAAGCATTGTGCATGACCAAAATAGTTCAGGACAAATTGCAATGTTCAGAGCAATTGCTCAGTTTGCAACAGGTATAAGTGTCCCCTAGTGGCCACCTGTCTCTCTAGCTGCCTTCTTATATGTATAAGATGACTTTTCTTCCTGTTTCTCAAAAATTCAACTGAGTTGAATCAGAGCTGAACATATAAACTAAGAGTTCTTATATCAGCACTAGATACAGTAAGCTAATTTTATAATCATCTGCAGTTTTCAGTAATTTAAAATCAATGAAAGTAACAGGACTTGGCAGACTTTTCCATAAAATTGTCCCAGTGGGGTGACTGTGTAAAGGTAATTTCTACCAGTCTAGTGACATAGCCTGAAGTTGTTTGCTAAAGTAAAATAAAGAAACAAAAATAAACAAGCACAATGCAGTGAGAATTCACCTCTCTTATTTTCAAAATTCATGCAAGTTGTGTATTTGACTTTAACTCTATATTTTTATTATATGACTTTTTAAAGTCATTTCCAGCTCAAACACATTTTCGTTTTCCACAAATCTTTCAGCATAAGTGATGTTGCAAGAATTTGTCATCAATGGCCTGTAAGTGAACAGTAGTTCTCATATATCAGACCTGAGGGAGGGTGTGCCAAGGGATCTTGCTCATTGGGGATTACTTTTACCTTATCTTCTTCCTTAGGAAAATTGTACATAGAGTGTAAATTCTAGGCCTGATGCCAAACTTAGCAATTTCTAAGAGAACCCCACAAAGAGAACGAGTTTTTCATCATACTCAGGAGTGCGTGATGGAGATGGACACTTAAAGAGTGTGGATTTGCTTACGCTCGGCTTTGGGATTTAGAGAACCTTTCTTGGAGTAGCATTTTATCAGCTTCCCATTAGGATCACAGAATTTAGACTCTTGATGGGTATAAAGTTATGATTAAAGAGCAGTTCTTTAAATATTCTGTATTATGTGTCAGTTTTGTGAAAGAAGGAACGTTGGTTGGAGTTGAAAAATTAAAAAGCCCTCACTTACAAAGTCATTATCTGTGAGGGAGGGTGAACTGGCTTCATTTGCTCAAAGAGATGTCTCCCAAATATGACTCCCTTAGAGGAAGTAGGGATACCCATCCCCAAGGTTTTTCTCCTAGTTTAAAGGAAGTTAGTTTTGCTGTCCTTACTAAGAAAACCTCACTTTGGAATTCCCGTCAGCAGGGTGGTGATGGTGGTGGTGGTGGTGGTGGTGGTGGTGGTCGTCGTCATCATCATCATCATCATCATCATCATCATCATCATCACTACTACTAAACACTCTTTAGTTGCCGCCGCCAGCTTGAGGTCGCACATTTTGTGCTTCATCTGGGTTTACCTTTACTGAAGTTATACTTTCACAATCAAAATATCATGATAGTATTTCCTTCTTGAGAAAAGCCCAGTGGTCTCATACTGTATTCATTTTAAGAGTTTGAGGTTAGCTTTTATTCTTCTGAACTCTGGAATTTGTCTCCTACAAGTTGAATGTGACATTTGGATCTGACTTTCCCAGACTCCTCTTTCTTGGTTATCCTTGTGCTTCAAATCTTCTCTAACTTGACAAAGGTAAGGATATACAGGTTCGTCAACTGTATTTAGGAGATGTCAATTTAAAAAAATCAGGAATCATTCTGATACTTCAAACAAAGGGCAGTAAGTACAAGGTATTTGTTGTAAAGGTGTTGAAAGAACCAGTAGGAAGATCATGTACTATCCCAAAATTAAGAAGTTGATAGCACCTTTGGTCTGGACGCTACCAGCCTGTTGCCCTGAATCACTGCTACTTGAGTAGAAACCTGGAGAAACCTGACCCCAATGCATCTCCCTTCTTCCTGTCTTTCTATTTCCAGCCGGTGTCTCCTACTGGGAGAAAGCAAGAGAAAAACAATTGGGAAAGGAGTCAGAAATGCAATTTTCAGGATTAAAAAAATTATAGAGAGTAATATAGAAGAGGCTATGAAACATAATTCATCACTTGCTGGTTAAAATTAGACCTGGAGCAGCATTTCCAGTCATTATCATTCTCTGCCTTCTAATAACTGTCTTCTTTATCTGAGCTCATTTATGTTACTTATTGTCTATTCCATCCATCATATATTAGATTAGTGA
This sequence comes from Balaenoptera acutorostrata, assembly GCF_949987535.1. Taxonomy (NCBI): domain Eukaryota; kingdom Metazoa; phylum Chordata; class Mammalia; order Artiodactyla; family Balaenopteridae; genus Balaenoptera; species Balaenoptera acutorostrata. The sequence continues at coordinate 68,139,713 of NC_080070.1, forward strand.
ATACTGACATTTAGTGCCAATATATTTAAATTTATGAGTTAATTCACATGAACCTCTGCTAAAAAATATAAAATATTGTGCTTAAGAAAAACAGTAGCTTTTCTTTTAGTGCTTGTCATAGTAATATTGGCAATATTATAATAGTAATACTGGCATATGCCAGTAACAGCCATAAAGGAATGTTCCTAGGGATGTCTCACCATGTTATGGATAAAAGGTTAGCAACTGAAGTCTTTCTTATCAAATAAGTTACTCAGCTAGCATGATGCAATTGAGAAGATACATGATGACAGTTTGGGTAGCGCTATTTTAGAAGTTGGGTTGTTGTCAGCAGATGTACTCTAAAGTGCAGAATTTTGAAATGTGAATACCAAACTCTCAAGATCTAATTTGTTATAAAAAAAAGCTACCTGAACTTAAATATGTTAAATATTAAAAGGTTTTTTAGAATGTCAAAGTAACAATGCCATCTATAGATGTTAATTAAATAGATTTTTATTTATTTAAATTTTTGTCATTAACTGTTTCAAATAGCTCAACACCACTTTAATTACAAATTATCCCCTGCCACATATACAATGACTGCTATAGGGCAAGCAGTGTAGAAGGCTCTTCACATGCAGTGTATTACTAAGTCAACATACATGCAGTGTATTGCAAATTGAGTGTTCTCCTGTTTTATAGATAAGTTTAAATCTGCTAACACAAGTACTGGAATAGATATTCAGAACCTAGTTCATCTAACTTCAAGTCCATTTTCTTGTCACTGTACCATGTCAGATGAGAGATCAGCTGCTGTTTCTTAACCACGTAATTCTCACTTATGTTGTATCCATCTTCTTCCTCCTTTACCGTATATTAACCGGTGCTGTCTTAGGCTTCTTCATGTCTCTTCAGCACTTACTGCAGTGTCCTTTACTGCATAGTGATACATGACATGAAAGAATGAATGATTTCAGCAATTCCTCAGAGAAAGAGCTTTCTAAAGTGACTCATTTGTTTATATCACTTTAGTGTTATAATTAACAAGATTTAGTATTTTGGAAGCTGAGATAAAGTTTTTCTTTCAGCTGAGAAAAGAATTGAATATGGTTTATTGTAAGCTATACACAGCAGGAATTGTGTTTCTTTGCTCCTCTTTTGCATTTTTTTCTTCCCCATGGTATAGGGACTCTGCTCGCTAACAACGGTTGCTAGTATTGTGTGTGAACGCACTGGAGTCAAGGAGACTGTTGCATCCCAACTACACGGAGCCAGCCACGCGTATTAATGACAACTTAGAGGCAAGCTGCTACAAGCCATCATGTCTTTGTTGGGTGTTTTGGCATTTTGTCTCTTTTAAAATTTTTTAATCAGATGCTTTTGGCAAATTTTCTAAATAAAATTTCTTCTAAAATATGTAAAACGAAATCAACAACGATTCCAAATCACTGGACTTAGTATCTAACACCTTACAGTTAGTTAGTATTTTGCATTCTTTCAAGACAACAGAGTGTTTAGGAAGGAGGCTTCGATGTGCCACTATTCTTTATTTTTTATTTTTTATTTTTTAAATTACACTATACTAGGTGTGCTTTATTTTATTTTATTAATGGCTGTGTTGGGTCTTCGTTTCTGTGCGAGGGCTTTCTCTAGTTGCGGCGAGCGGGGGCCACTCTTCATCGCGGTGCGCGGGCCTCTCACTATCGCGGCCTCTCTTGTTGCGGAGCGCAGGCTCCAGACGCGCAGGCTCAGTAGTTGTGGCTCACGGGGCCTAGTTGCTCCGCGGCACGTGGGATCTTCCCAGACCAGGGCTCGAACCCGTGTCCCCTGCATTGGCAGGCAGACTCTCAACCACTGCGCCACCAGGGAAGCCCCAATGTGCCACTATTCTTAAATGAAATGAGGACAGTGGTTTTGCAGCTGTGGACAGCTTTAGCAACT